>NC_136067.1:1142753013-1144003013 GCF_964261635.1 Lissotriton helveticus | reverse complement strand
CAAGTACAGGGAACCGTCATGCCTCTCAGGACCGCATTAAACAGAATCTGAAAGTATGGACCCCAGATTGTCGGCTCATGCTTAAAAAGATCGCCCAGAAGTTTGTCCAAGCCAGGTGCTTTACTTGTGGCAAGTTTAGAAATAACATTGCAAACTTCTGGCACCGTAAACTCAATCACCTCAGAGTGTGGAATAAGTGCAGACTGGGTGACTAAGCCTTCGGGGTCATCAGAGAAGCCCTCAGTAAAATACAAAGCCCGGTAATGGCCTTCCCTGGCTTCCGCCGCTATATTGGCTTCGATGGCTGCTTTGGGCTCACTGCAGCTATTGTTAATTATGGACCAGAATTTCCGGGGATCTTTATTGGCAAGCGCCAGAGATAAGCTAGACCACTTGTCATGATCCCACTCTTCTTTTGCGCACTTGGTCAGCCACTTATAGAGTGCCCTCCTAGCTTTGATTGCAAATCTATCATTATCTTTTATGACCTGCAATAGTTCTGTTTTGGCCTTCCTGCACGCTGAATTATACCACAAGCATTGGGGCGCCCTTTTTACCTTCTTAGACACCCGAGGGTTCAGTAGGTCTGCCAGGTTGGATACTAAGCCCTCATGTAGAGCCTCCAGCCTTGTTAGATAATCAAAGGGTAGTGGTTGGTTAATTAACGCTGCAACCTCTGTAAGCGAAGGGATTATTGAACTATATAGTTTTCCTAATTGTTCCGGATGTTCCGCAAGTTTGTGCCAACTTACTCTGCGCCTGTCATTGGACAGGGTAAGATCGCCGTCAGTATCCCCAAAAACTGGGGCGGCGCTCCTACTGGTATATGGCAGGACCAATTCTAAGATTAGGGCATTATGGTCGCTGTCCACTCTTGCGACAACTTTGAAATCAATAACCTTTGGCCACAACCTCGTTTCGGCCAAGATGTAGTCGAGACAAGATATTTGTCCTGGTTTATTAAACATACATTTGGCTAGGGTGTCAGAGGGTGTGCGGCCGTTGCATGCTCGTAGGGAGTGATTTAAAGTAAATGCCATAATCTGTATGGCTAGCGGGGACCATGCCGTAGGAGGTGGAGCCTGAGTCAAGGGGATAGACCAATGGTCATCCTCTGCCAATTGGACTTCATCATTTAGGCCCTCTAGAGGTTCAAAATGGCAGTTCAGGTCACCCCCCACCAAAAGGTGAGTGTCACTCGGGATTGTTAAAATAAAAAGGGACAAGTGCTCAATAGTGCTAGATTCGCTAGCTATACTAACAGGGCGTGAGTAGACATTAATCAATGTGAGTTTAAAAGCATTGGGCCAGGCAAAAACCAAACTTTGGATGTCTTTGGAATTGGTGTTTAGTGACTTAGCAGTGCAGCCCAAATGGGAACCCACCCAGATAGTAAGACCGCCTGACGGGTGGCCTCACCCTCCCCATACTGCCGGGACGTAGAATGAAGCAAAACCTGACCGATATTGCTCCGTTCGAGCCCATGTCTCTTGGAAGAGGCACACGTCACTTCCATCACAAAGGAGCCTCAGTCAGGGCAGGTCAATTTGTTAGACAAACCTGCCAGATTCCAGGATAATATTCTAAATGAGTCTGTCCTAGGGCCCATGTCCCTACTCTTGGGTAACTCCATGTTTCCCACCTCATTCAAAACTGCTTTACAAGATAAGGGGGGCAGTTAATTATTTTCCGCAGTTATAGTGGCTCAAAGCTCCTCACTTCTACCAGTGGGGAGTGGGCTATTACTTAGCATGACTGTGGTCGGTGTATCCGCCTTAGATCTTTCTTCAATCCTGGCTACCATAGAGCTATCAATTTTCCTTTCTTTTTTACTTCCTCCATCTTCCCACTCTACCCAAACTGTCTCAATGACTGCCCCATTTGTACCCCCCAATGAGGTCCGCAGTCAATCCACCATGCCCAGGCCACTATATCACTATATCTGTTTTGTAGGCGGACAGCCACAAGCCCTACCAGGTTCCAATGTTGTTCAGAGCCTGGCCTAGTCGCAGTGGACCCGGAGGATAGAAATACGACAGAGGAAGAGACTGAATAGCTGACTCGGAACTGGACTGACTCCACTCACAAATGTGAGACACCGTCCGTGTGTCTCTAAAATGTATCAAGACACAGTCACCCGTTAGATCCTTTACCCTGCAGCCCACCCAAGACACCCTACGGACAAGCAAAATTTCACTGATTACATGTGACGGGAGTGGTCTATTTTTGTTGAGCCAATCTGTGACTTTGTTCTTAAGTGACGTGTGTGATTCCTCGTTGTCGTTCCTCAGCTCAGGAACCCCAGCTAAAACCACTACATATGGGATAGATTCTGGTGGTAAGTCAATTTTTATGGGCCGTGATTTGCTATTGTACTGTTTCTGTATAGATGTGTTGACGTCAGGACTAGATATACTTTTTTTTGGGGAATGCTGTTCCAGACGACAATTAGCAACATTCGCTGCTCGCCCTGTTTTGCCCGCTTCCGATCTCCCATCCCCCTGTACACTTTGGTCTGCTGCGACTGGCTTAGCTACACCCACGGCATTTAAATCAGTTGAAATTGAAAGTGGTTGCTTGTCACCAACATAGTTAAGTTTAGCTAGAACCCCAGAGATCTGGTTGGAAGCATTAGTAAGAGATAGTAAGTTGGCTTCGATAGCAGCCAATCTGTGGGTGAGAGGTAATAAATAATCAGCAATTACAGCCCCCACTTTGTCCCAAAAAGCATTGCTCATAGTGGGCACAGGGACCGTTGGTGTATCAGGAGCCGTCGGGTATACTAAGGATGTCTCTGGCTCCGTCTCCTCATAATGTCCCACGTTTTTCCGCTCGTCCTCACCCAACCTTTTTGGCTTTGGTTTACTGGGACTGTTTTTCTTCAGGTGACCACCCTCCTATTTCTTTTTGTTGGCTCCTTGCGTATCCGTTAAGGGTTCTTTTCTTCTTGTAGCAGGAGCAGTCTTTGACCTTGTTATGGCACATGATAGCTGATCTGGTGCCTTTTTCTCTTTCACAGAATCTGCCAGAATAGTTGCTAATAAATTGTCGGCCCTGGTGGGATGGGCGTTACTAGTGGTCGCGTCCTGAGCAGGAGAGTAGGCCGACATGAGCCCTCCCACAGGCTGACAAATGTTTGGGAGCGGGTCAACTGATAGCTGTCGTTCTGTTACTGCTATCTCTTGTGCGAGCACATTTGAAGCTCTTGTGATAAAATAATCCAATGTTCCCATCATGCCCCCCCCTTCGGGCCCATCTTTTCCTTATTGGCACCGCTCACCATTGCAAATAGATAAACAGCTCGTACAGTTTAAGCCCCCCAGTTAGCAAGACTTAGACCAAGGCTGCGGGTCTTACCAGATATGTCGGACGCCAATGTCCCGAGCCAGGCTTTAGAGAGTGGGCCCAGCCCAGGTTACTCCAGCCTCGAACGGGCTCAAACGGGCCCGCCCTTGGCCCGGGCTTCGCCCGGCGCACGTTCGGCACGCGTCCCGCGAAGCAGGGGGGCGTACCCAAAGATGTAGGCTGTAGGCGTCAGGGGGTGGAGCGCGGTGATGGTGTCTGCGGGGCTCCTGGTAGTTGGAGTCCTGCTGTGCTCCATTCCTCCCTCAGCTGGCCGGAGATGCTGGCGAAAGTCCAGTTGAGGCACAAACAACCGCTGCGAGCGGCCCCCGCGGAGCGGGGGCCTCGAGCAGTTTTTAGGCAGCAGGGGGTGGAGCACGGTGATGGTGTCTGCGGGGCTCGTGGTAGTTGGAGTCCGGCTGTGCTCCCTTTGTCCCTCAGCTGGCTGGAGATGCTGGCGAAAGTCCCGTTGAGGCACAAAAAACCGCTGCAATTGGCTCCCGCGAGCAGTTTTGAGGCAGCAGGGGGTGGAGCGCAGTGATGGTGTCTGCGGGGCTCCTGGTAGTTGGAGTCCCGCTGTGCTCCCTTCCTCCCTCAGCTGGCCGGAAATGCTGGCGAAAGTCCTGTTGAGGCACAAATAACCGCTGTGAGCGAGACTATTTCAGGCCCCCAAAGCTATAAGAATGGCTTGGTTGGCAAGTAATATTCATTTTAATGTATATTGAGTTAATAATTGACTATTGTTATTCTCATCTCTAAATTAGCCAGACAACACCACCTTGAGGCAGAATGTCACAGGCCCTGGTGCTGACAATTAAGTACCTGTGCCGAGCACCGGAAGCAACTGGCTCAAATTAACCATTGTATGTACCCCCAAACCATCTGCCCTTTATTTAAACAGCTGCACAGGGGTCGAGGAGTGGGTTGTCAAACAGAAAATTTTATTATGTGTGTGGCCCTCCTCCATCTGGTGATGTACCTGGTTCCCACCCCACCACATTCTGGCCAACCCCCCAATACACCACACAAAATTAAAACAAAACAAATTACGGGTATCCTGCCATCCTCCTACCACGCCCTAAGAATTAACACTCCCCTCCCAAATATGAAAAATTAAATATTAAATAATATCTGGCCTCCTGCTACCCCACCGCCCATCTTCTGCATATACCCTCCTCTGTCCCAATCAAATGTACATAACAATTAGATATACTGTGTCCAATGTCCACGATGACTAAATCAACACTTAGGGGGATATTCTCAAGAACGTCTGATAACTATCTCAAAATTAGCTTAAAGCAACTTTCAACATTGCAGTCTTACGCGGGAAAATTACGCTGTGTTAACTAAGTATTCATAACACGGCGGTACCATGCGGTAGTCTTACGATAACGCGTCAAATGACCGCGTTAAAACCAACGTGAATCCGCAAAAATGTGAAACACCAACGCAAAAAAACTTGCAATTAGGCCAATCGCAATACAAAAAGCAGCGAACACCAGCGACATGCCTGCAAATCCCACGCATCAGGCAGGAAAATGCACTATAAAAGCAACAAAAAGAATACACCAAAAACAATTCAAACTGCGTAGCATCATTTATGCACCCGGACCTAGTGCAGAGGCCAGCCTGAACCCCACAAGCCCCACAGACCTCCAGCAAGGAACCTCAGGCTCGGGGAAGGCCAAGGAGAAGAGGAAGACGGGGTGCAGTCCGCAGCAAAATTAGATCAGCGTCACGGAGGTGACAGTACACTACCATCAATTGACCCACAATGAGACTAATGTGAATGCAGTCGGAGTGTCGAGGAGGTCAAGAGGCGCTGGCATGATGTGATAAGCCACACCAAGCACAAACCCGCTGCCAACAGGAAGGCAGCAACGGCGACAGGAGCCACATGCAGCTGTTTGTTTTTCCTTGCTCAGGGGTGGGGGCAATATCCATGCTCCAACAGGGGCTCCAATGGCATCTTTTCTGTCCTCAGGCCTCCCGGGATACAAAGCCTCCCTCGCATTGGCCATAGCAGCAGTTACGGGTCACGGGCAACGACCCAGACCTCTGGCCTCGGTGCTTCAGTCGGTCCCTCCTGGCATGTTGGGTGCCTCCGACAACCCTCCCTGTCGGATCACACTGGCCTTTGGTTGCCTTTCCTGTGGCCCTTCCTGGCATATGGGGTTGCGGCAGCTTCCACTACATCGGCGATGGCCCGATCAATGCAGCACTGTTCCTGGTGTACAACGACCCCTCCTGGTACACAGGGTCGACAAACTGCACGACACGGCACATGGGCAATGCCCTGATCGGTGCAGCACAGCTCCTCACACCTCGCTCAGAAGCCCCAAGTGTCTGGGCTCCCCTCTACATCTTGCTTCCTCCAACACATTCCTCTCCCTCATGGGCACACCGGTCTTGGCGAGCAGGCAGGTACTGGTGCTCTAGACTCCAGGGCAGGTGGTGTTGGTTTCCATGAGTGATGTTCCCTCGCCCAGCAGGGAGACTACCAGGCTAGGCCCCTAGTCCTGGTCGCAGGCAGAAGTCTTGCAGAGCTTTCCCTCCTTATGCAGTCCAGCTGACTGCTCGGCAGATGACCTAGAAGTATGGGGTATCAGACTCCCCTACTTATAGTTCTGTTCCAGACACAACAATGCGATTCAGGTTCTAGACCTTTAAAGTGTTTTGTTGGGTTTCTGGTTCTTTGATATGGACAACTCTCCCCTTGATCCTTCCTTCTGAAAGACGTCTGTCACAGCAGGCAGGACTCCAAAGCTGATTAACCCATGCCGTATTACCAACGTGGGATCAGAGGCAAAGAGGCCCTCTGGAGGCGCACCTAAAAGATGGTGCACTCTCAGTGCTCCTCCTAAGAGCAGCCCTCTGCAGGGGGTAAAGGGGTTCCGATGGACCCCCAGACATCTCTTCGCACGTGGGTGCAGTCACTGAGAGCACCCGCCTGCAATGGGATCTCTAATACCCTTTAAAAGTGCAGGTGGGTTGCCCCTGTGATGGGGCTGGGAAGAAACAAAAAATGTTGTACCCCCTACAATGTTATTCCCTCCTAACTTTAATAATATTATTTGTGGGAAGCATGTAAACTAATAACAAAATGCACATTATATTAGACACAACACGTGGGAAAACTAACTGCTATTTGCAAAAATCTAATCTATACTACTTTTATAAAGGAAGAACTTTACACATTTGAGGCGGGTAAACTCGGGAACCACAGCGCCAATCCACACACCCGATACACCGTTGGAATCGTCAGGGTGTGTAGATGGTTATAGGCTATATAAAAAAAAAACGTTATTTAAAAAATTAACATTAAAAAAAAAGTAGTCCCTTCGAAGTAGCGCCGGCCGCGACCTGCGTGCTGACGTCAGGCGCGCAGGGAGGAGCGGCGTCCAGGAACGCGAGGAGGAGCGGTGGACATGGCGCGGGGAGGAGCGGTGACGAACGGCGGAATGGCGGTGAGGACCCGCGGACAGGCGGGAGGAGCGGTAAGTGGCGAGGAGCGGCGGAGCGGTGAAATGAGGAGCGCGGGGAAGGAGCGGCGGCTGAGGTAAGGCTCCGGGCAGGCGGGGGTCGGGGAATGCGGGGGACGGGGCGGGCGGGGGCCCTGGCTGCTTGACAATGTCGGGGCGGGCGGGGGGCCGGGCTGCTGCACAATGTGCGGTGAAATGAGGAGCGGCGGCTGAGGTAAGGCTCCGCGCAGGCGGGGGTCGGGGCAGGCGGGGGACGGGGCGGGCGGGGGCCCGGGCTGCTTGACAATGTCAGGGCGGCGGGGGGCCGGGCTGCTGCACAAGGTCGGGGCGGGCGGGGTTGGGGAAGCCTGATTGCTCCCGGACAAGGTCGGGACGGGCTGCTAGTTTATTAGTAAAACATGAGCCAAACTAATATAGAACTGTGATGAAGTAGACATAAAAGAGTAAACGCATGTTTTTGTGCATATGGTAGAATTGTATCATGGCAAAAGAATGCAGATGGTAAGTAAAATTGCTTTACATGTTGCTTCGTTAGGTAACACATAACATGGGTAATTAGAATGGTGAGAGGTAAACAAAAGGGCACATTTACTATATCTAATTTCTGTTGTGTTTGTTTTCATATTAGTTCCCATTATGGCCTGATCGGCCTAGTCTGAAAAGTGTCTGCTGCTAAAACGTGATGGTGAAATTGAAATTAAAGATGGCCCCCACGCATGCGTAAAGAGTGGATGCTCAGTCACGAGCGTATGGCCTATGCCCGGAGCAAGAGATGTCAAGGCCAGCTTGGCCTGCAACGGGAGTTGTACCAAAGTTGTCTGTATTAAAAAGCTTGGGAACGGATGACCATTGAAACCTGGATGCGAGGAACTGTTGCAAAGTACTAAACAAGTACAAATCTAAACATTTGATGAAGTCATGAGAACCCATGGTATGAATTTGCACTTTTACGAACTGGTTTAAGCAAGGAAGACATGAGGTGATCATCGCCACCCCTCCAATGGCCCAATGAGAGATGAGTGTAGCCCCTAAAAGTTTCAATTTTGGATTTAGAAAGTTAGTGAAAGGGTATAAAATAGCTTGGTAAATGATCTCACTGTGGCCCTTATTTTGGCACCTTTACTCAGCACGACATGCTGTCGGTTGGGGCGATTTTTTCTTTATGGTGAAAGAGACTTTGAACATTTTGGACTTTGAACTTTGATGGGAAAAAGAAAAGAGATCTGTCGCGGAGATTCTATGTTGGGAGGGAGACAACGAGGAGGTTAGAAAGACAGACAGTCAGCTAGGGAACTTATTCTATGTTCTGCCGTTCCATCATCGCCCTATGGCAAAGGGGTAATGAGTACTTTTCATTTTCTTTGCTTAAAATGTATTGAATAGTGTTTAGAATGTACTTGTATAAAAAATCTTTCGCAATATAAAATTCTCTCTTAATGAATCTAGATAAAAATTCTATAAAATATAAACTCGAGTCTGTGTTTATTAAAGTAGAGTCATGATGATTAAATGTTGAAAGTTTTAAGAACTTGTGATTGAGCTGGACTTAATCGCCATCAACTGATTCCTACTAGTTGGTCCATCGACCAAATAGCAGAGTACTTTGATGTTGTTTTTTATGACTATTAGGCATTTAAAATTCTAACGTATATAATGTATAAAGTTACTATATAGGTTAATAAGGTACCCTGCATGTCTTGCAGCTCGACTACTTGTCACTGATTATGGGGCTGTGTGATTTGAGAATGTGTGTGTGTGACTCGCGGTGCTATGGGCCCCACCGATGAGTAAATTAAAAGAGGTTGCTCCTGGATTGGTGATATAGATAGAGGGTTTTGTGTTAGGCCCGCTGCATCAGATTTCTTGGTAGCAGAATTATGGTTTCTATAGGTAAGTTTGGAGATTAATGATTATTGATGTTTTATGTTTAACATTATATGTTGAGTTTGTATCGCGTTATATGTGGTCGGAAATTTTGAAGCTTCCGGGAAGTAGGGAGTGGATATATGTGACAAGGTAGTCACATGGAATTGTTCATTGTCTGGTTTCAATATTGTGATAACACAGGAAGGTGTTATGTTAGGGAATTCTTGTATGAGTCGAGTTGAGTGAATAGCGTCAGGTATTCTTGTGAAACTCTGGCCTTAATTCTCAGGAGCAGTATAGTCTCTACATGTGTTTTATCCCCAGAGAAGCTGGTTTGCCTTTTGCTTGTTAGAAGGGTAAGGAAGAGGGAAGTGCTACTTTATCGGCAAAATGACATTTTGTGGTAGGGTAGAGGCAAGCTCTGCCTACTGGAAATACAGAATTCTTGTGTGCTTGGACAAACTATCTCTTTGGTTTAGCAAAACAGACAATGGAAATGTGTTTTGCATTGTACTTAACTGATTTTTATTAGCAAAAAGTTTATAAATACAGTACCGATACATTTTGTAAAGGAGGGGTCAGCAGAAGCGAGACTAGAGCTGGCATCAGCAAGAGCCGTGATGGGATTGTCCAGTTGCGGAAGACGTGAGCTATTCTGATTGGTGCATTAGTGTGTTCAGCGCTGGGATAGGACGGAATATCAGAGGAGATTGAAGGGAAGTGTACGACTTTGTTTTGGGAAGAAAAATCTGTGAAAAATGGCTTATTATTATGAGCAAGAAAAAGAGAAACCTACAAAGACAAAGAAATAGTCACTAGAGAAGGAAAAGTGCTTCCTCCGCCGAAAACGCCTGCGTCACATATGATGATGAAATATGGCTACCATACTTGTACTTGTATTTCGCTAGAGAATTGGGTGAAATATACTAAAAATGATGGAGTGTTGACATTTCCAGAGATAGGTTCATTTAGCACAGCGGTGTTACGGAATTTAAGAGAGAAGATGATGAAACTTGAACCGAGACCTAGACCGACACAATTTGAAGCTTTGATTAAATGGGAAGATGAGATGTATGAGAGAGAAAGAAAGTGATTCTGAGATACAAAAGAAAACAGATATAGTTCAGGAAAAGTATGGGCATCCAATCACGAAATTAGGATGAGAAAATGGAGGTGTGCTGGTATGTGGGATGGTATGTATCCTGTCTGAACAGTGGATGAGATAATGGGAAGAAAATGTACAGAGAAAAGAAAACATGGAATACCAGAGAAGAGCGAATGTGGAATTAGTGATACAGAAGACGAGGTGTTGGAGGATATTCTAAATAAGAGACCCCCTCCATATCAACAGACTTCTGCAGTGGTGACACCAAATGCAGCGTCAATGGAAACTGAAATGAATGAAACCCCAAAACGATTTTCCGAAATATAAAGTCCATTTGAAAAACAGGAGATACCACAGACTGTAAAACCTAGGGGCATATTACCAAGGATTAGCGATATTTATCGCTAACGATGCTTAGCAACAAATTTTTTAACGCTAAGCATCGACGGAAATCATCGCAGAGATAACTTGCTATTAGCAAGGTTTATCTCAGAACTGATAAAAATCCTCGCGCTAACTGGCGAATGAGAGATTATCGCTGGAAAACCAACGATAATCTCTCGAAGTTTGGCGTTAGCTTGATAATAGGGGCTCACAAACTTAGCCATGATATCCACCTTCCATAGGATATCATGGCTAAGTCAGAAAAATACCAGTTGTAAAAAAAGCAGTGCTAACTGCGGTTAGCGCTGCTTTTTTTAATCACTAACAGGGTTTGCGAAATCCTTGATAATAGGAGAAATGTCGCTTAACAACATTTCTCCTATTTGTTTTCTCTGGAACGCCCCCTTTGCATCTCATTAGAGATGCAAGGGGAAGCGTAGAGAAAAAGGGTGCTAACATGCGAATTTGCGTGTTAGCACCCTGTTGCTGATAGGGAGATAATTTTATCCCCGCTTTCTTGGCTTTTAAAGCCAAAAAAGCAGAGATAAATCCCTTGATAATATGCCCCCTAGTACTTTAGAATTAGAAAGATCAACAAAATAATTAGCTGAAAAAATAAAAGAATTGATGAGAAATGTAGAAGCTGTAACTGTACCAGTAACTATAGGTCCTGTGATACCAGTATTTGAGGATCAGAAAATAGATGAGCATTCGTTAATGATTCCTTTGAATTCCAGTATGCAAAAAGTACGAGAAAAAATGTATCCTGACCTTAATGAAACAAAAAGTACAATTGGAACAACACCGCCTGTCGACTTGACAATAAATCAAAGCCCAATATAGAGAGTTCCTATGGGATCACAATCAGCAACTGAAACTCCAAAAAGAAGTGTGGATAGAATAGACTTATCTAAGACACCAGTAGGGCCAACAGCAGAAGAATTAAATGACTGGGTTAAAACTTCAGAAAAGAAAGATACCAAACCGAAAGTTTTGGATGTGGTTAGATTAAAAATAGACATGGAAGAACTAATTATCGGGACAATTGGTACTGATAGACTACAATCATATCAAGATGATAAATTAATGTTTATGTGCAAAAGTATAACTTGGAGAGCAAAAAATCTGCACAATAAATTGGAAGAGACAGCAAATGAATTAGGAGTAGAATTTGCAAAAATCAAAATATTGCAGAAACCCTAAAGAGTAGATTTCACTGAGAAAGATATAGAGAATCTGAATACATCAGGACCGTTAACACAGATAAAAGAATTAATTGTAATGCTGAGAAAATGGGGAGACGTAGATTGATGGAGAAGTAGGTGAATAAAGAAAAAGGATGAGCCAATTGATAAAGCATCATTAGCTTTCCCCGTTAAAGTAAAAAAACAGTGGTAGTAGAATATCCGATGAGAGAAATACCGGGAGGAGGTTATGTACATGTGCCATGGACTAGACAAGATATATTGTAATTTACAAATGATTTCCCAAGATTATGAGAAAAACCTGTAGAATGGTATAGACAAGTAGATAGGTTTGTAAAGGTTGCTAAGGTTTTGTGGGAAGATTTAGAGGGATTGTTTGACATAGTTGTACCTGCAGATTTGAGGACAGAATGTACAATTATAATTGATTGGCCAAAGGAAGAGTATCCAAGAGATGCAAAAACAGGAGCTCTGGAAGTAATTATGAAATATGAACAGGTCATAACATTTTTGAAAAATAAAATTCCTCCAAAAGAAACAGATTGGGTAAAGATCGATAGAACTACTCAAGAAGCTAAGGAATCTGTACATGCTTATTATGAAAGATTACTTCTAGTTTTCAAACAGTATAGTGGATATGAGACTTTGAGTGAGAAGGTTAAGAGTCTCTTTGTATATCGATTTATGTTTGGATTGAGACCTGAGATAAGTGACATGATAAGACAGCACATGATGTGTTGGCAGTCCAGTACAGTTGATGAGGTATTGAGGTACATAAAATATTCTAGTGATGACATTGAAGCTAGGCAGCGTAAGCTTAAAGAAAAAGACAAAAGGGCACAGGTGAAGGTTGCAGAACAAGAAGAAGCACAGTTGAGTAATCAGGCTAATGAAATAGGTCACACAAAAATGAAATTTAATATTGGTAAGGGAAAAGGTCAAATGAATATAGATGAAGCTAAAAAGAAATGGCCATGTCATAACTGCGGAAAGGTAGGGCATTGGAAGAACGAGTGTAAGTTACCTCCAAAAGGTAATACCGAAAATAAATCATTGAATCTACAGGTGCAGAATGAGGTGAATCATCAATCACTGCCACAACAACAGGTAGTTACTCAGCAGAGTAAGGTGCCACAACCTCCTCTCCCACAGAGAATAAATCCTCAGAGATACAGTGCAGAGACAGGATTCTACTGAGGAGAGCAGGTAAAGAGATTGCTGTGTGCAGCTGCTGTTTCAAAGTATTGGTTACGACCGGATGGAAATTAATCAGATGAGAGACTTTAACGGTGCCTAGGAAAGGAAGTGGAGTGCATGCTTGGCGCAACTCTAGAGGTAGATCAGTCTGGTCCCTTTGTGGATGGAAAGGTGAATGGCGTAAATTTTACTTTCCTAGTGGACACTGGTGCTACCAATTCCACAGTTAGATCAGTAGAAATTTCAAACTTTCCTCTCTCGGGAGAATACATCCAAGTTGTAGGTGTAACAAATAGACAGATTAAAACCCCTCTCACACAACCAGTGGAGGTGGAAATCGGCTCCTTTAAAGAAATGCATTGCTTTGTAGTGTGCGATGGCAGTCCTGTAAATTTTCTTGGACGCGATATACTCTGTAAAATGAATTGTGCCATTTACTGTACCCCGACAGTAGGGGTGACCTCTGACCCTGCTTAAGGGCCGGGTTGCTCCCCTGCCGCTGAACAGCAACACCTGTGCGCGGCCACCCCGCTGCTGCCGCTCTTAGTGTGGGTTTGATCCTCCTGTGCCCAGGATCCCCGCTCTGACTGTGGTTTGATTTTCTGTTTTCTCCCTCCAGCCTGTTTGTATTTTGTTTCAGTCTGCTCCTGTATTTTACCGTTTGTAGCCCACCTGCCCCCACCCCCTTTTTGCTCTCTGTGGCCCGTTGTTTCCTGCTGCTGTCCCCCGCGGCCACGTCCCCTCGCCTCCCCGCCTCCCAGCTGCTCCTCCCTCACTCCACGCCTTATATGGCGGCCGCTGCCCGGACGCGCAGCGGGCGCGCCGCTTGCGTGCCAAAGGCAAGCCCGTCTACGCCTGTCCGCGCCTGGACCATGCCTAGCGCCAGAACCCCTGGACCGCAACACGCCACAACGCCAGAATCCGATACGATGCCAACACTCTCCACGCTCTCAACACCGGCCGAGACCACCGCTGCTTCCAGGCCGCCCCGAAACGCACCCACGGACCCTTCTCCTGCCACACCTGCAACTTCACTTGCAACAGAACCACCAAAACCCCAAGGAATGGACCCAACCACCTTTGTTGCATACTCCTCCACACCCGCTCCGCACGAAAGCATGCCGTCGAGCTCTGGGACCTGCTCAACACCACTGCCCCAGACATTGCCTTCCTGACCGAGACCTGGTGGAATGACTCCTCTGCACCTGACATCGCCATAGCCATCCCGGACGGCTACAAGATCTCCCACAGAGACCGTACCAACGGGATGGGAGGACGAATAGCCATCGTACAAGTCCACCCTCCAGGTCCACATCCTCGCAGACGACTCCCTCAACTCTGCCGAACACCTTCACTTCCGGATCCACACCGACCCCAACACCACCCTCAGAGGAACACTCATCTACAGACCCCCTGGACCCCGGGCTCAAGTCAGCGAGTCCACCCCCGACCTCTCCAGCACCCACGCACTCGCCTCCATGGACTACATCCTCCTCGGGGACCTGAACTTCCACCTCGAGAGCAACTACGACGCCAACTCCACCGCCCTGATCCACAACCTCGACCTCTGACAACTCTTCACCGAACCCACTCATGCCGCCGCCCACACGCTCGACCCCGTCTTCTCCACAAGCACCCACGTCACCTTCAAGCCCACCACCGAACTCCACTGGACTGACCACAGATGCATTCATTTCACCTTCAAGAAACCAACCACGCACCACCGCACCTAACAGCTGCTTCGCCGCTGCTGGAGCAAAGTTACCGAAGACCAGCTGACCTCCACCCTCACCCAGAACCCACCCACCGACCCCACCGACACAGACGCCACCGCCCGAAACTTCAGACAGTGGATCAACGACTGCGCCAACACCCTCGCCCCGATCAAGAAACCCTCCATCAACCACCCCAGCAAGAAAGCCGCCTGGTTCACCGAAGAACTCCAGATCTCCAAACGAACATGCCGGAAGCTGGAGAAGAAATGGCTCCACGACCGCGCACCAGACAGCCACGCAGCCCACAAGGACGCCATCCGCAAGACTTCACCATCTCATCAGAACAGCCAAGAGATCGTCCTTCAAAGCCCGACTGGATAACAATGCACACGACAGCAAAGAACTTTTCAACACAGTGAAGGAACTCTCCAACCCCAGCGCCAACACCAACGACATCCCGCCCTCCGAGGAGCTGTGCGACTCACTGGCCACCTTCTTCCATCGCAAGATCACCGACATCCACGACAGCTTTGACTCCTCATCCGCCCCGACCGCAACAGACCACACCCTGAACACCACCTGCACCAACCAGCTGACCTCCTGGTCCCACGTCAACGACGAAGAGACACGCAAGGTCATGCACTCCATCCACTCAGGATCTCCATCAGACCCCTGCCCATACCATGTTTTCAATAAAGCTGATGCAACCATCGCACGCCATCTGCGAAAGATCATCAACATCTCCTTCGACACAGCGACATTCCCGGAAAGCTGGAAGTGTGCCAAAATCAAAGCCCTCCTCAAGAAACCCAAGGGGGACCCCAAAGACCTCAAGAACTTCCGGCCCATCTCCCTGCTCCCCTTCCTGGCGAAGGTCATCGAGAAAATCGCCAACATGTAGCTGACCCGCTACCTCGAGGACAACAGCATCCTAGACCCATCCCAGTCCGGATTCAGACGCAACCACAGCACTGAGACTGCCCTTATCGCCGCCATTGACGACATCAGGCGCCACCTAGACAATGGCGAAACCTCAGCCGTCATCCTCCTGGACCTGTCAGCCACTTTCGACACGGTCTGCCACTGCACACTAAGAACACGCCTCCAGGAAGCCAGAATCCAGAAGAAGGCCCTGGACTGGACCTGGTCCTTCCTCTCCCACAGAACCCAGAGAGTCCGCCTCCCGCCCTTCTGATCCGAAGCCACCGACATCATCTGCGGCGTACCCCAGAGCTCATCCCTCAGCCCGACCCTGTTCAATGTCTACATCGTCCCCCTCACACAAGTAGCCCGCCAGCACAACCTGAACATCATCTCCTACGCCGACGACACCCAGCTCATCCTCTCCCTCACCAAGGACCCACACACAGCCAAAACCAACCTCCATGTGGGAATGAAGGCCGTCGCAGAGTGGATGAGGAACAGCCGTCTGAAACTGAACTCGGACAAGACGTAGGTCCTCATCCTAGGTTCCACCCCCTCTGCTTGGGATGACTCCTGGTGGCTGACCGCACTGGAAGCAGCTCCAACACCCACAAACCACGCACACAACCTAGGATTCATCCTCGACTCCTCCCTCTCCATTTCGAAGCAGGTCAACGCCATCTCCTCCTACTACAACACCCTCCGCATGCTTTGCAGGTTCTACAAGTGGATCCCAACCAAAACAAGAAGAACAGTGACCCAAGCCCTCGTCAGCAGCAGGCTAGACTACAGCAACGCACTCTACGCAGGAATCCCGGCCAAACACCTGCAACGACTACAACACATTCAGAACGCCTCAGCCCGACTGATCCTCAACGTCCCCCGCCGCAGCCACATCTCCCCCCCACCTCAGAGACCTGCACTGGCTCCCCATCAACAAGAGGATCACCGTCAAACTCCTCTCCCACGCACACAAAGCACTCCACAACACCGGACCAGCATACCTGAACGTCAGACTCAACTTCTACACCCCCGCCCACCAGCTCCGCTCCGCCAGCCTTGCCCTTGCCGCCGTCCCGCGCATCCAATGAACGACCTCCGGTGGCAGATCCTTCTCCTTCCTCGCTGCAAAAACCTGGAACACCCTCCCCACCCATCTACGGCAGATACAGGACCTGCTCACCTTCAGAAGGCTCCTCAAGACCTGGCTCTTCGAGCAGTAGCAGCAACCCCTCCCCCCTCAGCGCCTTGAGACCCTCACGGGTAAGTAGCGCGCTTTACAAATTCACTGATTGATTGAATTGTGCCAAATCCAGCTGTAATATTATACCAAATTCCGCATGATGCAGAATGGTACACAATCATTGATTCGTGCAATGCATGCTTTACAATTCCATTACACCCTGATAGCCAACCAATTTTTGCTTTCAGGTTTGGCAAGCGTATTTTGGCATGGTGCCGAATTCCTCAAGGGTACACTGAAAGTCCTTCCATTTTTAATCAAATACTGAAGAAACCCCTAGAAAGTTTGAAAATGCCTGAAAAGTCTATTTTGGTTCAATATATTGATGACCTATTAGTGGCATCAAGGACCAAAGAAGCTTGCATTTCTGATACTATTGCATTATTGAACCACTTGGCAGAAGTCTTGATGCTTTGATGAAGTCTGAAGTTTTGATGTCTCCATCAAAATGACAGTTCTGTCAACAAGAAGTACAGTACCTAGGTCATAAGATTGAAAAAGGGATGAGAAAAGTGAGCACCAAAAGTAAGGATTATTAAAGGAATGAGTCCCCCAAAGACAGAGAAACAGGTGATAATATTCCTTGGAATGGTTGGTTATTGCCGACAGAGGATACGTGGATTCTCATTGATTGCAAAACCTTTGCAGCGATTAACCAAAGGGGATGTGAAAGACCCTATAGTGCTGAATGAAAAGGAGATGGAAGCTTTTAACAATTGAGAAACAGTTTATGTGAAGCGCCAGCGCTAGGCATGCCTGATTATGAGAAAGAATTTGAACTGTATTGCAGTGAAAGAGATAGGTGCGCACTTTCAGTCCTAATTCAAAGGCATGGAAGAATGTGACGACCAATAGCATACTTTTCAGCTGTTTTATCCAGTAGCAAAAGCATTACCTGGATGTCTGAAAGCTGTAGCTGCTACGAGTGTGAGTTTGGAACAGAGTGAAGGCATTGTGATGGGATATACTGTTAAGGTATATGTTCCGCATTCAGTTGAAATACTTTTGACTCAAACCAAAACACAATTCATGACCTATAGTCGTTTGACCAGATATGAGAAAGTGATTTTGGGTGCAGACAATGTAACGATTGCAAGATGTATAAATGTGACTCCTTCCACCTTATGGCCCGATGCATTAGATGCTGAAGTCAAAAATGATGTGGTCATAAATGTTCGGATGTACTTGAGTACTGTATAAAACCAAGACCTGATATTAAAGATAAACCTCTGGAAGAAATAGATTATGTGATGTTTGTGGATGGATCATGTTTGAGAACAGACAAAGGAGTCTTGAGTGCTGCGTATGCTGTATGCACAGTGGCAACTATAATGGAGGCATCTTGTTTGAAAGGAATACGTTCAGCTCAAGTTGCTGAGCTGATTGCTTTGATCAGAGCTTGTAAACTGGGAATGTCCGAATTACAGTAATTACTGATAATCAGTATGGGTTCGGAGTTGTGCATGATTTCAGGCAAATTTGGTCCCAGAGGGGATACATGACCTCCTCGGGATCTCCAATCAGGAATGGTGAGTCTGTGAAAATGTTGCTTGAGGCGCTACTGCTGCCTAAAATGATTGCGGTTGTAAAATATGCTGCTCACCAAAATGGAAATGATTACATCACTGAAGGAAACAAGTTCGCAGATGCGATAGCTCAATATTGTGCTAGGCACATGACTTCCATGAATCGGGATAGGGAAAAAGAACATGTTTCTTGTCCTTTAAGGCTTACTAACATAGTTGAAACTTGGCAGGAAGTGAGACCATTACAAGAAGAAGTGAATGATGAGGAAAAAGATAGATGGATAAAAGCAGGTTGTAGACAAAGAGAGGAAGATGAAGTCTGGGTTTACAGGAATGAAAGACCAGTTATGCCTGATAGCATGATCTCTAACATGACACGGATGTACCATGGACAGGCACACATTGGTAGGGATGCAATGATTAGACTTTTCAAACAAACTTGGCATAATCCTAAGTTTTTGATCATAGCAAAAAGCCTTTGTCAAAGATGTCTTATATGTCAACAGTTGAATCCAGGATGAAAAACAGTTGTAAGTCTAGGATCAATAGGACGGGAGGGGGGTTCTTTTACCAGAATGCAACTTGACTTTATCGAAATGCCACCATGTAACCGATTAAGATATGTTTTGGTGATTGATTGCTTATTCTCTCGCTGGGTGGAGGAGTATCCAACCAGGAGAAATGATGGAGTTACAGTAGCAAAACTCCTACTGAGGGAATTTATCCCTAGGTATGGTTTTCCAGTGACGATCGAAACAGACAGAGGAAGTCGCTTTCAGAATGAAATAATTCAATTAATATGTGAGGCATTGGACATTCAACAGAAATTGCATTGTGCCTACAGACCAGAGGCTTCTGGGGTGGTTGAACAAGTAAATTGAACAACCAAAAACAGACTTGGAAAAATGTGTTTGGCCACAGGACTCAAATGGCCTGATACTTTGACCTTAAGAAGCATACCTGACAGGAAAACAGGTTTGAGTCCTCATGAAATACTGATGGGATGAGTAATGAGACAAACTGCTGACTATAACTGATGATCCTATTCTGGACTATTGTAAAGGATTAGCTGATGTGGTACATTCTGTGTTTCACCAGGTTGGCACTGATGCGAGTACTCTTGAAAGACACCCAGCTCATGATCTCAGTCCTGGAGATTGGGTACGCATCAAGATTCACAGAAGAAGAAATTGCCTGGTTCCACGCTGGGACAAACCATGCCAAGTGATCCTGGTTACCACCACAGCAGTGAAGTGTGCAGGTGTGAAAAAGTGGATACATATCAGCCATACAATCAAAGTTCCAGAACCTGAAGATTGACATGTGAGTCGACATCTGGAAGAAACAAATACTAGTTCAGATTCTGGTACAGAAAGTGAAACAAACAGAATTCCAGATTCGGAAGCTCGACCTGTAAGTCGACATCTGGAGATATCAGACACCAGTTCAGCATCTGAAGCAGAGACTGAAATAATTGAAGTTCCAGATCTTGAAGATCGACCTATAAGTCAACATCTGGAAATATCGACCACCAGTTTGGAACCTGAGACAGAGCAAATTAGAACTGGTGAAATTGAGAACACAGCAAACCAAACAGAAAGTTCTGAGTAACAGAATATTGACACTGAGACTGGTGAAACAGAAGTAATTCATGGTGAGGATGAAAACCCAAGCACCAGCTATGGTGACATTTCTCCAGAAAGAACTGAATTAACAGAAGAGGATCAAGATTCAGATGTAGAACCTGAAATCATAAGGTTCAAGATAAGAGGAAGTGAAATAAGATCTGAAATAGAGTCTGATGAAATTGAAGGAGAAATAAAACAAAGAAGAACTCCTAGAAAAAGAGCTTGGAAAGTTGAACGTGAGATAATAGAGACTGAAAATAAAAAAAACAAGAAAAGGAGATAATTGACCTAAAGAAATTAAAGGACTGAAATTCAAAATAATAAATGTGAATAAAAACCTAGAGGAACAAGTGAATGAGATAACAATCAAGAAAGTCAAATAAAAGAGAATAAAGAACATGTGCAAAGACCAAAAAGAGTAAAGAGACCTAATCTAAAATACAAATCACCTGAATGGACTTATATTGCACTGCCTGATATTGAGGAAGTGGAGAGCAGTCAAGAGAACCAAGGTGAAAATTGTCTCCTGTGTTCATATTGAAAGACTAAAGGATGCTAAAATAATGAAAAATAACAAAATCAAAGATGAAAAACTGAAAAGAAAGAATTTAAAGAGACGTTACAAGATAGAAAAGTTAAAGAGCAGTTGGCTCAAAGGACATACTTCCAAAGTGTGAAAAAAAAGTTCATAATGCCTGAAAACGACAATAGAAGATCTAGATGTGGCTTTTTACGTAAATGGTGTATAATGTGGTTTTATTGTACAGGTTTATTAATGCTCATATGGTTCATTTTAGCAATAATTATTCCATTTAGACCGAATTCTGAATATTTCTCTGAGAAGAATAACAACACAATTAGTGATAAGACACATAATTTGAAGAATGATGTAAAAATGGTGGATAATACTGAGCTTCATAGAGATAGATCGATTAATGATTTTTCAAAGAATGTTTTTACAAGATTGCCTTATGAATATGTCGAGACAATGGACATACGAGACTGCTACGTGTGTATGCAATTACCTACGTCTGTATCAGAAGGTGTAACATATCATCACCTTCCTTTAACATGTGGAATAACTTGCAGTGTATTAGCTAGTTTATTTTATAGAACAAGCAAATTAGAATATTATTATTCAGATGTAGATGACGTTTTTGCTAAACTTTCTATGGTACATGGACTAAACAAAGTGAAACCTGGCAAAGTTTTTGGTGAATTTTTCCTTGAAACAAAAGAGTTGACTTTAGAATATGCTTTTAAATATAATCTAACATGTAAATTGAGAAAAGAAGAGAAAGTATTTCTAGATATGGTTGAAGACAGGAGAATTGAATACCAAAGAAAAGCAACTGAAAGTAAATTGAAAACACCACCGTGGAATTATGATGAAGAAAATTATGAAAAGAGTGATACTAATGTAGCAATAGGATTAGATTTGCCTCAACATGGGAAATTGTGTATGCGTAGAGATAACAGTATGTATGACAACTATTTTGTGGGTGCTAGTGAATGTAAAGACACACACAGTATTATAGGGGAATGGGGATTTAAAGGAGAAAAAGATCCTGTATTTCTTGGGATCTATTTTATATGTGGAAACAAAGCTTGTTACAGGTTGCCGAACCACTGGTACGGAACATGCTATCTAGGTCTGGTCTTTCCAAAGATATTTCATGTAGATAGGGGAACTAAAGGAGCTCACGAGATAGGTAAACCACTACCACGTAGAAGAAGAGAAAGTTTTGAAATTAAAGGACTGAAATTCAAAATAATAAATGTGAATAAAAACCTAGAGGAACAAGTGAATGAGATAACAATCAAGAAGGTCAAATAAAAGAGAATAAAGAACATTTGCAAAGACCAAAAAGAGTAAAGAGACCTAATCTAAAATACAAATCACCTGAATGGACTTATATTGCACTGCCTGATATTGAGGAAGTGGAGAGCAGTCAAGAGAACCAAGGTGAAAATTGTCTACTGTGTTCATATTGCTAAAATAATGAAAAATAACTAAATCAACGATGAAAAACTGAAAAGAAAGAATTTAAAGAGACGTTACAAGATAGAAAAGTTCAAGAGCAGTTGGCTCAAAGGACATACTTCCAAAGTGTGAAAAAAAAGTTCATAATGCCTGAAAACGACAATAGAAGATCTAGATGTTGCTTTTTACGTAAATGGTGTATAATGTGGCTTTATTGTACAGGTTTATTAATGCTCATATGGTTCATAGTAGAGATAATAGTTGACATTTTTGGAGCATTGATACCAGCAGCGGGTATATCATTTAATGCAAATAAAATTCGGAAACTTTCAACGATAGTAGATCGTTTGTCAACTAATACTGCCAGAGGATTTTTGATGGTGAATACCGATATGGTTGCCATGAGAGCTATGGTGATACAAAATGTACTTGCTCTTGATATTCTATTAGCAAAAGAAAGAGGAGTCTGCAGGGTATTGAAAGTGCAACATTGTTGTACCTTTATTCCGGATAAAAGTCAAAACATTCAAAGATACATTAAGAATATTACTGAATTACGTAAAGAAGTTGCTCCACTGGAGGTTGAAAACTTGGTAAGAGTTTTTCTGCTGTAAAGAAATGGTTTGCAGAAATAGGTAGTTCATTGGTAGGGTAGGTACTAATACCAGTAACTATAGTAATTTGAATGGCATTAATGTTAAGAATGGTGTGCATATGTATTAGAAAGAGAAAAGCCAAAAAACAACCAAAAATAAAAAATTGAGAAAAATAAGCAGAGCGAGCGATAAATGGGAGAAATCGAATTAGAAGAATATAAAGAGAAGGTGTACAACAACTCTAAAGGACAAAGGGGGGAGTTGATGGAGCTGGGGAGAAACAACATTTTTTGTACCCCCTACAATGTTATTCCCTCATAACTTTAATAATATTTATTGTGTGAAGCATGTAAACTAATCAACAAACCGCATATCATATTAGACACAACACATGGGAAAACTAACTGCTATTTGCAAAAATCGAATTTATTAATAAAACATGAGTCAAACTAATATGGAACTGTGATAACGTAGACATAAAAGAGTAAAAACTGTATTTGTGCATATGGTAGAATTGCTTTGTGGCAAAAAAATACAGATGGTAAGTAAAATTGCTTTACATGTTACTTTGCTAGGTAACACCTAGCATGGGTAATTAGAATGGCGGGAGGCAAACAGAAGGGTTCATTTACTATATCTAATTTCTGTTGTGTTTGTTTTCATATTAGTTCCCATTAAGGCCTGATCGGCCTAGTCTGAAAAGTGGCTGCAGCGAAAAAGCGATGTTTAAATTGAAATTAAAGATGGCCCCCATGCATGCATAAAGAGTGGATGCTCAGTCACGAGTGTATGGCCTATGCCCGGAGCAAGAGATGTCAAGGGCAGCTTGGCCTGCAATGGGAGTTGTGCCAAAGTTGTCTGTATTAAGAAGCTTGGGAACGGATGAACATTGAAACCTGGATGCGAGGAACTGTTGCAAAGTGCTAAACAAGTACAAATGTGAACATTTGATGAAGTCATGAGAACCCTTGGTATGAATTAGATTTGCACTTTTACGAACTGTTTTGAGCAAGGAGGACATAAGGTGATCATCGTCACCCCTCCAATGGACCAATGAGAGATGAGTGTAGCCCTTAAAAGTTTCAATTTTGGGTTTAGAAAGTTAGTCAAAGGGTATAAAATAGCTTGTGTAAATGATCTCTGTGTGGCTGTTATTCTTGCACCTTTACTCAGCATGACATGCTGTCGGTTGGGACGATTTTTTCTTTATGGTGCAAGAGACTTTGAAAATGTTGGACTTTGAACTTTGATGGGGAAAAGAGACGAGATTTGTCGCGGAGATTCTATGTCAGAAGGGAGACATCGAGGAGGTTAGAAAGAGAGACAGTCAGCTTGGGAACCTATTCTTTGTTCTGCGGTTCTATCGCCCTACGACCAAGGAGTAATGAGTACTTTACATTTTCTTTGCTTAAAATGTATTGAATAGTGTTTAGAACATACTTGTTTAATAAATGTTTCGCAATATAAAATTCTCTCTTAATGAATTTAGAAAAAAATTCTATACATTATAAACGAGAGTCTGTGTTTATTAAAGTAGAGTCATGACGGTTAAATGTTGAAAGTTATAAGAACTTGTGATTGAGCTGGACTTAATCGCCATCAACTGATTCCTACTAGTTGGTCCATCGACCAAATAGCTGAGTTCCTTGATGTTGTTTTTTATGACTATAAGGCGTTTAAAATTCTAATGTATATAATGTATAAAGTTACTGTATAGGTTAATAAGGTACCCCGCATGTCTTGCAGCTCGTCTACTTGTCACTAATTCAGGGTTGAGAATGTGTGTGTTTGACTCGTGGTGCTATGGGCCCCACCGATGAGTAAAATAAAAGAGATTGCTCCTGGATTGGTGATATAGATAGAGGGTTTTGTGTTAGACCTGCTGCATCACCTAAATAGTGAAACACGGAGCGGCTGTAAAGCAGCCGCTCCGTATTTCAGGTGAATGTGCAGCATGAGTTTGTGGCTGCCATGGGGTCAGCGCATCCCCCATAATGTGGCGCATCTTCCTTCATAGCGCTGGATGCACCTTTTTAAAGGTACACCCGGTGCAATGAAGAAAAATGCGCTGCATGTGTAACGCGGTCCTAGGACTGCTCTCTATCATTCCCAGACTAGTGGGAAAGTGCAGTGTTTCAGCAAAGTTTTGCTGCAGTGTGTCCATAAGCATATAGAAATTGAAAGGAAAGTGTAAACAATGTTATTGTACCACATCTCGTGTGTCCACAGGGAATTCTCCAATTGACTTGCGTGGACGCAAGGCAGTCTTGGAATTGAGGCCATTCAGGAAGGCTCAAGAAAGAATGATGAGGAATATGAACTCCCAGACTGGCTGTTTGGAGAGGTCAAAGAGGGGTGAACAGAAGGTGGGTTAAGAAGAAGCATGTGCATCATAAACAAATCTTGCAGGTTCAATGACTTGGGGCCATATGTATCATACTTCCGTTTAGCGAATTCCAAATAGCGAATTTTAAGGAATCGCTGTTTGGAATTCGCAAAACGGTATGTATGTACAAAATCGCTTTTCAATAGCGATTCCTTAGCATTCCTAATTTGTGATTAGCAAATTGCTAATCGCAAATTACCCATTCATTTCCATGGGCCAGGAGGCCCATAGGAATGAAAGTGCAATTTGCGATTAGCAATTTGCTAATCGCAAATTAGGAATTTTTTCAAGGGTGCAGGGGTGTCTCAAGAACACCCTGCTGCACCCCTGAAAAAGACATTTTGGGGCATATGGCGCACATACATGCCCTAAGGGCATGTATGGGCGTCATATGGCACCTTTGTTTTTTTGTAAAAAAGCTTTTTGAAAAGAATTCGCAACTTACCACCAACTAGAAGTTGGTGGTAATTTGCGAATCCTTAATGGCAATTTTTGAATATTTTTTGTTTGATACATTGCATTTAAGGAATCGCAAAATTTGCGATTCCTTAAGTGCAATCGCAAAATAAGGAATAGCAAATTTTGCAATTCCTTATTTTGCATCAAACATGTTTGATACATACCATTTATCTAATTAGCATTCGCAAAGGCCGAAATTCGCAGAATTTCGGCCTTTGCGAATGCTAATTAGCTTGATACATATGGCCCTTTGTTCCTTAAACACGTTGGTCTTCAGGTCAACTTGCCTTGCATATTGTATGATTTTATTGTTTGAGTATTTATGCCAATTTGACTTGTATATAATGCTTTGATCAGTTTAAACCTGCTTAGTTTTAATTTTTTGCTGCGACAGGAGTGCCTTGTATGTAGATAATAAATATCACCCTTCAACTCTGTCAAGGGTTTCCCTGTTATTCGAACTTCACACAGGCTTTTAAAATGAACAGGAAATGAGGGGCTGGATTCCGTGTGCTAATGACAATTATGCAATCCTGATGCCCCAAAAAATGGTTTATTCAAATTGTACCTCCTTATTATCCATACAGGGGCATACTTACAATGTGTTAATGTCACCAGAACGTCACTTTTTGAGACGTTCTGGTGGCATTAAGTCCTACGCCTTATTTACAAGGCGGTGTTAAGCCACTTAATGTGGATCAGCGCCACCTTGTGAATAAGGCCCCTTTTCATTTTCGTGAAAGGGACGGGCAATGGGTGATGCAGTGGGCATTTCGCCACAAAACCCATTGCTTTTTGGCACTGCCCCATATTTACAAGGTATGGGGAAGGGCCAAACATAAGACCAGGAAGTACCTGTTCTTAAACAGGCGATACGAGGAGAAATGTTTTATTTATCCTCATATATTTCTCTTTCCATGTGTGCTGCCTTCTGCAGCACACATGGACATAGCAAATCCCCTGTTAACATTGTTTATGTGCAGGAAGGTGTCCCTTCCTGCACATAATCATCCCTGATGCAAAGGCACCTTAGCAAAATGGCACCAGGATGCTTACGCTGGCACTAGGCAGGTTTTTTTGGGCTAACGCTAGGAGAAATGCTAGGGTGCACGGCATTTTTGTCCCTGCGCAGCGTTGCCAATTTTGGAGTAACACCGCACCTGCCAGTGTATTTTAAATATGCCCAACTATCTTCAAAGTACAGGCTTCCTTCTTTTGATAATTACAACCAGACCAAATATAAAAGTTAAGTCAGTTATGAATACACGTATTTGCTGAACTTGTTCATGTCAAACTATCTATCCATGGGAACCCTCCCTCTGAAAAGGGACGCAATTAGCGGATTAAATCTGAAAGCATATTTGTGAAGAAACGCATTACCTCCTCGCATTCACTGAGGAGATGAGCTGCACTGCAAACAGAACCAAGGCAAATTACATAGGTAAATTGATTGTTAGACAGCTTCATTATTATAAAGGGAGGAAATGTGAATAGGAGCAAACCCATATGGGGCAAGCAAAGCAAATTGTTCATAATAAATTATTCTTGTATCTGCTGTTTACAATGCAGCAAGGACTCTTATGGATAAAGGGAGAATCAAACCCCTGTCCCCTCAAGCCATAGGGGATCACACCCATGGTCTGACTTGTATTGTGCAAAGCTCAAAGTCTGATTCAGAAATATGTCACTTCAATCAATCAATCAGGGAATTGTAAGCGCGCTACTCACCCATGAGTGCCTCAAGGCACTGAGGGGGGGGGGGGGGGGGGTCTGCAGATCTGTTTAGCCGAAGAGCTAGGTCTTGAGGGTCTTCCTGAAGGTGTTCAGGGAGGGAGCGCGTCGGATGTCTGCTGGTAGCTCGTTCCAGGTCTTGGCTGCAATGTGAGAGAAGGGTCTTCCACCTGCTCCAGCTCTGTGGATTTGCAGGGTTTCGGCCAGTGCGAGGTTGGAAGGTCGGAGGTTTCTATTAGGTATGTGGAAGTTGATTCTGTTTTTGAGGTATTTGGGTCCGTTGTTGTGTAGGCATTTGTAGGGGTGAATGAAGATTTTGAAAGTGACCTTTTCTCCACGGGGAGCCAGTGGAGACTTTGTAGGTGTTGACTGATGTGTTCGTGTCGGGGGATGCCGAGGACGAGTCTGGCGGCGGTGTTCTGTATTGTCTGGAGTTTGCGGAGTAGGGTCTTGTTGATGCCGGCGTAGAGTGCGTTTCCATAGTACAGTCTGCTGGTGATGAGTGCGTGGGTGACTGTCTTCCTTGACTCAGGGGGGATCCACTTGAAGGTCTTGCGGAGGATTTGATGGGTGATGAAGCAGCTGGGGAGGACAGCGTTGACCTGTCGGATCATGGTGAGTGATGAGTCGAGTACGATGCAGAGGTTCTTGGCGTGGCCTGAGGGGGTGGGTGGGCTTCCGAAGGCAGTTGGCCACCAGGTGCTATCTCATGCAGAAGGGGTGGTATTGAGGATGAGGACTTCCGTCTTCTCGGTGTTGAGCTTCAGTCAGCTGTTGGTCATCCAGACCTTGACGTCTTGCATTCCTTTCTGGAAGCTGAAATTTGCAGTGGTGGGGTCTTTGGTGAGGGAGAGGATGTTGAGGCTGTGTTGTCAGACAATGGTTGCGAGGGGGGGCATGTAGATGTTGAAGAGGGTGGGGCTCAGGGATGAACCCTGTGGGACTCCGTAGGTGATTTTCGTGGGGTCGGAGAGAAAGGGGGGGAGTCTGATCCTTTGGCTTCTTCTGGTGAGTAATGATTGGATTCCAGTCCAGCCCCGTTGCTTGTATGCCTGCGTCGTGTAGTCTGGTGGATAGTGTGCGGTGGGAGAGGGTGTTGAAGGCCGCTGATAGGTCGAGTAGGTTGAGGGCTGCGGAGTGATCATGGTCCAGGAGGGTGCGGTCGTCTGTGGTGGCGAGTAGGGCGGTCTTGGTGCTGTGGTTGCTTCGGAATCCGGATTGGAACGGGTTGAGGACTGCGTTCTCTTCAATGAATCGTGTCAGTTTCCTGTTGACTGTTTTCTCTGCAACTTTGACTGCGAAGGGGAGGTGCGAGAAGGGCCAATAGTTTGTGAAGTCAGTGGGGTCAGCTGTGGGCTTCTTGAGCAGAGGTCTGACTTCTGCACGCTTCCAGTCGTCTGGGAAGGTGCCTGTTTTGATGTTGGTATTGATGGTGCGTTATAGTTCGGGTGCCATGGCGGCCGCGGCTCTGTGGTAGATGTGAGGGGGGTAGGGGTCGGTGGAGGCCCCAGAGTGGAGGCTTTTCATGGTCGAGGCTATGTCTTCGGCCGTGATCGGTGTTCAGTTAGAGATGGTGGTTGGCTGGTGTTTCTGGGGGGCGAGGGCTGTCTGTGGCGCCTGGTGGATGGTCGATGAAGTTGTTGTAGAGGTTTTTCATCTTGAGGTGTAAATAGGATCCAAGCTTGTCGCAGAAGTCTTGGGATGGGGTGATGTCTGTGGCTTCGCTGTGGCAAACACCAGGGCCACCATGGATGGCCAAAGGTATAGCTACGCCACTGCTTGGCTGGCCGTCTTGGGCCGGCCAAACTGTCATGCGCATTTAGCATATTCTCCTCCTGGCTGTATTGCACAGCCCAGGTGGAGAAGATGAACAGGCTCCGAGTCCATGTCTGAGTGCCGAACCACGGTGCTCTGATCAATCACGATGCTACCGTCATGCTGGTGACAGCAGCATCGTGATTGGCTAGGGGAGTCTGGGAGCCTGTGTGTTTCATGCTTCCTGCTTCTGGAGTCAGTCGACAGAAGAGGACTGAGTGGCGGTGGCCAGCCTGCAGGTAAGTGATTTAAAAAAATGTTTTATTTTTCATCCGCCACCCCCTATAAGTAGCAGTTGCAACTAGTATCTTTCCACTGCTAATGTGATTCCTTTTTGCAGGGCTCAGCAGTATTTGAGCCTTAGCAAGCTCTCTCTCTTTCTCTGGCAGAGATAGTAAAAAGAAAAGTGATGGGAGATTTGAGGATAATTAGTTCTCCTTTGTCCCTTAAATCAACAGGTTTCTGCCCTACTAAAGCCCGTACTTGATCCAAAGCTTTCTTCAGGATCATGAACACTTTCATTCCTTCAACTCACATTTGCACATGCATGCAAAAAAAAAACAAGCATTGGTAAAGCAAGAGGGTAGGTGGGTGTAAGGTAACATTGTTATAATAGTGAAATGTGAAACAGCTCCTTGCTTTAGTTATGATTCCCAATCCATTTCTAGCCCTTTAGAGTCTGTCTAAAAGAGCATTCTCTTTCTTAAACCCTTTATTTTATGGCATTAAAATTATATCAGTTATGTGGTCTGCACTTCCGGAAGAAAATAGTATATTCTTTAGCCACAGGCCTGCTCTTAAAAAATATTTCTGTTGACATTTTCAAAGCGGAATGGGCCCATGCAGAACATTCCCATTTGCGAATGGTTACCACTACCTTTTAGTAGTCAGTAAAAAATGTATGTTTTACGACCGTAATTCTGTCGCAAAACACTAATACATACCACTGCCAATATTGGAAGGGGCGCTCTATACACGACACTGCCAAATACTGAATCACTAAACCAAATTGCAATTTGGTAACAAGTTTCCGATTTTGAATTTAGCATTTATACATTACAAAATGATTTTGCGGTGGCAAAGAACTCAGGGGCATATTACCTAGCAATAGCGATATTTATCGCTAAGCAGGGGTAGCGGGAATAATTTTATCGCCGCGCTACGACGATTTTTATCGCTGAGATACCTTGCTATCCACAAGGTTTATCTCAGAAACGATAAAAATCATTCGAAATGCGTGAATATCGCTGGAAATACAGCGATATTCACACATTATCGTGACAATGCTCCTAGCCATGTTATCCACCTCCCATTGGATAACATGGCTAAGAACTGCTCTGGGCAGGTGTTAGCTTTTGGAGATATTCGCGCTTAGCGCGACTATTTCCAAAACTACGCCTTTGTAGGTAATAGGAGATAGCGATGTTAGCGACTGTTTTCAGTCGCTAACATCTTGGCACGCCCACTTTGCATGTGATTAGCGATATTTATCGTTGACATGCAAAGTGGGACCCTAAATGCCCTCTATCGCCTACAAGCTGTCGCTAACTGGTGTTAGTGACAGCTTGGTAATAGGGCGATAAAATTATCACCGCATTAGCGAGAAAAAGTCCCGCTAATGCGGCGATAATGGCCCTTGGTAATATGCCCCACAATTTTGCGATTCGGCCCGTTTGCGACAGCAAAAAATGATTGTACTTTGTATCAAAGGCAAGACCTATCGCTTTGTGGTCACTTGTTTCTAAAATACACTGTGGGGGAGGGTGGGCGGGGGCATTTTCCTTGCTTGCATTAGTGATATTCTTTCTACGCTTCTGATTATGCTAAATTCAGGATCCCTACATCAAATCATAAAAAAGCCATCTAGTGCTGTCGCAGCCCAAACGCCTTGAAAGAGAAGTAACTACAAACACTCTGATGACAGATAATTGGCTAGCACAGGAGTACAAACATGCTGTTTATTTGGCAGAAAATACAAATGTTTCTGACGGGTTCCTTTCAAACAGAACGGCAGGTAGAGAAAATTGCTAGAAATCAAAACTTTGTGACATGCATAAATGGCTGGCAGATACAGCCCAAAAGCGGCAGACGATAAAAAGGCAATCCATTAGGAGAAGCATCGTTAAAAGCAAGCGGAAGCTGCCGCAGCAGGGGAGTAGTTTCAGAGCACTTTTGGAGCCTCTGCAGGAGAGATGAAGAGTCGAGGGCACTATATTCTATCGATGTATTATTCATGATAGACAACAGAATATCCAAATGACATTTCATAATAATCTATTTATCGCCGCTCGTCTATTTCAAGTTAAAGATCAGTATGTATTAAGGCAATTGCTTGAGAAAGGGTTGACTTGCAGCCGGAACAAACTTGTTAGTCAGTGCCTGAAAACCGTTCAATTTGTTTAACTCTTTTCTGGCCTCAAGTCAGACATTTTGCTTCCGGCAACGTGTGTGATTTGGTTTAGTCAACCAGAGAAATTAATGGACGCATCCTCTTCCCAGAAACATTTTTGACACTCTCTTTTGTTTTGCTTTTCGTGCAAACACCAATCCTGAAAGGTTTTCTAGAAATGTTTAATTTAGGAAATACAAAATATGGGTATACTTTAATATGGAGCATGATGTACATAAGTGAATGTACTAACTTTAAGGGTCAGTAAATCATGAGGGAAAAGGCTGCTTATGATGCACTATGCGTGGGAGTGGGGAGACCCAACTCACTAGAGACCTCCCTCCTTAGTTGTATGACATTTACCATGCATCCTTTACCATGCATGTCTTTACCATGAATATACCTTTAACACACATGTGCCCTTACAATGCAAGTTTAGTATACATATATATATCTGTGTGGTCTGTGGGAGCAAGAGGTGGTTTATCAATCCCCGATGTATCAGAGCAAAGTTATCAGATGGCTTCGCTACATAGACGATATTTTTGTCATTTGGAGCGGCAGCCAGGAAGAAGCAACTAAATTTGTTGAAAGTCTCAATTGTAATATTTTCAATCTTTCCTTCACAAGTCATGTTAGCCCCGTATCAATCGAGTTTTTGGATCTAAAGATTAAAAATGAGGATAGGTTACTTAGCACTACTTTATTTAGAAAGGACACAGCAGGCAACAGCCTGCTGCATGCCCGTAGTTGCCATCCGCACAACCTCATCAATTCTATCCCCATTGGTGAGTTCTTGAGGGCCAAACGGAATTGTTCAAGAGAAGCTGACTTTAGCCAGGAGGTATCCATCATGTCTGAACGCTTTAGACAGAGAGGTTACTCCAACAAATGTATATCCAAAGCTCTGAACACAGTGAATAACAGAGACAGACCCACTCTGCTTGAGACTAAGGGGAAAGACTGTGAGCCAGAATCCAACATGGTCAGCAGATTCATCACGGATTTCCATTCCCAATCTAAAGAAATAAGAAAGGCGTTGGGAAAATTTTGGAACGTGTTGAAACTGGACAAATATTTAGCCCCAGGAATCTCTGAATACCCTCAAATTACATTTAGGAGACCTAGGTCACTAAAAGACCATCTATGTACTACACTGATACCAGAGCAATTCAACCGCAGAAGCCAGGTGCAAGGATTCTACGTTTGTGGAAGGTGTAAAGCCTGCCGCAACAGTAAGAATCAAAAAGAAGTACAACTGTCGAAAGATATGGACAAATTTAAGGTCCTCAAACATGTCACATGTCTTATTGACCACGCCATTTATGCGCTCAAATGTCCGTGCCAACTCTATTAAATAGGGAGTACAAAACACCCAGCTAAAAAGAGGGTTCTTGAGCACATGCGGGCCATAACTCATGGAGACAAACAGTACCCCATAGCGAGGCACTTCGCGTCATTCCATAAAAGCAACGCCAACTTATTGTCTTTTTGTGTTTTAGACACTGTCCCAAACAGAGAAAGAGGAGGGGGCAGAATCAAAGAGATGAGGAGACTTGCATCAAGACTCATCATCAAATACCGAACTACACAGCCAGGGGGCCATAACTTACATGAGGAACTGACCTCACACCTTGGATAGTCCTTGTTTAGGGATCATATACTGTGCCGCCGTCATTATGTTGCTGTTTTTAATTCTGTGTAAATGAAACTGTTTTAATCTTTACTACTGTTATCTAACTTTTGATTAGTCCATCTTCATAGCTGCCAAGGTTTCAGATTGCCATGTGTGACATTTTAATATTTTAAGTGCCATTGTGAGTGACATTTCAATGAGCATGAGTGACACTTTCTAGAGAGCAAAATGAGGCAATGAAGACAAGAGAAACATATATATATCACAAATTACAACCATTTGTGCATGGAGAATCTCTACTACAACTCAATGCAGACAAACGGTAGAAAGGCACCGGGAACCCACACTAAAATGTAGAGACACCGAAATGGGGCATAAAGGTGAATTGGCACTTACAATTATAAACACAGAGCAGAAAGACAGAAACTGAAACTTAAAGAAACTAGAGACCGAAATATGGGTAAAATACTTAAAAAGTTAATTTGACCTTGTGTAATGTAACTTGTGCTCATGTCAAGCACACAAAGGCTCAATTCAAATGCACTGCTGTAATTCAAGGCAGTGTTTACCTGCAGAGACCTATGGCATTTTGGTAAGGGCTTCGACTTGAGCTCTCACTCTTTTGCACACTCCACGCTCGGCATGCAAGACACCGTTCAGTGCAGTGTTCACACAACACATTTCCTTCTAGTTTGTCACGTGTTCAGCGACACATACCACATCAAGGCGCAAAAACAAAGAGCGCAAAAGTGAAGGCTTTCAGAGATACTTAGGATATTTATGCAACAAACATAGCGCATCAGGTGCTCTGCATTACTAAGACGTAGAGTGCGTTCTATCTATGCAGGCAATACATTACTCCAAAATCGGTGTGTAACCATTCATAAAGATATTGAAACACGCCTGTCTCGGCCGAGCTCTATCTGTTGTGCATTTTTTTCTGAATTCAGCTGTGGACGTTATCTTTTGCCCACGCTGAATAATTATTTCAATGACCTTTGACTTTCCTTGCAATCTGCCGGTGTGTGTGTGTGTTAGTCTGAAGTGAAGTCTGTGTGTGGCTGGGAGGTAGTAGGGATGACGGTGGTCGTAATGTGTGTGCGTGGAATTTGAAGGAAGCCAGGCAAGCCAAAGCACATTTTGAACTTTATTCCCGATTTTAATTTATGCCCGTGACTTCAGAGCCAGGCTCACACTTACTTGAATTTAGTTGCAGAGATGGCCCGCCTGCGGCCAGCAAGAACAGCTCCTGATTTCCTTATACGTGCCGGATACCTGGTTTGCTTCTCTTTGTGCCAGCCGGCGACCCACACCATGCGTGCTCGGGTGGCGGGGCCGGCTCTGCTGCAGTCAGGGTTCATGGTTCTCCCTCTGAGGCCTCAAATTAACTACCAGGCCGCCGTAGTGAGAGTCCGATGGCCGCATTGTTCATTGAGTCTGTCAGCCGCGAATTGGCGATGGGTCCGTCTAGGTTGTTGGTTCGGTGTAGATCACTACGCGGGCCGTGTGGGATGCGCAAGCTCATCAGCGGCAACCTGCCAACAGATAATTCGGAATCCTCTAACTTCTGTTCTTCCTCTGTCTTCATGCTTACTGGGCTGGCCCGGCGTGACTCTCTATACTGGTGAGGACCAGCCCTCTCACCGTGACCGGACCTCGGTATTCTGACTGCATGCATTGCAGGAGGGCCCTGTCCCTCACCCAGTGCCCTCGAGTTCGTCGGACGTCGGCCCCGCTTGCTCTGAAATACAATTGTCGGCGGGTGGCATGATTGCCATTATTAGTTCCTGTCCTGTAGTCCCAGCGTGGGGGCCTGACTGCAGGAGGGCAGGGCAGAGGTGCGAACAGCACTGTGTGGTGTGAGCCAGCGCGGCCAGGCCCGCAAAACAGTCAGGCTGTGCAAGATGACGACGAGCAAGTTAGCAGCAGAGGCCTCATCAAACAGAACTTCGCACGACGTGTGATGTCACATCCTTGCGGCGCTACGGCCAGTCTGAGACTGTTGCTCAGCCCGGTGGCGCCAGCGGAAATCAAATAGATACATTTGTAGCTGCACTGACTGACTGCCGGGGTGAGGCTAAGATAGCCTGCTCAGCTGCTGGAACTGCCCGAGGACTGTGGGAGCAGCCAGCGCAGGCACTGGGAGTGCAGCTACTACTACTGTTTGTAATGTGCGTTCTGTGACAGCTGTGACTACCGCATTATGCGTGACAACGCATTTCAGTGCGGTGATGCGGAGCACCACACTGATATGCGTTAGTGTCACACCAGATGCGTGATACTTGGCAGGACTGCATCTTAGTCACCATTTAATTGAAAAAAAAATGTCTTTTATGTTTACAGAACTGTGTGGTGATATAAATGTGGGAATCTGTTCAACACTGTGAGAGGGACTGCACTGGTGTAGACATCGTATGACTGTGGAACCCATGCTGAATTTAAGCTTAATTTTTTACGTTTTGGCATTGGAATATGCTGTCTACCACCCAATGGAACGCTACACTTCATGAGGTGGCCCACTTGGGCAGGAGTTAACTAATCGATCAACATTGTGATTTAGTATTTTTGCCCACATGGGTTTGGAGTAGATGCAAGAACATTATTGAGACACAGCTCACATGAGCAGGACTCACTGTGCTCACGTTTATTGATGTTGTGCACGTTACGATTTATAACTGCATTCTCTGCATCTGAGTTAAGTGATTGTTTATGGCTGCAAACACTGAGCAAACGGTCCCGTGCTTATACTTACGCTCCACTTTGAAACAATGTTTGGTTTTATTTATGCTTTTGGGTTTTTCAACTCGTAAAACACAGTACCTTAACATGAACTCAGCCCAGCAGCTCACCGGCGAGTCTGTTTTCTATCATTGTTGGTATGACGTCAATACCAGGTGACTTTGTATTTATGCAATGCTATGCAGTTCACTCGTTCTCGTGAAAAAGCAGGTCTCACCTGCGAAACGCGTGGAGAGAAAGCCTTCTGAATTAAAATACGCTTTGCAACTCTAAAGTGGCCCGGACTTCTTTCTTGCATGGAGGAGAGCGTTTGGCTGAAAAAAAAAAAAAAAAATATATATATATATATATATATATATATATATATATAAATATATATATATATATATATTTTTTTTTCTCCAAAATTGCTCCGTCTGGACTGCTGGTGGCCCCGTGGGAGGTGGCGTGCACTCCGGCCGAGCACGCCGGTAATCAAATTTGCACAAGTCCCAAAATCCACAACGCTCTCAGAAACCAAACACCACGCCAAGATTCAAAGTCCAAGGGTGTTTATTTACACCTACAACATGTTTCGGCTGTAGAAGCCTTGATCATGTAAGTGAAAATGTGCGCAAACAGTGTTAATAAAGTTTAAGGCAGACCATGAACATCGACATAGGACATACATATCAACAGCCAAATGGCTGATATCTTGGAAGAGTATAATGGTACATGCTCTCGAGAGTTAAAATGCAATTTCAGTGTTTATATAGGTGCACACATGTAAAACAATCTTTTAAAAGATGTGAAAATTGGGCGCTAATAAGCATCATCAGCAGCAAATCAAAAATATATGTTATGCTAAAGAACACGGTAGATAATCAAAATAAACAGCATTTAATGGCTGCCATCTTGGAACATGTTCGTTTTAATTCTTGACAGGTTCCAGCATTATTGCAGACCAAATCGCTCCCTAAGTAACATATTCAATCAAATGATCTTGTGTGCAAAAATAAACACACATACACATACACATACCAAAGACAACCATTCCTGTATAAATACAGTTATTGTATCATGTAAGGAGATCTTGAGCTACTGTCGCACTATATGAGGTGACTCCCAGATTGAGCTTGAGTGTAAAGATCCCCACTGGTCCTGGTCAACGATATTGGACACGGACGGACAGTCCTGCCAAGTATCACGCATCTGGTGTGACACTAACGCATATCAGTGTGGTGCTCCGCATCACCGCACTGAAATGCGTTGTCACGCATAATGCGGTAGTCACAGCTGTCACAGAACGCACATTACAAACAGTAGTAGTAGCTGCACTCCCAGTGCCTGCGCTGGCTGCTCCCACAGTCCTCGGGCAGTTCCAGCAGCTGAGCAGGCTATCTTAGCCTCACCCCGGCAGTCAGTCAGTGCAGCTACAAATGTATCTATTTGATTTCCGCTGGCGCCACCGGGCTGAGCAACAGTCTCAGACTGGCCGTAGCGCCGCAAGGATGTGACATCACACGTCGTGCGAAGTTCTGTTTGATGAGGCCTCTGCTGCTAACTTGCTCGTCGTCATCTTGCACAGCCTGACTGTTTTGCGGGCCTGGCCGCGCTGGCTCACACCACACAGTGCTGTTCGCACCTCTGCCCTGCCCTCCTGCAGTCAGGCCCCCACGCTGGGACTACAGGACAGGAACTAATAATGGCAATCATGCCACCCGCCGACAATTGTATTTCAGAGCAAGCGGGGCCGACGTCCGACGAACTCGAGGGCACTGGGTGAGGGACAGGGCCCTCCTGCAATGCATGCAGTCAGAATACCGAGGTCCGGTCACGGTGAGAGGGCTGGTCCTCACCAGTATAGAGAGTCACGCCGGGCCAGCCCAGTAAACATGAAGACAGAGGAAGAACAGAAGTTAGAGGATTCCGAATTATCTGTTGGCAGGTTGCCGCTGATGAGCTTGCGCATCCCACACGGCCCGCGTAGTGATCTACACCGAACCAACAACCTAGACGGACCCATCGCCAATTCGCGGCTGACAGACTCAATGAACAATGCGGCCATCGGACTCTCACTACGGCGGCCTGGTAGTTAATTTGAGGCCTCAGAGGGAGAACCATGAACCCTGACTGCAGCAGAGCCGGCCCCGCCACCCGAGCACGCATGGTGTGGGTGGCTGGCTGGCACAGAGAGAAGCAAACCAGGTATCCGGCACGTATAAGGAAATCAGGAGCTGTTCTTGCTGGCCGCAGGCGGGCCATCTCTGCAACTAAATTCAAGTAAGTGTGAGCCTGGCTCTGAAGTCACGGGCATAAATTAAAATCGGGAATAAAGTTCAAAATGTGCTTTGGCTTGCCTGGCTTCCTTCAAATTCCACGCACACACATTACGACCACCGTCATCCCTACTACCTCCCAGCCACACACAGACTTCACTTCAGACTAACACACACACACACCATAGCTGCCAAGGTTTCAGATTGCCATGTGTGACATTTTAATATTTTAAGTGCCATTGTGAGTGACATTTCAATGAGCATGAGTGACACTTTCTAGAGAGCAAAATGAGGCAATGAAGACAAGAGAAACATATATATATCACAAATTACAACCATTTGTGCATGGAGAATCTCTACTACAACTCAATGCAGACAAATGGTAGAAAGGCACCGGGAACCCACACTAAAATGTAGAGACACCGAAATGGGGCATAAAGGTGAATTGGCACTTACAATTATAAACACAGAGCAGAAAGACAGAAACTGAAACTTAAAGAAACTAGAGACCGAAATATGGGTAAAATACTTAAAAAGTTAATTTGACCTTGTGTAATGTAACTTGTGCTCATGTCAAGCACACAAAGGCTCAATTCAAATGCACTGCTGTAATTCAAGGCAGTGTTTACCTGCAGAGACCTATGGCATTTTGGTAAGGGCTTCGACTTGAGCTCTCACTCTTTTGCACACTCCACGCTCGGCATGCAAGACACCGTTCAGTGCAGTGTTCACACAACACATTTCCTTCTAGTTTGTCACGTGTTCAGCGACACATACCACATCAAGGCGCAAAAACAAAGAGCGCAAAAGTGAAGGCTTTCAGAGATACTTAGGATATTTATGCAACAAACATAGCGCATCAGGTGCTCTGCATTACTAAGACGTAGAGTGCGTTCTATCTATGCAGGCAATACATTACTCCAAAATCGGTGTGTAACCATTCATAAAGATATTGAAACACGCCTGTCTCGGCCGAGCTCTATCTGTTGTGCATTTTTTTCTGAATTCAGCTGTGGACATTATCTTTTGCCCACGCTGAATAATTATTTCAATGACCTTTGACTTTCCTTGCAATCTGCCGGTGTGTGTGTGTGTTAGTCTGAAGTGAAGTCTGTGTGTGGCTGGGAGGTAGTAGGGATGACGGTGGTCGTAATGTGTGTGCGTGGAATTTGAAGGAAGCCAGGCAAGCCAAAGCACATTTTGAACTTTATTCCCGATTTTAATTTATGCCCGTGACTTCAGAGCCAGGCTCACACTTACTTGAATTTAGTTGCAGAGATGGCCCGCCTGCGGCCAGCAAGAACAGCTCCTGATTTCCTTATACGTGCCGGATACCTGGTTTGCTTCTCTCTGTGCCAGCCGGCCACCCACACCATGCGTGCTCGGGTGGCGGGGCCGGCTCTGCTGCAGTCAGGGTTCATGGTTCTCCCTCTGAGGCCTCAAATTAACTACCAGGCCGCCGTAGTGAGAGTCCGATGGCCGCATTGTTCATTGAGTCTGTCAGCCGCGAATTGGCGATGGGTCCGTCTAGGTTGTTGGTTCGGTGTAGATCACTACGCGGGCCGTGTGGGATGCGCAAGCTCATCAGCGGCAACCTGCCAACAGATAATTCGGAATCCTCTAACTTCTGTTCTTCCTCTGTCTTCATGCTTACTGGGCTGGCCCGGCGTGACTCTCTATACTGGTGAGGACCAGCCCTCTCACCGTGACCGGACCTCGGTATTCTGACTGCATGCATTGCAGGAGGGCCCTGTCCCTCACCCAGTGCCCTCGAGTTCGTCGGACCTCGGCCCCGCTTGCTCTGAAATACAATTGTCGGCGGGTGGCATGATTGCCATTATTAGTTCCTGTCCTGTAGTCCCAGCGTGGGGGCCTGACTGCAGGAGGGCAGGGCAGAGGTGCGAACAGCACTGTGTGGTGTGAGCCAGCGCGGCCAGGCCCGCAAAACAGTCAGGCTGTGCAAGATGACGACGAGCAAGTTAGCAGCAGAGGCCTCATCAAACAGAACTTCGCACGACGTGTGATGTCACATCCTTGCGGCGCTACGGCCAGTCTGAGACTGTTGCTCAGCCCGGTGGCGCCAGCGGAAATCAAATAGATACATTTGTAGCTGCACTGACTGACTGCCGGGGTGAGGCTAAGATAGCCTGCTCAGCTGCTGGAACTGCCCGAGGACTGTGGGAGCAGCCAGCGCAGGCACTGGGAGTGCAGCTACTACTACTGTTTGTAATGTGCGTTCTGTGACAGCTGTGACTACCGCATTATGCGTGACAACGCATTTCAGTGCGGTGATGCGGAGCACCACACTGATATGCGTTAGTGTCACACCAGATGCGTGATACTTGGCAGGACTGACACACCGGCAGATTGCAAGGAAAGTCAAAGGTCATTGAAATAATTATTCAGCGTGGGCAAAAGATAACGTCCACAGCTGAATTCAGAAAAAAATGCACAACAGATAGAGCTCGGCCGAGACAGGCGTGTTTCAATATCTTTATGAATGGTTACACACCGATTTTGGAGTAATGTATTGCCTGCATAGATAGAACGCACTCTACGTCTTAGTAATGCAGAGCACCTGATGCGCTATGTTTGTTGCATAAATATCCTAAGTATCTCTGAAAGCCTTCACTTTTGCGCTCTTTGTTTTTGCGCCTTGATGTGGTATGTGTCGCTGAACACGTGACAAACTAGAAGGAAATGTGTTGTGTGAACACTGCACTGAACGGTGTCTTGCATGCCGAGCGTGGAGTGTGCAAAAGAGTGAGAGCTCAAGTCGAAGCCCTTACCAAAATGCCATAGGTCTCTGCAGGTAAACACTGCCTTGAATTACAGCAGTGCATTTGAATTGAGCCTTTGTGTGCTTGACATGAGCACAAGTTACATTACACAAGGTCAAATTAACTTTTTAAGTATTTTACCCATATTTCGGTCTCTAGTTTCTTTAAGTTTCAGTTTCTGTCTTTCTGCTCTGTGTTTATAATTGTAAGTGCCAATTCACCTTTATGCCCCATTTCGGTGTCTCTACATTTTAGTGTGGGTTCCCGGTGCCTTTCTACCATTTGTCTGCATTGAGTTGTAGTAGAGATTCTCCATGCACAAATGGTTGTAATTTGTGATATATATATGTTTCTCTTGTCTTCATTGCCTCATTTTGCTCTCTAGAAAGTGTCACTCATGCTCATTGAAATGTCACTCACAATGGCACTTAAAATATTAAAATGTCACACATGGCAATCTGAAACCTTGGCAGCTATGGACGGATAGTATTAAATGGACAGTGCAGTAAGTGGCAAAGTATTAGATTTAACTATGTGTTAAGAGTCCATACTATTCAGTGTGCACACGGTTCTGTCGGGTGACATGTATGCTCAACAGTGCAGTAGCCAGTTACCAAGTAAAATACTAGATTCCGCAGCTGAATAGAGACATGTCCTTACTTGAAAAAGCCCAAAAGGTTGTCGTAATGTCACGGTACTTGCCACAGATGCCCATCAAGAGGCGTGCTCAGTGAAACGGATATTTGAAGTGAGAAAGACGAAAACTGCCCGTGAAAGTGAGTGCAGTGCCTGGGCCCCTTTCCCCAACTGTTCCCCTGTTGGAAAATACATAAAACAATAATGTAGTGAAGTTAAAAACATCTATACATTTCATCTCTGACAAATAAATAAACTGTACAGTGCACTAAATCATGGAGGAAGAGAATATGAATACACAGAATCAGATGACATTCTGTGCAATAAAGTTGGGTGTGACGCTAGTAACCAGGGGAAACATGTTCTAAACTCCTGGCTAATAAGATAGAAGTTGATGCAGTCATCAGTCCATAATGATAAAACACCAGGGGAATACAATATCAAAGAAAAACATCAGTTCTCTTTGAGATGGACTGCAAGCTCCTCGTCTTGATTGCGGCCTCCCGGATCCTTTGTCTGAAAATTAATAATGTATTTGGATTCCTTCTGCCTCAATCTTAACACCCTGTTGCCGCCCCTAGGGTTCCTGTCAATCTGTTCCAGAATGAAAAAAACTCAACAGTCATATATATTTTTTTTCGTTCGCCTTGCGCAGCAATCGTCAACTCCAGACCGAGAGTTGCTTCGCCTGCACGGACTCCACAAGGCTCGAGTCCGAAAATATTCCAGGTTTCTTTTAAAGAAATGACGAAACCATGTGCGGTTCCGTTAGATTTTATTTATTGGCCGCCACCAGACGCGGTTCAACTGCATTTGCAGTCCTGGTCACTGAACCCAGTGCTAAAGAACGCCACCATTTTTTAAAACTTTCAAAACAACCACGTGACATGTAATGAACTACAACAGTAGTTAGTGAAGACAGACTAGTAGTTCCAAACTACAGCGTACACGTGTCATGGTCATAAATACTAAAAAACATTCACATTTCATTATACAACCTAGTGATTGTAAAATTAACGAAAATATAGCTTCACATGCGCACCCAGTAATTTAATGGTCAGAGAACTACCTGCAAGGGTGGGAGTAAATCGCTTTCAAGTATGGGATACAGACACCCCTATAACTGATAGGTTGTTTGGGAAGGGGTTTCTCCTGGAGAAGAAAATAAATGTGGTATTGTATAAAGGCAAGGACAATTTCACCAGATGAAGTAAAGATAGGGCTGACAGTTAACCAGACTGCTTCTGCATCATCACATACATGATTTCACAAAAGTCCCAGTACATACATCCGTAAGCCTGCAACTGTTGCAAAGCTTTCTGGAATTTATAAAGCCATGTGAAGCCACTACCCTGTGGGTGAAGAACCCAGGGCTGTAGAGAAAACAGCAAAACTCTGAAGTATATTTACAAGGGGATAGCGCTGCCAGACTGCCACTGTTAGCCACATTCTGGTGGCGCTATGCCCTTCTCGTGATTTACAAAGCGGCATTAAGCCACTTTTTGTGACTTAATGTCGTCTAGTAAATACGGCCCCTTTACTACACGCATCACTTTGAGTGAAAGGGGCGTGCAATGAGTGTTGCTCTGGGCGTTCCACCGCAACACCCATTGCTTTTTTGACACTGACTCAGATTTACAAGGATGTGTAAATCTGAGGTAGCACCAAAAACTAATGCCATGCGAAAGCAGGTGTTAGAATGGTGAAACAAGGACAAATACTTTTATTTCTGCATTCTGCAGTACACATAGAAAGAGAAAAACGCCATTAACGATTGTTTATGTTTCAAGGAGGTGTCCCTTCCTGCACATACAAATTAATTAAATAATGTGACGATTTGTGTTCTGCAGAAGTATGAAATCGCCATTATGGATTGTTTATGTGCAGGAAGCGACTCCTTCCTGCACAAAAACAATAATTCCCTCCATAAACAACATTCTCTTCAACTCAGGCACCTAGTGCAAGGGTGCCTGCGTTGGTGCTAGGTGGCAGATTTTAGCGACAGCACTAGGGAAAACACAGGGAGCGCCGTATTGTAAATACGATGCATCCCTGCGTTTTGGAAATTTCAAGGGGAGGTGCTGCCTTATTTGGGGCAGCTCCATTCCTGACATTTTCATCTACATATGCCCCTATATTTTTGTTTTACACATTATAAAGAATCTAGGGGCATATTATCAAGGGCTATAGGGGAGATGGGCCATGGATTCCCTCCTTGGTCGTCACCTACCCAGTCGGTCTTCAGACAGACTTCCTTTCGTCTCTACGGTTGTCTCTTCCCTTATCCTCACTTTCTCACCTCCCCTACCCCCCACTACTTTTCTCTCTCCTTTCTCTCCTCTCCTAATGTATTGCTGATAGTCTGATGTAATTTATAATTGTCGATCTTTTTCTGTTATATTGCTGAACCACACTGTTGCACTTCCCTTCATCTCTCCTGTCGTCTCCTCCCGCATCCTCCCTCTAGTTATGTCTCTCGTTCTCTCCTCTCTCAATGTATTGAGACTGAACTATTTTGAATGATGCCCGATGGAGCTACCTGGTTTAGCTATAGGGTAGATGGGCCGTGGATTCCCTCCTTGGTCGTCACCTACCCAGTCGGTCTTTAGACAGACTTCTTTTCATCTCTCCTTATTGTCTCTTCCCTTATCCTCACTTTCTCACCTCCCCTACCCCCCACTACTTTTCTCTCTCCTTTCTCTCCTCTCCAAATGTATTGCTGATTGTTTGATGTAATGTCTAATTGCTGATCTTTTTCTGTTATATTGTTGAACCACATTGTTCCACTTCCTTTCGTCTCTCCTGTCCTCTCCTCCCGCATCCTCCCTCTATTTTATGTCTCTCCTTCTCTCCTCTCTCAATGTATTGAGACTGAACTATTTTGTCTGATCCCCGATGGAGCTACCTGGTTTAGCTATAGGGGAGATGGGCCGTGGATTCCCTCCTTGGTCGTCAACTACCCAGTCGGTCTTTAGACAGACTTCTTTTCGTCTCTCCTTATTGTATCTTCCCTTATCATCACTTTCTCACCTCCCCTAACCCCCACTACTTTTCTCTCTCCTTTCTCTCCTCTTCCAATGTATTACTGATTGTTTGATGTAATGAGTAATTGTTGATCTTTTTCTGTAATATTGTTGAACCACATTGTTCCACTTCCTTTCGTCTCTCCTGTCCTCTCCTCCCGCATTCTCCCTCTATTTTATGTCTCTCCTTCTCTCCTCTCTCTATGTATTGAGACTGAACTATTTTGTCTGACGCCCGATGGAGCTACCTGGTTTAGCTATAGAGGAGATGGGCTGTGGATTCCCTCCTTGGTCGTCACCTACCCAGTCGGTCTTTAGACAGACTTCTTTTCGTCTCTCCTTATTGTCTCTTCCCTTATCTTCCCTTTCTCACCTCCCCTGCCCCCTCCACTACTTCTCTCTCTCGTTTCTCTCCCCTCCTAATTGTATTGCTTATTTTTTTATGTATTGTGTGATTTGTTGAACTTGTTCTGTTACATTGTTGATTCTCATGTAAAGCGCTCTGATACCTTCGGGTCTAGCCAGTGCTATATAAACCTCTTTTAAATAACCAAAAAGGTCCCTAAGCCCATATACTGCTAAAATAAGTGACACAGACACATGAAGTATACTTAGTTAACTGGCCTCAAGCACGTGCTCTCGGGCCCTTTTATTTGCAGGCTCATGTCACTTGTGATGCCTGTGGTGGATGGGTTTGGGGTGCAAGTGTGTCCAGCCCTCAAGGGAGTGACTGGCAATCCAAGTGTCTGTTGAGGCACTAGAACGTGTCCAGCATGACACTACATTTCTCCCAAACTTTATTAAAATTAAAATAAAGTCTAACCTATGGAAATGAACTATACACATAAGACACAACTCAGTCTCTCGGTCTTGAGAGGCAATCCATATGACAACAGTGGACAGGTGCAGCTGGGAGCACCCAGGCTTCTCGGCACATGTCCATTATTTTACCAGCTACTGCTGGGTATGAACAATGTACAGATGGAGTCCGACATCTTTGGCATCCTGTTTGTCAGATCAATGTCACTTACACACTGTTGATGGACCTGTGTGCTCTTGCGGTGATGCTGTTGATGTCAGACAACTTAAACATGGTGCCTCAGGAGCATCAATGGAGTCCTGCTGCAGGGTCATCTCTTAAGGGCACCTGGGCACTATGAGGACCAATCTGACAGGACTGAAATGGTGTTGATGATGCTTAGGACATTATCCTCCAAAGCCCTGGTGCCTCCCGGTACCTATTCAGTGGAGCTGCTTCCAGGCCATCTCTCGTGCAAGGATCCCTTGGTGCAGGAATATCCTTGAGGCCCTTATGCAGGGCTGCACAACACCATGTGGACTGTACAGAGCTGCTTGTGGGCCGCCTGGGGCTGCTGCAGGATCACTGAACGGATCCGACAACATTCGTGCAACTGCCAGGGTGGGTGACTTAAAGGTCGGTGTGCTTGCCTACAGGAAACAGGGGCACATGGGCTGTCAGATAGCAGTGGCTGCTCCCCCATTGGGGCAAGGGGGCGTTGCCCCACTGCTTTCTCGCCGTGCGAGACGGCAGAAACATAAATGGTAATAACTACCTGGTTGGGGGTGGGCGGTCCTGTTTGAGAGCAGGGGGGGGAAGTGGTTTGCTCACTGTTGTGCATACTGACTGTTTGATCGGCCCTGGGGCTGACCAAACAGTCAATGCCCACAACAGTGGGCAAGCCACTCCCCCCTCGGGAATCAGGGACTCGCCCTACTCATGCTAAAGGGGGCCTCAGTCTTTCCCCATGCCAGCCTATGCTAAATTGAAGAAGCTGTGTGGTCAATTGAGGCGATGTGCTTTTCAAAAAACTCACATCTCTTTTTTGTGACCCTTGCAAAGGAATGTCACCAAGGCAAGTAAAAGCTGTTCTATTGGGTCTTTAAGCATTTGTGGAGATTTCTAAGTGGATTAGGAACGACCACATCAGAACCATTGTTCCAAGACCAATGTCTGTGGTCCCTGGGCACTGCAGGTGTCTACCACGGGCCACCACAGAACGCGGTTCAGGATCGAAACAAACCAAGGTCAATGGGAGCTCTTGCACGGGGACTCCTGTTTAACTCGTTTTGATCAGTTCATGGTGCTAACTACACAAGTTCTGAAGGGTTTTTAGCGGCACAAGTGGGGCAATGCTGGGTGTTAGGAATTTTGTGGATTTCTGCAGAATTCAGAAGTTTCCTTCATAGAAATGTAAGGAACATTTGAGATTTCAGGCAAAGTTTGAGATTTTCAGGGCATTGTAAGTAAGAAAACGGATCACTGAAATGATATCGAGGGACAGAATATCGACCAACAAAAATATCGTTGACAAAATATCGAGAGACAAAATATCGAGTTTCTATCTACAAACAGGTAAGTACAAAAATATCGAGTTAAAAATATTGTTTACAAAAATATAGTTGTAAAAAATATTGACTTTAATAAAAACAATGTTTAATTACATTAATATAAAAAATTAATTACTAAAATATACTTAACAATACTTAAAATAACTTTTAATAATTAAATAATTAATGAAAGTGAAAAAAACAATATTTTTTTAATCATATTTCTTAAAACATATATATATATAGTAACAAAATTTAATTAAATAATAGCCAATATTATTAACGTAAAAATACAATAGAGTAAAAATTACTATTCCCACTCCAGTGGGTGCAACAGTAGGGAAAGCGTTGGATAGCGTAGGGGTTAAAATTACTATTCCCACTCCAAGGAGTGCAACAGTGGATATATGACGTTACAACGCAACTTTTACAACGCACTACCATTACAACGTAAGTATTGGTAAGTATATAATAATTTTATAATTTAAATTATTTAAAATTAATTTAATATAATTTAATTTAATTTAATTTTATTAAATTAAATTAATGTAAATTTAATTTTACTTTATTTTTACACTGTACCCCTGTACCCCAAAACCCCAAAACTGACCCTGAACCCTAAAAAAAACCCTTTACCCAAAACCCCAAAACTGACCCTGAACCCTAAAAATACCCCTTTACCCAAAAACCCAAAACTGACCCTGAACCCTAAAAATACCCCTTAACCCAAAAACTAAAAACTGACCCTGAACCCTAAAAATACCCCTTTACCCAAAAACTAAAAACTGACCCTGAACCCTAAAAATACCCCTTTACCCAAAAACTAAAAACTGACCCTGAACCCTAAAAATACCCCTTTACCCAAAAACTAAAAACTGACCCTGAACCCAAAAAATACCCCTTTACCCAAAAACTAACCCTGAACCCTAAAAATACCCCTTTACCCAAAAACCAAAAACTGACCCTGAACCCTAAAAATACCCCTTTAATTTAACATAATTAGCAATTAATCAATTAAATTAAATTAATTACCAATTACATTTTAAATAATTAACAAATATTATTTAATTACCAATTAAATAAATATTACTACCAATTAATACATTTACATATTTAATTAATTATAATTAAATTACTTCCCACCCTATTCCCCTATAAACCCAAAACCTGCTACAGGAAATAAATTATTTTAATTTACATAATTAGCAATTAATCAATTAAATTAAATTAATTACCAATTAAATTTTAAATAATTAACAAATATTATTTAATTACCAATTAATTAATTATTACTACCAATTAATAAATTTACATATTTAATTAATTATAATTAAATTACTTCCCACCCTATTCCCCTATAAACCCACAACCCGCTACAGAATAAAATTACACAATAATTTAAAAAAATCATTAATTAAAAATAGTTATAACATAAAATGACACTTTTCACACATATTATAACATAAAAACACTATAAATAATTAAATATTATTTAAAAAACGATATTTTTTACTATCTAGATTATATACTTGGATATTTTCACTTTCTATACTATTTACAGTCGATATTACTTCACTTACCTTAAAAACGATATTTTGACTGTCGATATTCTGTCCTGTCGATATTTTGTCCAAACGATATTTAAAACTCGATATTCTGTCCAAACGATATTTTGGAGTCGATATTATGTCTGTGCACCTAAGAAAACTTCATGGGATTCACACAAGGCACACCACCCTGGAATCCCATGGTTGTCTACTTCAAAATGTCTGTGGTTGGTAGGTTTCCATGGGTGGCGGCTGATTATAGCCCCAAATCCTGTGCTGCCCCAGTTGCTGATTTCTCCACTTAACATTTTAGGGCCTTGTGTTTCATGGTCTCTTGGCCCACCCACACAATTGAGGTACCATTTATATAGGGAGACTTGGGGGAATGTTGCGTGGTAGGAAATAAATTGATCTCCGCAGATTCCACAAGTTTTGCTCACAGAAATGTGTGAAAAGTGTGTTTTTAATCAATATTTGAGATTTACAGGGCATTGTGGGTTAACAAATGGTGTAGCCGCTCACCATTGCAAGTTGGATGATACTGGGAGTTAGCCAAACTATTTTGGCCCATATATATATAAAGAAAACACCCAAAAGAATAAAGTGTGCTCTTCTTGCCATTGGAATGGGATGTTTTTGTCTGCAGAGGAGCAGAATGACTTTTGGAGTTTTAGGAGTAAGTGTGGGGCCTCATGTTAGGCTGGGAAAGACTCACCCCATTATTTTATTAAAAATATATATTGCTGCCATACAGTGGGATTTCTAACCCCACTGGGATCAGATCAGGGTAATTAAAAAATAAAAACTCTCCCTGGAGTCATAGGGCTTTCTGCCCCATCAGGGTGGTAGATCAGGGGTAATTAACCCATCTGCCCCCGGGGAGCAGAAAGACTGCTGCCCCATCTGCTTGGGGTGGGGAGCAGAGACATGCTGCGCAGTAATCACGCTATATTAAAAAATAAATCTCTGGATACTAGTGGACTTTCTGCCCAAGTTAGTTGGGGTGCGGGCATTGAGAAAAATCCTAATTTTAAGACTTTCGGTATTCACAGAAGGCATTTACGAGTCCTAAAGTTAGGAGACCTAACTTTACTACTGCTAAATTAAGAAAAATCCTAATTTTAAGATTTTCGGTATTCACAGACGGCATTTAGTAGTCCTAAAGTTAGGAGTCATAACTTTACTACTCCTAAACTGAGAAAAATCCTAACTTTAGGACTTTCGGTATTCACAGAAGGCATTTAGGAGTCCTAAAGTTAGGACTCCTAACTTCTGTGAATACCGAAATGAGTAAGTGTCTTCTGTGAATACAAAAATGAGTAAGTGCCTTCTGTGAATACGAAAATGGGAGTACGTTTAGGATTTTGTCTTAAGTTAGTTCTGTGAATCGGGCCCATAGAAAACAGTCACAAGTCACTATACAGTTTATGTTCAGCAAGGAGTCACCAAGCCACTGTGGAACGATACCCAAAGTGTTACCAATTCATCTCCTGCCATTTCCTTTGGTAGATGGGGAGAGGTTTCTGAAATTTGTAAAGACCATTTGTCTAAAATGTAAAGTTTTCAGCTGGACCTAATTGTCGATTGTTGCTGTGCCATTGCTACACCATCAAGTGCTGTAATCGGCTAGGTGAATAATTTTCAAAACAGTTGTCCATAATATATACATACAATGATATTTATAACCATTTGTATTTTAATGGAAACATACAAATTATAATCAAAATCCGGGACAAGCTGAAAAAAAACACTAGTCAATTTACTGAGAAATCAAAATCGTCGAAAATGCTGGCCCCTGGAGAAACACCACTTGGGAAGCAAATAACTATACATGAAAAATAGGGAAGTCAGGCAGGGACAGTCCTTGGTGATCTGTGAGCCCACCACAATTGGCTTGCAGCAGGTTTGGCACCTCACAAAGAATCCAGGGAGCTATGGACAGCTGTCATAGAGAATGGAGCAGCGTCCAGTGGTGCTAAAATAAATTAAACTCGCTTGCAGGGAACCCAAGATAGGCTGTTGGAAGGGACTCCGGTGAGTTCCAAGCAGCAAGTGCGGGACTCAGAATCAAGTGATCCAATTGGTTCACAAATCAATGAAGGGCACTGTTCAGTCCATCTAACTCATCAACAACTAAACTCACAGAGTGGCACAAGGAAAAGAGAGATTCAGTGACCCAAAAACATCTAAGCAGTTTACCTTCCAACTGTAGGTCACTTGTGAATATATCCTCACAACAAAAACGTTGCAACTCACTATCAAGTTTATGTTTGGCAAGTAATTACTAGGCCTGGGCGGAAAATCATTCCGCTCATGGAGTTGGCAGAATTTGAGAACTCTGTGCTACAAGTGTTACATGGAGTTCCCGCTAAATTCCGCCTTCCGACGCATTGCAGAATTTTTTCCATTGGCTCGCGTGAGATTTGTTTTGGCGTGCAGTGGTGAGTGTGGCAAGACTTGCCGGGCACTCCAAAGGTCGTGTGAGATTTGCCGGCCGCTGGCAGGACTTCCAATCCCCACTGTGCCTTCTCGCGCCATTTTCATAATGCTAGCGAGCGACCTCAGCGGCACCTTGAACAGATTTGTGCCTCGAGGATGATGGAGCAAGGTTTCGTAAGAAACTTGCTTGGATTCAATCCTCTCCAATAACATGTAATAAATATAACCTACATGTTTTGTGAATACTAAAAATTACACCACACAACATTTTCTTCATCTAGTTGAAGCTTTAAATGTGCTTTACTAACAAGTAACTCGAGTGGTTTAATATGGCTGCCGAAAATGCGGGAATCTTTTGCGCATGGGTCTACCGCATCTACGTAGTATGACGTCCTTTGCTTTTGGTGGGAATTCTTTGCAGCTGCGCAGTAATATTAAAAATGGCCGCTTGAACCTCAAATGGTAATGCACATGGCTATGATCAAACTAAACTTTGCATGTCTTGCTAAACTGCTAATGCTAATAGTTGAAATAATTTAAGGGGATTAGAGTAGGAATAAGTGGTCTACAGTGCATTCATTTATTTTCGTATTCTAATGTATTCTTCTTTGACTTTATTATTAGTTCGTATTTGGGCCTGGAGGGTGACTGAATTCTCCATCTTGGATGAACTTTGCACGTGCGCACCGGACTTGTGTAACTTCTGTGCCAATGACATTGAACCACAGCCAAGAACTATCTAACAAATGATGCGCCTGAGAACTTTACCTTTTGACCCGAAGAGGGGAAGAAGAAATGACAATTTTGAATATATTGTTGATGAATCAATGAAATATGGGTGGGAAGAGTAAAGCATGAGAAAGTAAATTTAAGGGCGGGAACATAGAGCAATTAATCTTACAAAATTACATTACATTAGTATGGTGTGATGACCTCTCCCCATCCCATTGACCAATCGAATGAAGAGAATACACGAATATTGTAACATTGGGGGGTGGTACATACACTGAGAATAGTATTACTAAGGTAGGCTCAGTAAGTTAGATTGTCCGGCTTGTCATAGATCTGTCACTGACCCAACACTGCAGCTGAAGACGGCAGATGCCATGGAGGTCAGAGAGGCTAATCGAGCACTCTGAGAAAATCAGGAAATTGCTGAAGAAGAATCGATCCATCTAGAAGGGGAAATCGATGAGAGTAGCACCAGAGAGGGGTGTGATGTTGGCGTTACTCTTAGAAGAGGTTACCTGTCCTGTCCTGCACCTGATCTGATCTTTTGACTCCCACTAGCCGGGAGTCCTTCTTCCAACCCTTAGCCAGGGGTTGGTCCTCACACCAGTCTAGTTAAATATAGATCTGTGTGGTATGTCCTTGTACTGTTTTCCTTTTCCACCCTTTCCAGGTACCAACGTCATGAGATTTTATTAAGTTTACGTTTTTACTGAGCTTTATTTCTCCTTGATAAGGTGGTGATTTACATGTATGGGTATTTGACTCACAAAGTTATTGCATAGCTAAAGCTTTTAAAACTCTCCTGAGTCTGTGGTCATTCAAAGAAATAAAGTAAATGTCGTTAATGCCTATTATGCTAACAACCTGATTTATCGACCTGAGGAAATTTAAGGACTAAGGTGACAAGGTATGGGTAAGAAATGGTGTATGGATATAAATCATTATAAGTGAACATTAAATCCCTGATCGGGAGCGGTGATTATCAGCTTATTGTGTGTGTGTTTATGGGCCCATGTGAGTATGGTGTTTTTAAGAGTAAACCAAGCTGGTAATCTCGCACCATCAGTATTTCTTGGTAGAAGAGGAAGGTTAGGTTTTAGTTAAAGATAGGTAGTTAGTTGTGTACTGGAATATTGATTTCTGTATTAACCAAAACCCGTTTGTATTGTTTTACGTTGTCCAGAAATCCCCGGGGATATTAAATAGCGGGTGGTAAATGGAAGCCACACTGCAGTGAGATTACTGGCCTTGAGGAATAAGGTATGGAAAGTTAGGTAGAACTTGAATCACTACTTAGGGACTATTTTTCTTGTGCAAAAGTGAGAGTTACTGATAGCAAAAGAGGTCGCTGTTGAAACTTTGGTCTTATATCAACTAGAAAGGGTAATACTGAAAGAGTAGCAGGTTCTTTGATGCTTGAGTGAAGAGTAAGCGGAAGAGGGTTACTCGTAGTGTGTGAGGGGTAAACGGAAGAGTTTTACTCGCAGTAAAATAAATTTACTTTCTTTGAAATTAGTAAATCAGGCACAGTAGCAAATGTTTTGCGTTGTTAATGAATGAAATGTGTAATTAAATTTGAAAGAAATTGAGTTTCACATTACCTTGCAAAGGAGGTGTCGGTTGCGGGTGCTGCACTGACGTCACCAAGAGCCGTGCTGGGAGTGGTTGAGACAGCGGGTGTGTAGCTGAGGTAAAATTGTAAAGGAGGGGTGACTACAGAGGAGCGAAACTGACGTCACAGGAAAGCCGCGCAAGCCTTGGTTAAAGAAAAAAAGCAAACCTGAAGTTGATTGGTTACCAGAATAAAAGACGCGCTGGTACTGGGGAAGCATTTAAGTAGAGTAAACAAAGTGGAGATTATATGTGGAACCCGATCCAACTATAATAGAGTCCCGACCAGATTGAAGGTTTATAGGTTTTGCCCACGAGCAATACATTAGAGGGAAACCAAACACCATGTACGGAAAGAAAAGTAAAATGTAATTTATTAAGAAAATTAAAAACTATTTTAAAAAAGATAAACCCATTAAAACTAGAGAAGGAATTATTATTCCTCCCCCGAAAACACCTGCATCATACATGATGATAGAAAGAGGCCACCGCACTTGTGTTTGGTTAGAAAATTGGAAAGAATGGGAGACTGAGGCCTTTGACTGAGACAGTAAATTCAAAAAGACATTTTCAAGTTAATATTCTACTCCAATGGAATATTCAATAGGAAGGAACAGCTTCCTGTTCCTGTCCATCAGGCTCAGTTCTTTGCCAGCTCCTGGGCTCTTTTCAATTGGATTTCAAGATGGAAGGATCACTCTCTTTGTCTGCTGCATATATACAATTGAATTAAAGGACTCTGTTTTTCTGTAATATCGCAGGTGAGTTCAAAAACTATTGTATACAGGTGCTGTTTTTTTAAGAGAGGGCATGCACCAGTTTTTTTTGTACTGTATTTCATTTATACATTTTTTGGTGGTGGTTGACCTGCAGTTTCAGTAGCGGCCTATTTCTTTTTTTACATTTCATTTTCAACTTTTGTAAGGGAAAAGGGTTGCACAGTTCATTAAATGTTTTCAATGTTTGTTAGATTTGCAATATTCATTTATTTTAGTATGTGGCCTAGTCTGCCAATGGGCCATCTAGCCAGTAGGCCCAGTACTAATCAAGGGTACATGAAACAACTGTTTCTGTAGTATACGTTGTTTTAAAACATCATTTAGGGCAGGGAGGGCATAGAATTACATTACAAATGTGGGGTTATTTTTTATATTTCAAATTTTCTTTTCTGCAAAAAGCCTATAGGTGGGGTAATATTTGATGCCTTGGGAGGATATGTTTTGTTGTATTATTTTTATAGCTCACTTACTTTTCGTTTTGAGCATTGCTGAATTAATGGTAGTGTTTTCTTCAGTGATACCATGCCTCCTTTGTTTGGCTAGTGTGTGTGTGTTTGCCACAGTCCACCATTTGTCTTTGTTCTCCATGCCATGTGGCCGGGGGCCATTATGTGTAGTGTGTGTCCATTGGCATGCACTTATTCTTCTTTGTTGCCCATGCCTCCTTGCTTGTTGTTTGACCATGTGGCCGGCAACCATTTTGTGTGTGCCGCCAGTTTGTTTTTGCCATAGGCCAGCATGTGTTCTTTGTTGTGGCCATGCCTCTTTGCTTGTTGTTGTTGTTTGACCCTGTGGCCGGTGACCATTTTGTGTAAGCAGCCAGTGTGTTTTTTGCCATAGGCCTGCATGTCGTCTTTGTTGGGGCCATGCCTCCTTCTTGCTATCGGTGTTTGACCATTTGGCCGGTGGCCATTTTGTGCAGCCTGTCACTGTGTAAATCCTTTTATTCCAAATTTCAAAGCCATTATCTAGGGAGATAGATAAGAGAGGTCTATGCCTATGTCTTTTAGTTTTTGTTCATTTTTTGTAACTTTTTCCTAATATCAGTTTCATTATATGCTTGAGGATCATTGCAGTATATGCTAAGAACAGTGTTTTCGTTTGTATGCCCTTTTTTTATTTTTCCCCTGTACCTCCTTTCCTCCCGATGGGGTTCTCATAGTCCACTAGGACACCAAATGTTTATTTATTATTTTATTTCTTTCCTTTTCTTTTAATTTATTTTAAACAACTATCATTTTTTTATTCTAAAGATAAAAAAAAACAACATTATAAAAAAATAACTTTTTTACATTTTCCCTCCATCCACCCTTTTACCTGCCGTAGGCACCTGCTGCACATCAGCAGTCTAGCATTACTTTTTTAAGGATTGTCATCACTATTTCCCCTGGACCTGTGGACCCCCTGCCTTCTATATGCGCACAGCCTCCAACTAGTTTCGATTGTGTAAGAATGAGTCCATTTTCCCCTGAACCACTTGCATGCCATAAGTGCACAGTGCACATCAGCATTCATTTTTTAGGGATTATTCTATTGTGCCCTGGACCCCTCTGCCTGCCATAGGTGCACACCCCAGCATTCATTTTTTAAGGATTATTCCATTTTCCCATACACCTCCCTGACTGCCACAGGTGTCTCCCTTAGATGCACATAAAGCAAACATTTACATCTTATGTTGTTATCCTGATTGATTTTTTTTTTTTTTTAAACTTTGGAATGGATACACTATTGTTGTTGGTTATTTAGGATAATACGTAGCCACACTGAGGGGCCGATTACGATGGCAGATGGACTGGAGTCAGTTCGCCATCATGGTGGTGACCGGGACCGTCCGCAATACATGTGGTGATCCCGTACACCCGATTAGGATACGACCGCCACCATGGCGGTCGGATCTTGCATTATAACATTGCGGCGGGCACTGCTGACAGCAGCACCCGCCGCAATGTTAAAATTGCAGGTTGTGCATTTCACTGCGCTACGTGGCAGGCACAACATGGTGCCTGCCACTTGGTGCAGTGAAATGTAGGGGGGTACTATGGGTACCCTCCAATGTAACCACACCTCCCCTCAACACAAGGGGAGCCCGCAACGGGCCCCCAAAACCATTCTCCACCAGCCTTTCAATGGAGGTTGAACCGCCATGGAAAGGCTGGCTGGAGAGCGCATCATAATTTGGCGGACGGTACCTGCTAGGCACACCACCATTTTACAGCTGCAGACCACTGCGCCAGGCAATCGGAAAAATTGCCTGTGGCGGTTCCGAGGTGGACGGTCTTTTTGCATGCGCAGCGGTCTGAAAGCGATTTCCACCGCCATCGTAATGTGGCAGGGGTAAATCGCGGTTGGATGGCGGAAGGACCGCCACCGTATGGCTGGCAGTGGCGGTCCGTTCGCAGTCGTAATCGGCCCCTAAGTGATATTGTCTGTAACATGAACAAATCAAACTGAAAAATGCCACATTTCACTAAATCTTTTTCTTGCTTGTTCGCTTTTAGGTGTACAAGAGACATCACTCACAGCCAGTAATGCCAGTCAGAAGGCCTTTACAAAGTGACATGACCACCACAATACTTGACGCTGCGGGAGCTTCTAGCACTTGAACAATAGCCCACCCCAACCCCACTTACCCACCCATGCATAAAAGGGATTCATATTTTAGATATATAGCATAATTCATCAACATCATCATTCAGGCCTTGTCCACTCTCTCAGTCATTGTAAAGCTCTGACATAAATATAACACACTAACTCAATTTAGTTGATGTGACGGTTACTCCTTTTGATTAGTCCTACAGCTGAAGCTCACCTAGGTGGGAGTTGTGATGTCTTACAAGTTAGTGCACTAGCTTACTAATACTACCACCACCATTAAGAAGGCACCTTGGGAAACTCTGCAGTAAGCTTTTAGAAGACGGAGAGAGTTAACAGCCATCACTTTATCTACTCAGGTAAGAGAACTATAGAGTGAAGTGAATTAGTTTAGTTAGTAACTAACTAACTTCTACTTCAGATAAACAATTTCTTGTTTATCTAGGTTGTTGTAGGCAATATAGGCAATGGCAGCATACCCCCCTAATGGTCACTATAGGTACAGAGGGTAGTAGGACAAAGGTATAACTAACTATAACTAGCTGATATACACTTTCATGAGCGGATTAAAAAAACAGGCTGCGTGAAAAGGCAGCATTGCAAAGAAAAAGAAAAATACCAAAAACGACTTCAGGCATAAAATATCAAAATAATGTTTCCTTGTACTTTTTAACAACAAAAAATACCCACTCCACCCACAAGAGGCCCACCCCTCTCCCAGACAAATACATATCACCCTAACTAATGTCCACAGTCAAAAGAGAGTCTTAAATAATGCCCAAAACTGCCCCAACTGCCCTTCCTAGTTTCCATCCTCTTTACCCATAACAAAAGTCCCTCCCATCAAACCAAAAATACATAAAGGGCTCAGAAGAGGGCATTCTAAATGCGGGTCTGAAGTAGTTTCTTGAGGTGTGCCATCCGATGGAAAAGCCACGCCAGCACGCACAGCACATGTCGTTGGAACTAGCAGTCTGGGTTGGAGGGGGAAACAGTGTTGGTTCGGGTGGCTGCCAGCTGTGCTGGCGATGTTGTTGCCAGGAGAATCGAGGTGCTGGTGACTGGCTGGAGGAACTGGGGCCAGGGATAGTAGCAGATGTCGCCTCCTCAGCCTCCCCCTCCTCCTCCTCTTCCAGAGCCACCAGCTGACCGTATTCAGCCGGGATGGCCTCCATCCTCTGCCTCCACATTTAAGCTGCTATCTCTTGCCGCATGAAGAAAGAAGACACGTTGTAAACAATGCTCTGTGCAAACACTTGTTTAAAATTATATAGTGGCACAGTAGCAGTACATTGCTGGTCTTCTAGGACTATTGGAATTTAGTGTGATTAGGAGAGTCACAGGGCCATTTTTTACCCACACATGTCTCACATAAAAGCACTGACTAGCTAAAAGGAACTAAGGCAGAATAACACCAGATTAAAAAAACAGAGTGATTTATTTTTCTTGTAAACTATTTCCTAGTAAAAAACTATATAAACACTTGGGGCTCCATTACGATGGTGGGCGGACTTTGTCCATCCGCCACAGTCATGGAAAACGGGACCGACTGCCAGAGGTGCAGTGATCCCACATCTTTTGCATTGCGGCGGGCGGTGCTGCAAGCACAAGGTGGTGCATGCACAAGGTGCAGGCACCGCGTGGTACCCTCACTGCAAAGAGGCAGCTGAATAATAATGATACTATGCCACACATGCCACACATGCCACGTATAAAATGTGAATATCCTGTCTGCCGTAAGTAGACGCTGGGAAAAATTATGAACTGCAGTACAGGAAAAGGACCGGGATATAGATTTTATTTGCCACAGAGTGTTCAATCTGCAAAACTCGAAATCAAGCACTTAGTCCGACTTTACTCCCTGGCCACGCCGTCCACCACCAAAAATATTTTTCAACAAATACATTCACTTAGCAGTAAGGAAAGAAAACTTAAATTATTCTGTTGCAGGGTAAGTTAGAGGGATTAGGCCGGGTAGGTAGAGGTTTTGCTATAGAATAGTGGGGTGTCACTCATCATGTGCCTAAGCTTTAGCTTAGAAAGTCACTGTAGTCCATGAATGTCAAAAGGAACAAATTTTTAACAGCCGTTAATCCGTTATGGAAGTCATGGAATATATGAATCACTTGAAGACCACTGTCAAACTCAAATTGCGCCACAACTGAATATGAATGATTATGATCAGCCTTGCCATTAATATCAATGTTTTTAATAGAGCTTAGAATGTATGACATTGTTTGAATGTATGACATTGTTGAATGTAGACATGAATGGATCAGTATGATTGAGCTGTTTCATTTCATTTTTGTCAAAAGATTAGCAATTAAATAATTTTTGTACTTTTCTAGGAAAAATAGCTATGTTGCTTCTTTCTTATTTTATGTGTTATTTTCATTATATCGACTGTAATATGATTGTTATATATATATATGCTGCCTTAAGTATTTACATTGAAATATATGAATCATGTGGCCAGAAAAATGTGGCACATGCCAAGAATAGATTTTTCTATTTTTTTGGTAGGCTGGGACAGAACATAGGAAAGAATAAAGGAGTGAAGTACTAGGAGGTGACTGAGTGGGCGCTGGGATGGAAGGGAAACACACATTGTTTTCGGTTTGCAATGCATTGAAAACTTTGGAAATGCCACATTAACTGAAGCAGTGTACATTGCACAACCAACACTGCAGTGCCAAATTGAACCATGCTGCAGTTAGGTCATGAGTGGAGAAATGCCATGGGCAGTGAGGTGATGGCTGATGATGGGTGGGATACATATCTGCCTCGCTTAACAAATACAGTGAGTATACTAGTAATTTGTCAATAAGCAAGAAATGTGACTCTGCTGGTACTCACCGCCAACCATCTCCACTTCTGGCACACTGGCACTGGTCTGGGCACTGGTGGGCTGTGCGGCTAGAAAAAACATTATACATTTCAGATGCCAGAAACGCCTACCCTTATTTTTTCTTAACAAAATACAACTGCAGCACATCACTACAGTTCAGTTAACAGCATCTGCAATCAAAAATATCATTTTGGGCATTTTGTCGGTTGACAATGTTAGAAAAGTCAGGCAGTCAAGCCAACCAACACCTTTTTGTAATGGAGGGGCAGAGCTATGATGACTCTGAGTCATTGAAACCCAATCAATGAAGGTGTGGAATAAATTGTTCAATGCAGGAAATATAGTCTTGGTTGGCAAATGCAATGGGACCTCATACTTCTTTCCTGTTATGCTGCACTGTAATGGAAACTGCTGGTATAAAATGAATGATAACCCAACACAACACCGGGGGCGGGGGGGGGGGTCTGTCCACCATGACCATGAGCACTCTCTCATTTTACTGTTTCAACACAAGCAAGAAAAAGAAAGCCTTCTCAACAAACATGCGTTGAGAAAAATTGCATACTTGGGCCTGCAATCTTCACAGTAGGGTACCAAAAATCTGTTCTCTTAGTCTTACAGTACCAGTCCACCACATATATCAGGGGATAGGGAAAGCTTACTAACAAAGCAGAGAAAAGCTACAGACTACTAGTACAGACAGGAGAAAGTCAGTTACAGAAACATGAAATATAGGAAAAAAGAATAATGCAGGGATAACAAGAATTTAACAAACATTAGATAGGAGAAGAGTTGAAAAAAGGAGACAGTATAAAAAAGAACAAACAAGGCACACTTATTCTAATAGTAGGGAGAAGTAAAAGTTAGGGGTTTAATAATAATATTAATAATAATAATAATAATAATAATAATAAGACTTACTGGGGACAGCTGAGCCACCGGCCATGGCGCTGGTGGTGGTACTTCCCCCCGCTGTGACACTGGTGTTGTCTGACCCGCCGTTGATGATGCCCTCGTCTTCTAGCCCTTGGGTGCTGATCTAAGAAATAAAGAAGATAAAAAAAAATAGATTAGTGGTATAGTTAATCTCCCAAAAATATTTGACAGGCAAACTCAAATGCAGGAACATTGTACTTTTCTAAATCAGATCGCCTATAGTACTAGTATTGAGTTGACCTACTCCTAATTTCCTAAACCTAAGCCCTCTTCCTAATTTCCTAAACTACATTTGGAACTACTAATGCATTGCATTTGCAATGAATGACGTTTGCTTCTCAACACCCTTTGATAGGCCAACTCAGTCTCCCTTTTCAATGCACAGATGCATATTACACAACACTGAGAGATTAGAACTGTATGAGCTACATAAAGAAAGGCACAGAGCCTGCTAACTCACTGAATATTACTGTTACTACTATCTTAGTGACAGGACAGAGTCTGCATGACTTCTTATATAGCAAGCCCAAGCAAACCACACAGCCAACAAGTACAATTAGGAAGCGGCGAGCACCTGGATAGCTGAAACTGGATTACATAATATTTGTAATGTAAACTTAGCTTACCTCTGAGTGTGAGCAGCATGCTATGTGAAAAAATTTATTAGCATTGCAGGACACAACAAATAAATAAGTACTCACCGAGCCCCACAACCTTGAAACCCAGCAGGTCCTGTTCGCGATCAATTATATTCGCCCAGCAGTGCGTCAGCCACTGTGCTAGTGCATACATCGGCACACTCTTCCCCACAGTAGCTGACACTCCTACAGGGCATACACCCTACTAGGCCTGCTGAGAGGTGGTGCTGCATATAGAAAACAATTGCGACCACCTCAGAGAAAATGGGGCGGGCTGCATCCCTTGGCAGCGCCAGTGACCGTAAGGTGTAAGGCTTGTAGAAGCTGCATTTGCGTTGCCACTTGCGCTTACTCCCTGGTGCTCCGACATGGCGCTGGGGTAGAACAAAAATAGAAAATAAGGACCAGGAGCAGAAAGGAAGAACTAAAAGAAGTAGAAAGGGAAAACAAAAAAGTACCAAAAGTTAAGAAAAAGTACAAAAATGAAAAACAAAAACACACTGAAAAAAAGGGTTAATCAGGGGTAGATGAGTGGATGGGGGGTGATTGAAAATTATTAAAAATCAGGCCCAGCACCACACAGAGAAAAGAAAGGATATAAAAAAAATGTCTGTTCCCATGCAAACTGCATAGTGCTGTTTGTGCTGATTTTTCAGTGAGGAAGCATGCATCACACTACTGACATGTTCAAAAGCAGTGCAAACAGGTGGACAATCACTTCTGCTCGCTTGTGGAGTTCTGAGGAACATCACAGAGTTTTTGTGGCATTCCGTGGAATTATATAGAGCAAAACTCTGCTATTTCTGCCCAGGCCTATTATTCACCAAGCCTCTGTGGAAAGATGCCTATAGAGAAGGGTTTCTAAAGATTTGTAGAGACCCTTTGCCTAAAATTGAAGGTTCTAAGGAGGACCTATTTTTCCTTTGTTGCTGTGATAGTGATGCACAATAAAGTGATGCAACTGGTTGGCAAATTATTTCAGAAACAATGTTCCCTAATATACACATACAATATTATTTATAACCATTTGTTATTTAATAAAAACATACAAATTATAATAAAAAACAGGTGCCAGTGACAAAAGTACTCCAAGCTCTTTTTAGTGCGCTATGTACACGTTTGAATAAAGTGATCAACTTGTGTATCAAGAAATCAAGAACACAGCCTTTAAAATAGAAAATGTTAAAAGGTTTGCGCTTAATGTCAACAATGTTTTGATCCCATTATGCAATAGGATATGATAATGCTTTATTTGGGTGAATAATTAAAATCATTGCAACAATTTACTTTATAAAAACAGGTAAATAAGCAGAACATTGGGTTATCCAATTTTACAAAAGCTTTGTTTCACATATAAATTCGAAGAGAGGTTGGTTAAAGTTTTCAGAATAACATCCCTAGTGTATTATGGTTCCAAGTCCCTGGCTGGCAGGAGATCAGATGCCAGTTCTGGGTGCAAAAATCGCAGATCTGGATAGAAATAAAGTGCAATTATGTGTGCAAGGATCGCAGATGGAAGGATTTCCAGAGCAATTAAAACTCAGAGATTGTAGTAGCTTTTTGGTTTATAGCTTGATCGGGTCCGAGTCCCTAGCTGAAGTAGGCAAGATGCAAGTTCTGTTTGCGAAGATCGGAAATCTGAATAGAAATAAAGTGCAAGCTCTATGTGCAAGGATCGCAGCTAGAAGGATTTCCAGTGCAGTTAAAACCCAGAGATCATCTCTTGCAGTATTGTTAGGGACCGCATACACCTAAGGTTGCTTTTATGGTAATTCAAGTTGGAGAATCCGAAGTGGGTGTGACTCAAGTGTGGGAGCGGCAGTGGCAGGCTTCCAGGAGCCATCCAGTGCAGCTAAAAACCAACAGCTGCCGTTGAAGCTCATCTGTTGCATTTTTACTGATAGCCTCCTCCGTCCAGAAATGCCTTTCGGATTTTTTGATTGTGTCGTTATGCAACCATTTGTTGATTAGTTTGTATTTTTATTCTTGTGTCCACAGCGGTTAGGAATTTTACCAAACTGCAGCTCAGTTGTATGTCCTCACCGGAGAAGCTTGCTAGCATTGCTTGTCTGCAGGACCATATATTTTTCCTGTTGAAAGTGGTCTAAGTAGGGCCCGCCGCTCCCATAGGAGTTCCCTGCAGATAGTTAGGAGGTGCAGAATGTCCTCCTCCACTTCCCTGCAGAGATGACAGGTTGCTGGCTTCTGTGGGCATAGCCACGGTTGCAGGTGGTACGCAGATGGGAATATACCTAGGCAGAATTACAGGAACTTCTCTTTGGTGGTTTTGGCAAAGCCAGTATGGAGGTATGTTTGAGGCGAGGCTTTGATATATGCCAGCCGTGTGCACCCTCTGACAAGGTGGCTTTGTCTTCAATGAGGGATTCTTTTTTGACAGTGTTATAAAAAATTTTTTTAAAGCTTGCATAAGTCCCCGATGTCTCCCAAAGGTGTCGTAGGCCTAGTTGGTCGAGTGAGCTTTCCAGGTAGCATCTAGCTCGACATGCCTCCTTATCTTGCAGTTCTTTCCATAAGTAGGTGTTTAGTGTTTCTAGCTCCCCCTTTCTGATTTCCTACCAGCTTTTAATATATGCTCCTTTACGGGCCAGCTCTTTTCTGTGTATCCTGAACTTTAGTATCAATTGTGCGGTGGATGTGTATCTTGGTAGTCCATAAATCATTCACAATGCTCTTGCTGTGGTGCCGTCCGGTGTGTCAGCATCTCTTCCTCTCATGGCTTCACTTCCATAGGTGATGGATGGTATGAGTTTCGCCTGAATCACCCTGGTTAGTGAGGAGAAGCTTGAGCCATAGATCTTTTTTTTTTAAGTTTCTTAGTGCCACGACTGTCATTGTCCGCCTTTTCTTTATGGCTTCACATTGAGTGGTGACATTCCCTTTATTATCGATGATAACTCCCAGGTATTTGTACTCTTGTACGGCTTCCAGCTTGCGTGTTGCCAAATTCCTGTGGTGAAATTGCTTTGTATTGCGAGTATTCACGCTCATAACTTTTGTTTTTTCCTGATTAGTGCTGAGTTTGCTACCATCCGTATATCAGGATGTAATGTCGAGCAAGCGCTGTAGGCCAATGGGAGTCCGACTGATGAGCACAAGGTCATCCGCATAGAATAGATTTGATAGATGTAGGCCACCAAGTTTTGGGGCGTGAAAGTTGCTTTCATTTAGTGTGGCTGATAACTCTGCCAAAAAAGAGATTAAAGAGTATTGGGGCTAGCACACAGCCATTATGCAGTAAGGGATCATTTTCAGATTCTGGGGATAAAAAGCCTGAGAGAGGTACAAGTAGAGATAAAAACACTATTCAATGGGCTGGGTAGGTAAAATAGTCAAAAATGCTGGTCCTTGGGGAACCATAACGTGTGAAGCAGCTAACTTTACCTGAAAAATTTGGAAACTGGGCAGGGCCAGTCCTTGGTGTGCTGCCAGCCTACATCCTCAGCTAGTTTGGTGCCATGGAGAGATTCAGGGAGTTATGTATAGCTAGTGTAGAGAATGAAGCAGCATCCAGTGGGGCTGAAATAACTTAAACAGGCTCACAGGGAAGCCAAGATAGGCTGTTGGGAGAGACTCGGGTGAGTTCCAAGAAGCAAGTGCGAGACCAGCTTTCAGAGTCAAGTGACCAAGGGGCACATTAACAACGGCCAGCTATAATTATCGCTGGCCGTGCTTAGCAATAATTATATTATCGCAGGCTGTCTCTGGTATTTATCGCCCTGGTAGCGCGTAATTAACAACGCGTTACTCCAGGGCGATAAAAATTCCAGAGATAGCGAGGTTATCACCCTTTTGCAGGCAACACCGCTGGTCTTCCGGAGATGTTCCCTGCAAAAGGGCGATAACCTTGCTGATATGAGCATAATCCAACCCCTATGTCAGGGATGGGTAAGTCAGGATTTTAGCAGACGTTAGATTTTGGCAAAAACTGCAGTTTTCGCCAAAATCTAATGTGTGCTAAAATCATGTGGGCTGCCTTGTAAGTATCACGATGTAAACATCAGCGATATTTGCAAGGTAGTCCATCTGGGGTACGCCCAGTAACGCCCACTTTGCATCTCATTGTAGATGCAAAGGGAGGCGTTGGGAAAAAGGGTGCTAACATGCGATTATGCATGTTAGCACCCTCTTGTAAATAGGGCACTGGTTTTATCTCCCCTTTTTTAGGTCGAGGACCTAAAGGCTGCGCTTGCGCAGTCTGGGGTCGGAGAATTAATGTTTCTTAGTAGGGCTTTAGAACCCGCCTCCCTGCCCCGTCTCTCCTCCATTGGCTGGCTTCCTAAATGGAGGCCGGCCATTGGAGGAGAGATGCGTCACTCCGATTTAGCCCCGTCTTTTTCGGATTCGGGGGCGTAAGTTTTGCTGTTCTTTAGACAGTGACGTCATGCGTCACTCAAAACAGCAAAACCACGCCCCCGATTCTGAAAAATTCAGAAGCCTGCAGCCGCCATTTTTTTTTCCCCGCTGTGAAGGTGAGCCTCGAGCCTCTGCCTCTGCCCCCGTTTGTGCCGTTTTAGTGCTCCTGCACCCCTGTTTGTGCCGTTGTTCGGTCCCTACTTGTGCTCACAATCAACTTCCATGCCTACAATGTCCGTGCTGAGCCTGGGCGGAGAGCAGACCCGGCGAAGGACCCCGCCACAACCCCGCCTGCCGCATCGCTGTTGCCATTTCTCCAGGTAAAGCGTGCTACCGCGCCCATTTCCCCTACATGCAGCAGGTAACAAGACACCATTATCTCATTTTCTAATAATCCCAGCAGCCCAGAATGGCTCGGGCCAGTGACTGGGGCGGTGGTGCCCTGGCAGGGTTCTCTGCCTCTCGCGCCTCTGTGTTCTGTTTCGCGCCGTGGTGGCTTGCGACCCACCCAGCCATGGCCTCACCCTCCGTGATGGTTTCTGTGCCTGACACCGCCTGGGCTGAGTCGTCTCTAGAGCAGAGCCTGATGGCCAGCACCGCCTCCGCAGTGCTGCCCCCAGCCCGCTCCCGCATCTCCCAGTGTATTATCTGTCCGGTCCCACGCTCCATGTTCCGCGTTCCTGCACTTTTTCTCCCTTTCTTTCTCCCCTCTCAGTCCTCACTCTGTGTTACTTCGCCCTCTAATTGTGATTCTTACCCGCTTCCCCTCCTCTCTCTTGCCACGTCAGTTTCTCGCGCTTTTGTCCAACATTTCTACAATTCTCGATTTCTCCCCCTCTCTCTAGTGTGTGCCGTTCTTAGTGCCCCTGCCCACGTTTCTGCCGGTGTTTCTTGCCTCTGACTCCCTGTTTCTGCACCCCTTCCCTCCGCCCGCAGCTCTCCGCTCTCGCACCCCTTCCCTCTAGCCACATTTATTTTAACTCCTCCCACGCTCCCTCCCCGCAAACTCTCTTGCCTCAGGGAATTCAGCAACTCCTGCCAGCCCTGTTTCCTAACCTCACACCTGCACCTTGCCCCTCCACCCGTGGGAGATGTGTTTGCATTCCTCACGAATATACCTGCTCCGGGGCTCCTCTGTTCCCCTTTCCTCTAACTGCTCCATCTCCCTTACTTCATCGTTACTTTTTCCTAGACTCCTATCTGCCTGTTGTCTCGTCCGTCCCTCTGCCACTCCCTGCTCTGCTCCTGTAGCTCCTTGCCTGCTCCGGCTTCCCTCTTCCTACCTCTCAGCCTGCTCCCGCGCGCGTTATCTTTCTGCCTGCTCCGGCTCCTCCTGTCTCTCTTCTTACCTCTCTGCCTGCTCCGGCTCGTGCCTCTCTGCTTGTAAGGTCCCGTCTCTCTGCTTCTGCTTGTCCGCGGCGGGGCTCCAAAGATTGGGTCGAGTTGTGCGCCAGCTGCAGGAGGGGTTCGCCTCCCGTCCACCCCCTCACAACCTAGCCAGCCCCCGCCACAGTCTCTGTCCTCTGGCCCGACCTGCCTCTTCCATCCCTCCCACCCCCCACTGCTGCTCTAGGGGCATTCCTAACGGGACAGTGCATCATTTAGGGTGAACATAGGATAACATCAAGTGACGCAGGATACATCACAGTGCAGAAGCGAATAGAAGAGGTTAGAAGTAACACATTGACGCAGGACAGAGAGGCGCACAGTATTGTAACATTTACATAGCGCTTACTACCCCTGTGAGGCGCCGAAGTGCTCTCTCGCATTAGTGCAGGCTGCCCTTGTAGGGCGTGTGGTTGGAAGTATGTTAATTTTGTTTTGAACCTATGTAGAAAGTGGCTCCATGTCGATCTTGACGACCACTGAGAGATTTGGTTATCATGTTATGGGACACACCAGGAAGTGTGAGATATAGGTGTGCAGTGTATGGTTGGCAGTAAGGTGGGTGTGCAGTGTATGGTTGGCAGTAAGGTGAGTGTGCAGTGTATGGTTGGCAGTAAGGTGGGTGTACATGTATGATTGGCAGTAAGGTGAGTGTGCAGTGTATGGTTGGCGGTAAGGTGGGTGTGCGGTATATGGCTGGCAGTAAGGTGGGTGTGCAGTGTATGATTGGCAGTAGGGTGTGTGTGCGGTATATGGTTGGCGGTAAGATGGGTGTGCAGTGTATGGTTGGCAGTAAGGTGGGTGTGCAGTGTGTGTGTGGCAGTATGACCAGCAATATTTGCGGTTACACTGTATTAATCGCAAGTAGCAGTTCTTTGCTTTGAGCTTCAGAAGGCACGTCTTCCCCTTCGAAGCGGTGTAATTAAGAGAGGCAAGCAGACAACCTTTACCCAATATCTGGCGCTCCATGTAGCGACCTCAGAAAGATGGAAGCCTGAGTCTGCCATTCCAGAATTCGATCTCGGTGCCCAGAAGCATGCGTTCAACTCACTGAGCTGCCCTGCTGGGAATTGAAACATCGTCCACTCATAAACCAAATGTGATAGGAATGCAGTTTCCATAATCTTAAAATGCCACCCCCTTCATCCGCAGCCATATTTATAATATGCAATTTCGATGCAGGTAAATATTTTCCTTTTTCAGTCACAAGTTGTAGGTTTGTGTTTAGGGTTTGGATTGTCATTAATGGTTGTGTGCATCTCTTTGTCATGGCGTGGCGGTCATGCACTCGTCAGTGGGATTGTTTGTGAAAAGGTTGCTGCTGTGCTAGAAAATAGCACGGCTTAGGACAGCTAAAACTCAGGGACATGAAAGTCTGGTATTGCAGTCGTGGTGTAATTAGGGTCTTCGCAGAAATATATTTTTGACAGTAGAACGTGATGCAATCCTTTTTTTGTAGTTTGGGGTCACCCGTTCAAAATGCCCGCTTATTGTCTTCATTCCTCAAATGCTGAGGTGGCAAAAGCAAGAAACCTAATATGAACATTCAGACTATCCCAAAACAATTTATAGCACACTTAACTTAACCTGAACATTGCAAGATGCGATATTTATTATTATGACATCGTTCACTAAATTCCAAGAAATGGAAGAAGGGATGTACAGAGGCTTCAATTGAAAGGTTTAACAAAAAAATGCTTTAGTGAGTATTGGAGTATTTCATAAAGAGAAAAAAAAGCTTTTTAAATGAGAAGATATGTAACTCATTATTGAATAACCTTCAAAGGATGTTAAAAGCTCAGAACGCACCAACTCATCCATCTGGGCCCTGGATATCCCCAAAGGAAAATAACCTTTTTATTTTATAATAAAATGGAAGAAGATTGTGGTATCTTTGGAATGCCATTTTTTGCTTGCTCTTTGAAGCTCTCTGGTATTTTTGATCCGGTGTCGCCCCTCACTGCTTTTGACAGCATGTTAAAAGTCGAGTCGAGTGTTTTTTTTGGTGAACTGTGATCCGGATTTCAGCACTTCAAATCCCAGTCCGGGCTTCTGTTTCACCTTAAAGCCCCATTAACTAGCTTGGGCCTTGTCTATTCGCTGTGGTGCCCTGGTCCTTCCTCACCTCCTGTTTGGGGTTTTGGGAATGTGTTTTGAGGAGATCACTTTACAAAAGGCGCTGCAGCTTCTGAGGGATCCCTCTAACCCAAGGCCTGCTCCCAAGTGACAGCAGGCTCTCTCGATAGAGACAGGCCAAAGCGGGCCTTTTCAACTCCCAGGGGTGCTCCCCTCCCGCTGTCCGTGTCTTTTTCCCGCCCCCTCCCGCTGATGAGGTCTCCGCTCTCGTTTCTCTTGTGCCTGGAGAGTTTGGCTGTGTATCAGGAAACTGTTGCCTTTTATGCCAGGTCCATGATGGGCAATGGAACGAGCGCTAATGAGCCTGGGATAGATTGTTCTTGTTTCTCCTGACAGCTTATGTGTGCTGATCAGCGGCATGAGAGGTAAGTGCCGGTCTTGGGGTGGGAGGTATTTGTAGCATGTTTCTTTGTTGCTTATTGTTAGCATGCATTCCACATCACTCTCAAACACACTACCTCACAACTTTACTCTCTCTCTATCTCACTAGCTCACTCTCTCTCTATCTCACTACCTCACTCTATCTATTTCTATCTCACACTCTCACTCTCACTACCTCACTATATCATGACTCACTCCCTCAAAAATCACTATATCACTCTCTCACTAACTCACTCTCTATCTCACTACCTCACAACTTCACTCTCTCTCTAACTCACTACCTCACTCTCTCTCTATCTCACTACCTCACTCTCTCTCTTTCTATCTCACTAAGTCACTTTCACTCTCTCTTTCACTACCTCACTCTCTCTCGATCTCACTACCTCACAAACTCACTCACTGTTTCTATCTCACTACCTCAGAACATCCCTCTCCCTCACTACCTCACTCTTTCACTACCTCACTCTTTCACTACCTCACTCTCTGTCTCTCACTACCTCACTCTCTATCTACCTCTCTCTCACTACATAACTCTCTCTACCTCACTACTCCACTCTATCTCACTACCTCACTATCTCACAACTTCTCTCTCTCAAAACATCACTATCTCACTCTCTCACTACCTCACTCTCTAGCTCACAACTTCACTCTCTCTCTCTCTAACTCACTACCTCAATCACTCTCTATCTCACTACCTCACTCTTACTATCTCACTAACTCACTTTCACTCTCTTTCACTACCTCTCTCTCTATCTCACTACATCACAACATCACTCTATGCTTATATCTCACTACCTCACAACATCCCTCTCCCTCACTACCTCACTCTTTCACTACCTCACTCTCTATCTCACCACCTCACTCTCTATCTACCTCACTCTCTCTCACTACCTCACTCTCTCTCTATTTCAATACCTCACTCTCTCTCTCTATCTCACTACCTCACTCTCTCGCTGCTAATGCAATAGGTATCACATATGCAAAAAAAAAAGCTATTGCCAATAGAAATGACAATGCCATGTATTTAGGGATACAAAAAAGATAAAAAAATAATGAGCAATACCAATAGCTCTACCTATAATATTGCCGAGACCATTGCATTGTAAATGCTTGTTTGGATTTGTAAGCCAAAAAAGCGGAGGTAAAGCCCTTGCTTGTCAAAGCAGTGAAGAAGAGCACTCTTCAGTCCATCCACCTCATGACAGACATGTGGAAGAGTTGTCAAGCAACAGTCTACATGTGCATCTCTGTACACTGGGCCTACTTCAAGGTGGTTAGACAAATGCTAGCCATTGGTCTTACCATTGAGGATGCTTTTTGAGGCATTCAACAGGATGCAGTTGTAATGTTCTCCTTGGAGAAATTACATACAGCTGCCAACATCTTGAAAGAATGTAATCCCAAAGCTTACAAATGATTTTAACCCAGCAGTTTCAGCAGTAGTTCTGCTGCCACTGATAATGGTAGTAACACTGTCAAAGCCATGGCTGATGGTGGATACTTCAGATTCGTATGTTTAGTGCATTGCAGCAACCTAATTGTACAGGAGTTCCTAAAAAAGAAGTTGTAGTCAATAGCATACTAGTCACCCGTGGTAGGATTTGCACTTGTTTTAATAATTCTTTTATCTCCAAGAAGCAGTTGAGGATCATTCTGCATGCCAATAGAGTCTCTGTGAATTCCCTCATATAGGAGGTGCCAAAGCACTAAATTTCTCCATAAACTTGCTGCAACGCATGTTTGAGCAGTGCAGACCTATCAATGATTAGGTACTACAAAGGAGAGGGAAAGCAACTTCCTAAGCTATGACACTAGAGGTTGACAACTGAGAGACTAGTGAAATGCCTGATCCAACAGTTAGATTTTTACACAGGAAGATAGCTAGGAGGACAGTAACATGAGTCAAGCGATTTTGTTGTTGTACATGCTCCAGGTACATTTTTAAATTCTGAGCAAACATTTACCAATATCAATAAGAAGTAGCAGCTTTCAACCACATCCTAATCCTTTATGTGAACATAAATCAAATGCTGCAAAATGAGATAGAGTCCTCCAAAGACTCAATATAGACTCCACAATACAAAAATGTGCTGCTCACATTAATTTCTTTTCAACAGTAGGTATCTCAACTTACAAGACTTGGATCGGAAAGTGGATGACCTAAAAGATGAATGATTGAAAATTAAAGGCCATAACAGAACTGAAGTGTTGTCTTCAAACTACTGGGAGTGCATCGCTGGCCTGGAATTTGAAAGAATGTTTCAACTGCAGCAGCCGCACTCATCAGTGGTAAAACACCATCACCTTTTAGTACTAGATCCACACCACCAACAGCAGTTTCACTTCCAACATCTACAATGTGTTTCTTTAAAGATATGGCATAGGTAACACAGAAACAAGTGTCAACAACAATTACAATTGAGTAGATGATACAAGAATATTTGGATGACACAAAGGAGGACTGCCTCGATGAAGACCGATTGACCTATTGCCATATAGAGAAGAAAGCATAGCCAGAACTCAGTAGGCTGGAAATAAAGTTTCCAGCATGTCCTGTAGCCAGTGTATCTTTGGAGTGCATATTCTATTAACTGAGCAATTGTCGCAGTCAGAAAGACCGGAATCTCCTCCAAATGTGGAGGGAATGTTGATGAAGAAAACTAATAAACATTTCATGCCCAAATATTGTAAGGCTCCAGAAGACACCACTGTGGATAAGGGAAGTTTCTCTGACATCACAAGTGTGGTGAGTGATCCTCTTCCAGATGACCTCCATGAATTTGAGGATGATAACTACTTTCCAGATTAAATAATGCACAAACTATAGTACAAAAGAAATATCTGTTATTCAAAATAAAAGGAGAAACAAATGTACATTTGGTCTGCAGCTAATATATATATACTTAAGTGGTCCAGTGCATGCAGCAAAGACAAAAAAAATCAAGAAGGATGCATCCTTTTTGCTTAGTGACTGAATTGTAGAAGTGACAAAGAAAGAAAATGAATTTGGTCTTACAGTTAACCATATACTTTTCAGTGAGGAATGAATGGTGTCTACATCAGCAATGGACACATCTAGACCATTTTCTAAAAAAAGAAATTGTCTTCCCCTCTAAGCTTGCATTCTAATGCTCACAGGAAGTGAAGAACCAAAGGTCTGTACTGCACAAATGGTAAGAAAGAGTCACATAGAAAGGTAGTTGGACATCGCACTCGGAACAAGTAACTCAGCTCAATGAATGGCAAATGATGATTCATATGATGTATGTGACTGCCTAAGCCTAGAAAAACATGTTATTTCATATTTGGGTAATCATTGATTCAGGATGAACCATGAACCTGTTACTTGATTAGCATTTTGTTATTCATGCCATCATCTCTAGGTACTCCTGAAACTTCCCAGTTTACCTAAATTAGACTAAGGGCCTGATTAAGATCTCGATGGACGGGTTACTCCGACACAAAAGTGAAGGATATCCCGTCCACCAAAATATATCCATAGAATATAATGGAATTTATATTTTGTCAGACTGGATTTCTGTCACCGTTGTGAGAGAGTAACTAGTCCACCGAGATCTAAATCAGGTCCTAACACTTAAGTTCTTTTTATTTTCTTTCTCAACAGGGATGTCACTTTTTGGAAGAATTGCAATGTGCAAGACTCACTAGACAACAACATGCAGAATAAGGACCATTGCTTATCCACTTCTATGGAAAAGTAGAGAACTCAAAGAGGTCTACCCCATTTTACTTGAAGGGGGCAAGTTACTTTTAATGGTGCAGACTAGTGGCTCGCGGGGAAATCCTAAGTGGCTGTGTTAGACATGATGGTTTGGGTGATCAGTCATTCAAGGCACTTGCAGCTAGCTGCATTGGATCTGTAGATTGGCCCTTATATATAATATTATTCTCTGCACACTGACTCCTTGCACATCACATAAATTGCCTTTCAAATATTGTCATGTTCTTTTTTCTATCTAGAGAACTTCTCTTATGCCAAAAAAGTGGAACCTCCACAGCACTACTGCTCTGCAGTTTACCCATACTCCTAAGATACCCAATACCAACAGAATGCTTTTGAGCTATTTCTATACTGATCATGTTTCTTAATTTTTGTATTGTTGATGTTTGGACATCAGCGTATTTTGCTGTTATGTATTTCCACCAAGAACAGATCTCACACTTGATGGTGTGTGTTGGAATGTAAGCAATGTCAAACTGTTACAGGTGGAGGTTAAAAAAATGGATAATTTGCCCATACAATCCATCTTATGGTTGGACTCGGGTTGGACAGGGCTCTGCAGGATGCATAATATGCATAATAAATAAACACACCTCCTGTATTCAATTGGATGTTGTAAGTAGTATTTATCCTTACTGGTGGTGGTGACTAGGTGAGGTGGATAGAGCAGTGCACGGATATTAGCATCCTGTTTTACACGGTAAACATCGTTTACCCCACATGTGAAACAAAGCATACCATTACAACACGGTTATTACAACGACTGCGTTATTACATTACAACGGCTTGCTGTAGGGGCCAGAAGGTGTTGGATTTTAAATCCAACACATTCCCTACTGTTCAGGTCACTCTGACCTGAACAGCACTGACCGTGGAGTTCTGCACCACAGAACCACGGTTCCTGGCCCTTATCAAGGCGGCTCGTACTATCGCATTATTCTGCGCATGCAAGACTTCTGCAGCTAACACTACGAGCATACTAGTGCAAGCTCGCATTTCGATTATGAAAACACATGGGGTTCTAACGATCATCTCTCGCCTACAAACTGTCGCTAACTGGTGTTAGCGACAGCTTGGTAATTGGGCGAGAAATTTATCGCCGCTTTAGCGGGAAAAGGTCCCGCTAAAGCGGCAATAAGGGCCCTTGGTAATATGCCCCAGAGTAGATAAAAAAATAGATTAGTGGTATAGTTAATCTCCCAAAAATATTTGACAGGCAAACACAAATGCAGAAACATTGTACTTTTCTAAATCAGATCACCTATAGTACTAGTATTGAGTTGACCTACTCCTAATTTCCTAAACCTAAGCCCTCTTCCTAATTTCCTAAATCTAAACTACATTTGGAACTACTAATGCATTGCATTTGCAATGAATGATGTTTGCTTCTCAACACCCTTTGATAGGCCAACTCAGTCTCCCTTTTCAATGCACAGATGCATATTACACAACACTGAGAGATTAGAACTGTAGGAGCTACATAAAGAAAGGCACAGAGAATGCTAACTCACTGAATATTACTGTTACCACTATCTTAGTGACAGGACAGAGTCTGCATGACTTCTTATATAGCAAGCCCAAGCGAGCCACACAGCCAACGAGTACAATTAGGAAGCGGCGAGCACCTGGAAAGCTGAAACTGGATCACATAATATGTGTAATGTAAACGTAGCTTACCTCTGAGAGTGAGCAGCATGCTATGTGAAACAAATGTATTAGAATTGCAGGACACAATAAATAAATAATTACTCACTGAGCCCCACAACCTTGAAACCCAGCGGGTCCTGTTCGCGGTCAATTATATTCGCCCAGCATTGCGTCACCCACTGTGCTGGCGCATACATCGGCACACTCTTCCCCACAGTAGCTGACACTCCTACAGGGCATGCACCCTACTAGGCTTGCTGAGAGGTGGTGCTGCACATAGAAAACAATTGTGACCACCTCCGCCTCAGAGAAAGTGGGGCGGGCTGCATCCCTTGGCAGCGTCAGTGACCGTAAGGTGTGCAGCTGGTAGAAGCCGCATTTGCGTTGCCACTTGCGCTTACACCCTGGTGCTCCGTCATGGCGCTGGGGTAGAACAAAAATAGAAAGTAAGGACAAGGAACAGAAAGGAAGAACTAAAAGAAGTAGAAAGGGGAAACAAAAAAGTACCAAAAGTTAAGAAAAAGTAAAAAAATTAAAGACAAAACACACTGAAAAAAAGGGTCAATCTGGGGTGGATGAGTGGATGGGGTATGATTGAAAATTATTCAAAATCAGGCCCAGCACCACAAAGAGAACAGAAAACATATAAAAAAAAATGTCTGTTCCCATGCAAACTGCATGGTGCTGTTTGTGCTGATTTTTCAGTGAGGAAGCATGCATCACACCACTGACATGTACAAAAGCAGTGCAAATGGGTGGACAAGCACTTCTGCTCGCTTGCGGAGTTCTGCGGAACATCACAGAGTTTTTGTGGCATTCCGTGGAATTCTATAGAGCAAAACTCTGCTAGTTCTGCCCAGGCCTATTATTCACCAAGCCTCTGTGGAAAGCTGCCTATAGAGAGGGGTTTCTAAAGATTTGTAGAGACAGACCCTTTGCCTAAAATTGAAGGTATTAAGGAGGACCTATTGTTCCTTTGTTGCTGTGATAGTGATGCACCATCAAGTGATGCAACTGGTTGACACATTATTTCAGAAATAATGGTCCCTAATATACACATACAATAATATGTATAACCATTTGTTATTTAATGAAAACATACAAATTATAAAAAAAAACAGGTGCCAGTGACAAAAGTACTCCATGCTCTTTTTAGTGCGCTATATACACGTTTGGATAAATTGATCAACTGGTGTATCAAGAAATCAAGAAGACAGCCTTTAAAATAGAACATGTTTAAAGGTTTTTAGCTTAATGTCAACAATGTTTTGATCCCATTATGCAATAGGATAAGATAATGCTTTAATTGGGCGATTAATTAAAATCATTGCAACAATTTACTTTATAAAAACAGGTAAATAAGCAGAAAATTGGGTTACCCAATTTTACAAAAGCTTTGTTTCACATATAAATTCGAAGAGAGGTTGGTTAAAGTTTTCAGAATAACATCCCTAGTGTATTATGGTTCCAAGTCCCTGGCTGGCAGGAGATCAGATGCCAGTTCTGGGTGCAAAAATCGCACATCTGGATAGAAATAAAGTGCAATTATGTGTGCAAGGATCGAAGATGGAAGGATTTCCAGTGCAATTAAAACTCAGAGATTGTAGTAGCTTTTTGGTTTATAGCTTGATCGGGTCCGAGTCCCTAGCTGAAGTAGGCAAGATGCAAGTTCTGTTTGCGAAGATCGGAAATCTGAATAGAAATAAAGTGCAAGCTCTATGTGCAAGGATCGCAGCTAGAAGGATTTCCAGTGCAGTTAAAACCCAGAGATCATCTCTTGCAGTATTGTTAGGGACCGCATACACCTAAGGTTGCTTTTATGGTAATTCAAGTTGGAGAATCCGAAGTGGGTGTGACTCAAGTGTGGGAGCGGCAGTGGCAGGCTTCCAGGAGCCATCCAGTGCAGCTAAAAACCAACAGCTGCCGTTGAAGCTCATCTGTTGCATTTTTACTGATAGCCTCCTCCGTCCAGAAATGCCTTTCGGATTTTTTGATTGTGTCGTTATGCAACCATTTGTTGATTAGTTTGTATTTTTATTCTTGTGTCCACAGCGGTTAGGAATTTTACCAAACGGCAGCTCAGTTGGATGTCCTCGACGGAGAAGCTTGCTAGCACTGCTTGACTGCAGGACCATATATTTTTCCTGTTGAAAGTGGTCTAAGTAGGGCCCGCCGCTCCCATAGCAGTTCCCTGCAGATAGTTAGGAGGTGCCGAATGTCCTCCTCCACTTCCCCGCAGAGATGACAGGTTGCTGGCTTCTGTGGGCATAGCCACGGTTGCAGGTGGTACGCAGATGGTAATATACCTAGGCAGAATTACAGGAACTTCTCTTTGGTGGTTTTGGCAAAGCCAGTATGGAGGTATGTTTGAGGCAAGGCTTTGATATATGACTGTATGGTGAACCAGCCGTGTGCACGCTCTGACAAGGTGGCTTTGTCTTCATTGAGGGATTCTTTTTTGACAGTGTTGTTAACAATTTTTTTAAAGCTTGCGTAAGTCCCCGATGTCTCCCAAAGGTGTCGTAGGCCTAGTTGGTCGAGTGAGCTTTCCAGGTAGCATCTAGCTGGACATGCCGCCTTAGCTTGCAGTTCTTTCCATAAGTAGGTGTTTAGTGTTTCTAGCTCCCCCTTTCTGATTTTATACCAGCTTTTGATATATGCTCCTTTACGGGGCAGCTCTTTTCTGTGTATTCTGAACTTTAGTCTCAATTGTGCGGTGGATGTGTATCTTGGTAGTCCATAAATCATTTACAATGCTCTTACTGTGGTGCCGTCCAGTGTGTCAGCCTCTCTTCCTCTCATGGCTTCACTTCCAAAGGTGATGGATGGTATGAGTTTTGCCTGAATCACCCTGGTTAGTGAGGAGAAGCTTGAGCCAGAGATCTTATTTTTTAAGTTTCTTAGTGCCACGGCTGTCATTATCCCCCTTTTCTTTATGGCTTCGCATTGAGCGGTGAAATTTCCTTTATTATCGATGATAACTCCCAGGTATTTGTACTCTTGTAAGGCTTCCAGCTTGAGTGTTGCCAGATGCCAGTGGTGAAATTACTTTATGTTGCGAGTATTCACGCTCATAACCTTTGTTTTTTCTTGATTAGTGCTGAGTTTGCTACCATCCGTATATCAGAATGTAATGTCGAGCAAGCGCTGTAGGCCAATGGGACTCCGACTGATGAGCACAAGGTCATCCGCATAGAATAGATTTGATAGATGCAGGCCACCAAGTTTTGGGGCGTGAAAGTTGCTTTCATTTAGCGTGGCTGATAACTCTGCTATAAAGAGATTAAAGAGTATTGGGGCTAGCCCACAGCCGTTATGCAATAAGGGATCATCTTCAGACTCTGGGGATAAAAAGCCTGAGAAAGGTACAAGTAGAGATAAAAACACTATTCAGTGGGCTGGGAAGGTAAAATAGTCAAAAATGCTGGTCCTTGGGGAAACACAACGTGAGAAGCAGCTAACTTTACCTGACAGATTGGGAAGCTGGGCAGGGTCAATCCTTGGTGTGCTGCCAGCCTACATCCTCAGCTAGTTTGGTGCCATAGCGAGATCCAGGGAGTTATGTATAGCTGGTGTAGAAAATGAAGCAGCATCCAGTGGGGCTGAAATAACTTAAACCGGCTCACAGGGAAGCCAAGATAGGCTGTTGGGAGAGACTCGGGTGAGTTCCATGAAGCAAGTGCGAGACCAGCTTTCAGAGTCAAGTGACCAAGGGGCATATTAACAACGACCAGCGATAATTATCGCTGGTCGTGTTTAGCGATAATTATGTTATCGCAGGCTATCACTGGTATTTATCGCTTGGTAGCGCGTAATTAACAACGAGTTACTCCAGGGCAATAACAATTCCAGAGATAGCGAGGTTATCGCCCTTTTGCAGGGAACATCGCTGGTTTTCCTGCGATGTTCCCTGCAAAAGGGCGATAACCTTGCTGATATGAGCATAATCCAACCCCTATGTTAGGGATGGGTAAATCAGGATTTTATCAGACGTTAGATTTTGGCGAAAACAGCTGTTTTTGCCAAAATCTAATGTGTGCTAAAATCATGTGGACTGCCTTGTAAATATCGCGATGTAAAGATCAGCGATATTTGCAAGGTAGTCCATCTGGGGTACGCCCAGTAACGCCCACTTTGCATCTCATTGTAGATGCAAAGGGAGGTGTTGGGAAAAAGGGTGATAACATGCGATTATGCATGTTAGCACCCTCTTGTAAATAGGGCGCTGGTTTTATCTCTGCTTTTTTGGCTATGTAAGCCAAAAAAGCGGAGATAAAGCCCTTGTAAATATGCCCCCAAATTGCTTGTCAAAACAGTGAAGAAGAGCACTCTTCAGTCGATCCACCTCATGACAGACATGTGGAAGAGTTGTCAAGCAACAGTCTACTTGTGCATCTCTGTACACTGGGCCTACTTCAAGGTGGTTAGGCAAATGCTAGCCATTGGTCCTACCATTGAGGATGCTTTTTGAGGCATTCAACAGGATGCAGTTGTAATGTTCTCCATGGAGAAATGACATACAGCTGCCAACATCTTGGAAGAATTTAATCTCAAAGCTTACAAATGATTTTAACCCAGCAGTTTCAGCAGTAGTTTTGCTGCCACTGATAAAGGTAGTAACACTGTCAAAGCCATGGCTGATGGTGGATACTTCAGATTCGTATGTTTAGTGCATTGCAGCAACCTAATTGTACAGGAGTTCCTAAAAAAAGAAGTTGTAGTCAATAGCATACGGTAGGATTTACACTTGTTTCAATAATTCTTTTAAATCCAAGAAGCAGTTGAGGATCATTCTGTGTGCTAATAGAGTCCCTGTGAATTCCCTCATATAGGAGGTGCCAAACCACTGAATTTCTCCTTCTACTTGCTGCAACGCATGTTTGAGCAGTGCAGACCTATCAATGATTAGGTACTACAAAGGAGAGGGAAAGCAACTTCCTAAGCTATTACACTAGAGGTTGACAACTGAGAGACTAGTGAAATGCTTGATCCAAAAGTTAGATTTTGACACAGGAAGTTATCTAGGAGGACAGTAACATGAGTCAAGCGATTTTGTTGTTGTACATGCTCCAGGTACATTTTCAAAAGGCTGAGCAAATATTTACCGATGTCAATAAGAAGTAGCAGCTTTCAACCACATCCTAATCCTTCATGTGAACACAAATCAAATGCTGCAAAATGAGATAGAATCCTCCAAAGACTCAATATAGACTACAATACAAAAAAGCGCTGCCCACATTAATTCCTTTTCAACAGTAGGTATCCCAACTTACAAGACTTGGATCGGAAAGTGGATGACCTAAAAGATGAATGATTGAAAATTAAAGGCCATAACAGAACTGAAGTGTTGTCTTCAAACTACTGGGAGTGCATCGTTGGCCTGGAATTTAAAAGAATGTTTCAACTGCAGCAGCCGCACTTATCAGTGGTAAAACACCATCACCTTTTAGTACTAGATCTACACCACCAACAGCAGTTTCACTTCCAACATCTACAATGTGTTTCTTTAAAGATATGACATAGGTAACACAGAAACAAGTGTCAACAACAATTACAATTGAGAAGATGATACAAGAATATTTGGATGACACAAAGGAGGACTGCCTCGATGAAGACCGATTGACATATTGCAAAAAGGGAAAAGGAACCATAGCCAGAACTCAGTAGGCTGGAAATAAAGTATCCAGCATGTCCTGTAGCCAGTGTATCTTTGGAATGCATGTTCTATTCAACTGAGCAATTGTCGCAGTCAGAAAGACCAGAATCTCCTCAAAATGTGGAGGGAATGTTGATGAAGAAAACTAATAAACATTTCATGCCCAAATATTGTAAGGCTCCAGAAGACACCACTGTGGATAAGGGAAGTTTCTCTGACATCACAAGTGTGGTGAGTGATCCTCTTCCAGATGACCTCCATGAATTTGAGGATGATCACTACTTTCAACAATGCACAAACTATAGTACAAAAGAAATATCTGTTATTCAAAATAAAAGGAGAAACAAATCTACATTTGGTGTGCAGCTAATATACATAAACGTAAGTGGTCCAGTGCATGCAGCAAAGACAAAAAAATCAAGAAGGATGCATCCATTTTGCCTAGTGACTGAATTGTAGAAGTGACAAAGAAAGAAAATGAATTCGGCCTTACAGTTAACCATATACTTTTCAGTGAGGAATGAATGGTATCTACATCAGCAATGGACACATCTAGACCATTTTCTAAAGATAAGAAATTGTCTTCTCCTCGAAGCTTGCATTCTTATGCTCACAGGAAGTTAAGAACCAAAGGTCTACACTGCACAAATGGTAAGAAAGAGTCACATAGAAAGGTAGTTGGACATCGCACTCGGAACACGTAACTAAGCTCAATTAATGCCAAATGATGATTCATATGATGTATGTGACTGCCTATGCCTAGAAAAACATGGTATTTCATATTTGGGTGATCATTGATTCAGGATGAACCATGAACCTGTTACTTGATAGGCATTTTGTAATTCATGCCATCATCTCTAGGTACTCCTGAAACTTCCCAGTTTACCTAAATTAGACTAAGGGCCTGATTAAGATCTTGATGGATGGGTTACTCCGACACAACGGTGAAGGATATATCCCGTCCACCAAAATATATTCCATAGGATATAATGGAATTTATATTTTGGCGGACAGGATATCCGTCACCGTTGTGACGGAGTAACCAGTCCACCGAGATCTAAATCAGGTCCTAACACTTAAGTTCTTTTTATTTTCTTTCTCAACAGGCATGTCGCTTTTTGGAAGAAATCCGATGTGCAAGACTCACTAGACAACAACATGCTGAATACGGACCATTGCCTATCCACTTCTATGGGAAACTAGAGAACTCAAAGAGGTCTACCCCATTTGACTTGAAGGGGGCAAGTTACTTTTATTGGTGCAGACTAGTGGCTTGCGGGGAAATCCTAAGGCACTTGCAGCTAGTTGCATTGGATCTGTAGATTGGCCCTTAAATACAACATTATTCTCTGCACACTGACTCCTTGCACATCACATAAATTGCCTTTCAAATGTTGTCATGTTCTTTTTTCTTTCTAGAGAACTTCTCTTATGCCAAAAAAGTGGAACCTCCACAGCACTACTGCTCTGCAGTTCACCCATACTCCTAAGATACCCAATACCAACAGAATGCTTTTGGACTATTTCTATACTGTATTGTGTTTCTTAATTTTTGTATTGTTGATGTTTGGACATCAGCGTATTTTGCTGTTATCCATCTCCACCAAGAACTGGTCTCACACTTGATGGTGTGTGGTGGAATGTAAGCAATGTTAAACTGTTACAGACGGAGGTTAAACAAAATTGATAATTTGCCCATATCATCCATCTTATGGTTAGGCTCGGGTTGGACAGGGCTCTGCAGGATGCATAATATTAAACACACCTCCTGTATTCAATTGGATGTTGTAAGTAGTATTTATCCTTAGTGCTGGTGGTGACTAGGTGAGGTGAATAGAGCAGTGCACAGATATTAGCATCCTGTTTTACACGGTAAACATCGTTTACCCCACATGTGAAACAAAGCATACCATTACAACACGGTTATTACAACGACTGCATTGTTACATCGCATGCCATTACAACTGTAGGGGGCAGAAGGTTTGGATTTTAAATCCAACACCTTCCATACTGTTTAGGTCACTCTGACCTGAACAGGATTGACTGTGGCGTTCTTCACCACAGAACCACGGTTCCTGGCCCTTATCAAAGAGGCCCGTACTATCGCATTATTCTGCGCATGCAAGACTTCTGCAACTAACACTACGAGCATACTAGAGCAAACTCACATTTCGCTTATGAAAACACATGGGGTTCTAAGGATCATCTCTCCCCACCGATTACTCAACTTTCATGGCCCTGAAGAAGTTCATTGTCTAATGAACGAAACGCATTGGCTGGATCTCTTTATTGTCGGATGACATTGAAAATAAAGGATTTACTGATACAACGAAACAAGCCAACATGATTTATTGAGAATATCACTTGAGTAGTGCACCACTCCAACTTTGGTTTAGTTCTCCCTTCTGCCTGGCAGCAGGAACCCAACGACGGCAGGTGCAGGAGTTATATATGCACACTGACTTGAACTACCTTTAGATACATTTATAAGGGGAATACAGCAGGGAAGTACGGTTACTCTGGTCCGCCATTGCTCGCCTTCTTCCACCTTCCCTACTGTTGCACAAACTGGAGTTGGAATAGTAAATTATACTATTCCAACATCCAGCGTCCCCCCTACAGTAAGTCGTTATAAATACTTGCATTGTATTGGTATGCGATGTAACAATGCGGTCGTTGTAATGACCGCGTTGTAATGGTATGCTTTCCAAACGCACACCTTATAACGTGCCCTATTCGTTTTACACATGCAATAGCAAAACTACAACAAATGGAACAACTATCTATAATAATAATAATAATAATAAGCAACCATAGTAAATAAGACCCAGAAATAGGGAAACATATGGGGCCTGATTCACAAGGGCCTCCTCACTTGTGGCGGAGGCCCCACAGTCGTAGGAGAGTCTCTGCACTCAGGGCTGAATCTCTTCTCATTGCAGAGACCCCACAACTGTGGGCCTCCGCCACAACTGCGAAGACCCTTTGTGAATCAGGCCCAAAGTATTTACTTTAACAAACAATAAACTCACTCACAGCAGGCTAACCTCCTCCCTGAATCCTCATAAAACTATTAAAATAAATATAGCTCTTTCCCCAACTGACACACCCTCACTGCCCACAACAGACCTTCTCCTTCTCATAACTGCCCCTCTGTATGGACCAGTCTTTTCATTATCTCCCACTGGTTGTTTTTGATTACCTTCAGGCCTTTGACAATTTCTAAGTGGACTCTAGTTGAGAGGGTAGGGGGACATGGTGCTCTAGGGGACAGTAGGCTCAGCCGACTGCGGTAGCTATGGCACTGATGCTGTCTGGGTTTCACCAGTTCTACACTGGAGGCAATCGCTGCCTTCTCCTCCTCTTGCTTCTGAATCACTAGAGTCAGAGTCAGAGTCAAAATCAATTTATTCGATTATTTTAAAATCATAAAAGTATGCTATACAAATACATTGAGATATCAAGAACAGTAACTGATTAAAAAGCAGTTTAGAAATTAAAAACAATAAATATTCAATATGTGCACAATGTTCAGTGGCAGTCAGAGGAGATTAATAGCTAAAACTTTACAAAGTCCTATAAAATGGTAATTTCAGGAGTTCTTTCTTTTAATACAAACAAATCAATCATGACATCTATCACTGATCAGCATTTACATAGTGTAAAGCAGAGATCGACCGAAGTCTATTCTGTCTGGAGCGAATAGAGGTAGTCAAAAAATTGGCTACCCCGAACATGACTAGTGGAGACTCCATAAGTTGCAGATACAGCAAGGCAGGTTTTATCTGCTTAAACCCTTTGTCCCTTAGTATTGGCTTGATAAATTTTTCCCTGCCAGTCTTAAAAAAGGGGCAAAAAAACACAAAATGCAGTAAATCCTGGTCAGAGAAATCGTCACATTTACATGGTGCATTCTCATGAGGCTTGCACCACTTATCATTAGTACCCAGCAGAAAATGCACCTGATTAAAGCGGAATTTTGTAAGAAGCCACCGATGGAATGGATTAGTAACAATCGTCAAATATGTTTGTATAGAGATTGACGTGATCAACATATAATGTGACCTTACAGTTGGCTTCATAATTTCACACGCTTCCCTTTCCGATTCTCGTTTTATTGTGAAGTGTGTTTTTACCCATTTAATATCTTCTCTTGTCAGGTTTTCAGGGTTAGTGTACAGTTCAGGTCGGCCCAGATAACCCGCTGTAGATTTAATAAATGCCAACCACTGTATCTCCGCCACTTTGTCCCGCCCCATACAGTCCCTAATGATTTTATGATTTAGAGATAGATTGGGATTTAACCATGTTCTGATCCATGACAAAAGTGGGGCCATAGACAGGGTATCTTCGATATACCCCAACCCTAGTTCCATGTGGACTGCAAACGCTGGTGTAGATTGGGGGAGACCCATAAGGGATCGCAGGAATCTATTTTCCTCTCTCTGTATCAGGGCAGAGTCTTTGTAGCCCCATATCGAGGCCCCATACCTTGCAATGGCTATGGTTTTGGCTCTATAGATGGTCAATATAGCCTCAGTTGTTTCCCATCCAATCGCTTTGCAAAACCCAAAATAGCAGCCGACGATCTTCTCACGGCCACTACCTTGTTGGTGATTTGTAGTGCCCAAGAGCCTTTATCATCGAACACCACACCTAGGTAGGTAAAAACTTTAACTCTCGAGATTGCTGAACCATTACAGGAGAGGGTTTTTATGCTATTCTTGCATTTCCCCAGAAACATTACATGCGATTTCTCTATATTTATCACTAGATCCAGATCTTGCATGAAAGCCCCGAAGGAATTGAGCAGATGTTGTAACCCTATCGGGGTTCTTGCCAACAACACCGTGTCGTCAGCGTATAATAAAACAGGCATCAACGAACCACCCATACGCGGCACGTCGACAGATGCCGCTGCCAAAGTGTTTCCCAGTGAATTAATGTATAGAGAAAAAAGCATTGGGGCCAAGATGCACCCTTGGCGCACCCCCCGGCCAGATTTAAAGAATGCAGTGCACTTCCCCTCTTGAGTCATACATATGGACGCTCTCAAGTCTCTATGGAGTTCCACCAGAAAATTCACCAATGCCCGATCCAGACCCAGCACCAAGAGCATTGTCCACAACTTTGACCTATTAACTAGGTCAAAAGTTGTGGACAAGTCCATAAATGCCAAATAAATAGACCCCTTGGACGCAACTGTATATTTTCTCAGGATAAGGTGTAGATTTAGGCATTGATCCTCGGTGCCTCTCCCTGAGCGAAAACCATACTGCGAATTACACAGAATATCATTATTTATGGCCCAAGATGAAATCTTTGCTAGGATAACCTTACCTAGTATTTTAAAAGATGAATCTAGCAATGATATGGGCCTATAACATCTTGGATCCCCCCCTTTGGCCCTTTTTAAAAATGGGGATTATAATAGACTGTGACCAAGATGTTGGGACTCTGGCTTTATCTGTACAGGCTGTATTAAAAACATTAGTGAGGACTACTGACCACACGCTAGAATTTGATTTAAACATGTCAGCCGGTACCCCATCTGGACCTGGGACCTTGTGGCCTGCCGTGTCCTCAATAGCCTTTTGTACCTCCTTGATAGAGATTCTAAGCTGAGTCTCCCGAGACTCATCCAACACTGGATCAAAGGAACCTAATTCAAGGTTACTGCCATACATTTTTTCAAAGTGGTCTAGCCAATCCCGTTCCGGGATATTTACCTCTAATGGTGCATTTTCTTTGCCATTAAATAAGCGAGTATTGACCAGAATTTGGCGCTGTCCCTCAAAGTGGTCACCTCATAGAGTTGATCCCATGCTTGTTTTTTAACTTCGTTCTTTCGCCTCAGAACGGTTGTATTATACTTTTTTCTTAGCCTGGCGACTTCCTGTCTATCTCGAGGTGTCTTTTTTAGTGCTATGAGTAGATCTCTATGAGTATTAGAGCATTCCTTATCAAACCACCCCTGCGCCTTTTGCTCCTTATGTTTCGACTTACTCTTTAAATCCTCAGCCACTTGTCGACAGATTAATTCGAATGAGGAAATAATGTTCCCACCAAACTTCAGTGGTTCCCTACAGGTGTTAAGTTCCTTCCCCACCTTTAAATTAAGTGAGTGGGAAAAGTCCTCTGGGATGATTTTACTCCTTTTTACCCGTCTCCCCTGATCCAGGACAATTAGATCTAACATGGTTTCAGTATTTGCAGCTTTTTAAAATAAAAACAAATTATTATTATCCAGTTCCAACACCACTGGGTTGTGATCACTAAATGTAGTTTGTATAGCATTATAAAAGATAACATTATGTAACAAGCCAGGAGAAATGAATATATAATCTATGATTGTATTGCTGTCCCTTGCAATGTATGTTGCCACCCTCTCGTTAATGTCGAAGAATTCTGGTTCAAATAAATTAATCTCTGAAAGTAGTTCTTCCAGGGCGGCCCCTTTTAAAGAATGTTCAAAATGTGAATAGGGCAGATTATCTATGTTATCATAATCTCTATAATGGCAATTTAGTTGACATAAATGTATATTAAAATCCCCCAGCAGGGTAAAATATACAAAAGTAGTTTGACCCTCCTTGTAATTAATTAAAAACTTTGCCAGTGAGTTAATGTTTTCATTATAAGGGGTTCCTTGTGTAGCATTGTAGAAGTTAATGTAAACAAATTTATAATTATTGGGCATGGTAACTTCCAAAACTAAATAATTCTGAGATGCTGAATTCAATATTTTCACAGAACCCCCCACTTTAACGGATATTAAAAACATCAGCCCCCCTTTATCTCGACCTGAGCTTGATGCTTGGGCAGCTAAAAAATATGATGTATACCCATCTAACCAGAAATTGCAGTCCCTATCCCATGTCTCCTGTAGAGCCACGACATCACAATCCTTTAGGAGTTCAAGCCATCTTATATCACCCCTTTTTGAACGAAGGCCTGCAATATTCCAGCTCATAATTTTTACTGTTTTACCACTTCCATCTTTAATAAGTGAGGGACATTGTGACAAATTTTTAGTACCACCCGGGCAGGTCAGTCAATAATTTTCGTCCAAATGTGATAGGACTGAGAACCTGTTTGTTAACTCCAGCCCAGCCCTGGGTTCTGTTCGGCAGTTATCAGTGGTTTTAGGTAGGAGGCCTAATGTTTGAGTGGCCCAGGGACTTGGGCAGGGGGTATGACTAAGGGTAACATGATGACCAACCCCAACCAAGTGCATCTTATGTGGATCCGGCCGTGGATAGAAGAAACCTAGGGGTACCGCTCTAATCCTACCTTTCTTTACCTCTGTAGCATCCCAGAATAAGCGTGTTGCCTCATGGGGTCTTTTAAAATTAACAATCAGGCAATCACCAGACAATTTTTTGTCCGTAAACCCCACCCAGTCAAATCGTCTCCCCATCTGGATACCATCAGATATATTACTTGGGCCTGAACAGTTTTCGTCACACCAAATCTTGATGTTATCCATAAGTGACTCCTGGGACTCCACCTCACCTGGTTTCAATATGGGAACATTCACTAAAACAGCAACAAAAGGTGTAGCCTCCGGGGGGAGATTAACCGGTGGCCTGGCACGCTGCCTCCTAGCCCCAGGAGGATTTAACTCAACATGTGAAATAGCCTTATCCGGGGGTGTACTAGTTTTGCATATACCCTGCACCGGAGTTTTTATAGATTTAGCATTTCCCTTATTTGCACAAGCCTTAGGAACGGATAATGAAACAGGTGGTTGTGTGGGGTCTAGGGGCAAGTCTGTCCCTGTCTCCATCGGGGATTGAACCTGTTGAGCTCGAAGGACTGAAAACCGAGGAATTGTGGGTATTATAGGTGGGGGATGTTCATTCATTTTAGTTGACAAAAATGTATTAAGCCTGTCACACTTCCCTAGTAATTCTACCACACATTCCTTTAGAGTCTCTATAATGTCACTGGAGATCTGAATAAGCACAGCTTCTAGCTTATCCGTAAGCACTTTCTCCACCATTTCTTTTATGGAATATTCAAAGTCATTTGATGTTTTGCAAGGTTTCTGCAATAGGGCATGTGAAGTTTGATGGGTAGCTGGATGACAGACCACTTGGCCCTCATAACCAGATGTACTAGCATGCGCTTAGAGCAAAAGATCATTAGCTGTGTTAATAAGGATTGTGGGCTCCAGGGGGATAGTCTGTCTATTAGGCATTGGGGATACTTGAACGTCCGGTATTAAAGAATCTAGACCCAGTTCATGTTCCTTTTCTGCAATCTCTTGGTTAAGTTTACCCACGGCAGTGGTAAGATAGGACATGATATTGGCCGATGTTGTGGCTTTACGTGGGATTTTTGCTTTCCCAGTCCCCCCACTGATGGAAGTTTGCAGTTTACGCTTACCCATTTTGAGAGGAAAATCACAGGGGGTTGGCCCGTCCCGTCCCTCTTCGTCCCCGGACCAGCCCGGCGTCGCCCTCGCGCGTCCCGCGACGCGGGAGGAGCGCAGCGTCTATATGCGCCTCCGGGCGCGGGAAAGTGTCGCTGCTGTTGGCGTCCCGTCGTCCCAGCAAGGGACGCTGGGAAATGTAGTCTGCTTGGCTCGCTCCCCCCTCTCGGCGGCTGCGATAGCAACTGCGGCGGCGGGGGAGAACGGTAGGGTGACAGCACGGTGTCCGGTGTCCCTCCAAGCTGCCTGGTAGGATGCGCTTTAAGCAATGCCCCAAGGTTGGTGAGAGCCTCTTGCTTCTGAATCACTAGCCAGCCGAACTTTATTGCTATGGCTCTATTTTCTGGAGGGACATTTAAGCTGCTATCTTCTGCTGGTGAAGCCCTGAGGTCTTACATATGAGAACTCCAAGGCCTGACCACCTGCAGGGATAGCTGAATTACCTCAGGGAAGAAGTAAAGAACATGAATGGTAGTACCCACTTTAAGCACATATTTGCATAGTAAAGCAGTCACACAGAGTTGCTGGTTCAACAAGGCACCTGAAAGTTTGTTATGTGAATATTTGTCCCTGGGACTTTTTTTATACACATAATTTGCATACTACTATTTGCAGTATGTGACGAAAGATTGAAAATAGATGACTTAATGGGTGACACTTTCACCAGACACCTATGGGCATATTTATCATTAAGTGATGCAGTGCAGCAAGATACCTTGCTGTGCTGCATGATAGGGAAAGGGCAGGAATGTGTTCTATATAATATGGTGCGTTCCTTTCCTGCCTTTTCCCTGTACTGGCGCACAATGTGCCTCCTAGCACCAACGCAGCCACCCTTGCACCATGGTGCAAGGGTGCCTGTGCTGTAAGCAGGATTGCTTTTGTGCAGGGAGGGGCACCTTCCTGCACCAAAACAATTCCCTAAGGCATTTTCCTTTCTCTATGTGTGCTGTAGAAAATATATTTCTCCTTGTTATGCCTCCCCTGTGGAGGCATCGCAGTTTTGGTGTATTCCCACGTCAACCACTTATGGTAAATCTGGTAATGTGTCAAAATACATGGGTGTTGCATGGGAACACCCAAGCACAGCCCATGGAACGCCTCCCAGGGGCAGAGCAACGCAACGCAGCAATTTGCAATGTGTTGCGTTACTCTGGAATTATCAAGCCACTCATGGCTACTCAAGGCTTGAGAAATCACACTTAAGGATTGCATTACACTTGCATCCAGTTGCGTGGTGCAAAAGTAGCACAACCATTTGATAAATATGCCCCCTAATCTATTTAAAATAATAACTAATTTAAACTATGTAGTGACATAGCAAAAATAGGGCACATTAAATGTATGATGCACAATACATTAGACTATAAATCATGCAACATTAATCAAGCTAATCTGGAGAGGCAGCATGATTTTTGGACAACTGTTGGCACAAAATAATAAACCAGGGGCCCTACTCTTTACCAGTCCTGAGTACCACATCAAGCCCTATTCACCGAAACTACACCCTCACCCATAATTCATTAACTGTGCAAGAGTCCTATTTTATTCCTGTGGTAAGGTCTAACGCATCTGGGTTTTGGTTTGATTTAGGTTTGTCTATGGACAGACTAGGTCACAAGACTCACGCTGTGTTTAATGAATGTTAGAAGACAAACCAGTGTACAAGATGGAGTAAGAGAAAAAGAAACTTAGGAAGAAGCTGTGTGAGAAATGTAACATGTGCCAGGTTGGAATGGGATGGGACGGGAGGAAATGGTAGGTATGTATGGTCCCTGGGCGGTGAGCAATGGGCATCATACCTCTTCTAACCATTAATTTAAATGGCAGTGAGGTAGAGACAGAAACATAGGAAAGGGGAGTTATTTAAAAGAGATTGGTTACCGGGCTTGGAAGCACAGAAGGAATACCTTAACCAATTCAGCAGTTGTCAAAGAGAAGGGAAATTGACTTACCACCACTCATCCCAGCAGACACTATTTTCCCCTACTTCACCTCAATAGGTTGGTCAACCTGGACCTTGCCCTTCTTCTGGGCAGGAAATTTGAGGCAAAAACAGAAGGCACTTACTTGGTGATAGTATCACCATCAACCACAATATTTGCACTAGTTTTGAAACAACCCCTATTGAATGCAAAAACATTGCTAGCCAAGTATTACTTTGATAGGTTTACTTCTTTATTTTAAAAATCAGATAGACAAATATTAAATGCTATAAAATAAAGTTTGAATAAACTGGTGGAAATGGCTAGGGAACCAAAGATTAAAGGAAGGAGATGGAGATGGAGAGAGATGAAAAATGTAAAAGTGGAATGAGGGAGAGCAAGGGAAGGAATCCAGCTAGTTGCCGTCCACCCAGCCGATCGGAGCAACAAGGTGCTCTGTCATATCCCCGTCGGGCCTTAGCTCTCGTACTGGGGGTCTTCATACGCCCAGTACAGAACTACTAGGGCCCCAAATCAGGCCCCCTTCACTTTGAGAGCCTGACTATTAGTTGTACACTTCACCATCACTTAGGTCCTGAAGAAGTGCCACTTGACTCTGTATGAGCAATTAGGCACGAAACATGTCGACCTTACACACAGTGACAGCCCGCTAGGAACATTATATCCTCATAGGGCTTCCTTTCTTTTTAACTAGGCTGGGTCTACCTAGACCATTAAAATTGTTTAGGAATAGCACTGACCCTGACTTATTTTAACATTTCACTTGACATGCACCACACTTCCCATGCCCTCTTACCCGCACGCACCCCACGGCTTCTTCAAAAAGATCTCCGGCAAAGAGCCCCGTTCGCGGTGAGCCCGTCAGGCATTGCAGCGCCGGCCCGACGAGGAGCAAAGCCCCATGATGAAGCATGACACCTCTTGGGGTGTTTGAGGGCATCATGAAGAAAGACCTGTCTTCCCCATCCCCCTCCCACTTAAGGAACTGCATACTCTCTCGCAGCACAGTTCTCTAGGAGCCCTGTGTGGTGGACCTGCTTAAATAACGGCTACCGGTCCCACCCCTCCCTTTTCAAATAAGGGAGAGGTTGCCACCGCCACATTAAGAAAAAAAGGAAGAATAAGGGAAAAGAAACAGAAGCAAGTAGGAAACAAGAAAATATAAAAGAAAACACAAGGAGGTGTGTGGGTTAAAAGACATTAAAGTTGGGAAAAAGTTTGGAAAAAAAGCCAAAACATGGAAAATACAGAGGAGCATGCTGCATGTTAGATTAAATTAAATGATTTCATCTAAGAACAGTAAATAATAAAACATTATATGCCAGCACCAGAGTCAGTGCCTTCACAGGTGGTGGGGGCTGCAGCTTTGAAGTTGTTGCCCTCAGCCCTGGAAGACTTCTTTGGTGGTCCTGAAAGGAGACACTGAATAATAGTACTATTTACAATAATATTAAAGCACATTTAATAATTTACAGACAGAAAAATCTACTGCTTGAGTAATCAATCTTATTTCCTCCTTTACCCTCCATTCTAAAAATAGTCCTGCACATTTTTAGAATTATAATGATATTGCTCCTCAATGGCTACATACATTTTGTCAATTTGATACATATCAGTATGATTCACTTGACGTTATGTTCACTCCCTGACCTCCAGTTTGGCACAGCCTCCCTGACATACAGTACTAGTCTCTCTGGACCACATTTACTCCTCACTTACAAAGTGTAAGAAACCATAAAAAGGAAACATAATAACAAAGAGAGAGAGGGAGAGAGAGAGAGTGTGTGTGTATATAAGCGTGGGTGTGTTATACAGATTTATGAGTTCATAAGAAACATTACGATTATCTGGCATAATATTCATCTTGAGACACAACCTAAAATAAGAAAAAAATTATTTTAGAAAATAAATGAGGTTTAGCACTGTAGAAAATGAAATTAACACTGTCTACAATAGTATGTCTTATTTTTTATGTCTAAATAATTTTTGTATATATGCAAATGAATGTGTGTATAATATATCTATGTGTGTAATGAAAATAAAATCAAATGTTAAAGTGACGTTATACGTGGGTATACATTACAAACAAACAAATGTTAACATTTTGTAAAAACACTGAAATTCTCCAGTTATAATTTAATGAACTAACTACAACTCTTACCCTTGTCATGTACTGCTTACATATTATATCACTCATGACATGTTAAATAACATTATTGATAACATCACTGATGACGTCTCAAATGACAACAGTGATAACATCGCTGATCAATTCATCCAGTGATTGTGACAATATGCTATAGGCCTTGTGGACTTGAAGTAATTAATCAAGGAACAACTGCGTCCAATTTTCAATCACCAATCAAGTTATAATGGACATAACTTTTGGACAAATAATATATCTGTAAACTCACCCACATTTAGAAGATGCTATCCTTTTTGTACTGGCATTCCCTCATCTTAAAATGCAATTCCTCCATAAACTTGAATGGGGTTCTTTAATGTATTTTTAAACCTTGAACAACCTCCAAAACAATGTTCGCTCTCTATCCTCATTGTTGGGATTACCCTTCTAAAGACTTTACACAACCCACTTTATGTCACGAAATTCACAGGCATGCGTTAGCCACTGATAAGACATCTTCAGCCAGACACTATAACAGCATTCCACAGGTTGGTAAAATTCACTAAACACATTTCAGAGATGAGAACAATGGAACACAACCTAAGACCCATCCTTACAACGGCTCTGTGAATTAACCCACCTCTAACTGGGTCACCTTCACATTAATCAATGGTGTGTAATGCTCAAAATCCTCAGTGAAGTTCTAGAAATAAACCTCCACACCTTATAAAGTCCTCTTTGCATAGAATTTGTCTATAACACTATATAACAATTATTTAACATGAGCTCGTGTTCAGTCATCCATTGGTGGATAATCTATATGGCACAAAAGCTTTGCTTTTCTCAAAGATGTTTTTAACCAGACTTTTAGTTTAAACTACAACCTAACATAACACATGCTTCTGCAACCCACATCAATTACGCTCAGTCTGTACCTTGTTTATCATGGAGTTCTGCTTGTACCTAATACTTTACTGGTTGGTACATAGAGCACCAAATATATTTCACCATGCTCAGTGACACTTTCCCTTCCCACACTTAAACACACACTAGTTATATGTTATTATGAATAAATCACCTTTACTAACAACCTTCTTCTTTATCATAACGTAATGGTTTATGGAGTAATGTCAACAACAGAGCCATGGAGGATGCCATCAGCATTTTCCTCAGTGATGAGGATACCTAACCACAACACCACTTTAACCTTTAGCTTTTTCAGTGGAAACCTAGTGAAAAGCCACAAAAGCAAATCTAATAAGGGAAAAATGTCTTGATCAGCAAGAAAGGGAGATATTTAACGTTAACAAAAAATACATGGTCCCGCTTACAGAAAACATAGTAGATCAAGGAGACAAGCTGTCAACTTTTCCGCTCTTTACTCTGATGTAAAAAACAGAGATAAAACAACATAAAGCATGAAATAAGATTAAAAGTAACTCAGTCAATAACATTTATTCGGTTTTTATATGCAAAACCATAAACGTTACACAAATACAATACATAAAAAATAGTGCAATATTTACATAATTTAAAAAGAGAAAACCCATGCTCCATTGTTACACAGAAGACCATCTAAAATCTTGTCATGGTTAATAGACTCTACATGTCCACAAAGTGCCTAGATTTCAACGATGCTTTTAAAAACCCTATGATAAAAATAATACAATCGTCCTTCAACAATTGAAGATACATAAGTGCTGGTCTGACTTGATTAAAACTTAATTTCTTTAAAATACAAACTAGAAAATGCCTCCTGGGGACTTCATACATGAAGTGCAGCAGGTCCTGAGGAGACTTACTGTCGCAACCACAGGCAGCTAGCACTTGACCTCTTGAAGCCCCCTTAGCTCTTGCTAACAGAAAGTGAAAAAGATTCAACCGGAACCTTGTTAAAAGAAATTTTTCATGGGACGTCAAGGAGCTCATAAGATATGGTCCTGATAGAGGTGTCGATTTAAGAAGAAGATATGCCCGGACACTCGGTTTCCGGGCCTCTACTGCCTCTCGATCTGCACACCTTCGGTTCAATAAGGCTACCTTGGAAAGTTCCACATCCTTTTTCTCAATAACATCTTGCTTAAAAAATAAATTGCTCCTCCCTATCCACTCAAATCCTCTTTTGATGTAATTGAGCCAGGAAAAATACGGGCCATGTTATCTAAGGACAAACATTCTTTTAAGATCAATTTGGTAAAGATTAAATCATCATTAAGACAACACTTTAACCAAAAAGTCAAGGGGTGCAGAGCAAGAGTGTCACATAGGTAGGAGACCCCCAACTCCTCATGTACTGCCATATTCGAGGTTCCTTTTGGGACACATAATAATCTTTTTAGGAACTCATTTTCCACTACCTGGGGGGGTTCTATTGCCCAGTGCCCCCAGATCTCGCTACCGTAGCTTGCTATGGCTGAACTTTTTGCTTGGTACACTTGTAGAATGGCTACTGTCGGTTTCTTCCCCACTTTAGAGGCAAAATTAAAAATAGCTGCATTAACCCAGATCAGATCCCCTTTTTTTCTCTGAATTAGGGGGTCCCATTTAAGTTGATCGTCAAATAAGATCCCTAAATAGGAGAAAAAACTTGTACGTGGAATCTTATCATTGCCAGTTCTTAATTGAACACTCTTTTTTGTGTGTTTTCCCACTTTCATAACATAGGACCTCGAGTTATTGATAGCCAAGTCCCGTTCTGACATAAAACCCATAAGCCCAGTTCAGTTCTAGATATTAGGACGGCGTCATCCTCGTAGAGCAAAACGGGAATGCCCCGCCGTCCTACATAAGGGAAGTCAGCTCCAGTTGCCCTCAGCACACTTTCTAATTCATTATTATAAAAATTACTTTAAAAAGGCGCAAGAATGCAGTCTTGCCTGACTCCCTTCTTAATCTCAAAGTCCCTTGTTACCTGCAGATCTTGTGAGAATCTGACATCGGCTTTGGTCAATGAGTGCAGGTCCTCAAGAAAGTTAACAATGCTATATTCCACCCCCATTGCCCTCATGGACTGCCACAACTTTGCCCTGTTTACACAGTCAAAAGTGGATGACAGATCCAAGAAGGCAAGGTGGATGGCTCCGGGACGAGAGACAGTGTTTACTCAATACCATATATAAATTGAGACACTGGGCAACGGTGGAGCGCCCCATCCGGAAACCATACTGGCCATCCGACATAATCCTGTTCTCATCTGCCCAGGTTGTTAATCTCTGTAAGAGGACCCTACCCACCACTTTGACCACTGAGTCAATAAGTGAAATTGGTCTACAGCAGTGGGTGCTACTTCTATCGCCCTTTTTAAAAACAGGGACTATGGTTGAGGAAGCCCAAGACTGAGGACACCCATTTTTTGCTGCAGCATTAAAAAGTGAGGCTAGAACCGGGGTCCAGAACAAGGGGTCTGACTTGAATAAATCAGGGGGATCCCATCTGGGCCAGGGGCTTTATTGATGGTAAGGCCCAGGATTCCGTTCATGATTTCACTCCTGTCAAAACATATCACAGCGTCCTCGCTGCTCCGGGGTTCTCTATGGTAGGCTCCAGCGGGCAGTCAAACATGGTTTTAAAATGGAGTACCCACTCCTCCTCAGTGATGTGTGCCACCAGGCCGCCCCTCCCTTCTTTGTCGAACAGGGCCGTTCACGACACTCCAAAACCTTGCGCTATTCCTCAGGGTGCTAGAATCAATTAGCTCCTTCCATGCATCATCCTTCAACGCATACTTTTGTTTGGCCAGAGCTAGTTTGTAATCCCTGCGGCATACACTGACCTCAGATTGTACTCTTGGTTTGGCCGCCAGAGCTTCCCTCAGCTGCTTAGCTGATTTGGAGCAATAGGAGTCAAACCATCGTGGGCCATGTGGTGCAGTACCTCTGGCTGGAGCACTTAGCAATTTGCCTACTTTTTGCGCTATTATCTCGTAGGCGCCAAGGATCTCATTAAGGGTGGACCTCTCGGATGTGCATAGTGACAGTTCATAGGCACAAGATGATTTCACATTGTTGTAGAAACTGTCAGGAGATACCTGGGACCACTTTAATCTACGCTTTCCATCCGTCGGTTTCAGGGTACCTCTTTTGGAGGCCTCTCCAATTTTGTCGAAAATAGGCCAGACAGATAGACTGTTAGAGGATTGTGGTCACTAAATTCACTTTCTAAAATGTTAAAAGTGTTAAAAGAGAATTGCAACGACAAAGAGATTTGGATAAAATCAATAAAGGATCATCTTCCATTTCCTTTAAACGTTGGTATAAGGAAATGGGTGGATGCCTCAGTTAGGGACATCATGACCACCAAGTCTAATTCATTTAACAGGTTATTCAGCTGGTCCCCTTGAGAGTGGTGTTCAAAATGAAAACCCATCATATGGGGGCAGCCCAGCTCCGAGATGCGGGAAGTAAAAGGTTACCACAAGGGTGTATATTAAAATCACCAGAAACCATAAAGTTATAAAGTCCAGCGCCACTCGATTTTTTTAAGATTGCTCTCAGGTTAGTAATGTTACACTCCTCTTGTTAAAAATTCCACATCTGGTATCTCCCCTCGATGCTGACAGTGCCAAAATTCCCGGGAGTGTAGTTGGGAGCACCTGCAACTTGAAATCTATTGCCACCAAAATATAAGTAACTAAACAACCCCTTGATCTTCCACTCACCGATGGAGTGGCCGGGACAAAGAATGCGTTATAGCCTTCAAGGAAAAGAGTGCAATCCACCGACCATGTTTCTTGTAGGCAAATTACAGAATATTGTTTCACATAATCTACCCACTGTGGGTCTTGGAGTTTGCTGGCCAACCCTTCAATATTCCAAGAAATAAAATTGTCGGGCCTCACAGCTGTCTGCCTCACAGCTAACACCCCTAGGGTCTGGGGGGGTGTCTGTGTGTGGTCCTGGAGGTACTGGGGCCCACAGTCAATCAATCGATCAATCAAACATATTTGTATAGCGCGCTACTCACCCGTTAGGGTCTCAAGGTGCTGGGAGGGGGGGAGCCGCTACTGCTCGATCAGCTAGGTCTTGAGTTGTTTCCTGAAGGAGAGATGGTTCTGGGTCAGCCATAGGTGGGTGGGGAGGGAGTTCCATGTCTTGGCCGCCAGGTAGGAGAAGGTTCTTCCTCCGGCGGTGGCTCTGCGAATTCGTGGGACGGTGGGGAGGACGAGGCTGGTGGATCGGAGCTGGCGGGTGGGTGTGTAGAATGTGAGGCGGTTGTTGAGGTATTGGGGGCCCATGTCGTGGAGAGCCTTGTGTGCGTGGGTGAGGAGTCTGAACGTGATCCTCTTGCTGACGGGGAGCCAGTGCAGGTCTCTCGGATGGGCGGAGATGTGGCCGTGACGGGGGATGTCCAGGATGAGTCGTGCAGAGGCGTTCTGTATGTGCTGGAGTCTTTTCTGTAGTTTGGCTGTGGTTCCAGCGTAGAGGGTGTTCCCGTAGTCAAGTCGGCTGGTGACGAGGGCCTGGGTGACCGTCTTTCTAGTTTCGGTGGGGATCCATCGGAAGATCTTTCAGAGCATGCGCATGGTGTTGAAACAAGATGACGAGAAGGCGTTGACTTGTTTGGTCATCGTGAGGGAGGAGTCCAGGATGAAGCCCAGGTTGCGTGTATGGTCCGTGGGCTTGGGGGCGGTGCCCAGTGCAGGGGGCCGCCAGGAGTCGTCCCAGGCAGAGGGGGATGGTCCTAGGATGAGGACTTCCGTCTTGTCTGAGTTCAGTTTCAGACGGCTGAGCTTCATCCATTCCGCGACGTCTTTCATTCCTTCCTGGAGGCTGGCTCTGGCGGTGGCGGGGTCGTTGGTGAGGGAGTGGATCAGCTGGATGTCGTCAGTGTAGGAAATTATGTTTAGGTTGTGTTGGCGTGCGATGGCTGCGAGGGGGCTCATGTAGACGTTGAAGAGGGTGGGGCTGAGCGAGGATCCTTGAGGAACGCCGCAGATGATTTCGGTGGCCGCGGATCGGAAGGGGGAGGCGGATTCTCTGGGTTCTTCCGGAGAGGAACGAGATGATCCACTCCAGGGCCTTCCCTTGGATTCCGGTGTTGCTGAGGCGCTGTATTAGTGTGCGGTGGCATACGGTGTCGAAAGCTGCTGAGAAGTCCAGGAGGATGAGGGCAGCCGTTTCCCCGTTGTCGAGCAGGGACCTGATGCCGTCGGTAGCTGCGATGAGGGCGGTCTCGGTGCTGTAGTTTGCTCGGAAACCGGACTGCGAGGGGTCGAGGGATCCGTTAGTCTCGAGGAAGGCGGAAAGTTGTTTGTTGACGGTCTTCTCGATGACTTTGGCAGGAAAAGGGAGAAGCGAGATGGGGCGGAAGTTCTTGAGGTCCGTGGGGTCCGCGGTGGGTTTCTTCAGGAGGGCGCTGAGCTCAGCATGTTTCCAGCTCTCCGGGAAGGTAGCAGATGTGAAGGAGCTGTTAATGATGTCCTGGAGTTGGGGTGCGATGATGGAGTCGGCTTTGTTGAGGATGAGGTGTGGACAGGGGTCGGTTGGGGAGCCGGAGTGGATGGTGTTCATCATGCGGGTAGTGTCTTCGGTGCTGACCGGGGTCCAGGTGCAGAGGGTGGTGGTGGGGGGCTCTGGTTCGGTGGTTGGGTGCGTGGTCTGTGCGCCGAAGCTGTTGTGTATGCCGGTGATCTTGCGGTGGAAGAATGAGGCGAGTGAGTCGCAGAGGTCTTGCGAGGGTTTGATGTCGTTGTTGCAGGCGCTGGGGTTGGAGAGCTCTTTAACGATGCTGAAGAGTTCCTTGCTGTTGTGGGTGTTGTTGTCTAGTCGTTCTCTGAATGTAGTCCTTTTGGTGGTTCGGATCAGCTGGTGGTGTTTGCGGATGGCATTCTTGAGGGCTGTCATGTTTTCTGTTGACTGGTTGTGGCGCCAGACTTTCTCGAGGGTACGGCAGGATTGCTTGGAGTTTTTGAGGTCGTTGGTGAACCATGAGGCTTTCTTGCTGCCGGGTCTGCTGGGGGGATTCTTCAGCGGTGCAAGGTCATTGGTGCAGTTGGTGAGCCACTGTGTGAGGTTGCGGGCTGCTTCATTGGGGTCCGTCGTGTTGGTGGGAGGGTTCTGGCTAAGGGAGGTGGTGAGCTGGTCTGCGGTTATCTTGCTCCAGCTTCTTCGGGGAGCCTGTTGCGGGTGGTGGTGGGTTGTGGTTCTCCTGAAGTTGAAATGGACGCAGCTGTGATCTGTCCAGTGTAGTCCGGTGGAGTGGCTGAAGGAGATGTGCTTGCTGGAGGAGAAGACGGGGTCAAGCGTGTGGCCGGCGTAGTGGGTGGGGGTGTTCACCAGTTGCTTGAGTCCAAGGTTGGCGAGGTTGTCCAGCAGGGTGGTGGTGTTGTTGTCGTAGTTGTTTTCCAGGTGGAAGTTGAGGTCCCCTAGGAGGATGTAGTCTGAGGAGGTGAGGGCGTGCGGGCTGATGAAGTCTGCGATGGATTTGCTGAATTGTGTGCGTGGTCCCGGGGGTCTGTAGATGAGAATGCCTCTGAGGGTGGTCTTGGGGTCGGTGTGTATCTGGAAGTGAAGGTGCTCGGCGGCGGTGAGGGTGTCTTCGGAGTTGGCCGTGATGCGGATGGTGTTTCTGTGGACGATGGCGATGCCTCCTCCGGTTTGGTTGATGCGATCCCTCCGGGTGATCTTGTAGCCATCTGGGATGGCTATGGCGGAATCACAATTCTCCAGCCCAGATAGAACTTCGAATCCATTATCTAGAGCTAGTGCATGGGTGCTATTAGACTGCTCATCAAATACAGGAGCGGAATGGGCTAGAGCCGAAAGCTGTTGTGTGGGTGCTTGTTTGTTTAACCAGCTTCCTAGTTGGCATGCCCTGTGATCACGTTCTGGCGTTTCCCTTTGGGGGGCTGGCTTATAAAGATAGCCCAGGGTTAGAGCCTTTATAACGGATCCGGTTAGAGGAGTGAGACTGATGTCCTTCGATAAAATACGTCCAGCAGTGAAAGGGTCATCAAAATTAACGATAACACAATCACCACTGTCCGGTTTACTTGAGCTCCCTATCCAACTAACCCTGCGTGCCATTAGAATGTTTTTAACTACACAGTGACCAAGGATGGTATTATGTGAGAATACAGAAAAATAAACTTCCCTCTTGGCCTCAATGCTTTACATTTATGACATCATTCTCAGTTATTCAAAAAAGAGTGTCCTTCAACATATGACAAAGACTTATTTCAAATAACTTTTCAGTAGTTTATTAATTTTTTTTATATATCAAAAACTTTTTTTCACTTTTTTTTTAAGAATAAATATACTTCATTACAAATTCACTAGTCAGTACATTTTTAGTAATAAAAACACTTCAATCAATTGTATATGGATTTTACATGAAATACACAAACGATACCCAGTAACACACACACCTACACATTTAACCAAGCTCACATACTACACAAACATTCATCATCTTACCAAACAATCTCTTTTCTTCTGTGGTTTAAGGAAACACAGGTATTTTTATGTGATTCCACGCCTGATGAATGTTTGTGTAGTATGTGAGCTTGGTTAAATGTGTAGGTGTGTGTGTTACTGGGTATCGTTTGTGTATTTCATGTAAAATCCATATACAATTGATTGAAGTGTTTTTTATTACTAAAAGTGTACTGACTAGTGAATTTGTAATGAAGTGTATTTATTCTTAAAAAAAGGTAAAAAAAAGTGAAAAAAAGTTTTTGATATAAAAAAAATTAATAAACTACTGAAAAGTTATTTGAAATAAGTCTTTGTCATGTCTTGAAGGACACTCTTTTTTGAATAACTGAGAATGATGTCATAAATGTAAAGCATTGAGGCCACGAGGGAAGTTTATTTTTCTGTATTGTTGTTTTCCTCTCTTTTCCCTGGCCAGAAGTATCGAAGAGGGGGTCCCCTATTTATGCTAGTGGTATTATGTGAGAACCAGTGTGTAAGTTTGTTTCTCAGTTGCACATAGTCTTCTTTTACCGCAGGGCGGAGAGGGGGTACATTGCCCAGTATCACTACATATGGGGTAGATTCTGGTGGAAGATCTATAACCAGACGACTCAAGGGTTGGTGGATCCTATCCGCTGTCCCCCTTTCCCTATACAACCCGGGTGATCCTGCTCTGCTGGGTGGCTGGCATGAAGTAGTCCAGATGTCATATCTTCTGGTCCTAGTGCTATTTGCACTGATCTTCTCTGGTGCCTCACTGTTCACTGAAATACTTGCAGTGGACCCACCCCTCGCCCCTTCCGCCTCATCTTTTTTACCCCTCTTGGCTGAGTCGTCTGTGTTTATGGGTGGGCTCACTACCGGGACTGCTGGGGGGTTACAGCTAATGGATCCCTCTAGCTTGGCCAACCTAGCTTCTATCACACTTATTTTTTGGAACATGGGCTCTAGCAAGGTGGATAACATGATTTCTAACCTTCTCCAAAAATTCCCCTCCTCAATATTATCAATAAAATGCCCTGGAATAGTCTGATTCATTAAAATGGGATTGCCCTCGTTATCATCACTAATGAGGGGGATAGATGATATTGCCCCTTCTGGGGTTCCCTGGGCAGATTTGGGTTTTGTACACCCTCGAGTCTTTCTTTTTGTAATAGGGGGTTCACTATTGCCACCTGATTTAAGCTTGGCTTTCTGCCCTCTGGTGGTCGCCTTTGTTTTCGCAGGTGTAGGTTCATGTTCCATAGGGGGCAAGAGCCAGAATTTGTAATTATGCCAGAGGGTGCAGTTGAAAGTGACCTCAACTTGACTAGGGAGGCATCCTGGGATATTATTGACAAGGAGTCGGGGAGTGCAGGAGTTAGGGAAAGTCTACCTAACGGGGATTGTGGGTCAAGGGATAACCTACGTTCTGTCAGTTGTATTTTATGGATGAGGGACGATTCAGCCCTCAAAATGAAGGCATCTAGTGTACCGACCACACTTTTCCACGGAATTATTTTCCGCTTACTCATGTTAGTTGGTCTGTAAACACCCTATGGAAAATACACCAGCCCGTATTAAAGTACAAACCTGCAATAGATGGCCAATTACTTGGTACAATATACAAATGTGCAACAAGCAATGTGCAAAAATACAAATCAAAGCTGGGACACAAGTTACTTAAAATACCTAGGAGAAAGCTTCACAGAGCCGCTGTTGCAATCCTCAGAAAGTGCTAGGTGCTTATGTTCTGATCGGGGACAAAAGTAAAAACTATCAAACGTTAAAATATCAATGAAATGCAAAGTGCAATATAAAAGTCCAGGCACTCAGAACGGAGTCTTTAGTGCAGTAGTGTGGCTCACTGGTTAGAGGCGGCAGGCCTGAGAGCAGAAGTCAGCCCGGGACCAGGGTTCAATTCCCGACGCGGCAGGGTTGTGGACCTTGGTCAGCGGACTCGATAATTCTCACTTCGGTGCATACTCTAATCAGGGGTTCCACTCGGCAACTCTGGGCATTAGCTTGCCTAATCTCCACAATGGCCCCACCAATTCCGGGGATGCCTGGCTCCACCTTGGGGACTCCCAGCAAGGGACCATCCCACAGGGAAAGCCAGGACGGGTTCCCCAGAGTTATACAGCGCCGGGACGCCCCGTTGCTGGGGCAGCTGTGCGCTTTACAAGTATACTACATTTACATTTACATTTACATATGTCTTTCAAGAACAAGAATAAAAAATAACGGGTTGATCACACATTGTCCGTCTGGATAGGGAACATTCAAAATGTGCAAATCACGGGGCAACACCTATACTGTTAGTAAAACAAAAGGATAACAGTACCTTTATGAAGGACCTTGAAAGCAGATGAAAGGGTGGTGGCCCTGCCCTGCCTCTTCCTGGCTATGACGGGCTCAAGACAGGCCCGCCTTTGGCCCGGGCTTTGCCCAGGCGCGCCCGCACGCGTCCGGCGCTGTGGGTGAGCCTCAGTGCTTATGAGGGCCTTTGGCGCCCTCAGGTGATGACCTTCACCTGTGCCGGTTAGGGGCTTCTGGGAGTTGTAGTTTGCTGTTCCCCTCACAGCGCTGAACAACAGGGCAAACAGCAAGGCTCCAAGGCACAGGGTCAAGGCTGATTTGCATATGGCCATGTCTGAACTGGGGTGGTGTGGAGTGCAAAAAAAGATGGATTTAGGCCCAGATCTCTGTACTGGGGTGAATGTATGACATTGTTTTGCATTCTGTCCATCAACTGTTGGTTTTGCATTTGTCACCCCGAGTGGGATGGGCATGCTCAGACGTGAGTCCCATGCTCTCCACACCACTGGAGTCAAGCTATCCTGGCTGAAGACGGCTGATAGCCAGAAACCGGTCCTAGGATGCTTGATTCCGGTCCAGGAAAGACATGGCTTGGCAGTTCGGGCTGGACTGTTCCCAAGAGGCACAGGGTCAAGACTGACTTGCATATGGCCATGTCTGAACTGGGGTGGTGTGGAGTGCAAAAAAAAGATGGATTTAGGCCCAGATCTCTGTACTGGGTTGAATGTATGACATTGTTCTGCATTCTGTCCATCAACTGTTGGTTTCCCAAGGCCGTTCCCCTCACGGTGGAAAGGAGCAGGAGAGAAGGACAAAAAGCCGTTCCCCTCACGGCAGCCGGTAAAAGAGTGACGCGTCCCGCACTGCCGGTGAGCCTCGGTGCTTATGCGGGCATTTGGTGCCCTCAGGTGACGACCTTCACCTGCGCCGGTTAGGGGCTTCTGGGAGTTATAGTTTGCTGTTTCCTTCACGGCGCTGAACAACAGGGCGGGCAGCAAAGCTCCAAGACCGTTCCCCTCACGGAGGAAAAGAGCAGGCGAGAAGGACAACAAGCCTTTCCGCTCATGGCAGCCGGTAAAACACTGGCGCGTCCCGCAGCGGGTGAGCCTCGGTGCTTATGAGCGCCTTTGGCGCCCTCAGGAGATGACCTTCACCTGTGCCGGTTAGGGTCTTCTGGGAGTTGTAGTTTGCCGTTCCCCTCACGGCGCTGAACAACAGGGCGGGCAGCAAGGCTCCAAAGGCGTTCCCCTCATGGCGGAAAGGAGCAGGAGAGAAGTACAACAAGCCGTTCTCCTCACGGCAGCCGGTAAAACAGTGGCTTGTAACTCAATAACCACTACTCCTCAAAAACAAACAACAGGAGCAATGGAGAATAGTATAAACAGTCCTAATCACAATTGGGAAATATCTGGGAATCAGACCACCAAAATTAAAGGAAAAAATAAAAAGTATTTCAAACTATTTTACAAAGACCAGAGTAGAAAAATTCTTACTGAGCAATGTAAAAAAAAGAGCGAGCTAAGTGAACTACAAATATATGAACCACCGGAAAAACAAAAAAGCGGAATACATTGTTACGGACTCAAACCAGCGGTATAGAGTCAAAATATCGAGTTTTTTATTTCGACTAGACAGAATATTGAGTCAAAAATATAGAATAGACATAATATCGACCAGACAGAATATAGACTACCAAAATATCGACTAGAAAATGTTAATAAAGAATAGAATAGCAATAATATCGATTCCAAAATATAGAATGGACATAATATCGACTAGACAGAATATAGACAACAAAAATATCGAAATTAAGGTAAGTTAATATTATTTTTAATTTTTGTGTAATATAATTCTGTGGCGGGTTGTGGGTTTATATGGGAACAGGGTGGGAAGTAATTTAATTATAATTAATTAAATATGTTATTTTATTTATTTGTATTTATTTAGAATTAATTGTTAATTAATTATTAATTGGTAATTAATTAAAATATAATTGGTAATTAATTTTAATTGATTAATTGATAAATATGTCAATTTTAGTAATTTGTTTTCTGTAGCGTTTATTTAGAATTAATTGTTAATTAATTATTAATTGGTAATTAATTAAAATATAATTGGTAATTATTTTAATCGATTAACTGATAAATATGTTAATTTTAGTAATTTATTTTCTGTAGCGGGTTGTGGGTTTACAGGGGAACAGCTTTGAAAGTAATTTAATAGTAAGTAATTACATTTTTTTTAAATTTTATTTTGTGTCTAATTTTTAAATATTTTTAAATTGTAAATTAATTTATGGTTAATTGGTAAATAATTAGTATTAGTAGGTTATTTTTATTATTAATTAATGTTTAATTTGAATTTTTATTGATTGATTAATATATTTGATAGAATTGTAAAATATTTTAATTAATTTGTAATTGGTATTAATATTAATGTTATTTATATTTATATATGAAGTATTTACTTTCCCTACTATTGCACTCTCTGGAGTGGGAATAGTAATTTTTACCCCTACGCTATCCAACGCTTTCCCTACTGTTGCACTCTCTGGAGTGGGAATAGTAATTTTTACCCTCCCACTATCCAACGCTTTCCCTACTGTTGCACTCTCTGGAGTTGGAATAGTAATTTTTACCCCTACGCTATCCAACGTTTTCCCTACTGTTGCACTCTCTGGAGTGGGAATAGTAATTTTTACCCTCCCACTATCCAACGCTTTCCCTACTGTTGCACTCTCTAGAGTTGGAATAGTAATTTTTACCCCTACGCTATCCAACGCTTTCCCTACTGTTGCACTCACTGGAGTGGGAATAGTAATTTTTACCCCTACGCTATCCAACGTTTTCCCTACTGTTGCACTCTCTGGAGTGGGAATAGTAATTTTTAACCCCTACGCTACCCAACGCTTCCCCTACTGTTGCACTCTCTGGATTGGGAATAGTAATTTTTACCCTCTCACTATCCAATGCTTTCCCTACTGTTGCACTCTCTGGAGTTGGAATAGTAATTTTTACCCCTACGCTATCCAACGCTTTCCCTACTGTTGCACTCACTGGAGTGGGAATAGTAATTTTTACCCCTACGCTATCCAATGTTTTCCCTACTGTTGCACTCTCTGGAGTGGGAATAGTAATTTTTACCCCTACGCTATCCAACGCTTTCCCTACTGTTGCACTCTCTGGAGTACCCCGGGAATAGTAATTTTTACCCTCCCACTATCCAACGCTTTCCCTACTGTTGCACTCTCTGGAGTGGGAATAGTAATTTTTACCCCTATGCTATCCAACGCTTTTCCTACTGTTGCGCTCTGTGGAGTGGGAATAGTAATTTTTACCCTCCCACTATCCAACGCTTTCCCTACTGTTGCACTCTCTGGAGTTGGAATAGTAATTTTTACCCCTCCGCTATCCAACGCTTTCCCTACTGTTGCACTCACTGGAGTGGGAATAGTAATTTGTACCCCTACGCTATCCAACGCTTTCCCTACTGTTGCACTCACTGCAGTGGGAATAGTAAATTTTACCCCTACGCTATCCAACGCTTTCCTTACTGTTGCACTCTTTGGAGTGGGAATAGTAATTTTTACCCCTATGCTATCCAACGTTTTCCCTACTGTTGTGCTCTCTGGAGTTGAAATTGTAATTTTTACCTCTACGCTATCCAATGTTTTCCCTACTGTTGCACTTACTGGAGTGGTTGTATTAAATTTAACCCTCTCGCTATCCTACGGTAAAAATATTGTATATGTTTTGTTAATAATATGTATATATATATATATATTATGAGGGAGCATGACCCACACACTGCCGCCAAACCCACTGAGGTGCATCCATTTGATGACATTGACGGCAGCGTTGGAAGGGATTTGTCTGGGGATGACTCCCCTTTCAATCGTTCAGGAGACGGCGTCATTAGATTCAAACAGGACGTTTTACAGCATTGTGCTTTTCATGTGGAACCCTGCCTGCTCACCACTTGGATTTTCACTTTCCCTGATATTAAGTATGCTCAAGGGCGCTGATGAGGACACTTTGCTCACAGCCTAAACTTGCGGAATTTTTCCCAGTACTTACCCGTGTATCAGGTGCATTCTGGGAGTTGTATTATCAGGAGCAGTCAGGTGACCTTCCAACGTCATAAATCTGTGCGCTACGACATGATGTCGTTATTCCTGCCCGTGATCAAGGCGTCCGAGCCGAAACTAGTTGGGACTTAAGGATTACAACGCACTTTGTTTGAATAAATGTGCTCTGTCTCCTGAAGTGGGCCTCTTGTGTGCTGTTTCGTGTTGGAATGTGCCGGGAATCTCCGTGCCCGGAAAGAGGCCGCCCTGTAGGGTCAGGGGCTCCCCTCTCGGAGGTGCTTTTGGAAACGTTTTTATGAGGGAGCATGACCCACACACTGCCGCCAAACCCACTGAGGTGCAACCATTTGATGACATTGACGGCAGCGTTGGAAGGGATTTGTCTGGGGATGACTCCCCTTTCAATCGTTCAGGAGACGGCGTCATTAGATTCAAACAGGACGTTTTACAGCATTGTGCTTTTCATGTGGAACCCTGCCTGCTCACCACTTGGATTTTCACTTTCCCTGATATTAAGTATGCTCAAGGGCGCTGATGAGGACACTTTGCTCACAGCCTAAACTTGCGGAATTTTTCCCAGTACTTACCCGTGTATCAGGTGCATTCTGGGAGTTGTATTATCAGGAGCAGTCAGGTGACCTTCCAACGTCATAAATCTGTGCGCAAAGACATGATGTCGTTATTCCTGCCCGTGATCAAGGCGTCCGAGCCGAAACTAGTTGGGACTTAAGGATTACAACGCACTTTGTTTGAATAAATGTGCTCTGTCTCCTGAAGTGGGCCTCTTGTGTGCTGTTTCGTGTTGGAATGTGCCGGGAATCTCCGTGCCCGGAAAGAGGCCGCCCTGTAGGGTCAGGGGCTCCCCTCTCGGAGGTGCTTTTGGAAACGTTTTTATGAGGGAGCATGACCCACACACTGCCGCCAAACCCTCTGAGGTGCAACCATTTGATGACATTGACGGCAGCGTTGGAAGGGATTTGTCTGGGGATGACTCCCCTTTCAATCGTTCAGGAGACGGCGTCATTAGATTCAAACAGGACGTTTTACAGCATTGTGCTTTTCATGTGGAACCCTGCCTGCTCACCACTTGGATTTTCACTTTCCCTGATATTAAGTATGCTCAAGGGCGCTGATGAGGACACTTTGCTCACAGCCTAAACTTGCGGAATTTTTCCCAGTACTTACCCGTGTATCAGGTGCATTCTGGGAGTTGTATTATCAGGAGCAGTCAGGTGACCTTCCAACGTCATAAATCTGTGCGCTAAGACATGATGTCGTTATTCCTGCCCGTGATCAAGGCTTCCGAGCCGAAACTAGTTGGGACTTAAGGATTACAACGCACTTTGTTTGAATAAATGTGCTCTGTCTCCTGAAGTGGGCCTCTTGTGTGCTGTTTCGTGTTGGAATGTGCCGGGAATCTCCATGCCCGGAAAGAGGCCGCCCTGTAGGGTCAGGGGCTCCCCTCTCAGAGGTGCTTTTGGAAACATATATATATATATATATATATATATATATATATATATATATATATATATATATATATATATATATATATATATATATATATATATATATATATATATATATATATATATATATATATATATATATATTCACAGAAAAAACCATAGGTTATAGACCATATATAGTTAGGAATTAGCATTTACAAAACCTTGAAAATTCACTGAAAAAACCATAGGTTATAGACCATATATAGTTAGGAATTAGCATTTAGAAAACCTTATTTTACTCACACAAAACCATTGAAATTCCATATATAGTTAGTTGCACTAACTATATATCGCGCACCCGCAATCCACTGCTGATGATGTCACATATTACATCATTCATGACATGGTCAGTGACATCACTGATAACAACATCCAGTGATTTTTTGTTTCTATAAAGTTTAAATATGTCTTACATATTGAAGAATGAGTGGATGTGTAAGTGTCTGGACGAAGGATTTAGTAGGTGCATGACTGACTGTATGAGTGAGTGATTAAATGTGTCTCACTGACTTCATGGGTTAGTGACTAAACTGTCTTAATTTGTGCATCATTATGTCTGTTGTTCTGTAAACTGCTGCATGTGTTGATCAGTAGCTATATGAGTAACTATATGGGTTATTGATTGATTGCCCAAGTATTTGTATGGGAGACTGAGTGTGTGTGTGGCTAGCTGGGAGGTGTGTGACTCTGTGCAGATCAATCTGTACTTGTATCAATGATTGTATAAGAAGGTAAGTATGTGTTAGTATATGTTTGAAAATGTAAGGTGCTCTATGTTTAACTGTATAGACAAGAAAATGGAAGTGTCATTGATTCTTTACAGGACTGACTAGGTGTGTGAGTAACTCCATGGATGAGTGGCAGACTGTGAGTGTCTGTATAGGTGTATGAGTGCATATGATAGTGTTGTAAAGATGAGTGATTGTATGTATGAATGATTGTATGGGTGAATGAGTGAAGGTGTGTGTAGACGTAGCAATCAGTGAGTGCGTATGTAGTAACTAGTATTGGTGTGTCAATGGTTTCAAAAATTATACTCTCTTTTTAACACTGGGTGAAACAGAGGTTATATTAAAATGTGAGGAGATGCATTGTATTGTCACATGAATGATATCATCAGTGATGTGGTCATTGATGTCAAATGAGATGTCATCAGTGATGTCATCAGTGATGTCATTTGAGATGTCATCAGTGATGTCATCAGTGATGTCACTGACCATGTCATGAATGATGTAATATGTGACATCATCAGCAGTGGATTGCGGGTGCGCGATATATAGTTAGTGCAACTAACTATATATGGAATTTCAACGGTTTTGTGTGAGTAAAATAAGGTTTTCTAAATGCTAATTCCTAACTATATATGGTCTATAACCTATGGTTTTTTCAGTGAATTTTCAAGGTTTTGTAAATGCTAATTCCTAACTATATATGGTCTATAACCTATGGTTTTTTCTGTGAATTTCATTGGTTTTTTAACAGCTAATATCTGTAGCTGTAAAATGTATTCTTCTTTAAATCCAAAAATATATGTTATATGTTTATGAATAATTTTTTTTTAAAATATTTTTTTTTCTTCGTTCCCGCTTCGCGAATCGGGAAGCTTCCCGTTAGCTGACCTTGATGCCGCGAAATAGACCGCGAGCCGGTAAACGTTTCTTTACCGCAAGTGCCGCGTTAGAAAACAACATTGTGACGCCTCCCGTCCGCATGACGTTTCACGTTGTCGCGTGATACGTCATATGACGTGCTACGTTAGCGAACTGGTACGCGAAGCGAGTCGCAAAGCGCAGGTTTCTGGAAGCAAACCGGGAGGCCCTGCAAAGCGCTTAACGTAAACACAGCAAGTCATGTGACTTGGTAATAACACTTTTCATTGGTTCATTTCACTTTTGGTTTCCTAATGATGTAAGACTAGGTCATATAATCTAAAATGAACACTTTTGATTGGTTGAGAACTCTTGTTTTTCCCAAATGATGAAAATCCCTCCTTCTTTCCTCACTCTGACTTTCATCATTGTGAGAGAAAGACCCTTTGTGATCACTGAGCAATGGCTTCTTTAGTAGCTTCAGCTGGTGCTTCCCCACCACCTCCACCACATCCAAGGAAGAGTGGACCACCTGCTCAAGTTATAATTCAACAAGAAGAAGAAGAAGAGGAACAGGACGACGAGCACGAAGAGAGGCAGTTTTTGCCTGAGCAGCCCAGGACGTCTCACCGGAAAGAAAACTTCATTTGGCAATTTTTTAAAATTCCCAAAGGTCAGAAAAAAGTAAATGCAAGATACGTAACTTGCCTTATATGTCAAGATAGACTGTCCAGAGGAACCGAGAAAAAATACAGCTTCGGAAACTACACAATGCATCGCCATATGACTAGGTGGCATCCTAACAACTACAGTGCTGCACAGTTTCGGAACGACCTAGATAATCTCCCTATTATGGCCAGAAGATCTGTTGTACCGGAAGTAACGGGACCAGAGGGCAGGGAGATGGTGCCAAATATACAAATGAAATTTGGTGAAGTAAAACACACCTGCGTATTTTGCGATGGATTCATTTCCTACGGAGAAAAAAGCATCACTCTGATCAACAGAGCTATTGACTATCATATGCAAGTTTGTACGAAACGCCCAAAATAATAAATACTTCTTTTTTTGTTTTGTTGCTCCTGTTGAGCCCTTTACAATGAATCGTTTTCATTGCCCCCTCCAAGAAAAACCCCAAAAAATATAAAACTTCAGAAAAATTCAAAAAAAGTAAAAAAATGTTCCGAAAAATAATAAAAAAAATATAAAACAACAAAAACAATAAAAAAAAAAGTTCTTTTCAGAACTACCTCCCCGTTATTAAAAAATTGGTACAATATTTGGAACTGTGCCAACCTCTATTTCTCTTAGTTCGCTTCCCAGTTCGCTCGCCGGTACGCGAACTAGAAGCGAACCAAAAACAGTAAGTATAAGGGAAGGAAACAGACACTTATGTTAAAAGAAAGACAGCTATAGGGGAGTAAACTAGAGATACTATTACCCGTAATCCACTGCTGATGATGTCACATATTACATCATTCATGACATGCTCAGTGACATCATCAGCAGAGGATTGCGGGTTTTTTGGCAACGTGCCTTATCCACGGTTTAATAACGCTGCCTTTTGCTTTATATAAGTTTTCAAATTGTATGAAATATATACCAATAGGTCGTTATGAACCTTTAGGTAGTGCTTTTCTTCATGAGGTCTGGTCGCTTCCATACACATACAGATGTTTCAAAGATGATCAAGAAGTTTATCTGAATGGAGAGGAATGCACTGAGACGCCAGATCATTCACTAATGTGTAGGCACATACAGTTACACGGTTCATGCAACAAACACCGACCAAATATGGCTTGCGTGTTGCAAGGCACGCCAGTTCCTGCTATCATCCCCACGTTCAAGTTGTTGGAAAATGGTAGTTATTTGATGCTCAATAATGAAGATTGTTCTGAGTTAATTGAAAAGGGTCTGCACCTCTGTACGGGTGTTCGCTATGTGAAGCACGAAAGTTTCACGGGCCGAACTCAAGGCCACCTCTCTCTGAGACAAAAGAGCTCTTATTCTTGCCATGCCGTTGAAATCTGTCCCAAGGTTGGTATTTGTGGCCAGATTGAAAACTCCCTATGTTCATGTGTGGGAGGAAATAGAACATTTCTGCAGCAAATAACCCGTTCACTTACTGTTACGATAAAAGGAATACTTTTAATTCAGATTTGCCTTTCAATTTCAGCAAGATGGTTCCGACTATCTTTAACGCATCCTCCACAAAGACCCTGGCGCACTTTTTTAAAGTTGTTACCAGTGGTCTCGTGACTTCATTTGAGAAAATCTTTGGAGTCATCCCTGCTTCCTTTCATTCTATTTTCTCCACTCTGGTTCGTGGATTGGCATTTTTACTTGCATTACCAGCGGACGCTCTTGTGCTTTTTTACATTTTTAAATATGGATGTCCCTCCTATGCAACCTCCCACCCTGCAGCTGCTGACACTGTTCCACAATCGCATGCTAGAATATTATGGCACAATGCCGTTGGCGATATTAAGCACGGCATATGGATTATCTTTTCGATTCTCCTACTTCACCTGTGTCCAGCCTGTATTTCACTGCCTGACCTGTGATTTCGATTGGGCCATTGATTTGTGTCTCTGCGGACCGGTTTCTCCTGACGTCGACTTTAATCAGCTGATGACTCCTATCATTACTCACGAGTTGGTTTGTCCTGGCGAAAGGATTATGGCTGTGGCATTGATGCATGGACTACTTGGTCCCTGGAATTTACTGGCGGCAGCACAGTCTTTCTTGGAACAGAGCTTTCTTGAAAACCCACCGAGCTGTCCTCTGATGGTGATAGAGGATCCGGTGCTGGGAGAGCACGTATGTTCTTTTCCGCTTTTAAATTGGATGGCTGAACTGTTTTCGGATGAAGACGGTGACTTCCTATTGGAGGCTGTTGCAGCTTATTTTGCATACACAGTTATGTCATAGACCTTTTTCATGTTTGATATGCTGAGTACTAGCATTTCATTGACAATTCATTGACTTATTTGTCAAGTTTTTATTATTTACCTTGCCTATTGGCTTAAGACTCGATAAAGTACTTGGCTGTTTTATTTTTCTTTAGCATTAAATTTTCCTAGTTTTTAATGCTTTACCTTGCGGACCGTCCACATATAAACTTGCAATCTGCTCTCATGAGATGGCACTTCTATTATCTTATTCAGTTCGTTTCCGGATCATGGGGAGGTGTCATCTAGGTCCTGGATATCTTTACACCGTGTTAAGTTAGCATGGGCTCATTACCGGTTTAAACGCCATTTTTCCTTTTTTGCAACTTCTGCACACGACACTTAGTTGTTGCTTTAGCTTTCCACCTAGTAGTTCATCGTGGTTTACATGAGAATAATATGTTATTGCTCTACTATCTGCTTTGCTTGTTAAACTATATCTGTACAGCGAGTGCTAAAGTTTCAAGAACAACACGATACAGAATTGTTATGAGGTCTGATCTCCACGACTTCATACTCATAACATAAGTGCAACTTCTGCCAATTCTGGGCATGAGGCGGGTTTTATATTGCTTTGCCGAACACACATACACAACAGTTGATGCGGTTCACATGAAGAGAGAGCTGGTGTATGCTGATGTGATTCCTTCAAATCTAAGACACTAAAGTATGGGCACGCCCTAAACCAACACAAAGAGACCTTCTTAGCAAATAATATAATATGTGTATTAGGGAGGGTGAGATATAAGCAGCCGCGGGCCGTGGAGGGAGTTACGGTGAGGCAGGGAGGCGGGGAGGGGGAGAAGCAGGGTGGAGCCCTCTCTACCTTGCCCCTCCCCCTCCCCGCCTCCCTGCCCCACCGTAACTCCCTCCACGGCCCGCGGCTGCTTATAAGTGTTGCTAACTCTTATTCATTTACAGCATGTTAACATACTGTCACCATTCGCTTTTTATGTACTAGTAACTATGCTGGTAATTTTGCTACTGATAATATGTGTACTTGTATTCTCCACCCTGCTTCTCCCCCTCCCCGCCTCCCTGCCTCACCGTAACTCCCTCCACGGCCCGCGGCTGCTTATAAGTGTTGCTAACTCTTATTCATTTACAGCATGTTAACATACTATCACCATTCGCTTTTTATGTACTAGTAACTATGCTGGTAATTTTGCTACTGATAATATGTGTACTTCTATTATCTAAGATACTACGCCTGAGAAGACGGCATTAGTAAATAAACATTTCAAATACACGTGTTCTTCTTAACTCCATGTTCTGGTTTCTAAGAAATATATAACGACCGACTGTTCATGAGTTCCACGTATCCTGAGGTACTATAAGTTCATATTCTGGATTGTCTAAACATTGAGAGTTTGTTATATCCAATGTGACACTGTACCTAGCTTGCTAAGGAGTTTTTGATTACTAACGTGAGTTTTGGGACACCCTAATTCGCCGAGGTTCCAATCCTCTGTCCACAGTTCTGTGTGAGAACAGAAACCCTGCGACAGGGGCACCCCCGACCCTTGCTGGAGCTTCATCACACTTGCGATACAACTCCAGCAATGCGCCACCTTTACGGCACAGATACATCACGCATCTGTGCTGTTTTTGCCCCATGATGCGCCGCATTGTAAATGCAGCACACCATAGGTGACGGAACAGCGGCACAGAATGACTAACACATCCCTGGTGATGCGCCAGTCATCATAAATGTATCCCTATGCTTCTTATCTTGTTAGAGATGAACCGCCATATGTATCATCAAAGTTTTTTGCATTTCCTAAATAGCGAACTTTAAGGAATAAATAGCGATTCTTTACCATTCCTAGTTTGCGATGAGCTATTTGCTAATTACAAATTACCCTTTCATTTCCTTCATTTCCATAGGGCGGTTGGACTCACTTTTAGCTCGAACGGCTGAATAGATTTCCACGAAACTTGGCAAAATTGTAGGGACTGGTAGCCCGATGTGCCTTTGCTATGTCTCAAGATATATGCTCCAGTGGTTTTTACGAAAATTAACTTTGAAAAATATATATTGGGCTACATTGGCCTATATATATGTTGGAGCCCAAATGTAGCCCAATGTAGCCCAATGAAGCCCAATGTAGCCCAATGTAGCCCAAAGATGGCCGCCAGACACACAAAAAAACAAATGTAGCCCAAATATCAGCCAGATGTAGCCCAACTATAGCCCAGTGACAGAATGACCAATCAGCTTCGCAAACCTCCGTTACGCGAAGCGGAGCGCTGTTACAGATATATATCTTTTTTTGAACGTTAATTTCTCAAAATCCACTGGAGCACATATATTGAGACCTAGCAAAGGCACATCGGGCTACCAGTCCCTAATATTTTGCCAAGTTTCGTGCAAATCCATTCAGCCGTTCGATTATTATTATTATTATTTTTTTTTGCCCCGCGGGGCCCTTTTAAAACCTCCACATCAAACCTAGGGGGTCAGCGAGGATCTACTATGCCCCCTTATAGTTATTTCCCCCTTTGTTTTGACCTCCTCTTGTCTCTCGATCCTACCGAGAGACAAGATGGCGGCCGCTACGGACTTTTTGGAATGTTGACAGACGCCGGAGAACCAATCAGCTTCGCTTCACAAAGCTCCGTTGCGCGTAAAGTACGCGTCCTGGGACGCTGCCAGGTCCGCTGTTACAGATATATATCTTTTTTTAAACGTTAATTTCTCAAAATCCACTGGAGCACATATATTGAGACCTACAAAAGGCACATCGGGCTACCAGTCCCTACAATTTTGGCAAGTTTCGTGCAAATCCATTCAGCCGTTCGGGCTAAAAGTGAGGCCAACCGCCCTATGGAAAACTCAATGTTAAAAACACGTTTTGGGACCCCCCTTTTTTCTCGGCCCCCCCTTGACGAACCCCCCCCAAATTTTCAAGGGCTGCTCAGAAACAAAATGTGCCATTTTCCTGAAAATTTCAGCCAATTCCGTCCACAAACGCCAAAGTTATTAGACATAGAATTTTCAAAAATCCCATAGAGAAAAAATCCTTTATGCCAAAACAGACTGCAATCATTAAGACCTGGGACGCGAAAAAATTACAGCGAAGCAGGAAGAACTACATCTCGAGGAAGAGGAGGAGGGCAAGGCAGCGGAGGCAATTCAAATCAAACCACGTGGAGAGGACGGGGAAAATGGAACAAAAAACAGTAACCCCACAAAATACCACAGTAATCAATCTAACCAAAATGGATTTAACAGAAAAAGAGGAAAAAATCCTACAACTAGGACTGTCATTTGCCCCGAAATCCAATCTTGATTATGCCAAAACACGCATTGACATATATAAGGCGGTTAGAAAATTAAAACTTAAGAAATACCATAAGCAAAGAAAAAGGAAAGGAGAAATTATCCAGGATGAGGAACAAGGCACCCTCACACAGGAGATAGAGGAATTATGGAATAATGAAGGTGAAGAAATGCAACCGCCTATGCCCGATATTTTTGGTGGAACAAGAGGCAAGCAGAGAGAGGTGGGAGTTGGGCTCACGGAGCTGAAACCCCCTTCCACATTTTGCCCGATATTACCAAGAGATGGAATAGATATCTTCCATGAAAATGTGACCAATGATTTAAAGGAATTGCAGAAGCGCATAAACAAGGAACGCTATAAAAACAACGAACAAACCAAGGACTACGAAAAGCTGATAACCAAATTGAGCAAGGATAAGAACATAGTAGTTCGCCCTAGTGATAAGGGAGGCAACGTGGTCCTGCTCACTAAGGAAATGTATGACAAAGAAGCACTCATGCAACTCAATAATCGGGAGCATTATGAGAGAGTGAACATGGCAACAATCAAAGGATGGCAGAGTGAGTACCATGGCTGTTTGGCAAAATGGAAAAAGAGGAAACTCATATCCGAAGCAGAATACAGGTATTTAAAAGTGGACCATCCGGTGATGCCATGTATTTACTTTATTCCAAAAGTGCACAAGGACCAAAAAAACCCCCCGGGGAGACCAATTATCAATGCAATGGGGGGTTTGCTGGAAAATACATCAGTGTACATTGATCAGTTTCTACAAACCTTTGTGAAAAGCTTGGACTCATATATCCGGGACTCAAGCGATTTTCTTGGCAAAATGGGCAATATTGTCTGGCAACCGGGAGACTGGCTGTTGGCATTAGACGTAAGTTCCTTATACACAAGCATAAAACACCTAGATTGTATAAATGCGGTCAAATACTATCTATCTAGAAGATCTGAGGACTGTAAAGAACACACTGAAATGTTGCTATTTATGTTGACTTATTGCCTTGAACATAATGTTTTCATATTTAATAACCTTCTTTACCGCCAATGCCAGGGGGTGGCAATGGGGGCCAGTTTTTCACCAAGCGTGGCATGTTTACACATGGGGGCTTGGGAGGAACTGGTCCTCAGAATCAACTTTGAAAAAGAAATGAAGGAAAACATTATAACATGGTATCGTTTTATAGACGATCTGTTTGTGGTGTGGAGGGGGCCGCAAGTGGATGCGGAAAGATTCATTGAAAGTCTAAATGGGAATGATTTGAACATTAACTTTACCTACACAATGAGCCAGATAAAGATCCCTTTCTTGGACATAGAAATTTATACCCATGAGAACAAACTAGCCAGCAGGTTATTTCGCAAAACAACTGCAGGGAACACAATCCTGCACGCCAGCAGCACTCACCCGGCCCATCTAATACGGAGTATACCGTATGGTGAGATGCTAAGGATTCGCAGGCTGTGTAGTGAACCTGATGAACTAGCAAGAGCACAAGATGAATGTGCCAAGCGGTTCATGGAGCGAGGGTATAGCAAAGGGGCCATACAACAGGCAATCAAAAAATCCATGGTCAAGGACCGCAAGGATTTATTAGGTATTGGAGAAGCCTCGGCTGAGGCATCTAGCAATGAACTAGTTAGTAACCCTGACCACAAACAGATGGAACCATTTCGTATAATAGTAGGGTACTGTAACCAACACTATGAAGTACGAAAAATCATCAACAGAAATTGGCCAATAATCAGTAGTGATCCGTTAATAGGTCAGGACCTCCCAAAGAAAGCCTCCATAACCTTCAGTAAAGCTCCAAACATGAGACAAAGATTAGTGGCAACCTGCCCAGAAATTATTGATAACAGTTCCTGGTATTTGAATAATCAAGGCTTTTACAGGTGTAAAACCTGCAAAGCATGTGCACATGGTGTGAACAAAAAAATGTACAAAGACGGATTTAGTGATCAAGAGCATCGTATCACAAAAGTCCTGACTTGTAAAACGGACTATGCCGTTTACGTCCTTGAATGCCCCTGCAAACGGCAATATGTGGGAAGCACGAAACTTCCTGTGCATAAAAGGATATTACAGCATTTAAGGGCGATAACCACGCAGGATAACACCTATCCCGTGGCGAGGCATTTTAAGAGTCAGCACCAAAGTAACAACAAGGAACTGAAATACTGGGTGGTGGATGCTGTAAGTGCAAGCAGGAGGGGAGGCAATCGAGAAAACAAACTGCGTAAAATGGAAACCAACTACATACTCAAGTTCAATAGCAAACAGCCGGTAGGTCTGAATTTGACTGAAGATTTACATACATGTTTGCATAACTAATGATTACCAATGAAATGAGATGCCCAAACTATGAGAGATTAAGAAATGTGAATTACAGAAGAGTGTAAATAGGATGTATATATATTAATTAGAATAGAATGATATAGAGATATATATATATTTTTTGATAAAGATGTATATTAATGTATATGAGCAGATAGTTGTATATAAATGAATTTGATATAAAGTGTGATGAAGTGTATTTATACGGAACTAATTGGGCAATAATCATATTCGTTGTAAGGAGTAAGAACAGGCAATAATTGAGTAAAAGTAGAAGGACCATATTTACTGAGATTGGGTATGGAAGGTAGCAACCTGGATGATAAGACAAGTAGTAGTGAAGTAACTGAGAATCAAAATGATAACTGGATAAACTCGAACGAAGGTGTAGTGGTAATGTAGAATATAATGAGAAAATACTGGCTCTGTAAACAATAATAATGAGATAACTATCAAAAATTTAAAAATGTACAGCCCTCGTTTACATGGTTTTAAACACTTTTTTGCACTGGAGCACCTTAATAGGGATAGGGGTAAGGAAACAAATAATGCAATGTGGTTTTAAAAAATTAAATGAAATGTTGAAGTTTATGTTTAACAAAGCAATGGAGAAATGACCAACGTGGGGATTTAACCCTAAACTACAAAAGTATGGCAACAATGTACAAATATGGTGGATAATTTTACTCAAAGTCCGTAAAGGGATTTAACCCAGAAATTGTGTAAGAAGCTTATGGGATCTATCCCAAATATTGATGAAAAGTGGACGACTAATAATTGTAAATATGCACTGTATATATGTGTACATACCGTAAAAATGTTATGTGTAAGTCCATCAACTGTGTTTACCCTAAGGTGGTGACAATTTAAATGAACCAATCACTAATGAGCACTGTGCACTTTAAATAAGCCAAAAAAACAAGGTTACGCTGTCATGTGATCAAGGCTTTTCAGCCGAAACGTTATGGCGACAGCTGAATAAACGAACTAACCAGCATCCAAGTGTGGTCCGTGTCTGTTTCCAGCGCGATCAGGTCTGAGGTGATTGTGGCAGGAGGACGGAGGTTTTCACATATATATATATATATATACATATATATATATAAAAAATATTTTTTTATTTTAAAGTTACATTAATTATTTATTAATACAACATTTATTCAATTATTTTAAGTATGTTTAAATTAATTATATTCATCATTATATTAGTTTTAAATTCATTTTAAGACATTTAAAAAATTCGATATTTTGACAGTCTATATTTTTTCCAATCGATATTTTGGAGTCGATATTTTTGTACTTACCTGTTTGTAGATAGGCAGTCGATATTCTGGCATTCTATATTTTTACCTCGATATTTTGGTAGGTCGAAATTTTGTCTGTCGATATTCTGTCAGTGATCCCAAACCAGCACAGAAGGGATGAATATGAATGGAATAAATAGAGATGCCCCGTTGTATGAAGCCCATAGACCAACATGGGAGAGGATTGTCCACATGAACCACGATTCACTGATAAAGTTGGATAAACAAAAAAGATCGTATGACCGTGAAAAAATCGATGAGGCCAGAATGATGATACAGATGGATATACTATGGAAAACCAGAATACAAACACTACAAAGAACAATCAAGGTTAAAAAAAAGTCCAAACAGTGTCATAATAGATCTAAAGTAAGTATGTATGCGGAACCGGCTGACTTTGATGGAGACAACAAACTTACAGATGAGTTAATCAAAGAAAGAACATATAACTATTGAACTAGATAGAAGGAAGAAAATAATCAACAAACATAATGATGGTAAGATCCAACTTATTTTCAAACCAGGATATTAGCCCAGGGGTAGGCAAGACCCTCTAAATCGGGGAACTATTCTAAGACTCTTAAAAGCAATTCCTTGTCTTGAAAAAAATTATACAGGAAAATATAGAAGTTATTGAATTTCTCCAAAATAAAGAAGATAATCAAGAAATGACACTAATAACACCGAATTCCACCCGTCTATTAGAACTAATCATCAAAAAACATGAAACTTTTTTTAATTGGGGGAATAAAAATAAGCATTCCCCCTCAATCTGTGTACCCAAGCCCATTCACACTACAAGAGAGAACAGAATATCCTCAGAAAAGTATAAACCACTGAGTACACACTAAAATACAAAATGCGTACCTATCCTCAATGTTAAGCAACTCCGTTTCAGATTATATTCCTGCAAGAAACCTGGGCAATGGAATCACTGATGTTAAAAGATTTTAATGGGTACTTTCAGACGGCAGTTAAACAAAGCAAAAATGGGCGCCCCAGTGTGCGTCTAGCAATATTTATAGCAATAAACTTAAAATTGGAGCACAAACAAGTCGTCATAAATGATAACATCCTAATAGCAAAATTACATTACATGGAGAAAAATAAATTAAAATTACTGTCACTTATGAATTTATACATACATCCTGATTTAAGAACTAGGAGGATTATGGCTACTAATCTTGCCAGTTTTGTATTACAGCAAATGATTGAGGACCCACACACCAAATATATTTTTTCGGGCGATTTTAATCTGAATCTGCTATGGTCATATACCAGAGACGATGCAATACTACAACAGAATCATCTATGGACAAAAACTCAACAATCATTACCCCGATAAAGAGAACTTCAGGAGGAGTAGTTGGAATAAATCTTTTAAAAGACCTAGAACCGCTGGGATTCAGGATTTTAAATGGGAGGTTCTCACAAGACATACCGCCAGCATAGACATACCACACACACACACAGTCACAAATCAAGAATCGATTACATAATAGTATCTTTCAATCTATTCCAGAAGATATCATCCTTCCAGATTGAGGAAACAAATGGTAGAGATCCCGGCAAACAAATATTGGACTTGCAGCTCCAATGTACAAGACACAAAAAAAATACAACCCTAAATGAGACAGACTGGAACAATTCACTATAGGAGACTATACTGGGAAGAAGAGTCCAAAGTATCTACCAGCATATTGGCACCCAAACTAGTTAAGGGAAGCTCTCACTGTAATTGAAAGTTCGGAGCATTATATGAAACAATTAGTCGCCACGCATGCATCAAAACCTTATTACAAACAACAACCTAGTAATCAAGTAGAAGCAAGACATAATCAAGCTATTATGCGCAACCTGCATCCTAAAAAGAACCTGCAACAGACTATTGCGACAAACAAATAAATGTCCAGATAATACAGCCATATGTTCCAAATTAAAAAGTATTAATTATGACCTGAGAAGGTTAATTTGGGAAGAAAAAACTCAATCAAAACAAACACTCAGGGCAAAAGCACTATACACAAGCAAAAAAACAACTCAAGGAATGTCTGGAAATTGATAAATGACATATCAATAGCTAGCAAAACATCTGTATTGTATACATTAGGTGAAGCTGTTTAGATAGGAATCTTAACAATGCATCTCAATAGTAACCTGGAAATTACACAAAAGGATAATACACTTAATTGAATAGGAAAAAAAAAAAAAGATTTGGAAAACGAACTAGCTATAACTGAAAATCAAGTATGTAAACTAATTTGAAAACAAAAAGATGGTGCCTGGCCCTAACGGGATACCATTTGCTTTATATAAAGAAAATTCTACTCTTCAGGCAGAATATCTTACAAAAGTATTCAAGAAAGCCGTTGAATCATCATCAATACCAGAAACATGGAAAGGTTTGTTAATATCACCTATATACAAAAAAGGAGACTGGGCACAGCCAGGTTATTATCAATTAATAAAAACCAAAGGTGGTGATGGACGCAGCGTTGACAATACAAACACTCACCCCCAGTCAACTGATCTGGGTTTAATCCATCATCGTTCTTTAGCTCACTCCGCCACTCCAGTTCAGACATGGCCATATGCAAATCAGTCTGACCCTGTGCCTCATGGGAACAGTCCAGCCCGAACTGCCAAGCCATGTCTTCCCTGGACCAGAATCAAGCTTCCCAGGACCGGTTTCTGGCATTACAGCCGTCTTCAGCCGGGCTTGCTTGACTCCAGTGGCAAAGTGAGCAAGGGACTCACGTCTGAGCCTACCCTGCCAACTTAGGGCGAACAAAGAAAAACCAAAGGTGGTGATGGACGGAGCGTTGAATCAATTAATCACATTACAAGACACGGGTGCCAAACATTTTGCAGGAGTCCTACTGGTAAGACTATCTACATGGGCAACTGAGAAGCAGTTAATTCCACCTAATCATGCAGGTTGTATGCAAGGGTTGGGGACAGCGACAAATACACTAGTTCTGTCAGTACTAATAGACAAATACATAGCAAAGAACCAACCATTATATCTGTGTTTTGTGGATTTTAAATCTGCCTTTGATTGTATGCACAGGCAGTTACTTTGGGAAAAGTTGAAGAAACAAGGAATACCATCTTCCCTTCTGACACTGATTCAACTACTATATTCGAATAGTTGGGTTAGAGTACGATTAGGTGAAGGCTCATGTATGTAAAAATAATTGCAAACGCCTTGGGCCTAAAGCAAGTGTGCGTACTTGCCACATGTCTTTTTAACTTGCTTTTATCAGACCTAACACAAGCCATCCCATTAAGTCAAACAAAGGTAGGGCTACAACGTCTGATATCAAATTATGCCTTAGCAAATGTCATGGTTATAAATCACACCAAGACAAAAATAATAAAAGTCAACAAAAATACAGTGACAAAGTATAACCACAAATGGTAACTCCAAAATTGCCAACTAGAGCAAGTAAGAACATATAAATACCTGGGAGTACTTTCGATGACAAAGGATCATTCCCACCACACAAGGAGCAGTAACACACTTTTTAACTGCATTTGGAACCTTGCAGAAGTCCCTAAGGGGACCAAATTATCTCCCATTTCTAAAAGTGATAACTGCAAAATTATTACCAATTCTAACATATGGTAGTGAAGCACTGTGCAGAAAAGACTCTATAACCATAATAATGCCTTGACTAAATCCTTCAAATCACTTTTCCAACTTCCACACAATGCATTGTCTGCCCACATTAGATTAGAAGATTGGCTATCTAACCAGCTATTTTCTTGGAAAGGCCAATTCATAAAAGTGTAGAAAAGAATAAAAACAGGCAACACTAATAAAATGTGCCACCTATTATGGCAAGAAATACAAACAAATCTGTAATCTCAATCTTGGAAGTATTTACAAGCTGCCTTAGATGAATACTGAGAACATGTGATTTGGGATATTCCTATAAACTACAGAATTGTTTAAAAATACTATTAAGAAAATAACAAAACAACTATTAATGCATAAACATAGAGAATCCATTACAAAAAGATCGCATGCATGGACACTAATGAACAAGTACAAATCTGTCAAAGCTCAATCCTATTTAGAAGCGCCTTGGTCTTTAAAGCTAAGAAATATATTTTTTAAAGCACGATTTGGCCTTTTCCCAGGATCATCTTGTGCAATACCAATAACATGCAATACCATGGCTGTGTACAAAAGAAATGATACCTTGCCGATTATGTAAAAAATGAGAAGAAAACATTCTATGTTTCCTTTGCATATGCCCAAAATTGAAGGACGAAAGAAATGAAGGACGAAAGAAGGGCGACACTTAAGTGTCTTTTTAACACCAGCGGAATACGGACTTGTAGACAGCGCTTAACCCCTTCGATGCTGATGACGGCCCCTAGCCGTCATGCATCACGGGGCTCGTGTGCTGATGACGGCTGGGGGCCGTCATAAACCCGCCCACTCGCGATTCTGCCGCACAGGCTCAGAATCAAGCCGCGCCCAAGGGGTTAAAGGATCAACTGACATAGTTTTGAACTCTGCATTTGTAAAATTGATATTAATGATAAGAAAGAAATTGGACTCTGATGATTAATTAAAAAAAAAAAGACATAAGACATGTTTAATCCCTTGGCCGCGGCGTGAATTCCACCGCGGCGCTGGTGGTGAGGGAGGTGAGCGCGGCGCTTCCATGCTCGTGACGGAACCACACCGTCATGAGCCAAGGGCGGAGTGTGCTCAAGACAGCGTGGTTCCGTCAAGGCCCCGCCCACTCACTAATTCGCCCGCACCAATTGGGAAACAGTGCCGCGTGGGCGGAGCGGGCGCAGCATGACTGAAACACGCCGTCATGAGCACACACCGCCCGTGGCTCATGACTGCGTGGTTCTGTCATGCGCAAGCAAGGGGTTAATAGTCAATTTGCACTATTCAGATTTGCTACATTTTAAAACGTAGATGTAATTAATTAACATACTAAATATGGTTTTACCCTCAATGCATTTTTTTATAATATGGATTGTTGCTTTTACAGTAATGATTTTAAATAATCAAACAATAAAATTAAATTGAATTAACTCCCCAGTGGTGCCCATCTTCCCATGGGTGTCCAACCCTGCTGCTAATGCCTTTTGCTGTGTGTAGTGGGGAGGAGGGGAGGGGAAGGGGAAGGGGAGGTGGTAATTGGAGTCCGGCCTGGATAAGGACCTTGGCCACGGTGTATGGTCTAAGACCTGGCCCGTCTAGTTTTTAAATGTTTTTCCCGTGCCACAGTACCACAGGGGTGGTCTCGCTGCATAGTGCAAGGGTGTGCGCTTGATGTGATTTTTAACACATGTTTTTTAGTGAAAGATAAATTTGATCCACTGTTTTGGCTCTTATAACATACTTTTGCACAGATTGTTCTTCTGTGACTAAGTGCATTATTGGACAGCGCGCAGTGCATATTTTTATAGAAGTAATTTAAACAACACCTGGAGAAAGCTGTGGGAAGTAACCCGACCGTGATCCCACAGCCCAGCATTCATTGCAGAGAATTGGCAACATTTTGCATGCATCTTCCAAATTGGCAGGAAGGTTTCTCAGTTTTCAGAACATTGACTGCTCAAATATGCAGTCATCTTCAGGTTAAGAGTTCAAATACTGGCGAGGCAGGCTCAGCTTTCCCTCCTTCAGGCAGTCTATGAATGAAATACCATTAAATTACACAATTAGGGTCATAGCACATAAAGTGAGCACTGTACGTGCTAATTTAAGACACAGTATCTTCCATTGTTTAGGGCTAACTGGAGTCTTCAATAGATTAACAGCTGGGGAAGTGCTTCTTTACCACTGGATGGAAAAGTAGAAGTATTTGTTGACATAAGTAGTGTAGCAAGAGTGCGAGGGCCTTAAGTATAAGCAAGGAAAATAGACCAAATGGCCACTGGTTAGATAGAAAAATACAGCAACAGCCAAGGTTCTGAGAGGCCCCTTGGCCACTGGGCCTAGTCCCACTGAACTTGCTGCACCATTGATATCTAAGCCTCTGGTTGACAGGGCCGGACTGGCCGTAGTGGGCATCTGGCGTTTCCCAGAGAGGCTGGAAGGGTGGGGTACGGTTTTGTTTCTGGGGCAGGTTTTGCTGTAGTGCTGCAATATGGACCACCAGTAGCAAAAGCAGCAAGCAAGCATTTCAAGCCTCCCGAGGCCAGGCAGTGCTTCCCTAGGGGCTGGTCTGAGAAAATTGCCAGAGCTTGTTTGGCTTCCCAGTCTGGCCCTGCCGGTTGACATATGCAAAGTAAACAATAAAACATAATAATATACACAAAGCAAAATAATTTTTTTACCACTGCACAATAAAACAAAGAACACTACAATAAATCAACACAAAACACAAAATCACCACAAGAAAATGCCACACATCAAGCTTACACAAACCTGAGTTCATAATACATTAATAAAAGGTATTTGCAAGCAAAGCCTTAACTTACCACCAAGGACATGAAATAGCACATTACAAAAAGATTAGCAATATGACTCTCTGACCCCTCAGAAACGCTATGTAAAGACAAATTATTATGTGAAACAAAGGCGTTTGTGTCAGAGGACTGGTTCTGCTATATGTCAAGTAAAGCTTCTTAAAGGCTACCACACAGTAGTAGATCAGTGCGTAAAACTGTTTTCTACACGTAAACAAACAAGGAGACCAGCACCAATACTTTAATTCTAAGTTTTTAAGGAGAAATTAGGCCTAAAATAGAGAAACTAGATCCTTAACTGGTTGAAAATAAATATATTTTTGCGATCAATGACAAGTTGATTACATTGAGCTGCCTCCTAAGCAGGGCCGGACTAGGAACCAAAACCGGCCCTGGCAAAGTGCTCGGCTGGCCGATTTTGTTTCAGGGGCCGATATTGCAGCTATGCTGCAAAAATGGCCCTGTAACAAAAATGGCCCCCAGGGGACCAACACCAGCCCCCACCCTGGTGGCCCACCGGGGAAATGCCCGGTGCCCGCTATGGCCAGTGGGCCCTGCTCCTAAGCTCAGTTTTAGATGAGCTAATACTAGTCAAGTCCATTCAAGTTAAGAAAACCTTTGCAAATCCTCTGAAGAAGTGAAGGAGGAAAAAACGAATTCGAGCTTCTAAAAAGAAATATTACTCTCCTAGCCCAACAGCACACAGAAAAGAGAAAACTGCTTCGTAGGTACTACTTGAAAATCTTTCAAAAGTTTTTATGAGAAAACAGAAATATTTGCATGAATTCAAACAAATGCTGAGCGCTCCTCATATAGAGCTCTCACCTGAGAACTCATTTGTAATCAGAGGATTCCAGCATCTTTCAATCAAAGAAGATATGGACTTGATATTACATAGTTAGACTTCAGGCTCTCTGTTTGACACTTGCAGTGCCAAAAATCCTTAAGGAATTAGAACACAATAGCACCAAAAGTCACTGAAATTTTAATCCTTGCATTTTGCATTGGGAAAGGTCCCAATAGTATTTTTTAAAATAAAATTCAACTTCTTTAGATGCTATTGAGCCCTCCAATTATAGCCCAATCTTACTGGTTGCATTATTTATCAAAAGTTATTGAAAAAGAGGTGAACAAGCATTTTCACCAACTGATGGAAGAATCTCTTATAGTAGACTCAACTTAGGGAAGATTTGGTCCAGTGATGGGAATTAAATCAAACATTGTATCAGCAATATGATTGGATATGGTGGTGGAAAAGGTGGAGCAATATTTTCAGACCTTAGCTCAACCTTTAACACCATCAATCACAAGCTACGTTTGAACCACTTAAAAAGCTTTAAATTCAGATTGAATGACATATAATTGATAGATTCCTTCATTACAGAAAGAATACAATTAGTGCAAATCAGGAATCTGTGATCAAATTTCCACCAATTAAAATAGGGAATCCTGTAGGGGACCTACTTCAGCAAATTAACATCATCCTTTGTTTGTACTTCAATAATATACAAATCATCTTTTATAACTTCATTCAAGAGACAAAGGATCCAATAATATTTCTCAAGAAATATGTGAGGTCAAAACATGGAGGTACACCCAATTTGTACAATTAAATCCTTAAAAAACTGAAATTGTTAGTGGTCAACAGCAAGCTGAATATCTAGGACTCAAAGATATCGTCAAACTTCATATGCTCAGTTGCAACATCGGCTACAGACGTTCGCAATCTGGTAATACAATTAACATTAGATGCTCACGTTGCCTCTGTCTATCAAGCAGCTTTCTTCCACCTGAAATCATTGCATTGGAAATCTCTGTTTCTACACTACCAACAAAGAGTGACCATAATTAATGCCTTCACTCAGAAAACACATGACTATCAGAATGCAGTCACATCCAGAATTGAGGAGTGATAGCCCTTTCATGAACTTAAGGTCTCAAATCAAGGCTCATGGGAAAGGGGTGAGGTGGTTTTCTAGTTAAGGGCTTGCTGAAACAAAACATGCCATATATGAAGATTGGCCAATTGCCATTCCTGTCCTTTTCCTCTGCGCACAATAGACTGTCATGCGCCAAGGCAGGCAACTTTGCACCATGGTGCAAGGGTGCCTGCGTTGAGGTGATGATTGTTTTTGTGCAGGAAGGGAAACTTTCCTGCACAAAAACAATCACAAGAGGCTTTTTCCTCTTTTTATGTATGCTGCAGAATGCAGCATACATAGAAAAGGGAAAATATGGAGAAATAAAGATATTGCTCCTCGTTGTGCCTCCCTTACGCCTCCCCTGGGAAGGCGTATGTTTTTGGCGCTGCCTCAGTTTTACGATTTCTCGTAGATCTGGGACAGTGTCAAAATGCCATGGATGCTGCTGGGAATGCCTCCAGCAACACCCATTGCATGCCCCTTTAATGCAGAAAACTACGTTAAAAGGGGCAATAGTTACGAAGCAGAATTAAGCCCAAAAAAGTGGCTTAGTGCTGCCTTGTAAATATGGAGCAGGCTTCTGCACCATGGAACGTCACAAAAAGCGACGTTCCAGCGGCCCAAGGGGTAAATGAGGCCCCAAGTTTCCTGCAACAGAAGTTTGATAAATACGAACCACCAAGACAACTGCTCTCAATATAAGCAATGCTACTAACCCTCCCAAAAACCTAAACGGATGAAATAGGGTGGCACATTTTTCAGTAGAGTAGCTGGCCAACTGTGGAACAACACACTTATAGAACTTCAGCAAGCTCTAAATATCCTAAACATTCAGGACAAAAACCTAAAACATGGCTTTACATATCCAAAACATCAGAAAAAAAACCCATAAAACATTCTCAAGAACGTGTGATAACTACCGCAAAATTAGCTTAACGCAACTCTTCACATCACAGTCTAAGGTGGGAAAATAACGCTGTGTTAACGTGGTATTCCCAACACGGCGGTACCATGCAATAGTCTTACGATAATGCATCAAATGAACGTTTTAAAATCAACACGACGCCGCAAAAACGCGAAACACAAATGCGAAATAGTAGCGATGACGCCCATCGCGATACAAAAATCTGCAAAAACCAGCCACAGGCCTGCAATTCCCATGCTTCATGCGGGAAAATGCACTACAAAAGTAGAAAAAAAATACAAACCAAAGCCAAACAACATCGAAGCCCAATGGAGGTAGCCGGAGCAAGTACAGATGACAACCAGAACCCCACAAGCCCCCCGGAGGACCAGCCTGGGACCTCGGGGTCAGGGAAGGGCAAGGAGATGAAGAGTAGGAAGAAGCAGTTCAGTCCGCAGGAAAACAGGATCCTGATAATGGAGGTGGTAGAACACCATCAACTACTGTTCGTCACCTCCACTGTGTCACTGGCAGCTACAAATGAAATATGGCAGACCATCGTGGACAAGGTGAATGCAGTTGGAGTGCTGATGAGGACAATGGACGAGGTCAAGAGGGGCTGGAATGATGTGAAGTGCAAAACCAATCAAAAACTCGCAAACAACTGGAAGGCAGCAATGCAGACTGGAGGTGGGAGTCCAGCGCCACAGGAGGAGCTGGATGAGATGGAGGAAATGGTGTCTACAGTCATCAGTGGGGAGACGGTTGCAGCAGTTGGGGGCCCGGACACGGCTCAACATGACCGGACACAACAGCAACAGGTTGAGTAATAACCAGGGACTGGAGGGACGGGGAGATGGGCACAATGGCACACATGCACAATTAAGCATAGCACATCTGCGGACAAACCATGCCCCAGACCCCCAACTCCCACCAAGAGACCAAAGCACACAAGTATGCAACATCTCAGCACTGTATAAGCACAGAAGTCAGAGGCACACGGCATGTAAGGGATAAGGGGCAGCTAAATCAGAGAAGCATGGGCGACTCCCCCAAAATGCGGCACACACACACATTACATGCAGAACACATCAACATTGACAACGATGTGGTACAAACAGCAACACGTCCACAACAGAACAGAGGACACAACTGGTGCTGCTTGTGTGTAGAAACTGGCCAATCACCTTTGGCATTGCAGGGAAATGTGAGTTGACAATGTACAAGTACAAACACACATATGTGATGTCGTCGGAATGTCCACTGTCCCGCATCAAATAGGCAGCTCCCCCCAAACAGTCATAATGTACACTGTCATGCAGTCAAGAATGTAAACCTGTACAATGTGTGAACATACATGTGAACACAATGTTAAACTGCATCTCCCCTTCAGATTGCAGGGGGAAATCCAACACCTCCTGCAGAGCAGGCCGAACCTCTCTTCTCTGATGACGAGGACCTGCACTCCTTCGACTCCGATGCCCTCTAACAGCTGGTGGAGAGCCTCCGCAGCCCACTTCCTGGAGCAGGGCGACCCAGCTGCTATGAGGGGAACCCACCCCCTGCACAGAACACTCAGCAGGCAGCACCCACCGCCTTGGCTGCCTCCCATGACCCCCAGGACGAACACATGGCCTTTAAACGCCGTGTGTTGGGGTGCCAGGAGAAGTTGACTGAACAGGTGCAGGTGGGGTTCGACCGCATGGCAGCCAAACTCAACGCCATACGTGGGTGTCTAAGTCTCATCAGGTGTCATTCACAGTCCCTAATGGACACCCACAGTCCGCTCCATGCTCTCCAATGAACCATTACTGACATCGCTAGAGTCCTGACTCTGAGACAAGAATAACTGTCTAGTGGCTCGGGCAATCTCGCCCGGGAGTTGGGACACAAGCGGAGGATCACGGAGAACATGGAGCGGACACAGGCGGAAAGAGCGGTTGCCACAACTGCACACCAGCGAGAGGCAGCTCGGTCCCTCAATACCCTAAAGACCCTCCTCATGGCATTGCTGCCACAAGTCCTGGCGCTGATGCATGCTGCTGCTATCACTCCATCCACATCTCCGGCCCCTGATGTGTCAGTGCCACCCAGTGCGGCAGACATTCCACCTCCGGCCCCTGAGGTGTCACTGTCAAACAGTGCTGGAGAAAGAACACCACCATCCACATGTGAGGCACATGCAACAGCAGAGGACGAAGATGCGGAAGAGTCTGCCTCAGTGGTAAGAAGGACGCAGTAGCATTCATATCCGCCATATGGCCTGTTTCTGCTTGGTTCTGCCCTCTACATCATCACCTTCCACTGTCCCCCGATGCACTCTGCGCACTCACATTGGACCTCGTCATGAAGTGCCATATTCTATTTGGTCACCAATGACACAGTTATCAGACTGCGGACTGAACTCCTCCTCTTCTGATGTACTTGTCATTCCCTGAGGCCCTCCACAGGCCAACAATGTAAAGTGGGGTTTGCATGGCCCTGTACTACTCCAGCTTCAACACTCCACTGAATGTGCAATAAACATTCATATTCACACAAATGTGTCATTCCTATAATCTTTTAAGTGTGGAAGTATGGATGAATGTAGGGTCAGTGATTCCCCCTTAGGTCCATGTTGCTCATGTTGTGGGACTTTGGTCACAAGGTGACACATTGCAGATTGCGGTCTGGTTGGTGCTGACACTACAACAGAGACCCACCCTTAGTTACTTCCTTGTCCAGCCCAGTACAGAACCACTCCCAGAGCCCCTGGGTCATTGTTCACACCCTTACGCTGGACTGGCATACGCCAGGCCAGCCCACTCCGCTTAAGCTCACAGGTGTGGACAACAACGCTACATATCTCAGGACTTCCCTGCAGGTAACTGCTGCTCACAGGTCTAGTTGTCAGCATGCCACATCCACTCCCTCACAGCTGGCTTACACCCACACCACACCCATCCAGCACAGGCGTCACAGGACATGTGACCCTGCCAATAAAAAGGGCCTGGCGCACGTGCAGGATACCATTTCCAATCTCTAACTGGGTGTCTCCGTGTGGTTATCATTTGCGCATGACGGCCTAGGGCCCTGCCACCTCACATTGCCCAGTGCCAGGGGTGACATGATGGTATCCGCACCACAAGACTCAATCATAAAGGGTCCATGACTTGCGGTGCACAGACTTGGTGGCATCGGATACAGTGCGGCAGGCACAGGCACACCGCCACGGGACGGTGACTTTCGGTGCACTGAGGTAGGGGCACCTAAAGTGCTGAGCGGGTGTGCAGCCTGCGATGATGCACAGTATTGGCGGTCAGGACTGGTAAGGATTTGTGTGAGTCCTGTTGAACTGCAGTGTAGGCCTGAGCCAGTGGACAGCGCGGGCCTACCTCCACGTGGCGTTGCCTCTGGATTCACAGAGTTAGTGGCACCTCAAGAGCAGAGCGGGTGTGCAGCCTGCCATGATGCAGTGTGCACTGATATGATCTCTACCATTGCCATTGCAAAATCAAGACCCAGAATCAAATGTGTGACCTGGTGGCCTGTGGTGCAGGGCTGCATGATGTGTAGGGTGCCATGGTCTTGGGCTCCAGACTTGGAGCTTGCACTGGCATGTGGTAGTCCCCCTTGGAGACACACCAGTGGCGGAAGGTGAGCAGTGAGGCCTGGTTGAGCAGGGGCGGGCAATGACCGATGGGTGGCGGGAGGGGCTGGGGTGCAGCAGCCTGTGTGCGCAGGGGTGGGCAAGCGATGGTGGGTGTGCAACTGTATGGACTCTGCCATTCATGTCTCTGGAAAGTGTTTCAGGTAAGGGACCTGGGGGACTGCAGTGTATACCGGCACGTGGTTGGAGACACACCAGTGGCAGCAGGTGAGCAGTGAGGCCTGGGTCCCCAGTGTCGGCACTCTCTCTCCCTCTCCCTCACTTCCTCTTTCCCTCTCTTACTCTCTTTCCCTCTATCTCTCTCTCTCTCTCATTCCCTCTCTGTGGCATATTCTCAAGGTGTTATCGCTGAGTTATCAGCACTTTATCGCAGCCAAAGTCGCGATAAATATATCACCCCATTCACAAGCTGGTCCTAACAGCCGACAACACCAGTTTACCCGTGATAGCAGCCGCAAATGCATCACCACAGACTACCCCGGCAACTATCGCTAATAAACTGCATAGTAGGGGTTCCCGTGCCAAAAGCCACAACAACACCACTCCGCAACATTCTCAATGACCAGCCAGAATGGTAAAAAGACCACGAAACTTGCGATAAGGCACGTTAGCAGCAGGAAATTAACACCTGCTCTGACCTGGTGTAAAGTCGGACGACATCCTGCACCAGAAAAGGGATTCCAGCCCAGAGCCACACCTGGGGCAACAGATGTCATGGAGCTACTGATCATGCATCTCTGAGCCCCAACAGGGCCATAACACCCACTGCCACCACCCTCAGGACCACCCCGACCCCCCTGGACACCCACAGCCCCCCCGGACCAACACTGAGGCAACGCAGACAAAGAAAGTGACCCTCAGAAAATGCACCAACCTCACAGACCCAACACCAGAGAATGTCATTGCCCACTACATTCTCAACGAGACAACTCTCCTCCGCATCCTGACCACCATTGTCCACAGGCTGACGGTACCTACCGACATCCCACCTCAGACAAAGCTGCTGGCCGTGCTGCACGTGTTGGCCTCTGGTACCCTCCAACCAACATCCGCCTGAGACGGAGGAGTCACACAGCCAGGCCAATCCATGTCCCTCACAACGGTCATGGATGACACCATCAGCTTGGTACCCCACTATCTATACTCCCCACACAGTGTGCAGCCAGAGACCAAGCAAGGCATCTACGCCACAGCTGGCAACCCACATGTGTCAGGGGGAAATTGACTGCAAACATGTCCTACTAGTGGTCCCTGGCAACACTGCACACAATAAGCGCAACAGAAAGCGCACAAATCCCACCAATGTGCAGGCAATAGTGGACCACTGGGGAATCTCCACCAACGTTGCCACCAACCACCCAGGCAGTGTGCATCATTCCTACACCTCCAACAGTCCATCATCAACCTGCACTACCATGACGGCACCCATGGAAATGCACTGCTCATTGTCCAATACCAAATTCACACACCACACACCACACACCACACACCTCAACTCCACAGATATGCAACTCACAAGACAGCAAATGCACATCTCATGCTCACATATAACATGCACACCCACCAGACACGACGGCACAACTTACTGTGGTAAGCTGAGCTAGCCATGTACACAAGCCATCAACGGCAGCGCACCTCAGCCACACAATAGCAGAATGTCGGAAGAGGTGGGGACCAGGCATGTGGGATGGAGGCAAGTGACCGATGAATGACAATGTACACAACGCCAAGTGTGGCGTGGATGTGATGGCCAGACTGCAGTATGCAGGCCACACACATATCCATGTCGACACACACCGCTGGTGTTTGGAGTGTAGTGGACAGTGGACACAACCATGTCACCCCAGCCAGTGGGGAAGAATAAGGAACTGTAGCTTGTTACGTCCCCCCATAGGCATGAGTGGAGTGGGCTGCCCCGGTGTACGCCATGCCAGCGTAGGGGTGTGAATAAAAGGCACGTAACTCTGGTCATGGTCCTCTTCTGAAATGCCCAATGTCTCTGCCAGGGCGGCACATCTCACCCCGCCACAAGGCTGATGCCGTCGCCGTGAGCGGGGCTGCCTGCGATCCTGTGTGCCTGCTGCACCCTGGGATACTGGTCCCCGAACCAGTCTTACCCGCCCCTGCGCACCCAGGCCTAAATGCTCACCTGCCGACACCAGCGTGTTTTGAAGAGGGCCCACCATGTGCTGGTGCAATCTCCAAGCTCGAGGGCCGCGACTGTGGCAGCCTCCTCAGACCATCACGGCCTCCGCGACACAGGCCCGCAGTACTCCTTTCCTGTTGACGTACTCTACCGGCAGACACAGCGGACAAGTAGGTCACACATTTGGAAGTGAGTCTTGATTACACCATGGCAGAGCACATTAATTATGGCTGAGTTTATGTCACTATACTCCCTTCGATATGCTGCCACCATGTCTTAGTAGTGCATCACAACCGCAAGTTTCTGTGGGCCCACGCGGACTACTGCTCTTGGCCTATGCTGCGCTCGAGTAGGTCACACAATCGGAACTGAACATCGATTATTCAAAGGCAGAGTACATATCATTGCCCACAAGGAGAGGCGTAAGAGGATGATGCGTTGCATTTGGAAGGAAAAAATGATCATCGTTATGGAGGTGATCGAACACTACCGACAACTGCCCTGGTGTCAGTAACTCTGTGCATCGTGAGCCTATGATACGTGGCTGTGGGCTACTGGTGACCGCTGCCTCCAGCCTACACTGTGGTCGAGTTGGTCACACATTTGGGACTGAGTCTTGATTTAGCAATGGCAGAGTTCATTTCAGTGTACCGGCATCATCGTAGACTGCATCCCCTCTCAGCTCCGGTGCCACTAAGTCTGTTCCCCGACATTCATGGACACGCTCTGGTTGAACATTGGTGGCGTCTCAGTCTATGGACTAGGGAGTAGTTTTCATCCTCATGTACCTAAGACCGAATTGGTGGAGGCAACGAGGCTGTGGCACTCTACTCCTCCATTTGCTGCTTCCGGATAGCTTCTGCCCTCTGCATCATGCCCTGGAGGACACCTTCCACTGTCCGCCGCAACCCTCCGCCACATTCACCTTCGACATCGACGAGGACCCGCTCAGTCTGCATGGCCCTACCTCAGTGGACCGCAAGTCACCGTCCTGTGGCGGTTTGCCTGTGCCGGCCGCTGTGCATCCGGGGCCACTAACTCTGTGCAGCTCAAGTCAGGGTCCCTGTCTGAATGAATATTGGATGACCTCTGTGATGGTGGTCTTGGGCTCATCGACGCCATGTGTATGTAGCCCTGTGCTGTCCACTGCCACTGGCCTCAACTGTGGCCCACCAGGGCTCACACATCAAATCAAGTCCTGAGTGGCCTGGACGTCGCATCTCCGCAGGAGGCACACACCACCATCGCCAAGACCAACTCCAAATACCATCTGCCAGAGTCAAAACAGTGGTACTGGCAGACTAACGGAGTTGCTCAGACCTGTCGTCGATGCCATCATCTGCCTGATCCCTTGCTCAGCACTCCAGGTGCCACTGATGCAAGCCATGGGCCATTACTAATTGAGTTTTGTGCTGTGGAGAGGTTGCGCAGCAATGTCACCTCAGGCAGTGTGGGAGACCTGGAACGTTGATGAGGAAGGTGATGCAGGTGTAACACACCCCACTGCATCTGCATCAGGAATATCCAGAATGGACACAATCCTAGTCATTTTCATCACATGAGTGCGCTCAGCTCTAGTGCTCCAACCTCAGTGCACTGCAACTCACGGACACTTCTGTTGGAATGTTGGGTGACCTCTGTACTTGCTCAGGCTCCCTCCATGTTGCCCAGCAGTTGACTCTGTTATGCAGGTGTTTTCAGTTTCCGTAGTACTGGTGTCCACTGTTCAAGTTGTTGCCAGCACCAAGCACTTCGTGCGAGCTGGCTTACACTCACCCCACACACATCCAGCACAGGCGTCACTGTACATGTGGCCCTGCCAATTAAGGGGCCAAGCCAATGTGCCCGTAGCCAGTTCAACATAATATCTGCATGCGTCCCTGTGATCTTGTTGTACGCATGAGGGTCCTGGGCCCTATGACATTACATTGTGGTGGGAACAGCGGACGCAGACATGTCACCGCAGGCAGCGGGTTAGAGCTTAGACATGAAGCTGTGTCATCACCCACTCAATTCGTAAGGGGAGTGGGACTGGCCCGTCGGACGCAGAGCCAACGCGGGTGTGTGACTGATATTTGCGTGCCCCTTGGGTTGGTTCTGTACTGGCAATGTGCATCTGCATGTGTCTCTATGGCAGTGTGGGTCTCCTTTTTGCGGTGTAGGTGGTCCCTGAAGGATAATAGACACCCATGTATGTGATCTAGTTCACCTTCCATGGGTTCGGACCCCACGGCACCCGTTTGACCCCCTCCTTTTGGCATTCTGACACCTGGCATTGGGGTGCCATGTGTGGGTCAGTGAAGTGTTGTGAGCCAGCCGTGCTTGCGGGTGCTTCCTGCTGTGTGGTCTGTTGCAGGGTCTGTGTTCTCCTCTAAGTAGCTTGGCTGCCCTGGTCCTAGTGGTGGGTTGCGTGGGATGTCCATGGGCTGTTGTAGGGCATCGGTGTCGAAGGTGTGGTGGTCCTCTCCGGCATCACTGATGAGTAGTCTGCTCTGCTCTGCTGGAGGTGTTGTGTGCCCCTCTGCAATGTGAAGGGGAGATGCATGTTGACATTGTGTTGACATGTATGTTGGCGCATTGTTCTTGTTTACATGCAGACTGTATTACAATGTACATTGTGACTGTTTGGGAGGTGCAGGATTTAGATGCGGGACAGTGTACATTTGGATTACATGACGGATGTGAGGTTGTTTTTTTGTTTTTTGTTTTAATAATTTTTATTTATTGCAAGAGGAAAAATAAATACAATAATGAAATCACATTGGTTATACATATATATATAGTTACCTATACATATAATTGTCATTGTGTATAGAAAAGAAAAGAAGAGAAGAAAAAGAAAACAGTAGATTACAAAATTTATATTCACGAAGCTCTGGAACATAACAAAAAGAAAGACTAGCATGCCGGTCACACAGTAAGGTCATCCGTTTAGTTGATAAATGTTCCCCATATTTTTTCCCTTCCTTTTAATGCTTTTGGGCCTCTTAGTTTAGCCAATGAGAGCTCCATAGTGTGTATTTCATGAATTAGATACCACCAATCCATGACGCTTGGGGTTCTTTCGATATTCAAGTCCGCTCAATGGCCAATCTGGCACATGCAAAAATGATTGATATTAGATCTTTAAAGTTGCTATTGGTGTCTTGTATGTCTAACAGAACTAAATGGGCGGAAAGAGCCGGGGATATTATGTGTTTTTTGTTAAGGACGTCGGTTATTCCCAACCAAAAAGTTGAGAGTTTCGGGCACTGATAGAGCATATGTTCTATACCAGCAGCTTCTTTAATACATTTTAAGCATTTGGTACGTTCATTAGAGATATTGCCAGAAGTCCAGCTAGAAATTCTTTGTGGTGTATAGTATATTTGAGTGATTGTCCTATAGAATTGTACCCTTAGATTTGAGGAATGAACCACCCGGTTTATTTGTTTAAGTGAGCCCGTAATCTGGTTAGAGTTAATATTGATTCCCAACCTATTGGTCCATTTGTCCGCCATTTTCCCACAATCGCCAACTTGGCCTTTATTTAAAAGAGTGTAGCTTTTACTAATGAGAGATTTAATATGATTCGAATAGATACATTATAGAATGTCTGATTGCTCTACGCTCTCAATTTTCATTTTATTGATCAAGAAATCTTGTATCTGCATGTATTTAAAATACATGGTATCTTTAATTTTATAAAGTATTTTTAGTGTATTAAAGCTTAAGAAGCCTTCCGGACCGTAGAGATCTCCTAGGAAGTTAATACGCTGATCTATCCATTGGGCACAGGCACCATCAGAGAAAGTGTTTGGCAACCCTGGATTCCCCCATAATGGTAGTTCAGCATTGTAAAAGATATTTTATCGGTATCCATAATTTGATCGCAAATTCTTTTAGTAGCTCTGGCGGTCTTGAATTTTACTCTCTTGTAGTAGTTTGGGTCATGTACCCGAAATAAAAACTGATTGCTTTGTGGCCCTAGCATAAATTGGTGGTAAAATAGGGGAGCTTCTTTAGACAAAAGGCTACGTATGCGTTGAATGAAAGTTGCAAAGAAGTACATTTTTTAAATCTGGGAAATTTAATCCCCCTTTTTCGATTGATAGTTTCAGTGCCATCATTGACCTACGGGCTTTTTTGTATCCCCAATTATAGTTGCTACAAATGCTTTCTATTTTCTTAATGTATGATTTGTTCAGTTGTAACGGGATGGATCTAAGCAGATAGAGTATTTTCGGTACTATCTTCATTTTGATTATATTGATGCGTCCGATCAAGCTGAGTGGTATTTTATGCCAATTTTTAAGAGTGGATGTAATATCTTTAAGTAAGGGATCATAGTTTAATGAGATAATTTTATCGATGTTGGAAGTAAGTTTCACCCCTAAATAGGTAGCATTGGGACATAGGCCTATTATCGGATGTAGGGGTTGATAGTTCGCTATCACTTGAGTTTTATTGACATTTAGCCGATAGCCCGAGATGTCGCCAAAATCACTAGCTTCCTTAATTATGTTAGGTATAGCTTGTACCAGGTCGGTGGTACATATGGCGATGTTATCAGCGAAGGCGGTGATTTTTAAGCACTTGCCTTCATGTTCTATTGGGGTAATATACTCTTGGGCTGTTAGCGCGTTTAGGAATGGTTCTAGGGCTAAAGCGAATAGCAGGGGTGAAAGAGGACACCCCTGTCTAGTACCCCTTTTTATTGAGAGTTATCTGAGTTGTTTCCCAGATAGCTAACTATGGCTGTTGGTGTCTCGTATAAGGATTGAATCCATCCCAGATATTGTCACTGTATGCCGAATGTCTTTAATGTTGCCCAGAGGTACTCCCACCCCACTCGGTCAAATGCTTTCTCTGCATCTAGCATGACCATTCCAAGTGGGGCAAGAGTAACCGCCGCAACATCAAAAGCAGTTACTGCGGTGTTGACATGAGCAGTGGTGTCTCTCCCCACCACGAATCCATGTTGTTGACAGTTAACCAGATCAGGCATTATAGGGGCTAAACGGTTGACAAGTACTTTGGCGAAGATTTTAGCGCCTGTATTAATTAATGAAATTGGTCTATATGATCCCTGTTCTTCCGGTGGTTTGTTCTTTTTTAAAAAAGAAAATTATTTTAGCAGTGCGCCATGAGATAGGAGCGCTTCCTGTATCCCCCATAGAGTCTATCACCTGATGGAATAAAGGGAGTAATTCCTGTTCACAGATCTTGTAAATCTCCATAGGCAAACAGTCTTCTCCTGCGGCCTTACCTAGAGGGAGTGATTGTATAGCCTTACTTATTTCCTCAATATAAATTTTAGTGCCGAGTAGTCTATTTATTTCTGGATCCATTCTTTCAGGTTTATGTGTCTCTAGATATGATTCTATTGCTTCTAGGGTAGGTACGTTCTCTGGAGTATAAAGATGACAATAATATTTAGCAAATTGTTCCAAAATCTGCTCTGGTTTTCTATACATTTTAGAGTCTAATCCTTTTATTGATTTTATGGTAGTTTTGGCCTTTTTGTCAGCTACTTTGTAAGCCAAAATTTTCCCAATCCTGTCTCCCCCTTCATATTGTGTAAGTTTATATTTATGTATTTTAGAGCTATATTTTTCCCTAAGAGTCTTCTTTAGTGCTACTCTTAATGAAACTAATATTAATCTTAGCTCTTCAATGTTGGTTTTGCCTTGTATAATAGCATCTGATAATTGTTGTTCGGCTATTAGAATATTGGAAGTGACTGATTTTTCTACCCCTCGCTTTTCAGCATTGTCCCGAAAGATATATTGTTGTGCGTAACCTCTAATGCTGCATTTACATGAATCCCATACATAATTGACAGCAGTGAAATTAATATTTAATTAAGATTTAGTGATATATATTCCTGTATGTGGTTCTTAATGCCCAGGATGAATTTAGGGTCCGTGAGTAGATATCTGGGGAATGTAAATTGCCGGGTAGTTTGTTTGGAATCCAAGATTTTGAATTCAAACAATATCGGATTGTGATCTGAGGTGACTTTAGGGCAAATTTCTATTTCGCAGTTTTCTAGGCTATTGTCTGTTGTCCATACCATATCAATCCTAGAGAGAGTTTGGTGTGGGGCTGAGTAAAATGTAAAGCCGGGAGTGGTAGGGTGTTTAGTACGCCAAACATCTTTCAGATTGTACATCCTAGCTAATTCCTCTATAGCGGATCTCACTTTACCCATCCTATTTCTGATTCCTTTGCTTGTAGAATCTATAGCGTAGTTCATGACGCAGTTAAAATCCCCCATTATCAACAATTCCCCATCCCAACCAAGTAACTCAATAGTCAATTGTTCATACAGTTTGGGTATATCGACATTTGGACCGTAAATAGTACAGAATAAATAGCGTTTTTGGTTGAATTGCAATTGAGCTATTGCTCACCTGCCTTTAGCATCGCCAGCAGTTTTAATAACGTTCATTTTTAACCATTTCTGTTTCAGAATAGCAACTCCTCGGTTTGTTGTCTCTATAGTAGAGCAGACAACAAGGTCGTAGCCCATTTGTGATAGTAGTTTGCGATCCTGATACCTAATATGAGTTTCTGAAATAAATACTATGTGCGGTTTGTACATGTTCATTTCTTCTTGTACCAATTTTCTTTTACATTTATTATTAAGACCGGCAACGTGACGGATGTGAGGTTGTACACGTACATTTCCATTTTACAGTTTCCAGCTCGGTCAGATGTAGTAGGCCTGTTTCTGCGTGTGTGCGGAGCCAGTTGTGTCCTCTGTTCTGCAGTGTCGGGTTTGTGCATTGTCCTACATTGTCGTCAATGTGGATGTGCTGTTCTTGCTATGTGTGTGTGCTGGAGTGTGCCACGGGGTTCAGGGACATGATCCAGGGTCAATGTGGGTGTGCAGTGTGCTACACATCGTTGGGCATGTGTGCAATTGTCCCTATCTCCCCATCCCTCCAGTCCCTGATCATTACTCACCCTGTTGATGTTGTGTCAGGTCCTCTCGAGCAGTGTCCATACTCCCTACTCCTTGCATCATCTCCACACTGATGACTGTGGCCTCCATTTCCTCCAGCTCCTCCTGTGGCACAGGACTCGCACCTCCTGTCGCCGCTGCAGCCTTCCTGTTGGCAGCAGGTTTGTGCCTGGTTTAGATTATCACATCATGCCAGCGCCTCTTGGCCTCCTCGACGCTCCAACTGCATTCCCGGTGGTCTACTTGTGGGTCAGTTCATGGTAATGTCCTGTCACCTCCGTGACGCAGATCTGGTTTTGCTGCGGACTGCACCTTCCCCTACCCCGTTGTTCCTTGCTGGTGGTCTGTGGGGTTGTGGGGTTCGCGTTGGCCTCTGTGCTTGGTCAGGGTGCATCCATGTTGCTAGGCGCTTTGGATTGTTTCTGGTATGTTGTTTCAGTAGCTTTTATAGTGCATTTTCCCCTCAGATGCGTGGGATTTGCAGGCCTGTAGCTGGTTTTCAGTGCTTTTTGTACCGCCATTGTCCTCATCGCAAGGTTTTTTGTGTTCGCGTTTTGCATTTTTGAGGCTTGACGTTGATTTTAACGCGGTCATTTGAAGCTTTATCTGGTGACTATCGCATGATACAGCTGTGTTGAGAATGCTTCATTAACACTGCGTAATTTTCCCGCGTTAGACTGCGATGCTGGAAGTTGCGTTCAGTTACTTTTGCAATGGTTATCACACGTTCTTGAGAATATACCCCTCTCTCTCTGTACTTTGATGAGCGCATGACACACCTTCTTATCTAGATTTTTGTCATGCTGGCTGTGACTTACAGAATGTCCTTGGAAGACACGCTATGACTCTTCAGAATTGTTGTTTTGGTTTTATTCTGTAATAAACAAATTATTTGGATATTCTAAGTTGAATGTATGATTCTCCTTTTTCTGACCACACAGGTGTTGTGATTGTGCGACTTCAGGCGAATTGTTTGGTTCATGATTTCATAGAGTTGATGGTCAATATCTTTGTTCAAAGGGGGGGTGCCTGGGATAGGGCCCGGGGGGGGGGGGCGGTGGGGGGTTTGTGGGGTCCTGGGGGTGGTGGCGGTGGGTGTTGTTGCCATATTGGGGCTCCAGGCTGCATGTTCAGTTGCTCCAGGGCATCTGTTGTTCTTCACGTGTGGCTCTGGGCTGTGCTCCCTTGTCTGGTGCAAGTTGTCACATGACTTTACACCAGGTCAGAGCAGGTGTTAAAATCCTGCTGCTAACGCGCCTTATCGCATGTTATGTGATCTTATCGCCAATCTGGCTAGTCATTCAGAATGTAGCGGAGTGGTGTTCTAGTGGCTTTTTGCACGGGAACGCCTACTCTGCATATCATTAGTGTTAGTTGCCGGTGTCATCTGTGGCAGTGTTTTTTGCGACTGCTATCACAGGTAAACTGGTGATATGGGCTGTTAGCACAAGCTTGTGAATTGGGCAATGAATTTATCGCAACTTTGGCTGCGATGAAGTGCTGATAACTCGGCGATAGATCCTTGAGAATATGCCCCATGGCTTTTCAACAGCACATAAATTCACCGGGTTTCTATTCGCTCAAATTCCCAAAGACACAACCACACGTTCCCACACCACCAAGAGACTCAATGACAGTGAACATGTTTTTAATAAAACCCCTAAAAAGACGTACACAAATAAGAACTAATTATTTGAAATGAATATTCTTACAGCATGCTTAAACTTTTTTGTGCAAATATATTTTGGAATCTGACACTCATACTGAACATTCTTTGAGTAAAACTATGACTCAATCTTTAACCAGTATTTCCATGCCTGGTTTAAAAACAGTTTTCTGTGAGTCCTTCAGACTTATATGAGGCACCTGAGCTAACCTTGCAAGGATTTGAACTCATGATCTGAAGTTCACTGAACATTTAAGCAGCAATCGTTCAACTAAGTTCATTACTGGAATATGACATGTTTAATAATTGAAATAAAGCTTTGTGAATCAGAGGCCTGACTAATCATGCTTATCTCAAAATGAGTTCTGGTGTTAGACACACAGATTGAAACTGCTTTGTGAATCAGGCTTGGAAACGCAGAAGTGATTAAAAACTAAAAAAAAACGGAGTCTTACATGATTCACATGGAAAATACTTTTTGAATTGGGACCAGATTCATACTTGGGCCTTTGCCTAAAAAATGTAGAGGCATACATACAGTCCAACACAATACATGCTATCTGACAGGTCACACACAGGCAAAGAAAGAGGGACAGAGAGATCCGCAGAAAGAGGAATGGGTGGATGTATAGATGTTGGTTTCCAGTCTGCTTAATCTTGCTGCCAAAATTACACTTGAGGCAGAGAAAAAATTGGTGGCAAAGCCTAATGCCTCATTGGCCTTTACTTGGTGAAATTACTTCTACTGGGTGATAAAATACTCAAGTCTTCAACAACATTCAATGTAATTTTAAAGAATTTGTGGTGCCCCGTGCAAGACATATTTTGAGGGGATCTGTATGGTACATGTTGACTGGGTGTTAAGCCCTGGTCTGTTAAAAGCAAAACGACAATCATAAACATTACCTGCGCCATCTTGTCTGATGGAAGTTCCTACGTGCAAATAAACTGCAGTCATTCTGACCAACCGCAGCCATTTTGTATTCCGTTGGTCACCTTTTGTTTCACCCTGCCCTTACTAGCATCCCTCTGAACAACCTGGTACAAACTATTGCCATGACAAACATCAGCTTGCTGCCACAAACTCGTTTTTCCTCTCATCTCTGTTTACAGGCAAACCCATGGACACCCTTACACAAACAGGTTCAAATACCAAACAGACTCTTGCAAACATGGTTTATTGCACTGCACACAGCAAGACTTGTTTTTGCCAACAATGGGACCTGTTTTTATCAACAGAACGGACTCTTAGATCTGGCTGGTCTCACTTGTTTTAGACCCTGAAGCAAGGTCCAGCTGCAAGATAAAATTGTCTGTTTGGCCTGGGTGGGAGGAGAATAACTGTTGGGCTTGTGCAACCATGTTGATGAAACAATGTTTGGCTTGTGTGATAACCTGTCTGGGGCGGGGATACCAAGCTTACATGACACTGATCATAAATATTACTTTGTCCTGATACTGTATAAAAGTGACCTGCAGGAGAGCTGTTGTTAGAACACCTCAGCAGATTACCACGGTCTGTTGACAGGTTCTCCTCATGAGAAATAAACGTGTTTCTTGTCTTCCAGTTCCAGCGCCTGCCTTATTATTTTGATAGTAAATCCAGTGAATTAAAGGTGACCCTGCGCCGGGCAGCATTGGGGGGGTCTAAGGAGATTCGCTGCTTTCCACAATTGGTGTCCCAATGCGGGGTCCATCAGCGACACGTGGGTCCGGTGAGAGAGGCCCTAACGACGGAGTGAACATCTAACGATTGGAGTGCACCTGCCTGAAAGAGACCCTCGTCTGGCTGCCGATCAACTGAACTTCACCGGTTCCGAACGGACCTTTCTCAAGTGACCTGCGATCCTGACTGGGACCTTAGAGGAGTGCCGCATTAATATTGGAGTGAGAGGACAAACAGGCGCTGGAAGGGGAAGCCGGAGAACTGTACATACGGTCCGGGTAAGGTCGTGAAAATGCGACAAAATTGATTGATTGATTGATTGAATAGTTTGATCGAATACTAGTATTCCTTTTTGAGTTATTTGAGACATTCCCTGCTTGCAAACAACAGAGAATAGGAATATTCTCTCTCTTTGCAGACAGCGAAGGACAGGTACTGCAGGCTTTTTGTCTAAATTGTTTGATTGAGATATTCATGTTGACCGGTAAATACGTCATGCCTGTTTTCTCTAGATTGTTTTGTAGTTGTTTTGGACCGGACCGTTTGTTAGAGGTCAGTCATCCGGCACTGCCGGACGGCACCCCTAACAAAGATATGTAGGTTAAAAATGAATTAGCCTCGTGAATATTGATTGATTGATTGTTTGAACAGAAGTTACTATTTGCAAATAGTAAAGGGCAGGTAATGCAGACTTCTTGTCTGAATTTAGGATTAATTGAGAGATTTCTTTTAACCGATATACATCATGCCTATCTTTTCTAAAGTTGTTGAAAAATGGTTGTTAAAGCTTGAATCGTTTGTTAGATATAAAGTACGGTATTTGTCCCATAATGTATGGCTCATTGTGGAACAAATACACAAAGAAGAAACTCGATTTTCAGTGGCCAGTAGAATAAGTAATTCAATTCTAAAAAGTTAAAAAGATGCAGTACGCAGTAACAACGCTAAAAGAATAGTCAAGATATGTTTTATTTATTTGCACTTCTACAACATAAGCAATTTGTAAGATCCTGGCGTTTAGATATGTCAATGAAGAGGATAGTAAATGCAGCCTCTTTTACTTTGCAGCTCCCTTGAAGGAGCAAAAGCACACATTTTTCTCATTGAACATTTTGGTACTACTATTGTATAGTTTCCAAGGGAGTACTTTAGCCAGATATTGGTTAACTGTGAGCCCCCAGGTGCATTCTGGTTTTTGGGGTCCTAAACATCGTAATCTTTATTTTGCACACCATGTGTTTCACCTACCTTCCCACCCACGTTCCACTCTAATAATCTTGCCGACCTTCAGAGGGGTTTGTCAAATGCTCCTGAGCCTTACCAGGGGTATGCCATCCAGTCTAACATTAGACAGAAGTGAGATGTAAATCTATTAAATGAAAAGAGAGAAAATATCTTCCCTAATTGCTTGCATTGACAAAACCAGGGATTGGAGAAACATCACAAGAAAGCTCATTTTAAGTGTTAGCATTTGATGTCCATGCAAAATTTACATGACCTGAATGAGCATTTAAGGAAAGTCTTGCTCTGTTTTAACCACCCACAACCTCCTAGGAAAAAGGTCATTTGTTTAGATTGTAATATGGAAAAGCTTTTCTAGCCACCGCATTTTAGGAGTCAGGCGCAAACACATATTGATGGTTTTAGAAAGGCACAGCTTCTTTTATGTCATATAGAGTGGCGCACCCTATACAAGCATTTAAGGCATGTCCTAGTCAGTGGTTGCGGATCCCATGGGTAGGTCTACCAGCCCTGGCAGTTACAAATCTGTGGTTTTCTAACATTTCTGTGCCCACACGTTTTTAAAACTGGAGCTGCACTGTTTCTCCCATCCGCCCGCAAACTGATCTTAATGCAAACATTAAACAAGTTTGTTAGTGGTCTTGCCACTGTAACCAAGATGTGCACCCTTAGAAACAAGGATGCCCCCAATGAAACTTACCACCTCCTATAGTTTCCCTATTCTGTGAATGGGGACAGCCCCAGACCACTGTAGATTGTTTTTTTAAATGAAAGCATTAATCCATCATCCCCCTACCTTATACTGAATACCTCTGACATCTGACCTTTTCCTACACGCGGTCTGTAATGCTGCACTTGAATGATCCATGTAGTGAACCGACGCCATTAGTTAACCTTGCCGCACTAAATCTTTCTGGGCTTCAATACCAAGGTGCCAAGGACTGCATCTCAGAGATGAGTCTGATTCATGGTGGGTTAAAAGTCTTCATCATCACGCGTATTGATGTGCTTTAGATGCTGCCCCCGCCTTTTCTTTAGGTTATAGCGGTGTTTTAACTGAAGGTTGGAAAGGCTTAGCACACTGTTTTTTATGTGAAAATAGGCTAGTGGTATGAAATTGTGAATTGTGTGTGCGTGAAATGTTTGTATAGTATGTATGTGTACGTGTCATGTGCATATGGGTCAACATGAGAATGCTTTTGTATGGCTGGGTTGCTAACCAGGTGGCCAATGGGATGTGAAAAACAGGCCCAAACCTGGTGCCCACATGCAAAAGACAAATAGCATTTTTATTAAAATGTGACACATTCCTTACTAAAAACGTGTCTCCTCGAAGCCAGTGAATGGGATGGCAGTTTACATCAGGAGCCTGAAGGTTTATTGCAGTACAAAGAGCCCGGCTCCAGCAGGTATCACAAGTGTGCGACCTTTCACTTTTCCTGGGAACTCTTTCTATCCTATGTAGACCAAAGTAACGCACACTAGTGAGAATGATGAATTTGATTTATGTACTGACCAAATGGAGAAGTGAAGGGTCCCCTGGGTTTGGGTTCATCCTATCTCCCTCCACCCAGAAGTTAGAGACATTGTCATGTTTCAGATTCACCTCTTCTTCTTCCATCCACATAGAAACATAAGAGCTGTACCATTGCACATCTGACTGGCATCCCTACTTTACACCTATACCTCAACTCGGATTATTATTGCTAGATGTTGCGAGACACCACTGTGAGTATTAGTATGACTGTGCTTGTGTCCAGCGATTAAAAAGAGTAAGTATATTCAGGTCGCCTGCTTAGGTCATCTACTGTCAAAAAGGGAGGAAGGAAGGAGCCTGGTCCCTGGGTAAATTAAATTAACTATGAGATGCACAACATGCACAAAAAAGTCCTTTTGTGTAACTAACACTGCGTTTTTTCTTCGTGCTTGGTACACTTATTGTTGCATCCTATTCTGTATTGTGTGTATACAAAGGATGTGTGTTTTGTGTTTTCCATTGGCTTATGTGCTTATTATGCAAATTGTCCAGTACTGTTCTATGCGGTAAGCGCACTGGATAGCTTGTTGTAGTGCACTGTCTCTCTTTATCTTTCTCTCTTTGAGCCTACCTACGCTGTCCAGGAATGACCATGCTGGGACCAATTCCATAAGACAACTGGGTGGACTCACTCTTAGCCGTTCACTTCACAGAATGCTGTGAATACGCTTTTGAATAAATGAAGACACTGTACCTCACAAGTACACGTCTAATTGGCTTTAACACAACAGTGTTTTGAACAAATTGACAGGAACAAAATACCATATTATGCCATGTTACTGCCCCTCCTTTCTGTAAAATGATGGAATTTAATTGGCTGAAAATGAAAGGACGGTTAAGACGACTGATGTCCCCTAATCTGACCCTTAAAAGGGAGCTATATGTCAGTGGCTTTCGTTTTAATGCCTTAATGGCACCACCATCATCGTTCATGTTACCACAAACATTGCATATAAGTTGTAGGGACATCGCAAGTCCTTCATTAACTGATGAAGTAGCTAGGTTGTAAAGGATAATGTAGAAACAAGAATAATGTTTATAAGAAAATTATTTGAACTAAACTGAAAGGAATGTTGTAGTAAGCCCTGCTGAGTGGGTACTGAGGTCAAGATGTTTAGTTAAAAGTAAGGAACATTGACAGGATGGGACAGTGCTCAGCCTATGTACTATTATGGTGCACAATACTAGGAAGGGTACCTGTATGCCCATGATAATTGCGCATCACTCTTTTTTTTGTGGTTAGCAGATCTTGAAGAAAATATAGCCCTGCAGGAATTTGTTTGTAACAACGGGTTTTTGCTAGAGAAGTCAGTTTAAATTTGACAGGCTATATGATTAATAATTTTAGATTTCTTGCCACAGCCATAAACTTAAAAGGAATGGACACAAGAGATAATATGTATGCTGGAAATTCCTATAGGTGTTTGTAGACCTGCACAACAGGGAAGGTTCATGAGTGAAGAATATAGACAGATTTAAAGATTTAGACTATCCATATTATCTTCCTTTTAAGGAAATGATACATATTTCCCCAGCTGCTTAGGGTTGGGAGAGAAAGCTAAATTGTGTAACGTCTTCCCCTGCCAGTTCTCTGAAAATTCATTTTATACTCACTGCTAGATTCAAGACGCCCTCCAGTCATTGGATGAGAGAGGTCGGACGCGATGCACAGCCTGGCTGCCTGTCATGAAACACCTATGACCACGACCAAGGTGGGGCCGCAGAGCAAAGATATGCTGGACGAGGCACTTTCACCGACAAAAAGAATGAAAGAGAGAAGGGCTGTCCAGAAGCCCCCAGCCTGTTGGTCTACTTGTGCCTAAAGTCTCAGCCCATTGGGCCTAATTGGTGGGCTCACTTGTGTGGAGTCTCTGCCCCCCCTTGGTCCAACTCCAGTTTGACCCCACTCCACCTCCACCCTCTCTTCCTTTGGCTCACCCAACCCCCTTTTTCACATGGGGTTTTAATCCACTTGATGAAGGAACAGTGCACAAAGATAGAATAGGGTTAGTAGGGATGGACTTCACGGATCAAGAATAAGGTGCGGGTACCCTGTCTAAGGTACCAGCGATAGATTAGTTAGTGAACAGGGCAAAGGGATTGTGATCCCAGAGAAAGAACGACCTCGCCCTGCAATGTGAAATCTGGATCCGAGCTGGAAGCATAGCTCCATCGCCGGTGCTCAATAGCGCCAACGCTAGATGAACAATGGGAGCCTACCAGTGATGGCTCACTGTAAAGGACACTGGAAAGAAGAGCTTTCACAAAACTAATGCCCTGACCATCTATTATATTAGGTTACATTTCTCTCCCAATCACCTTGTATTCATTATGCCCCAAATGGACAAGAAAAAGGTTTTTCTTTGAAATTCTACATCAATTGCATCTATAGTGTCATTGTATTAATAATAGCATAGGAATATCATACCATATGGAAGAAAGAGTAAACTGTGTATCACAAGGATTATACAACGCCAGTTGCCCTCATGAAAATACTTATTAGTTTGCCCCCCCCCACAGTCCAGTTCTCAATAATGCACGTAATGGTCCTTATCCTACTAAACAATTAGTATGATAAACTCGTTTTTGTGTTACAATGAATTTACTGCATCATCTAGGAATTATGCTCATCACCAAGTTTAAACTGTGGTAAAGCAAATACCCTTTTGTATACACTATCTCCCAGTTTGTTACATTCACTGCATAGGTTATTGACAATGCTGTTTGTACTGATAGCGATCTTCTTCTCCTACTGTCTGTGCATCTGGTTGTACAACCTTGTATGCCACCAAAGACTACAATGATCAGCCCAACTACATGTTTAGCTATGGGGCATCTTGAAGGACTGGGGTTTGAAAATATCAATGTTTCTCTTGGTCCCAGTACTGACAATATGTGGTTGTTGTTTGGATGTACACTGTATACCACCTTTGTGTTCTCTTTGTATAAGTACCTTGCGCCCTAAGACTATGGACACTCAGCTAACAAAAATGAGAGTAATGGATGAAAAAGAGATACAGGACATTATGGAGATCGAAATAGACTGACAAGCTGGCTAGTTATGTTCAAAGGGGTGACTGTTAACCTGTTCGGGGGAATGAAAGGTGTTGAGGCCTTTCAAGATGACATTCTTTTGCATTCAGCATCTGAGCAGGAACATTTGAATCTTATTGAAAAGGTGCTGGAGGTTCTGAAAAAGAAGGGCATGACAGTCTCAAAGGAGAAATGCAAATTTTTGATAAATAAAATTGAGTATCTGGGTCACATACTAACGGCTGAAGGTATCAAGCCAAAAGAGGACCTTGTACAGGCCATAAGGGATGCACCAGAACCAAAAGATAAGGCAACTCTTAAATCGTTTCTTTGCCTCAGTGAATATTATGCAAAGTTTATACAGAAATATGCAGATAAGGTGGAACCACTCAGGAGAATATTAAAAAAGAATGTGGTGTTCAAGTGGTTGAGTGAACAAGAACTGGCTTTTAGAACTGTCAAAGAGGAAATAGCAAATGCTTCTGCTTTGAAACCATATGACCCAAAACTGGAGAATATAGGGACTGTGGATGCCAGTGCTGAAGGTATTGGCGCTGTTTTCTGTCAGAAAGAAGGAAGTAATGAAAACACTATTGCTTTCATTTCTAGGAGGCTGAATGAGACGGAAATCAATTACAGTACTATTGAAAAGGAAACTTTAGCGTGTGTGTGGGCTGTGCACAAGCTTAAGGACTATCTATGGGGTAAGAGTTTCACTTTGGTCACTGACCATAAACCTTTGATATACATGATGGATGGCGAAGGAAGAGGCAATGGCAATGCCAGCTCTAGACTGATAAGGTTACTGTCAAAATTACAAGAATTTAATTTTAAAATAGTGCACATAAAAGGGGGCAAGAACTGTAGAGCGGACTGCTTGTCACGATTGCCCATATGGAGTCAAAAAGAGGAGGTGCAAGATGACACAGAATGTGTGGTGGCGCACATCGATGCCACAGTGATGTGTGAAGGATCCATAACTGAGAAAGAGTGGCAAGAAAGCATGGCTAAGGATACTGTATTAGAAAAAGTGAACTATTATGTGCGATCTAATTGGCCGCCCATAAGAAACATGCCAAGAGAACTGAGAAGTTACCAGCAAGTAAGTGAAGAGTTAACGTTAGAAAATGGTTTTTTGAAAAGAGGTGAGGTTTTCGTGCCACCATATGAACTCAGACAAAAAATCATAAAGCTGGCACACAGGGGACACCCCGGTATCACGGCTACTAGGAACATTATAAGGATGCATTACTGGTGGCCAGGTGTGGACAGTGAGATAAGAAACCACATAGATGTGTGTGAGCAATGTTTAAAGTCTGATAAGCATTGGAGGATGCAAAAGAGTGAACTACAGAAGGTTGAAATCCCTGATGGTCCCTGGGCAAAAATTGCAATTGCCTTCGCTGGACCATTCAATTTGTTATCAAATGACTGCAAATACTTGATAGTTTTGATAGATTACTACTCAAAATGGGTATGTTACAAATTTGTGAATGCTGTCACTACAGTTGTGGTTATTACATTTTTGAGAAAGATCTTTGACAAAGAGGGACAACCTAAAATACTGGTGTCAGATAATGGTTCACAATTAGTTTGCGGCATGATGAAGAACTTTTTAGATGATTCTGGCATTGTTCAAGAAAAGACACCGTTGTATAGTCCAAAGAGCAACGGCCAAGTCGAAAGAATGAACAGGTTCTTCAAGGAAGGGATTCAAATGGCTATTGCAAATGGAATGGATGTCAAAGAGTTTATAAGGTCAAAGATTAATACGTATAACAATACGCCTAATGAAACTACCAAACAAACTCCATTCTTCTTGATGAGAGGTAGAGTGTGTAACAACATTATGACACCCAAAATAGGTGGATGGAAAGTAACTGATGTTGTATCGACAGAAATTTGTGAAAAAGAGCTCAAAGTAAAAGAGAATATTGAAAGGAAGCAAATTAAAGCCAAAGCATACTCTGATAGGGTGAACAGAGTGAAAGACAAATGTGTGACACCAGGAGATTGGGTGTTGGTTAGAAAACCTGGATTGATAAACAAGGGTGAATCTAAGTTCAGTAAACCTATGAAGATCTGTAAGGTTTCAAGTGGTGCTGTGTACATAGAAGGCGAAGGATGGCGTAGTAAGGACGATGTAGTAAGACTGAAACGAGGTCAAGAGGAGATAATATTGAATAATGAAGGAAAGGAGGAAGGGAGAAGTGGTGATAGTATCCTTGAGTGGGAAGACATATCTGAGACGCTAAACCTGTCACATGCTGATGCCGGACCCAGTGGTTCGCCGCAGATGGGAAGACGGTCTAGGAATTCATTGGTCGAAAATAATGACAATGCTCTAGCCCTGGAAGACTCTATAATGTGCCCAATTCCTGAAGAAGTCAGTTCTTCCACAGCAGTCATGGAGGACTCTGCTTTTACACCTATAGTAGGTATAACATCCAGAGGGGGTAGAGCTGTAAACCTGCCAAAAAGATTTCAGGACTACATAATGTGGTAGGCTCTGTTCTGTTTTCAATTGTGAAGAAAAGGAGGTGTTGTACCTGTAATGGTTATATATATATTGCATGATGTTGTATAGTGTGGTATGTTTTCCATATCCATGACCTGACATCACTTGGTGTCATCGTGGAATGTTCGTAGAGTATTTATGTGACGTCACAGTGACAGTCTGACAGTTGACAGCTGACTCTTTCGTTGTACGCTGTTCTTCCTTCTGCGCCCAGCGGGCCTTTGTTAACCTTTTAATTAAAGTAATATTATACTTCCATTGAGTTTGTCTTAACTCCCACACTACACTATCATAAACATTACATGCGCCATCTTGTCTGATGGAAGTTCCTATGTGCACATAAACTGCAGTCATTCTGACCAACCACAGCCATTTTGTATTCCGTTGGTCACCTTTTGTTTCACCCTGCCCTTACTAGCATCCCTCTGACCAACCTGGTATGTGAGCTGGGGGCTACAAACTATTGCCACGACAAACATCGACTTGCTGCCAGAAACTTGTTTTTCCTCTCATCTCTGTTTACAGGCAAACCCATGGACAGCCTTACACAAACAGGTTCCAAGGACCAAACAGACTCTTGCAAACATGGTTCATTGCACTGCACACAGCAAGACTTGTTTTTGCCAACAATGGGACCTGTTTTTATCAACAGAACGGACTCTTAGATCTGGCCGGTCTCACATGTTTTAGACCCTGAAGCAAGGTTCAGCTGCAAGATAAAATTGTCTGTTTGGCCTGGGTGGGAGGAGAATAACTGTTGGGCTTGTGCAACCATGTTGATGAAACAATGTTTGGCTTGTGTGACAACCTGTCCGGGGCGGGGATACCAAGCTTACATGACACTGATCATGAAGATTACTTTGTCCTGATACTGTATAAAAGTGACCTGCAGGAGAGCTGTTGTTAGAACACCTCAGCAGATTACCACGGTGTCTGTTGACAGGTTCTCCTCATGAGAAATAAACTTGTTTCTTGTCTTCCAGTTCCAGCGCCTGCCTCATTATTTTGATAGTAAATTCAGTGAATTAAAGGTGACCCTGCGCCTGGCAGCATTGGGGGGTCTTAGGCGATTCGCTGCTTTTCACAGGTCAAGCAGCAACAACAATCCTTGTCAGGGTGAGGCACAAGCCAACCTTAAATTAAGCTGTGCTCAGCTATCTGGTAGCTTGGCACAGAGCAGTCGGGCTTAACTTAGAGGCAATGTGTAAAGTAGTTGTGCAGCACTTCAAACAGCAAACAGTATTAAAGTGAAAAACACCACAGAAAAAGAACTACACACCAAGTTAGAAACATAGAGTATTTTTTAATAAATACAAAAAGACCAGAATGACAAAAATCCTATCAGTAAAACCAGAGATATGCAATTTTAAAGGTTTTAGTGAAAATATCCCTAAAAATAACAAAGTGCCAAATGTGGATATCTGGTAGCGCCGGACCTGGACAAATGACAAATTCAGGTTGACCGCGATGTAGTGCGAGATGGCTATAGTGGACCCAGTGAAGCCCACTGAACAAACTTTCAAAAAGTGGCATTTTCAAAATGATAGTTTAAAATCCGACTTTATTATAAGTTTCGATTTTTCATTGCAATTCCAAAGACACTAAACATTAACTTGTCACCTGCTCAAAAATGGGAAATTACAGCTTTTTAAATCCAATAAGGTAATTCCAATGCTATCCTTTGAAAGAGGTAGGCATTGCAGTGGTAAAAATAACTATTTTAAGAGTTTTTCACTACCAGGGCATGCAAACCTTAAAATTACATTTCCCACTTTTTAAATACAATGTACCCTACCCTCTGACTGTCCAGGGCCTAACCTAGGGGTGACTTATAAGTATATAAAAGGAAGGTTTGGGCTTGGCAAAAGGTGTATAATACCAGGTCGACATGACAACTTAAAACTACACCAACAGGCTGTAATGGTAGGCCTGAGGCATGTTTAAAGTGCTACTGAGGTGGTTGGCACAATCAGTGCTGCAGGCCCACTAGCAGAATTTAATTTATAAGTCCTGGGCACAAATAGTCCCACCTTACTAGGGACTTGCAAGTAAATTAAATATGCCAATTTGGTGTAAGCCAATCTAACCATGTCTTAAGGAGAAAGCACAAGTGTCTTACCACTGGTTAGCAGTGTGTTTTATCTTGTGATTCCCTGCTGCTCAGCTGGAATGCATGTCATATGGAATGTTGGATGATTGGAATGTGAGTAGTTTATGAATGTCAGTTGAATGAGGGCTGAGCAGCAGGACAGCTGCTCCTGATGGGGTTTTGTATCTTATAACTTATGATCTTAATATCTTAATTAATAAAGTAACTGAAGAATAAATCCTGGAGTTTCCATCATCCTATTGATTACAACATTTTGGCGACATCTTTGGAGAGTCTACGCGTGCAAAATTGTCGAAAATGAATAAGAAAAGCTAAGGAGTACTGTTAAGGAACAAGCAGAGAAATCCAAGTCAGAAGTGAAAAGGAACATTATGAGTAAGAGAAGCTGAACCTGGATATCTCAAGGTAAAAGAAATCTTATTATAAGGGTGTGTGATGCAGTCTGGCAAACTAACCCCATCAGTGACCAATACATCGGTCGCCCTGAAAGCGAAATTTGCCAGATTCAACACCGTGTGTTAGTTGTATTCGGGAGCAATTAATCGAGCCCCAGTCTAGAGCATTTCATTCTGACAGCTGCTGTGACATTGAATATAACTCCTAAGCAGTTAAAACGAGCCTCAATGGAGAGTGAGGAAAATCGCAGCTCTTAATGTTCATTCAACCAAGGACAGAAAACGAGCCTCAGAGAGTGGTGTGAGCATTTTGAAAGAAGAGGTTTAATGACTACTGCCTTGACGTTTAATTGTACAAAGGGGTAAAAAAAAAATCGGGCATCAGTGTAAAGTCTGCGCATGGACGTTTAGAGTAAAAAGTTAACTCTTTATGACCTGTAATTAGTTTGAACTTCGGGGGCAGTGAATCGAGCCCCGGTGAGGAAATGTGACTAATCCTTGGAAATGAATATACCTTATGGGGATTGAAATTAATAAACGGGTGCCTTACAAGGTGTGAGCCTGAGGAACAGAAGTTAAAAAATCAGTGAATTCGAAGGTAGTACGCTGGTTTAACAACAATGGATTATTGAACTTGACTGAGTGATCTTACTTGGCTCCAACTGCCAACTGCTCTTCGTGCTCGAGGAGAACCTTTCACTGGCAAATCTTCAGTTGTTTGATGACGTGACAGAATTGTCCGGACTCATGGTGGACAAGCTGCATATCCCACGTCACACGTTTCCCCTGTCTTCCTTTGAGGATTAGAAGCCGCAGCTCCTGATGACTCATGCCGCTACGATCTGACGTGTTGACGTCTCTTTTCCCTACTCCCTACGCAATGGCAACCACTAGCAACAATGAAGGTTGCTAGGTAACGTAATCGTGAGGAATCTCCGTAGCACTTGAGGGAAGGGGAGACAGATCATGAGGTGCATGTACAGCGGTTTCGTCGGTAAAGTGCTCGGATTTGAAACAATTGAAAAGCAGGATAAGGATAAAAAAGAAAGGGCCCATGTGTTTTCGACATGACTTTCTCCTGTGTGGTTCATTACTTTGCAGATATCACCGGCGTGTTAACAACGGTGTGATCCAGTTTCGAACAGCGTCTGTAAAGTTCAACTGTCCAGGAAATAGTTGCAGAACTTTTAACCATGTGGTGTCTGAATTAGACGATAGATCCCATACAGTGTTCGGGACCATTTTACACTGTGGATAACACAAAGAGGAACTGTAATTTGGGATTCAAGAGCCAGCGTTGGAGACAAATCTTTTCAATTGTTGTGTTTTGAGTAGTTTAAGAGCTGGGTTCTAGTTGGGTTGGTGTTTAAATCATCAGAAGCTGTTTCACATTTAAACCACTATATTTGTGGGTTTATAGTGGCTATGTTGTATGAGGTCACAGTTATTAGAGGACTATGCTGTATATGGTCGCTCATTAGTTATCGTGTTTTGGCGTTGGTGATTGTTTCACCAGGAGTTGTTCCACAACTAGTGTTGTGTGTGGGTGTGTCTAGATTTTAGGCGACTCATTAGCTCATGTTTGTGGGGGCTATGTAGTGTATGGTTACCCCTTGGTTGTGTCGTTAGTCACATGGTTTTTAGAGGGCTATGCTGTATATGGTCGCTCATTGGTTATCACACCAGGAACTGTTTCACAATAGGTCTTGTATGTGAGATGGAGTCAAGATACTAAACCACTATATTTGTGGGTTTGTAGTGGCTATGTTGTATGTAGTCACAGTTATTAGAGGGCTATACTGTATATGGTTATCGTGTTTTGGTGTTAGAGATTGTTTCACCAGCAGTTGTTCCACAACTAGTGTTGTGTGTGGGTATGTCTAGATATTAGGCAACTCATTAGCTCATGTTTGTGGGGGCTATGTGGTATATGGTCACCCCTAGGTTGCATTGTTAGGGTGTTAATGCTAATTTAACAAGAGTTGTTCCACAACTAGTATTGTGTGTGGGTGTGTCTAGATGTTAGACTACTCATTAGCTCGTGTTTGTGGAGGCTATGTGGTATATAGTCACCCCTTGGTTGTGTTGTTTGGGTGTTGATGCTAATTTAACAAGAGTTGTTCCACAACTAGTGATGTGTGTGGATCTGTATAGATGTCAGGCGACTCATTAGCTCATGTTTGTAGGGGCTGTGTGGTATATGGTTACCCCTTGGTTCTGTTGTTTCAGTGTTGATGTTTATTTCAACAAGCTTTGTTCCCAATGGGTGTTGTGTATGAGTTGGCGTCAGGTTGTTGAGCCACTTATTAGCCTGTCTACAAGTTGTTTGCCACATATGTCCAGTTGGGTATGTTATATGCACGTAGTTTTATGTGCTTGTCGTGTACACATGTGATGCTGAGGTGTGCTTGATGTGTGCGCGTAATTTCCCGTAGTATAGATGAGTTATGCGAATACTTATTCTTATTCTATGTGTCCGCGTTGTTCCCTGATATTTGTAACGTCAAGTTTGTTCCTTTGTGTCATGCTTGTTATACTGGTCTGGCCAACTTGTATAATTAGTGACATAAGGATGTAGGATGAAGATAGTTGTTCATTTCGGGAAGTAATGCGATACGGGATGTGTTAAAATATTTTATTTGTGTTGTCTATTTGTACTGTAGTGCACTGTTTTAATATCCTTAACTTTGTGTACTAGAGTGCATCTTATTGACAACTATTTTATTGCTTTATGCAATTGTACCCATAACGAAAGGAGATATGTTGTATCTTGTGATTCCCTGCTGCTCAGCTGGAATGCATGTCATATGGAATGTTGGATGATTGGAATGTGAGTAGTTTATGAATGTCAGTTGAATGAGGGCTGAGCAGCAGGACAGCTGCTCCTGATGGGGTTTTGTATCTTATAACTTATGATCTTAACATCTTAATTAATAAAGTAACTGAAGAATCAATCCTGGAGTTTCCATCATCCTATTGATTACAACACAGTGATAAAGAGCACAGAGTCCTAAGGCCAGCAAAAACTAAGTCAGCAAAGCAGGAGGTTTGAAGGCAAAAAGTTAAGGGGGAAAATCACAGCAAGGATGTCAGGTCTTACACGTGCCCCCCCCAGCTGAAAGTGGGGAAAACCAACCAACCCCTTGGAATTTCTATTCACTAAGACAGAAAAACCTGGAGAGACCATCAGCATTGGTGTAGTCTGTTCCAGGACAGTGTTCCATCATAAATTCCATTCCCTGCAGGGAGATGGACCACCTCAATAGATTGAAATGATCAACCCTCATCTGCATTACCCATCGGAGGGGTCTGTGGTCTGTCTGAACCCGAAAGTGAGCACCAAACAGGTATGGTGTCAGCTTCTTCAGCACCTAGACCACTGCAAAGGCTTCCTTTTCTATCAAACTCCACCCCTGTTACCGGGGAAGTAACCTCCTCTTGATGAAGTCTAGAGATTGAGCCAGATCCTCTTTGTTTAGCTGGAAGAGTACAGCTCGTATGCCATGCTCTAAGGAATCTGTCTGGACAATGAAATCTTTGGAGTAGTCACGGGCCTTGAGCATGGGTGTTGTGCACATTACCTCCATCGGGTATCATAAGCGTTCTGGCACGCCTCCATCCAGATTACCTGTCTTGGCTGCTTCTTGGAAGGCAGCACTGTCAAGGGTGCAACAATGGTGCCATACCCCTTGATGAATCTTCTGTAATAAAAAGTGAGGCACTTACTGGCCTTGATAGTCTGGCCTGCCCTCTGCAGAGCCCAAAGCACTTCCCTGAGGTGGCACAGGTGGTCCTGTCAGCTAGAACTGGCTACTGTACTGTCATCTACATAGGCGGACCTAAATCTCTCCAATCCAGCCAGGACCTGGTTGACCAACCTCTGGAAAGTAGCAGGGGTGATTTCCAACCCAAAGTGCATTACCTAATCAATCAACCAAGCAATCAATCAATCAATCAAACATCAATCAGTTGATTTCTAGAGAGCTACTTATTACTGGTGCATGGGGTTCCAGATTCTAAACAGGGGCCTGTGTTTCAGTCCATGAGCCAGGTCTTCAATGATTTGTGGAACTCTTGTAGTGAAGGAATGGTTCAGAAATGTATGGGAAGGTTGTTCCTCATCTTTGCTGCGATGTAGGAGAAGGAGCGTCTGCTGCTTCTACATTGGTGGATCCTGTGGGGGGTTATTGCGAGTGTGAGGGAGGCAGAGCGGAGGTGGCTGGTGGGAGTTCAAGCAGTAGTTGATGTAGGCAGGCCCACAGTTGTGAAAGACTTTGTATGTGTGGGTTAGTATATTGAACTGACATCTCTTCTGTACTGTGAGCCAGTGGAGTTCCTTGAGGTAAGGGGTGATGTGCATTTGTCGGGGAAGTCTATGGAGGAGGTGAGCCACGATTCCAGAGTAGAGGGCATTGCTGGAAATGGAAGTGCATTTCTGAGGTAGAGAATCCAAACCTCTCTTTGGCCTCCTCAGCAAGATAATCTGCCACTACCCAGACAATAAGTCAAACATGCTGAGAAACTTGGCAGGTCCCAACCGATCTATGTGCTCATCAGCTCTGGGGATGGGGTGTACATCCGCCTTCATTACCACTTTGAGCCCCTGGCCCACACAGATTCTAAGATCTGGGGTGACACCAGGAGGGTCTGTCTTGAGGACCAACACCACTTGGCTGGAACAAGGGCGGTTTGAGGGCTCACTAACACCTAACTCCAGCTTTTTGGAGACTTCCTCAATAGTGCTGGCTCTCACCATATCAGGCAACCTGTAGATTTAACTCTTCACAGCCATGCTGTCCGCTGTATCAGTATCATGGGTACCATGTAGTGAGTTCTGGAGAAGGGAGAAGAGAGAGGCAAACTGCCTCAACAACTGACAGTGGTCTCTTTATTGTTCTAGGGTCAGTTTAGGAGAAAGGCTGACAGCCTCCACCAACCCATTCTGCTCTTTAGAAGAACGGAGGTCGGGGAGAGGCTCACTCTCCTACTTCACCATTTGTTACCAGAAGCATGGTTACCTTGGACTTCTTGAAGTGGGGTTTGAGACGCTTGATGTGCAAATCCTTTATAGGGTTTCTCGAGTCTTGAGGTCCACCATGTAAATTACCTCACTCTTGCGCTCTTCCATATCATGGGGCCAAGACCAGTGGTCCTGGAGGGCCTAGGGCTCCATCCCCCACATTTTTTGGCTAGGCTGAAACTCGACCAGAGTGGCGTTCTAGTCATACCACTGTTTCATGACCTCCTAGCTGACTTTAAGATTTTCCTGATCTTTCTTCCAGAAGCTCTTCATCTTGGTAAAGCGTGCCAGTATGTAGCTGACCACGTCCTGGGAAGCCTTCCTGAGCGCTTGCTCCCAGCCCTCCTTCACCGGACTGAGAAATCCTCTCACAGGGTGCCTGTACAAAAGCTCAAAGGGGCTGAGGCCAACCCCCTTCTGCAGTACCTCCCTGTGAGCAAATAAAAAGGCATAGTAGGAGGACATCCTACTTCCACCTCAAAGGCTCTGACAAGCCCATGATCAGGTTGAGGTTCTGTGATTTTCGACTTCGCTTCGTAGTCAGCCGCCATTTTGTGACAGCCGCCATTTTGTGTTGCCCTCACTCAGGCGACACGGCGAACATAGTGTTTTTGCCTTTTCAGCTGCTCCTCTCTCCTGTTAAAAGTAACCCTTTGTCCTTGTTTGTGAAACCGATGTCAGGGACTGGCAGAGTTAGTTAATCCATGTCTAGACTAATTGATCCTTGTCTTAGTTGATTGCTTGGGTCCCACCATTCTTCCTTTACTTTATCTTGTTTGACTGGCCTTCACTATTCTCTCCATGTACTCTCCTGTTACACAACTATCCTTTGAGGCTCCCAAATACGTCCTGCCACCTGCAAATTGAATTACATGCACTAGCATTGATTAACTTGAGGGGAGGGGAGAACACGGGGTCTGAAAGAAGGGCGTACACAAGATACTCCATAGCTTGTTTTCGAACTTTTCTCATTTGTCAGTTTTGTATGTTTTGGGAGTAGGTATTGTAAATATGTATGGTATAAAATACTGTGCGCCACGGAATGAAGTGGCAGTCTCCTAAGAATCTACTTTCAGTAACTTCTTGGACAACTGTGCTTAGCTGCAGCTAATAAACCTGATTTTCTACGCCGAACGGAGTGTCTCGTGTCTCTGTCTGATAAGGCAGGTGTACCCGGAGATTTTAGGCGTGCCCTGCGCCGCTCGGCCCATAAGGCCAAGTTCTCCAAGGTAATTTAGGGTCTTGTTAAATCTCTTAACAAGCCCATTAGTTTTGGGGAGTAAGGAGTGGCGAACTTGTTGGTTATTCCATTCTCCTTCCACATGGCCTTCATGTATGCCGACATGAAGTTGGTACCACACTCAGACACTACCTCCTTGGGGAACGCCACATGGGAAGAGATACCCATTAGTGCCATGGCCACCACAGGCGTTGTCAGAGTTCACAAAGGTATCACATCCGGGTGCGAGTGGCATTGTCCACCAAGACTAAGTTCAAACCGTTGCCCAAGGGCTGTCTTGGGGTCCAGAGGCCCAATTACCTTAAAAACATTGTCTGTATATTGATCTTTTCAGACATCTTTCTTCCCCCTCTTCTTTCCTTGCCTTTTCTAGACTTAGGGACAGCCGTATCTCTCTGGCACTTTGACATCTTGGTAACTCGTAGCGCCAGGATACCCGTTGGGTGACAGTGCTCAATAAAACTCCCGATAACATAACATAACATAACATAAATACTACTTACATTATATTACATTACAATAATGTTGATGCTCACCCATTCAAAATAGTGGCAACAACAGAGAATGGCTGCCGGGGAACCATGTGCTTTTCACCTGACTTGCCACTGGCTTGGCAGGTAGGGCATGATCTACCATTTGGTAGGGTAAATTCACAGATGGCAGAGTCCAGGTGGTGGGCCCGAGGTTGTTGGAGCCTTCTGTCCCTGGAGCTCAATTCAGGAGGCCAGCCAACTAGCTCTTGGAGTCACTCTGATTGTCCTGGGTTCAATTGATGTAGGTCCATTCCATCTTACCCGGGCAAGAGGGCAGCAGGCAGCACAGCACAGCAGGTCAGCACAGCAGGGCAGAATTCCTTCAGAGTAGGAGTCCAGCAGAGTGGCAGTCTTTTCAGCAGCACAGTAGTGCTTCCTGGCAGAGTATTCCGAGGTCCAGAGGTGTACTGGAGAGTTGGTGTCTGATGTCCAGAATGTGTATCCAGTTGTGTCTTTGAAGTGGGGAGAAGATTATAGAGGCAGGCCTTTGAAGTACACAAGAACCCTGCCTTCCATGCTAATTATAGGGGGTATGTAGCCCTTTGTGTGGAGGCTGGACACTGCTATTCAAGTGTAAGAAGGCTGCTCCCAGCTCCTCCCTCCCACCCTGCCAGTGATGGCCCATCAAGGCACACCTAAGCTCCATATTGTGTATTTATGCAGTATTTCCAAGACAATGCTATGGACCAATCCACTGAGTGGGAAGCGTTTAAGGTAATAGTGTGGGGACAGTGTATGAGTATGACATATGGTGTGTGGAGGGATCAAGGACATGACATTATGACATTGAAGGCTATGTTGAAGATGCTGGAGAACGCAGCCACCAAGGGTTTAGTGAATTATCCCCAGATGGTGCAAACAAGATGGGAATACAGGGTGACTCTTTAGATTATGCCTTCATCATTATACAGCATATATTACTAAAAGCACAGCAAAGGTAACAAGGAAAGAATGATGTTGGCTTGGCTGATTAGATCTGACAAAACACAGATCCCAAAAACCGCATTACATGTGCCTGACATTACATGACTATTACGCTGCCCTGTATGAAGAAGCCAGTAAACATATGACAGAAAGTTGCTGGAAGTATATTCAAACATCCCGGCTAATGAAACTGAAACCTGATTAGCCTTTGATAATGGATTCACCACTAATGATTGATGAGGTGAAAGTTGTGTTGGAGAGTCTGCTAGCATGGAAAACCCCTGGAAGAGATAGATTATCCCAAGAATTTGACATGACTTATAATGACATACTAGCACTTTGATTTTTACACTCTATGTCAAACATAGATTATAAAATTCTAGCTAAATTACTCACGAATAGATCTCCATTTTTGCCTGAACTTGTCCATCCGGGGCAGTCAGGTTTTGTTCTGGGCAAAAATACCTCACTGAATATCCACAGGCTTTATAACCTGATATTGTTGAGAGCTGGAGATCCAGCAGTGGCTGTAGACATGGAGAAGACCTTCAACACTTTGAAATGGGATTATTTGTAGGTGGTGATGAAAGATATGTGCTTTAGATAGGAATTTCGAGGATGGATGCGGTTATTGTATACAAACCCAAATGTAAGGGTTCACAATTGGAGGGAGGTCTCATATGCTTGGGAGGTGCAAACAGACAAGTTTTGTTTCTCTCCTCCGTCTATTCGCTTTGTCAATGGAATGTATGTAGTATATACTCCGAGGAAAAGAATTAAACAGAGGAGTGTCCCTCCCAGGGTATACACATGCTATTTCCTTGTACACAGATGATGTTTTGAAATATCTCCCAGATACCTGGAGGACTTTACGGTCTATCTTACATGCTGGAAAAGATACAGCACACAATGTACAGTGCTAGTCAATATAGAATAATAGTGTGGACTTGATACTCGAAGGTAAACTTACACTTTGTAGTAAGTTTAATAATTTTAGGTATTCACAAATTACGTGCAGTTTTACGACTCTGCACTCCCTATTCTTATGTATGTGGAGTTCTCCACACCTGGAGACTCCATAATCAGGGACAAGAACTTCACAGGCATAAGTATAGGTAGTACAGAGTTGTAAATCTATGCAGGTAGTTTGTGCATTGCATTATGTAGTACTACAAAATACAGTTTGAGGATGAAGCCCTGTGTGTTTCCCCTCAATGCCCGTACATCCGTCAAGGGTACTGTTCCTCCTGAACTCCCATTTCTATGGTGCCAGAGGTCTTTTAGGTATTTGGGAATCCCTATATTTCATGAAGACTGATAGTTGTAGTTAATGGTAACCCAGGTACGATGCAGTTGGCCACAATGGAATCATTGCGCATTTGGACTAGGATGCCTCCCTCCAGGTTAGGAAGTCTGGCCCTTTCGAAGATGGATGTCCTGCTCCAACTTCTGTATTTCTTTGCAAATGTACCGATGGTGGTACCAAGTAGAATCTCTAAGAAGATAAACATTTTACTGTCAGACCTGATATGGGGTGACCAAAGAACTAAATTGGTGCTTTGTAAGCTGCCGCTATTGATAGCTGTTGAGTATCTAATCACTTCCAACTTTGGGGTCTACTATTTAGCAGCTCAGTTGCAGTGGGTGGGGATCTCACAGGGAGTGGAACTTTATTATATAGGAGATATTACACTTAGAGACAAATTGGTAACTGAAATATTAAATACTAGAGCTACGACACAACAACTGACGAGATTACTGGAGGTCAATAGATACTGTTGGAAACAAGCATTGGCAAAGCCAATAAGTCTCACCTATGCAAGAGCTATTGGCTTTTCAAATATGTTTTAGCAATGTTGTACACCAGAGTGGCTGCTGTTCAGCATGGCTAAATGTAATGTTATTGGGGTAATGGAGAGTGGCATGGAGTGGAGTGCCATAAATTGGAGTAGAGTGGAGTATTATGGAATGGCGTAGAGTGACGTGGAGTGGGGTACAGCAGAGTTGAGTGGTGTGGAGAGGAGTGAAGTGTAGTGTTGTGGAGTATCATGGAGGGAGTAGAGTGTCATAGAGTGGAAGCCGCACAGAGTTGAGTAGTGTAGAGTAGAGTACACGGTTGGAGTTCAGTAGAGTGTTGTGGAGTGGCATAGATTGTAGCAGAGTTGTGTAGAGCAGAGTGGAGTGGCATAGAGAGTTTTGCGTACGTGGAGTAGAGTGTTGTAGCATAGAGTGGTGTAGGGTGGAGTAAATTGTCATAGAGTGGAGTGTAATGTTGAGTGCCGTTGAGTGGAGAGGCACAGAGTGAGATAGAGAGGAGTGGCATAGAGTGTCAGAGTGGAGTGGCAAAGAGTGGAGTAATGTGTCATAGATTAGAGTAGAGTAAAGTGGCATGGAGCGGCATAGAGAGAGTTGCACAGAGTTTCGTAGAATTCCATAGAGTGGAGTAGATTATTGTTGAGTGGAATAGAGTGTCAGTGGAGTAGAGTTTAATGGAATATAGCATCATAGATTGGAGGATCATGGAGTGTTGTAGAGTGGAGTTTAGTAGAGTTGAGAAGACTGGGGTGAAGTGGCGTAGACTGAAATGGAGCAGAGTAGATTGGAATAGAGTGCAGGGGTGTAGAGTGTATTGATTTTGATTAAAGTGCTGCAGAGTGCAGTGGCGTAGAGTGCAGCGGTGTAGAAGAGAGTGGCATTTCTGTGGAATGGTGTGGTGTGGAGTGGAGTGGCATAGAGTAGAGTGGCATAGACTGCAGTGGCATAGAGTAGATTGTTTCAGAGTAGAGTGAAGTGGCAGAGAGTGCAGTTGTATAGAGTAGAGTGTAATAGAGTGCAGTGCTGCAGAGTAGATTAGAGTGGCTTGGAATGGATTGACATAGAGAACCTTGAGGTAGAGTAAAGTGATGCAGAATAGAGTGGTGTAGAGTGCATTGGTGTAGAGTGCAGTGACGTGGTGTGGAGTAGCATAGAGTGGAGTGGAATAGAACAACGTAGACTGCAGTGGAATAGAGTAGATTTTTTCAAAGTAGAGTGAAGTAGTGTAGTGTGCACTGGTATAGAGTGTAGTGGCACTCTATACTCTACAGTAGATGAGAGCAGTGGTGTAGAGAGGAGCAATGCAGAGTACAGTGGCATAGACTTCAGTGGCATGGATTTCAGTGGCATAGAGTTCAGTGGCTCAGAGTCCAGTTTTGCATAGCATACTGTTGTAGAGTGCAGCAGTGGTGTATAGTAGAATGGCGTGGAGTACATTGGAGTAGAGTGCGGTGGCGTAGAGTAGAGTGATGCAGAGTAGAGTGGCATAGAATGCAGTGGTGAAGAGTAGAGTGGCATAGAGTGGCACAGAGTAGATTGGCATTGAATGCATTGGTTTTGACTTTAGTGGTGTAGAATGCATTGGCATAGAGTGGTGCAGAGTAGACTGGAGTGGCACTGAGTGCAGTGGCGCCCAGTGCAGCAGAGGAGGGTAGATTATTTCAAAGTAGAGTGCAGTGGTACATTGCGTAGAGGGGATTGGCATAGAGTGCACTGGCGTACAGTGGAGTGGCACAGAATAGATTGTATTGGCGTAGAGCGCAGTGGCATGGAGTGCTGTGTTGCAAAGTAGGGTGGCAGAGAGCAGAGTGTTGCAGAGTGGTGTAGAGTGCAGTGCCGAAGAGTGCAGTGGTGCATAGTAGAGTAGTGTGGGGTATAGTGCATTGGCATAGAGGAAAGTGAAGTGGTGTACAGTAGAGAGGCGTAGAGTGGACTGGTGCAGAGAGGAGTGCTGTGACGCGGTATGGAGTGGTGCAGAGTAGAGTGCAGTAGCGTGGTGTGGTGCAGAGTAGAGAGGAGTATGCACGGTATGGAAGCGTACAGCTATTCCAGACAACACATCTTCAATTGAAATGACCATTAGATTTGCGCTCATATACAGTTTTATTGATGAAAGTATAGGGCGCACAATTGATAACATGTGTAAATGTCATCACATAAATGTATTGATTTGATTGTTAGCACAGTTCATTTACAGACACTTAAGTTTTGTTGTGTGCTAGAAATAAAACAATATATCGTACAGCCTTCTGCAAGCAGACCCCCCAATAGCCAGCAAGATTGTCACATACAGCCTCTCATTTTAAAGTAATAGAAAATAAATAAACACCAGGCTCCTTGGAAGACACATCCTGACGTTTGACCTCTGTCTTTAAATGCACAGCAAATAAGACAAGAAGAAGATTTAAAGGCCTGTTTACAGAAAGCGAGTTTGTGGAAGAATACAGTAAACAAGGTTTGGCCATGGGAGGGACAAACTTGAGCTGGGCAATATAAAGCATATAAAGGCAGCACATAGAAAGCCAAATAATGTTAGCTACAAAATACAAAGCCAATGGTAAACAACAGGCGGAATGCATTCCTAAGTCAACTTTCTGAATGTCCCGAAGTTGTCTTTAGCAGGCTGCGACCTAAAAATGCCTAGCTCGCACAAAGGCCAAATCAGTATATGACCCTGGGCTCCCCTTCTGTCTGCACTCTAGACTGTGTGACATAGGAATGACATTAAGCAGGGAGTGTTCAAATAATGTCATAGAAAGCTCAGTCGGGGACCTGTCTGACAATCATAGGTGACTTGCATTCGAAAAAAGTTGCGACGGAGGGTGTAAATGTCCTATTACTTACCGGTAATCTTCATTACTCCGGGTCCCGTAGTCCTCGACACCTCGATAAACAAAGTGGAGATAACCATCTCCCGACAGAAAAAAACAAGAGGAATGCTGGGACACTAATACTGCCCCTCCCCCCGGGAGTACATAAGCAGTACTTACCCAGCAGCCCTCCTGTACTAAAAAAGCCCAGACAGGAAGGCCGGCCGTCCAGGAGGCAGGGAGGGTCGTATGAAGGTGTCGAGGACTACGGGACCCAGAGTAATGAAGATTACCGGTAAGTAAGAGGACATTACCTCAGGTCCATCCGTCCTCGACACCTTCATAAACAAAGTGGAGAATACCAAAGCCAAAGAACCCGGCCGTTCGCACGCACAAGCAAACCCAGGAAACCACAACAAGCAGCAACCCAAGGTAGCACCAAGAAGGAGGGACAGGAAGACCTGCAGGAAACAACCGGCCTGCAACCCAGAACAAGACAGCAAGGACAAGGACCGGAGAAAAACAGAAGGCCAGTGCACCAAAAGGAGCCCGCCAACCCGGGAAACCCCCGAGAAAGGCAACCAGAACAAGGGCACAAAGGACCCGCCAAAGCAACCCACCGGACATGGCCGACAAGGCCAGAACCAGCAGGAAGACCACAGGACCCGGCAGACCCCCACGGAAAACCGAGACATCCCCCAGGACCCAAGAAAGGAGAAGATACGGCCCCAAAGAGACCAGAGGAGAAACCCCGGCCGAGGAAGGGAGGCCACATGAACCCCGGAACCGAAAGGAGGGAGAACCCAAACCCAAACCAAAGACAGGGAAGGGGAAGAACCCCAAAAGGCCAAAAAACACCACAGGGAAGGAGGACACCAACCAACCAGGAATGCCACCAAACCCAGGACAGCACAGGCAGAGGGGGCCAACCCAAAAGAACACCGCCCAGAGAAACCCCCAGAAACCAGTCAAAAGCCGACCCAGCAAGGAGAGGCCAACAAGACCGGAAACCAACACCGAAATAAATCCCACCAAGACGGGAACAGAGCCACCGGCCCCAACCCCCAGAACCCCAACCCAAAAAGGGAGGGAACACAAGGCAGGAAGGGGGCCTAGAACAGCCGGGGAAACCCAGCAGCCACCAAACCAGGCACAGAGGGCAGCGCAAAGAATGCACCCACACGGCACAGGATCACCTGAGAACTACACCCAAGGCTAGGCAAGCTGCAAGGGCAGGAGCCCCGGAGAAGAAAAGATCCAGGAAGCACAGCACTCAGACCACAACCAAAAGGCCCAAACCCAGCCACCGGAGAAGAGCCAAGGAAAACAGCCAGAGCGGGGCAACAAACTCCAAAAGAACCAGGCAGCCCGGACCAGAGCCAAGCAACTCGACCCTGCAGGAGGAACCGCAGGCCCAACAAACCCTAGAAGGAGCCCACGCAGCACCCAGCCCAACCCAAAAGGGCAGGAGGGACCGGGAACCACCAGCACAACACTGCCGGACCACACAGAAGGCCAAAGAGGAAGCAGGAGGAAGCAGAACAGGCCGAGGGCCAAGCAGCCCCACAACCGCAGACAACCCGCAGCCAAGAGGGAGGAACCACAGAGGCAAAACACCCCAGAACCGCACCCCAACCAGAGAAGGAGGGGGAGGGGGGGCACCCAAACAGACCCCCACCGGGAATCGAGGGAGCAAGAAGGCTGCAGACCCGGAGCCAAAGGACCCCCCACAGGCAAACAACCCAGGGGAAGAAGCCCCGGAAGAGAACCGCCAGAAAGAGAACCCAGAAGGAACCAACCGGAAGCGGCCACAACAGCAGAACACCCTGCCAGGACACCAAGAGAGCCCAGGCACGGGACCAGAGCCCAAAAGGAGCCCAACACACAGGAGCGGAAGCCCCAGTAGACACCCAGCCAGGCACCCCCAAGGGAACCAGACGGGACCAGAACAACTCAGGGAGCAAACACACCGGAGCGCAGAAGGACCCAGAAGCCAACAGCACCCAGCAGCCGCAGGCAGGCACCAAACCGGCCCGAACAAGCACAACCATGGAGCAGACCGCGGAGCACGGGAACAGCACAAAAAAACCCAGAACAGGTGGCAAGACAGGACATGCCAGCAGGAAGGAAGCCACGACAAAACAGCAGCTGCAGCAACCAGGGACCAAAGCCCAACTGCCACCGGAAGCAAACTCGGGGGGGGAGCCAGGATGAAGAAGAGCAGGCGCCCAACCAAACCAGTCCAAAACCCCCACGAGGCACCCTCAGGAGGCCAAAGCCAGGAACAAACCAGGCAGGCCAACCCCACGGCAAACCCCGAAGGGGAGGCCAGGAAACAGCAGAAGCCAGCCAAAGGCAAGCCCAAAGCACCAGGAAGACCCAGGCGGAACCCCAACCAGGACCAAGGCAGCACAAGCCACCCAAGAGGAACCCGGCGCAGCCTAAGGGACTTTGGGAGGGCCTGGAATCCAAGCTTCAAATGCCGACCAACCACACAGAGGCCAGGAAGCGGAGCAGAGGCCACAACACCCAGCCCGCAGAGGAGGCAAAGCCATCGAAGAAAAACAACGGCAGGCCAAGCGGAACCAGGGGAGCCAACAGTCCAGCGGTCCCAGAAACAAGAACACCAACCCACCCCAGGCGGGGCCAGGGAGACAGAAGCTGAAGGGGAACAGAACGAACCCCCAACAGGCCGTCGCAGAAGAAATGAGGAGCAACCCTGACACAAAGTAGCAGAGGGCAAGGTGCAAGCAAGCAGGCAGGGAGACACCAACCACACAGTGAATCCCCGGAGCAAGGAAAGGCAGAGCCATCAAAAAAAGGAACCAGCCACCACAGAGGCGACAGGAACGCACGCCAACCAGTGGCAGGCCACAACAGAAGAGCGAAAGCCAACAGCACAGAAAAGCAGCAATCAACTCACTGGAGAGGAAACCCCACAACAGAGCCTGAAAGACCCACAGGCACGAGAGGCCAAAAGCAGGGGCAACCCCCGAAGAAGCGCACCAAAGGGAGAAGACCCCCGGCAAGCTCCAACCCTGAAAACAGACCAGAGCCGGGGCCAGCAAGCGGCAAGGCAGCAGGGCAGGAACAGAAACCCGAACCATGCAGCCCAGAAAGAGGAGCACAGGAATCACAGTGCCTGAATGCCCAGCACCCTGCAGACACCCCCGCACCACAGGAGGGGGGGGGGAGACGCGGACAGAGAGCACCTGCGAACACCAGGACGTCCGAGCGACCCCAGGCCCATAGAAGCACCCGCCACCAAGGCCACACAAGAAGCAAGCAGAGCGGAGCACCCAGAGGCAGCTGCAGGCCACCCCAAAGGAAGAAGGGACAAAGCACAGCGCAAACGCATGCACCCCAAGCAAGAGGCCCCAGCACAAACCTCGGCACCCCCAGGAGGCACCCGAAGCAGGAACAAGGCACGCACAGAAGGACCGTCCGTCAATACACCAGGACAGACACCAGCAGGCCAACAGAGACCCCCAGTGGAAAAAAGGGGTCCAAAAACAACCAGAGCAGGGGCCAACGACCCAACAAGGCCCCCACCGCAGCACGGTGGAAAGTAAAGATGGCGTGTATACGTAAAGCACGCGAGCACCGAAGGAAACATGGCACTGAGTAGGCACAAACACCACAGTCCCCCAGAACAGGAAAGAAACATGGCATCCCAGCGCCCAAGACCACAGCAGGGCGCCAGAAACCTTGCAGGAAGCAAGGAACCAGCAAAAGAGCCAAGAGAACCGGACAGAAACAGAGGATGAAAGCACACAGCAAGATCCGAACCGGAGTACCACGCTACCGGAGCTGACGCTCCAGCCGCCACGCCACACCCACATCCCCATGGAAGGAACGACAGCCAGCAGAGGACCGGAACCAAAGACGGCAGCACCAGCCACAACAGCACATCCAAACACAGCGCAGCTGAAGGACAGGCCTGTAAACCAGCGGGGGAAAGCACTCTCGCCCTTGCAGCGGAGAGAAGCCACAGGGACCACCGACACCCGACAGGGGTGGCGCCAAAGGCAGAGGAACACATGCCATACAATAAAAATAATTCCCACGAAGGACATATCGCCAAGCACAACCTGGCTGTGCAGCACGCCCCCGGAGCGCATCGACGCCCTGTCCGCTGCAAGAAGCCCTCAAGGAAAAGAGACCAGCCGCCATTCCCAATTATGTGGCAGTAAAGGGGATGTATCGCAGAGGAAGAGCGCATGAGGTGCAGGCATCAGACCCTGGGTGCAGCACCAGGAGTCTTTCGATGTGTGTCTCGGCTTCTTCCAGAAGGCTAGCCTGCCATCTTGAGGTGCCGGGTTTTTAGGAACCCGGTGGTGCCAGGGGATTACACCCGAAGACCTCTGAGTTCTCCCTGTTCCGGACCACAGAAACACAGAGTCTTCCAGTTGAAGTCAGAGATCGAGTTTTATTGGGTGCAACCAAGTAACATGTGTCCTAGAAGCACGACAACACGGGTCGTGTATTCTCAGGAGACTGCTCGTTTTTACAGAACCAGCCTTCTCCTTATATACAGAAATAATAGCTGCAGGCAAGAATTCTTGAGTTTATGATATGGCGATACACATATTTCTACAATAATACAAAGAGCGAAGTCATGTAGGCCAACCCATATTTTAGACGTCCAGTTCGTGATAGATTACCCGGCCAGGCCCGGAACTCCCATCAGATATCGATGAAACCCCAATAAAGCAGGGCACCTCCTAGTCATAAAACTGGCCATAAACAAGGAACATGGACAGGTGTGTGTGTGTAGAAAACATGGTCGGTACGTAGTGAATGGTTTGTGGCATGTTATGCATTGATGCTATCTTATTCAGCCACTGGGCGAGGAGCTGCCCAAACAGGTTCGGCTGGAGGCAATGGAGTCGGTTGGGACAGGTCAGGGGGAAGTCAGGGAAGGTGGACGTGTCCTTTTAGATCAAGCTCGACCTTACTCAATTGACTTATATGAGGGCAAGACACAAGATGGATGCTGTTCACAAAATGGAGTCTAAGGGTTCGGAACGGAAACTACGATTTAAGGGTGTTGGCATCCCTCAATCATGACGCAAATGCATAGAGATGATGTCCTAATCATTACCGGTCCGTCGTCACCAAATTCGTCATGATACGTTGATATTTTGTGGCACGGGTATTGGACCTCGATACCGGGATAACAGCAGGGTCCAGAATTTCAGAACCACAGACCCTCCTTTTGCCCTCATATTAGGCAATAACTCATGTTAATCTGAGTCCAAATCTGTATAAATGAATTCGTGGAGATGCTGCTGTAGCATCATTCTGTTGCTCAGTTCGTCCCTTGACACAGGCTTCCTTACACATGGAGTAGCACAGAGGCCACATAGTGCAGGAGCGCACTGTACACACAGGCAGAACATAAACAGAAGCGCTAAAATCATCCCAATGAAGATCAGTGTTTTCCATCCCCAGGCAGTGATCAGTTCCCAGAACCACAATAGCAGGGACCAATCCCCTTTTTCCACGTGAAGGGAACCAGATATTTTGTGTAGTTTGGAGATGGCTTGGTACACTGTTGGTGCATTATCAGGGATGAAAATGCAGCAACTGGATTGGATCACTCTACATACACCACCACGGTCTGCAAGTATGATATCTAGGGCAACCCGGTTCTGAAGGGTCATAAGTCGATCCGACTGAAGCTCAGCTGTTAAGATGTCAAGGGCTCCGGCCGTTTCGGTCACGGCGGATTCAACTACCCTCGATAACTGGCGAATGTTCCTGCTGTTCACCATAGGCCCCCAAAATGGCAGAAAACCCTTTGCGAAGTCTGCAAATTCCTGACCCGCAGTGTCGTCTTGACTCACGACACCCCTAGCTGTTCTTGTCCGATGGTAATCTGCCCTGGCCGTGTAGGTGGGTGGCAGCAGAAATGAGATGAAACACGTGCCCGAGAAGTCAGGGGGCAACCATGTATAGGCTTTGTCATGGCAGACGAAATAGGTGCCTTTAGCTGCCAAGAATAGAGGGGAAGTTCGGGAAGCGAATACATACGTTTCCGTGCATACGCTCTTCCCTATTTGTGCTTTGGGATCCCTGCCGATACCTTGCAGACATAAGTGACCTCGGTGGGGCACTATCCAAACTGGGCGGGAGTTCTTTGCTGTCTGGCCCTTACTCAAGGAAACCCCATATTTAGTTACGCTCCGACGACTGTATGGAGTGAGTTCATCTTTAGGAATCACCTGATATGTGTCCATATCCCTACTCATATTTCTTATCCCTGCCACTAGTGCCTTGTTGCTGGAATCGCTCTCAGTGGAACGGGGCGGGTATGGTTCTAGGGCGAACAGGAACATGGTCTGGAAAGCCCGCAGAGAACCATAATAACTGAATGGCAGGATGAAGTATGGGATACCCTTATCAGTTGCGTGCGGCATGAGTCCGCATATCCAACAGTTCGATGTGTTCATTATGGACTGGTGTTGGTGTAGGAGTTGGACGAATGAGTTATTTATAAATTCGAGTCTTCTGGCAGACTCGTGTTCAGGTAGAGGGTGAAAGGAGTGCGGAGAGATAGTAGGAGGAGGTGTGGGCCGAGTGTCATTTGCAAAGGTAACTTGAAATGTGAATAGAGTATAGCCAATCAAGAACATCGTTATGCTACACAACATTAAAATACATATTATCAGAAACCTTTTTCTGGCCAGTATTGTCCATAATTGCCGTTCAAAGTTTGTGAATCTAGCAGGTCTCTCTACCCTCGGAAACTCCATCCTCTAGTTGCTGCCCGCGGTGGGAGATTGATTCTGCCAGGGAGTGCGCTCTGTTCAGTCCGGGGTAACTCCCTTGGACCAACCAGAACCGTTGACCTAAACGTCCCCAGCTGCACTCCCCAGACTTCAACCGCGACCCTAGCAGCAGAACCGGATGGCGGTTCGAAAATCAAAAATGAGCAAGTTCCCTGGGCGAGAGAGCTGGAAAATCAAAAATAGTTCTTGGGGGAAAGGAAAATCGCATTAATTTGCTTTTTTTTATTAGTCTCTTTGTCTCGACCTTAGATTATATCGTTGTTTCCCAGGTACGGTGTGGTCTTCAAACAATGTCTCAGGTTCTGTAGTGTCCAACTGCATTGACGGTGGCACAAGTCCTTGTAAAATACGATCACTCTCCTTTTCGGTACCAGTTCCTTTCAAACGTGCATCGCTGAAAGGGACGAAGCGAGATATGGACTCTGTCTCAGAGTCGGCGATTCCTTCCTTGACCCACCGGTCGTATGGAAGGGGCAGAGGGACCCGTTTACAATGGGTCCCGTGGATCCAGTTCTTCTTTCCTTCCACCCGAACGGCTGATCTCGTGGAAAGAAGGACAAGGTATGGTCCGGTCCACCTGGGCTGTCCGTTGTTCGAGCGCTGAAAATTCCGCACCAGCACCCAGGTGCCGGGTTCGATGGAGTGACCTGGATCATCAGAGGCTGGTGGAGAGGAACTGTGAACCTGTTGGTGTAAAACACGCAATTAAGTTGTTAATTCGCACAAATAGTCAAGCAGTACAGGGTGCTCTATTTCGCTGAGTTTCTTTGGCCTTGGCACGCCCCAGACGTTGGCTGGGCAGCCAAACACTATTTCATGGGGGCTAAGTCCTAATCTGGAATGGACAGTCATTCTGGTAGACAGGAGTGCTAGAGGCAAGGCGTCAGGCCATTTAAGACCTGTACTGGCTTGGATCTTGGCTAGTTTGAGTTTTAGCGTGCCATTGTAGCATTCCACTAATCCAGCTGATTGGGGGTGATTTGCAGCGTGGAATTTCTGGTGTATGCCTAGACACTCACACACTCTCCTCATCACTCGTCCCACGAACTCACTTCCATTATCACTCCAGACGATTCTAGGCATACCGAACCTAGGGAAGAATTCCTTGACAAGGGCTTTGGCAGTTGACAAGGCGGTGTTGTCCTTAAGGGGATACGCTTCCACCCACCTGGAGAAAGCGCAAACAACAACGAGCACATATTTCATATTGTTGCACCTCTCCATGTGGATGAAATCGAGCTGCAAAACCTCGAACGGATATGTTGGAGGCGCAAAATGGCCAGCTGGAGTTGGGGTTCCCCTACCGGGATTGTGCTTCAAACACACCATACAGTTTCTGACCACATTCTCTGCACATTTTGGGATATTACTATTCTGCAATACTGGGGCCAATAGTTTACAGATTCCTTTCGTACTGATGTGCGCAATTCCATGGGCCATTGTTACCACTGCAAGTACATATGCGTTAGGTAATAGCCATCGCTGGGGTTCTGACAATTCGACCCAATAACCATTCGCATCTAATCTACCCTTGCTTTCTCTCCATTCATTCACCTCTTTCTCAGTGGCCTCAGCTTGCATAGTTTTCACGCTTTCAATGGTGTCCTCACACATACCCACATCGGTAATCCGTCTAGCGGGACCTACAACATACATCCGACTCATTGTGTTCCTTGCAGTCTCTTTCGCAACCTCGTCTGCAAATGCATTCCCACGGCCAACATCATCTTGAATCTTTCTGTGTGCACTGCATTTCACAATTGCAACTTGTAGTGGCAAGGTCAGTGACTCGAGGAGCTCATTAACTAGCTGACCATGTTGTATCTTTGCACCATGCGACGTCAAGAACCCACGTTCACGCCACAATCTCCCAAAGCTGTGAGCCACGCCAAAGGCGTATTGGCTGTCAGTGTACACATTCACTCGCTTTCCTTTCGCCAACACACATGCTCTTGTAAGTGCGATTAGCTCTGCGGCTTGCGCGGAATTGTGGGAAATGCGCGCGGTCTCTATAATGGTGTGTAATGTCGTTACGGCATATGCTGCAGTCGTATCACCATTCGGCAACTTGAAACATGAACCATCAACCCATAAAGTATCATTGCATTCAGGAAGGGGAGTGTCCTGTAAGTCTACTCTCCCTTTGGTTTCTTCTTCTGTCCTAAAGCAGCAGTCATGTTTTTCAACCTCGTCTGTCTCTGCCGGGATGGGTAGTAGCGTAGCGGGGTTGAGTGTATCACACCTCTTTATGTGAATGTGACTCGCTAACAGTGTTAGTTCGTAACTGGACAGTCGAGCGCTAGTAAGATGTTGTGTCTTCGTCCTGTTTAACAAAATGTCTACTGCATGCGGGACCATAACGATCAGAGTGTTATTCATGACTAACCCAGCGGACTGCCGAATGCAGACAGCCGCTGCGGCGGTGGCCCTCAGACAACTTGGTAGTGCCTTAGCCACAGGATCTAGAGTCGCTGAAAAATACGCGCATGGGCGCTGTTTGTCCCCAAAGTATTGTGTTAGGACTGATAATGCACAACCTTCCTTCTCATGGACATATAATGTAAAAGGCTTACTGTAGTTGGGGTTTCCCAACACAGGAGCCGAGCACAATGCATCACGCAACTCGTGGAAACTTGTCTGACAATCTTCAGACCAGGGCATAGGATTGGGCGTGTCTTTACAGAGTAGTGCCAGCAAGGGTTTAGCCAGTAGTGAGAAATTCGGTATCCATTGTCTACAGTACGATGTAATGCCCAAGAAGGCCCGAACCTCTCTCTGTGTCCTCGGGGCACTCAGTTCTGCAATTGCCTGTATTCTTTCTGGTGTCAGTCTCCTTCCCTCCTTCGATAAGATGTGACCTAGGTAGGTCACTTCTTGTCGACAGAATTGTAGTTTTGAAAGAGAGACTTTGTGCTTCATGTCGCATAAGCGACTCAATAACGACAATGTAGCTCGCTTGCAAATTTCTTCAGTGTCTGCAGCGATCAGCAGATCGTCGACATACTGAATCAGAGTTGAACCATCAGGTAGAACAATCGTGTCTAGTTGTGTTTTCAGGGCCTGACTGAATATTGATGGGCTTTCGTAGTAGCCTTGAGGAGCGCGCTTGAAGCGGAAACTTCGTCCTCCTAAATTGAAGCCAAAAATATCTCTACTCTCCTCAGCAATCGGGATGCTGAAGAAAGCGTTCTTCAGGTCAATCACTGAAAACCAAGTGGCAGAGGCTGGAACCATTGTCAATAAGGCAGTAATGTCGGGGACAACTGGAAACTGTGGGATAACCACCTTATTCACTTCTCTAAGGTCAATCACAAACCTGTACACAGGCGGCTGTGAAGGATCGGTACGCTTTAAGACGGGCAAAAGAGGACTGTTACAAACGTTGCCTGTTGTTTCTTCGATGACATCTTTCTCGATCAGATCATAAATAATCGTCAACAACGCCTTTTCGCATTCGCTAGATATTTTGTATTGGGGAATACGTGGCAACCTAACGTTGGCTTTCAATGTTATGACATACGGTGCTATCTCCAAACGGCCTACATCATTGGAACCATTAGCCCACAGTATATCCGGAAGAGATGACAATTCAGTTGGAATATTTTCCTTTGACAAATACATTGGAGAAATGACTTTCTTACCTAAGCAACGCGTTCTTACAAACGCAGCTTACAGGTGGCGGTGTGTGTTGGACGCTGTATTGAATTGTAAACTGTGCCGCTGCTGATCCTAAGAGCACGCATGATTATTTTTAAAACTACTTAGCATATTTGCACATTTATCTCTAACGTCCGCGGCTGATATTAAAAGCACGCTGGACAAAATATTTTTAAATTGTTTATTGTACCTTTTCATGTGAAAGCCGCATTTCCTGCACTTTACTGCCCTCGTGGTCCCGTTCCGCCCCGGCTTGTGCCGTTTGTTGCGGAGGGCCAGTTCGAGGAGCGCACTTCCTGTAGGCTGACACCACTTCCGCCCTGCGCTAGTCCTTGCAGGTGAGCGGTCTAGTGGTCCCTCACCCTTAGTACTTAATGGTGGCATGGAGGAAGCGCAGCGGACGAGCGCAGCGGGAGCACCGACTTCGCGCCGAAGTCGCGCACAAGTCAAGCCCGTCTGCGCCCGTCCGCGCCAGTACGTGCCCAGGGCCCAGTTCCCCTGCCCACGATTACGTAACTTACTCTCGTACCGCCTTACTGCGGTTGCGGGGACCTTCCTGTTCCTCGAACATTGTTTTTAATTGTTACAATGCTCCCATTTCTTGTCCAAATTGCAGCTTCTCATTGGAATCTTCCACGTCAAGTATAGACTGTATGTCTTCTACTTTTTGGAACATTCCCTCCCGTAGTCACACTCTCCCCTCCACTCCACCCAATCCCGGCTCCTCTCTGAGGTTTATCAGTATTAATTGCCGATCTCTCGCCAAACACAAGAGAGACATTTTTGACCTTTTAGAGACAGTTAGCCCAGCTGCCATGTTTGTCACGGAAACCTGGTTAAATGACAGCTCTGGCCCTGACATCGCCATGGCTCTCCCCAATGACTACACCTATGTTGGGCGAAACCGGGCTCTTAAAGATGGCGGGGGAATTGCCATTATTTTCAAGAGAGAATTCTCTTGTAAATGGGAAGATCTTGATTTCCCTAATTGCGAAGCTGGTTTGTTTAAACTCTTACTTACCCCTCATTTTACTTTAACCGGCACGCTGATCTATCGTCCGCCGGGCTCTGCTAGTAGCTGGGCTTCCTCCTTCCCTGACCTTATTGCCCCATTCTTGGCGCAATCAACTAATTTTATCGTCGTTGGTGATTTAAACATCCATTTTAACTCTGCTTCATGTGCTATCTCCACACGCCTTTTACAGGATCTTGCAGCTTTAGATCTTCACCTCCATAATTCCGACCCCACTCATAAGGCCGGTAATCTTTTAGACCCCATTATTTCTAACCTCACTGGCATTTCCTACCAATCTTCAAAGCCGGTCTCTTGGTCGGACCATTTTATTGTTAATTTCTCAATTGAAATGGCTATGGTTAACCCCTCTAATCCCGCTCTCCCTCACAAAGCCAGCAGGAACTGGAAACGTTTAGATGTAGATAAACTGAACTCATCTCTTACCAACTCAATACCCACGTCTTCCAGTATAACTACCAAAGAGCTACCTTCTGTCAGACTGTGGTTGACAACTGCTTTGGATTCTTGTCTCCCAATTCAAAGAAATAAATCTCATATCCATCACTCACCAGCACCATGGTTCACTGACGCCCTTCGCCAAGAAAAATCTAAGTGTAAAAAACTGGAACGCATATGGCGCTCCAACTATGACTCTGTTCAGAAAGCTGAAAACAAGGCTGCCCTTAAAGCTTATCACTCGGCTTGTGATATTGCCAGAGCAAATTTTGCTAATACCACTATCCTTACGGCGCAAAATAGACCCAAGGCCCTGTTTAAAATTGTTAAGGAGCTATCAGGTGCATCTACTGTACCTAAGGACCCCTGTCTGGATACTGCCCAGTGTGAAGTTTTAGCCAATTTCTTTGTTGAGAAAATTGAGAAGATCTATGAGACTTTTAACTCTACTCCCGGTGCGTCCACTTACCCTGATCTAACCGTATGTACTCCCCCACCGGTCAATTTCCCTTGCTTCACTTCCATTACTCCCCAACTTCACGCTTGGGATCCCATCTCCCCTACGCTTCTAAAAAAGTATCTACAGGATATAAAATCTGGTTCCCCCCTTGACCCTATGCCTCCTCAAGTTTTGAGCTCTTTGGACCCAGCCCTACTCCTTATTATTCTGAAGGTTCTGAACGCATCACTTACTGAAGCTATCGTTCCTAATGAATGGAAGCACGCTATGGTGGTCCCATTATTAAAAAAGGCCAACGCAGATCCCAATAACCCATCTAATTTTCGCCCTATTTCTTTGCTTTCATGTTTCTCTAAAATTTTATAGAAACATGTTAATTCTTTGCTCAATTCTCACGTGGAAACCTCCAATTTTCTTCATGGCTCTCAATCCGGGTTCAGGGCGGGTTTCTCAACTGAAACCACTCTCCTTGGTGTGTCAGAATCCATCAGACAAAAGGTGGACAATGGGGAGACAGTGGCACTCATATTGCTTGATTTGAGTGCCGCATTTGACACCGTCTCCCATTCCATCTTGTTGTCCACCTTGAAATCTGTGGGTGTCGGTGGTTCCGCCCTGGCCTGGATTGCTAATTTCCTTTCTGATCGCACGTTTCAAGTTTTTTCTTCTACATCTGTCTCATCAATATTCCCCTCCAATCACGGTGTCCCACAAGGGTCTATCCTCAGCCCTCTTTTTTTTAATTCATATGTTAGACCTCTTGCTTTTTTGGCGGAACAGGCAGGTCTCACTATTTATTCCTATGCCGATGACACTCAAGTCATCTACTCACTCTCCACCAACAAAAATCTTCCCTCTTCCTCTCTTCAAGCTGGACTGAAACAGATATCGGCATGGATGCTTGAGCACAAATTAAAACTGAACGGGGAGAAAACAGAACTGCTCCTGTTTGGCTCTGACACCCCGCTCTGGGGCCCACAACACTGGCCGCCGGAGATGGGCCCTCTTCCTACCCCAACTACTACTGCTCGTAATCTTGGGGTCCTCCTTGACAATCAATTGTCCTTCAGGCAACACGTCGTGAAAGTCTCCGCCACCTGTACCACCATCATCAGGTGGCTGAGGAAAATCACGTGGATGCTGCCTGTTGACACCCTGAGAACTGTAGTCCAGGCTCTTGTCACCTCACGCCTGGACTATGGTAACATCCTACTCCTGGGTGCCTGCAAGGAGGTAACTAAGAAGTACCAGGTGGTACAAAATATGGCTGTTCGCCTTATTTGTAACCTACCCGCCAGATCCTCAGCCACGTCTCATATACGTAAACTAAATTGGCTGCGAATTGAGAGCAGAGTCAAATTCAAGGCACTATGTCTCATGCACAAGATCATGACTGGAAAAGCTCCACACTACCTATCTGTTCTAGTGCAGCAATATCTTCCCCCTCGCACACTTAGGTCATCTACCCAGAATAAGTTTAGGATACCGCGTGTCAAGAGAGCTAAAATGGGAGGTCGCTCATTCTCCCTGTTAGCGCCTTCTCTTTGGAACTCCCTACCCCTCCCTCTGCGTTCTGAAATGTGCTTCTTGACTTTCCGTAAAGGAATTAAGACCTGGCTCTTCAATACGTAAACTGCTGTCCTGACGCTCCTCCCACCCTGTATACTGTTCTATTTGCCTTAGCGCCGGGAAACCTCCGGGTAGCTGCGCGCTTAATAAATGTAATAATAATAATAATAATAATAATAATAATAATAATAATAATAATAAGGTGAGTTGTACTCCCAAAGGAGAACAGTACAAAGTCGCATATAACCTCTTTAGTAAATCCAAACCTAACAAATTTTCACCGCAACCTGTTGTAAGAATGAGGGGTGCTTCTAATTCGCATGGACCAACAGAAAGGGACATGGGACTAGAGATCGGGTTTCTAACAGGGGCGCCAGAGAAACCTACTGAAACATTCATTTCGCCAGACAAAGGTGCGCCAGGAAGTTTCGAGTGCATAATAGAACTTTTTGTAGCACCAGTATCCAGCAGAAATGGCTCTGACACTCCTGAGGTAATCACCTCGACATAAGGTCCATTCTGATCTACTGGAACTGAAACGACTCCCTCTTTTTGTCCGTGGCTGTCCTAGCAATTATTACCCTCATTCTCGTTTTCGGTGTAATAGTCTTCAGAATAGTACTGAGCTGACCTAGACGATGCATTATTCTGTTGGTCAAAGCTGTTCATGGAATTCCGAGGCAGAAAAGAAGTTGTATTCTGGGGGAAATTTCCACGGCCCCTACCCCTAGGAGCATGTTGAACACCTCTACCCCTTATACCTGAAACACCGTTTAAACGTCGCGCAAGAGCCGGGCAATTACCTTTAAAGTGACCCTCTTCCTTGCAATATGCACACTGATTCGGGCCATACGGAAGACGCTGATGGGAAAACTCGTTCCCTTGCGCGTTTCTCGAATACTGCTGTGGTTGTTGATAATTGGGCTGACTAGCCGTGCGAGGCGGATATGCTTGCTGGAGAAGAACTTTAGTTTTTAAGTCTTTCGTCTTTTTGTCTACCTTATCTAGCTCGTCTTTGTACCTATTTTCATAGTACTGGGCTGTAGCTAAAATTTGCGCTGACGTAGAGACAGCCCAAGCACTTTCTGAATCTTTCAGTTTATTACACAGTTCAGGAAGCATATTATGTACAAATTTGTCTACAAACAATCTTTGACCACCCTCGGTAGCCATATCCTGACCGCTATGATCGGTGAAAGTCTCCTCAAATCTCGTGAAAAAGTCAGACACATTCTCATCTTTCTTCTGCTTGCACGCAGACAGCTTGTCCCAATTTACGCGTAATTCAGGCATTAATGTTTTCATGTACGCGATAATCCTACCGGGAAGTTCGGCTATTAACGGCTCAGGTTTAGAACCACCGACTTGTCTAGCATCTGTAGTGGTAATATTAGCCCATGAGTCACCTAGTTCTTGATCATGATCTGTATGACGAATTTTACTCCATAAAGGATGCGGAACAACATTCCCAAACAACATGTCTACGTCCGCTAAGTTCATTATACATGAGCTGGCAGTCTGCGATAACTCCTTATAATACCCAGTTGGATTTTTACGGGGATCAGGTAGTGTCTGCTTGAGTGCTAAAACTTCGGATCTTTTCCAGGGGACATGTACCCATACACGCTGAAAATGTGGCAGAATTGGTGGATTTACATTCGCATCCCCTTCCCTCCAAACTGGAGGAACCTCTCTCATGGGGTACTGTCTCGCTTTTTTTCTACTTGATACGTCGTCTTTGTACAATGATCTAGAGACGTTTCCCTTACTCCTATAGGAAAACAATAAATCTATCGCTTTCTCAACATCGGCACCTATAATCATACCTTCATGGAACTTAAAACGCATATGCCATAATTCGTTCATTTTGCGTTTGGGATCATTTGTCTCCAAATCTTCACACAGATATACACACATCTCTTCGAATACGTATTTCTGAGTGGGTGCATCCCATTGACGGAAAACTTCCATAACAGACTGAACATCATATCTAACAGTGTCCGTAATCCATTTGCGTGCTAGCTCATTCAGCACTTCTCTTTCCTCGTAATCAGGCAGCTGACTACGTAACTGTCTACGTTCTGTTTTAGGGGTCGTTCTAGGCGACCCAAGGAAAGGTGAAAACAGACCAGTGACAGTACTTGCCACTCTCTGACTAATAGAAGGAGAAGCTTGCGGAGGGGCAGATGCGTCAGAAAAGACAGGCTGATGCAAAGAAGAAGTCGAAGCAATAGCAGAGGAAGTTGAAGCAGTGGCAGACGTAGTATCATAGGGAACAGTTGGAGCTGTAGGCAAAGTTGTAGAAGTAGATGGAGTATGTAGCAAAGTCGGCGGCCCTTGAGAAGGCTGCGCTGGAGACGTAGAAACCAGCTGAAGAGGAGCTGGCGTTTGTGCAAGAGCTGTGTTTCGTGCCCGGGGCGCGGTATAATAAAATGCTTTGGGGTTGCGGTAGCGTCTAACGCATACGGTGGCGGTGAGCTTAATAAGTGGGACATTAATGGATCTTTCTCGGATGTTCCTTTTGGACCTTGTCCCTTATCTGGTAACATTGGGTAGCATTTATCCACTGCTAGTTTCTTGCTCCTAAGCACTTGTTCGCTTTCCTGCTCTTCCTCGTTATCCCTGTATGCAACGGCAGCTTGTACCATCGACATCCCTCTTTTTTTCCTTTTTGCTAATTTTATTTCTTTCTGTTTGGCTTCTTTGCGCTATAAGCGAAAAGAGTCAAACATCGCCGGCCGGGCTTTTTTTCTTGAACAATTTGACCCCGAGGTTATCTAAGATTTCTGAGTCAAAACTACCATGTTGGGGCCATTTTAGAACACCATCCTTGCGGGTGTATTTTATCCACACTTCATTATATGTGATAGGACCTACGCCATGTTTTACGTATAATTCATATGTTGGAGTTCCGATCGGAGGAACCGGACAGGAATCCTCCACTCGGGAGTCCTTACTACAACCAAGACAAAACAAGTTTCCAAGTCTGCTAAAACCAGGCATCTTTGCTCACTAGTCTAGCTTCAAACTTCAAAGGGTTTATCGATTATGATATTTCTCGTGAATACACGAGTCCTTCGGCTTTGGGGCTTGCAAGTACCAAATCAAAAGCGTATCTCAAGGATACCAAAAACTAAGGATCAAACTAAAGTCTGGGAGACGCTCCACTTATACTTAACTGAAGTATTTGAAGATCGGTGACGTCACTAGAAGACTCGTCTATCGTTTCGCTCTACCAAGGATCACTGGGTCCAAAACAGGGCGATAGTCAGGGCAGCAGTCCTTCGTAGCCGTCGGGACGCGGGGAAACTCGCAGCAAAGACCTTCGGAACCACGTCGACATACAGGGGTCGCTGAAGTGGCTGGCCGTCCTCTGGAATTTTCACACAAAGCTTCTCACGAACATCTGGCTTGGACCGTCGCCGCTTGATACCGCCCCGAGTTGGGCGCCAACTGAGGTGCCGGGTTTTTAGGAACCCGGTGGTGCCAGGGGATAACACCGAAGACCTCTGAGTTCTCCCTGTTCCGGACCACAGAAACACAGAGTCTTCCAGTTGAAGTCAGAGATCGAGTTTTATTGGGTGCAACCAAGTAACATGTGTCCTAGAAGCACGACAACACGGGTCGTGTATTCTCAGGAGACTGTTCGTTTTTACAGAACCAGCCTTCTCCTTATATACAGAAATAATAGCTGCAGGCAAGAATTCTTGAGTTTATGATATGGCGATACACATATTTCTACAATAATACAAAGAGCGAAGTCATGTAGGCCAACCCATATTTTAGACGTCCAGTTCGTGATAGATTACCCGGCCAGGCCCGGAACTCCCATCAGATATCGATGAAACCCCAATAAAGCAGGGCACCTCCTAGTCATAAAACTGGCCATAAACAAGGAACATGGACAGGTGTGTGTGTGTAGAAAACATGGTCGGTACGTAGTGAATGGTTTGTGGCATGTTATGCATTGATGCTATCTTATTCGGCCACTGGGCGAGGAGCTGCCCAAACAGGTTCGGCTGGAGGCAATGGAGTCGGTTGGGACAGGTCAGGGGGAAGTCAGGGAAGGTGGACGTGTCCTTTTAGATCAAGCTCGACCGTACTCAATTGACTTATATGAGGGCAAGACACAAGATGGATGCTGTTCACAAAATGGAGTCTAAGGGTTCGGAACGGAAACTACGATTTAAGGGTGTTGGCATCCCTCAATCATGACGCAAATGCATAGAGAGGATGTCCTAATCATTACCGGTCCGTCGACACCAAATTCGTCATGGTACGTTGATATTTTGTGGCACAGGTATTGGACCTCGATACCGGGATAACAGCAGGGTCCAGAATTTCAGAACCACAATCTCAGCCCTCCAGGGCTGGAACTGGAAGTCGAAATACAAACGTCCCACATGCAGTACCAAAACCTGGAATGGAACGAAAGCAAGGCAGGCAGCAGGAAAAACACAGCCAGGGCGAGCACAAGGCCCCCACACTAAACATCCAGCACCAGAAATCCAAGAAGAAAGAAAGCACAGTGCGTCCTCCACTCGGCCAGGTCACAGGAGGATGCGCACAGCGACCCGGAAGGAACCCTCGGGAGGCGTCGCACCAGCCGCAAAGGGCCCGCCGACTGGATTTCCAGCCAGGAATAGGTCTGACACCCAGCAAGCCCAGCAGGCCAGTTGGCAGACCAACGAACCCCCCCCCCGCCCGTGAAGCCAGGCACCCAGGCGGGGGGTAGAGGAGAAGAAGTGCACGCCACCCCAGCCCATCAGGAGCCAGAGCAGCACCAGCATCCAGAACAAAAAAAAGAACAGGAGGGCTGCTGGGTAAGTACTGCTTATGTACTCCCGGGGGGAGGGGCAGTATTAGCGTCCCAGCATTGCTCTTGTTTTTTTCTGTCGGGAGATGGTTATCTCCACTTTGTTTATGAAGGAGTCGAGGACGGAGGTACCTGGGGGTAATGCCGGTGGGACAAATTTTAACATATGGTACGTTAACAAGATGTATAGGATCTATTTGGCAACAAGGAGATACAGAACCAACCACACATGAAATCTTACAACATATCCCGACTTATGGCAGGACCAGGAGAACTGCTACGGTGTTATATTAGTGTTTTATTTAACAGATTGAACCGATGTATCGCCTCTTAAAGAATTATGGAAGCATGATTTGTGATGGCAATTCAAGCCTAGAGAGTACTATGATACTCGAGTATCCCTCCAAAGTATCACCAAATCCGCTAACACCCTACAAATTCATAGGATATATAATACTGTCGCAAGTGAATATCCTAGGTATAAAAAAACAAGCAGACATCGTACATATGTCTGGAATTGCCCAGCATTCTCTGAAGATTTGGACCCAATAGGGTGGACAGTACAGGAGGAGACCCGCACTCATTTTACATGAATATACTGGGATTATACAAGAGAGTGAAAAGAGCAAAATTGCAGGACAGATTTGCAGAGTTGGCATGGTTATTTGCTAAGGGACAGGGAAGGTAGCCATAGCCTCGAAGTCACCTCAGGCCCCATCATTGCATTCCTGGGTACCAGAACTGTTTAAATGGGCTGAGACAGAAAGTGATACTTTAACCATGCTGCCAAGGTGAGCATCTCATGGCATAAAGTGGTCTCATGCAGAGTGCAGTGGCGTAGATTGCACCGGTATAGAGGGGTGCAGAGTAGAGTGGTGTAGAGAGCAATGACATAGAGTATAGTGGTGCAGAGTAGAATAGAGTGGCATAGAGTGCAGTGATGTCGACCACAGTGGTGCAGAGTAGAACAGGGTGGCGTAGAGAGCAGTGACATAGAGGACAATGGTGTAAAGTGATGTAGTCTGTAGTGGTGTAGAGTAGCATGTTGTAGAGTATAGTGGCATAAAGTGCAGTGGTGCAATGTAGTTGATGTAAGTGCAGTGGTATAGAGTGCATTGATTTGAAAAAAGTTGTGTAGGATACATCACAAAGTGGGATACAATGTTTATAACCGAGGCCACAGGAATTATGCAATTGTGTGGCAATTTTGACATAATTATAGATTTGCCACATTTGCCACATAATCCATTATCTGCTGCATAATCTGCATAATCTGCAGATTTAAACAAAAAAAGTCTGTTTCTAGCTCAAGCGGTTCAAATGTTACAAAAAATGCAGCAACACGTGTTGCCGGGCAGTGTAAGGCCCTTTGCAAAGCTAGACTGGTCCCCTTTCTTTTGCTTATTGCTATATTTGTGTATTAAACTGGTGCTAATGAGGTGCAACCAATGTCCAGACAGTGCTGCCAAGTGTAAAAATGACAAAATAATGAAGTAAAACTACCACAAAATGTGCTGCTTTATGCTGTATAATTAGCCTTTTTTGCTGGATAAATTACTTAACCCTGCCGCATAATGTGGCCTTTTCATGCCACATAATTCCAGTATAGAGAGAAACAAGGGTACCCCAATACGTAAACCTGGGGTGGAGAAGTGTTTTAGAAAAACAATGGTTCTGGTGTGGCCAAAAGGTCCATACAAAAAGTGACCCTGTGGGGGCAACGGCAGTAGCAGGAGACGCTCAGATCTCCGCTCTTTGGAATTCATTCAGTGACCTGCGTTCGACTAAAATAATTTAGCGGCCCTGATTTTCGTAGCTGAACAAAACACAGCTGTTCCTCGAGACACTGGCTAATTAATTCAGCCTTCTTATCTTTACCACACAGAAACGTGAAGTCTACTATATTACCCTTGTTGCCCATTCAAACCGCAACAACACCCAAATTCAGCTTGCTCACCTGTTACGTGACCTGAAGATGATCTCGAACAATTGAGATCGAAACGCCTTCGACCCCCTACAACATGAACTCATCTCACTCTGTAAACATTTTTTGAGGAGTCTCTATTATTGTTGTCAATGCGATGTCTTTATTTTAATATCACCATGCCCTTACACGTCACGCTTATTTTCACTCACTGTGTGAGCACCTGAATACTATTGTTTTGGAAATAAATATCTGTCATAAACTGACCTTTATGTCCCTGTGTACATTGTTCATCGCTTCCTAGAGGAATTCACTTCCTATTCTCAAATACAGGGCCCCCCACAGGGTCACTTTTTGTATGGACCTTTTAGCCACACCAGAACCATTGTTTTTCTAAAACACATAGGGGCATATTATCAAGGACGGGCGATACATTATCGCCGCTTTTATCGGCAGGAAACTGCCGATAAAGCGGTGATAATGGGCTTGATAATATGCTCTATGAATTCCTATCGAAGCCCATGTTAGATGTGAAGACATCTAACATGGGCTTCGATAGGAATTTTCCGGTCTGGGAAAGACATGGCTTGGTAATTCGGACTGGACTGTTCCTATGAGGCACAGGGTCAGAGCTGATTTGCATATAGCCAGTGTCTAACCCAGGGTGGTGTGGAGTGCAAAAAAACGATGGATTTAGGCCCAGATCCTTTTACTGGGGTAAATGTATGACATTGTTCTACATTCTGTCCATCAACTCTGTTTTTTGCAATTTTCACCCCGAGTGGGCTGGGTATGCTCAGACGTGAGTCCCAGGCTCTCCACACCACTGGAGTCAAGCTATCCAGGCTGATGAAGGCTGGTAGCCAGAAACCGGTCCTTGGATGCTTGATTCCGGTCTGGGAAAGACATGGCTTGGTAGTTCGGACTGGACTGTTCCCATGAGGCACAGGGTCAGAGCTGATTTGCATATAGCCAGTGTCTAACCCAGGGTGGTGTGGAGTGCAAAAAAACTATGGATTTAGGCCCAGATCCTTGTACTGGGGTGAATGTATGACATTGTTCTACATTCTGTCCATCAACTGTGTTTTCAGCATCTAAGTGCACCAGTGGCATGGAGAAGTGGTGGAAGCAATCAGAGAAACACAGGGGCATATTACCAAGGCGGGCGATATGTGATTATCGCCGCTTTAGCCGGCCGCTAAGCGGTGATAATTCCATCACCCTATCAGCAAACTGTCGCTAACAGCAGTTAGCGATAGCTTGTAGGCGATAGCGAGCGGTTTGGGGCCCACTTTGCATGTCAGAGATATTTATTGCTAATGACATGCAAAGTGGGCGTACCCAAATTGTTAGCGACTGAAAGCAGTCGCTAACGTCGCTATCACCTATTAGCAAGGCAGGCGTAGTGATGGAAATATTCGCGCTAAGCGCGAATATCTCCAAAAACTAACGCCTGCTCAGACCAGTCCTTAGCCATTATATCCAATGGGAGTTGGATATTATGGCTAAGTCCTCATTAGCGATAATGCGTGAATATCGCTGGATTACCAGCGATAGTCACGCATTTCACCGCTAACGCCGGATATTTTATCGCTTTAGAGCGCCTCTCACCAGGCCGGGTCACCCCCTTGCTCCTCCTGCCGCCTCCTGCTCCAGCCTGCCTTGCCAGCCTGCCTAGCCGCATTTCCCGCCGCCGCAGACGCCCCCCTGGTCCCACGAGCGGCCCAGCCACTGCAGAGCCGGCCGCTCGCCCGTTCCCGCCGCTGCTCGCCCAGGCCCCGCCCACCACCGGCCCATTGGACGAGCCGCTCCCGCCGCCCAGCTGACCCGCCCTCACGTCCCCCTTCTTAAGGGGACAGCTAGGAGTGCTCGGGAGTGACCGCTGCGCCTCTCACCAGGCCGGGTCACCCCCTTGCTCCTCCTGCCGCCTCCTGCTCCAGCCTGCCTTGCCAGCCTTGCCAGCCTGCCTAGCCGCATTTCCCGCCGCCGCAGACGCCCCCCTGGTCCCACGAGAGGCCCAGCCACTGCAGAGCCGGCCGCTCGCCCGTTCCCGCCGCTGCTCGCCCAGGCCCCGCCCACCACCGGCCCATTGGACGAGCCGCTCCTGCCGCCCAGCTGACCCGCCCTCACGTCCCCCTTCTTAAGGGGACAGCTAGGAGTGCTCGGGAGTGACCGCTGCGCCTCTCACCAGGCCGGGTCACCCCCTTGCTCCTCCTGCCGCCTCCTGCTCCAGCCTGCCTTGCCAGCCTGCCTAGCCGCATTTCCCGCCGCCGCAGACGCCCCCCTGGTCCCACGAGCGGCCCAGCCACTGCAGAGCCGGCCGCTCGCCCGTTCCCGCCGCTGCTCGCCCAGGCCCCGCCCACCACCGGCCCATTGGACGAGCCGCTCCCGCCGCCCAGCTGACCCGCCCTCACGTCCCCCTTCTTATGACGCCCCCAGAGCGACCACGCAGCGGACGCGCGCAGCGGGAGCACCAAATGAGCGCCGAAGGTGCGCCAAAGGTAAGCCCGTCTACGCCCGTCCGCGCCTGGACCGCGCCCAGTGCCAGGACCCCTGGCCCTCGCAGACCCCAGCCCACCCGCCGGACGTACGACGCCGCCACCCTCAACGCACTCAACGCCGGCCGAACCTCTGGATGCTACCGAGCCACCCCGAGACGCACCCACGGACCCTTCATCTGCCAGTCCTGCAAGTTCTCCTGCATCCGGACCTGCACTGCACCAGCACCGACCAAGCCGAGCACCAGCAGCACCCACCTGAAGTGCATCCTGCTCAACACCCGCTCCGTCCACAGACACGCCGTCGAGCTCTGGAACCTGCTCGACACCACAGCCCCAGACGTCGCCTTCCTCACAGAAACCTGGATGAACGCCTCCTCAGCGCCCGACATCGCCATCGCCATCCCGGACGGCTACAAGATCATCCGGAGGGACCGCGTCAACCAGACAGGAGGAGGCATCGCCATCATCCACAGGAACACCATCCACATCACGACCAACACCGACGACACCATCGCACCCGCCGAACACCTGCACTTCCAGATCCACGTCAACCCCAAGACCACCCTCAGAGGCACCCTCATCTACAGACCCCCGGGACCACGCACACAATTCAGCGAGGACATCGCCGACTTCATCAGCCCGCTCGCCCTCCCCTCAGCCGACTACATCCTCCTCGGGGACCTCAACTTCCACCTGGAGAACAACAACGACCGCAAAACACCACCACCCTGCTGGACAACCTCGCAAACCTGGGACTCAAGCAGCTGGTGACCACCCCCACCCACTACGCCGGACACACACTCGACCCGATCTTCTCTTCCAGCAAGGACATCGCCTTCAGCCACGCCACGGGACTCCAATGGACGGACCACAGCTGCGTCCACTTCAGCTTCAGAAGGACCACGCTCCACCATCACCAGCAACAGGCTCCCCGCAGAAGCTGGAACAAGATCACTGCAGACCAGCTCACTACGTCCTTGAGCAAGAACCCTCCCACCAGCACAACGAACCCCAGTCAAGCAGCCACCAACCTCACGAAATGGATCAGCGACTGCACAGACGAACTCGCCCCGCTGAAGACCCCGCCGAGCAGACCCGGCAGCAAGAAAGCCCCATGGTTTAACGACGAACTCAAGAGCTCCAAGAAGAACTGCAGAGCACTCGAGAAAACCTGGCGCACAGACCCAACACCGGACAACATGACTGCCCTCAAGCTCGCCACCCGAAAACACCACCAGCTGATCCGCGCCACCAAGAAAACCGCATTCAAGGAATGACTGGACAACAACGCACACAACAGCAAGGAACTCTTCAACATCGTGAAAGAGCTCTCCAACCCCAACGCCGGAAACAATGACATCACCCCTTCGCAAGACCTCTGCAACTCCCTCGACTCCTACTTCCACAACAAGATCGCGGACATCCACAACAGCTTCAGCACTCAACCAACGCACGCCACGACCGAACCACCGCCCCCCACCACCACCCTCCGCGCCTGGACCCCGATCAGCACCGAAGACACCATCCGCACGATGAACTCCATCCACTCCGGATCTCCGACAGACCCCTGCCCTCACCACGTCTTCAACAAGGCCGACGCTGTCATCGCACCCCACCTGCGGGACATCATCAACACCTCCTTCGACATCGCCACCTTCCCGGAGAGCTGGAAGCACGCCGAACTCAGCGCTCTACTCAAGAACCATCAGCAGACCCTACCGACCTCAAGAATTACCGCCCCATCTCGCTGCTCCCGTTTCCGGCCAAAGTCATCGAGAAGACCGTCAACAAGCAACTGTCCGCCTTCCTCGAGACGAACGGCTCCCTCGACCTCTCGCAGTCTGGCTTCCGGGCCAACCACAGCACCGAGACCGCCCTGATCGCAGCCACAGATGACATTCGAGCCCTGCTCGACAACGGAGAAACAGCGGCCCTCATCCTCCTGGACCTCTCCGCGGCCTTCGACACTGTCTGCCACCGCACCCTAGTACAGCGCCTCAGCAGCGTCGGAATCCAGGAGAAGGCACTGGAGTGGATCACCTCCTTCCTCACCGGAAGGACACAGAGAGTCCGCCTCCCCCCGTTCAGATCCGAGGCCACCGAAGTCATCTGCGGCATTCCTCAAGGCTCCTCGCTCAGCCCAACTCTCTTCAACGTCTACATGAGCCCCCTCGCAGCCATCGCACGCCAGCACAACCTGAACATCATCTCCTACGCCGACGACACCCAGCTGATCCTCTCCCTCACTAACGACCCCGCCACCGCCAGAGCCAACCTGCACGAAGGGATGACAGAAGTAGCCAAATGGATGTCGAACAGCCACCTGAAACTGAACTCAGACAAGACGGAAGTCCTCATCCTGGGATCCTCACCCTCCGCCTGGGACGACTCCTGGTGGCCCCCCGCCCTGGGCAGCGCACCCAAACCAACTGACCACGCACGCAACCTGGGCTTCATCCTGGACTCCTCCCTCTCCATGACCAGACAAGTCAACGCCGTCTCCTCGTCGTGCTTCCACATCCTGAGAATGCTACGCAAAATCTTCCAATGGATCCCCACCGAGACCAGGAAGACGGTCACCCAGGCCCTCGTCACCAGCCGTCTGGACTACGGCAACTCCCTCTACGCCGGAACCACCGCCAAACTCCAGAAGAGACTCCAGCGGATCCAGAACACCTCAGCACGACTCATCCTGGACATCCCCCGCTGCAGCCACATCTCCGGACACCTGAGAGACCTGCACTGGCTCCCGGTCAACAAGAGAATCACCTTCCGGCTCCTCACCCACGCACACAAAGCCCTACACAACCAAGGACCAGGATACCTCAACAGCCTCCTCAACTTCTACGCTCCCACGCGCCAGCTTCAATGGACCAGCCACGCCCTCGCCGCCGTCCCCCGCATCCGAAGAGCCACCACAGGAGGAAGGTCCTTCTCCTACCTGGCCGCCAAGACTTGGAACTCCCTTCCGACCCACCTCCGCCTGACCCAGGACCACCTCGCCTTCAGGAAGCAGCTCAAGACCTGGCTGTTCGAGCAGTAGCGGACCCCCCCCCAGCGCCTTGAGACCCTCCGGGTGAGTAGTGCGCTATACAAATGCTCTGATTGATTGATTGATTGATTGATAAACGTTGCTAATAGCACGTTATCTCTGCGATAATATCCAGCGATGCTTGGCGATAAAAAAAACTTGCTAAGCCCATTTAGCGATAAATATCGCTAGTTGTTGGTAATATGCCCCACAATCACCATCACCTCTTCACTCAGCAGCAAGTAGTCGCAGACTACGGGACATATAGCACAGACGTTGCCACCAGTAGCACCAGTTCCACAAGCATTGGCCAATGTGCGACTGTGCGCACCAAAGATGTGTGACCCACACAGGTGCAGGCAGGCATGACGTATGACATCACCAGAGGGAGGATGCCCATTCTTGCACGGCATGTAAGGTCATAGGTGAACCTGCGCTACCATTCAGGCCAGAGAAGGAGAGCCACTCAGAAGGCCACTTAGCACGCCATTTGCACTTCAGTTCAAGAACAAATTCCACAAAATGCACTCCAATTTGTGAACTGAACCTTGGAAAGACAATTCGTTAGCAATGATCTCTGATCCAGGAAATGTGATTTTAATTCCCAGAGTTACAATTTATTAAAATGTTATACCCCAGCCACAAAGGCAGGCACATATAACATTTACCGCAAACACGCCATTTTAACAGCCACTTTCATTCAAAAAAGGGTTGGCCCTGCCACCTCTGTACACTCCTGGGTAGTGTCTACGTATCTCACTTTAAGATGTAGGAAAATATCACTATTTGTAAGCACGAGGGTATTTCGGAATGCATCACAAGTACCCCTGTACTTCTGGGGTTAAGACTATCGGAATTAAGCGCACTAGTGTGTGTTATCGGTAGAACGTCACTAGCCAACCTTTCCCTGAATAATGCCCTATTCAGGCCTTTGCAGCTGTCATTTGGGAGGAAGTTCTCGACCAGCACAGTCTCACATGTGTTACAAAAGTCTTCAAAAGGTGCTCCTCTTCTGCCTTGCCGCTAGGAGCTGTACAGAAGAAAACAGGAATCAAATGAGGAAAGGGTGTGGATTTGATCATTTCTGTGAATCTTTTACACCCTACCTTCAAAGTGCAAACCAAGGGGAGGCAGGCAAATCATTTTCCAAGAAAACACAGAGGGTCAGATGTCCAAGAAATTGACGAATCAGTGGAGATGCATCACTTTCCCTGCGCCACCCTGAGAAACACTTGCGCCACCATGGATGCGCCGTATCTACAATATCGCAAGGATTGACAGATGCGTCAGAAATTCTGATGCATCAGTTTGTGCAAAAGTCACGCATTGCTGGAGACATGTCACAAGCCCGACACAACTCCAGCAATGCATAATGAGGCCTATCCCCATTGTGCTGCGTCACTCCTTATGCCTGCTCCAAGCAGGCGTAAGGTTTTGACGCAGTGGCGTCTTAGAAGTGGTGCAGTGAAATCTTGTAGATTTTAATGCGTCACTTCTACTAGGTTCTTTTGCATGGGAACCCCCACCCTGCATACATTACACCTGATGCAGGTATAATGTGACGCAGGGCTTTACAACGTGATGCATCTCCCTAGATGCGTTAAGTTGTAAATGGGCTGCATTTTTACGCTGCCGCTACGCCACAAAAATGGACACAGCAGCGGCACAAAAAATGACTCAAGAGGTTCGTAAATCTGCCCCAGAATGTTTGCCAGTCGTAACTGGCAGATCAGTGGTTTCATCTTAGTCTATTTCCTAGTTATATTCTATTCTTTAGCTTTCTTGCTTCATTTATTTTTTTAGGTCGGTTGAACTTACATGTTTTCATTGCTTGTGTATCCCAGACTGCTTGCTGTAGCTAATTTCTCGACCTCCCTGCCCGATTCTGCCAGGAAATCCGAAATGAATATGGAGATGTTTGCAAGATCAAGACGTGCTAAAAACTACGAGCAGGTAGTGACACTTTAACGACTCGCCTTTTGAAGGATGACACCCCGGTGGAACAAGATTTAGCATCATTAATGTCTCTTTTTTCAAGCGTTGAGTGCAGACATTCTACAGGTGTCATGTGGTTTTGATGTATTGCAACCTCGGGCCTTGAATCAGTAAACTCTCAGAAACAAGATTAAGAACAGCAGTCAACAGGCGCGATTCTTCTTTTTTTGTTGGAACAGACTAGTTAAGTGCTTGCTTGACACATGCCCCTAATCATTTAACCCGTGAGTCATGGGCACTTCCCTGGTGTACCCCAGGCGCTACCTCTCAACATTTCACGCTGGTTGAAATGATAAGCCTTCCCAGCCTGCAGTCACAACCAGGCGTTGACTTTCAACCTGACCTGACGTCTGTTTCTTGGCTGTGGGAATTGAAGGTGTTCTTAGAAACTTTTGCTGCACAACTTCTCCTGTTACTTGTTGATCCTTCAGTATTTTAGGGGCATATTACCCAGCAATAGCGATATTTATCGCTAAGCAGGGCTAGCGGGAATAATTTTATCGCCGCGCTACGACGATTTTTATCGCTGAGATACCTTGCTATCAACAAGGTTTATCTCAGAAACGATAGTGATAAATATCTCTGACATGCAAAGCGGGGCCCAAGATGGTCGCTATCTCCTACTAGCTGTCGCTAACTGGTGTTAGCGATAGCTTGGTAATAGGCCGATCAAATTATCGCCGCTTTAGCGGGAAAAAGTCCCACTAAAGCGGCGATAAGGGCCCTTGGTAATATGCCCCTCAGTCTTTCCTCCCAGCACCTGCTTTACGGGGAACCTTGTGAGATCTTGGTGGTGTCTGGTCTCAGGTTTTTAGGACGACCACTGGTTTAGATTTTATTGTATGTAAATTACCTGATGTGGATATCCCCAAAACCTGCACGTAAGGGCCAAAGTTGATATCCATTGCTTTAGACCATACCAGTGCTGTCACACTTAAGAGAGCAGAGAGGGCATATAGAGCCCCTCTCTCCTCAAGCAACATTGATTTATAGATTTTTAACTGCAAACAAACTTGCCCTTTTCAATAATGAAAGGCTGCTTACTTTGTCAGACCACCAGAGGGCGAAGACTCCATGTTTCGTCTTTCCCCTGAATATATTTTTTTAATACTTTGAAATTGGAGCTTCTAGCCCCTGACAAAAACAGAAGTATCCAGAGGGGCCCGTATTGAGTTTAGGCCCCAGGCCACGCAAAACAACTGACAAAACTGGCCAATTCAGAGTTCCCTCTTGAATCTTAACATTATACATGCATGAACAGTAAGGAAGATAGACAAAGGGAATGTGTTACTTTGCAGCATACCCAAGGGACAAAGTTCAATTTTGATCACAAGGTAAATAAAGAAATGTAGCATTTTTAGTTCTGCCTTCTATATAAAAAAAAAAGCGTGTTCACTCACGGAATGTCTGATAGTGAATTAATCAGAATTCAACACAACTGTTATATTTGAGGGGGATTATTTTTCTTGTTTTTTTTGTCTTCATCTTGAATATAGCTGTGACTCCTCCACGAGATTGATGTCCTGACAGTAACCTCATTTAGGGGTCATCAGGGAATGCAACTCTGACTCTAGGCTTTCACTCTGCTACCTCTGGCACTGACCTTGCGACCCCTGGCCTCCTCGATGACAATGGCAGTGCCAGGCACAGATGCAAACAGGGCTCTGAAGAACCCTGGGGCATATTATCAAGGGGGTTTATCTCTGCTTTTTTGGCTTTAAAAGCCAAGAAAGCGGAGATAAAATTATCTCCCTATTACCAAGCTGTCGCTAACACCAGTTAGTGACAGCTAATAGGAGATAGCGACCATCTTGGGCCCCGCTTTGCATGTCAGTGATATTTATCACTAATGACATGCAAAGTGGGCGTGCCAAGATGTTAGCGACTGGAAACAGTCGCTAACATCGCTATCTCCTATTACCAACTTTTGGAGATATTCGCGCTAAGCGCGAATATCTCCAAAAGCTAACACCTGCCCTGAGCAGTTCTTCACCATGTTATCCAATGGGAGGTGGATAACATGGCTAAGAGCATTTGCTCGATAATGCATGAATATCGCTGACTTTTCAGCGATATTCATGCATTGCGGCCGTTTTTTATCGCATTTGCGATAAACCTTGCTAATAGCAAGGTTTATCTGCGATAAAAATCGCCGATGTGCGGCGATAATTTTTGTCTCTAAACAAGTTAGAGACAAAAATTATCGCTAGTTGTTGGTAATATGCCCCCCTGTTTACTGTTATTTGATACACTTTATCTCTGAAATAGCAATTCATTACAACGTGCACTGTACTTCAGAATGCATTTATTTTCGGAAATAAAAACATACTTAAGTGAATGTGATGCAGATGCTAATAAATGAATATGTTCACCTGCTAGGGGATTAACAAACATCCTATTTCCTGCTGTCACTTGCACATGCAGTACAAGGCCTCTGTCTGTCCTGATATAACTCAGTGACAGCCCTTACCTGATCTGTTCTCCCGACCCAGGGGCATATTTACAAGGTAAGTGGCGAAGTGTGTCGTTAAGCCAAGAAGGCTTAGAAATGCAGGGCTGCACCAAATTCACAAGAATATGGTGCTGCCCTGCGTTTCCCCCTGCACGAGTGCTACATTTAGCTGCCTAGCACCAACGCAGGCACCCCTGCACCATAGATTAAGGGAGCATGCGTTGAGTGGAAAGATTGTTTTTGTACAGGAAGGCGTCCCATCCTGCAAATAAAGAATCTTTAAATGTAATGCCCGTCACCCACCGCAACACCCATTGCCCTCCCCAGTCACGCTAAGTAAAGAGTAAAAGGGGGCCTTATTTACAAGGTAGCTCTAAGCCACCTTAAGTGCCTTGATGCTGCCTTGTAAATAGGGCGAAGTCCCTATCGCCACCACAACGTCCTTAAAAGTGATGTTGTGGTGGGGATAGGGGCTTGAAAATATGCGCCAATATTCCTTGTTGGTAGCCCTGGCTCATAGTGATGTTTATTGCAAAAACCAAGAAGCATTGATAAGGCCAATAGGCCGGTATTTGACTACTGATCTTTTGATCTTTTGCTTTTACTGTTTGTGCTCTTTAGAAAAGGTCCTTGTAAAACATTATCACAAACACAATACAAAAATGACTGACTAAACATGCACACACATGTTTACAGAGAGGTGTACTATTTCAAATTCTTTTTGTAATAACGTTTTCCAAAAATCATTCAAGTGTCCAACTATCCATACAAATGCAAGCGCATGGATGGCTGTTTTTGAATGGCTTTTCTGATAACATTTTACAGAAACAATTTCGAAAGAGAGGAAAAGGAAAATGTACATTGAGCAAAAGGCAATTTGCTCTAGGGAAAGGGATTAGTCGGGGACCTCACTGCATTGCAAACTCGTGACACAATGTAGCAGGCCTACTATCAATGGTTTTCCAGGCCTGCTATGCCCCTTGTTCTAGGAAGACATTGATGTCCTGTTATGTCACTTCCTGTGATGTCATTCTGGTCAAACAGAGTGAGATGTAATTTCCACTACCCCTGGCTTGTTAGTGAATTGACTTTCATAAATAACCTCTTGTGAGGGGCGGACTCTCCCCTAAGGCGGAGGAGCGTCGCCCCACTGCTCTGTGAGCAGGTAAATAAAATGATAATAATGCAGTTATTATCATTTTATTTTTCTGTCCTTGTTCAGCTGGTTAAGGGTGGGGGGTAGGCTGGGCTGTGTCAGAGGAGCAGGGGAGGAGTGGTGGCAATCTGTAAGTTCTCATGACAGTTTGGCCGGCCGTCTTAGGCCGGCCAAACTGTCATGCGCACTTAGCGTGTTCTCCATCAGCCTGTATTGCACAGCCTGGGTAGAGAACATGCCAAGGCTCCCAGTCCCTCTCCGATCGCCGAACCATGGTGCTCATACCAATCACAATGCCGCTATCAGCAGCGTCATGATTGGCTAGGGGAGTCTGGAAGCCTGGGTGCTTCCTGTTTCTGCCCCTGGAGTCCTGGAAGTGGGCGAAGAGGACCAAGAGGCGGCGGCACACAGGTAAGCAATTTTTTTTCATTCCCTCCCCACCTTCCCCCGCGACCTGCCCCACCACTGACATTAAGTGGCCTGGCCATTGGAATTTGCAGACGTAGTTCACACATCCCGATTCATAGAATGACGAGTTTTTTAATTTTCCATAGTAGAAAGTTTGCATTAAATGGGTAGGGAGGGCCCACTGAGAATGCTGGGAGAACCCGCTGAGTTACGACTGTGGTTAATCACAAGCATTCTTAATGGCTTTTTTTACCCTGTATGTGCACATACCTTTAGTCTTAAAAAAAGGTTTTGAGCAAATGTTTACATGGGGTGAGTTAATACTCCAAGCAGCCCCATAGTTTCAGAGCCTGCAGCAGAAGGCTTTTCTCAAAATGGAAAATTGTTATCTATGTGGCAAAATGGACTACTGATCATTTTGACAGTATTCGTCCTGGTGGACAATCCATGGGAAAAAAATGTAAACCAGTAATAATACTAATAATATTATAATTAATAATAATACCCATAATAATACGTCTACATACACATTTCTGTAGTTTTTAAGTTCAGTAAAAAGAGGGTGATTGTACTCAGCGGAAGTCTATGCCTTGAACCAATTACAAAAAAAAATTGTGACTGTTCTGGAAACGTACATGGATTGCCCACTAACGGGTAGATGCATCATTGTTGCCATTTGCGATTCCTAAATTGCGAAAATTAAGGAATCGCAATTTAGAAATTGCAAATGGCAATGCATGAAAAATGCGCATTTTTTTTTGCGATTCGGTATTTTTCCTTAATTACGATTCACAATTTGCGAATCGCAATTAAGGAAACCCTTCCCATTGATTCCTATGGGCCAAAAGGCCCATAGGAATGAATGGGAAGGCATTCACATTTTGCGAATTTCATTTTGAGAATCGCAAAATGTGAATGCAATTTCTTTTCTTTTTTTTTTATTTCTGTAATTTCTGTCATTTTTTATTGAAGATTATATTTACATGGAGCATTACAAGGGTGCGGGGGGGGGTCCAAAGAACCCCTCCCTGCACCCCTGAAATTTAACTTCAAGATCCATTTACACACACACATGCCCCAAGGGCATGTGTGTGTGTAAATTAAAAGTTTCAAATATGTAACTTGTGCATGTTTGAAAGTTTTTGGTAAATTAGCATGAAGTTCAATTTCATGCTAATTTACCCCTTCCAAATTGCCAATTCGCAATTTAAAAATAATCATGCATTGCATTTAAGAAATCTCAAATTGCGATTTCTTAAATGCAATCCAAATTTTAGAAACCGCAACATGGTTGCGATTCCTAAAATTGCGAAAAGCATGATGCATCCAAAATTTGAGAATTGCATTCGCAAACGGCCGAATTTTGCGATTCGCACCGTTAGCGAATGCAATTTACCTTGATGCATGTGGGCTATAGTTCCTATGTATCAGTGAATCATTTCTGTGTTCGCTATGCCAGTAATAGCATAAGTTTGTCGGCCCCAGCTATCCACCAGACACGTGCAAGGCTGAGCCTGCCTCATCGCTTTTATAGCTTTACATATTTCTATGCGCAAAGCTGTTATAGTAAAAAATGGCTTACACCCTATACATGATAGGATTTCCGAAAAAGAACCTGCATAGCTCACTACTTTTAGATGAAAGACCTTTCTGAGTAAATCCGTGCAAAGAGTATTTGCTGCATTTCAGGCCTTGGTGGCTAATCTCCCAGCCAAATTGGTTTTCTTCCCCTTCACTTTTCTCCTTTTTTGCCTGTAGTGTTTTTGACAACCATTTATCTCTCTTGATCAGATAAGACAAAACTACTTCAGGACTTGGCGCAGTCCTTGCTATTTTTGAAGAAGAGATTGAATGGAGGAGCCCCAGGGCAGGATTTACTTATGACAGGTGCCATGATGTGAGTATTGTCTTGGTGTGCTTGCATTCTGCAGCACCTCAGTAAAGTTATGAAAGTGAAACTGTCTGTGGCTCGCAGTGCAGTCCCCCCCACCCAAAGCCCCCTCCCCCTGGCCCACTTTTGAAAAAAAGACATTATTAAAGCGGGGAGAAAGAGAAGGCCATTCAGAGCCTGTCTTGAAACGCCTCCCAGGATCTGGCTTTGTGAAACATATTCAGGGCCTCATTTATGAAAGGTGTTGTATGGCTGGGGAAACCAGCGATGCAACACTTTTCATAGCGCAATCCTTGCGACACCATGGATGCGCCGCATGGTGCTCCATGTCGCAAGGATTTACTGAAGGCGCAAAATTGGTGCATTTCTGGGGTGCGTCTGATAACAGACGCAACTCCAGCAATGTGTCGTTTTGCATCAGGCAAGCTCCATGTGAAAGGGCATGTGTCACTCTTTACACCTGCTTTGACGCTGTGCTGTCCTAGAAGTGGTGTAGTGACATCTCATAGATTTCACGGCACCACTTCTACAGGCTTTTTTGTGGGGGAACGCCGACACTGCATATATTTTACTTGTTCCAGGTATAATGTAGCGCAGGGGTTTACTAAATGACGCATCTGTCTAGATGCGTCACTTTGTAAATATGGCGCAGCGTGGCACATTTTTTACGCCATGGCAGCGTCACAAATAGTGACGCAACAGTGGCGTAAGGGCCTCATAAATAAAGCCCCCAATGCCTTTACAATCACAATGCCATCAACAGCGCGCCATTCACACACTGCAACCATGCATTACCACGTGCAACAGAACCTATACACGCATGACACCAGAGCCTTCCAAGACATGGATTCACCTGTGAGCCAGATGTGGTGGTTGCCTTGTGAATACTGAACCAACCTGCTTCTCAAATATTGAATCACTTTGGGTAAACGGTGACAGCCTCAAAGTTTCTTATCGGGACCCAAAATGCAAACTGCTTGTTAGAGTTCCCAGTTTTAGCTATTGAATGAAAACAAAAATGCTCGACAAACTGTTCCCGTCATTGTAAATCTATTTTGCCCATTTTCTGTACATGGGCAGAAGCACAGGTGTGCCCTTATTGTCTTTAGTAATTTTCTGTAGTGTATTTTTACACAGAAACCATGGCCAACTAGGATAACAAAAACATCCCTGCAAAAATATTAAAATCAGCCCTGCTCTCTTCCTTTCCTCGCTCTACCTTACCTTCCACCCACACTCTCTCTACTTTTCTCTCTTTGCTCTTCCCCCTAAATGATGTCTTCCTCTCCACTCCCTTCCCTCTCTTTAGCCCTCCTGTACCAGCTGCAATTAACCTCGAGGAGCTAGAAAAAGTGACAGAGGCACCAGCAACCACCCTGATGTTTCAAAACTAGCCTCCAAAGGCTCCCGCCCACCAGGGAAATGCCCGATGGCACAGAAGGCCAGTCTGGCCCTGACATAATCACACTAATGCTAAAGGGGACCAGGTTCCCAACAAGAGGCAATTTCCCCTCTGCTTCTTTAGCTTCCAAATAGCATGTTGCCCATTTCGTGAAAACTCCTGAGCTAATTTTCAAGCCGCCCAGTTAGTCTTACTCTTAGGATCTGATTACGAGTTAGGCGGTTGGGTTACTCCATCACAAACGTGATGGATATCCCATCCGCCTTATTGCGAGTTCCATTATGTTTCATTGGATATAATGAAACTCATAATACGGCGGGGGGGATATCCGTCACACTTGTAATGGAGTAACCCGTCAGCCAAACTCATGATCAGGCCCTAAGAGAGGACATTGTGCAAGGCTTTATTGCTTTATTGTGTTTATTTATATTTTAGATACAGGATCAGTGTAAGTTCACCATTAAAATCAACAGATATTGTTCATGCTATAATGAGACAGCGACCGAGAAGACTCTGCAAATGAGGATCGCATACAGGACTTGATGTAGACGAGTAAGTATTAGTGACGTGGCAATCAACCAAAATGGATCCTACTATTGTATTGTATTGTAATTGCATTTATATACCGCTTACTACCCCTGACGAGGCGCCTTAGCGCTTTTTCGTCGAGTAGCACGCTACTCCAAAACCCATAAAGGATTAGTGGTGAATTAGTATAGTGAAATATGAAAGTGATTTGAGTGGTGGATATGTTAGTCAGTTATTTGGATTCAGAAGGATAGTGGAGGGATAGAAGAGGGAAAAGGTTTGCATTTATATAACGCTTGCCACCCCTGATGGGGTGTTGAAGCGCTTTTTCAGTGAGTAGCACACTACTCCGGAACCCATAAAGGATTAGTGGTGAATTAGTATAGTAAAATATGAAAGTAATTTGAGTGGTGGATATGTTAGTCAGTTATTTGGATTCAGAAGGATGGTGGAGGGATAGAAGAGGGAAGATGTTTGCATTTATATACTGTCTGCAACTATGGCATGATAGGGGATCAGGGTGACCGCAAGTCTCCCAGGCCCCGGTGCCCCTTGCACCTGCTGCACCACTGATAGCTATGCTCCAGCTCACTATATCAGAATGTTGTTAGACAAGGCTTGGCCAGAGGCAAGGTCATGTGCTAAGAGTATCTGCACACGGATGAAAGAGAGAACAGCTTGTCAGGAGTAGTGAGGTAGAGGGTGCGCCTACAAGCCACTGCATATATTGAAAATATCTACTGCGCAATATTTAGTACCCTTCTGATAGTAAGATGCCAAATATTGGCTGTGGTACAGAAGGGAAACAGGTCTCTGCGAAAGAATGAAAGTTGTATATTTATTTATTTATTTTGAAAGTTTTATATAGCGCGGACAAGATCCTTGCGGATATCAGAGCGCTTTACAAGGAGGAGTACCTGGGGATGCATAGTCAGACAGATAAATCAATAGGTCACATAGTATAAATGGTACAAATAGGTGGCTACAAGCCAACCTATGTACAAAATAGTACAAATAAATGGCACACGTAAATGGCTACAAAGTTAAACATGTGGGAATCAGACAATTAATAAAAATGATTAAGGTTGAGTGAGAGAGTTCGACGGAAGGATGGAGGACCCGTTGGGCGGGGAGGTGTAGTTGTGTGAGGTGTTGCAGGGGCGACGAGGGGGACGAGGGTATTTGCTGCGTCTAAGAGCGGGGCTTGACGCCCGGTTTGGGGCGTGTTGAGTGAATGAGTCAACCGGGTGGGTAGGGAATAAGTTGGGAGGGGAGGTGGGTGAGGGGTGTATGGGGTGTGTGGCGAGTAGTTCCTTGATGTTGTGTATGCCATCTTTGATCTGAGCAAGGGTGGCCATGATGTTGTCCATCGTGGGGTAGGTGGTGGAGGAGGGGGCGGCCGTCTGAGGGGAATGGCTGACCAGGAAATTTGTGTGCAGGTGGGAGCGTGGGCTGGTGTTCGAGGAGGTGTGCGTTGTGTTGGTGTACGGGAGGGTGTTAGGGAGAAGGGATGTTTTGGGCGGGAAGGGTGTGGATGAGGTGGGGAGGGGGTTGGTGGTGTGAGTGAGGGCAATGATGGTAGGTGGGTGGGTCAGGGTGTATGCTGGGAGACTGATAGTCGAGGTGGGGGTGCAGGAAGGGTAATGGGGGCTGAGAGTAGGAGGGGAAATGGGATTGGGAGTGGTCATGTTGTGGGGAGGGGGAGTTATACTAAGAAAGGAGGTGAGAGGCGGGAAGGGTGTGGATGAGGTGGGGAGGGGGTTGGTGGTGTGAGTGAGGGCAATGATGGTAGGTGGGTGGGTCAGGGTGTATGCTGGGAGACTGATAGTCGAGGTGGGGGTGCAGGAAGGGTAATGGGGGCTGAGAGTAGGAGGGGAAATGGGATTGGGAGTGGTCATGTTGTGGGGAGGGGGAGTTATACTAAGAAAGGAGGTGAGAGGGTAATGGGGACTGAGAATGGGGGGGGGATGGGGGGATCCTTGTTGCAATGATGGTTTAGGTGGGACTAGGAGAATGCACTATAGTGGTACACATGTGCAGGAAAAACAAAAACATACAGTACGTTACACGGTGTAAGAATAGTACTAGTGATCAATCGGCGTATCCCAAATGTAAGAGTGTGCAGCGAAACATATACATACAATAGGTTACAATAGGTTATAGAGTACAACAGTGTCACTGGTGATCAGCCAGATATATATATGGGGTAGTGCCACCATAAAAAATCCAAAATCATAGAAATCAGAAATGACATTAGTTAGCAACCAAGGTAAATGAAGTAGCATTGCATTACAAATGTTCGAAAAACAGGTAGAAGAATAATACTGCGGTAAAAGGTATATGAGGTCGCAATCTGCGCATTACAAATGCTCAACATACAGGTATAGGTACAATACTGCAAAACTGGGCAAACATTCTTTCAGATATGGTGTAGCAATCTGTGCATTACAAATGTTCAGAGTGAAGCTAGGAGTGTACTGCAATAATAAGCAGACATTCTTGCATATATGAGGTGGCATTTTTTGCATTACATATGTTCAGAGTGTAGTTAAAAGAATAATAATACAATAATAGGCAGGCATTCTTTCACAAGAGGGTGTAGATACCTAACTGAGCCAAGTACTCAGTAGTTGTGATTAGTCTAGAGTGATTAATTCTTGGCGAGTGTTCAGATAAAGAAGAAAATGACTAATCCAGGATGTCCGCCCATGAGAGAGAATAGTCAAACATGTCCGCCAAATAGGTGGGATAGAGACATTAGTCCTCTGTTTGTTGCTGTTGCTTAGCTAGCATAGAAGAGCAGTATCCCCTCTCCTTCATGCATGCAGGGGAGGTGGAGATATTAGTCCTCTGTCTGCTACTATTACTTTAAGCCTAGGGGGAGGAGTTTCACTTTCTTTCCGAGCCAGCAATGCTCCAGCTATCTGGGAGGAATGCTTATCTCTGTGTGGGGGAGTTAAATTGAGGAGCCTCGTGGACAGAGGTACCGTGGGGGGGGGGGGATTTATTGTTACAGGTTTATGGCTCCAGCCATTTTGGACAGAGGAGGTAGTTTAAAAATGAGCAGGCGGGTAGGAAAAATACAAATACCTCAAGTCTCTGTGTGCCCCCTGAGTCCGACCGTAGAGTCTTTCAGAAGCAATGCATTAATCCACAAAGTGTCTCAGTCCCTCCGATTTGCTAAAATTTGTGAATTGCTTGTGATTGAACTCCACAGATTAGATCAGATCATGGCTCCAAGCCTGTATCACCATGAGACGCAGCATAGGTAATCACCCGGTATCTAACGAAGCCGATGGGGGCAGGCTTCAGTCTTCTGTCGCAGAACCGCTCCCGTTGTTGGTCTCAGGGCTCTCCTCAGTCTCTCCCCTGGGCAGCGGCGGCGCAATACCCTCCGGGCGCATCCATCTCCTGAGCCCGTGTCCTGTCTCCGGTGCTGCGGTGCGGGGGGGGGGGAGGAGGGGTGGGGGGACTGCTCATTCGTAGCAGCCGGCGTCCTCCACCGTGGAGCGGACGGTGGGGGGGCCATTTTCAATCCTCTGGCGTTCGCTGTAGCTCCTCTGCTGCGGCTTTACTTAGCCCTCCGTAGCCTCTGAGACTCACTGCGTCTCACTGCGGTGGAACGGGCGGGCGGTTCCGGCTCAGCAGGCTCACAGAGCTTTAGCCGCCTCTGCGCGGGGGGGTGCCCTCCTATGCTGCCGAGGGTGCCCACCGATGCTGCCGTGTATGCCTTTGGGCTTCCTCTGCAGCCCAGGGATGGATCAGCAACCGAGCTCCAGTGCCTTCCTCCGCCTTGTAGCGGGGGACCTCTTCCAGCCCTCCGAAGTCGTCGAGCTGCCTGCAACAGGCTCCTGGAGTTTCAGCCGCCCCTGAGACGCGCCACTCTTATGCCGCCTTGGATCCAGTGCAGGGCTGGTGGCAGGGTGGTCCGCGGTGTCGGCTCAGCAGCACCGCGTCAGCGATGAGGGTGTCAGAATCGAAAGTCCGATCGCGGAGCATTTCAGGGGTCATTAGTCAATCCAGTTACTCGATCCAGTTACTCTTTCGTTCCGTTCTTCTTTCTACTTTCGTTCCGTCGTGCTGGTAGGTGCTAACAGGGATAATGCCCGAATGGGATCCCCAGCACTGGGAGCTCCTCACAGGAGCTCCTACCAGGCGGCCATCTTGCCCTTGCCACAGATCTTGCCACAGATCATGAAGCACGTGTGACCTCAGCCAAAGATGGAGCCACAGAGCAACGAGACGCGGGACGAGGCACCACTCTCAAACTCGGCAGATTAAGGAATGAAGGGCTACCTTGAAGCCCTCGGTTTGCTGACCCACTCGTGCCTGAAGTCCCCGTCCTTTTTGAGCCCGACTGATGGGCCTGCCTGCTCGTCGTCCTTTGCTCCTTTGGTCCCTTGGTGTGCTCAGAGATCTGATCCCACTCCTCCCTCTCTTCCCTTGATTATTCAACAACATCACCCTTTTTGCATAAACTTTTGACTATAGAATAAGGTTTTGCCACGGAAAAAGAAAGACACGCAGGTGCCCAGCATGAGGCACCCCTAAGAAAATCAGTTAGGAAACAGGACTGTGATCTAACAGCAGAGGACTGATTGCACCCTGCAACGCGTAAGGATGAATCCGAGCTGGATTCATCCTTTTAGGAACCTGTTCCTAAAATCCAACGGTGTATTGTCTGTTCGTAGTGCGGTGTGAGCTCAGTGTGTGCGATCCTAGACCCGAAGTCCTCCCCGGTGAGGACCTCACAATCAAGACTCGGCAAGTTCTGTGGGAGAGGTGGGTCTTGGTGTGACCGGGTGAGCATAACCTGGCCCTCGGAGATCGGCCCCTCTAACATTGGAAGACATTATGAAGTAATGAAAAATGACATCCCCGGTACCCCCCCAGTTCCGGCTCATTCCAACACGTGGCTACAGTACGACAGGAGGGGGCTATCACGCAGCTATCACGCAGCTGAGTGTTTCGCCGATTCCTTTGGAATGTGTGCGCCTGATCGAATCTCAAGGGGTGGGGAGGTCATGATCAATAGTAGCTCCTTTGAAAAGGGTCGAGTGCATACAGTAGTGGGAAATAAACTGTATCCTCAGGCCAAGGGATGACCAGCGGTTCGTACAGACAATCGGGCTCAGAGGAAGGGGTCATCAAAAGAGGGGTATTCATGGAAGGAAAGGAGGTGTTGGTCAGGCGCGGGGTGTGATTCCCAGAGGCAGAGTCATGCTGAAGAGGAGTGTTCATGGCTTGTGCATGTGAGCGCGGGGGCAGCCAGGGTGCATGGGGGATGCTTGCAGGGTCAGGGAAGTGCGCTGATGATCGATCGTGAACAAGGAGACCATGGTACCTAAAATGGCTGTTGTGTATGTTCATACATGAGTCTGGGGAATGGGCAAGATGGCGCAGATGATGTTCAGTTCACAAACTAAAATTCCACAGTCCTCCCTTTTAACATGTCTCGCCAGCTTGTCAATTCGGATCTATCCCCATAAGACCACGTATTTCGATCTCATAGAGGGGACTCATGTGCTCAGTTCTAAAGTCCAAAGTCTTAGGGCACATACAGTTCAGACAAGTGAAAGGTTAAAAGGGTAGACATGTTGGCAAGAGCTGACAGGCGGTATAATGGTTCCCTATGAGGTGGTAAGGGCATGATTTTGATGTATTCGATGTCCACAAGGTTTGTGTGCCTACACAGCTCTTTGATTAGTCCTACTGCACCTTAGTGCTTGAGGTTATTTTGTCTTGGCATTTCAAGGGATTCCTCATGTTGGGGGGGGCCAGTAGGGTAAATCTGAGTTATATAGGATGTGAGATGAGGGTAGCTTTAGCTATGATTGCTTTTGCAGGTTGATTAACCTTGTGTTGAGGGTTTTGGGGGTCTATTCATGGGATGTGCTCTCATTTGCAGACAACAGGGTGGGAAGTGGCATTTTCTGTTTGTGGGATTTCTTTGAGGCTATCATATGGAGGTTTTGATATAGCTATGTACAGCTGATACCTTATTATTATGTTGACTGGTTCTTGTAAGTGAGATTGCTTGCTGGAAAGGATGTCAATGCTCGATTGGTGCTCAGTTCCTTCTTTGTCAGAAGAATATCTTCATTTCAATTGTCGCAGGCTGAGGTGTTTGTGGGAATCTGGACATCAGGATACTCTGTTACTTAATTTGAGAGTAACTTTCTAGTAGTCCATTACCTATTTTGAGGTGGGATATGTAGGCGTGGGACGAAGAGTATGCAGTTTGATGTACTAATGACATTTAGGATCATCAAAGCTAATTTTAGAGAAAAGTTCTAGTTATGTCTCAGATTGTGGAAATATTTTCGTGGTGGTTAATGGGAATAGGCAAAGAGAAGATACTGTGGGGCATATTACCAACAACTAGCGATAATAATCGCTATGTTGGCTTAGCGGCAATAATTTTATCGCCGTGCTGCGGCGATTGTTATCGCTTAGGAGCCTTGCTATTATCAAGGTTTATCTCCTAAGCGATAAAAATCGGCCGAAATGCATGAATATCGCTGTAAAGTCAGCGATATTCATGCATTACCGAGCTAATGCTCTTAGCCATGTTATCCACCTCCCATTGGATAACATGGCTAAGAACTGCTCAGGGCAGGTGTTAGCTTTTGGAGATATTCGCGCTTAGCGCGAATATCTCCAAAAGTTGGTAATAGGAGATAGCGATGTTAGCGACTGTTTCCAGTCGCTAACATCTTGGCACGCCCACTTTGCATGTCATTAGTGATAAATATCTCTGACATGCAAAGCGGGGCCCAAGATGGTCGATATCTCCTTCTAGCTGTCGCTAACTGGTGTTAGCGACAGCTAGGTAATAGGGAGATAATTTTATCTCCGCTTTCTTGGTTTTTAAAGCCAAAAAAGCGGAGATAAATCCCTTGATAATATGCCCCTGTGTTCTTAAATGACTAATGTTAGCCCTTGGTGTCAGGGAATCAGGTAACCTTGAAGAGTGAGACTGCAAACTCTGTCCCTGTGTGAGAGAGAAACAATTACTGGAATAGAAGAAGACTAGGGAGAGGGGAGAGGATGTGGCTTAATGGCTAGAGCGTTGACCTCGAAGCTGGGGAACCGGGCTTTAGTCTTGGCATGGACACTCAACATCCCGTGATTCTGGGCAAATCAATTAATCTCCCTGTGCCTACCAAAATGAATGTGTCCGTCTGTAACGCATCTGGTGCTCATGTAAAGCCCTCTGATATCTTTGGTTGTGTTTGTGCTATATAAACCCCCCACCTCCCACCCCTCTCCCCCCCAAAAAAGTGCTAAGCTATAGGGAGAAGGTGCGGTCTGCTTGAGGCATATATGATGGATAATTTTTTTCATGGAGGTGAAGGTAGTGGTAAAAGCGTGGAGGTTATTATGGATTGCAATAGAGGCTTTTATTATCATATATGCTTATGTTTAGTTCACGTAGTTGATTTGTGTACTCTCTGACTGGGAGTTTTTCATTCTCTTGAAGATTGTGAGGAAGTCACAGAACACTAACATCTATGTCATCTGAAAAGATATGAAGTCCGCCTTTATGGTTCAAGATCTGCTGCACTGCAATATAATATGTATCTTTGATTCGGGTTTCTGGAGGGGTAATACGAGTATTTGGTGGTATTTTTTGTTAGTGCAGTAGAATATACTATTTCAGTGGCAATGATCTATCAACAATATACTGATAGGTATAACTAATATGCTCAAGAAGGTCCCCAACTCAAAATCAAAAGGCGTTGATGGTTCCTCAGAGGAGGATCTGTTTTTATTGAAGAAAAATATAGGGAAAAGATCTTATCTCTCTCTCAAACTGGAAATTTAAGCTGTCATCATCACCTTTGCCTTGAACTGGACGTCATCTGAGTAATACAACACATTTGTGATCACCATTTCCTTTGGAGTTTAACCGTTTAGAATGGCAAACGGTAAATTATCTCTGTAAGGGAACCATTCCCTGGTGCAGGTCGAAAGGCCACAAAGCTCAACAGTTATATTTACAAAGATGGTTGTGTTTCACACTTAAAAAACACAGGGGCATATGTACACTCCTCTATCGCCACTACAACATCACTTTTACCAATGTTGTGGTGGCGATAGGGGCTGCGCCTTATGTACATGGCAGCGTTAAGCCACTTAACATGGCTTAATGCTGCCTTGTACATAAGGCCCCCTTTCATGCTACGGTTAGCGTGAAAGAGGTGGGCAGTGGGTGTTGTGGTGGGCATTCCACCGCAACGCCCATTGTTGTTGACACTGCCCTCTATGTACAAGGGTGGCGTACATAGAAAACAGCACCACAATGAAGACCAGGTAAATCCTGGTCTTAACTTGACAAAATGAGGAGAAATGCATTATTATATTCCTTGTTTTTCGGTCTCCCCTGAGCCAGCGCATGCACTGCCCTGTGAGACATTTAGTAAGTGGGTTTTCAAAGTGCTACTAAAGGCTTTTGCTGGCCTCAAGCTTGCGGTTACGCGCGCGTGCACGCGTGCGTGCACGCGCGCAGCCACCATCTGCCTTTCTTTTATGGCTCATTAAAACTTACAGTGCCTGAATCATGCTCCTCCACCCCTTGCTCTCTGCTCTCACTACCCCCTCCCATGAAGCCCTCCTCCTCTGTAGCAACTCCCTTCCCTGCCTAGCCATTCCTCAATATCAACGCATAAACACACAACCCGGCCCCCCTCCCGCTCACACACACCCCGCCCCCCCTCCCAGCCACTCACTGCCTATCAGCCTCTTCTCAGCCAGGTCCCTCATCTCCCAAGCACCTCGCTCTGCCCCTCCCCCACCACAGATCGCGTCCCTGCGATCACTTTTGCTTTCACGGCCGCGCGGCTGCATTACTTTCATGGCCGCACGGCTAATGCTTGTTTCTACTGAGGCTCGTCTGGTATCTTCTAACAAGTACTCTAGGATGGTCGTTGCCCCAGGGTCTGGCCACTTGCAGGCCGTGAGAACCGCTAGCCAATACGCTTGCATTATATTCATATTTCATTCACTTTTGTGACATTTTCTTAACACACGGGACCACCGGGATGATGACAGCGTAACGTTTATCATGCTTGTTCACACGCATTTTAGGGAAAACATTAAGCACTGGGAAAATCTTCACAGAAGGAAGAATCATATGGTCACCATCTGGACTTTGTTGATCTTTATTTAATAAAACAGTAGTAGGTGGAGCTTCCCGCCTCAATACTATAAACAAAAAATGGCGATTCACACATGCCAGTTAAGCTGTCAATTTTGGGTTTTCTCCGTGATTTTAAATTGCCACAGTGGTTTACTGAGCAGCGAGCTATATATATCAAATTAAAACTCAAATGGAAAATAATCACTGTCTAATAGGACACACTATCAATTTATACGACCAACTCGAAGGCACTCCTTTTGTTAACCTTGGAAGGTTAAAAGTCTGAGTCAACCCTCTCTGAATCCTTGAGTGCAGGTCCATGCACTCCGCACCACTCAGCTACTGTTTTTTGCAGATTACGGTACTGTTCAGAATAAGGAAAGTAAAGCGTACACTCCGAGAGAGAGATATGCACTGTGTGTGATTGTATATGATATATTTCCAATTGTACTGCTGAGCGGTGCAGTTTTCTTTTGAATGGACCTATCCCTGCTATCACAAGCATTATTTTAGAAGTCACGAGTTTGAATCCGGCAACTCCTCTCTGGAGTCCAATTGCTTCTGTTTTGTGTCGACAGATTTTGCACCATTAAACTGATTTATAGTGACAATGGCTATAAAAAACAAGTACATAATATTTGTGTGCGTTGTGATGGATAACTGTACTTGCCCATTCTTTGTTCAAATCAATGAACAGTAGAGCTTGTAAATAAGAAATAGCACTTTTAATTAGGACGTTCTTATTAGATGAAGATTAAATTCTGTATTTCCAAGAAATAAATTCTTACAGAAAGATTACACATTAGCCAATTCATTTATATATAGAATTAAAAATATCATAACATCACCAATACATACCTTTTAATTGAATAAATTCAACAAGCACATATCACCATTCTAAAATGGATATATAATGGTGCATGAATTAAAATATCTTCCCTCTAAAAGTCACTGGGCGATCTGCAGTCCATTATACCACACACATTAAAATATTTGAAAGAGCAACAGTTTAGCCAAGCACCCAGAGCTCGTTTGGGCACAAGAGAAAATTATACAAGCCAACATAACATAAACTGCCAGAGATACAATCCCCATTATAGGTCTCATTAAATAGGGCATCATATAGTATTTTGCCCTAGAGGAGCATAAATGTCAAATCTCAACTATGATAAAACAAGCATTGGCATAGCCAATAGGTCTCGCTTTTGGGACCTTATAAGTTTTTAGCCATGCAACAGTTGATGTTGTTGCACAAAGGATATTGTGCTGCATAACTAAATACTGATAAGGTCCCAAAAGCAAGACCTATTGGCTATGCCAATGCTTGTTGCTTTTTCCAAATGTGCTGCGCAGCACACATGGAAAAGGCAAACTGCCATGGTTTGTTTATGTACAGGAAGGTGTCCCTTCCTGTACATTATCACAGCTTTAAAAACAAGCATAGGCATAGCCAATAGGTCTCGAATTTGGGACCTTATAAGTGTTTAACCATGCAACAGTTAATGTTGTTGCACCATGGATATTGAGCTCCATAACTCAATACTTATAAGGTCCCAAAAGCGAGACCTATTGGCTATGCAATAGGTCCCGCATTTGCAAGAGTTTAAGCTATTGCCATTGTAAATGACAATGCCTTTTATTTATCTGTTTTGATAATTAACACATAAATAAAAGGCATTGTCATTTACAATGCAAATAGCTCATACTCTTGTATGCGAGACCTATTTCACTTCAAAGAAGTGGCAGCCATTGTCCCGAGCTGCTTCGAAAGTGAAAGCCTACATGGCACGCTGAATGTTGAAGGAAAGCATGTCGTGCCTGCAGGAGGAGAAATTCATTAAAGAAAATAGTGCTTACAGACTAAATAAGGCATACCGTGTAACAACAGAAGTAAAAGGGCCAGTCCTCATGGATGTTTACAAATGAAGACAAGGCGGTACTAAGGAGGGACATACAAGCCTATTAACAAATCAGAAGAAAGCATTTACAAAGGACAATGGCACAAGGCAATGAAAAATATGGGCGGAGAGTGGTGAAGTTTCAAGTCCATACTCTAATACAGCATGTCTCGCAGAGCAGCACATGCGCTGCTCAGGTTTGACCTAAAGATGGAGTACAGCTATCTGGAATATGACCCTATCTAGCAGCTGAGGTATGTAAACATGTTTAAATGCATGTGGTGTTAATGCTTGCGGGTCAGAGTTTGCTTGTGTAAGAGAGAGTGTGTGCACAAGTGAATGTGCGTGTATGTATGTGTGTGAAAATAAAGGTCAAATGGTGTGTGATGTCACTTCTGCTACCCTTGACATTTTGGTGAATTGCCGTCCATGAGGAATTGGTAACTCCGGTTCGGGTTCCCTCTGTAATTGCTCATGTTGGGGCAGACTTACACTGGGAGATTTTGGCTGCTCTCACGTGTGGAACTCTGGTGAAAGTTAAGAGATCTGCATTGTTTCTGCAGATCTCGTAACTCTGATGGGGCCGGTAACTGCTGCTACCGGCCCTGTTGGAATTATAGGAGTAATCATAATGAGGGCCTTGTGCGGTTCTTTATCTCACATCAACCAGTCTCACCCCAGCTCACTGGACGCCAGACACCACCAAAGCCAGACCTGGAATGTCAAGGAGCAGAGAGCGGTGTGCAGTGAGTAGTGGGGAGTGAGTAGTGGGAAGTGAGTAGTGGGCAACAAGTAGTGGGTAGTGAGATGTGTGCAGTGAGTAGTGGGCAGTGAGTGTGGGTAGTGAGTGTGGGCAGTGAGTAGTGGGCAGTGAGTAGTGGGCAGCAAGTAGTGGGCAGTGAGTTGTGTGCAATGAGTAGTGGGCAGTGAGCGTGGGTAGTGAGTAGAGATTAGAGCGTTGTGTGAAATGAGTAATGGGCAGCAAGTAGTGTGCAGTGAGTAGTGGGTAGTGAGTGTGGGCAGTCAGTAATGAGCAGCAAGTAGTGTGCAGTGAGTAGTGGGTAGTGAGTGTGGGCAGTCAGTAATGAGCAGTGAGTAGTGGGCAGGGATTGTGGGCAGTTAGTAGTGGGCAGTGAGTAGTGAGCAGGGATTGTGGGCATTGAATAGTGGGCAGTGAGTGTGGGCAGTGAGTAGTGGGTAGTGAGTGTGGGCAGTGAGCAGTGGGCAAAGCTGAAAGGATGGAAAGCAGGGGATTTAGGGCAGTGCCCATACTGAATGCTATGCCTTCCTTGTTCCTACAGCAAGGGAACTCCTCATACATGTCTAGTAAGAGTATACTTCTAGTACATGAAGGGACAGTGCGAGCCAATGTGTCAAAATGTCATCTTGTCTTTAGCTACGTCACAAAACAACACCTCCATTTTTACAACTGAGAAGTAAAGTAATAGTTCCTGGTTTCTAAGGTTGACTATGCTATCGTCATGGCTTGAGCAGAGACAGTGCAAGAAATGGAGGTGAATCCCCAGTAACCTGGGCAGGACTGGACGCCAATACCAGCCCTCAGTGCAGGAGGCTCATACTTGAAAGGCGCCATGGTGGCTCGGCTGCTCCTGGCAGCTACCTGGCCTGTAGTCTACCTGGGAAACGGGCCAGCGCAGCCCTGAAGCCAATACACAATGCCCCCTGTCCTGAGTTATGTTATGTTATGTCCACTTGTAGCGCGCACGGATACTCATGAGTGTCCCGGCGCGATGCCTGACGGGTACAAGAGGGAGTTAACAAACAAAGAGGTGGGTCTTGAGTTCTTTTTGAATGTGAAAAGTCCGAAAGAGTGCAGAACCAGGCAAAACTTTCGAGATGATCCCATTCCACTGGATACCTTTTCAATATTTTACTATATACTCACATTTCCAAAAAATGATAGCATTAGAAAGGGCGCTGTGTGCAACCAGACAACAGGATAACGGCTCTGTGTGCCCAGACCCTTTGTCTCCTTCTGACATTTTTAATATCATGGTATACAATCAAGTGTTTATTAGAGAGAGATTTATGAGTCTGTTAAAACGGAGGTGTTGCAAAATAAATAGCCCATAAAAAGGGCACTGCAGTGCTGGGGAAGCGACAACAGACCAGTGGCCGAGTGTGTTTTTATCCTGACACTCCGGACTTCTCTTTGTTATGCGCTACACGGGTACTGTGAAGTTAAGGGGGTTTCGGTACTGGGAGACAGAAGCACGCCTCTGGCTTGTCTGAAGTGCAGACTGAGCTGGAAGGGGGTTACAGTAACAAGCTTGGTGTCAGCGAAACCTAGTCGTCTATGCCTTCATAGAACGTGGAATCACAAATACAGTATGCTCAAACGCATGGTGTAAGGGAACGTAGCCAATATTCTCAAACATTAGCGTCAACCTTACTCCCCTGCCAGCAGGGGTGGAAAGGAATCAAGAATTAGCCTTCGTAAAAATGTTGACACCAGCTCACGCTGCAGGAGGCTGTGACTGGAATGGGTCCAATATGTTAAGCATAAGATATGGCAGGCCATTCTCAACAGTATGCAGCCCAATGGCATGCAGCACAAAGGGGATAAGCCAGAGTGGCAAAAATACAAAGCAATTATGCCTATTTTGGTTTACATTTGCGCCGACCATCTCTTGACTTATTATTATACTAATGTCACCCCTTCTCACATAGGTTCAGTAAATTCAGTAAATTTGACCTTTTGTCCAGAATCTGAGATCCGAATTTGAACTCTTTTTCCTAAATTTTAAACAGTACCAAGAATATGCCTACATGGCAGGAGGTCACCATAAAGTCAACTACCTGAGCGATAGGAAACTGTCATTTACAAGACAACTTACCGACACATCAAATCTTTTCAGCCCTGAAGAGGCATGAACTGTATTTTAAAACAAATTGTACAGCACTCACAAAACAGTCAAAATTGAGGCACCATCAACAATCACCTAAACCATACACACAAGGACCGGCCGTGAATGCAGCTGCATGTCCGCACCCAGTTGATAATCTTTTAACAAATGTAATTTGTCCTTACATTTAGCACTTCCTTGTCGCATAACACTCTGTCCACGGTTAAACACATTGACGAAGTCATCTAGGAGTGTTCATTTGGAAGGTAAGCTAGAATTGGAGCATTACCGGCATCGCTACCAAACCCAAGTGAGCCTTGCAAAGCTTCCAATCGCTGATTGGGTATGGAATCCGCAAGTGTGTTTGTCTGTTGCTGAAGGAGTCCTTTACAGTCGGCGGGCACAGTTTAGGAGAAGATTGGTTTAATTGGAGCTCCCTGATATGAATTCATTACGGACCAGGCGGCGACGCGTTGATTTGGGTTGTGCAGGCTAAGGTGATGCCCCTTGCTGCAAAGAGCTCTTCAACATCGTGAAAGAACTCTCCAACCCCGGCTCCAACACTAACGACATCCCCCCCTCTCAAGACCTGTGCGACTCACTGGCCAACTTCTTCCACCGCAAGATCGCCGACATCCACAACAGCTTCAACACCACGGCCCCCACATCCACCGCCGAGCCCACCAACCCACACGACCACCATGCGCATCAGCCGCCTGATCGCCTGGCCAAACGTCAGCGACGAAGACACCATCAAAACCATGAACTCCATCCACTCCGGAACCACATTTGACCCATGCCCACATCACATTTTCAACAAAGCCAGCACAGCCATCGCGATCAACATCTCCTTCGAGACAGCAACCTTCCCGGAAAGCGGGAAGCACGCCGAGATCAACGCCTTGCTGAAAAAACCCAAGGCGGACCCCAAGGACCTTAAAATTGTCCGGCCCATCTCCCTGCTCCCGTTCCCGGCGAAAGTCATAGAGAAAATTGTCAACAGACAACTGACCCGATACCTCGAAGACAACAACATCCTGGACCCATCCCAGTCGAGCTTCCGCAGCAATCACAGCACCGAAACCACCCTCATCGCCGCCACCGACGACATCAGGACCCTTATGGACAAAGGAGAAACAGCCGCCCTCATCCTCCTGGACCTCTCAGCCGCTTTCGACATGGTCTGCCACCGCACCCTAACAGCGCGCCTCCACGACGCCGGAATCCAAGAGGAGGCCCTGGCATGGACTACATCCTTCCTCTCTGGCAGAACACAGAGCGTCCGCCTCCCACACTTCCGCTCCAAGACAACCGAGATCATCTGCAGTGTTCCGCAAGGATCCTCTCTCAGCCCAAAGCTGTTCAATATCTACATGGCCCCTCTCGCCCACGTCGCCCGTCAGCACAGCCTCAACATCATCTCCTACGCCGATGACACCCAACTGATCATCTCCCTCACTGAAGACCCTCTCACCGCCAAAGCCAACCTCCACAGGGGAATGAAGGCCGGCAGGCTGAAGCCGAACTCTGACAAGACGGAGGTCCTCATCCTCGGTTCCACCCCCTCAGCCAGGGATGACTCCTGGTGGCCCACCTCACTGGGAACAGCCCCAGCACCCACCGACCACGCACGCAACCTAGGGGTAATCCTCGACTCCACCCTCTCCATAGCCAAACAGGTAAACGCCGTCTCCGCATCCTGCTTCAACACCCTCCGAATGCTCCGCAGGATCTTCAAGTGGATCCCCTCCGAAACGAGAAAAAACGTCACCCAAGCCCTCATCACCAGCAGGCTGGACTACGGAAACGCCCTCTACGCAGGAACAACCACCAAGCTCCTGAGACGGCTGCAATGCATCCAGAACGCCTAGGCGTGACTGGTCCTCTACATCGCCCCACACAGCCACATCATCGCCCACCTGAGAAACCTACACTGGCTCCCCATCAACAAGAGGATAACCTTCAAACTCCTTATCCACGCACACAAAGCCCTACACAACGCCGGACAATCATACCTCAACGAATGACTCAGCTTCTACACCCCACCCGCAGCCTCCGCTCAGCCAGTCTTGCCCTCGCCACGGTCCCACGCATCCGGAAAACGACGGCCGGCGGCAGATCCTTCTCCCACCTCGCCGCCAAAACCTCCGACAAACCCAAGACCTGCTGACCTTCAGAAGACTTCTTAAGACCTGGCTCTTCGATCAGTAGCGGCGTGCCCCCCTTCCCAGCGCCTTGAGACCCTCACGGCTATGTAGTGCGCTTTACAAATTCTTTGATTGATTGATTGATTGATTCCATTGAGAAGGAGGAAGGAGATTGGAGTAGCACAGAATAGGGACCTAGATGAGTGAGTTATAGTTGGACACTGTATGTTCTGTTCACGTCTGGGAGCTTTTTTGACGGCAGCCGTACCTCGCCTGGCCGGTACCCGGTAGTAGTCTAAAACAAATAAGCATTTCAAACATTAACTGACACTGGTTAGTGGATGTGAGCGAGCCTTCTGACTAACAGAGAGCCCCGAGGGAGAGCAGAGCCAGCGCCTATGCATTAGTGGTCTAGTGAACATTTTGGCAGTGGTTGAAGTAGGGATCTGAGGGCACGACGTGCCCATACTTTAAGAACAAGCGCGCGAACCTCCCGCTGAAAGGCAGCAGGGGGAGGGGAGAGGGTCTGCGCCGGTTTCGCTTGCGGGAGCGAGCCAGATCCATCTGTTAATTACTAACAGATGGTTTTGAAAGCTCTCTCCCGCAAGGGAATCGCCAAACGTGCACGAGTTGCAATGCAAAGCAATGCAATGCGTGCACATTTTTGGCAGAAAACGTGAATCGATTTTTAAAGGTCTTTTCCAATGCAACGCATGCAGGCTGCGTAGGCGAGAACTAAAAATGCCATTTTGTCACTTTCATGTGTGCTGCATGAAGCAGCACACATGAAAGTGACAGAATTGCATTTTAGGATTGTTTATGTGCAGGAAAGGATACCTTCCTACACATGAACAATCCTACCATGCACGCAGACACCCTTGCACTATGGTGCAACGGTGCCTTCGTTGGCGCTAAGTTGCTAAACTTAGCGCTATCACAGGGGGAAATGCAAGGCTGCACCATATCCTTGTAAATATTGGGCAGTTTCAGAAGTGGCGGAGCGCTGCATCAAGCCAAGGAGGCTAACGCGGCGCTCCGCCACTTCCTTTTACATATCCCACACAGTTTTCTTCTTATTTCTCCAATGTGTCTCTCCAGTGAGGCTTAGTAGGTAAGGCTTCTTTTCTATTCCTTTATTACATGATTTCATGGCACTTGTGGTGCCACTGAGTTTACTGTCATTCTTTTCTGGTCAATTCCTGATATGTGGTTCATTTTTCTTTAAGCTCACCAAAAAAACCGTGCTGTTTTCCCCTCTTTCCACATATATCGGTTTTATGAGTATTGTGGTTTTTGTCACACCCAGAACATACTGGGCAAAATAAAAAAAAACGCATCTCGGATAAATGTTGGCAGGTAAAACCTGGCATTACTGTTCATATCTAAATTACGAGTTTCACTGAAAACAGAAAAAACCGAAAACTATGAAAACAAGGCGCAACATTTCAAGTTATGTGTAAAATGAAACTGAAATGGATGTTATCTCATGTCTGAGGATAGTAAATCTTCAAGGGTCCATTACGTAGAGGAAGCAGTTTAATGTGAAGGTAGCTGCCTGGTACATTTTACGCTTACCTCTCATGTCAAGTATCAGGTTTTCCTTTTGAACTTCTGACCTTTTACCTTAAGACAGGTCAGAGCCACGCGTCTACAGTCAAATCTGCGTGAAATTGCAGGAAATTATTTTGGACTGTGAGGGAAATAAAACACTTCATTTTATCCTGGTACAAAGACGACTTTGTTAAAGGGAGCAATACATAATACAGAGGTTTAAAAAAAGACATTTTCATTATTTAATTGGTGATGAAGATGCCAATCTGCAGCTGTGTGGATATGACATTTGAATGCATAACATTAATTTTAGCCAGAAATACATTGGCGGTGAAAGCAGATTACAGAACTTCACTCTTTGAACTCATGGAGGGGGGTAGCTATCATTAGTGCAGCAGGTGCAGTGGCACCAGAGCCCATGGTTGTGTGCTGTAAATTGAACCCCACTTGTGGCTATCCTTTAATACCCAAGTATGCAGGCAGGGGGCCATTTTCCTTCCCTGAATTTGCGTCCCAGACACCCTTGCTATGCCCCTGATTTCATCACTTCCTTCTGAGAAGTCCACATTTTGACCTTCATTCTAATTATGCAGGTAATCCTGTTTTAGGAAAAATTGAAATTGTGCAAAAATACCGCAATCGTTCACTGCGCAAGTTTCATCATAAAAATCTGACTGAATTTGTGCAGAGAAATACAGCAACATTTCGTGCGTTGCAACTTGGGACGGGGGCAAGCATGTACGTCTAGAATGTTATTCCCCATTTCGAGATGTGGAAAGTAATACCACATCCTTTGATTTGTCTCCCTGCACTACCATTATTACTACCCATATACCCAGGTGATCATAATGAGCTCTTTGTGAGCTATGTCAAGCAATTGGCAGGGGACCTTTTTCGGCATGCTTCAATTTTTTATTTTATTTTACAGAGTTTTATATAGCACAAACTTGACCCGAAGGTATTGGGTATCAGAGCCAGGGCCGGACTGGCCATAGCGGGCACTGGGCGTTTCCCCGGTAGGCCGCTTGGGTGGGGGCCGGTTTTGTTACCGGGGGTCGGCAATATTGGCCCCCTGTAACAAAATCGTCCGAAACCGGCCCTCGCAAACTGCTCGGCTGCACTCCCCAGCTGAGCAGTTTGCCAGGGCCGGTTTCTGTTCCCAGTCCAGCCCTGATCAGAGCAATTTACACGAACACCAGTTGCTTTACATGAGGACACGTCCATTTTTGTTAGGCACAGAGAGATTAGGTAATTTTCCCAGAATCACAGGATGTTGTGCGTCCTTGTCGAGACTCGAACCTGGTTCCCGAGATTTGAGGTCGACCGCCCTAGCTGTTAGGCCAGCTCCTCTTCCCAATGATGAGGCAAGCCTCTTATTGCCAGAATGTGGACTGCACACTACAAATGACATGAGTTCAGCATAGCCGCTGGTAAACCTGGTCACTTCTGTTAAAAAATATAACCTACAAATGTTGAAGGCAGCCCTTCTTCCCAATTCATAATAAATACACTTTGATGGGAAGTCTATCAAGGGAATACTAAGGGCCGTATTACACAAAGTGCCCTGGAGGAGCAATGGACATGTACACCTGTTTTCTGTTACCCTGGGCACTCCGATATTATAGAAGAGTTTCCAGATGCTTGTTCAGCCCCCTCTGTAATACCAATCATGCCAACGCAAGTGTAGCACCAGTGTCCCTCAAGGGGGTGTGCCCCCATATACCCAAGCGCTGTATCAAATCAATCAAACAATTAAATCATAATTGTAGCGCATGGCTAATCACCCTCAATGGTATCCAGGTGCTAGGCTGGTGCGCTCAGTCGAAAAGCTATGTCTTGAGTGTCTTCCTGAACTCCGCCAGAGAGGGTGCTGATTTGAGGTGGAGGGGAAGGCCGTTCCAGAACTTGGCAGCGAGGTAGAAGGAACAGAAGCTTCAGAGGATGTGCGATGTCTGTGCGGTGGAGGCAGAGCAAAGTTCTCTAGCGGGTTGGTGAAGTTCAGGCGGTAGTTAATATAGGCTGGTCCTTTGTTGCGGATGGCTTTGTAGGCGTGTGTCAACATGTTGAATTGGCATCTTTTCTGGATGGGGAGTCAGTGGATGTTCCTGAGGTGGGCGGTGATGCGGATCCATTTGAGCCAGTTGAGGATGAGTCTGGCCACTGAGCTCTGTACCATCTGGAGTCTCTTCATGAGGTGGGTTGTGGTTCCTGCATACAGTGCGTTGCTGTAGTCCAGTTAACTGGTGACTAGGTCTTGAGTGAAGATTTTCCTTGTGCTGATAGGGAGCAATTCAAAGAACCTTTGGAGCATGCAGAGAGTTTGGAAGCAGGAGGAGACTGCATATATCTGTCGTTTCATGGTTAATTTGCTGTCCTGGATGATGCCAAGGTTGCAGGCATGGCCTGTCAGTGTGGGATTAGGTCAGAGTTCAGGAGGCCACCAGATGTCATTCCATGTGGAGGCATTTCCCCCAAAGAAGAGCACTTCAGTCTTGTCGGTGTTGTGCTTAGACGTGTACGCAGAGGCAAAGGAGCTTTCTGGAGGTGCACGGACAGTGCACTACAAAGAGGAGGCGCACAGTGAGTGCATCTTCTAGGGGCTACATTTGGATGGGGAGAAAAGTGTTCCCATAGTCAACAAAGACATCGACCTGCAGACGGGTTCAGGCACTTACCGCTTCTACCTGCCGGGGACCTCTGTCCCCTTATGAAGTGCAGGCCAGTTCCTGCCTTTTACTAATTTGATGCTCCTTGGGCAGTTAAGAGTTCACGGCTGCCCTGAGAACAGCACATTAAGGACCATATTTATCAAAGGGTTGTGTCGCTTTTGCCCCACACAAACGTTTGGTTTATCAAGCCAGACAAGGCCACCTTACGTGGCCTTGAGCGGCTTGATAAATTCAGAGTAACGCAACTCAGTGTAAATCGATGCGTTGCATTACTCTGTACCAGGTAGGCATTCCATGGGTGGTGTGTGGGTGTTCCCACACATCCACCCATGGATGATGGTGCATTCCCAGGTTTACCAATAATGGTAGACCTGAGAATGCTTCAAAAGGTGAAGCCTTCCAAGGTGAGGAGTAACTAGGAGAAATATTATTATTTAGCCTTGTTACTTCCTCATTCTATGTTTGCTGCATTCTGCAGCACACATAGAAAGTGGAAAATGCCTCTCAGGATTGATTTTGTGCAGGAAGGTGTCACTTACTCCACAAAAACAATCCTGGTAACAACACAGGCACCCATGCACCATGGTGTCTGAGTTGACTTAGGCAGCACATTGTAAGTCAGCACTAGGAAATGACAGGAATGTGCCTTATAATGTTAAATATGGCCCATTCTTTCCTTTTCCTTATCATACAGAGTAGCAAGGTGACTTGCTGCTCTGCGTGATAATTTGATAAAAATGCCCCTAACTGTAATAGGGAACACTGACCCGGTCTGCACCTACAGCACCCAGTTAAAGGTGAAAAGTGCACAGCATCACAGACCGGGATAGTATAGCCTACATATTACGAGCTTAGTAGGTGATTTACAGAGAAGAAATACATCATGGTATGGAAAATGCAGATATGTACACATGGGCAGATCAAGTCAGATACTAAAAAGAGATAATCAGATGTAGCACCGAAATCTTGCTCTTTTACAAAAATTGGGCAAATTCATGTGCTCCATGTATGTAATGTATATTACAAATGCATACATTACACAGGCATGTAAACTATTGCATTCATGTAGGGGTATTGCAGTAGTGTGGTCAAGTTTAGGTACTGCAAATCTAGTGTGCACCCCATAGGAGTAATGTAGCAGCAGAATCGGAGATTTACAAGATGTTTGGTAATTCACCAAACAGAAGTACAAGATTTGATCCTGTGTCTCCTAACTTAACTTGGCAATGGTTCAGACTTGTCATAGGTGTGGTAACTAATGGGGGTCCTTTTCATAATTATTATTTCAAAATAAAATGTTGACTATTAAAAACAATTAATTTATCTAGGTGCAGGAAAAATATGACTTCTTCGGTTTCCATGTTTACCTGTAGTATACTGATCAGGACTTGTGAAAGGATCTCAGCCAAATTGTATTTATGTCTGTGAATTATCTCCATGTACATGCAAAATAGTACCATGGTTAATGTATGCACAGACATAGGGGCAGATTTACAAGCCCCTTGCGGCCCTTTTACGCCGCCGTTGCGTCACTTTTGTGACGCACCGGCGGCGCAAAAGATGCAACCTGGTGCGGGGTACTTACAACGTGATGCATCTGGGAGATGCGTCACGTTGTAAAGCCCTGCGCCAGAAGGAGGCGTTCCCGCGCAGGGGGTGGCGTTCCGGCGCAGGAACGCCTCCTAAAAGTGGCTGAGTGAAATCTACAAGATTTCACTCAGTCACTTTTGGGCCCAAGCTGCGTCAAAACCCTGCGCCTGCTTGAAGCAGGCGTAAGGATTGACGCAGCTTTGTAAGAATAGGGCCCCCTAGCCTTGCTGAAGCTGCGTCACGCTTGCGACGCAACTCTAGCAATGCGCCGCTTTTACGGCACAGATGCGTGACGCATCTGTGCCGTTTTTGCTCCATGGTGCGCCGCATTGTAAATGCGGCGCATCCATGGTGGCGTAGGCATGGCGCACAATAAGTGGTGCATCCCTGCTGATATGCAGGAATGCGTCACTTATTGTAAATCTGCCCCAAAGTATTTTTTACAACTGTGAAACTGAGCAACATGTTCATATGCAAATCGCCAATAATGGGGCGCTGCACAGGCTGTTACTCACGGCCCTGCCAAGCAGGCTCATGACTTCACGCATTATATCAAAGATATCTAAAATGATATCAACACTGATATCACTGATGACACTCCACATTACATCACTGATAACGTCATAAATGAGATCACATATGACATCTTTAATGAGATCATCAATGACATCACTGTGTGAAAAAAAAAATATTCAGTGCTGAGTGTATGAACCATTAGCAAGGACAACACAACATGCAAAGCTTTGGATGATTGTTTGGGCTCGGAGGACAAGGCTAGCTAAACTCTTGACGAATGTTTGACTAAAGGGTCCGCTCTCTCCCAAAGCCTCATGGAGTCATAGAGTAGCCATGTACAGTATATACATCACGAAATTCCCCCAGTGTGTGGTTTGTACTCATATGCATGATTTTTAATGTGTGAGAACGCCACAATTTCATAGTAGTCTATAGAGTGGTAAATCATCACTTGCAATCCAGGGATCTATAAAGAACTCAGGGGCATATTATCAAGGGGGTTTATCTCCGCTTTTTTGGCTTTAAAAGCCAAGAAAGCGGAGATAAAATTATCTTCCTATTACCTAGCTGTCGCTAACACCAGTTAGCGACAGCTAGTAGGAGATAGCGACCATCTTGGGCCCCGCTTTGCATGGAAGTGAAATTTATCACTAATGACATGCAAAGTTCGCGTGCCAAGATGTTAGCGACTGGAAACAGTCGCTAACATCGCTATCTCCTATTACCAACTTTTGGAGATATTCGCGCTAAGCGCGAATATCTCTAAAAGCTAACACCTGCCCCTGAGCAGTTCTTAGCCATGTTATCCAATGGTAGGTGGATAACATGGCTAAGAGCATTAGCTCGGTAATGCATGAATATCGCTGACTTTTCAGCGATATTCATGCATTTCGGACGATTTCTATCGCTTAGGAGATAAACCTTGATAATAGCAAGGCTCCTAAGCGATAAAAATCGCCGCAGCTCGGCGATAAAAATATTGCCGCTAAGCCAACATAGCTATAATTATCGCTAGTTGTTGGTAATATGCCCCTCAGTCCTGAAGATAGCCCATTGACCTTGTGTGGCATTTGATAGGGCTGAAACATGTCGACCTTTGATTTTTTGGGGTCATAATACACCATGACAACATTCTTCTATAAGTGTTTTTAACCTTGTCAAAGGTATCCTTCATAAAAATTAACTAACTACTTCAAGCGGAAAAACCTACAGGCAATTTTGATCACAATCACAGATCTTGCCATAACATAGTCAGATCCCACCATAATAAGTGCTATGCTTAGAAATTACTTCAAGCCCACCCAAGCACATTAAGTGCAGTGGGTGAGGTTCCGATGATGAATCATGCCACTGGTGGTACCAGTGGGCAGGTATCCTTCTAAATAATCCAAAGGATTCCAGAGTCCTGAACCACCAAAATCCTCTGGGGGTGAGGTAACATAGAAGAACCCTCTCATTTTAACAGTGTCTTAGAAAGGCAAAATAACCAAGCTCTCTAACCCAGTTATTGGTGAGAGGGGTTGAGATGATAGAGTGTGTTTGAGATAATGAGGATATGTGTAACATGTGCTAGGTAAAAATCGACTTTTTGTCCTCACAGGATACAGAGACATGGTTATAATAGTGCCATGTGTGTACAAGATGCAGATAGGGAAGAGATACAAAACTTAAGGTTCATTTGATAGTCATAATTATTACATACCGGTTAGCAAGTATGTTCAAGTATTGTCTCTGTAGATAGTGTGGTTAAAAGTAAAGAATAGTGGTTAGCCATATACATCTACCAACAATCTTGCAGCTCTTAAACAATGTGTAGATTTGTTATGTTATGTTAAATTATTTAATATATAGTGCTCAACTCACCCAAGGGCATCTCGGCGCATTGCGGAAGTAGGGATCAGAACAGAGAGGATAGAGTTAGAATAGGTGAGCTTTGAGGAGTTTCCTGAATTTGTAGTAGTTCGAAAAAGTACGAACATAGAGTGGCAGCTTGTTCCAGTAATGAGGAGAAAGATAAGAAAAAGCCTTTCCTCCACTACGCAACAAATGACTGTGAGGGACGCAGAGTAAGGCTTTGTCACAAGATCTAAGAGAGCGTCCTGGGGTGTAAGTATTGATTTTTTGTTGCAGATATAACGGGCCTTTTCCATTTAGGGCATTATGGGTGAGGAAACAGATCTTAAAACAAGACCTTTTCTTCATTGGAAGCCAGTGCAGTTCTTTCAGCAATGGTGCTGAGGGCATGCCTGACGGGCAATTAAGAATAAGCCTGGCAGCAGTGTTTTGCGGTACCTGGAGTTCGGCCAATAGGGTCTCGTTGACATCTGCATTTGGAGCGTTGCTGTAGTCCAATTTACTTATTACCAAGTCTTGTACCAGGGTCTTACGGGCAGAGGTAGGGAGGTAGGGGAGTATTCTGCGCAGAAGGCGCAAGTTGTAATAGTATACTCCAGAGATAGTCAAAATGTGCTCTTTCCTTGTGAGAGCTTGGTCAAATTTCATGCCCAGTTTTTTTACGGCTTGCTTAGGCATAGGGGTAACGCCCAGTTGCTGCGGCCACTAATCGTTTGTCCAAATGGAAGCTGCTTTCCCAAACAGCATATTCTCTGTCTTATCAGAGTTCAATTTAAGGTAATTCCTGCTCATCCACTCAGAAATAGCTAGCATGCCCACGGTGAAAGGGGTTTTGGCTGCTCTCACGTCCTGGTCAAAAGTAAACATCAGCTGGGTGTCAGCCGCATATTAGATTATTTCGAAGCCAAAACACTCAGCAACCCTGGCCAGGGGAGCCAAATAGATATTAAATAGAGTGGAGCTCAAACAGGAACCTTGCGGAACACCTTTGTTCAGGATTGTAGTAAGGTAAGAGTATGGGCCCAGGATGACAGTTTGATGTCTCTCTTCCAAGAAATGCTGGAGCCATTTTAATGCCAGACCCTGAGTGCTGATCTCTCGCAGCCTATCCAACAGCCTTCCATAAGAGATTGTGTCAAAGGCTGCTGGGAGATCTAGCAGCACAAGCATTACTGAGTTACCTGCTTCCAACTCACGGAGCAGGGAATTAATTTCAGCCGGGTGCACAGTTTCCATACTATGGCCAGGTCGAAAGCCAGATTGGGAGGACTCTAGGATGTGATTGATTTCAAGGTAGGTAACTAGTTGCTTGTTAATGAGGTTTTCGAGAAGTTTACCCAGAAGAGGTAACAAGGATATGGGTCGTTAGATGGCCGGCGAATATTAATCCATGGAGGATTTTTTTTAGGATAGGATGAACACAAGCCGTCTTCTACTCAGATGGAATGGAGCCGGTTTCCACTGAAAAATTAATGATCTCTAGGACCGTTAGGGCATTGTAGAGCTAAGCTAACTGCCTTATTTATAGTTTACTAGATGGGACACTCCATCAGTAACGTGGCGGATATCCTGTCCGCCATACTGCAAGTGCCATGGACCATAATGCACTTGTAATAGAGGGGACGGGACATCAGCCATGTTTGCGACAGAATATCCCCTATGCCAAACTCTAAATAAGACCCTGTGCATGTAATTTCTCTAAAAACTTACAGTATTAACTCAGAGTTACAGAAGTCTACACATTCTGTGTCTTGGAGTGGTCTTAAAGAGGATATGGTACTGTCTGTGACTTCATTTGGGACTAATTGGTGTTTACAATTTTAAAATACTATTTGTGCCCAAAGCGTTCTTTACACAAATAGGAGGTGGCACAGGATAAGGGTTTTTTAGGATGCAGAGATGGATGAAATATAGGGGTGATAAGAGGTTTTCAGGGTTCATGGACAAGTGGTTTTTAGGTGTGTGAGGTGTTTTAAGATTTCAGGGATGGGTGGAGTGCAAGGGTATTGAGGGTTTTTAGGGTGCATGGATGGGTGGAGTTTAATCCTGGTGAGGGTTTATAAAGGTTCAATTATGGGTAGGGGCCAGGGTGGTGAAGACTTTTTAGAGGTCAGGGAGGGGTGGATTTTAGGTTGCGAGGGACTTTAAGGATTCAGGGATTGATGAATATTAGATGTAGAAGGGGGTTTATAGGGTTCAGGAATGGGTGGAGATAGGAGCAGTGAGTGATTTCATGGTTCAGAGGTGGTGGATTTGTGGGCTAGAAAGGGCCTTTACGCTTCAGGTGAGTGTAGTTTAGGTGTGGTGAGGGGTTCTACATGGTAGGGATTGAAGATGTTTAAGGGTTATGAGAGGTCAGTAATGGATGGTGTTTATGGTTGGTGATGGGTCAGTGAATTAAAAGCATCCGAATTAATGGTTTGACAATGTAAAAGATATAAATATGAAATCCCCAGAAGTAAAGCACTGAAATAAATATCCCCAACAAAACTGTCTTTGCAAGTAAAACCTACAACCATTACATTCGAACTTAAAAAATAAGCATTCATAAGACAATTTTAACTAAAAATACATTCTATGAATTGTTTTCTGCGAAAAAATAATGCCATTCATTCAAAAAAATTCCATTAAACAGATTAGATAAAATGGTTTCTCAGTAATGATACTCCATGAAATTGTTCTTCTACAACACATCCAAACTATTACAGCATGATAGTAAATATTCAGTAATTACTTACAGATTAAGGTATCTCATTTGGTACATTTTAAAAATATGCCAGTGTAGAGTCCATATGTGACAAATGTTTTCAATAACTTGGAAAAAACCTTTTAAATGCATATGTCAATGAGACTGAACATAATAATTTGTAAGATGTGTATGAGAACCTAGATTTTGTGTAACGCCATAACCTCTGAGCCACTTCTTTAACCTCTTCCATCACTGTGGCCCAGATTTACTGTTCTTCACGCAAGGGAGTGCTGCATGACAAATTGCAGTGCTGCCCCATGCAAAGGGCAGAAAATAGGCAGCACCATATTTAGTAAAGAGGCATCTACCAGTGATGTCATCGATGGGCTGTGCTAAATCTGGCTGTTTGGCATCGTACCGAGCCTTTCACTGGCCAAAGGCTACTCTACAGCGTCTAGTGTAGGCTTAGAACTGGAAGTATATTTAGCAGTACAGATTCATGCATAAAGACACCAGCACAGGATTCAGGCATGTAAGATGTGTGCTATTGGTAAAAGCAGAAGTGGCTCCTCTGCAATGGTGGAGGAGCGTTGCCCTACTGAGAATGAAAAATAAAACGATAATGTAACAATTTTATCATTGTTTTATTTTTCACTGGAAGCCAATGCTGCTGAGTCTAGGGCAGAGCAAGGCAATCCTCTCAACACTAGCCAGGAAGTGGGAGGAGGAGTGGAGGGCACTTATAAGTGTGCATGTCAGTTTGGCCGACTATCTTAGGTCAGCCAAACGGCTATGCGCACTTAGAATTTCTCCACCCAGCTGTATTGTACAGCTGGGTGGAGAAATGGCACAGGCAACCAGTCCCTTCGTGAGCACCTAATCAAGCAGCTAAAACCAATCCAGGCGCTGCTCTCACTTTATGAGACCAGCATCTAGATTGGGTGGGGAGGCTGGGAGCCTGTACTGACCCAGGGAAAGTACTTGAATCCTTTCTTGCGTCTGCTTTTCTCTGGTGTTAAGAAATGGGGAAAAACCAGATCATGCTATTTCAGTAAATCTGGCTTTGCACCAGAACATAAAGTTTTGTGCTGGCCTGCACTAAGCACGCCCCTCCTTGCATACGTCTCAGGGGATAGTGCAAAGGGTCTGGGCACACCCAGGTTAACTTTTAGCACAAAGTAGCTTTTGCGTGTGAATTCATCACAGCTGTTAGCGGTGATTAGTGATGCTTTGTTTAGTGCCGCACAAGCGCCAGTGCAACCCCTTAGTTAATATGGCACTATATGTTCATTTGCATTTAGCATGAATCTCTCTTTGGTCAGAAACATTGACGGACTCATTAATGAGGCCGTATCGGCACTTTAGCGCCTCCGGACCATCACTTTTGTGACATTCTTGGGGCGCAATGTGCCACTGCATACTTATAAGGCCAAGTGAAGAAACTGTACATGGCTTTTCCTGGCCTTATAAATATGTGGCCCTTTCATGCAGAAAACTCACGAAAGGGGCGTTCCATCGGTGTTGCTGTGGGTGTTCCTAAACAACACCCATGGAACCTGCACATTCCCAGATTTACTTGGCATCGTAAACCTGGAAAAGCGTCAGAACCGGGCAACATCCATTACAACGCAGTCATTACTTTGCACTGCTTTTAGAACGCAGCTGCCTTTACATCATATGCCATTACAAAGCATGCATTACAATGCATGTCACCACAATGGATTCCATTACAATGCATGCCATTTCAATGCATGCCATTACAACGCATTATAAGGTAAGTTATGGAGTTTTTTTGTTTTAGGGTGGGTATGGGTTTTGGGGTGGATGGGAATAGTAATTTTTACCCTTAGTCTATCCAACACTTTCCCTACTGTTGCACTCACTGAAGTTGGAATAGTAATGTTTGCCCCTGCACTATCCAACACTTACCCTATTCGTGCACTCACTGGAGTGGAAATAGTAATTTTCACCCCTACACTATCACAACTGTTGCCCTAAAAGTAGTATGCGTTGTAATGGTATGCGTTGTAATGAAATGCATTGTAATGGTAGTTTTAAAAAATGCGTTGTAATAGCATGCGTTGTAAAATCATGCTATGTAATGGTAGTTGCAATGTAAAAACCATGTTGTAAAAGCATGTGTTGTAAATGTTTGCGTTGTAACGTCATATATTCGTCAGAACCTAGCGCCACCCCAGGGATAGCGTTAGGGAGGTGCAATGAAGAGAAATGGAAACATTTCTCCTTGTGGTTCCATTTTTCTATGTGTGCTGCATTCTGCAGCACACATAGAAAAGGGAAAGCGCCTGAATAGATTGATTTTGTGAAGGAAGGGTTCCTTCCAGCACAAAATCAATCATCCCCGCAACGCAGGCAGCCTTGCGCCATGGTGCAAAGGTGCCTGCGTTGGCGCACGGCAGCCCATTGTGTGCCGGTGCAGGGGAAAAGGACAGGAATGCACTGTATCATATAGATACAGTGCATTCCTTCCCTTTCTTTTTGCCTTAGGGCAGTGCGGCAGGGAGGTCTGCGTAGCTGCCCAACCACAAAAGCCAATAAATAAGGCCCTAATTTTGTTTTTGTGTTTTGTATTCTTAGCCCATATGTTTGAAATATATTGCCAATATGTTTTCTCTTGGAATTGTAATCATTTTGTGCTTTGTCTTCAGCCTCCGTAACAGGAAATAGTCCTTTATTTGCATTAGCTTTTAAGGGGTGCTAAGTAATAACGTAGATGGTTACAGCCTTTTCTTCGCCCACTGTGCATCCTTAATAGCTCACTAAATGTATCCTTATCCACTTTAATTGTTAGTCAAGTATCCAAATAAAACATTGGTACTGCTGTGATTAACACTAATGGTACATTAAGGTCAATTAATTTTTTAGGTACTTCTTTACGAGAAATCATATCCATTTGACAAGCTTATGAATGCAACAACATTTCCATACCCTAAATAAATCATCTATAGTTACTATATAATACAAGATGCACAGCTGATAATATGCAAAATGTAAAAGGCCCTAACATGGCCTGAACTGCCGACATGATTCAGTGCTCCCCTGCAGGCCCGGACTGGCCATAGCGGGCATCGGGCAATCTCCCGGTGCGCCGCAAGGGTGGGGCTGGTTTTGAGCCCCTGGGGGCCGATTTTGTTACAGGGCAGTATCGGCCCTGCATCAAAATCGGCCGAAAAATAGCCCCGGCAAAGCGCTCGGCGGCACCTCCAACACCCCCGAGTGGGGAGGGGTGGGGGAGGGGGGGGATGGCCGAGCACTTTGCCAGGGCCGTTTTTGCTTCCCAGTCCGGCCCAGCTCCCCTGCCCTGGTCATAGCAATGTATTATTCCTTACCACGTCTATATTACAGAGTGCATATAACATGACTCTGTTGGGTCTTGATCTGAGTTATATAACAGGAATGACAATACACCTCAACCTTGGTGCAGATAATGAGACAAAACCCCCACATTGGCCTTAAGCATGATATTTTCTGATCTGTTGGTGTCAAAATCTAAGGGCATATTCATTAAAATATCATGCAGCAAGCCTCCTTGCTGCGCTGCATGATAGTGAAAGGGCGGGAATGTGCAGTGCAAGGGTGCCTGCGTTGTAAGCAGGATTGTTTTGGGGTAGGAAAGGACACCTTCCTGCACAAAAACGACCACCAAAGGCATTTTCCATTCTGCAGCACACATAGAGAGATTAAAAAACAAAGCAAATATTTCTCCTCATTACGCCTCTGCTGGGAAGGCATAGCATTTCCATGCATTCCCAGGTCTATGCACCACCCATGCTCCACCCATTGCACGCCACTCTGGGGCAGAGCAACACAACCCAGCGATTTGTGCTGCATTGCATTACTCCAGATTTATCAAGCCACTCGGGACCAAGCTAGGTGGCCTTGTGTGGCTTGACACATTTTTCTTAGTGTTGTGTCGCACTTGCACCCCATTGCGCGGTGAAAGGGCAATTCAACTGCTCGATTAATACTCCCCTAAATTCTCTTTATATGATTTGAAATAGCTCAGGGGCAGATGTATCATCCGTTTTTTTAGATCGCAAACGCTGCGATTCGCAAAATAGCAGCGTTTGCGACAAAAAAACGGGATCTGGAATGTATCATGCAAAAAGCCTCGCAATATTAAGGAATCGCAAATTTTGCGATTCCTTAATATTGCATAAGCATTTAAGAAATCGTAAATTGCAATTTCTTATTTGAAATGTATTAAGCATTTCAGTTTTGTGATTTTTGACTAAGAAATCGCAAATTACCACCAACTCGTAGTTGGTGGTAATTTGCGAATTCTTTTAAAAATGCACTTTTTAAAAATTCTAAAGGTGCCATGTGATGCTCATACATGACCTTAGGGCATGTATATGCGCCATATGCGCACACATGTCAAATTCAGGGGTGCAGCAGGGTGTCCTAAAGACACCCTTGCACCCTTGAAATTATTCTCAATTTGCGATTAGCAAATTGCGAATCGCAAATTGAGAATAATTTCACATTCATTCCTATGGGCCTCCAGGCCCATAGAAATGAATGGGAAATTATTCCTTAATTGCGATTAGCAATTTGCTAAAATTGCGATTAGCAATTTGCTAATCGCAATTAAGGAAATTTAAGAAATCGCAAAAAAATAGCGAAATTCTAGATACATACCATTTTGCACTTCTCAAATAGCGATTCCTTAAAAATCGCTATTTGAGAATCGCAAAAGAGTATCTTGATACATCTGCCCCTAAATTACCAAATTTTCCAATCACTAAAAGAAGACATCAGCTGGGACCACCTGATTATGCTTCCCCATTTGGGTGTGAGTCAGTTTCAATAGGTTCTATTTCCACTGAGGAATTGTGATGCATGAAGGATATGCCCCCTCTGGCTTAACTAACCTTTAGGTTACACCAGTAGTGGCCGGCACGGATCAGGGGTGGCGGGGTGGGAGTGGATGTAAAACAAACAAAAAAAGGAATAAATGTACCTTATCACTGCTGCATTTCTCCTCCGTCAGGACTCTGGCACCCAGGCTCCCCTGACAAATCACCATGTTGCAATGAGGCATTGTGATTGGTAAGCACCCAGGCTCCCCTGACCAAGCACAATGCTGCAATGCATCTGAAATGTTGCATTCTATTTTTCATAAATGAACTGTGATTTGACTGTAAATTTGAATTTTTACAGTTAGCACGTGTTCTCATAGTTTTCATAACAATTATAATCCCAACTTTGATACCAGCATGTTTCATCAAAGGAAGCGGCAATCATTCGCTTTGACCTATTCATTAAATAGGTTTTCCTCACACCCTTCCTAATGTAATTTCTCTAAATTATCCTGTACAGTAATGAGTTTATCTAATACTAAAATTTTCCCAGTGCGGTCTACCACCTTAAATTATTCTGAAAACCTAATCAATAAATTAATTTTAGTACAATTATGCCCACTCACCTGCTGAATTGAGGCTTCGTTCCATACAGTTCTGATACAGGTCTTCAATAATTAGGCCCCATTATGAATGGCATCTTAATTCCGATGAGGCTGGTAACAGCAGTTATGGGCCCTAAGGGAATCTGTAGAAATATTGCTGATCTCTGAACTTTCACCCAGAGTTTTCAGCTGCTAAACGCAGCTAAAATCTCCAAGTGAAAGTCCGACCCAAAATGAGGAATTACTGAAGGAACTGTACCCGGATTCACAGATTCCCTCAGTAATTCTTCATTCCTTTGTGGATCTTCAGGGTCCACCTCATAATAAGTCGATTAGTCCCCACCCCAATATTTATTGGTGCCCTCGGTATCAGTAACTTCTGCAGTGGGGACAAACCACGCTCTTTACTGGGCCACTCATAATGAGTTATTAGCATTGTCTTTGCTAGTCACATATTAACACTCAAAATGCTCTCCTAAAGATCTAAGCTAACTAATAAGTAGTCTAGATAGACCTTAGTCAAGGGACAACAGAGCCAGCCTTTTTGTAAGACTTTTTGAGAAACACATACTTATACCATGTGCCGCATACCGTTTCTTGACAATGAGTCAGGTGTTTACTTATAAATTTTGAATCTAATCTAAGGTCTTAAATTAGTGCCATCAGTTGTATTTTGTTACAATGAAAGTTGTTAGCGTAATTTGAATATTTAATTGGTTCAAATATCAGAACAAATTTGATACAAAAGCAAAATGCCAAAAATATAGAAATATATGTAATCAAAAAGGACTAACCTTGTGTGAACATTTTACAGGACTCAGGACTGTTTGGTTAGGGGAAACCCATTGGGTTTTATCATGAAGCCCTCACCCACCAACCTAGTTGGTGGGTGATTCATCATCGGGCCCACCCAGTGACATCGAGTGTGTCCCGGGTGTGCTTCGACGCCTGATTACAGCGGAGCAGGTATGTAACTGAGTGTGCAGTGTGGTGACGTGAAAGGTGAAAATTAAGATGCTATACAGTGGTCCCACTCGGTGTCACTGGGTGGGCCTGATGATGAAGCATGCCACCAACTAGGTTGGTGGGTGAGGGCTTCATGATAAAACCCAATGGGTTTCCCCTAACCATACAGTCCTGAGTCCTGTAAAATGTTCACACAAGGTTAGTCCTTTTTGATTAGATATATTTCTATATTTTTGGCATTTTGCTTTTGTGGCAAATTTGTTCTGATATTTGAACAACTTCAATTCTCAAATTACGCTAACCACTTTCATTGTAACAAAATACAACTGATGGCACTAATTTAAGACCTTAGATTAGATGCAAAATTTATAAGTAAACACCTGCATTATTGTCAAGAAACGGTATGCGGTACATGGTATAAGTACGTGTTTCTCAAAAAGTCTGGCTCTGTTGTCCCTTGACTAAGGTCTATCTAGACCACTTATTAGTTAGCTTAGATCTTTAGGAGAGCATTTTGAGTGTTTTTGATTACACATAAATCCTTGGGGATACAGACTAGCTACCTAGTCCCCTCTCTCTTGTTTGATACGCGAAAAATATAGAAATGACTAGAACTGAAAAGAGATAGCATGAACAAAGACATTGAGTGTAAATAATAAACTTTATTAATGCAAAGATTTTAGACACCTTTGATCCAAAATCCGTAGAGCTCATCAGTGGAAATTTCTTGATTACATTTCTTATAAAGGACTATGTTTACTCTAAACAATTTGATGACAGATTAACAGATTAGGGACTGATCTTCATGGGAGTAGCTAATGAGGAAAGCAAGAGCAAACTGTTAAGAGTTTATTATGCTGTGTAATAACCATATATCCAACATGGATCTTACAGAAATATCCAAGTGGTCTCTCTTCCCTGGGCTCAACAGCAGGAGCAGTCATTCTCTTTCTGAAGTTCTGTCTTGTGTTGGTAGGTGCAGCAGGTTCAGTCTTCCTTGTAGCAGCCTTACTTTCTGAGGCCCACATGTTCAGCAATTACAGTCCTCCTCTTCTGTTCAAGACCAGCTATGTTCTGAGGCTGCAAGCCAAGGCTGCCACTCTTATGCCAATTTCGAGTTTGTGGGTGGGGAGGTTGCTCTAGTCAAGGGGACTTGATGTAACAGGTCTAGACTCATGGCACATCTGGTGTATATTTTTTCTTAATAAATTGAAAGTACTGAGTGCTAAACAAATTGCGTAGATTGGTAAAGGATTTTATAGGCACCTCATAGGGTCCTGGGCCAAACCTCCACCACTCATCTACAAGCTCACCCTTAACCACTGTCCATTCTTATCAAGTTTGCGGTGGTGCTTCACCTAAATTTGTGTTCATAGCTTTCTCTTTGTTTCTACCCCTGTTTTTTAGTGCCTTCTCCTTGCTTTCCCCTCCTTAAAAAAAGAAAAGCAAATAGCAACCCCAGCACCTTGAGACCCTCACTGGTGATTTGATGTGCTTTATACATTATTGATTGATTAACTGAAGCGGAAATTGAAAAATGCCAACACACCACAGATGTTAAGTCCAGGGAGAATGGAGGCCGGGCATGGTCAAGGTTGCAACCAGCAGTAGCGGGCTTAATATGGGGATCATGGCACCTGAGTCGAGAGCTACAAGGCAAGGGACCACAGTACTGAAAAGTAAGACATGCTACGGGGCACCCAGGAGTCAGCTAACTAAAGTGCTGATAGTGCAATAGATGTATTAAATAAAACTTAAAACAAGCTAGATTTAAATCGTATTATAAAATGTAGGGTCAAAATCTGTCCCCCCTGTACAGAGCCTCTGCCGCAGGCACGATAATGTAAGGGAAACTGAAGGAGGGAAAAACCCACATGGTGGACAGCCGCAGAACTGCAACATTGTCTTATCAAGAATCATTGATCTCTGAGGGGCCCAAGGGTAACTTCCCCCTCTATTCCCCAAAGACTTCCTAATCTTTGTTACCAGTCTGAGATAGGAGTAAACAATTGTGATAATTTCAACAGAAGCTAAGCGTTGAAGAAAATAAAGTGGCTGCATGAAATGTCTTCAGGAGAGTTTGTTCAAGAGGGATTTGACAGAACATGATCTAGGTTCAGAGTAAAATCTGCAAAAAAACATAACATGTAAAGTGCTTGTGGAGAGGACACATAACAGGGGCAGGGATCAAGGTACGCTCCCAGCTATTACAATGGCGGAATGCCACTAGTTGTTGGAATAGATTAGGTCTGAACCTTGAAAGGAGGAAATTCTGATGATGCTGGGCATTAAGTAACAAATACGGCTGCGTACCTTCCGGAGGGGTCAGAAAATTATACAATATGACAGAGGTCATTTTCCTGACTTTTTTCCACCTTGCTGCCCCATACTTTGCATATCAACAAATCCTGCAAAAATCTTTTGCTGGGTGAGAGAAGGTTTGATGGGTTTCCGAACAGCTCTGGTCTAGACAAGGCCAATGTCAAGTCCCTAAGTCAAACATTAAGTAATACAACACAATAAAAATCCCACTCAAATTTATAAAGATTGTAAATATTTTTTATCTTTAATTGGACACCAAAATGCAAAAAATCGGATGAAGGGAACTGAAGTGATGTTTTTCGCAAGATTTTCATAAATCACTGCTTTTCACTCTTAAAAATTTAGAAAAGTTCCAAAAAGTTTGGTAAATCACTTCTTCTCCCTCACGAGCGTCTAGGACAAAGTCAAAGTTTCAGGCTGTCCGCGATGGAAGGCGAGGTCAGGTGCAGATGCCGAGTTGGATTATCTCTTTGAACGTAGACATTTTTCTCGTTCTTTTTCTGATTAATGGTGAGGTCAGCAAGACCTCTACAACTTGAAGCCTAACTTACGTTCATTGTTGATGGATTGATGAAGTCCAAGGCTCCGAGGAAAGTCTTGCTTTTGGGAAGTGTTCAAGGCTACCTACAAACCAGCACGGAGCGGTAGTCTACGTGCCACGGACTATGTGCTCAAAAACATGATCATTGACTCTGGTTCACAAGTTGCAGTCTTGTGGTGAGAAAGAGTACACTAAATAACTAGCTAAGGGCCCGGGACCTGAGAGTGACGTCTTGGGGCCAGGACTCATTCTCATAGGTACACCAGCATAGTCCAGCTCAAGTTCAGGCAAACTAGTCAGTAGAGCACTTTGCAGGTGCAGGGCTTCTTTAGCTTTTCGATCTCTGATGTTTACCAGGAGGCTAGTGAACTAGACCTTGGAGTCCACGCCCTTAGCTGAGTGGGAGCAGGTCCAGCCCTTGGGGTCTCTCTCCATGGGTTGAACAGCAGGAGCCACCCTTCTCTTTCCGAAGTCCTGTCTTGGCTCAGTAGGTGCAGCAGGTGCAGACTTCCTTGGTGAAGACTTCTTTTCTGAGCCCTAAAGGTACAGCAGATACAGTCCTCATTATGGTCTTTCCAAGTCCAGCGATATTCTCGGGGTGAAATCCGGGGATGCCACTTTTATGCCAATTTTGAGTTTGTGGGTGGGAAGAACACACTAGCCAATGGGGCTACAATTTCCATGGGCAACTTTATCCACTTTTACATAATTTCCTGTAGGATTGGCACTAAACAATCCCACAGTGCCTCTCTCTGCTCCAAATCCAAGATGTCGGTACCCTCTTCCCAGGACATGGGCACATCCCTCAGGGGGGTCCAGTATAATTAGCCACCCCTCCTGGAAAACTGCTTCTGTGATGTGTTTTCCCTCTCTGGATGAGATGCCAGCCTATCTAGCTACACAAAAGAGCAGGCAAGCTACGGAGTGGGTCACATTTGCCTCTCAGAGACAGTAATCCATGTGTGGCCACCACAGAAGGGCCATCGCGGGAGGTAACACCCTTTGTTTTCCTTCCTGGGAGTGCTTTACACCTCTTAGCAGGAGGGCAGCAGGCTGTCTCAGGTGGCAACTGCTGTAGTCAACCAGAAACTGCTACCAGAGGTTTGGGGCCAGTGGTGGTTTGGCAGGTAGAGAGACCTCGGGAGGGGGAGCGCATGTTTTTTTTTTAGTTATAGTACCTGATGCTACCGGCTGACTCACGCCTCTCGTAGCGCCTCCTCCTGGTCCCAGAAGCCCCTGGGAAAGACTCCCATCCAATTCATAATATGAGAGCAGCACTAGGATTGGCCTGAGCGGGCCTAAAAGATGCTCTGCACAGACCAGGGAGTCTGTTCCTAAATGTACATGTGTGTTTGGCCGGCCTGAGATGGCCGGCCAACAAATATGCAAACTTAGGGAGTGCACATAGCCTTCCTCCTTCCTTGTCCCTGCACAAGCTGGCTTAGAGCTGGCAAATAAAATAGAAAACAATGCCAGAACGGAAAACATCATTAACATCACGGTCAGTACACCGCGATGCTGTTATATCGCGGTCGTTACAACGACCGCAATGTAACCACGCTATACCATTACAGCGCAAGTCTTTACATAGACTTGCGCTAGATGGCGTGCTAACATTAAAAGTAGTGTAGTTTACTATCCCAACACCTTCCCTACTGTTAAGTGGACTGGAGTTGGAATAGTAAATTACACTTTTTTAATGTAAAGACATGCTTTGTAATGGCATAGCGTGGTAACATCGCAGTCATTGTAACGGCCGCGATGTAACAGCACGCATTGCACTAACACGCGTTGTAACGTCATACATTTTGCTACAACATCGTTTTCTTTTTCATTTGTTGGCTCTGAGCGAAGCAGTGGGGCGAAGCTCCTCCGCCATTGCAGAAAAGCCACCGCAGTTTGGAGAAAGCAATTTGTGAAAGTCACTTTTGCATAAAAAGTTGAATTAAATCTGACTTCATTAATAAGTAAGGCTTAATGTAACACTTAGGGGTCTATTACGATGGCGGGCCGACATCGTAACGGCAAATGGGACAGCCCGCTATACATGCTCTGTTCCCGAAATTCCAATTAGGATGCGCCCACCACACTGGCCGGCGCATCCCGCATTTTTCACATTGCGGTGGGTGGTGCTGTAAGCAGCACCCGCCGCAATGTGAAAAAGGCATGTTGTGCATTTGCATGCACCACGTGGCAGGCACCGCGAGGTGCCTGCCACCTTGTGCATGCAAATGCAGGGGGGTACCATAGGTACCCCCCATGTGCCCTCCTCCACCCCCCAACATCCTGGGGGCCCGCAATGGCCCCCCAACTGAGAACACCGCACGCCTTTCCGTGGCGGCGTTGCCGCCACGGAAAGGCTGCTCTCCACCTGCAGTGTAATATGGATGGCGGTGTCTTTCAGACACCGCCAACATATTCAATCCCTTGTCCGCCCGGTCGACTCGTCGGAGTGTGGAAAAGCGGCGGACGATCTTATCGTCTGCCGCGGTACCCCGCCATCATAATATGGCGGTGGGTAAATGGCATGCGGACGGTGTGTTATGGCGGGGCGATCCGCCAACCATACTAATAGACCCCTTAATTTGGTATCTCAATGTACTATATTCGGTGATCCTAAATGGAAGCTCAGACTTAGCACATGGGCTAGTGAAATCACATTTTAGCCAATGGGGCTTCCAACCTTTCTACAGTGAAAACAACAATTTCAAGTTTTCACTGTCAGTGCATGTAAAGCTTGAATTCAACATGTTCTTTTTAATTTCTGGCACCCTGCCTTGTGGGCTACTAATATCTGCCTTAAGCGTGACCTATAAATACTAAAAAGAAAGTTTTGGACTTTGCAAAAGGGTTATTTTGCCACGTTTAATTGGCAGTTTAAAAGCTACCTGACTAGGCTGCAAAGGCAGAACTAGAGACATTTTTTCACCTTGTCACAGCAGTGGTGGCACAGTAAGTGCTTCAGTCATTTAGTGATATTTAACTCACTAGCCGTAGGTACACTTTGTACCACATACTAGGGACTTATAGGTAAATTAAATACGCTAATCTGGAATTAGCCAATTGCACATACAATTTGATAGGTCAGAGCACATTCATCGGGGCTTTGTCATCAGGCCCAGTGCACTTCTGAGTCGCAAAACCAATAGCATCAGTCCAGGGGTGAGCATAGAAAAAGAGACACATTCTTACACAAAACAACTAACTGTTGCTGACCTTAACATGTAACAACATCATCATTATCATTGCAGAAATTAGAGACTAAATAGGTTTGGTGAACAATGTAGAATACCTACATGCATAATTAGATCTGCCCCCATTGCAAGGTTAAAAATAAAGATATCTCGACTAAAGATCAACAGTGATGCCTGCCCTGACGTTGTTCGATATCATTCCATCACAGCACTTGCAATGTCTGAGCAGATCACTACCTGCACAAAACTGAGGATCCGGATGCTTTATGAGAAACCAAAGCTCTCCCCACAACTTCAATAGACCTCACTTATTCAAAATGCCATTTTAGGACCATCAAATCTCTTTCTGCACCTTCTTTACACTTCCTGCCGCTGACTTTCTGGAAACTAGATTCTTAAACAGCCTTGAATTGCCCCTTGCAGCCTGGACATTTTGGAAGACATACCCATACCCACTGTTGCAGCCCTTATCGTCAGAACTATTTTTAATGACTTGCTAAAAATGAAAACCTTCTGGCACATCGTATATTAAACTGTTCCTCAAAATGTAATGACTGACAGCATGTATTTGAGGAAAATGTAGACCAGTTGCTAAAATGAAATTCTGGTGAAATTGATTGAAAAGGCTGCTGTCTCCCAAGACATTGGAAAAATTATCCCTGCTCTGACTTCATTACCAACGTGGGTATTGAGTTTGCCATGATCACACCCTCGGATGAACATACAGTGGCTTCTGACTGATATGGTGGACCTGCTATCAAACTTGCAGAAGTCTGAGCAGCCTTCCATACAGTACTCCATATCACCCTAATCAAAAAGCAGCGTCTAATGGGCGTCCAAGGAAAAACATTGGACTGATTTCCTTTTACCTATCTAAGAGGGCACGGCTGGTCTATTCCACCGTACTCTTCTATGCTATTTGATGCACTTCTGGAATCTATAAAAGTGCCCCCAGTCTTTATTGTTCACCTCAATCTTCTGTAAGAGCGAAAGAGATACTCCATCCATTTGGACACCCTCTAAGATACCCAGAGGCTTATTTACAAGGAGCTTGCGCCGCCAATGCATCAACATTTTTGACGCATTGGTGGTGCTGTCAATACTCCATGGGGCAGATTTATGAGGCACTTGCGCCACGTTTACGCCGCTGTTGCATCACGCAACGCGGCGTAAACGTGGCGCATCCCTACGAATGATTTACAACGTGATGCATCTAGGCAGATGCGTCATGTTGTAAAGCCCTGCGCCGCTTGTGGGCGTTCCGGCGCAGGGTGGGTGTTCCGGGGCAGGTGCGCCTCGCAAAAGTGGCTGAGTGAAATCTATGAGATTTCACTCAGTCACTTTCTACGTCAATTCCTTACGCCTGCTTGAAGCAGGCGTAAGGGTGATGCAACATGCATTGAATAGGAGGCTCCTGTGCATTGCAGGAGTCATGTCGCACTTGCGACATGACTCCTGCAATGCGCCGCCCGTGCGCCGAGAGATGCGTCACGCATCCTCACTGTCTTGCACCATGGTGCGCCGCATCATAAATGCGGCGCACCGTGGGTGGCGGAGCAGTGGCGCACTGTGGCGCATGTTAACTGGCGCATCCCTGGGGATGCGCCAGTTAACATAAATCTGCCCCCATATTTACAAGGTGATGCATCTTGGAGGATGTGTCACTTTTTGAAGTCCTGCATCAGAAGGAACTGCATCTGAACAACTTGGGTTATGTAACTATTAAAATAGTCAAAGTAGGCATTCCATCATAAATTCCACCACAAAACAGATGCATGAATATTTATGAGATTTTACCAAAGTGACGCATCTTAAGCTTGAGTCATGCAGAGGTCCAATAGCATAAAAAATCCTGCACCTGCAGAGGAAATGAAACACTGATATTGGTACATAAAGAGAAGCTAAATAGAACAGTATGGCAACCACAACTACTCCATGGATGTGCTCATTTTGTAGCTGGGAGTTGCAAGGAGATGACCACCATCTTCCCCCACCTAAACACCCACTACCCCCACCCACCCCACACCAAGTCACCACCAAAAAGGCAGAACAGGAGAAGGGAGCACGTTTAGCTCCAGCGGAGTACCCTAATTGGACTGAGGGATGATGAGGTCATCACCTATTACCGGCTGAGGAGGAAGTCCATTGTAGAGCGCTACACCTGATTGTGTCAAGACTCCAAATGACAGCTGCCAGTTCTATCAAAATCCCTCCACAGTGAAGCTCATGGTGGTATTACACATGCTGGCATCCCAGCCATCTTTCTCCTCATTCCTACCCTCCATCCTGGATGCCATCATTCATCTGACACCCACCCACCTCCTCTTCCCCAATACCCACAAACTGCAGCTGGAGACAAAACAAGGGTTTTATGCCATTGCTGGGTTCCCACACGTGCTGGGTGCCATGGACTGCACACATGTGCAACTGGTTCCCCCTGCAGCCACATCCCATCTCTACAGGAACCAGAAGCACACCCACTCCATAAATGTTATGGCATCATAGACCATCTGGCCTGTTCACGAATGTACTGGCCAAATACCCTGGGATTGTGCATGATGCAAACATATTCAGGCACTCGGTCATAAATGACCACTTCCAGAATAGACAATATAGGAATTGCCTCCCTGTATGCAAGCAAAACTCAAATACCTAACACAGCTACTAACAGTTAGAAATGGATGACATAATACCGATCTCTGTGTCTGTTGACACAGATAGGCACATACGATTGAGGGGTGTGCCTTATACATGCACCATGCATCATGTTATATGTGTCATGCAAACCCCACAGTTACACATGACAAGACACGCAATCCACTATCACTGCCATTGAATGGTGGAAGGGTACAGAGCAATGCACTGCTGGTCCAAATGATGTGTAGTATCACTGTGTGCAAGGGAGGGATTCCATGGGGGTTGTGGGGTTGTCTATATGCCACTCCCACGGTTCATCAGGCTTGTCACGTATCCCACCACCAACATCTGTGGTTTACCATGGACATATGCATGTGTCAATGTAAGGCATGTCTGCTATGTCACTACCTACCGAGGGAGAAACAACAACCCAAATATTTGAACCCCAATCTGCCACTTAACACATGTAGTGGGAGCAGACAACATAGAGTGGCCATGAGCATTTCCAAACAGACATCACAGAAAACTACAGGATCCACATGACAGTCAGGATGTAGAAGTGTACAATGTATCAGTGCATACCCAGCATTTGCTAGTACATAGAGTAAAGGAGGAGAAGTGTTAACCTATGGGAAACTGTATGAGTAACACATATTATGAAACCAACATTAGAAATCAGAATGAAAATGCAACTACACATATTACACTTGGCCTGGCATGTATCTGTAAAAGACTTTTAGCTGACCAGGGATTTGCTCACCCACAAACTGAGCTGGAGAAGGCCTACAATGAGGCACTCAGGCAGACTTGAAAAATGATTGTGACCCTTTGGCCTGTTCCCGGCCAGGTTCCGCTGTCTGGATTTTTCAGGGGGTAGATTGCATTACTTCCCTCCCAAAGGCGTGCAAAATATTAATGGTGTGTGTCATTCTGCACAATATAAATGTGCAGACTAATGTACCCTGGGATGGGGACCAACTACAGCAGGACCCAATGCTTTGCTTGTCCTACAAAATCCTTAAGGGCTCTCCTGCCCCGATTCTTACGAATCTATTGTCTTCCTATGTCCCTGCCCGCTCTTTAAGATCCCTGGTCCATGAACTCGCAGTGGTCCCTTGGTTTAAGTTTAGCCGAGCTGGAGGACGCTCATTTCGAGTTCGGGCTGCAGTCTTGTGGAACTCTCTGCCTTTAAATATACGTGCTCTGGATGATCTCCTCTCATTTCGTAGGGCCCTCAAGACTTTTCTATTCTGTTAAGCCTGTTGGCTCTTTTTTTTCAGTCTGTTGCTTTCTTGTTGTGTTGTGTTGTCTACCTTGTCAAGCGCCAGGACGCTCCTTTGCTGGAGCAGCTGTGCGCGATATAAGTTTCCATAACATAACATAACATAACATAATAGGTGGAGGAGGAGGATGCCGATGGTGGAGACATCCAAACCACTGCTGCTGGCAGACACACATATAGTGCAAAATTACTTCACTTGATCCAAATGTTCAGGAATGGATCATTAACCAACATGTTATAAAGGTTCAACATGACAATAAATGTTTGAAATCATTAGTTGTCTTTGTGTTTATGTCACAGTCCAAGGAAACATCAACTTACACACATCTCTTCAACTAGAAGTAGCCCTCAAAAGTTCACAGTCAGGTTGGAAGGCAAGCATCAATGTCAAAGTGTCAGAAACAATGCACTGTGCGAATCACTGACAAAATATCGAGTGACAAAATATCATGTTCCCAAAATATCAGGACATAAATATCGATGTCAAAAATATCGACATCCAATCTTCATAATGGTAAGTACTAAAATATCAGAAAAAATATACAGTTGTTAAAAATATCGAAGTTACAAATATAGTTTTTTTAAATGTATACAAAATAATCTAAAATACATTAAGTAATACATATAACTTACACAAAATATTTAGAATTATTAGAAAATGTTAACAATTATAATAATAAATGTAATGTAAAAATAAATTAAACATACATTTATAAAATGTAATATATATATATATTTACTTAATAGTCATTAATAAATAATTATTTTAATACATTTTAAAATGTTAGAAATATATTAAAAATTTTAAACACACACATATATATATATACATACACCTGTAACATAAATATATATATATATAAATATTATACATTAAATTACTAAATATTTATGAATTTCTAAAACTATATTTTACACGTATTAAGTGCAACAGTAGGGAAAGTGTTAGATAGCGGAGGTGAATAAATTACTAATCCCCCTCCAGCGAGTGCAACAGTAGGGAAAGTGTTGGATAGCGGAGGGGAATAATTTACTATTGTAAATGTAAATTGATACTTGTATAGCGCACTACTCACCAGCAAGGGTCTCAAGGCGCTTGTACGAATACCGCTGTGGAACCCATCCTGGCTTTCCCTGTGAGGTATCCACTCCTGGGCACCCCCAAGGTGGAGGCCAGGCATCCTTAGCGTTGTTGGGGCCGTTGTGGAGATTAAGCAAGCTATTGCCCAGAGTTGCAGAGTGGGACTCCATGACTGGAATAGGCACTGAGGCGAGAATTATCAAGTCCGTGGAATTTTTGAGCCCAAGACCTGCCGAGGTGGGGAATTGAACCCTGGTCCCGGGCTAGACCTCTGCATCAGGGTCTGGCGCTCTAACCATTGATATACCAAATTGGATGAAAAGGTCTAAAGCGTTGAGCCACACTTCTCCACTTCTCCCACTCCAGCGAGTGCAACAGTAGGGAAAGTGTTGGGTAGTGGAGGGGTAAAAATAGCTATTCCCACTCCAGCTAGTGAAACAGTAGGGAAAGTGTTGGATAGCGGAGAGGAACAATTTACTATTTCCACCCCAATGAATGCAACAGTAGGGAAAGTGTTGGAAGCGGAGTGGAAAATGTGCTATTTCCACTCCAGCAAGTGCAACAGTAGAGAAAATGTTGGATAGTGGAGGGATAAAAATTACTATTCCCACTCCAGCGAGTGTAAAAGTAGGGAAAGTGTTGGATAGCGGAGGGGAATAATTTACTATTCCCACTCCAATAAGTGCAACAGTAGGGAAAATGTTTGATAGCGTAGGGAATAAAATTACTATTCCCACTCCAGAGAGTGCAACAGTAGGGAAAGTGTTGGGTAGCGGAGGGGTAAAACTTAATATTCCCACTCCAATGGGTGCAACAGTAGGGAAAATGTTGGATAGTGGAGGGATAAAAGTTACTATTCCCACTCCAGCAAGTGCAACAGTAAGGGAAGGTGTTGTATAGGGGAGGGGAATCATTTATTATTCCCACTCCAGCAAGTGCAACAGTAGGGAAAGTGTTGGATAGCAGAGGGATAAAAATTACTATTCCACTCCAGGGAGTGCAACAGTAGGGAAAGTGTTGAATAGCGGAGGGGAATAAATTACTATTCCCACTCCAATGAGTAAAACAGTAGGGAAAGTGTTGGATAACAGACGGGATAAAACCAAAGATTATAGCTATTGAACCTAAATCACAAAACATAATAAAAACAAAACAAGTACCAAAAATATTTACCAATTAATAAATGAATATTAGTGTTCAACTAATGATTTATTTACTTAAACTAAATTACTTTCCACCGTCTACCCCAATAAACACCAAAACACACACCTACAAATATTTACACAATTTCCATAACTAATTTTATATTAATAAATTACTAATAATTAACAACAAATCATTACTCAATTGTAAAAAGTTCTCCCCAACATTTACAACTATAATCCCCACAACTCACACATCAAAATGATTCCACAATTAGCATATTTAATATTTAATTAATTAATTAGCATTAATTAACAAATAATTCATTAATTTACCTCCCACCATATTCCTCTACAAATGACACGATCAGTGATGTAAAACATGACCCAATTAACATAATTAATTAACAATTAATTATTTAATTGATAACAATTAACAAGCACAATGAAAACAATTAATAATAAATTAATTCACACAATTAACACTATGAAATGCCATTAAATACATATTATATAAAAATATTTTAAAATGTATTAAAATTAAATTACTTCCTGCCCTATTCCCCTATCAACCCACAACCTGCTCCTAAACAAAATGTCACAATTAACATAATTTCCAATTAACTAATAATAATTAACAACTAATAAATAATTAATAAAAGATCAATAAGCACAAGTAATAATACAAAATATTAAATACATAAATAATAATGAATAAACACATTAATTAATTAAATATAATTTAATTACTTACCACCTTACTCCCCTAGCAATCCACAACCCGCTCCTACAAAAATGACACAATTACCATAAATACCAATTACTAATAATAATTAACAACTAATTAATAAATATGTAATAATACATTAATTACCACGAATAACAATAAAAAATATTAAATACATACATATTCTTTAATAAAAAATATTAATTAATTAATTATCTATATATATAAAAATGAAAGTATGTCTGTTTGTCCTTTATACGTTACTACACAATTCATCCGATCGGCATGAAACTTTGGGAAGTTGTTGAGTACACTCCCGCGAAGGTTTCTGGCAAAAAAAAAAACATTTGTTAAATATCGGCCCCCCCAGGGCCCTCATAATCTTTCCAATACTGAACGTTTACAGTTTCCGGTGCGACTCGCTTTTGCAATGACCATCAACAAAGCACAAGGACAATCTCTGCAAGTGTGTGGACTAGATTTGGAGAATCCGTGCTTCTCACATGGACAACTGTATGTGGCCAGCTCACGCGTCGGAAAACCTTATGATTTATTCGTGTACGCACCAGATGGAAATACAAAAAATACAGTGTATCCACAAGCACTCGAATAAATAAACAGAATTAAAACAACACTTTATGCATTACTACAACATTCATCCGATCGCCATGAAACTTTGGGAAGTTGTTGAGTGCACTCCCACGAAGGTTTCTGGCAATCTTTTTTTTTAAATCGACCCAGAAGGGCCCTCATAATCTTTCTAATACTGAAATTTATAGCGAATTTGCGAGCATCGTCGACAGTTATGCCCCCCCAAACGGAAATCGATTTGTCGAACTACATCTAAAGCACGAAAGAAAAAAGGCATTACAAGCTTCAGAAACAGACGAGCAACGGGAAGCAAGATTAGAAGCTGCTCGAACGCAAACTGGTCAAGCAAGTTCTTCTCAAACGAACGAGCAACGAAAATCAAGATTGTAAGCCGATCGAGTACGCACTGCTCAAGCCCGTTCTTCACAAACGAACGAGCAACGAGAATCAAGATTGGAAACACATAGATTACGCACTGCTCTTGCCCGCTCAAATGAAACAGGAGAGCAACGAGAATCAAGATTGGAAACCGATCAACGGAAGCAAGATTAGAAGCTGTTCGAACACAAACAGGTCAAGCACGTTCTTCTCAAACGAACAAGCAACGAAAATCAAGATTGTAAGCTGATCGAGTACGCACTGCTCAAGCCCGTTCTTCACAAACTAACGAGCAACTAGAATCAAGATTGGAACCTGAACAATTACGCACTGCTCAAGCCCACTCGAATGAAACAGGAGAGCAACGAGAGCAGCAACACGTGACGGGTAAGCTAGTAATTAAATAATTTCCCGCCCTTCTCCCCTATCAACCCACAACCCACACCTTAACAAATTACACAATTAAAATAATTACCATCTATATATATAAAAACAAAAGTATGTCCGTTTGTCCTTTATGCAATACTACACCATTTATGCGATCGGCATGAAACTTTGGGAAGTTGTTGAGTACACTCCGGCGAAGGTTTCTGGCAAAAAAAAAAAAAAGAAATTTGTTAAATATCAGTCCCCCAGGGCCCTCATAATCTTTCCAATACTGAACATTTACAGTTTCCGGTGCGACTCGCTTTTGCAATGACCATCAACAAAGCACAAGGACAATCGCTGCAAGTGTGTGGACTAGATTTGGAGAATCCGTGCTTCTCACATGGACAACTGTATGTGGCCAGCTCACGCGTCGGAAAACCTTCTGATTTATTTGTGTACGCACCAGACGGAAATACAAAAAATACCCTGTATCCACAAGCACTCGAATAAATAAACAGAATTAAAACAACACTTTATGCATTACTACACCATTCATCCGATCGCCATGAAACTTTGAGAAGTTGTTGAGTACACTCCCGCGAAGGTTTCTGAAAATAATTTTTTTTAAATCGACCCAGAAGGGCCCTCATAATCTTTCTAATACTGAAATTGACAGCGAATTTGGGAGCATCGTCAACAGTTATGCCCCCCCAAACGGAAATCGATTTGTCGAACTACATCTAAAGCACGAAAGAAAAAAGGCATTACAAGCTTCAGAAACATACGAGCAACGGGAAGCAAGATTAGAAGCTGTTCGAACACAAACTGGTAAAGCACGTTCTTCTCAAACGAACGAGCAACGAAAATCAAGATTGTAAGCCGATCCAGTACGCACTGCTCAAGCCCGTTCTTCACAAACGAACGAGCAACTAGAATCAGGATTGGAAACAGATAGATTACGCACTGCTCAAGCAAGCTCGAATGAAGCAGGAGAGCAACGAGAATCAAGATTGGAAACCGATCAACAGGAAGCAAGATTCGAAGCTGTTCAAACACAAACTGGGCAACCACGTTCTTCTCAAACGAACGAGCAACGAAAATCAAGATTGTAAGCCGATCGAGTACGCACTGCTCAAGCCCGTTCTTCTCAAACGAACGAGCAACGAGAACCAAGATTGGAAACAGATAGATTACGCACTGCTCACGCCCGCTCGAATGAAACAGGAAAGCAACGAGAATCAAGATTGGAAACTGAACAATTACGAACTGCTCAAGCCCACTCGAATGAAACAGGAGAGCAACGAGAGCAGCAATGAGCGACGGGTAAGCTACGGGAAGCAAGATTAGAAGCTGTTCGAACACAAACTGGTAAAGCACGTTCTTCTCAAACGAACGAGCAACGAAAATCAAGATTGTAAGCCGATCCAGTACGCACCGCTCAAGCCCGTTCTTCGCAAACGAACGAGCAACGAGAATCAGGATTGGAAACAGATAGATTACGCACTGCTCAAGCAAGCTCGAATGAAACCGGAGAGCAACGAGAATCAAGATTGGAAACCGATCAACAGGAAGCAAGATTCGAAGCTGTTCAAACACAAACTGGACAACCACGTTCTTCTCAAACGAACGAGCAACGAAAATCAAGATTGTAAGCCGATCGAGTACGCACTGCTCAAGCCCGTTCTTCACAAACGAACGAGCAACGAGAACCAAGATTGGAAACAGATAGATTACGCACTGCTCACGCCCGCTCGAATGAAACAGGAAAGCAACGAGAATCAAGATTGGAAACCGAACAATTACGAACTGCTCAAGCCCACTCGAATGAAACAGGAGAGCAACGAGAGCAGCAATGAGCGACGGGTAAGCTAGCAATTAAATAACTTCCCGCCCTACTCCCCTATCAACCCACAACCCACACCTTAACAAATTAAACAATTAAAATAATTACCAATTAATTAATAATAACAATCAATAAATAACTGATTAATGATAAATTAATTAACACAATTAACAATATAAAATATTAAATACATAAATATTAATTAATAAAAAACGATTAATTAATTAATTATAATTAAATTACTACCCATCCTATTCCCCTATAAACCCACAACCCTCTACGGAACTAAAACGCAAAATTTACTTGTAATAAAGTTAATAACTTCTAAAAATGTAATACATATATTAAAAAACAAATGCAATACTTAGACACAAAAATAGACCACATACATTTAAAATACATACTAAAATACATACGAACTATATTTTTGCAAACAATATTAATGACCCAAATTTTTGAAAACGATATTAATGCCTTCGAGATTGTTAAAAACGATATTACTTACCTTAGACTCGATATTCTTTACAACGATATTCTGACAGTCGATATTTTTGTATTCCGATATTTTGCACTCGATATTAGTGCAAGTAGACAATAAAAACTCAATATTCTGACTGTTTACCGCACTGTGCATTGCCATGTGTTGTGTTGTGTGTAACTCCTGCCTTGCCCATTTCCCTAGCGATGTGTCAGTAAAAAAACACTCTTTAGTAGGAAATGTGACACTCTAGTAGGAAAGGTGACCCTTTTCTAGGGAAGGTGAGTTTTTAGTAGTAACCGTGGCGCATTTGTAGGAAAAATTACGCTTTAGCACAAAATGTGATACTAGAGTCGAAAGGTGACATTTTTCTAGTAAAATGTACTTTTTAGTAGTAAATGTGACGCATTTGTAGGCAGAGTGTCCCTTTAGCACAATCTATGACGCTTGAGTAGGAAAGGTTGACACTTTTCTAGGAAAGGAGACATTTTAGCAGAAAACATGACACTTTTGTAGCAAAAGAGATGCTGTACCAGAAAATGGGACGTCTTCATTGAAACAGCGTCGTGAAGAAGCCACGTATCAACACCAAAGCGGCAAAAACAATGCATTGGGCAGTGTATAACTTGTGACTCAGCTATTTATATAGCGAAGCGTCATAAAAAAAAAGCTTTAGTATAAAATGTGATGTATACATTGGATACATGACACATCCACACAGAAATTTATGCAATGGCTCAGCCCTGCTGCAAACCAGGAAGTGTGAAGTTCCTTTTCACTTTCACTTACAGTCTTTTTGTCTGTGCTGGCTGGTGGAGGTGCGTGTTGGTAACTGGAGAATCCGGTGCTCTTTCTTGGTCTTGCTGGTGCCTGTGCTGTCCCTGTTGTGTCCCAAAACTGTCATTGTTGTCTTGTAATTGTATTTTGTGTTGTTTTGAGTAGTGTATTGTGGGGTGTTTGTTTAAATAGGGGTTTATATTTATAGGGATGGGGGTAGGGATAGGGTATCTGTTGTTGGGTTTAGAGTGGCTAGTGAGGATAGTGAGATGTCGTGCAGGGGCAAGAACCGGATGGTTGAGGAGTTTGGGGACCTTTTGTGGCTCTTAATAGTGTACCTTCCCAACATGGTCGGAAGTGGAAGAAGGGTTAGCCAATGCTACCCAACCTGTGAAAAGCTGCACCAGTAGGAGAAGGTGTGGTTCCAGATGAGTCGAGTATTTGGTACCAGCGAAGCATCCATCAACTCAAGCACCAGTAGGCATATGTCGTCAGCCGGGAGCAAGAGCTCCTGTATTACCTGGGGATAGAAGATGGTGGGGCTACCGGTAAGTCCCTATGTACCATGATCTAATAGATGTGTGGCTTTCGCACAATACTTTAAACGGCCATATATGTATACTGGTTACTATGGCATGATACGGGCTAACTCTGTTACATACACTCAACATGTCACAGGGGCATTTTCAAGGGGAATTACAATTGCCCTATTTGGGATGTATGTCGTTACAACGCATGCTATTACAACGCATGCCTTTACGACGCAAGTTTTACAACGCAAGTCGTTACAACGACTTGCGTTGGAGGGTGCTGGACAGTGAATAGTTTAATTTACTATTCCAACTCCAGTCCCCGTGGATGGTAAGGAAGGTGTTGGATAGTAAATTTAAACTATTCCCTATCCTAGAGCGCCCCCCCAGCGTAAGTCGTTGTAATGACTTGCGTTGTAATGGTTGCGTCGTAATGCTAGTGCGTTGTAACAGTTGCGTTGTAAAGGATGTTTCCCCCCTATTTGTGATGTGCAGTAGTTGAAATGTAATATTCATGCTAACACAACAGTGGGCAAATTTTATATCCCCACTTTGTTGCAGTGAGTTTGTTAGTCGATTGTCCAGACCAGTGACTCACTTGGGTTCATCGCTTAGCCCAGATTTATTATAATATGTGGGAGCTGCCAGTCAGCATCATAGGCACCTGTACATCCCTCTGAGTACTGCATATTGGTGATATGTTGAATGGGGTGACAGAGGAGTAATTGGCAAAATGGCATGCAGGTATAAAGGATGTTGTTACTAAATTGAATATGGACTAAGATTTGGAGGTATGAACTTCAATCTAGCTGTCTGGTGTACATTGCTAGTGTGTGCGAGCACATGGCAATGTATGCTACATTTTGGGTGGCTGGTCCACACAAGCTTTGATGATTCCTACCTCAGTGCAGACTGAATAGGTATGAGTCAAAGTTGGGCATGTCACCAGTCCACACATACCAATGTTGTCACATACCTGACTCATGCTCGTATGTTTTGTGAGCAATAAGGCCAATGTGTCAAGTATCACAGGTATGTATGCACTGTGTTGTCAGCATACAGGCCATTCCACATCCCACTAACTGCTGTTATTACCCATTCTGTATCCCTAGGAATTCTCTCCATTGAACAGTTATTGGGCAATTGCCAGAAAGATACAGCTCAGTATATTCAAATATCTGAGCTCTACAGCAGGCATGCACACACTCATCACAAGGAGCAAGTATGAGTTGATGTGCTTCTAGGTAACAATCCATTCAGAAATGTAGGGACAGACTATTTGGTATATAAAGAAGCACATCCTCTTGTCTTTTTTTCATAAGGTGCTCTATGGTAATGTGTTGCAGGTATGTCCAGGTGTAATTCTTGAAGAAGTATCCATCAGGTCTGTTGAACTGCAGGTAGCTCGCCACACTCCATCTATGTTTCTCCTACCTGACACTGAGTCAATTTACGCTGCTATGTGTGTGGCCTTGTGTATATGCCATAACAGTCAAGCATTTTTGAGGCACAATACATGTACTTGCTACACATCACTATTGTATCATATGCTGATAATACACAGCTGGTAGTTGCTCTCTCGGATGACACCGCCGGGGCAGCATCCAAGTTTCAGGACGATCTTACTGTTGTCGCCGAGTAGATGACAGCCAACTGTCTCGAACTGATTTCCAGCAAGTCAGAGGTTCTGCTGGTAGGAAAAGATTAAGAGCTGTGGGGGGAACCGTGGTGGCTGGCCATACTGGGCTGTGCACCTGCCTCTAAGCAGGTGGTGAAAGATCTAGGTGTCTGGGTCAGCTTTCAGTTTCAAACCAAGAAAGTTGCAGGGACTTGCTTTGGCATACTTTGGGGGCTCAAACCGTTGCCCGGGTTTTTTGACCCGTCCATCAGGCAAATGATTATTCTGGCCACCATTTTAACAAGACTGGACTATGCCAATGCACTGTATTTAGGGGTAAACAAGACCGAAACCCTGAGAGCACAGCAAGTTCAAAACACTGCGGCTAGAACCCTTCTGGGTCTCCCTAGAACTTGCCCCGCCTCTAGGGCAATTTGTCGGCTACATTGGCTGCCTGTTGCCTGCCAAGTGGAATTTAAGGTCCTTTGCGCTGCGTTCAAATTTCCCAAATCCTCCTCTCCTAGCATCCTGTCAAACTTGCTTTCACTCTTTTCTCCTACGCGCCAACTTCGCTCGATGGGACAACATCTGACGACTGTGCCTCCAATGAGGTGGGCGCGATCGGGCAGGCGCTCTTTTCCGGTTACTGGCTGCCAAGCTTTGAAACGCTTTGCCACTGTCCATTCGTGCCATGTACAGCTACATGGCCTATCGTAGGGCCATCAAAACTCATCTTTTCCCCTCACTCTAGTGCCTCCTACTGGTTACCAGCCTCCATGTTTCTGCTTCAGCGCTGGGATGCCTTTTTGCTGATGCAGCTGTGCTCTAAACAAAACATGCTAATTTAACATAACATCACTCATTTCACATAGGTGATTGGCCCTAGATTTTACATTATTGTTCTGAATCTATCTTCATATGCACATGGCCAAATGTTTATGAGGCCAGACACTGCCATTTCCTGTTCTTCCAAGGCCAAGACCTGAGTAATTTAGCATTGTAATTTTAGGGGTAGTACATGCTTCTCATGGCGGATGGTCATGAATCATTACATAAATGTCTTTTTTTGGCTCGACATGCCACTTGTGCTGCTAAAAGTAATTAATGTATGTAATTGTTAACAATGTGCACAATTCAGTTTGTTCTGATACATGTGTCCTTCCTGTACAACAGACAACATGAGCCCTGCTCAGGAAAAGCACTATTGGATCTGCCTGGAGAGGTACTAACACCTATGGCATGCTGCCAAAGCCTACAGGCTCTTGCACTACAACTTTGAGAGATCAAGGGCAGCAGGCACCTGGAACTCGCCTCCTCAAGAACAGACAGTAATAGACAGGGAAAGCACCAGTGGAGGATACCCAGGGTGGTGATCTGGGCCCAGTTCTGGGACCGTCCACAGCCCCACCAACAGTGGCACCACAGCCGGTTGGCAGTACCTCTCAGCAGCCAACTGAGTTTTGAGAGGCAGTTGCTGAAGGGACAGCAAGACACTAATTTGAACATGGCATGACTCCAATTGCAGGTGGCAACCGTCATGCAAATGGTGTGGAGCTTATAGCAGACTGTGGACCATATAGACAATCATATTTAGGTCATCCCTCCAACTATCTGGCCATGGATAGTTCTTTTTGCTTGTTTTCATAGTTTGGACTTTTAGCATAGGTTAGGATAGGTCTTAGCATAGTGGTAGGTTAGGCATAGCAATCCAGAGAGCGGCTGTTCTTACTGCAAAGGCTCGCCCGCTAATCCTGGCTTTAGAGAAGCGAGGGATATGGAGAAGCATCTGAGAATTAGAGCGCAAGGTCCCGGACTGATGGTATTTCTGAAGTCTATGTTTCAGGTATCCTTTTAGAGCCACAAGAGATCCTCTATCTCTTGTGGCTCTAAAGCAAGAGACAGTGCATTAAATTCAATTCTCCTTTTCACTGGGAGCCAGTGAAGGCTACGCAGATATGGGAAAATGTGGTGTCGGAGGTGCACATTTCTGATTATCCTTGCTGTGGCGTTCTGGACTGTCTGTAGCCTATGGGTAAGATAGGCTGGAAGACCTAAGTACAGGCTGTCAGCGTAGTCCAGCTGAGATGTAATAAGGGCATGGACTATGGCCCGACAGTCCATCGGCAACAAATGGAGAAATCTACACAAGGTTTTGAATTTCCAGAAACATGCTCTGGAAACTTGACCAATCTGAGCCTTGGCCGACAATTTTGAGTCGAATTTTAAACCTAAATTTCTGACTGAGGTGACAGGGGTAGGAGGGGGATTCAGCTGCGTCGGCCACCAGAGATCAGCCGGTGGGGGTGAAGGTTGATTAAAAAACATCACCTCTGTTTTGTCTGAATTTAATTTCAGATGTCCGTCATCCAGGAGGTGATCTTAGTTAGACAATGCCTGAAGCTGTCAAACGCAGCCTAGCAGTGTCTTTAAAGGAAAACACAAGCTGCGTATTATCAGTGTATTATATTATTCTCACTCCACAGTGTTCCACAACCGATGCCAAAGGAGCAAGATAGACATTAAACAGGGTGGGGCTAAGTGCCGAGCCCTGAGATACCATGGAATACAATAGCTTGTTAGGACAGCGTATTTTAAAACCACAGTGCACATTCACTTTGGACAGGCATTTAAAATTGGAGTAAGGCTATTCCAACATCAATAAAGCTCATTTCATCCATCAATGTTTTAGTTTGAGTGTGAGTCACGGTGCCATATTTCATAAACAAAATACAGGATTTAAAAAGCACTGTCAACGAGAAATGGGAAGATAACTGTTTAAAAACAAGGCTACAGGTACTTTTCTACTATAGAGAACATCAACATATACTGCCTGAGGTTTCAGTTTTGCTGCAACAAAGAGAATACAATTAATTGGTTTTAGTTCAACTCTAAACTTAAGTATTAACTGAAGCACAATTGGATCAGGGTGAGAAGGAGCATACTTAAATGTAGAGTCCGATCCCAATAAACTGACTGCTAAGGTCAATTAATTCTATTTTTCAAGACACGATTTATCAATTTTTTTTGTTGAATTGCTTAGAGAAAAACCGAATTGAAATATTTTATTTTCTGTATTAAAGGAACTTTTAATTGAAGGGATTTGTTTTCTGGCTTCCCTCATCCTTTTAATGTCACTGAGATCCAGCATAATGCTGACATTTTATGCTGCTCATATTTTTATCAGCAGTATAAGCAGCGAAGAAGCTTTTTTTGCTGTTAGAAACCACCAGAAACCACCAGGACAGAGAGATCGACTTATCGCCTGTTTCATGGTACAAGAAAACATACCTAATAGTTGTTCCAGGAGCTGCGTTTCACTCATCTTCTGATGGCTTCGGATGGTACTATCATAGTTTAGTGAGTACCAGATAGCTTTCTGATCTGAACACCTTTACAACTTATGGACCCCACGTCAAAGTACCAGATTGACTGCTGACTATGACCCACATCTGCCGAATAACCATTGACCACCAGCATACCGAGTTAGGCTGCTTCACTTACCCCAATTCCCATCACTGGACTGATACCTTCTTCTTTTCCCTAAATGGGGGTTCTACACCCTGTAGAACTACAAACCTGGTTGTGAGGAGATTAACTGGCCTCTAGAAGATCTGTTTCACACCTGAGTCTTCACCTACCATGTCACTCCCTCCCAAGTACCACACATACATGCCAGTGACACACAATATTTGTCATCTCTCGTGAGGTTTGGATATATATGACATGAAAAACAATAATTAAGATATAATTCTGAGTCCAGTCAATGCTGAGTCAAACATTAACTGGAGTTTCTGCCCAATCGGAATTGCAGGCCGAGGGCCTCATCTACAAGAAAATGACGCAGCGCCGCAAAACATTTACCTGCACCGTGCTGCGCAATTTTCAAAGCACATGAATGCATCGTATTAACAACAATACGATGCATCCCTGTGCTTTCCCCTGCCTTTGTGCACCATTGGCCGTCATGCGTCAGCACAGGCACCCTTGCGTCATTTTGCAAGGGTGCCTGCGGTGCGGGATGATTGTTTTTGTGCAGGAAGGAACACCTTCCTGCACGAAAACAATCATTAATAGCATTTTCCTCTTTCAATGTGTGCTAAGAGCTCATTCTGTGTAGAAAAACGTGGATTGGGAAAGTAACACCACACTAGGTAGGCATCCCACCCTGTGGTAATGGTATTTACTGGGTGCAGTATTATTAATCTAAAGTACAAGCTATTAATGAACAGGGTCTTAGTCTTTCAGACTTCTATTTGTGATATTTAAGGTACTTTAGTTCACAAGTATTGGTGGTCATCTTGTAGTTGGTTTGGGAATTTAGGGGCAGATTTACAAGCCCTTTGCGCCACCATTACATCACTTTTTTGACGTACTGGTGGCGCATGTTACTGCTCTATATTTATAATGACGGGAGAAGCCACCCCGTGTGGCTTTTCCTGTCCTTGTAAATATGGCCCCTTTACACGCAGCACTTTGTGTGAAAGGGGCCTTCCATGGGTGTTGCTGTGGATGTTCCCACGCAACACCCATGGAACAAGACACATTTCCAGATTTACGAGGAGTCATAACTCTGGAAATGCGTCTAGAGGTGGCGTAGCGAGGCACATTTTTCCTCTTTCAATGCGTGCTGCATTCTACAGCACTCATTGTAAGAGGAAAATGCCTGTAGTGATTGTTTTTGTGCAGGAAGGTGCCCCTTCCTGCACAAAACTAATCTCCCCATAATGCAGGCGTCCTTGCACCATGGTGCAAGGGTGCCTGCGCCAGCGCATGGCAGCAGTTTGTGCACCAGCGCAGGGGAGAGCCCAGGAATGCAACAATTTATTATTGGAAATATGTCGCATTCCTGTGCTTTGGAAGTGCTGCAGTGTGACGCAGCCAGAGGGCTTGCATTGGTGCGCTGCGGCACTTCCTTGCAAATCTGGCACTTTATGTCCATATTCACTTCTAGCTGCCTGACCAGTCCACACTTGGGTCTTCAACAACCAGATCAGGTTCATACGAGCAGGACTTCTCTATGACACACGAGTGCAACAAATGCCTCCTACGTTCTGTGCTGCTCATTCTGCGTAGAGGTCGTACACAACTGACTGGGTTTACTTCCTCACTGTGGTGCCAGAAAACATGACTAGATGCCAGCCATTCACCGGGATACTTGCTTCCAGGACAGAGCAGCCAGTAGAACTTTCCTAGTATACTTAATCCAGCTACACATGACCATTAGAAGAATACAACACCATTTGAACCGGAAGTATGACAGTCAAATATTGGCTGACATGGGTTAGGTAGCGAGCCCCAAACCCTCCTGGGACCCACCATGCGTTGATGACCCACCATACACCCCACTCGCTTACTGGGTCCGTTTTAAAATTGCAAATACCCAGACCTCTTGTGAACACCTCCATAAAGTAACACTCACCCGCTAAAACACACATACAGCTTTGCCAGATTGTGATCATGGGGCTAAAGCTTGAGCCCCGTGTAATCTTCAATTTGCCAGAAAGCAAAATTATAACTTGTGCAGTATTTTCTGTACCCCTGCAGTTTTTCCTAGATAACTTTCATCAGGTCAAACTTAGTAGAGGAAAAATATTTGATAAATAAAGAGACATTACCGAAAGTGACAATTTCTGCATGCAATTCCTTATTTTCATCAGACATATGAGATATGTACTGCACCCAGTAAATAGTTCATCTGGAGGAATTGTTATTTACCAAGTGAAACAAATACATGACTCCCATTTGCAGTGGTGTCTGCACTATTTTAGAGTCTGGGTGCTGGCCATCCACATTATAATAAAATCATATAGGCTAATATTGAGTGCCACCAATGTGCCAAATGAGCCCCGCCCATTCTGAAGGAGGTCCCTGTGGGTTCATTGGTGCATTGTGGAGAATATATGATAAATATATGGCTAAAAGGTGATCGTGTATTTTATTTATACAGGGCACAATCATCATTTAAGTTGTCCCATTAAGTAACTACATCAATGGAAACGTAATTTTGATTGGAAAAGAGTTCGATCTTGTTTGCTTTTTGGAACTTACAATGGTCTATCTTAAAGACGGAGCTAGGGAACTGTGGTATCAAAACACAAGTTACCAAAGTGAGATGAGATTTCCCTTCAAATAAACCGGTTGTTTGCTGACCTCCATCACTTTTGTGTGCGTTAACTGTTTGTGTATTAAGAAACCTAACCACAAAAACCTTCTAAACAGCTTGGCACATCCAAAGCCAAGTTGATGTGCCTTAGAGAAATTATGGCAGCAGGTTACTGGAGCGGCTAGAAGAGTTCCTCTTTCCTTTGTACTTTTATCTATCTATTGCTAAGTCTTTGAAGCAAAGAAGGTGCAGTGAAAAGTAGCTAGTTCACTTGCTATTTCACCCTTGATTGTAGCTACAAAACTAGCAAAGATCTTTTGGTAGAGGTTCAATAGTCCTCAGGATCCTATTTTGTTTCCTCTCCAGGTCACAAACAAAACTTCAAAATAGTTTAAAAAAGACAGATCTATAAGAGATTGTTTAGCTTCTAAATGTGCATTTTTAGATTCCTTCATTTGCTTGCACTTGCCAGTACATCTTTTTGCACATGTGTGTATTGCTTCGTGGCGTTGCTGGTCAATTCAAATACATGCTACAAGGGCAATTGCTCGTGTTTATTTCCTACCTTATGCAACAGTAAACGTCAGAATGTGTCTGAATGCACAGGTGCAAAAGCATTATGGGGATAGCGCCTTTTATACTCGTATCTGTTCTAGTGAACATGCGCAGTGCAAATTTGTACTAAGGTCAAGCATTTGTGTTAAAATGAATATGCACATGATGGTAATTGGATTTTAGCTGAGCTGCATGAATACTTGTCAGATACCCTTGTGCACTTCTGTAGTTATCTAATAACTGCAAAATATCAAAGAGTGCACTGAAATCATGCTAAGTCTGCTGCAATAATATGTAATTTTTGAGATCCTGCACACTTTAAATTCAGTACAAGGCTTGCATGCAGGTCACATCCACAAACTGAAATAACACTGATGGTAATAGTTTGTTTGAGCTGTTCCTGAACAGTGATTGCAACATCAGCATTTCCAAATTTGCAACATAGAATCGTTTGTCTCCTTTAGCTCTGCTCTGCCCTCAATGTACCATGGTAAGGCCCCATGATTCCAATGCTTTCCTGTTGTGATCATTGTTACAGCTTGTGCTAATCTTGTTGGTGCCAATGAAAGAGAATGAAGAATAGAACTCGCAGAAGGCCCATATTTCTAAAATGAAATTCCAGTACTGAAAACAAGGCACCGGTATATGATCCTATTCCTAACGGTATACAACGTTTACAATGCAACTTTTACAACACACTACCATTACAACGAAACTTTTACAACGCAACATCCATTACAACGCATACATTTACAACGCAGTCATTACAACGCATGACACTAAAACGCACACCACTACAACTCATACCATTACAACGCAGTCATTACAACGCATACCATTACAACGCAAAACTTACCATCCAACACTTACCCTACTGTTGCACCCCCTGGAGTTAGAATAGTAATTTTAACCCCTACACTATCCAAAACTTTCCCTACTGTTGCACCCCCTGGAGTTAGAATAGTAATTTTAACCCCTACACTATCCAACACTTACCTTATATGCAATGTAATGTAATGCGTTGTAATGGTATGCGTTGTAAATGTAGTATGCGTTGTAGTGGAATGCGTTGTAAAGGTATTTTTTAAGAATTCGTTGTAATGGTATGCGTTGTAATGGTGTGCGTTGTAATGGATGTTGCGGTGTAAAAAATGCGTTGTAAAGGTATGCATTGTAAAAGTGTGCGTTGTAACGTCATACATCCATTCCTAACACTAATGGATGGTGTCAAAGCCCTTACACAATAGCCCCCATGTGGAACAGCACTGGTATCGAAGTGTCCCTATTGCAACCTAACAAGGACTCATACTTTCAAATCTGCTGGTAGATATACATGCTTATGCAAATGCCTGTACTGTGTTCTACACAAAATCCAGAGTGCCACTTATCAATATAGCCTTCCCTTATTGGAAGTAAGTTGTGACAGATGTATATTAATTTACTAATGAAACTTTGCATATAGTACTTGCTACATTTATGCGTGTGCTATCTGAAATGTATTTATAATGAATTTGGGAACTTGTGATAACCTAATGTGTGTGACTCCGCTATTCAATAATACGACTTAATACATTTCATTAAGTCACCATAACTTACCATTAGAATGGATCAACTCTTTCATTTAGAATACTTATAGGCAGCACCTTACTGTACGTACTGTTTGGTAAGCAACATATTTTTGACAACCTAGCAAGAACTCAGGCCTTCTAAATACAGAATTGGAGCAGGACTGGACTCTTACACAGCAGTGTAGGTCCAAATAATGGTACAGTAGTTCAATGGGTTCCTGCACCTGCTGTATGATGATGAGAGATGATGAGAGATGCACACGAGAATGACCATATGTCATAAAATTACACAACAGCTGAGACACTCAAGGAATGTGGTACAGTGAGGAATGACCAAAATCACAGTTAAAAGAAACTCAGAGGTACTCAGAACAGAGCAATAACGCTCCACAGATTTCCAGTAAAATGTCAGGTATGTAGCTATTTACTTCCGGTGGTTGATAGAATAGTGGGGAATAACCAGAAGAATCATTGCTACTGTCGGTCACTAATGCATGTTTCTTCTGGAATCAAAAGACTGCCACAGATCTCTGTTATGATGCTGGGAGGCGAAATGACAAAACAGTGGCATTACTGTTTCATCCTGCTACAGTTTCCAAAGTTGTTAATAGTAATACAGAGCAGAAAAATTATCCAGTAACTCAATGACCTAACAGTTTTACCGGTCCACGCCACTTCCACCCACATTAAGATGGCTTCCTGAATTGTGAGGTAAAGCCCAATGGTTTCTTCATGACTCTGGGTACTGTTTCAACATTTTATTGTGAATTAAAATGCAGCATGACAAAAAGCATTAGAATGAATGCATACCTTTTAAACTTAACATGCTATATTTCGAGCAGGACTTACCACTAGTGTTTTACTGCTCGTAATATAGCATGTTTTGTATATCAGTGAAGTTTCGCAACAGCATCACATAAGCAGTTTTAAGTTAAACTCATTTTGGGGGCAATCAATAACATGTTAATTAATATGATTTCCATAATCAATTAAAAGTGGCATTCGGCAAGAATGTGTCCCTTCCTGCACATAAACAATAATTTAAAAAAAATTATGGGGCATATTATCAAGGACCGGTGTTAACACCACAACATGGGCTTCTATGGGAATTAACAAGGGCGTATTATCAAGCCCATTATCGCCGTTTTATCGGCAGTTTCCTGTCGATAAAACGGCGATAATTTTAACACCGGTCCTTGATAATATGCCCCTATGTTTTGTAATTTCTATGTGTGCTGCATTAAGCAGCACACATACAAGTTACAAAACGCACTATGGTGCAAGGGTGTCTGTGTTGAAGCTAGGCTGCTAAATTAAGCACCAGCGCAGGGGGAAATGCAGGGCTGCCCCATACTATTGTAAATATGGTGCAGCCGTGCGTATCAGAAGTGGCGGAGTGTGGCGTTAAACCTGAAAGTCTAACGCCGCACTCCGTCACGTCTTAGTAAATATGCTATGCTCCTTAGTTTTCACAACTCTTTCAGGTCTAACTGGGGATAATGCCGCACCCCTCCTTTCATCGCCATTGCCTATCTGTGGCACTCGCCTTTGGAGAACAAATTGGGTTGTGTAATAATTTCTGTGGTCTAATAAAGTACCAAGGGCCTTATTTATGAAGGCCTTGCGCCGCCGGTACGTCACTTTTTCCCATTTTAAAAGTGACGCACCGGCGGCGCAAGGCCTTCATAAATAAGGCCCCAAGAAAGCAAATAGTGTGTGAACGCTGTGCTATACAAAACCTAATCTAACCTAACATGACATGACCTGACATGACAAGACATGATGTGACATCATCAATTCCAAACACGTGAAGAATCTCAGCTGAGTCTGCATTAAAGAGCCCGAGGAAAACTTGCATCCTGCCATTACATTACTTTCTGGCAGCAGCAGACTGCTGCTTAACGTTCATTATAAAAAAAGATTGAAAAACTGTAATTATTATGCATAATTCATGTTAAACTTGATAACTGGTTAGAATTATAGCACTAATTATAACAGTAATTTTTCAATTACTTGCATTTGCAACTATCAATGAAATTACTCTCGCTGACAAAAAAGCCCTCGGGAATTCGACAAAAACTGACATGCGCTGCTGTGTTTCTCGGGAAGTCCATCATTCCGGATAAAAAAAAAAATTGAAAATGGCTAGGAGTCAGCTATTGACAATTTTTTTATTTTAGAAGATCTCTTGCCGCCTTTTGTTTTCGCGAATGAATAGGAGGCCCGGGGACAGAAAACTGCATCTCTTTAACTAGCTGTTGCTGCAGATTGTCTTTCCAATTTCTATTATTTCAGTCTTACACTCATGCTGACTGGCGCAATTTATTTTTCATTTGAAACAGGAAAAAGATCTGTAAGCGGTATATTGTGCATGGGAGATCTTTTTTCCTCACCGATTCAATTTCCATTGGATTATTTGCCTGCAGTCCTCCTGCGTCTTGTCTTGTTCCCTCGTCGCCATTGGGTTTTTCGTAGAATGAACATTTTACGCAGAATGCTTTATTTAGCACAGGTTGAAAAGCAATATAACACCCGAACCGAGCGTCGACGTGAGCCGAGCGGTACATCATGATTCATTAGAGGCGAGCAGTGCCAGCAGAATCATTTTTCCCAGTAAATTATACCTTCTCAGCCTGCCTTCCTTCAGGTACCACGGGTGGGAAGCAGCCAGCCAGCTGTTTTCCAGAGTCGTGATCAGTCTGACTGCTGCCCAGTGGTGCAGATGGCAGAACACGGAAGCATCTGCTAACTGAAGTGTGAACTTAATAAACTTGGCATATGGAAGGTGACCGTGGCTATGGATAGCGTACGTGTCCTTGCATGTTTCATTGGGGGTGGTGTGGTTCCAGGAAAAGAAGATCAGACGTGTCCTGGGGAAGTGGGTAAGGGTATAATGTAAAACATGTTTTTATATACCGCTTAATAGAGGTCTTTTTACCCACTGCCAATTTTTATATAACAGGGGGCTCATTTATGAGCCCTTGCGTCACTTTTACGCTGCCGGTGCGTCACTTTTTGTGACGCACCAGCAGAGTAAAAAATGTGCCTTATTGCACCATATTTACAAAGTGACGCATCTAAGCAGATGCGTCACTTTGTAAACCCCTGCGCTACATTATACCTGCGTCAGGTATAATGTATGCAGAGGGGGCGTTCCCCCGCAAAAAGCCTCGTAATAGTGACGCATTGAAATCTATGAGATTTCACTGCGTCACTTTTAGGACGCTGTTGCGTCAAAATCTTGCGCCTGCCTCACAGCATGCGTAAGACTGACGCAAGCCCTTTCACATGGGGCTTTACCCATGTGAAAGGACGCATTGCTGGAGTTGCGTCACTTTTGTGACACATTCCAGCAATGCGTGACTTTTGCGCTTACAGATACGTCAGAAATACTGACGTATCTGTAATTCCTTGCGACATGATGCGTCATACTGTAAATGTGACGCATCATTGGTGACGCAAGGAGGGTGCAATGAAAAGTGATGCATTGCTGTTTTCACGCAGCGATGCGTCACTTTTCATAAATGAGGCCCCAGGGATCTGAGACACAATGATGTGAAGTGATTTGCTCAGGGCCAAACAATAGGATGAATCGAGGAAAAAGAGACCTGAATACAGGCCTCCTGGTTCTAAAGCTGACATGGTAGACCAGGTGAACAGCAAAGGGGCCAAGGGTCCTAATGCAAACATGGGAAGTAGGGCCATCATCCACAGGTTCAAGAGTATAAAACAGTAGTAACTAGTGTGCAGTGGCCCCCTCACACCTATGGGCACAGAGTAAAGGCACTCCTTGCACTGTTCATAGGTATGCCTCTGATGGGGAGACCTTAGGTCATAAAACGCTCAGGTTAAAGAATCAAAACGATGCAGGGGTGGGGTTTGGTGTCCTGATAGCTGGATGCGCAGGTGCACCACCTAGTGATTAATCGTTACCACCTTTGGTAAATTTGGTTTAAGGACTGGAAAGATGAACTGGCACTCCAACTTGTAGATGCTTACGGGAGTTTCACATGAGGGTTTATGCTAGCCTTCCAAGGAATATGATTAGTTGCAACGCAAGTCAGTACAACGCGTGCCGTTACATCGCGGTAGTTACAACTACCGCGATGTTACCAGGTTTTGCCATTACAACGCAAATTTTAACATCGACTGGCGCTAGATGGCAGGCTAACATTAGAAAAGTGTAATTTACTATTCCAACTCCAGTCCACATAACAGTAGGGAAGGTGTTGGGATAGTAAACAACACTATTTGTAGTGTTAGCACCCCATCTAGCGCAAGTCGATGTAAAGACTTGCGTTGTAACGGCATAGCATGGTAACATCGTGGTCGTTGTAACGACCGCGATGTAACAGCATCGCGGTCTACTGACCGCGCTGTAAAGGATGTTTCCCCTTCCAAGTCATGCCATTAGCCTCCAGTGCCAAGATGCTTGTCTCGCCCCACACATACACACCATGAAACTCACACTCTCTCTTGAGTATACTAGATGATGCAGACTGCAAGTGGCTGTGGTTTTGTGTAACCTAAAGGGACAACTGCCGAATGGAAGGAAACCTAGGGGCATATTTATGAAAGAGTTGTGTTGCCCTTGTGTCACGCAATGGGGCTCAAGAGTGAACCAACTTTTAAGTTTGATTTATCAAGCCATGCAAGGCCACCTTGCTTGGCTTGATAAATCTAGCGCAACGCAACACAAGACGAATTGCAGCATTGCGTTAATCTGCCCCAGGGAGGCGTTCCATGGATGGAGCCTGGGTGTTCCCACATATCCACCCACGGACTTGTAGCATTCCCAGATTTACCATTGCTGCTAGACCTGGGAATGTGTCAAAATGCTATGCCTGCCTAGGTGAGGGATAACGAGGAGAAATATATTTATTTATCCTTGTTACTCCCCCTTTCTATGTGTGCTGCATCCTGCAGCACACATAGAAAGAGGAAAATGCCTCAGGGGATTGATTTTGTGCAGGCAGGTGTCCCTCCCTGCACAAAAAACAATCCTGCTTACAATGCAAGCACCCTTACATGGTGCAAGGTTGCACATTGTACCCCTGCATAGGCAAATGACAGAAACGCGCCGTATATTGTAAAGTATGACACATTCCTGTGCTTTCCCTAACACGCAGCACAGCAAGGTCACTTGCTGCGCTGAGTGACTATTTGTTACATTTCTCTCCAAATGTTTAGTTTAAATCTCATGAACTCATACTTATTTATAATAGGTGCATACCACAATGCTACACAGAATGCTAAGACACTTGGAAATACTTCCTCAAATGATGTAGTAGGATATGGTCTCTCTACGTCAATTAAGCAGGAGCAAAGCCTATTCAGGGGATCATCAATGTCTGTTTGGTTAATCCTGCTCCTAACATCTGAAAACCTTCTGTTGGAGACCAAGCACAGGAGCATTGTCAGTTTGCATTTAAGCCACTTCAATTGAAGGCAGCCTTCTGTGGCTGGCTTGCCAAATGTGTAAGTTCTGGATCAACTTCCCAAACTAAAGTCTTTTTTTCTGGAAGTTAGGGCTTTTCAATTGGTGGTAGATTAAAGGAGCTTGGCATATGGGTAGCTCTTCTATCGGTAGATGAGCATCTGACATTGCAATCTCCAATCGCACAGTACTGCTTACCATCCTTGGTAGAGTTGTCAGAGTATTGACAACACTTACCAGCAGAGATAGGAGATCCTGGAAGAGCATTTAGTAAGGAATCCAATGGGTGGACTAAAATGTAAACACTCCTAACTCAATCAACACCCCTGCAGTTGTTGTGGCTAAAACTCACTTAATGAGTTTAACAGACAAAAGTGAAAACGTTAGGGATTGCAGTGAGCTGCAAAAATCCACTGTGCAGTCAGATTGAGTTTTTTCCCGATGAGCGAGTTCATCTAGCTGCCTGACAAGGAAAGATACAAGAATCAAGAAGGCCAGAAAGTGGACAGGAAATTCATTGCTAACTCCAGTCTTTAATTCTGTAAGGTCTTATCTTTTGACTCTAGGGCTATGACACCAGTAGTATATGGCTGGTATCTATGGTCACTACTGCCATTTACCACTGGTGTCACAGGATCGCAGGTATTTGTGCTCCAACTGGATAATCAAATACTTGGATTGTACTCTTGACTCTCTAAGAGTTGCTAAGGAAACTAGTTAAAGCACACTCTCGGATGTATTTAAAGGTCTGACACTCAGTTTGTGTTGGACTTAGCCCTCTCTGCAGGGTCATCCCCAAACGTTTGTTTTTACCACCCTCCTTTCCGAACCCGTTTTTGTTGGGTTTTAGGACTATGCTTACTTTATCACTGCTAACCAGTTCTAAAGTGCTTGTGCTTTCTCCTTTAAACATGGTAAAATTGGCTTGCAGCCAGTTGGCACAGTTAATTTACTTTTAAGTCCCTCGTAAAATGGTAGTACATGTACCTAGGGCCTGTAAATTAAATGCTACTAGTGGACCCGCAGCACTGTTTGTGCCACCCACTTAAGTAGCTCTTCAAATATGTGCCAGGCCTGCCATTGGAGCCCGAGTGTGCTGTTTGGTCTGCCATTTTGACCTGCAAATAAACATTTTGCCAGGCCTAAACTGTTCTTTTTAATGAATATGTCACCCCTAGGGTAGGTCCTAAACAGCCCATAGGAAAGGGTAGATTGTATTTAAAAAGTGGGACATGTACTTTTAAGATTTACTTGCCCTGGTAGTGAAAAACTCTCAAATGTATTTTTCACTATTGCAAGGCCTACCTCTCCCACAGGATAATACTGGCTTACCTTATTACCTTATTACATTTAATACGTGATAACTTTTGATTCAGAGCAGGTAGGAGAACCGTGTTCTGTATCTGAGGAGTTGTAATTTAAAACCCTCTTTAATGGTAAAGTCGGATTTTAAGTCACAATTTTGAAAATGCTGGTTTTAGAAAATTTATGTTTTCTGATATTACTCATTTGGTGCCTGCAGCCTGTTCCTGGGTCACATGACTAGGTGTAGTTGGCAGTTGGCCTTTGTCTGTTCCTTCCAGACAGCATCACATTACAAGGTCTCTGACTGCCCATCTCTGACTTGATAGGGGGGTGGAGCGGTCACTTGCACACTTGCACTTCAAAGGCACTGACTCAGCTCACACACAACAAACTTCACACTAGTCTACTGTGCCCCCAGGCAGACTGGGACAAGGGCAGAGAGGCAGGAAAGTCCACACACCTCTGTAGGGGGAACCCCAGAAACTTCTTCCACTTCAACGCTGACACCAGGTATAAATATTGGACCCTCAGACCCAAGTCTTCAGATCATTTCTAGGCATGTGGAAAACTCAGAAGGAGGACTGCTCTTTTGCAATGCTGCTCTGCTGCAAGAAGGGCTGCTCAGCTGCTCTGCTGGCTAAGGAAGAAGGACTTGATCTGCACCTTGAATCCATGACCATCAGAGTGATTCCAAGAGCTAGGTTCCTGTCCTCCTATTTTGGAGCTTCAGGTACACAACAAGCGGCAACACCCCTGAACCCTGCAACTTGACTCCTTCTGCTGTGAGTACTGACCACCCAAATGGAGACTCCTGGTTCCTTATATGAGAGACTAAAAGTGCTCTGCCAGCCTAGCTGGGCTCCCCATTGGAACAAAGGCAGCACAATGCAACCCGACACAGGTCCTTGCATTGCGGCCTTCACAGCTCCTCTTTGGAACCGATGAAGCGCACTGCAACTCGACGCGGACCACTCCTTGCAGCTTTTCATCGGAAACAACACAGCCCAATCCGGGACCCACATCACACCTCGAACCGCCACTGTGTAGTGCAACACTCTGCATAAAGGACATGAAGTATAATTCTCAACGGGCCTAACTTGGTCCCTGCATCCAGCCTGGGCTTCATCACAGTCGTCCTGAACATGTGACTTTGTATCTGTTCAGCACAACCAGATATTCAGAATTGGCCCCGTGTGCTTTTAAGGACTATTTTACCTAAGCCTATAAAATTGAATATCTTCGGTTCTACTAATTGGATTTTTGTTGTTTTGATGCCAAATAATTTAAAATTGACTCTATTTTTCTAAATTGATTTGGGACTTTTCTTGTACTGTGTTGTCACATTATTATTGTTTGTGTGCTGCATACATGCTTGACACCTTGCCTCTAAGTTAAGCCTGACTGTTTTGGTGTCAGAGGGTTAAGCACAGGTTAATTTATTGACTTTAGTGGTTCATTCTGAAGGGGATTGTGATATTTAGAAACCCACAAGTCTTTAAAGGCTAGTTGCAAGTAAACATTTCTACTGCCAAGGCATCCGTAGGACTTTGGCACCCAAAGAACTCACTGATCTCTATTCATCACAAATAATTGATTTAAGGGTTAGGGCCAACTGGAAAAATAGATGCCAAAATTTCCAGAGGTCCCTCATAGAATAATGGTTCAGACTGTTGTGGAAGCGTAGCCTCAGGCAACAGAACAGAACTCTGTGTTATAGGATGAAAAGAAAAACCTTAGAATTTTTCTCAGCCAAGAATAAGGTATGGGTTAGGAATCCATAATGATGGGCAGCCCACGTGTAAGGATAAGATTAGCAAAATGGGCTGGCCTTTAATGGTCCCACAACATCCTCGACCCTCAAGTTTTGCAATAGTTATTCATTTCAACATGACTTGCTAATCTGATGATCCGTTTGGCTCCTAGACAGGTTCACCTCAAGTGCCAGTCTACATGGTGTGGTTTCCGAACCCTCCCTTCTTGTGCATTACAGCCACACATCTTCCAGGCGGTCACAGAATTAGTACTTCTTCAGGCTTGGTTGCAGCCTTCAGGGTAATAGTAGCAATAATTCCTAGTTTAGTCACATATTCTTGCTGGTTGATGCAGTTTCTTCAACTATCCATGAAAATTCAACTTGCTGGCTTTCTGGATGCTGGAGTTTCTCTTAGCTGGGGTCACTGATGGAACGTTATACCCAAAGGGATGGAGTGCCATCTTCTAAAGTGATATTTCTAACCAGTGCAGGGATTTTCCATCATGGAAAAAGGAGGTTACACCAAAGGGTCAGCATAAAGTGTATTGGAGAGGAATTTAAGCATGGTTCTCTTATTTCCAGCAGTACCCAAAACAACACAACGGGTGATGGAAACACAATAGGGATTTGCCTTAGGGTGACTTAAGGTCAGAGATGTGGAGTAGAGGTAGGCCATTGTTTGGCAAATATGGAACAAAACCAATGGCACTGGTCACCAATTTTTTTTCAGGATAGATCTCAAGTTCTGTCAGGATGCAAATGAGGATCACCAACATCCTGTAATGGGATGTAAGTCTCTGTAAGGGAAAACAGAATGCAGCTTATCACATCTGCCATGGAGGAAATGGGTTGAAGCCCCAATATACATTCTGAAACGAATAAGTACAGCTGACCTTGGGTTGTTTTCCTGAGGTCAAAGTAGTCAAAGGACAACTATATTCTCTATTGACCCAAATATTCCAGTAAAACTCTGTAATATTTAGAAAATCTTTCTAGCTTGGTGTCAGTGGTGGGTACCACTCAGTCTATCCTAATCCTAGTCATTGAAGGGTCAAACTTTCCACTCCTCCCAGAGTGCCCAGGTAATCTATGGATGACTGCTGTTATCTGACACCTGGATGGCTTGCAAAGCACTTTAACTTTCTGTCAAGCATCAGTCTCTCTTTGGAGTAGCCAGAAGTGCTCTTACCAGCTGTTACAGAAGACAGACAGGTGACTCACAAGGGGCGCAAACTCCATGTTCTGTAGACTCTTGAATGTGGTAGGGGTATTCTTTAAGGGAAAATACATTATTCTTAACTCTTAAAAGGCCTTGGGCATAAACTGTCCATTTTCTCTTTAGATCCAGGGGTCTGAGCCATCTGCCAGCCATCTCTTGTGATATTAAATGTACCTTCGGCACTTCACTACACCCAGCTTTTCATGAGTTCAGCCCCATTGGAGAAAAATGCACAGAGTGGACCGAATAAGCAAAAATAGACAGGAGTATGCAACTTTCAGCACTGTAAGGACTTTCATTCCTACACATAGGCAACAAGCAGAGCAAGATCTTAATGGAAATGCCTGACCTTTGACTGGATCAGGGGAAAGACATTAGGGTGAAAGTCTCACTAGACCTCAAGAAAGGCATTCAGATCGACGACACAAAACGGTAAAACAGAAGAGCATAATAACTCCACCTGGGACCCAATAATTTAAAATCAAGATGACTCAATTTCCATTACCACAACTGAAACTTTTGCTTGTGAATCATCCAGCTAGTCACATCCCAGATGAAGAATGGACAGCAGCTTCAGCGTTCCTCAATCTTGAGATATATACTTCCTAAAGAAAGAAAATGGCTGTTGAGGCAATAGTTGAACAAATCCTTGGAAATATTCACAAAAGCCTTAAAACATAGTCTTGCAAATGACTTACATAATGTAATGCTGTTAGAAATTGGGTTTCAGAGGTATGCAACCTTCCAAGCAGGAACCATAATCTTCATCAGCTTAAGTCAGATACACACCCTAAAGTCACTTGTGTCACACACTGGCAGCTTGGCACAGAACAGTCAGGCTTAACTTAAGAGGCAATATGTACAGTATTTGTGTAACACTTTAAAGAGTAAAACAGTGAAACCACCACACAAAAAAATCTGCACCTGGTTAGAAAAATAGAGCTTAATTTAATGAACCAAACAAGAGCCAAAGGACAAAAATCCAATATGTAGAACAATAGTTATGAATATTTAAAGATTAAACTGACATGCAGTGCGTAAAATGACAAAGCGTGAACCAGGGCAATCTGGTCATGCTAGGTCTTGTCAAACCAAAACTTCAGGCCGACTGCGAAGGAGCACAGGTCGGAAACAGTCTTTGGTAATTCTCCCTGAAGGTTTACCTTCTCAAGAATTGTGTCAAGAGTCCAGTTTGCGGGGAAGAAGTTCTCCAGGAGCAAGGGGAGCATCGCTGGCAGTGGTACACAGGGTGCAAAGAACCGCAGGGTGTTGCGGATGGATGGGCTGGAGCCACGCAGTCACGAGCAGCAATGCATGTGTAAAGAAATTAACTTGCCTCCGCTCGTGCTGGTCCTTTGTGCGAGCAGCATAGATCCAGTTCTTCATCCCCAGGCAAGAAGGCAGCAGGCAGCAGCAAGGCAGCAGTTCAAAGTAGCAGTCCAGCAAAGTGGCAGTCTTTCAGCAGCACAGCAGTCCTTCTTCCTGTCAGAGTATCCACAAGTCCAGAAGTGTACTGTGTTGGTGGTGTCAGCGGTTCAGTACTTACACCCAGTTCTGCCTTTGAAGTGGGATAGACCTCAAAAAGGCCTTTAAAGTTTCACAGAGTCCCTGCCCTGCCTGCAGTCTCACTACAGGGATGCCTGCAGCCCTTTGTGTGAGGACAGGGCACAGCCTATTCATGTGTAAGTGAGGCAGTGCTCAGCTCCGCCTCCCATCAAGCCAGTAATGGCCCTTTAAGGCCCATAAAATCACACCCAGGCTCCCATTGTGTGTGGCTGTCTAGAAGAAATGCGCAAAGTTCAGCTGTAACGCACCCCAGATGTGTATTCAGAGACAGGCAAAGGTGCCAAATGGCTAAAATATGAAGATGCCAACTTTCTAAAAGTGCAAAAACGACAGTTGATGGACAGAATGCTGAACAATGTCATGCATTCACCCCAGTACAGAGATCTGGACCTAAAGACATCGTTTTTTTGCTCACCATGCCATTCCAGTTTGAACCCAGCCATATGCAAATCAGTTTTGACTCTGTGCCCCATGGGACCAGTCCAGCCCGAACTGCAAAGCCAGGTCCTCCCTGGACTGGAAACAAGCATCATAGGACCAGTTTCAGGCTTTCAGCCCTCAACAGCCAGGATAGCTTGATTCCAGTGGCATGGAGAGCACGGGACTCATGTCTGACCATACCCGTCCACTCGGGATAACAAATGAAAAAACAACAGTTAATGTGTGGTATATAAATAAATAATACCGGATCTATTTTTGTCTAGGCATAGCAATAACAGATAGCTCAATAAATAAGAGTCAAGATTCGAGGTAGTAGGAGTTTTGCAGGTTTATTACAGTATAAAGGACAGGAACAGGACAACCTGCATAGGAATAGGATGGCAGAGCCCGGCAGCTGCCGGGGCTGGATCTGGGATGAGCGCGCTAACATTTAATAACAATACACGATCATATATACTAAAACAGTTGCATTACAATACATACGATAGGCGGAGCAGTGGGTGTGGTCAATAGCAGTCGCGAAAGATAAGGGTGAAAGTAGGTGTAACAGAGGCGTATACATAGACATGTGATGCAAACGTAACAGAATATGTCATGAATGGGGCGGAAATATGGAGGGGGCTACCTAAGGAGCCGGGACCTCTGACCTAATGGTGCGCGCAAACTGGCAATGACGTGTTACTAGAAGAAGCTGGGGGCTACGAACTCTGTGCTAGGAGCAGAGACTGAAGTCTGGAGAGTCAGGGCGACATGTACCTAAGCAGTATCTAGTATCTGATGTTTAGAGAACATGTTGATAGAATCCAAAAGTTATCGGGGTAAAGGCGAACAGACTCTAAGACTGGAGCATGCATTATTCTACATGTAGTGCGTGATGAAGAATATTAAATGACCATTAAATGCAGTATTTCTCTAACATGGAGACGTACAGGCTAGACTATGATGGTAACTATTGATGCAGTTCAGTAGCTTTAGGAATGCAGAGAAGGAGGACTAACTGATAACTGGAATCATAACATACTCTTGGCAGACTCAGAGGCAGAGCCAGGCTGAACCGGGCACTGCAAGGCAGGAAGTAAGTGAAGGGTCAGGAACACAGGTGGGGGCTGTATCGCTCCTCAACGAGGCTCAGGAGACAGAAGCTGAATCTGGTGTCCAGGTCCTTTTGAGGCCTAGAAACGGGGACTTTACAATGGAATAACGTGCGCACTGAGAAACGTGGCAACGTAGCTTTACATAGGCCTGATATTCGTAGTATTCACGAGAACTGGAAACTGACATACTAGAGATGGACACAACTGTAATTGCGTCTTTAATCGAACATGGGGAATACATATGCATATTAATCATGCACACATAACATATGATGGAGGACGCGTAGGGACACAGAACATGGCAAAATTTACTTTTCCACATTCCCTCCTTGTCACTACGTTTCCATCAGGAAACATCAATATTCATGATACCATCTATCATTTCATACAGTATCATTTGCTCGTCTCGAATTTTCTGGGAACGGGTTTTAGAACGGGACTTGGGACTAGGAATACAAGAGGTAGCACAAATGCCGCAAATCGCAGGGCCACATTGTATACAGAGGCAGCAGCTGAATATGATCGCTACTGCAATACCTAGAAAGGACAAGACTTTCCATCCCCAAGCGGAAATTATATTCCAGAACCAACCGGACCATGTCCAGGTGCCTGGATCTTGGTGTAACAGATGGGCAATTTTATGGAGTCTGGTTATAGCTGAATAAACAGACGGTGCGTTATTTGGAATGAAAATGCACCAACTAGATCCGATGACTCTACAGGCCCCGCCCCTATCGGCCAATATAACGTCAAGGACGAGACGATTCTGTAAAACGACAAATCTCATAGCAGATTGCTCTTCGGTTAAGTTACCTAGAGCAGAGGCAGTCTCATTTACTACAGCTTCAAGGGTTCTGGTTAACCTACGAATTAGCTTACTATTCTGGATAGGTCCTATAAAGAAGAAGAAACCTCTATTGAAATCTGTATACTGTTCTAGAGCAGTTTCAGTATAATCGACAATGGGGGACTCCCTTCTATGTCTAATGTGTACTAGATGTGTGTTTCTATGATAATCAGATGGAGCTAGGAAAACAGGTGGCAGTAGGAAGGCAATGTAACAGGTTCCCTCCCAATCGAGGGGCAGACGAACATATGCGGTCTGACCACAAATAAAATAAGAATGACGTGAAGCTTTGAAAATAGATTTCCCACTGTCACTATATTTGACAATAGTAGTACAATCGCTATGTCCTACATGTACGGAACCATTATTTCGGACACATAATTCGCCTTTAACTGGTAGTACTGAAATAGCAGGTAAGTCTGGAGTGGAATCAGACTGAACATTCAGGACCATGAAATTCGAAGAATAATTACCTAAATTGTAAACTTCGTTTTCTAGATCTAACCCTGTTCTGTGGGGAAGACCTTGCTTGTCTGGGAAACATGTACTGTTAAGAAAAGACATATCTGTTGAGGATGACGTTAACGTGGACCATGCTCCACACGAACCATTATGTGAAAATGGATAAGGAAAGAGTGGCAGAACTCCCTTCGGGGTCTGGAAAGGGGGGAGTCGACCACACACCCAACAATTAGTGGCATTGCTGGTCTGGTGTGAATAATGTAACATGCGGATAAAAGAATTGTTACGCATAGCGAGGCGGTAAGAGAGTTCATGAGGAGGCAGATCACTAAACGTGTTCTCTACTGTAGCATTAGAAGACTTATTTACATGAGGAACTGGAAAATACAGATAAAACGCATAACTGGTGCAGGAAATCATAATACTGAGAAATAATATGAAACATAGAAAAACGATACATCGGATTGAGTTTTGACTAACTCTCTCACTATGGGGGTCTATTTTATACATGTCAGAAACCAGTCTAACCGTTTCACCTAGGGGAGGACTTAGACAATCAAACTGGCTGACTTATTTTACTAGACCTTAACTTTTTCTTATACTCCTGTTGCGGAGTTGTCTCTGACAGGGAGGGTGCAGTATCATTGTCTTTTGCGGGACAGTCCTTAAGAATAGTACTTTGGCAGTCCTTTAAATCCTCGGAAATGTTCTTTGAAACTGGTTTCAATCCATAAAACCTTTTGATATGCGAAAGATGCACCCAGCCTTTGCGTCCCTCCAACTTCACGGCTGTGCGGGTGGCCAAGAGGACCTGTCGGGGCTCCTTCCAGCGAGACTCCAGCGGACTTGAACGATCGAAATTTCGCACTAGGACCATGGATCCGGGAACGATTTCATGCGGTGCCACCTCGGTATTGTCTGGAAATGCGGCGGCAACCTGTGAACGACAAGAGTTGAGGGCAGACATCAAGGAAGCTAGGTAATCTGTCAGCATATTACTTGAAACATCGGTAATACTTCGGGGTCTAGGTGTACCCCACATGTTAGGGGGGCGGCCGAAAACGACCTCATACGGGGACAGACCTGATCTGGAATGTGCGACCATGCGCATATAGAACAGGGCAACTGGCAGAGCCATGAGCCAGTCCACACCTTTCTCTTGACAAACTTTTGCAATGCGGATTTTCAGGGTCTGATTATGTCTCTCTACGAGACCGGCTGCTTCAGGATGGCGTACACAATGGAACTTCCACTGGTACCCTAACAACAGGGAAACGTGTTTCATCAACTCAGATGAGAATGGCTGGCCGTTATCAGAATACACGACTCTAGGGAGTCCATAACGGGGGAAGAACTCACGAACCAACTGCTTGGCAGTAGTCGTGGCTGTGTAATCTGGGACTGGATATGCCTCCGTCCACCTGGACAAAGCGCATACAACTACAAGGACATACTTGAAACCTCGACATCGCTCCATCTGAATGTAATCCATCTGGAGGACTTCAAAAGGGTGGTCAGGAGGCTGGAATCCACCTTGTTCCACCGGGACACTTTTACCTGGATTAAACTGACAACATATCATACAGGTACGGACTTTCTGCTTGGCTGCAGCTCGTAAATGCTTGTTGAACCAAATATTCTGGATACTGTCTAACATAGCTTTTTCTCCTAAATGTGCTGGACTATGTGCGGTATTGATAATGACTTGAACCATGGAGTCGGGGAGAAACCATGTGGCTTTACCCTTTGTTACCCATCCCTGATCTGTCTGGACCCCTCCTTGTTCGGACCATTTCTTGATTTCATCGGGAGTAGCATGTAACTGGATATCTATGATATCTTGAGTAGGGTCTTTAACTGTCATACATGTAGTCGGATCTGGAGTATGTGTCTGTGTCGGATTAACTGAAATGTCTGGAGTCTGAGCTGTAAGCTATCTGCTAGATCATTACCTTGGGAAATAGTGTCAGTAACTTTCGTATGTGCTTTGCACTTCATGATAGCAATGGATGTCGGTAAATGTATGGCATCTAACAGAGCCTGAATAAGGAGACCATGCTGAATCTTGGTTCCATGAGAAGTCATGAAACCTCTCTCTTGCCAGAGCACTCCGAAGTCGTGTACAACTCCAAATGCGTAACGTGAATCTGTATGAACATTAACTTTCAGGTTCTTGGCGTGTATGCAGGCTTGAGTCAGAGCAACTAGCTCTGCTGCTTGAGCAGACAGGGTGTCAATACGGTGTGTTTCAATAACTTCAGTGTCAGTAGTCACTGCATACGCGGCTACTAGTTCTCCTGTACTTGTTCTCATACATGAACCATCCACATAAAGTGTCAGGTCTGGATCTGGTAATGGAATATCTGTCAGATCTTGTCTTGGCTTAGTCATAATGTTAACTACTTCCACACAGTCGTGTGTGGCAGGATTCGAAGTAACTGATGGTAACAATGTAGCAGGATTTAAAACGTTGCAGCATCTGATTTCTATGTGTGGCTGGAACAGTGTCAATTCATAACCTGTTAAACGTGCAATTGTCAAGTGCTGAGTTTGTGTTCGGTTTAAAAGAACTTCCACGGAGTGTGGAACTTGTACTGTCAGGGAGTGTCCTAATACTATGGAATCACTTTGTCTGATAGCAAGTGCTGTGGCTGCAACTGACTTAAGGCACGCAGGCAGAGCCTGGGCTACAGGATCTAATGTGCTCGAAAAATAAGCACAGGGCTTGTATTGTCCTGCTTGATCTTGTGTGAGAACTGATAATGCTGTACCTTCACGTTCAGTGACGAAAAGTGTAAAAGGCTTACTGTAGTTCGGTGTAGCTAGAACTGGAGCTTGGCATAAGGCTTTCTTTAACTCATTGAAACTAAGTGCATGTTCAGATGTCCAAGGGAGGACAGTCGATACGGCTGCCTCCTGTGTCGTTAACTGTATCAGTGGCTTGGCTAGAAATGCATACTGAGGAATCCATTGTCTGCAATAAGAAGTAAGGCCAATAAAAGCACGTACCTCCTTCTGGGTCCTTGGCTGAGGAAGACTCGCTATTAACTGGATACGGTCTGGTGTCAACTGCCTACCCCTCTTGGACAGTAAGTGTCCCAAGTAGACCACTTGCTGGACACAGAATTGAAGCTTCGAAGGGGACACCTTGTGTCCCATCTCGGCTAGGAAATACAAGACTGTAAGGGATGCTCGCTCGCAAGCACGTTCAGAACGGGCTGTGATCAGGAGATCATCGACATACTGGAGCAGGGCAGTGTCAGTTGGCATGTGAATGTTGTCTAGTTGTCTCTTGAGTGCTTGACTGTAAATACTAGGACTTTCTGTGAAACCTTGAGGAGCGCGTGTGAACATATAGCTCCTTCCATTTAAACAAAATCCGAAAAGAAACTGGCTGTCTGGATGAATGGGGACACTGAAAAACGCGTTCTTGAGGTCTATGACCGTAAAAAATGAGGCTTCGGAATCAATGGCTGTCAATAGGGAAGAGATATCTGGGACAACTGGGTACTGGGGAATAATACATTTATTAAGTTCTCGAAGGTCAATCACTAAACGATATACTGGAGGTGCATTTGGATCAGTACGTTTCATAACAGGAATGATCGGAGAATTACATACATTGGAGTCAGTTTCTACAACTACTCCTTGAGCCATGAGCTCGTCAATAATTTTGGATAAGGCTGCTACAGCCTCAGGTGGCAGTCTGTACTGTCTTATTCGTGGCAGGACTACACCTGGCTTGAGAGTCACACGATGGGGTGTGATTTGCATAAAGCCAACATCAGTTGGACCTTGCGCCCATAGATGCTGCGGAACATTGGACAATCTCGGATCAAAATCTCGTAATACATAGTGACCCTTGAAGTCACGTAGGAACAATCGTATTCCCTCTGGGGAACAGCATATAACTGCACCTAACTCTTTCAGTGTCTTAATGCCTAATAGATTTTCTGGACATGACTTAGTAAGTAACAGATCAGTAGTGCGGGACAATGGACCTACTTCTAGAGTAACTGGCTTTGATATTTCATTTACAATAGGTTTTCCTGAAAATCCAAGGGAAACATTTCTAGAGCCTGAGAGCGGAGCCCCTGGAACTTCGGCGTGACTTATAGTGGTCCTACTTGCCCCTGTATCAATCAGAAACTTTCTATCTTTCCCTAATACTTGACTATGAACATAGGGACCTTCTTGATCTACAGGTATCTCGATGAGAGGCAAGCCTACCTCCCTCTCTAGGCTGTTTCATGAATATGGCTGATACTCTGGATACTCAGACTGTGCATACTGGTACATCTGCGGTGTAACATGCTGTGTTGCAGCGATAGGCTGCGGTACAGTAACTGTCTGTTGTGCATTCTGTGGCTGAGAAGTCTGTGAAACTTGCTCTTGTCTAGGCGGACGTGGTCTTTCTTTAGTCTTACCGGTAGCTATGTTGTGTTTCAGAACTGCACACTCGTTTATAAAATGACCTGGCTGTTTACAATAATTGCAGTTCCCTTTAACGGGAGCTGCAGGATGACTGGCTTGATTTGGTCCCCTCTTCTGACTGTCTTGAGGAACAGATTGTGCAACTATTACTTTCATTTTCGTGTCTTTCATACGTTTCCTTTCGTGTTCTTGTTCTTCTCTGATTCTATTCTGGTGATATTGAAGCATCTGTAACATCTGGGACGGGGTATTAGCTTGCCAGGTACTTTCGACTTTCAAAACTCGGTTTTTAATTTGTGGACTTGAATTCTCGACTAATTTAGGAACAAAAAGATGAGGGTATGATTCGCTACTTGTCTTGAGGCCACTGTTTATGGTAAAACATTTCTCAAATCTGGAATAATAATCACTAATATCTTCATCTTGTTTCTGTTTACAGGCTGAGATTGCATCCCAGTCTTCTTTTCTAGTTGTCAATAACCTAGGCAAAACTTGTATTAATAATTCTGGTAATTCTTTACATTTATCTCCAAGACCGGTACCTGGTACTCGTGCCTTATCTTCGGCTTCTAGAACTGCCCAATCGATCTTTTTCTCTCCCACCTCCCATTCTTTTTCTTTGAGTTTCTCATATACCCCTGCGGGCAACAGGACTTTTAACATTTTAATGATATCTGGATACGTGTATTCTCCCATACGGAGCATGTCTTTTAATTCTCGGTGGAACCCTGCTGGATCTTTATCATGACAGGGAATTAACTTTTTCATCTCTAAGAGTTCCATCTTTGTGATCGGGGTGTAAACAAACACTCGTTGCATCTCACCACCGTCTGTCTTAATTGGATGTACTTCTCGTAACGGATTCTGTCTGTCTATGTAAAAGGGTTTACTTTCTGGGGGTGAGACATGAACAAAATGCGGGTTCAGAAACATACTATATTTGTGGCGCTGTTCTAGAATGACACTAATTAAATCAGTACCTAAACCTTTCCATTTGTACTGGAGTAACTCGTTCAAGACATCGTGTAACGGACCTGGATCAGAATGTTGATCCTCATACAATGTAATGAGGTGCTGGATCATATACATACCCGCCAGTCGTTGCTCGGCTGGGGGCATTTTCAGAAACATTTGGGCCACTATTTCGTCTGGAAAAGTGGTAGAATCAGTAATCCATCGGACTGCTGATCGGACTAGTTCTTGTTCATGCATAGTACTTAACTCGCTATAACCGATTCGTGATTTCAGAATGTGATCGGTAGCTTGAAATACTTGTTCTAGAGAACCTTGTTCTGATGCTGGATGGTGAAAAACTGGCTTGTATTCTAGACGTAAATGGCGATCTGGAAATCTAGATTTTCCTACATACGCTATTCTGTCGGGATTCTCGTCCTCTACCTCTTCAGTATCAGAGTTACTTTCTTTCTCGCTTACTTGTGCTTCTTTGCGTTGTTCGTGTATCCTTATTATTTCTTTACGAATCTTCTTGTACATACTCTCTATACTACTGATGGTCTTATGTTTACCCTCGGCTATATTATCACTCCACCTTGTCAGGATTTTCATTTCAGCTCGATCTTTGGTCGGATAATCTTGTTCTCGTATTAAACAATTAATCAGAAACTTTAATAGCATGATCTGGACTTCAACTTTTCTTTGGCACATGACGTCACTAATACTTTCTGGATCATTCCCTGTACGGATGAAACGATATATTCTGTCTAGATCTTCTTTCATATCTGGTAGGGTGACTAGATACTCGGTCACCTTTCTCACGCGTAATGAATATAACACCATATTATCCTCGCCTGGGACTGGATCATAGCCACATTCGGTAAGGGCTTTTCTTATTTCTGCAACAGACTGATATCTGGGCGTACGCTGTGACGCTTGTGCATGTAATTCGGCTAACGTTAAACGCTTGTGTGGCGGCGGGGTTCCTGGAGGACCTCCCCCTGCGGCCCCTAAACTAGAGTCGTCTACTGATGCTCTTCGTCCTGGCAGAGTGGGAAATGGAAATGCAGGCTGGACTTGTATGGCGGGCTGGACCGGGGGTACAGTAACAGGTACTCCGGTGTCTGGAGGAGCGGGAAGTGCCTGATTTACAGGGACTGGCGGAGCAGGAACAGGATTTGCATATTCTGGGACTGTGTCGTCCAAATAGGACGAAATGAAAATATCAGCTGCGGTCGGTTTGTGACGTAGCTTGGTCGGAACTAGTGGTGGCGGGAAATTACTGGATGCCTCTGGGGTCGCTTTTGGCAAGCCCTCGGCAAGAAGAGGATACATACCCTTAATAAGAGCATGCCTCTGTCTGTCTGACTGTTCGGTTTTAACTCGTTCACCTATCTCGATTAATTCTTTTTCTTGTGCTCGCTCTAAGGATTCTCTACTTAATTCAGACTTTCTGATTTCTTTTTCGGTTCTTTTATGAGATTCTTTGCGCCATAACTCGATGGCATCTTTCTGCGACTGTCTGGCTTTCTTTTTCCATAATGCTTCTTCTACTCTCATGATGCACTCGGCATCCCACGTACCTGATACGGGCCATCTATACTTTTCTTCCAAACCTTTGGTATACTCTACCCATAAATCTAGATACAATATGGCGCTTATGCCATGTTTCTGATACATAAAATGACCTGGACTGTCCCTAGGCGGAACAGGAACTGCTGCTTCTAGCAGACCTTTTCTGGTTTTTAACTGACGCAGTTTTGAAAAGAGCGGCATGACTGAACTATAATCTGGACACAACACAATACACAATAAACACGATAATTACTTCACACTCATACCACGACATTAAAATACATGAATAACATTCAGAATAACAGTTCGAACAGAATACTACCTGGAATACGGAAAACAGAATACATGAATTTTCTCGAGAACAGAACTGACTAGAACAGAAACTAGATGCACTGCTGAAACAGTACGAAACTTACCGGTCTCATACAGAGACACGTCTGGACCCGCATCCACCGAAGTGGACACTTCGTTTTGTGGGTCTGTGTACCACCAACCCACGGACCAGAGTCAATTAGATTGACCCTGTCTAGATACTACCACAGCAACGGTACTCACCGGGCAGCAAGAACGGAAGGCCTCGGACTGGACTGGACTGCTTCGACGCCGGACGGACGAACTTCGAACTTCTGTTACGGGTGGGCCTCCGGATACCTCGGACCTTGGACTCTCGGCTTGGGCTCTGGTCGGGACTCGCCGCGTTCCTCCACCGTCTCGTCTGGATGCTGGACCGCCTCCTCCGTCTCCTCCGTGGGCCTGAGGGATACTTGAAGCAGAAATATCTGCCGGTGCGCAGAAGAGTTCCGTCACGACTGCAGAGGGTCAGGGGGTCGGCGTGGCTTCACCGATGCGTGGGGAAAGGGCAAGTCCCTATTCGGGCGCCATTATGTGGTATATAAATAAATAATACCGGATCTATTTTTGTCTAGGCATAGCAATAACAGATAGCTCAATAAATAAGAGTCAAGATTCGAGGTAGTAGGAGTTTTGCAGGTTTATTACAGTATAAAGGACAGGAACAGGACAACCTGCATAGGAATAGGATGGCAGAGCCCGGCAGCTGCCGGGGCTGGATCTGGGATGAGCGCGCTAACATTTAATAACAATACACGATCATATATACTAAAACAGTTGCATTACAATACATACGATAGGCAGAGCAGTGGGTGTGGTCAATAGCAGTCGCGAAAGATAAGGGTGAAAGTAGGTGTAACAGAGGCGTATACATAGACATGTGATGCAAACGTAACAGAATATGTCATGAATGGGGCGGAAATATGGAGGGGGCTACCTAAGGAGCCGGGACCTCTGACCTAATGGTGCGCGCAAACTGGCAATGACGTGTTACTAGAAGAAGCTGGGGGCTACGAACTCTGTGCTAGGAGCAGAGACTGAAGTCTGGAGAGTCAGGGCGACATGTACCTAAGCAGTATCTAGTATCTGATGTTTAGAGAACATGTTGATAGAATCCAAAAGTTATCGGGGTAAAGGCGAACAGACTCTAAGACTGGAGCATGCATTATTCTACATGTAGTGCGTGATGAAGAATATTAAATGACCATTAAATGCAGTATTTCTCTAACATGGAGACGTACAGGCTAGACTATGATGGTAACTATTGATGCAGTTCAGTAGCTTTAGGAATGCAGAGAAGGAGGACTAACTGATAACTGGAATCATAACATACTCTTGGCAGACTCAGAGGCAGAGCCAGGCTGAACCGGGCACTGCAAGGCAGGAAGTAAGTGAAGGGTCAGGAACACAGGTGGGGGCTGTATCGCTCCTCAGCGAGGCTCAGGAGACAGAAGCTGAATCTGGTGTCCAGGCCCTTTTGAGGCCTAGAAACGGGGACTTTACAATGGAATAACGTGCGCACTGAGAAACGTGGCAACGTAGCTTTACATAGGCCTGATATTCGTAGTATTCACGAGAACTGGAAACTGACATACTAGAGATGGACACAACTGTAATTGCGTCTTTAATCGAACATGGGGAATACATATGCATATTAATCATGCACACATAACATATGATGGAGGACGCGTAGGGACACAGAACATGGCAAAATTTACTTTTCCACAAATGGACAGAATGCAGAACAATGTCATACATTCACCCCGGTACAGAGATCTGGGCCTAAATCCATAGTTTTTTTGCTCAACTTGCCATTCCAGTTTGAACCCAGCCATATGCAAATCAGTCTTGACCCTGTGCCCCATGAGAACAGTCCAGACCGAACTAGCATTTTCAGAATTACAATTTAAAGACTGACTTCATCATAAGTTGTGATTTTAAATTGTGATTCCAGAGACACCAAACTTGGGATTCCCATCCCTTCTCAATTTGAAATTGCATTTTTCGCATTGGTATCCTATGGGAGTGATAGGCCTTTGTAGTGGTTAAAAACGAATCTAAGAGTTTTTCACTACCATGACATGTAAAACTTAAAATTACATGTCCTATTTTTTTAAATACACTGCACCCCTGCCCTTGGGCTGTCCAGGGCCTACCGTAGGGGTGACATATGTATTAAAAAGGAAGGTTTGGGCTTGACAGAGGGCAGGCTTGCCAGGTCGACATGGTAGTTTAAAACACGCCTGAGACATATTTAAAGAGCTACTTAGGTGGGTGGCACAATTGGGACTGCACGCCCACTAGTAGCATTTAATTTACACTCCCTGGCACATGTAGTGAATATTACTAGGGACTTATTAGTAAATTAAATATGCCAATTGTAGATAAGCCAATGTTACCATGTTTTAAGCTGAGAGCACATGGCAGTGGTAAAGTGCCCAGAGTCGTACAGCCAATAAAAACAAATTGAGCAAAAAGGGGAGGCGGCAGGTAAAAAGTGTGGGGGTGACCCTGCAGAAAGGACAATTTCTAACAAATGTGTTTTGATTTGTTGAAGGCCAGCATCAACCTAGTTCACCATAGCAGGCTGCCAAATACCGCACCCAAAAACCTGTTCTAAATTATCTCAAGGTTGTAACGTCTATTATTTCATTTGCTTGACCACAATTAAATCAAGGAAAGATTACCCTTGTAGTTCTTACATGAGCTTTTTTATTACCGTCTCACTTGCATGGTGCTCACACCAGGAGCACCATTGTATGGAATACATTATTTTCTGTGATTATCTGTTGATTTGATGTTTGTTTTCTTCTGATTGTGAGATATGTTCTTAAGCCCCTGAGATTTAACACGTTTTTTGTAAATCGGAAAGAACCATTGTTTCTTTTGACTATACATGATTATGCCAACTTTCTAGGTATACACAGGACTGCCATTTAGTAAGCCTTATGGATAAATTACTTACCTGTAATCCTAGTTCTCTTCCAGGGGTATCCTCATCAAAGTCATAAGCACTGAATATTCCCGCTCACGTGCGGGGACCCCGGAAATATTATAAAAATATGTATGTAAATTATATATAAATAGCTCCACCAATATGTATGCACATATATAATTTTTCTCACACCAATGCAACCCCAAAAAAGAGGCTAAACAATGTAAATAATCCCACATATACTGAATTAGCAATGACACAAAGAAAACACATTAGGTCAAATAGCCCTTGAACTCTGTGTTTTAATGAGTAAAAGACTCAACTGTGTCGAACACCGCCGACAAATCCAGGAGCACCAAAGCCTGAGAGATGTTCTGGTCCGCCCCCTTCTTAACTCCTCGTGAACGGCCAAGGCGATAGACTCAGTGGAATGCTGGGGTCTGAAGCCGGCCTGATGGGGGTCAAGGAAGTGAGAGGATTCAATAAAGTTGCTCAAGCAGCTACCCACATAGGCTTCCAAAACTTTACCCAGGTAGGGAAGCAGGGAAATTGGATGAAAGTTGGAAGGAATGTCGGGATCGGAACCAGGTTTTTTCAAAATAGGAGAGACCACCGCCGTTTTAAAGGAAAGGGGAACCACTCCGGAGGAAAGGGAATTGTTCAGGAGGGCTAAAGGGGGTGTGGGAATAGTGTGATAGATCTCACGACTGACATCAGGAGGGCAACAATCCTGAGGCGAGCCCGATTTCACCTTCCCTAAAAGAGAGAAGAAGATGTCCTCAGTAAGAGTAGGGAATGCCAAATAGCACAAGTGATTAGGGGCAGCTGTGGGGAGGTGTGGTGTAATGGTAGCAACCGGAATACTGGATTTAATTGTTGTAATTTTATCAATAAAATAACTGTTAAGAGCGTCACAGAGAAATTGCGATGGGGGAGATTTAGTGATGATGCGGTCAGGTTTGACCAGCTCATCCACAATGGAGAAAATGGTTTTAGATTTGCAACTGGCCCCAAGAATTTTCGCCGAAAAATGTGTTGATTTAGCCACCACGATTGCCGACTTATAGTCCTGTAAGGCCTTCAGGAACAGGGTTTTCTTAAGGGGGCAATAGTGGAGCCTCCACTTGCGCTCCAATTGGCGCAGAGCGAGCTTCCTGTCCCTGAGGTCTTTGGTGAACCAAAGTTGGGGATCCTGGGGTCGCTTGTTTTTTAAAATCTTAAGGGGGCAAAAGTATCTCTCGCCTGGGTCAGCCAGGAAGAGAGAGCGTCAGCTTGAACATGTGGTGGACATTGGGTGTCCAAGAGATCTGGAAAAGCTGAGAGGGTGGAAGTGAGATTGGAACAGATGGAAGGAATGTCTACGTGCTTCCAATCTCGGATCAAAAGGGGGGCAGCCGAGTGAGTAGATATAATGGCCGGCAGGCTGATAGAAAATGAGACAGAATAGTGGTCAGACCAGGCACAAGGGGAAACCTGAAGCTCAAAAATGTCTAAGTTGAGGCTCCAGGCCTGGTCCAGGGTATGTCCTTTAATATGTGTCGCTACTGTGACAAGTTCTGAGAAATTTAGCCCAGAAAGCAGATCCCTAAACTGTCTAGAGCAGGGGCTCTCAAGGGGATCATGTGGCCAATAATTAAAGTCCCCCAGAATGAGGAGCTTGGCATGATTAATTGCTAGCTCAGCAACAAGATTACTAAAAAATTGGACAAAATTTAGGGAAGAATTGGGGGCGCGGTAACAGAGAACACAAGCCAATTGAAATTTTTTGGAGTACAGAGTGACAGCAAGAATCTCAGCCAGCGGAGTGTCAGGGATAGTGAGGGAGGTGAAAATATGTAAGTGAGCAATGATGGCAGCAACTCCTCCCCCCGTCTTCCCGTCTGGTCGATTGGCCTTGAGAATATGATAGTTATCAGGGAGGGCAGCCAGAATATCTGGTGTAGACTCCGATGATAGCCAGGTTTCAGAAAGGAACAGGATGTCTGGGTGGAGGGTGTCGAGTAGATGGAAAATCTCGACCTGATGTTTGGCTAATGAACGGGTGTTTAGATAAAAAATAGAAAGTTTGGAAGGAATCGAGGCAGGGTGTGTAGTTGTGATAGGAGAATTATGAGAGCCATCCAGGAGAGCAGGGGGAGTGTAAGGAGACGAAGATAAGATTCCAGTGGTGGCAAGGCTTTCACAAAGTTCACCGCTGATAGTCCAGGGTCCCCGAAGGTTCATTAGTTCAACAGAGGTGTAAGTGAAATTAAAACGCACAGGGGGAGGGGCCCGGGTGTTTCAGGTTTAAAAGGGTCCCTTTTGGTATAGCGTCTGCGGCTGCGTTATTTCAAAGGCTTATGCAGGAAATTTTTAAAGGCGTCAGGAACATACTCATCTTCCAGGATGACATCTTGGTGATGGGAAAAAATCAAGAAGACAATGATAACAGACTTCTACAAGTATTACAAAAATTGGAGAAACGTGGTATGACCGCAGAATACAAGAAGTGCAAATTCAGCAAAAATAGTGTAACCTACTTAGGACACGAAATAACACACGAGGGCATAAAACCAAAGAGAGAACTCGTAAAAGCAATCAAAGATGCACCGGTACAAGTGAACAAGGATGAACTAAGGGCATTCTTAGGATTAGTAGAGTACTATTCAAAATTCGTAAGAGATTTTTCAACCAAAACATACCATATTAGAACACTACTAAAAAACAAAAACAAATTTGAGTGGACACTGGATTGTGAAGAAAGTTTCAAAAGACTAAAGAAAGAAATTTGTGAAGCACCTCCCCTGCAGGGATTCGATGGAGAATTGGAGTGTGTTGTCACCACGGATGCCAGTGGGAGAGGAATAGGAGCTGTACTATCACAAATAGAAAAGTCAGGAAAAGAGGTGACCATCGCTTTTGCCTCCCGTTCTTTGACGGAAACGGAAGAGAGGTACTTAGTAATAGAACGGGAAGCACTGGCCTGTGTATGGGGAATGGAACATTTCCGTCAGTACATCTGGGGCAAGAAAATCATACTGCGATGCGACCACAAACCTCTTACCAAGGTGTTAACTGTGAAAGGGTTTTATACAGCGTCTCCCAGATTGGCACGTTTGTCCATAAGGCTCCTGGACTATAATTACGAGATACAGTACTTGCCGGGTGTGAAAAACTTGGTGGCAGATTTTCTGAGCAGGTTGCCATTGAAGAACGTGGAGAATGAGGAACAGGAAGAAGAGTTGTGCGTGGCAAGTATCTGCGAAGAATTCCCAACCATTCAGAAAGAGGAGTGGACTCAGGGTAGTCTCAAGGATAAAACACTACAAAGAGTACATGAACTCATTGTCAAGGGTTGGCCAAAGAAAAAGTGTCAGGAGGAAGAATTAAGAACATTTTGGGAATTGAGAAACAAACTTTCTGTTGAAGACAACCTCATCTTTAGACAAGGTAAGGTCATACCTCCTAAGACTCTTAGGGATAGAGTTATAAAAATATGCCATGAAGGACATTTGGGCGTAAACAAAACAAAATAAAGGATTAAAAGGTGGTACTGGTGGCCAGGCTGTGACATAGAGATTGAAAGAGCGGTAAGAGACTGTGTAGATTGTGAAAATTCTGATAAATCGCAAACAACTCTCCGGCCTCCGCTGAAACCTTTGGTGTGTCCCAACATGCCATGGGTAAGGGTCGGAGTGGACATAACGGGACCTATAAGATGGCAGGATGAACAGGTGTACATAATAGTAATGGTGGATCATCTGTCAAAATGGCCAGAAATAAAAGTGTGCAAGAAGGTGGACACATGCAACATATTGACATTCATGGATGATGTGTTCACCAGGGAAGGGATTCCAAAAACTATTGTTAGCGACAATGGCAGCCAATTCGCTTCAGATGCATTCAAAAGGTTCATTGAAAGGAATGGCATCACCCACAAAACAACTTCAGTCTATCATCCGGCAGGAAATGGCGCTGTGGAAAGATTTAATAGGGTGATAAAAGGGACCATCCAATTGGCTAACAACAGTGGAAAATGTTGGAGAAAGGAGGTAAAGAAAATGATATGGGGGTACAGAATTACTCCGAGTGAAAAAACGTTAGTGAGGCCATTCGGGGTAATGAGAGGAAGAACCCCCATTTCTAAAGACAATATCGGATGGCTCAAGTCGGCAAGAACAACACAATGGTCCATGGAAACCATTAGGGAAAGGATAAAGAACGCACAAGCAGCTTACAAAGAAAAGCAAGAACAAGAGCAAGAGCAAGAACTGCAAAGAAGTGTGCATCAAAGTTGGGGACAAGGTGAGGATTAAAGAAAGTGGACATGTAGCCAAGGGGGAGAATAGATATTCAACACCCTTAGAGGTGATTGAAGTTTTTTGCAACTCTGCATTACTCAGTGATGGAAGAGTATGGCACGCATCAAGAATGGCAATGTGTCACGGATCAGAAGTGAAGGAACGGATAGAAATAGAAAGATGAAGTAGATAACCAAATCGGTGCACCAATGGAGGATATAAATATCAGAACGAGGCAAGACCAGGAATGCATAGAATCTGTTGGTATGGACAAGACTCTAGGCTCTGACGAGTCTGTTGAGCCACTAGAAAGTTCGGAGACAGGAAGTATGGACTATGAACATGAGACTTCTGGAAATGCGGAGGTGGAGTGTGATTTCATTTTGAAGCAGACAGGGGACACTGTAAGTGTGGAGGACACATCCACTAAGGACACTGGTAGTAGGTCCATGGACGGTGTCGGTGAAGCAAGCGCAAGCACAAGTTGCTATGGCCGCATTCTGAGCAAACCAAGCGAATATAAGGACTTTGTTTGTGACTGACCTCTTTTAAATGTGTTACAGCTTTAGGAGGGGGTAGTAATTGTTCTTACCTTCTTTTGTTTCTTAGGGAAGGATATGTGTTGTGATTAGCCCTTTCTTTCTTTCCTTTACCCTTCCATGCGCGTGCTGTTCCCTGCGTGTCATTGGTCAGTGACCAGCTGGAATGTTGACAGCTGAGAGTTTGACAGTTGACAGTTATTAGCAGGCTGTGCTCCCTGCCTGGCACACCTGCCTATGGTGTGTTGTCTCAGTGAATAAAATACTTGAAGTACAGCCTGTGTCCAGAACCATACTTTACCCACCATTGTCTCGGCCAGTCGGGGGCAATGAGGATCATTGTTGTGCACAAGTGTGTCAGTTTGCTCACCACCTTCAGGATCAGCGGAAGTGGTGGAAAGGCATACACAAATTCCCCTGACCAGTCTATCAAAAGGGCATTCCCTCTTGTTCCTGGACGATAAAACCGCGAGGCGAAGTCTTGGCATTTGGTGTTTTCGTCGTCCGCGAACAGATCTAAGGAGGGACAACCCCAAGACTGGAAGATTCCTTCGAGCACCTCGTCCTTTATAACCCAGTCCTCTCTGTCTTCGAAATGCCGATTCAGAGCGTCCGCCCTCACATTCTGTTCTCCTGGGAGGTGGATCGCCATGACCGACAATTTGCGAGCCAGAAGCCAATGCCAGATGCGTTGGGCCTCCATTGACAGAGTCCGTGAGCGCGTTCCCCCTGCTTGTTTAGGTAGTACATGGTGGTGGTGTTGTCCGTTTGTACTAGTATTGATGTTTCCTGAAGCGAGGGGAGGAACGCTTTGAGAGCCAGGTGAACTGCTCTCAACTCCAGCATGTTGATGTGATACGTACTTTCTTTGGGAGACCACAAACCTTGCACTTGGAGGTGATCCCTGTGTGCCCCCCAGCCTTGAAGAGAAGCATCGGTGATCAAAGTCTGAGCAGGAGGAGGTTGATGGAACAGAACTCCCACCTGAATGTTCTTATTCTTTGTCCACCATGGAATGGAAGCTCGAGCTGTGTCTGACAGAGTAATCCGATCGTCCCAGCAAGCTGACTGTTGGTCCCACTTGTCCTCCAGATCCTGCTGAAGAGGACGCATCCGAAGCCTGGCATTCGGGACAAGGAAGATGCATGAAGCCATTGAACCTAGCACGGAGGCAATCTTTCGCGCTTTCTGAACCCTGTGACGAAATACCAGCTGACACTTTTGGGTTATAGAACACTGTCTCTCCTCCGAAGGAAACACTTTTCCTACTACGAAGTCTAGAAGAGCTCCTAGGAAGTGAATCTTCTGGGTGGGTTGTGAGACTGATTTGCTGAAGTTGACATGTAAACCCATCCGGTGACAGAGCTGGACGCAGGTTTGGAATTGATTCCTTACAGCGTCTGGGGAAGGACCTTTCAGTAGCCAGTCATCCAGATACGGGTACACGAAGACTCCCTCTCTGCATAGAGCGGCCGCTACTACTGCAACACACTTCGTGAATACCTGGGGAGCTGACTTCAACCCAAAGGGCAGGACCTTGAGTTGGTAGTGAGAGGTCCCCACCTGGAACCGCAGGAATCTTCTGTGCTTGAAGTGCACCGGGACATGAAAGTAGGCATCTTGGAGGTCCATCGAACACTTCCAATCTCCCTTCCTGAGATCCGGATATATTTGGTGAAGTGCCAACATGCGGAACTTTTCTTTTTTGATGTGCACGTTGAGCATTCTTAAGTCCAGAATGGGTCTGAATTCTGCCTTCTGACCCTTTTTTCTGACCAAGAAATAACGGGAGTACACTCCCTTCCCCCTATCGCTACTTCTTTTTTCAAAAGAACGAGTTGATGACTGAAGGTTGGTTTTGGGGGGACGGGTGGAGGCAGGTGTTTGAAACGAAGACAGTACCCATTCCGAAGTGTAGTCAACACCCATCTGTCCTGAGTAATGCTTTCCCACTCTGACATATGATGCGCAATGCTTCCCCCCACTGGAGTGGTCAACGGCGCTGGGGGAAGGAAGAACTCATTGCTACTGCTGGGACTTGTTGGAATTATTGCCCTGGCGTTGATTTCCGCCCCCTCTGGAATTTCATTTGCCTCTGAACTGGGACTTCTGTTGTCCCTGTTGGTCCTGACCCTTCTGCCATTGAGGGGTTTGAACCCTCTGCTTGGAAGGGCCCTTGTTGTAGGAACGGTACTTTCTACGAAATTCCTTCTTCTTTTCAAGCCCTACGGCCTTAAGAGTGTCCAACTCCGACTTCATGCGTTGCTTCTCTTCATCAGTACTTGCCCCAAACAGTGATGTTCCCGAAAATGGCAGGTTCAAGATTCTAGCCTGTGCCTCAGGTTTTAAGGCTGTCAGGCGCAACCATGAAGACCTTTTCGCCGTAACTCCATGCGCATAGCCATGCGCTGCCAGGATAGCTCCATCTGCCGCGGAGCTTATGAACTGATTGGAGACTTGGCTGCCCTCCAAAAGAATCTCTTCAAAATCTTTACGGTTCTCTTGAGGGAGTTTCTCAACGAACCTTTGAAGAGAATCCCAAAGGGATCTGTCATACCTCCCCAGAAGTGCTTCCGCATTAGAGACTTTGAGAAAAGAGGCTGAGGTGTTGCAGACTCTTCTCCCCCATGAATCCTGTATTTTGCTGTCCTTATCCGGAGGTACTGTGGATGAGGAAGCTACAGCACTGGATTGATGATCACAGAGTCTGGTGGTGGGTCAGACCAGAGAAAGAGTGGATCCTCCTCCGGCGAGCGATACTTTTTTAGAATCCTTGCTGGGGCGGCCTTTATAGTCGCTGGAGTGAGGAAGATCTCATTCACGGGATCTATGATTCCAGGTACCAATGGCAGCAGTGGCTTGGGTGCCGCTCTGTGATGCAAGGTTTCAAAGATTACAGAAGTCTTGACCTGTGGAGCAGTCAAGGGTACTCCCAGTTTCAAAGCACCCCTGCCCACAATGTCTTGAAATGTGAAATTGTCGTCTATAAGGGAAACTCTTGATGGAGGACTGTCCATCAGAGTCGGAGAGTAATCCCTCTGAGAACGGGACGTAGAAGAGGAAGTAGACGGAGATCTGCGAGCCCGTCTCTTTGACCTCGATCTTCACCTACTGGAGCGAACTCGGGAGCGCGATCTCTCTCTGGATCGGGATACTTGCTGGTCCCGATGAGTTTGCAACCTGGATGCCTCTTTGTCTGGAGCCCAGTGATGCAGAGGCCTATACCATCTTGGTGATAGCCTGATGGAAGGAGACTTCTGGGTGCGCTCTCTCACTGGTGAATGTGTCAGTGGTGGCAAATCCGTTTGCCCATGCTGTGAACGAGCAGGAGAATGCCTGGACCTCTCACTACCCGAGGAGTAGAGGATCACATCTGAAGATCGTCCACGGTGAGATCGGGAGCCCGAAGAGGATGATGACAAACTCACCGGAGAACCCCCTCTGCATCTGGAGGAAGACCTCCAGCGACTTCTGGAAGCACGTTCGTCCGATACTCTTTTCTTCTTGGCCGGAGAACTCCTATGCACTGAGGAATGTTCCACTTCCGCAGCTGAAGCCGATCTTGGGGACCTCTGCTGTGGTGTTAAGGCATGAGCCTGATCCGAGGGCTGACTAGCTGTTTCCTGAGCAGTCTGCCCCGAAGGTGACCTCCCCTGAGATCTTGGTGGAGAGACTTGCCTCGAAGATAAACTTTTTGACGTCGACCCACTCTGCTGCGTCAACGACGGGGACCCTCTCGACGTCAAATGTCGTTGACCAGGCGTCGACGGAGGTTGCTTCGACGCCGACCGTTGATGGTGTGACGGCGACGGAGGATGTCTCGACATCGAGCGTCGCTGGCCAGATGCCGACGGAGGGTGTCTCGACATCGAACGCCGATGACCAGGCATCGACGGAGAGTACCTCGACGTCGAACGCTGATGACTAGGCGTAGACGGAGGATGTCTCGACGTCGAACGCCTATGACTGAGCGTCGACGGAGGATGCCTCAACCTCGAAGATTGGTGATGATGCTTCGACTGCGGCTGTCTCGACTATGCTCCAACGGAGACCTTTCTCTAGACACTGCATGCTCCATAGACTGCAGCGGAGGTACCGTACTTCTTGACGCTGAAGTCTTCATCGTCTTCGCCGTCGTCGACGGCCTCTTCGACGCCGATCCCGATGCCGAAGGAGAACAAGTCGGGACTTCTCTCGACGTGGATCACATCCTGCGTTTCTTCTGCCTCTTAGGAGACCCACCTCGCTCATAGAGACCATAAATACCAATTCTCTCCCTGTCCTTGAGAGTTCTGTTCGATAACTTCTTGCAGTGTTCACAAGAACTCGCAGAATGAGAATCAGGGAGGCAGAGGATACACACAGGATGTGTGTCAGTCTTGGCCTTCTTCTTCCCACAGGAAGGGCAGATGTCAAAGAGAGAAGGCATTTTTGACAGAAAAATTCCTTTTTTCAGATGTAAAAAAGGTAGCACAAACACTCTATGCCCAAAAGACGTCGAGTGAAAGTAAAAATTGTGGAAATTCTCAACTATTTTTTGACAGAAAGTCAAAAAGAAAGGGAGCTGTTAAACCAGGGTCCTGACTGAAGGAGCCAGAAAGAACAACTGACCTAACTGTCACCCCTGAGGCATGATGGGAAGCCAGGGGTCATCGCTGCCTTAAAGGCACGATGCCAGTTTTTGTTGAAAATGGTTTCATTTTCTATGCTATTGCTGTTCAATGCAGCCTGTGGCTAACAATGTATGTTTATTGGCAATTTATAAGATTTATGAGTAGTTTGCTCATTAAAACACAGAGTTCAAGGGCTATTTGACCTAATGTGTTTTCTTTGTGTTATTGCTAATTCAGTATATGTGGGTTTATTTACATTGTTTAGCCTCTTTTTTTGGGGCTGCATTGGTGTGAGAAAAAATGATATATGTGCATACATATTTGTGGAGCTATTTATATGTAATTTACATATATATTTTTATAATATTTCCGGGGTCCCCGCACGTGGGCGGGAAAATTCAGTGCTTATGACTATTGATGAGGATCCCCTGGAAGAGAACTCATGAGTATGGCACTCAAGAGTATTTTTTTAAAAACTTTATTCATCATTTTCATAATATGACATACAGCATATACGTACTCACTGTTGGCTTTTACAATGAATGAAGAAGGATGATTATGGCTCTTACAAAAAGACAATGGTTTACATGTATAAAATATCTGTCCCGGTCTAATCACCTGGCAATTTACATCACGAGCATGTATAATAATATTCAGCCAGACTTCCAATACATGAAATCAGTTAACAATATTTCGCCATGAAGCGCTTAGACATATCTGGGTACATGTATCCGAATTGTGGACTACCCACGTGAGGGCCATTTATCCTACTCCAGAGGGCACATTTCCATCCGTCTGCTGCATGGTGGGGGCAGCATTCATCTCAAGTAGGTATACCCGAGACTTTATGCCTGTAATCAATGTCATTACAAGGTCCATTGTTGCACTAAATGACATTGTGATTCCAGAATTAAATGTAGAAGAACCGGCAGTGAATTTACTCTCTTTCATCATCTCACAGGGATAGATGTCCTGTGCAAGAAAGATGTTTTTTCTGGTAAAGAAGATGAAAACAAACCAGGCCACAGCCAATTCCCTTGAGAACCTAGGGGCATATTTGCAAAAGAAGTGATGGAGCGCAGTGTTAGCCTTGTTGGCTTACTGCAGCGCTCCGCCACTTCTGAAACGTACGCCTGCACCATATTTACAAGAATATGGTGCAGCCTGTGTTTCACCATGCACTGGCACTAAATGCAGCAGCCTAGTGCCAACACAGGCATCCTTGCTGCATACTGCAAGGGTACCTGTGTTGAGGAACAGGATAGTTTATGTGCACGAAGGTGTCCCTTCCTGCACATAAACAATCTTTAAATGCCGTTTTATAACTTTTATGTATGCTGATTTGTACAGCACACATAGAAGTTGCAACTCGTCATTTTTTTAATGATTGTTTATGTGCAGGAAGGATCACCTTCATACACATAAACAATCAATGGCGTTTTGCTGTTTCTATGTTTGCTGCACAGCGCAGCACACATAGAAACAGCAAAAAGGAGGAGAAATAAAGCATTTCTCCTCACTTCGCCAAGGTAAGACCAGGTTTTCCCTGGCTTTAATTTTGGAGCTGCCCCATATTTAAGCCACCCTTGTAAATATGGGGCAGCATCAAAATCAATGGGTGTTGCGGTGTGAAGTCCGCCACAACACTCATTGCACTCCCCTTTCACGCTAAGAATAGCGTGAAAGGGTGCCTTATTTACAAGGTAGCGTTAAGCCACTAAAAGTGACTTTCCTGTGGCGATAGGGGCTTGTAAATATGCCCCCCTAGATGTACAGGCAGAGGAGAGGACTCGTTGAATGCAGGATAATATTTGATGTGGAAATTTCGGGAGGCAGTATTTACCAGAAGCTTATGAGTTCGATCTCCTATGATGTTTTCATAACCTCTTGTCGAAGACAGGCATTACACTACCTAAACGATGCCATTAGCTTCACTGCTATTGGTCAGAGTGATTTAGGTTAACTTCATTTAAAACATGCGTTATCGACTAAGTGAAAATAGACACTTTTTCATTGCCCAGAAGCTAAATCAGACACCAAAGCCTTCCTTGGCCAGCCTCCTCCCTTTCTTGTCTAGGATATTGGTGTCCCTGGTCTTCATTCAGTACCTCTCACTCACTCTATAGCTCTTGTTCAACATCTGTCTCAAACCCCTCCAATTTGGCTTTCATGCCCTTCAGTCACCTGAAACTGCACTCTCCCATGTGGTCAGTTTCATTTTCTCTGCTCACCTCAATCACCTATCTTCCATCCACATTCTTTTTGACTTGTATTCAGATTTTGACACTATGAATCATGACCCGTTGCTCAATTCACTCCAAATTATTGGTGGCGAAGACACAGCTCTTCAGTGGTTTTCACTCCTACCTAACTAGCCACTCATCCATAGTGGAGCAGGACCCCAGTAGAGCTCCACCAACATCTCTTCAAGTGAGGGTACCTCAGGGAGCAGTTCTAGACCCTCGTCTAGTCTCTCTGTACACTGCCTCATGTGGTGACATCTTCTCTTTTGGTTTCACATACCAGCTATATGCTGAAGACACACACATCTCCTTATTGTCCCCACCTTCATCCTCTATCTCCAGCCACACATATTTCACTGCCCTATTGCAATTCGATATTGGATGGCTCTGCAGTCCCTTATGTTCAGCTCTTCCAAGATAAAAGTCTATGTATCCTCGTCTTGTACTCCCATCATTTTTCCAAACTCTAGACACTCCCATCCAACAGGTTTACTTTTATCTACTTGGCTAGCAATCCATATGTAATGTTCAAACCTACAAACATATCAAATATTTCAGTACCACCATTGCCACAACACTATGTTACCAGATCAGGAGATATGAAAAATACAACTATGCCTCCCATTTAATTTTGCTAAAGTACTAATCCATCTTATAGTACTTAGAAAACTGGACTACTGCAACAGACCGTCAGTGGTCTTTTTTAGAATACCTTTACCCCACTAGGCACGATGTAGTCATGTTTAACCCTAAAGTATATGCATGCTCACCTAAAAGGGCCATGGCAAGTGTCCCCTTAACAGAGCCAAGACTTAAAGAGCAGGAGAGGTTAATATTCACTCACTGCATTAGTTACACCGCACTCAGGGGAATATGTACATTGTACAACAGAAGTGGCGGAGTGAGGCATTAGCTGTCAAGGCTTAACGCCTCACTCTGCCACTTCAGAAACTCAAGGCTGCACCATATTTACAACAATATGGTGCAGCCTTGCATTTCCCCCTGCGCTAGCGCTACACTTGCAGAATAGTGCAAGGGTGTATGCGTGCAGGGGAAAGATTGTTTATGTACAGGAAGGTCCCCCTCCCCTTACTTAAACAATCTTGAAATGCCATTTTGTCACTTCTATGTGCTTAATGCAGCACACATGGAAGTCATAGAATGTCATTTTTTTAAAGATTGTTTATGTGCAGGAAAGGGGACTTTCCTGTACATAAACAATAAAAGGCTTTTGCTTTTTCCATGTGTGTTGCACAAGACAGCACAGATGGAAAAAGCAAATACGAGGATAAATATAGAATTTCTCCTTGTTTTTCCAACTTAAGACCAGGTTTTCCCTGGTCTTAATTTTGGCGCTGTCTCCTATTTACAATGTCCTTGTAAATAAACAATCAATAATGGCTGGTTTGTTACTTCTTTGAGTGGTGCATTCTGCAGCACACATAGAAGTATCGAACCGTCATTATATAATGATTGTTTATGTGCAGGAAGAAACACGATCCATCATATATACACAATCATTAATGGTGTTTTGCGCATTCTATGTGTGTTGCAGAATGCAGGACACTTAGAAAAAAAACCATCCAAATTCATTCACTAAAGGGACCTACCAGTACAAAGACAATTAATAAGTACACTTGACAAACACTATAAAAGTGATTGACCCTCATCAATTCCCTCCCCAGCAGCTTCACTGGACGGAAGTTTTAACAAAGCGCTCAAAACAAGAAAAAAGCACAAGTGCTGTGGGGGGAGCAGCAGGCAGGGAGTGGGAGGGGGGAAGAAATACTATTTCAATCACCTTGTTTGCATCAGATGGGCATGGATTAACTTGAATCAATCAGCGCTTGGTCCCTGCTCCACAGAAATGATCAGCGCTTGGTCCCTGCTCCACAGAAATTATCAGAAATTAGGTTTCGCCTGCAGTGGGCCAATGAAGGAGCATACAAAGATGAGCAAATGATAATCAACGGGCGGGTTTTAAGCCGTTGTGTATACAATAGTGTCTTGCAAGCAAGCCACATATGTTCTTGCAGGCTTGACCCTAAAGACTCTGACTATTGATACTTTTTTATTGGGTACGGCATCTGGTAAATATGCACATTTAAAGAACCTCAGAAGTTAAGGCATGCATGGGAATGCTGGAAAGGATAAGGACATTGAGTACTGTGTAATTCATTTGCTTAGTCAAGATCCAGTCGGGATATGGATTCTAGCTAAGTTTCATGCATGAGAATCAAAACTCAACCCACTGCATGGTTCAAGGCACAGAGGAAGAGTTACCTTGCATAGTCAGCAAAAGTCAATGCATCTAATCTACCATGCAGCAGTTGTATCAAGGGAAATAACAAAAAGGCGTTCCCTTGAACTTTCTTTAATTTCTTGGCATTCCCTTGTACTTTGCTTAATTTCTCCTTTCTCTCTTCTTCAATTCTCTCTCATTGCTCGGAAACTTAGGTCTATGTCTTCTTCTTTATTTATTTTTTTCAGTCATATTGTCAACAAGTTGATTTCCTGTGTCTACAATCCTCAGTTGTTGTTAATAACTCCTATTTAGTACAATCCTGGTATTACCAAAGCACACAAGACTCTTAAATGGCATCCTCAGTTATCCTAAGGCCTTATTTTGATATCCGAGATCATTCAAGACAACCATTTCCTTTCTTTTCATGGCTTAAGTACCTGCTTTCATTTTCCATCTTCATATTATACTAACTATACACTTAGACCCTCTTAGACATAATGTTATTAATCCTTCCTCTATTCCCTCTTATTCACTTAATAACCTTACTACTCCCATTGTTTTTCTATTGAGCCAAGGCCTCTACATTATATAAACAAAATTCTGCCTCAGGGTTGGATAGGGTTAAACACAAAACTTGAAGAGTCTTGGGAGCAGGATTTATAACCTTCTTTCCCTGTTACAATATCGAACAAAGTTTGGGACAAAATACACCATACTTCTTCCACTACTACTCAGACTATGTTTTTCTTTTATAATAGGTTATTTTAACCCCTTGCTCTTTATTCAAAGTGGAACTCTTGCCCAATAGTAACGGCTGGAATAGTAACAATGGTTGCGGTAACTTTTTCCATATGTTTTTTCTTTGTCCAAAAGATTCCTCTTTCAGGAAGGAGTTATGGCTCAAATTGTCTCAACTTTTCTCTATCACTAACTCTTATAGCCTTCTTCATCTTCTTCTTGGTGGATGTTCGGATATATGGCCAGGCCGCAAGACTGAGGGAATGTTGGTAGATCTTCTTCTGGCGGTAGCCTTTCAGGTTATCACTTCCAACTGAAAAAATGCTAACAATATTTCCTTCCTTGCTTGGCGGAACCTGACTTGTCATAATCACAGATTAGACACTTCTCACTCATCCTCACTGCAAGCTGTGGCTTCCCTTTACATCATATCTTTAACAGAATACCATTAGTAATAGAGATGTAGAAGTTCCTAAACCTCTTTGAATGTCTGCTTTTTCATTCTTCAAAATCCCTTACACGTCTTTTTGCCCCTAATGTCACCATATTTTTGCCATTTGTCCTATTTAACCTATAATCTAGTTTGTTTTTCTCTCCCTTTACCCCCTTTTTTCATTTTATTTCTACTTAGAGTTTTTAAAATACAAAAAATGTTAGTTGCTTTATGATGTAAGAAACTTGTTTTTTAGCATGTTTAGTGTTATTTTACATCTACTATATATTCATTTATTGCATTATATATTTTAGAAATCTTTTCTCATTACTCATAAATTAGCCTTTTTCTGCACAGTTTCCCATTTTGCCATTTTCCAATATGTTTTGCCCTCAATAAAGCTTATTAAACTTTAAAACAAGAGAAATAACAAAGCTGATTGGTATATTTGTTTAAAAGTATATTGTGATTTTCCTTTTGTTAATTATAGAATGTGACGGACAAATGAATTTGAAGATGTGCCACAAAGTGATACATGTTTCAGCGACTTCCAGTGTGGGAAAAGGGCAAAGGAATTCTGACAAGGTCAAGGGTTGCCACGTATTGAAAGTAGAGACATAGAAGTTGAGGCACGACTTTTTACTTTTCACCAGGACTGGCTGCAGGAAGAAAATAAGAAAAATAAAAAAACACATCTTTGGAGCAAAAAAAAGTGTTGGGATGGTTTATAATTGAACTTATTCTTACTGCACGAGGCTCATACCAAGTTTAGTGAGATCTGGTTTGGTTCAGAGCCCCATAAAGGGTGTGGTTATTGAAGTCTATAAACAAGTGGGGAGAACCCTTACCTGAAGATCTTAGATATGGACAAAGAGCTTCAATTTGACCTAGTCGCTGTTGTCAAACTAAAATAAAGATGCAAATATTATTTTTTCATTTAGTTTTCGAATTCAAACAAGAGTTTCTACATGCATAGTAAAGATTTCTAAGCAGTCCTTTTGGGGTGCGCAATTTTGTTCTTTTTGATGGCTTGGTGGCAGAGCCATACGCTCATTAACTTATGCACAGATATTAATTTTGCAGATGTTTTATCTATTCATTAATTATACATTTTAAGATATTAGCAGTGAGGAGGATAACTGGCAAATGATGGCTTTGAAGATGAACTATTCCCAGATGTTCAAGTGAACTTTGCTGATAGAAGCAGGCTAGGTCCACAGATTTTCAGAGCTCAAGGGCATACAGGCAACTTTAGCTCAGTTGGTGGGGGATACACCAGCCTAGAAAAAAACACGGCATGAGTCCAGGGGTTTCAGCTTTCAGGAAAAGAACTGAAAATCAGCTTTAATTAGTTTTTGCAAACATCTGTAGGAACAAAATAAAAGTATAAACGGAAACCTTCAAATCTGTGAAAAAAATGGTAAACGCAAAAGCATTTTTTTTTCAATGTAATCCCCAACAATAACAAAGAAAAGAAAGCACATTAATCCGCAGGTACTAGTGCGCTGCATTTATTTGCTGTAATTTGCTGCATTACAGCCTTGAATTTTAAAAACAAAAGTATTTTTCGGTATTTAGGGATATATTTACTAAAGATTTGTGTGGGAGCTCAAGTGGTACAACGTAATGCAAAACATTGTGGCCCAGAATTATCATACTTTCACACAGCGTAGCAAAGATATATTAAAAAGGCCCGCAAGTACAGCACGGTGTTGTATAGTGCCACATGAATGCCCACACAAACACCAGTAAATATATTTCTTAGGCCTTTATTACAAGTTGCCTGAAACAATATCCCAGTGCAGTGGCGTAATATTCGCCCTCTCGGTGCGGGGTGGCGGGGCTGACCTCCAGGGGGCCCCCTCCTGCATTTTGCACAGGCGGCTGGCCCGTGCACTGAGAGCTCCCGACTGGGTGCACAGTATGTGGGGTCTGCTCCATGGGCCTCATTTATGAGGCCGTGCGTCACTTTTACGCTGCCGGTGCGTCACTTTTTGTGACGCACCAGTGGCATAAAAAATGCGCCTTGTTGCGCCATGTTTACAAAGTGACGCATCTAGGTAGATGCGTCACTTTGTAAACCCCTGCGCCACATTATACCTGCACCAGGTATAATGTATGCAAGCGGGCGTATTGACGCAAGAAAGGGTCGTAGAAGTGACGCAGTGAAATCTATGTGATTTCACTGCGCCACTTCTAGGACACAAATGCGTCAATTTCTTACGCCTGCCTCACAGCAGGTGTAAGACTGACGCAGGCCCTTTCATATGGGGCTTGCCCCATGTGAAAAGATACATTGCTGGAGTTGCGTCACTTTTGTGACACACTCCAGCAATGCGCCACTTTTGCGCCATACAGATACGTCAGAAATACTGACGTATCTGTAACTCCTTGCGCAATGATGCGTCATACTGTAAATATGACGCATCATTGGTGGTGCAAGGAGGGCGCAGTGAAAAGTGACGCATCGCTGTTTTCACGCAGCGATGCGTCACTTTTCATAAATGAGGCCCCAGGAGCCGCTGGGCTCAGACTTTCCAATGGAGATGCAGAGATAGCGGGCAGCTGCTACATGTTACATGCTACATGCTACAGCAGCATGAGTACAACAGTGAGTACTACATGTTAGTACAGTGAGTACATTCATATTGTGAAAATCTTTAACATTCGACATCTAGGGTAGATGTCGAATGTTAAAGATTTTCACAATATGAATGGATGAATTCATGTTTTGTTGAAGAAGCAAAGAATAAAAATAAAAATTAATCATGTTCGAAATCAAGAAAAAGTTATAAGAATTTCATTACACAAAAGATGCAAAAATTGTGAGAAGACCTTTCAGGTCAAGGAATTGATGTGCACACCTCCACCTGCAAGTGGAAATTCCACTTTCTCAATTAACTTTATTGTGAACAGAGTGTTCCTGGACAAAACACTTTAAAGGAGTGAGTAGCACAAAATATAAAGATGAAAATATAAGTTACACAGAGTGCCTGACGGACAACAGTAAAGTACAGTGAGTACTACATGTTACATGCTACAGCAGCATGAGTACAACAGTGAAAGGGTTTTTTGGAGCATCTGGTTCTAAACCCATTCTGCTCCAAGAAGGTGGTAAAAATGGTGCGGATTCGGGCCCATTATTTTTCCCAGAAGGGAGGAAACATGTAGAATTAGACCCAGTATTAATCCCACTATGGTGTTGGGGGATAACTTGTAATCCCTGGATAAAAGTATGCTACACCATCACAAATCGAAGATTCCGGCCCTCCGGTATCCACACCACTATATCTGGAGAACTCAGAATGAGGCCCATAGGGTCTCAGTCCTCCTTGCACACATTTTTCCTATGCTCTAAGATATGTTTTAGATCCTTACTAGCAGGTATGCTCATGGGACGTTCAGTCAAAATAATCATTTTGCACTACATGGTGTACTCACACTCTAGGGCCGTGGTAGGGGGACCTTGAAGAATGAGTGACTTGGACTGAGTGTCTGCCCTGCCCAAGCTCAATGGGAAGGTGCACTGTTCTGCTCAACTTGCAATCCAGCCAAGCTACCAATGGACTAAAATAAAATATGCACTGAAACATTTAGCCGGTGCTACCTATCAGCATGCTTTCAAAGAGGGGAGTATAATGGCTGCCCGCCACAACACTGCAGCTTATGGAATATTCAATTGGCAATTAGAATGTAACTTGCATAGCTATGTCTGTCACATCACAATGCCTGATAAGGGGCATTATTAGAACTTCAGATCCTTGTCCCAGGCATTACACCCTAACATGGCAACGCTCCCCAAACAGCCCCCTTTGACTAGCACTTTAGAATGTGAATTGCATTTAGTTTTCTCAATATATCAGTGACACAGCATCAGATGGCCCTTTTCCTCTAATGAGGCATATACCTCGCAAGCATTGTTGGAGGACTTTCGGGTGTTATTTGACTGCCTCCACAAAGAACAGGCATTTACAATGCAATTGGTCTTGCCTTTGGGACCTTATATGTATTTAGCTATGCAGCACCATAGCCTGGTTTTTTCGAAACTCTGCGCAGCAACATTGTCCTGGTGTCACCAGGGTGTTAAGTGGAAGCTATTTCAATATTATATACAAGCCATAGTGGCTGCTTATTTATCTTATGTAACTAACAGCCATTACAAAGCCAATATTCCTGCCTTGTTGTAGGTATGATTTTACTTGTATCATATATCTGAATGCAATGAAAAAAAACAGCAAAATACAAGTTGGGTAGCACACTATGCTAAGCACAGATTTTTAGCTTACATGTTTTTAAGCCATGCCCTTAATTATATTGGCCAAGCCCTTTGAGAGACCCCCCAGTTTTTTCATCCCACTTAAAGTCCTGTATATACTAATATATAAGAGGTCTCGAATGCTTGACCTAACAAGCATTTGCAATACAATCGGTCTCGCCTTTGGGTCCTTATATGTACTTAGCTAGGCAACACGTTAGCCTGGGTGCTGAAACATCTACTGTTCTTTAACATGGAGGGGAAGTAAGCACCAAACTGCGTGACCCGCCAGGTATGGGAAAACATGAAGAGAAATATTGCCTTTCAGTGGGAAATCGTATAGTCCAAAGCTCTATTTTTAACATAAAAGCATGGCCTTCGGTATTCATATCACTGAAAATACAAGATTTTAAAAATATATTATTGTCTACGGGTGCTCGTGGACGACAATTTCTATGGACTGGAATCTAGAAAATGCTAAAGTGATTCTGGTATTTTATTGACTTATGCCTGTCGTTTTCACTCAAGAGAGTTAAATAGAAGCAGTTGCCAGAAAAATTCAAAAAAGAAAGTCCCAAAGCAGAAAGCAATTCTGGTATTTTATTGACCTCTGCTGGTCGTTTTCTATCAAGACAGTTAAATTGAGGCAGTTGAACAGAAAACAAAGTCCCTAAGTGGAAGCAGACAAGTCCTAGGGCTGAACTCCAGAGCCCACAAAGTACACACACATACACACATATATATATATATATATATATATATATCTACAAAAAAATATACAATAAACTATTGAATTTCAGGATTTAACTGTATGAACATTTATCCTGGACAATACTATATATATAAAAGGACCAGCCCACTTGGGCAATATTTTGAACTACAACACGTTCACTTGACTATGGTTGTTGAAAAAACAAGAAATCAATGATTTGGTTTTGCCCACTTGGGCATTATTTTTGAGTGGATCAATAGTGAGAGTGAATATGATATCTTCAATATTTCACCCATCTAACATGGTTAATCACTTAGCTCAATAGACTGAGAGACAGGGTGAGCACAGACATGTGCTGTCTTTTGAGACCAGAGGTTCGATCCTGGTAGTTGCAGTGCTTAGTTTATTGTATAATTTTTTTCAAAAACTTTGTGCAACTGTTATTATTGTAATTTTGTGCAACCGCCAATTTATAATTTAGGCACATTAATTTTGTAAAATACTTAGCAATTGCGAAATAACAAGCGTTGTCTTGTCATGAGTAACGTATAACGCAAGTGTTTCTGTGATTTGGTCTAAACCGTGCCTTAATTTTATCAAATGAATTACAACACTGCTTTTGCCATCATCGTGTACAAAATTTGTGGCATGCTTTACATTTACGATAATATTCACGTAAATCACCCATTTCAAATCAATTGCAGGCGAAGTATTTTGTTTATGTTTTTATCACGTGACATTTACTTTACTTTATTAACTACACTGAAATGCACAAACTTTGCCCGTGATGAAGGAGTAGTTGACTCCGAAACGCGTAGGACGTTGTGTCTGAATTAAATTGCACCACGAACAGAGGCCACGGCTCCTGTGATGTTCTTTTCTGGGATCGCAGGGAGGAACACGCTGGTTGAATGTGTAGATGTTGAAGGGGGTGGCTACCCCTGCCGTGAGCCCGCCGATACAGAGGCTAGGGACCAGCTAAAATTTCGTGTTTATATATATATATGTATATATATATATATATATACATACTAAAGTATATACAAAAGTATATACTAAAAAACATGTTCATACAGAAATCCTGGGAAAAAGGAAGAAAGATGGAATTGCTATCAAAAATCCTATCTGACACTACATTTGACTCATTATGCTAGTCAATTACTGCAGTTGGAGCATCCATAGCTGGGAGGAGGCTATTATGACTCAAATTGTAGAAAACAGAACAGACCCAATGTGCATTAATTCATCACCTTCCACTGATAGGTTCTGAGTTGTTTAGCACACAGTTGAATGACATGGTCCAAAAATCAGCATAAGAAAGGAAGATGCTTTATCTGTTTAGAGCACCAATGCGGAGTAAAACTTTTCTACAGAAAAAACATCACAAAATATTCAAGGGTCAATAGGTCACTTTTGTAGTATAGTCTGGATAGTCAGAAACTTCGGTGAGAGGTTTGAAGTGGAAGAAAGCCATTACTGGTACAAAGCTCTACCATTTTTCCTTTCATGCTCACAGGGAGCACTTACAAAGCTATTAGTGCTAGTTGTAGCACCCTTAGAGTTACGAGGTTTAGAGGTTTTATCATCAACCACCAAAAATCCAGTCTGCAACTCACAGCGAAGATAATCTTTATTGGGGCACTCCTAAAGGAAGAATTAGGCCAAGTCTTTCTGCCAGATATAAGAATACAGAATCTGAAGACTCAGCTATTAAACCTTCTTCCTCTTTCTTGGGCCTCAGCAAGAGCTTGGTTGAGAGTTCAAGGTTTAATGATAGTCACCTCCTTAAACCTCTCATATACCACCTGCTGAGCACTGGTCTCCATCGACACAGAATTATGAGAGGTTCCCACCTATGTCAAACATGATAAGACACAAACTCCAGTGGTGGTTAGAGCCATTGAACTTGAAGAAGGACATTTACTTTTAGCATCCCAATCCATTGGAAGTAACATCAGATGCAAATAGATGCGTTTTGGGATTGACCTTGGAAGGGATGGAGCTGAGCAGCATGTGGTAAATAAATAAATAATACCCTATTTTTGACTAGACATATATCGTAACAGATAGCTCAATAAATAAGAGTCAAGATTCGAGGTAGTAGGAGTTTTGCAGGTTTAATACAGCATAAGGACAGGAACAGGACAACCTGCATAGGAATAGGATGACAGGGCCCAGCAGCTGCTGGGGCTGGGTCTGGGATGAGCGCGCTAACTTTTAATAACAATACATGAGTATATATACATAACGCAAACACATAGCATTACATTGCAGTGGGCGTAGCAGTGGGTGGAGCAGAAGGCGTGACGCGTAGCAGTCGCGAAAGATAAGGGCGAAAGTAGGTGTAACTGGGCGTATACATAGACATGTGATGCAAACGTAACAGAATATGTCTTGAATGGGGCGGAAACCATGGAGGGGGCTACCTAAGGAGCCGGGACCTCTAACCTGATGGTGCGCGTAAACTTGCAATGACGTATCACTAGGAGAAGCTGGGGGCTATGAACTCTGTGCTAGGAGCAGAGACTGAAGTCGGGAGGGTCGGAGCGACATGTACCTAAACCCTATCTAGTATCTGATGTTTAGAGAACATGTTGATATAAACTATAAGTCAGGAGGGGAAAGGCTAACTTGATTCTAAGACTGGACCATGCATTATTCTACATGTAGTGCGTGATGAAGAATATTAAATGACCATTAAATACAGTATTTCTCTAACGTGGAGACGTGAAAGCTAGACAATGACGGAAACTATTGATGCAGTTCAGTAGCTTAGGAATGCAGAGAAGGAGGACTGAACTGATAACTGGAACTATAACATACTTTTGGCAGACTCAGAGGCAGAGCCAGCTGAACCGGGCACTGCGTGGCAGGAAGTAAGTGAAGAGTCGAGGATACAGGTGGGGGCTGTATCGCTCCTTAGCGAGGTTCCAGGAGACAAGAGCTGAATCTGGTGTCCAGGCCCTTTTGAGGCCTAGAAACGGGGACTTTATAATGAAATAACGTGCACACTGAGAAACGTGGCAACGTAGCTTTACATAGGCCTGATACTCGTATTATTAACGAGAACTGGAAACTGACATACTAGAGGTGGACACAACTGTAATTGCGTCTTTTAATCGAACATGGGGAATGCATATGCATATTTAATCATGCACACATAACATATGATGGATTACACGTAGGGACACAGAACATGGCAAAATTTACTTTTCCACATTCCCTCCTTGTCACTACGTTTCCATCAGGAAACATCAATATTCATGATACCATCTATCATTTCATACAGTATCATTTGCTCATCTCGAATTCTCTTAGAACGGGATTTAGAACGGGACTTGGGACTAGGAGTTATACTAGGAATACAGGATGTAGCACACATGCCGCAAATCGCAGGGCCACACTGTATACAGAGGCAGCAGCTGAATATGATCGCTACTGCAATACCTAGAAAGGACAAGACTTTCCATCCCCAGGCGGAAATTATATTCCAGAACCAACCGGACCATGTCCAGGTGCCTGGATCTTGGTGTATCAGATGGGCAATTTTATGGAGTCTGGTTATAGCTGAATAAACAGACGGCGCGTTATTTGGAATGAAAATGCAGCAACTAGATCCGATGACTCTACAAGCCCCGCCCCTATCGGCCAGTATGACGTCAAGGACGAGACGATTTTGCAAAACTACAAATCTCATAGCAGATTGTTCTTCGGTTAGGTTACCTAGAGCAGAGGCAGTCTCATTTACTACAGCTTCAAGGGTTCTGGTTAACCTACGGATTAGCTTACTATTCTGGACAGGGCCTATAAAGAAGAAGAAACCTTTATTGAAATCGGTATATTGCTCTAGAGTAGTTTCAGTATAATCGACAATTGGGGACTCGATCTCCCTTCTATGTCTAATGTGTACTAGATGTGTGTTTCTATGATAATCGGATGGGGCTAGAAAAACTGGTGGCAGTAGGAAGGCAATGTAACAGGTTCCCTCCCAATCGAGGGGCAGACGAACATATGCGGTTTGACCACAAATAAAATAAGAATGACGTGAAGTTTTGAAAATAGATTTCCCACTGTCACTATACTTGACAATAGTAGTACAATCACTATGTCCTACATGTACGGAACCATTATTTCGGACACATAATTCGCCTTTGACTGGTAGTACTGAAATAGCAGGTAAATCTGGAGTAGTATCAGACTGAACATTCAGGACCATAAAATTCGACGAATAGTTACCTAAATTATACACTTCATTTTCTAGATCTAAACCTGTTCGGTGAGGGAGACCTTGCTTGTCTGGGAAACATGTACTGTTAAGAGAAGACATATCTGTTGAAGATGACGTTAACGTGGACCATGCTCCACACGAACCATTATGTGAAAAAGGATAAGGAAAAAGTGGTAGAACTCCCTTCGACGTCTGGAAAGGGGGGAGTCGACCACACACCCAACAATTAGTGGCATTGCTGGTCTGGTGTGAGTAAAGTAACATGCGGATAAATGAGTTGTTTCGCATAGCGAGGCGGTAAGAGAGTTCATGAGGGGGCAGATCACTAAACGTGTGCTCTGCTGTAACATTGAAAGACTTATTTACATGTGAAACTGGGAAACACAGGTAAAATGCATAACTGGTGCAGGAAATCATAATGCTGAGAAATAATATGAAACATAGAAAAATGATACATCGAATTGAGTTTTGACTAACTCTCTCACTATGGGGGTCTATTTTATACATGTCAGAAACAGTCTAACCGTTTCACCTAGGGGAGGACTTAGACAATCAAACTGGCTGACTTAATTTACTAGACCGTAGTTTCTGTTTATACTCCTGCTGCGGAGTTTTCTCTAACAGGGGAGGGGTTGTAGCAATGTCATTTGCGGGACAGTCCTTGAGAACAATGCTTTGACAATCCTTCAAATCCTGGGAAATGTTCTTTAAGACGGGTTTCAATCCATTAAATTGTTTGACATGAGAAAGGTGCACCCAGCCTTTGCGTCCTTCCAACTTCACGGCTGTACGGGTGGTGAGGAGGACCTGTCGGGGCTCTTTCCATCGAGGCTCCAGCGGACTTGATCTGTCAAAGTTGCGGACCATCACCATGGATCCTGGAACGATTTCATGCGGTGCCACCTCGGTATTGTCTGGAAATGCAGCGGCAACCTGTGAACGACATGAGTTGAGGGCAGACATCAAGGAAGCTAGGTAATCTGTCAGCATATTACTTGAAACATCGGTAATACTTCGGGGTCTAGGAGTACCCCACATATTTGGGGGGCGGCCGAAAACGACCTCGTACGGGGACAGACCTGATCTGGAATGTGCGACCATGCGCATATAAAATAAAGCGACTGGCAGAGCTACTAGCCAGTCCACACCTTTCTCTTTACACACTTTGGCGATGCGGATTTTCAGGGTCTGATTATGTCTCTCAACGAGACCGGCTGCTTCAGGATGGCGTACACAATGGAACTTCCACTGGTACCCTAACAAAAGGGAAACGTGCTTCATTAACTCTGAGGAGAATGGCTGACCGTTATCAGAATATACGACTCTAGGGAGTCCATAACGAGGGAAGAACTCACGAACCAACTGCTTGGCAGTGGTCGCGGCTGTGTAATCTGGGACTGGATATGCTTCTGTCCATCTGGACAAAGCGCATACAACTACAAGGACATACTTGAAACCTCGACATCGCTCCATCTGAATATAATCCATCTGGAGAACTTCAAAAGGGTGGTCAGGAGGCTGGAAACCACCTTGTTCCACCGGGACACTTTTACCTGGATTAAACTGACAACATATCATACAGGTACGGACTTTCTGCTTGGCTGCAGCTCGTAAATGCTTGTTGAACCAAATGTTCTGGATACTGTCTAACATAGCTTTTTCTCCTAAATGTGCTGGACTATGTGCGGTATTAATAATGACTTGAACCATAGAGTCGGGGAGGAACCATGTGGCTCTACCCTTTGTTAACCATCCTTGATCTGTCTGGACCCCTCCTTGTTCGGACCATTTCTTGATTTCTTCGGGAGTAGCATGTAACTGGATATCTATGACATCTTGAGTAGGGTCCTTAACTGTCATACATGTGGTCGGATCTGGAGTATGTGTCTGTGTCGGATTAACTTGAATGTCTGGAGTCTGTGCTGTAAGCTTGGCTGTGCGATCTGCTAGATCATTACCTTGAGAAATAATGTCAGTGACTTTCGTATGTGCCTTACATTTCATGATGGCAATGGATGTCGGTAAATGTATTGCATCTAATAGAGCTTGAATAAGGAGACCATGCTGAATCTTGGTTCCATGAGAAGTCATGAAACCTCTCTCCTGCCAGAGCACTCCAAAGTCGTGTACGACTCCAAATGCGTAGCGTGAATCTGTGTAAACATTAACTTTCAGGTTCTTGGCGTGTATGCAGGCTTGTGTCAGAGCAACTAGCTCTGCTGCTTGAGCGGACAGGGTGTCAATGCGGTGTGTCTTAATAACTTCAGTGTCAGTAGTTACTGCATACGCGGCGACTAGTTCTCCTGTACTTGTTCTCATACATGAACCATCCACATAAAGTGTCAGGTCGGGATCTGGTAATGGAATATCTGTCAGATCTTGTCTTGGCTTTGTCGTAATGTTAACTACTTCCACACAATCATGTGTGGCTGGATTTGAATTAGCTGATGGTAACAGTGTAGCAGGGTTCAGGACGTTGCAGCGTCTGATATCTATGTGTGGCTGGAACAGTGTCAATTCATAACCTGTTAAACGTGCAATTGTCAAGTGCTGAGTCTGTGTTCGGTTTAGAAGAACTTCCACGGAATGTGGAACTTGTACTGTCAGGGTGTGTCCTAAAACTATGGAATCACTTTGTCTGATAGCTAGTGCTGTGGCTGCAACTGACTTGAGGCACGCAGGCAGAGCCTGGGCTACTGGATCTAATGTGCTCGAAAAATAAGCACATGGCTTGTATTGTCCTGCTTGATCTTGTGTGAGAACAGATAATGCTGTACCTTCACGTTCAGTGACAAAAAGTGTAAAAGGCTTACTGTAGTTCGGTGTAGCTAGAACTGGAGCTTGGCATAAAGCTTTCTTTAACTCATTGAAACTAAGTGTATGTTCAGATGTCCAAGGGAGGACAGTCGATACGGCTACCTCCTGTGTCGTTAACTGTATCAGTGGCTTAGCTAGAAATGCATACTGAGGAATCCATTGTCTGCAGTATGAAGTGAGGCCGATAAAAGCACGTACCTCCTTCTGGGTCTTGGGCTGAGGAAGACTCGCTATTAACTGGATACGGTCTGGTGTCAACTGCCTACCCCTCTTGGACAGTAAGTGTCCTAAGTATACCACTTGCTGGACACAGAATTGAAGCTTAGAAGGGGACACCTTGTGCCCCATCTCGGCTAGGAAATACAAAACTGTAAGGGATGCTCGCTCGCAAGCACGTTCAGAACGGGCTGTGATCAGTAGATCATCGACATACTGGAGCAGGGCAGTGTCAGTTGGCATGTGAATGTTGTCTAGTTGTCTCTTGAGTGCTTGACTGTAAATACTAGGACTTTCTGTGAAACCTTGAGGAGCGCGTGTGAACATATAGCTCCTTCCATTTAAACAGAATCCGAAAAGAAACTGGCTGTCTGGATGAATTGGAACACTAAAAAATGCGTTCTTGAGGTCGATTACTGTAAAGAACATGGCTTCGGAATCAATGGCTGTCAATAGGGAAGAGATATCTGGAACAACTGGGTACTGAGGAATAATACATTTATTAAGTTCTCGTAGGTCGATCACTAATCGATATACTGGGGGTGCATTTGGATCAGTACGTTTCATGACTGGAATGATCGGAGAATTGCATACATTGGAGTCAGTTTCTACAACTACTCCTTGAGCGATGAGCTCGTCAATAATTTTGGATAAGGCTGCTACAGCCTCAGGTGGCAATCTGTACTGTCTGATTCGTGGTAACACTACACCTGGTTTGAGAGTCACACGATGGGGTGTGATTTGCATATAACCTACATCAGTTGGACCTTGCGCCCATAAATGCTGCGGAACATTAGACAGTCTTGGATCAAAATCACGTAAAACATAGTGACCCTTAAAGTCACGTAGGAACAATCGTATTCCCTCTGGGGAACAACATATAACTGCACCTAACTCTTTCAGTGTTTTAATGCCTAATAGATTTTCTGGACATGACTTAGTAAGTAACAGATCAGTAGTACGGGACAATGGACCTACTTCTAGAGTAACTGGCTTTGAAATCTCATTTACGATAGGTTTTCCTGAAAATCCAAGGGAAACATTTCTTGAGCCTGAGAGCGGAGCCCCTGGAACTTCGGCATGACTAATTGTGGTCCTACTTGCCCCTGTATCAATCAAAAACTTTCTGTCTTTCCCTAATACTTGACTATGAACATAGGGACCTTCTTGATCTACAGGTATCTCAATGAGAGGCAAGCCTACCTCCCTCTCTAGGCTGTTTCATGAATACTGCTGGTACTCTGGATACTCGGACTGTGCATACTGGTACATCTGCTGTGTAACGTGCTGTGTTGCAGCAATAGGCTGCGGTGCGGTAACTGTCTGCGGTGCATTCTGTGGCTGAGGAATCTGTGAAACTTGTTCTTGTCTAGGCGGACGTGGTCTTTCTTTAGTCTTACCAGTAGCTATGTTGTGTTTCAGAACTGCACACTCGTTTATAAAATGACCTGGCTGTTTACAATAATTGCAATTCCCTTTAACGGGAGCTGCAGGATGACTGGCTTGATTCGGACCCCTCTTCTGACTGTCTTGAGGAACAGATTGTGCAACTAGTACTTTCATTTTCGTGTCTTTCATACGTTTTCTCTCGTGTTCTTGCTCTTCCCTGATTCTATTCTGGTGGTACTGGAGCATCTGGAGCATCTGGGACGGGGTATTAGCTTGCCAGGTACTTTCGACTTTCAAAACTCGATTTTTAATTTGTGGACTTGAATTCTCGACTAATTTAGTAACAAAAAGGTGAGGGTATGACTCACTACTTGTCTTGAGGCCACTGTTGATGCTAAAACATTTTTCAAACCTAGAATAAAAATCACTAATGTCTTCTTCTTGTTTCTGTTTACAGGCTGAGATTGCATCCCAGTCTTCTTTTCTAGTTGTTAATAATCTGGGTAGAACTTGTATTAATAATTCTGGTAATTCTTTACATTTATCCCCAAGACCGGTACCTGGTACTCGTGCCTTGTCTTCAGCTTCTAGAACTGCCCAATCGATCTTTTTCTCTCCCACCTCCCATTCTTTTTCCTTTAGCTTTTCATACACCCCTGCGGGCAGCAGAACCTTTAACATTTTAATTATGTCTGGATATGTGTATTCTCCCATACGGAGCATGTCTTTTAATTCTCTATGGAACCCTGCTGGATCTTTGTCATGACAGGGAATTAATTTCTTCATTTCGAGGAGTTCCATCTTTGTAATCGGGGTGTAAACAAACACTCGTTGCATTTCACCGTCCTCTGTCTTAACTGGATGCACTTCTCGTAACGGGTTCTGTCTTTCCATGTAAAATGGTTTACTTTCTGGGGGTGAGACATGAACGAAATGCGGGTTCAGAAACGTTCTATATTTGTGACGCTGTTCTAGAATGACACTAATTAAATCGGTACCTAGACCTCTCCATCTATACTGGAGTAACTCGTTCAGGATATCGTGTAACGGACCTGGATCAGAGTGCTGACCCTCATACAGAGTAATGAGGTGCTGGATCATATACATACCCACCAGTCGCTGCTCGGCTGGGGGCAATTTCAGAAACATCTGTGCCACTATTTCGTCTGGAAAAGTGGTAGAATCAGTAATCCATCGGACTGCTGATCGGGCTATTTCTTGTTCATGCATGGTACTTAACTCACTGTAACCGATTCGTGATTTTAGAATGTGATCGGTAGCTTGGAACACTTGTTCTAGGGAACCTTGTTCTGGTGCTGAATGATGGAAAATTGACTTGTGTTCTAGGCGTAAATGGCGATCTGGAAATCTAAATTTTCCTACATACGCTATTCTGGCGGAATTCTCGTCCTCCACCTCTTCAGTATCAGAGTTACTTTCTTTCTCGCTTACTTGTGCTGCTTTACGTTGTTCGTGTATCTTTATTATTTCTCTACGGATTTTCTTGTACATACTCTCCATGGCACTAATGGTATTGTGCTTACCCTCGGCTATATTATCACTCCACTTTGTCAGGATTTTCATTTCGGCCTGATCTTTAGACGGGTAATCTTGTTCTCTTATTAGACAGTTAATTAAAAACTTTAATATCATACGCTGGATCTCAGCTTTCCTTTGAGACATGGCATCACTAATACTTTCTGGATCATCCCCTGTACGGATGAAACGATATATTCTGTCTAGATCTTCTTTCATATTGGGTAGGGTGACTAGATACTCGGTCACCCTCCTTACGCGTACTGAATATAAAACCATATTATTCTCGCCTGGGACTGGGTCATAGGCACATTCGCCAAGGGCTTGCCTGATTTCTGCAACAGACTTATTACTCTTGGGAGTACGCTGTGATGCTTGAGCATGTAATTCGAGTGCTGATAAACGCTTGCGTGGCGGCGGGGTTTGAGGAGGACCTCCTCCTGCGGCCCCTAGACTAGAATCGTCGACTGATATTCTTCGTGGCGGAGCGGGAAATTGAAATGCTGGCTGGACCGGGGGTACCGTAGCAGGTACTGCATGGGGTGCCCCGGAGTCTGGAGGAGCAGGATGTGCCTGATTTACAGGGACTGGCGGAGCGCGAACAGGATTTGCATATTCAGGGACTGTGTCGTCCAGATAGGACGAAATAAAAATATCAGCTGCGGTCGGTTTGTGACGTAGCTTGGTCGGAACTAATGGTGGCGGGAAATTACTGGATGCCTCCGGGGTCGCTTTTGGCAAACCCTCGGCAAGAAGAGGATACATACCCTTAATAAGGGCATGCCTCTGTCTGTCTCTCTGTTCAGTTTTGACTTGTTCACCTATCTCGATTAATTCTTTTTCTTGGGCTCGCTCTAAGGATTCTCTACTTAATTCTGACTTTCTGATTTCTTTTTCAGTTCTTTTATGAGCTTCTTTGCGCCATAACTCGATGGCATCTTTCTGTGACTGTCTGGCTTTCTTTTTCCATAATGCTTCTTCTACTCGCATGATGCATTCGGCATCCCATGTACCCGATACGGGCCATCTATACTTTTCTTCTAACTGTTTGGTATACTCTACCCATAAATCTAGATACAATATGGCGCTTATGCCATGTTTCTGATACATAAAGTGACCTGGACTGTCCCTAGGCGGAACTGGAACTGCTGCTTCCAGCAGACCCTTTCTAGTTTTTAACTGACGTAACTTGGAAAATATGGGCATGACTGAACTGTAATCTAGACACAATACAATACACAATAAACACGATACTTATTCCCCATTCATACCACGACATTGAAATACATGAAAAACATTTAAAATAACAGTTCAAACAGAATACTACCTGGAAATACTGAGAACAGAACACATAAATTTTCTCGAGAACAGAAACTGACTAGAACAGAAACTAGATGCACTGCTGAAACAGTACGAAACTTACCGGTCTCATAAAGAGACAAGTCAGGACCCGCATCCACCGAAGTGGACACTTCGTTTGTGGGACTGTGTACCACCAACCCACAGACCAGAGTCAATTAAATTGACCCTGTCTAGATACCACCCCAGTAACGGTACTCACCGGGCAGCAAGAACGGAAGGCCTCGGACTGGACTGGACTGCTACGACGACGAACTTCGGACTTCGGACTTCAGTTACGGGTGGACCTCCGGATACCTCGGACCTTGGACTCTTGGCTTGGGCTCTGGTCGGGACTCGCCGCGTTCCTCCACCGTCTCGTCTGGATGCTGGACCGCCTCCTCCGTCTCCTCCGTGGGCCTGAGGGATACTTGAAGCAGAAATATCTGCCACTGCGCAGAAGAGTTCCGTCACGACTGCAGAGGGTCAGGGGGTCGGCGTGGCTTCACCGACGCGTGGGGAAAGGGCAAGTCCCTATTCGGGCGCCATTATGTGGTAAATAAATAAATAATACCCTATTTTTGACTAGACATATATCGTAACAGATAGCTCAATAAATAAGAGTCAAGATTCGAGGTAGTAGGAGTTTTGCAGGTTTAATACAGCATAAGGACAGGAACAGGACAACCTGCATAGGAATAGGATGACAGGGCCCAGCAGCTGCTGGGGCTGGGTCTGGGATGAGCGCGCTAACTTTTAATAACAATACATGAGTATATATACATAACGCAAACACATAGCATTACATTGCAGTGGGCGTAGCAGTGGGTGGAGCAGAAGGCGTGACGCGTAGCAGTCGCGAAAGATAAGGGCGAAAGTAGGTGTAACTGGGCGTATACATAGACATGTGATGCAAACGTAACAGAATATGTCTTGAATGGGGCGGAAACCATGGAGGGGGCTACCTAAGGAGCCGGGACCTCTAACCTGATGGTGCGCGTAAACTTGCAATGACGTATCACTAGGAGAAGCTGGGGGCTATGAACTCTGTGCTAGGAGCAGAGACTGAAGTCGGGAGGGTCGGAGCGACATGTACCTAAACCCTATCTAGTATCTGATGTTTAGAGAACATGTTGATATAAACTATAAGTCAGGAGGGGAAAGGCTAACTTGATTCTAAGACTGGACCATGCATTATTCTACATGTAGTGCGTGATGAAGAATATTAAATGACCATTAAATACAGTATTTCTCTAACGTGGAGACGTGAAAGCTAGACAATGACGGAAACTATTGATGCAGTTCAGTAGCTTAGGAATGCAGAGAAGGAGGACTGAACTGATAACTGGAACTATAACATACTTTTGGCAGACTCAGAGGCAGAGCCAGCTGAACCGGGCACTGCGTGGCAGGAAGTAAGTGAAGAGTCGAGGATACAGGTGGGGGCTGTATCGCTCCTTAGCGAGGTTCCAGGAGACAGGAGCTGAATCTGGTGTCCAGGCCCTTTTGAGGCCTAGAAACGGGGACTTTATAATGAAATAACGTGCACACTGAGAAACGTGGCAACGTAGCTTTACATAGGCCTGATACTCGTATTATTAACGAGAACTGGAAACTGACATACTAGAGGTGGACACAACTGTAATTGCGTCTTTTAATCGAACATGGGGAATGCATATGCATATTTAATCATGCACACATAACATATGATGGATTACACGTAGGGACACAGAACATGGCAAAATTTACTTTTCCACAAGCAAGCGGTCGGAAATGGAAGCACCTCATTTCTGGAATTGAAAGGAACTGAGAACAGTCCGGCATGTCCAACAAGGGTTTACTCAACACCTTCAATACAACGTGGTTCTAGTCAGAACCGACAATTAGGTGGCAAAGAGTTATTTAAACCAACAAGGGAAAACAAAAAAAAAGGAACTGATAGACAGCATTTGTACTTGGTCAGAGGCCCACATGTTGTTCCTAAAATTAATGCAGGGACAACAGTAAGGCAGATCGGCTCAGTCGCAACTCACAAATTTCAATATCATATCATCTAAGTCCAGTGGCATTCAGGATGATAGTAGCAATGTTCTGGAATCTATGGTTCTATTTATTTACATCTCCGAACAATGTTCTACTTCCTCATTTCTGCACAGACAAATAATACCCAAATATAGGAGCAGTGGATGCATTGTCGATCCTATGGCTGAAAAAGATACTTTGTGCGTTCCCTTCAGTTCCTCCTTCTCCCAGTGGTACTACAGAAGATTCAGAGAGCAGAAGTGGAGGTGATTCTGATTTCCCTGTTTTGGCCATTCAGCCCATGATTTCCCATACTCAAACAACTAGCAGTAGGTCAATTCTTTCATCTTCCACTGGACCCGCCACCTCTTCAATTTCCAGTGCTGTTTTAGAGTTATCTGTTGAGTTTTCTTTTTACGGCATGGAGTTTGAGAAGCTTGTCTTACAAAATGTAGAATGTTCTAGGAGGGATGCACGTGGCATTCAATCAGCAAGGACGTTGTGGACTCACAAATCTTATTCTAAGGGATTGGCTACATTTGGAGAACTTGTGTAAAAGTACATATTTCGACGCTAACTCATGCAATCAGTTTCAGATCTTGGAATTTTTGAGAGATAGTTTCTTACTGGGATTGTTCAGCTCCATAGGCTGAGATCAGAGCTTTTTGGGAATTCGTTTCTGCTATTTCAAAAGTTGTTACTCTGGCTTCAAGGCTTCTGAGAAGCTTCAGATTATGAAAATTAGTGATTCCAGCTCCAGTAGCAAACGGGGTATTGTCAGAAGTCTTGAAAGGCTTAGAGGGGTCAAAGTTTGAGCCACTGGAAACATCAAATATTTCTTGGGTATCATCCAGAGCGACTTTCCTTGCTGCAATAATTTCAGGTAGAAGACTTGAAGCAATGGTCTCACCAGTGATAAGCTACACATACCTTACAATTATTCTGGATGGAGTAGTGCTCAGACTAACCCCAAGTTTTATGCTAAAGTTCCATTTATCACAAGAATTATTTCTACTTGTTCCTTCTAATGAAACAACTAATGCAATCCTGGAAGAAGTGGACATTAAGGAGCATTACAGGTGTGCATCCAAGGTACAACATCCATCAGGGTTTCAAATTGTCTGTTTCTATTACCTGAATCGAGGTATAAAGGTATCAGCAGCAATCTTGAGGAGGTGAGTTAAGCATGCAATTACCCTGAGTCAAAGTGCTCCCCGTCCAGGGCTAAGACCCTTAGTCCGTCCAAAGTTATTGTGGCACCTGCAGTACAAGTAGCTTATTAAAATGCAGGCTGCCTTTGGGGGTTCCGGTGGTCTTTTATACTGTCACTGACATAGTGAAAGGACTTAAATCATTTCATATACTAAAGCGCTTGTCACAGGGGGTTGTTAGGTCCCGCGGGACTACCTCAGAGTGTAATGACTGGGATGTGAAGTACTTTGACTCACGTAATGCTCTAACGTTGGAGTCATTAAGAGGTCAGCCAATAAAATTAATAGTTGTCAGTCAACAATGGTGCTATCCTCTACTGAGCTGGCTCTGTGGCGCAAGCCAGTGGCGTAGTGTGGGCGGTTGCCAGGGTCGCAAAATTTTTGGGGCATTCTTAGCGGCGCAAAATTTAAAAAGAAAAGTGGAAGGATACTTGCCTGCCCCAGACGCTGGCAACCCACGCTACGCCATTGGCGCAAGCAACCCTTTGTTACATTCTGATGCAACACGCCTTCTTTCTCACTACAATGGAAGTGCAGGCAAGGAAAGTCAATTAGCAGCGAAAGTGGGAGGTGGAGAAAATCTGTTGATTTTAGTAAAGTAAATATTCTTGCCTACTACTACGCTCAAAGCTGCAGAAAAACACGCAGGGGCAGATTTACAATAAGTGGCGCATCCCTGCAGATTAGCAGGGATGCGCCAGTTATTTTGCGTGATGTTAGGAGCCCCTTGCGCCACCATGGATGCGCCGCATTTACAATGCGGCGCACCGTGGCGCAAGGACAGACAGATGCGTGATGCATCTGTCAGTGTATAGATGACGCAGTGCTGGAGTCGTGTCGCAAGATCGACGCAACTCCAGCACTGCTCAGGGGCATCCTATACTTGCAATGCTGCGTCACTCCTTACGCCTGCTACAGGCAGGCGTAAGATTTTGACGCAGCATGGATGTAAAAGTGACTTAGTGAAATCTTGTAGATTTCACTGCGTCACTTTTACGGGGGTTCCTACAACGGAACGCCCACCCTGCATACATTATACCTGACGCAGGTATAATGTAGCGCAGGGCTTTACAACGTGACGCATCTCACTAGATGCATCACGTTGTAAATCTGTCGCATAGTGGCGCATTGTTTAAGCCGCCGCTACGTCACAAAAGTGACTCAACGGCGGCGTAAAAGTGTTGTAAGGGGCTTGTAAATCTGCCCCTCAATTTGGGCTGTCTGCTTCCTGTGCTCTGCACACTCATATCGTCAGTGTCCTCATTTTAAGCTAAGATTACATGGTTTTTACCTTTGTCAGGTTTGCCTAGCCCTGCAGTTTCCGAGCTTGCAGCTTGTTCTTTCTTCCTGCTGTCTAGCACGCTCACGCTGCCCAACGCATTGCTGTTTTCATTATCGCCGACATGGTTCCACGAGACACAAAGCACAGTGCACAGATATGATAATGCCCTCCTCCCGAGAAGCGCACGCGCCATCATCCCTGCGCGAGCTGCCAGAGAAGGGATAAAAGAAAAAGAAGACAATGTGGCAAGGGCTTGTCTTCCCTCAGAAGGAGCTCGGTGTCAGCACTGGCAGCCATGGGAAGATAAATGTTTGAAAATATTACAATCTTCTTCCTACCTGTCATATTCACCTCACAGAACCTGGAAAATAAAAGGGTGTCTTCCCTCAGCACACCTCTAGTGAATTTCTTTTCGTTACAATGAGACGAAAGTAGAAGGGCAGGCCACGACAACTTGGCGCTCGCGCCTCATTTGTCAGAGGGTAGGTGCCCTCTATTCTGGAATCAGGTCTCGGTGTTCGGTACATTTCCGTTTATTGGTTATTTACTTTATTCATTATCAGAGTTACCTGCCCTGACTTTACAGGGGGATAACACACTTACTGCCTGATTCATCAAGCTTAATTGATTCTGAGAATCTGGCCCTTTGCGAGTGCAATTTTAGCATTTGGGATTCATCATCCCAAACGCAAAATTCGCTATTAAAGAATTCGCATATTTGCGAGGAATTGCATTTAAGGAATCTCTATTTGAGATTCCTTAAATGCAATTCATGAACCATTTTAAATTACCGAAATCGCTATTTTGGGCCGCTATTTACCGCGAGGTCAAACCTCGTGGTAAATAGCGAAAACGTAGAAAAATGCATTTAAATGCATTTTTCTAAGTTGCATGTTACACACACACATGTCCTTTGGACATGTGTGTGCGCATCACCAATGTAGATTACATTTCAGGGGTGCTACAGGGTGTCCTTTGGACACCCCTGGCACCCTTGAAATCGCTATCTTGAATGGGGAGTTATTCCTTATTTGCGATTAGCAACTTGCTAATCGCAAATAAGGAATGTGTAGGAATCACATTTCTTTATGCAATTTCTACATGAATCCCGTTTTGCAAGTCCTTAATAGCGATTCCTTATGAATCGCTATTAGGGGCTCGCAAAACGGGAGAATGGGGAATCAGGCAGATACTGTGTAACAGCGTGAAGGAAATCTAGCATTGCTACCTTTTTTTCAGAGAATTTTTCTTGGATTGTTTAATATTGAATGAATTCTTAAATCGGAAAAGCAAACCAAAGTATTCCCATTCAAAATTATTCTTACTTGGCCGCAGTCCTTGTACTCGCCTGTCAGCACCTCCCTAGCAAAAGAAAACAGACTGACTGTGCTAAGTTGCCTTAACCATAAAATGTAATTAAGAGGCATACATTCGGTTGTGGATGGGTGCCTCTGCTACACTCTGTACTCTGATGTGTGCCAGACTGCTGTGCCATGAACTGAATCTTCCACGTAATATCACTCATTCAGAAGGCAATACGTTTTCTCAAGCCAACACACACACACACACAGAGACACACATGGCCTTGCACACAAATATAAGCACATAAGAACACACTTGCACACGTCAAAAAATACCACACCTGCACCGACACACAGACACTTATATGCTTTAACACATACATACAAACAGCTGCACAAGCACACACAGAAGCAAATATGTGCATACATGCACATGCACATACATGTTCACATAAATACACATCAACAAATAAAAACTGGATTGCTATTTTTTCGAATACGCTGCTATAAAAATTTTTGGAAACTCTGTAAGAAGCTTGTATACAGCAGCGGTTCCTCCGCTAAGGTGGAGGAGCGTTGCCCCACTGCTTCAACTGCATGCTCAATACAAAAAATAAAATGATAATAACGTTCCGCTATTATCATTTTGCAAGCTCAATACAAAAAATAAAATAATAATAACGTTCCATTATTATCATTTTATTTTTTGTATTGAGCTTGCAGTTGAAGCCAGGTTAGTTTGGGACGGGGACGGGATCCCAAGACGTCGAGGGAGGAAGAGTGGTGGCCGCACATCAAGTGCGCATGATGGTTTGGCCGGCCATCTTGGGCTGACCAAACCGTCATGCGCACTTTGCATGTTCTTAACAGGCTATATTGTACAGCCTGGGTGGAGAACATGCACAGCCTCCCTCTCTGAGAGCCAAACCACGGTGCTCAGACCAATGAAGCGTCATGAGTAGCTAGCAGATTCTAGGAGACTGCATGCTTCCTGTTGTGGAGAAGAGGAATAAGGAGACGCAGCAGCTGGCGGTATTCAGGTAAGTGCTTTTATTTTATTTTTATTCCTCCCCGCCCACCACCCCAGTTTAGTAGCAGCCGCTACTGTTGTATATAAATCAAATGGATTCCTATTCTATGTGCCTCGAAACTGCCAGGTGGCAGTTTCGTTTTTTTAGGTGGTGATGCACGTTTTCTGATTACAGCACAGTGAGCAGGAAGGAAGGGTGATAGTTACTGGTGTTAGTCATATTTTTATAGCCATACTCAGAAGAGGGCAAATTTCATGTGCAGCAGGCCTGGAAAAAGGCAAACATGAAGGCTTTTCTGTCCCTGGAAGGAGGTGGAATGATTCGCAAAAGTCTGAGAGCATGATGAATCGTGCAAATTCTGCCCATGGTGTACGGCTCCTGTTGCTGTGAGGCTTTGCAGGGAAATCCAATGATTTCCTTCAGTCTTATTGTGCAATAATAGTTTTCAAAAGAGTGTTGATCATTCCCAATGTATTGCCAAAAGACAAGAAACATTAAATCAAACAAGAACAATATATCTGATTGTCCAACTGCCATCTAGCTGTTAGTCCATCTGTTCTTTTGTTCCTCTTTCTATTTAAGCGTGTCTGCTTGGCGATCTAGAATCCTTTTGCTCAGTCACTCGTGCTCTTTTATTTTCAGAGAAATATACAAGGAATACACAGTAGGACGTTTTCAATGTTTATTGAACCAAAGTGATGTTTGTATAAAGTATATGTGCTGCAATGATCAATAGACAGAAGCACATAAAAGTTATTAGAAGGACAGTGAACAGAATAAAAAGTTCAACCATCGTGCTAAGACAATATATATATGAGGCATATAAAAAATATAAAACATTGTATAAATCTGGTGTACTCCTACTATGCAGTCCCTAACCTAAGTGTCTAGGGTGTGTGTGTGTGTGTGTTCTGCCAAGAATCCCCATACTGGATGAAGGTAAAGAATGCAAGCCCTCTTCTTGGACACAAGCTGGACACCATTCCCCGAGATATCAGCAAGTTGCTGGGCCAAAGTTTTAGAGTGTAGAGTCCTCAAGAAAGACAGAAAAGGTCTCCTCTAACTAAACTCAGAAATGCTTGTTTATTTATAATGATAAACATCGTTGTGAGTTCAGGGCAAGCCAGCATTGTTATGGGCTATAGATAGCCATGCTCCCTTGTGGATGAAAAATAGAACATTTGTGCAATGAATGTCGAGACCTTGTACATGGTGTTCAAGGAGTCGTGATAATGGTCTCACAAAGTTAAATCTGTAAGCGAAGAAGTTTCAGGGAAACTAATCCAGAATCGTCACGCACACAAATGTGTGTAAAAGGTAATTGTGTGAAAGGGAAGACAACTTAAGAAACATGTTCATGGTGAAAGATGGCATTGTTTCTACGTGGGCCTAACTAAGACACGTGATAGCTTTCCCTATCAAACTCCATAGTTTGCCTCTCCTACTTTCTCCTTGACAGCCTACAGAGTTCTAAGGTTAGCTACCCACCAAACACTATCACCCTCTCTGAGAATATGCAAATATCTTTAGGTAAATCAATCTTTTCCCAAATGAACATTTGGTGTTCCCTCTCTTTTGTTCCCAGTTTCTGCTCTCCTGTGATTGGTCGCAATTTTAGGTGGATTTTAGGGTGTAATAACAAAATATATGCTAGGAAACAGCATGACATGACATGACAAAAGGTAACAAAACATAACACTGTAGATTTGTGTGCGTGAGTTTCTGTAAGTTTGTGTATGGATGACTAAAAGGAATGTTGTAAAACATAATAATATTTAAATGTAACATGAGACTACCTGCATAATTTAATTTGAAAATGATTACTGGAAAACTTTCTATAAGTTAAGCATTTTTAACTACTCACGCCTTATTTCTAAAGTTTCTTATTAGCGGTTCACTTTCATATTGTAATATATCTCATAGGTAAACAGTATCCAAATCAGGGCCGGATTGGGAACATAAACCAGCCCTGGCATTTCAGCTGGACCAGCAGGGGAGGTGGGGTGTAGGATGCTAATGAGAAGCACTACAGGGGGCTGATATTGCAGCAATGCTGCTAAACCGGCCCCCCTAACAAAAGCGCCTCCATTGCTCCAAAACAGGCCCCCACCTTCTGGCCTACCGGGAAAACACCCGGTGCCTGCTATGACCAGTCTGGCCCTGTTCCAAATGTTTCTGTCAGACCCTGTTGAGGAGAGAGGGGTAGATAATAACATTTTTTGGGAGAAAGTACAAGAAGAATTTATTGTAAGAAACAGCCTCAACGTGGCCCTAACTCTGTGTTGATTATGTTTTTGTATTTCATGTAATAAAACACTCAAGCAATAACCATTTCTCCAAAAAAGAGAAAAACGGAAGGATATCATTTTTTTCTATAGAAAAATAATTTTATCTCAAATGTATTTGGGAGATATTTGTATTCATGTTATACATGAGAGTATAAAAACATCTTTTTTACCTTTGAAATTCCCCACCAGAAGACATAAGAAGCAGCACTGAATCCCTACTTTCATTTAGGAAAACGTTCAAAACTAATTTGTATAAGTACTATGGCCCACATGCATCATTGTGTCTTTTTGCATTTCTTAATTTTCGAAAAATAAGGAATCGCAAATTAAGAAATGCAAAATGATATGCATCAATATTTTCGGTATTCTTGTGGGATTCGGTAAAAATCGCATTTTTTACCGAATCCCAAAGAAATACCGATTTCTTAACTTAATTTTCGCAATTTCCATTGATTCCTATGGGCCAAAAGGCCCATAGGAGTCAATGGAAATTGCGAGTGGCACTTAGAAAATTTCATGGGTGCAGGGGGGGGTCCAAAGGACCCCCCCATGCACCCCTGAAATGTACTTTTCAGCATAAGTTACATACACACATGTCCTAAGGACATGTGTGTGTGTAACTTTACAGTTTAAAAAATGCATTTTTGTGCATATTTAATCAATTTCGTAATTTACCACGAAGTTGAACTTCGTGGTAATTTGCACTTCCAATTTAAAAAAAAGAATATTTTTCTACAATGATGCATAGCATTTAAGAAATCGCACAATTGCGATTTCTTAAATGCTAATGCAATTTTAGAAATCGTAAAAAAGATGCGACTTCTAAAATGGCATGATGCATCCCAACAAGCACTTTTGCATTCGCAAACGGCCGATTTTAAGGAATCGCACCGTCTGCGACTGCAAAAATGCTTGATGCATGTGGGCCTATGCTCTTTAACAATTCACTCCCAGCTCTTAATGTTATTTTTGCTTCATTCCATATCTGTGAAGCTCTCTGTTCATGTCCCACTAAATCCAGACATTCTGCCTCATTCTGGCTCAATTAAACTATAAATTAGCATTATCGAGGAAATACAATGAATATTCTGCCTTGTACTTTCAACTCTCAACTCTCATCCCCTCTCCTTTACATCATATTATCATTCTATGCATACGAACCTGCTAGAATCCATGGGGAATATGTACAAGCCCTGTACGCCACCGGATTGTCGCTTTATTTACGCACTGGTGGCGGTATGCTCTGCACCATATTCACAAAGTGTTGTTAAGCCACTTTTTGTGGCTTAACGCCGCTTTGTAAATATGCTACCCTTTCACGCAGGTATCTCCGTAAAAGGGGCATGCAACGGGTGTTGCTGTGGGCGTTCCATCGCAACGCCCATTGCTTTTTGACACTGCCCCAGATTTACAAGGAGGTGTAAATCTGTTGCAGCGCCAAAAGCGTCATGCAAGAACAGACGTTAGAATGGCGCACAAGGAGACATAGTCTTATCTCTCCTTGTTTTTAGGTCTTGCATGCACTGCATAGGAAAAAGACCTATAGAAATTGCTTTGGCTTTTCAGCCAAAAAAGTGCACGCATTGCATTGCTTTCAGTGGCAATGCGTGCAAGTTTGGCGATTCCCTTGCGGGAACGAGCTTTGGCAACATATGTTTGCTCGCTCCCGCAAGGGAATTGTTGTGTGTTCTCTCACACTCCCTCCACCCCTCCCACTTGTTAGCCTAGTACTGTTTCACTTTTGCGGCAGCGGGCCGAATTTGTGTTTCAGAGCTTGTTAGAGGTGCAGTCATTTAATCTTTACAGGGATGTCATTCATGTGCATGGCAAAGGAGCAGACCCCGAGTCAGTGCAAGGTTTCCTGAGTCTTCCGGTCCTTGACTGCCTGGGGCTCAGATTCCTGAGTCGCCCTGAGACCCGATTAGGCAAATAGGTCTTGATGTCCCGGCGCGTTGGCAGCCTCACTACTGAGTGCTCGGAGTGCCCACTCTACGTAGCTGCTGGAACATGACTACTTGTATCTCCTTCTGCCTGTGACAGCAGCAAGCCTGCAGCGCCATTTCCCATTTATGCGCCGAGGATGAGTTATGGTGGGTGAGTACATATATGTGAGTATAGAGATGTATTTGAGCGTGGGGGTCCAGATTGAGAAATGTGACTTTGGATGTATGGGCGTTCAAAGAGCTTATCTGCTCTACCAGAGAGGCCTGTGCTGTCTGCGGCCGCTTAGACACAGTACGTTACTTTACTTTTCTGAAATCATAGATTTTTAGACTGACGTCAATATTACGGCAGTTTCCTAAATCAAGCCGAGTGCACTCCGAAAGGGTTGCGGGTATATTCAGTCTTGTAAAAAGTTTGTCAATGTTTAATTGAAAGATGATTGTTGATACTACATACAACACACTGATACTGAAAACATGTGTTTGTCTTACATGTGCATAGTGCGTGTACAGCATACAATTGAAAGAGACACCAAATGCTGTAGACGAACATATAGTACATAAAAGCGAGAGGAGAGGTACTTGGCATTTTACTGCTGTTTTAAACAAGCATTGGCATAGCCAATAGGTCTCGCCTTTGGGACCTTATAAGTGCTTAGCCATGCAACAGTTGATGTTGTTGCACCAAGGATATTGTGCTGCATAACTAAACACTTATAAGGTCCCTAAGGCGGGACCTATTGGCTGTGCCAATGCTTGTTGCTTTTGCTATGTGGGCTGCAGCACACATAGAAAGAGCAAAAAGCCATAAATTATTGTATATGTGCAGGAAGGTGTCCCTCTTGCACATAAACAATTATTCCCTGCAACGCTGGCACGATTGCACTATGGTGCAAGAGTGCCTGTGCTGGGAAGCTAAATTTAGCACTAGGAAAAACACAGGGATGTTGTAATAATTACGACACACCCCTTTGCGTTTTGAAAATGTCAGTGCCAGGCTTCGCCAAATTTGGCGCAGCGCCGACATTTTGTTGTACATATGCCCCCATGTCTTGTCCTCTTTATTAGATCACCTCTTCATAATTTAAAAACCCTCTCAGATTTCTAATCTCCACTTCTACAATTACCTCTGCAACATATTACTTTGCTTTAGACCCTATCTCAATGCTGCTGATTCATCAAGGCTCTTGCGAACGCTATTTTTATTATTAATTCAATGTGCAATTATTTGTCCCGAATCCACTGCCAACTCGATACAATTTAATGTTGCAACACCTTGTTCTTTGTAAGGCAGACTGTCTCAACTGTTGGTTATGTTTAAAGGGCAAAGATACAATTTGGTCTTGATGGACTATAAGAAATGTACATGCGTAAATAAAATCATTGGGAATTGCACCTCTGAACAGAGAAGACACACCTAGAGGAAATCTCTTTTTAGGCATTTGTGTAGTACAGGAATCATCATCTACTACGACTCAGGTCGTACACAAAGCTAAACATAGGTTATCTTAAGGGTAAAGTGTCAACATTTTAGTAGTATTCTAAAGCTGTTGGGGAGATGAACCATTTTAAGAAGGTATGTTATCAGGAGAAATATAATAGCATATGAACATTCATTCTTCAGTTGTTCAGTCTTCTTCAAGGCTTGTGCCACTACTAATCTTAGCCAGGGTGTATGCCTTCTGCCCCTATTCACTCTTTGATTTCTTTTTACCTAAGGCTCAGAACATTAGCATTTGCAAAAACAGGCAGTAGGGACAACCCATTCATAACATTGTCTCCTTTAGCTCCAGGGATAATCCACAGAAAAAAGGACTTAAGACCATGTAGAACTTGTGTCTCCAGGGATATTCCAAATCTTTCAGTCACAAAGAGCCTGAAGTTTTTGACATTGTTATATTAGATGGGAAAAGCTTTCATTAGTGTGTTGACCAACAGGACAGTTTAATGTTCTGCTTGGGTTTATTCTATGTAGCAAAGCACAGGGCATACTTTTGCGGGTAGCATAGTAAATGGCGTGACCTTTAATCTGACATTACCAGATACCATTTTAAATGGATACACACTCTGTCCTGTTCTATTTTCTGAGCACTGTAGTACAGCCCTTGTCCCAGTGTTTGTGCCCTCATGTCACTTGAAAGAGACCCATATGAAAGAGAGTTGGGCCTTCCCCCATCTGGTAGATCCATCAAGCTCTTAAAGTTTGCTGATATTTCTGCATTTCTGGGAAGGAAGCCCATGTCCCAACTTCCACGGTCTCTTTATTGAAGAAAATGGCGCAAAGGGACCCTAAAGTAGTTACACGTCTCCAAACATTATTATTTTACCATTTATGAATACATCCCCATCTCTGTACAAAGCAACACTTCAATTTAATGAAACCCACATCCTTCACATCTACCTTCTCAAAAGTGGTGCAGCTAAAGTGAACACGTATGCAGAGTGGGTGTGTTTTGTCACCCTTTTCCATTGGTGGTCTGTCTGTCTAACCAGGAATGGGAATTAGACTGTGATAAAGACCTTAGAGAATAACATTTATGTCATCTCATTGCATATAAGCATTCCTTAAAGTACTTGCTTGCCCAATCATATGCCGTGCAAGAACCAGCTGTCAAGATATTGTAAAGGCCAGAAAGGTTGAGCTCCTGAGCATGCCCCTGAGGTGGGAAACTGAGATCTTTGGGTTCCTGGTTATCTTGCTGTGTCTAACTGATGAGAAGAAATAGAAGATTAACTTACTTTGGGCAGTAATAGACCTCATGAGGTTAGTGGATGTCTGGAGCATTATTGCCTCACTAGACATTGGTGGAAGTCTGGAGCATTATAGCCTCACCACATCAAATGTTTTCAAGGCTGTACATGTTTGGACGATGGGTTATAGCTAAGGTTGTTACAAAACAAATACCAATATCAAAATTGAGGGAAGAGGATTCTGGGTCCATTCAGTTCCCCTGGACAGATATACAATAATCAAAAATAGAATGGACACTAGTTTCTACAAAACCATTGGTTTGTACTTCGGGAACCCTCATAGACGACCTGATTTACTGTGGTGCGGTATATCTTTTATCCGCCTCATCAGGTGTCGTGGCGTATTCATCGGGTAACCGAATAACGTGCTGGGTGCCAAGCCTCACCCGAGGCTGCCTCCGGTATAGGTAGAAGTGTCCAGAAATGATACCCTAGGAGGTTTAGAAAAGTAGATAAAAATAGTGGCTAGTGCAGAAATTTTTTTTATTAAGAGATAGTTTCTAGACACTATAGATAAAATTAGATCGATATAGAGGTAATCGAGTAACTGGATTACCATATGTCTTTAGAAAAAAAGGTCTACATGTTTCAGCTCTCTTGGCCCAGCCGGGTCTACAGAGCTTTCGTCAGGACAGGGACATATACGAATACACAAATAGATGAAACACTATCACAATTTGTGTAGTGATCGTTGATAAGTGTAATGACTTATCCTCTGAATGCCAACGCTGTGGAAACAAAACCAACAATGCATATTTCAACATTTGGCTACAAGCTCAAGATTAGGCAGGCACGCATGTAACAATGACATGGAAGGCACGTACACCCCGTATTTGGAGTCGCTACCATATAAGTGGTTGTGAAGCTACAACGAGGAAGAAAGGGGGAATCGGAAGAAGAGATCAAGTCTAAGTATGTTCATACAGTCTGTGATAGATAACTTGAATTGAAACAGTTATAATATTCTCTCTCCTACAAAACAACATAATCGTAGGGAGACAGTGTTAACAGCAAAGTAAAACGCACTAGCAAAAAAACCTAAACTTAAGGCCTGACTACTGACAAATTAGTAAAGGGACATTAATTCCAAGATGTGGTCCGACCCTTTTGCTGAGGTCATATACCACGTCAGTTTTGACTCAAAGTGTTGGCCCCTAATAAACCAAAACCATTCTAGTAGAGTTACCTGTATTTAGCTTGTTGATCGCTTCAACAGGGAACAGGGAGTCGCTTTGTGGTCTTTTTGCTGTCAGGGTTACAAGTAAGTATCGCGTATTACTCGCGCTGCTCAGACACTTACCGGTTTTGAAGACGAAAAAGACAAACGCTGCCATTCTTACCCACGTGGAACGTCGTTGAGTACCTTGTGCTGACTCTGCCCCTGGCTATGGGCGTTACTGCTTCGAGTCCGTTTTTATACAGAAATCCTCAGACACAAAAGAGGGACTAAAGAATTGGGCCTCAGACCACATCTAAGATGGCTGTCGCAATTGCGAATAGCTCGAAAATTATTTAATCGACATTAAAGCCGATGTTTAGCTAATCTAATTCTCAACACAGGGAGTATTGCCCAGAATGTCTAGCTAAGGGAAGTGTCCTCAATCAAGATATGAAGTGTGATTACCGTTTGGTTATTTCAATACTGGATTTTGAGACACAAACAAGGGACTATAGCGTGGACAGCATGCTCTACCCAAGATGGATGCCCTGGTATCTTAGATCGAAACTAGCCCCTAGAGGCCTATGGGTAACAAATGCACCCAGGATATTCCTTCATGACCTTGTATTCAGAAAAGATTGGTCATCAATCTCGTGGAAATGCACGCTCGATTATTTGGTCCTCTTGGTAAAAACAGCTAAAAGGTTGTCTGATGCACTCCTGCTGGAAATACAGGAATGTGAAAATGAACTTAAAAAAAGTATCAATCCCACAATATTTAAGAAACGATTAGAAGAAATAACAAAAGAAATGGACGATATGCAGGAGTTTTTAATGCAAAATAAACTCCAGAAATTGAGCAAAGAACTAAAGAAATTTAGTCAGGAGAAAATGCACCCTTATTCTAAGGATGATTTTGCAGCAACTCCAAACCTTTCAGACGGGGACTCGACAGGTTGGAATACATCTGAGGGGTCAGAAGGGAGTTCTGATGACTCAACCCCAAGAAGGGGGCATAACAATTTCAGATCACGACGTCCTCGACGAAGCAACAGATGGCAACGTCCCTTCTTTCATGGAAATTCAATGCCTTTTTACCAACCTTTTATGCCACCATTCACGGGGTGGATGAACCCTTATCATCCTGACATGAACCAACAACAACCGATGGGTAATGTACCAATGATGGATCCTACCAACCAACATCAGGCTCAGCCTTTTTTAGGAAGAGGCCAAAATCAGTCTCGGGGCAGAAAGAAAAATCTCAGATGGCACGACCAACAGCCGAATGTGCAGACACGGAGCATGGCCGCAGCCCAACCGAGTACAAGCAAAAAGACTCATTAGTAGTGAATTTAACAGACGTAATTTTGTCAGATGACCAGTTGACTGTACTCAACAAGGGACTTGGCTTTGTCCCTACTCCACCGTTGGACCGTTTCAAATTGAAGTGTGAATTGTCAGAGTTCTGTAGAACTCTTAAACTTAAAGCCTTTTTCAATGATTCTGCTGCACAACTAACAGTGGGCGATACCTCGCTGAGAAGGAAATCAAAATTCTGTCCCCCTGTTAATGCGGTACCCATTGAAATTCAAACCTTCGAACAGGCACTGATGCAAGGAATAGACAACCTGGATCCAAAAAAGAAGGTTTTTCAAAACATGAGCAACAAGGAGAAACAAGCTTTGTCAGAGTTAAGGGACAATGACAACATAGTCATTAAACCAGCAGACAAGGGGGGAGGAGTTGTAATCCTGACAAAAGAAGGATATAACCAACAGTGCCTGGCCCTACTGTCGGACCAGACATTTTATAAAAAACTTGATACCGACCCTACCGAAAGATTAACTAACACCATTGCTATCATGACCCATGAAGCAGAGTTGAAAGGCTGGATCTCAAAAAAGGAGGCTGATTTCCTGACACCAAGAGGAGCAAAGACACCATACTTTTACTCACTGCCGAAAACGCACAAAAATAAGTCGCCTCCACCAGGGCGCCCGATAGTGTCGGGAATTGGTTCTTTATTAGAACCTTTATCTAAATTCGCAGACGAGTACTTGAAGCCTTTGGTGCAACTGACTCCAACTTATTTGAAAGATACTAGAGATCTTCTAGTCCAGATTGCAGACCGTGAATTTGACTCCAACACGATGCTATTGGTGGGACTAGATGTGGAGTCCCTCTACACCAGCTTACCCCAAGAAGACACATTAAGGATGCTGGAAGATCTTCTCTATATGCAGGAGTGGACACACAATACTCCACGCCATTTTATTCTTGAATGTTGCCGACTAGCACTCCAAGAGAATTATTTTGAATTTGACGGCCAGCTTTTCCTACAACGACATGGTACCTCCATGGGCAGCGCCTTCGCGCCGTCAGTAGCTGGACTCTATGTGAGTCAGTTTGAACACCAGTTTGTACTCAATGATGCCAACCCGTTCGTTTCCAGTGTATTACACTGGAAACGCTACATTGATGACATTCTCCTAATATGGGACACCAGATTAGATCTTCTCTCGTTCATGGAATGGCTCAACGGGAGAGACAGGTGGTTGAAATTTACCCATACCTCGAGCAGTGACCATATTGATTTCCTTGATCTGACGATTTTTGTTGAGAATGGCAAACTTGAGACAAAAACTTTTACAAAACCTACAGCTAAAAACAGTTTACTCTCGTATCAGAGCTTTCACCCACGACCCTTGCGAGATAATCTGCCCTACAGTCAGTTTCTGAGACACAAACGGAACTGCAGTAAGGACAGTGACTATAAAAAACAGGCAAAAGAGCTCACCGAGAAGTTACAATCTCGACATTACACTACAGCTGCAATTTCGAAATGTAAAAAACGAGCCAAACACCAGCCCCGTGAATGCCTCTTACAAAAGGTTATCAAAGAACCCATCAAGGATTTAGTAACATGTGTGACCACCTACTGTCCTGCAACGTATGAGGTTCAGAAGTTGATCAGGAAAAACTGGCAAATAGTGACGTCAGGAAAACTTGATTGGCCAAAACCAAGATTTGCCAACAGAAGAACCAAAAACATCAAGGACGTCCTAGTACACACCAGGCCAAAAAAGAAACTTCTGAAATCCACAATAAGAGACATAACAATGGCCCCTGTCAAAGGCCATTATCCCTGCGGTACATGTGGGGTCTGTAAATTCACGAATACCACTAAGACTCTACAGCTAACGGACACCCTGGTATGGACACAAAAGCAACACACGAATTGCAACTCTTCCCATGTAATTTACCTGATAACCTGCCCCTGCCTGCGACAATATGTAGGTATGACTTGCCGCAAGGTAAAACTCCGCATAGGAGAACACAGGAGTAATGTGAGACTTAAAAAGAATACCACCAAACTCTGTACTCACTTTGTGGAAACAGGCCATACATGTGATGACCTACAATGGACTGTCCTCGAAATGCTAGAAAATAAAGACCATAATGCTGAGCAGATCCTGTTTGAAAAAGAGCAAAGGTGGGTGGACCGCCTTAGAACGAACATTGTAGGGATGAACGATAATATCCCGTGGAACCAGTTTTACTGACTCCAACTGTGTTCCTCACCTCTAGACAGTAAGATTTCCCCCTCTCTATGGGACAGAAGTGCTGTAAACCACTAAACCACGCTCCCTCAGTGTTAATTAGCCTTCATTGACTCTAACCTTGAGTACAGACTGCGGACACTTCTATTGGTAGTATAGCCCCCTCTTGTTCTGAGTAAACAATCTTGCTAAACATAGAATTCAATTGGGAGATTATCCCCTAAGGGGCTACCAGGGCATCCATCTTGGGTAGAGCATGCTGTCCACGCTATAGTCCCTTGTTTGTGTCTCAAAATCCAGTATTGAAATAACCAAACGGTAATCACACTTCATATCTTGATTGAGGACACTTCCCTTAGCTAGACATTCTGGGCAATACTCCCTGTGTTGAGAATTAGATTAGCTAAACATCGGCTTTAATGTCGATTAAATAATTTTCGAGCTATTCGCAATTGCGACAGCCATCTTAGATGTGGTCTGAGGCCCAATTCTTTAGTCCCTCTTTTGTGTCTGAGGATTTCTGTATAAAAACGGACTCGAAGCAGTAACGCCCATAGCCAGGGGCAGAGTCAGCACAAGGTACTCAACGACGTTCCACGTGGGTAAGAATGGCAGCGTTTGTCTTTTTCGTCTTCAAAACCGGTAAGTGTCTGAGCAGCGCGAGTAATACGCGATACTTACTTGTAACCCTGACAGCAAAAAGACCACAAAGCGACTCCCTGTTCCCTGTTGAAGCGATCAACAAGCTAAATACAGGTAACTCTACTAGAATGGTTTTGGTTTATTAGGGGCCAACACTTTGAGTCAAAACTGACGTGGTATATGACCTCAGCAAAAGGGTCGGACCACATCTTGGAATTAATGTCCCTTTACTAATTTGTCAGTAGTCAGGCCTTAAGTTTAGGTTTTTTTGCTAGTGCGTTTTACTTTGCTGTTAACACTGTCTCCCTACGATTATGTTGTTTTGTAGGAGAGAGAATATTATAACTGTTTCAATTCAAGTTATCTATCACAGACTGTATGAACATACTTAGACTTGATCTCTTCTTCCGATTCCCCCTTTCTTCCTCGTTGTAGCTTCACAACCACTTATATGGTAGCGACTCCAAATACGGGGTGTACGTGCCTTCCATGTCATTGTTACATGCGTGCCTGCCTAATCTTGAGCTTGTAGCCAAATGTTGAAATATGCATTGTTGGTTTTGTTTCCACAGCGTTGGCATTCAGAGGATAAGTCATTGACACTTATCAACGATCACTACACAAATTGTGATAGTGTTTCATCTATTTGTGTATTCGTATATGTCCCTGTCCTGACGAAAGCTCTGTAGACCCGGCTGGGCCAAGAGAGCTGAAACATGTAGACCTTTTTTTCTAAAGACATATGGTAATCCAGTTACTCGATTACCTCTATATCGATCTAATTTTATCTATAGTGTCTAGAAACTATCTCTTAATAAAAAATTTTTCTGCACTAGCCACTATTTTTATCTACTTTTCTAAACCTCCTAGGGTATCATTTCTGGACACTTCTACCTATACCGGAGGCAGCCTCGGGTGAGGCTTGGCACCCAGCACGTTATTCGGTTACCCGATGAATACGCCACGACACCTGATGAGGCGGATAAAAGATATACCGCACCACAGTAAATCAGGTCGTCTATGAGGGTTCCCGAAGTACAAACCAATGGTTTTGTAGAAACTAGTGTCCATTCTATTTTTGATTATTGTACAAAACAAATACCTACTCTTATTGAATATGTATGGCCCTGTTAAACCAGACCCGGAATTTTGGAATAGTGTTAAGATTTTACTTTCCTCCGTTGATAGCCCGGATATTATTGCTGCTGGTGATATTAACCAATGGATGGATCCCTTTTCTGATAGACAATCCGAGTGTAAATTCAATCCAGATAAATCCCATAAATCATTTCAATCTGGCGTTGCATCTCGTTCATTATATGATGTTTGGAAGACCTGTAACCCTAATTCCCTTGAATTTACTTTTTTTTCTAATGTTCATCATACCCGTTCCAGAATTGATTATATTTTGGTTAGTAAACCCTTACTCCCATCTATTCAATCCTCAGAGATTGGCTCTATTTTTATTTCTGATCATGCGCCTGTCATCATTTCTGTTATTGACCTTTCCCTGAGTTCTCCAAAATGTGGTCGTTGGAAACTTAATAGTTTTTTGTTATCAGACAAGGTTTTATTAACTGAAGCTAGTGCCTTTATGAATGAGTTTTTTACTATTAACAATCCTCTGGACACCTCTGTTCCTAATAATTGGGATGCTTTTAAGGCCTCCTTTCATGCCTTTACTATTTCATATTCAACAAAAAAGAAGAACATTGTAAGGACCAAGTATGCAGCTTGACTACAACAACTCAAACTGTTGGAACATAATTACTTTACTTCTAAATCTCCCTCTGTTCTTCATGAATTGATTAAGGCCAAATCTGCTCCTAACAAACTTGCTACGGTTGATGCTTGTAACGTCCTTCTTAAAATTAAATCCAATTATCACGGGGGTGAAAATAAAGCTGATAAGATGCAGGCCAATTACCTAAAAATTAAATCTGAAAGTAAAATATTGGACCCATTTTAAATGAATTTGCCAACATCTTAGCATCCTCAGATGAGGATATTGCCACTGCATTTCATGACTATTACCAGTCATTATATTCCGATGATACAAATCCCTCTAGTCAAAATTTACACACCTTTTTTCTGGTCTCCCAAAACCGCTTTGCTACCTGATGAATTTTAAATACTAGAAAAAGAATTTACTCTTCAAGAGATAACTGATGCTAATAAATCTTTAACAAAATCGAAAGCACCAGGCTCTGATGGTCTTTCTGTTGAATTTTTTTCTACCTTTTCCTCTATTTTTGCTCCCAAACTTCTTGCCCTTTTTACCTCATTTCTTGTTGATACTACAAGCTTCTGGTTCCTTTATGGAAGCATTGATTGGTCTTATTCCCAAACCTGACAAAGATCACTCCCTCTGTAAAAACTATCGCCTCATATCATTAATCAACTGTGATTGCAAGATATTTGCTAGAATACTTGCCTCTCGACTTGAGAATATTATTCCACTATTAGTCAAAACTGATCAAGCCGGTTTTGTTAAGGGCAGATTGGCTGTGGACAATGCTCGTATGTTTGCTAATGTTATCTCCTTTTGTAAGAAATTTAAATCTCCACTTGCAGCATTGTCCTTAGATGCAGAAAAGGCTTTTGATCGTATAAACTGGCAATTTATGTCTAATAGACTACAATGGTTTGGTTTTTGGTCCAACTTTTATTTCTTAAGGTAAATTGTTATATACTTGTCCTTGTGCTAGTATTTTTGTGAATAACCGTTTTTCTAAAAACATTTCTTCATCTAGGGGTACATGTCAGGGCTGCCCTCTTTCATCCTTGTTATTTATTTTATGTCTTGAACCCTTCCTTGAGCGTATTTGTGTTAACACACTTATTTCTGGCTTTGCATATAATTCCATAGAAACTAAAATGTCAGCATACGCAGATGATATTTTGTTATATATGTCTAATCCTAATACCTCCCTCCGTCCTTTTTTGGATGAGGTTCAGTTGTATTCTAGTATTTCTGGATAGAAGTTGAACTTTCCTAAAACAGAAGTCTTTCCCTTGAATTCTCCAATATATGTTTAATTATACAATTTTACTTGGTGTCCTACTAAAATTAAATACTTTGGTATTTGGTTCTCCTCTAATTTATCTTCCAGAATTACTTTTACGTTTAATGCACTAATTACTAAAATAAAGCCACTCCTTCTTTCTTGGTCTCCCCTTCATTTATCTTGGTGGAGTAGATTGGAAACTATTAAAATAATGATTGTGTCTCATGTCCTTTTTACACTATCCATGTTACCTTTTCGGATCACAAATTAACTCTATTTGTACAAAGTTTTTATGGAATAACAAACATCCCCGCATTGCTCTTATGAAACTCAAACGTCCCAAATCAGAAGGCGGTGTGCGTTTTCCTGATTTTAAATCTTATCATTCTGCATTTTTAATTAGGCAATTTTTTGCCCTAACTTATGATTTTGCTGATATCCCTATTCCTCGCTGGATTGTTTTTGAGCGTTCCCTATTAAAAGATTTTTCTTTTTTAAACATAATTTACATGTCTAATTGTACTTTAATTTCAGATAATCCTATTTTAAAATATTTCCAACATTTATTATATAATATTTTGTCTGATGGTCTAGACACTTTTCAATGTTTTTGTCTTCTATTGTCTGGTACAATACGTTTCTCAAATATAAACGTAAATCATTTTATTACAAACATTGGAAGGAGAAGGGAATTATGTTTATTCATCAATTGATTCGACCTAGCTCTGTTATTCCCTTCTCTGAGTTGCAATTGCAATATCATTTACCTGACTCATTTCTTCATGAATACCTTTTACTATCAACAGCTTTGCAATTCTACTTACCCTCTAATATTTTCCCTTCAGTTTCTCCCTCACTTATTCCACTCACACCGTTATATAGTATTTCTCAAGACCAAGGGCCTAAGGCTGCTCATATTTATAAGATGTTGCTATCACAGGTTATTGAAACACCTAAATCTCATAAAGAATTAGTCTGGGAAACAGACTTATCTTTATCGCTTTCTGTTTCTGCTTGGGAGACTTATCTTTATCGCTTTCTGTTTCTGCTTGGGATAAATTATGGTCCAAGTTATTTAAAATTTCTATTGCCGCTCGTATAACTCAATCTTTTTATGTTATTTATAGTAGAGCTGTTATTACTCCTGTTTGTATATCCAAGTTTTCCCCTACTTCCTCATGCCTTTGTTGGTCCTATTCTGAGTCCACTGGGACTTTAATTCTTCAACTTTATGCATGTCCTAATATATTGAGGTTTTGACAATCTATTTGGTCCAAATGTAGGAAAATATTTCAATGTAATATTCCGTTATCTTTGCAAAATGTTTTTCTAGGTTCATCTTCACCAGATTTGGATGCTTCTACTCCTATTTCTTTGTTGTTTGATATGTTTATTGCTCTAGCATTTAAAGTGAGTTTGTCATGCTGGAAAGATAATTCTAAATTATCATCATTAACTTGGTGGAACTATATTTGTGAGGAGCACAGAATTGCTAATGTTTCTTCTCTTACTCTTTCTCAGAAAATTAAATCTGATCTTCTTTGGCTACCCTTTACCTCGTATCTTTCTACAAATACACCTGGGTTTTAATTTCTACCTTCTTACTATTCTTCCATTTTGCACATCCTTAATCTATATATATATATATATATCTTTCTTATCTCTCTTCTCTGTCTCTTTCCCTCTTCTCTTTTTCTCTCTTTTTCTTTCTTCTCTTTTCTTTCAAACTATTTACTCCTGATTTTCTTTTTCTTTTTTCCACTTATATATTAATTGGTTTTTTTTTTTCATGATGTGATTATTTGTTTGGTAATATTTTTCTTTCTCTGAAAACTCAATAAAAATCATTAAACAAAAAAGAGATGGTTATTTATCAAATCCCTAGCTCACTTTGAAATAATGAAAGAAAGACAAAATGACTCACTCCTGTTTATTTTATTTTAACTGCAGAGCGAGTACATTTCGTACTACATGGTCCCTTTTAGACTGATAACTGAGCACATATAATTGCTCTCAAACAGATATTGAATATAGTCTAGTACTTCAAGGTATACTAAGTATCATGTGTTATGCTAATTTGGAAAATATCAACACAAAATGAAAAAAAGAATGAGTGTTGATTTTCGTCTTACTTTGATGTGTTTATCTAGTTAAGTTGCACACACAGGGGAGAAAGCGTTTGCTTGGAGGTTCAAACCAGACCCACGCAGGATGTACTGATTATTATACCGCTGATACTATGTTCCAGATACAGGTATATATGCAAAAACCTCAGGTATTTTCCAATTAGAATAGGGATGGAAGATTTTTAGCACCATTCCTCATTTTAATCAAAATGAATATTAAATTGAAAATAATATTTTTTTACCTAAACATAGGTAAAGTCATATTAAAGAGATGCATTTATAAAGTGAAATCAGTTATTTTGTGGGTGGGACACTCCATTTGGTGAATTTCTGTAACTAGAAACTTTTTTTAAAAAATCGACATGAATAGACTTTAGAGCAACAACTGAATGGTTGTATGCATTATGAGTTGTAATAATTGGTATGTATTTTTTGCCCTTTTGTTTTATAGAAATAAACTTTTTGCATTGTTTGTCCTGCAGAAGGTGGAAGAAAATATTATTTTATTGTTCACCGAAACACTGCATCAACATTGTTATAATATGAATTGTACATTTCTTTATTTTTGTTAATTTGAATATAGATTGTGATATCTGATATTCCTGTATAATATGTAATGTTTGCCTTATGGGAAGGATGTTCATTTAAGGTGTACCAAAATAGTCACATATGTTTGTTTTTAACATTTAATTTAATTTAATTTATTGTGGATTCTTCACAAACCCAGAGAAACTGATTAATAATAAAAGCAAAGAAGAATTTATATATACAAGGTTTGTGGTTTATGACATTTATTGAAGGACTCTGTAATACAGTTATTGTTTATATAATATGTATAGGATTCTTTTTTTAATATTACTTCCCAATTCTTATTCTTATTTTTAACGTGTGAGTGCCTACAACATTTCAAGCTTATACATATACAATAAAACAAGGAGGAAAAGGAGTTTTATATTGTTGTTGTTCTACACAACCTTTCCCTTATTCTACATAAAGGTGACTCTTTAGAGTCTTGGAGTATTATAGACTCACCCACCCTTTAAATAATGGATGCCAGTTCAAATATGTGATTAGAATATAAACCACTGCCCTCCAGTGATGAATGCTTTCTCTGCATTTGAGGCTTCCATTGCACAATTTTTATTTTGGTCAGATATCTCTTCTATAATATGCAATAATCACCTTAGGTTTAGACTAGTAATTCTGGTAACTACTGATCAGATGTTTTATGCCTGTGTGCCTATTCACCAAGAGTTTGCTGAACAATTTAGTGTCTACATTGAACATAATTGGACAATACTCTTTTTATTGGCTAGGGAATCCTTCTTCCTCATTGAGGTCCAATAGTGTTACCAATTAATCCACTCTGGGGTATATTCCCAAGAACGTGTGCTAAACATCACCCAAAAAAGCTAACGCACCTTTACACATCGCAGCCGATCGCGGGAAAAAAAACCAGCGTTAACGTGGAATTCACAACAAGGCGATAGCATGCGATAGTCTTGCAAAACTGCAGCCAATGTCCGCAATACAACCACTGTGACAGAGATAAAAACACAAACCCCAACGCGAAATAACATGCGATGTGCCAAAGTGCGATGAGGAAATCAGCGATAAGCAGCGCCTGGCCTGCAACACACATATGGCAGGCGGGAAAATTCAAAATAATAGTAGGAAAAACACCCAAACACAAACTGACCAACACCCAAGCACCATGGAGGCAGCCGGAGCAGGCGCAGAGGACGAGTGCAACCCCACAAGCACCCCGGACGACCAGCCTGGGACCTCGGGGACATGGAAGGGCAAGGAGAAGAAGAAGAGGAAGAAGAAGTTCAGTCCGCAGGAAAACAGGATCCTAGTCACAGAGGTGATGGAACACCATCAACAACTGTTTGCCACCTCCAACGTGTCATTGGGAACAAAAAATGGGATATGGCGGAACATCGTGGACAATGTGAATGCCGTCGGAGAGCACAGGAGGTCACTGGATGTGGTCAAGAGGCGTTGGGTTGACATCAAGTGAAAGATCAAGGAGAAACTCGCAGCCAACCAGAAGGCAGCAATGCAGACTGGAGGTGGGAGCCCAGCGCTACAGTTCGTGCTGGATGACATGGAGGAGCTGGTGTCAACAATCATCAGTGGGGAGACTGTGGCCGGAGTCAGGGGACTGGACACTGCTCGACATGACACAACACAACCACAACAATGTGAGTGACCACCAGGTACTTGGGGGACGGGTGGAGTGGGCCACAATGGCACACATGCACAATCAAGCAGTGCACACCCACAAGGACTCTGGGTCATGCCCCTGATCCACAGACTATCACAATGTACAATGCCATGCTGTCTGAATGTCAACATGTAGCATGCGGCTACATTCATGCGGACACATTATGATACACCATCTCCCCTTCACATTGCAGGGGCACCGTCAACACCCCCTGCAGAGCCAGCCACTCTTCACTGATCATGAGGAGGACACCACCAGCATCGACACCCAAACCCTCCAAAACATCATGGACATCATCTGCAACTCACCTCCACGATCAGGGCAGCTCAGCTACATCAAGGAGGCCCCACCCACTACCCAAAGCACCCAGCAGGAGGCACCCGCAGTCATCCAAGACCTCCATGAACAACACATGGCTTTCCAACGCCATGTGCTGGAGGGCCAGAGGGAGACGGCTGAGCAGGTGCGGGTGGGGTTAGACCTCATGGCTACCGAACTGGATGCCATCCATGTGCCCATCAGGGACCAGCTCCAGTCCCTAACGGACACCTACGGCCCGCTCCATGCTCTCCAAGGAGCCCTGACTGATATTGCTGGAGGCATGACTCGGAGGGAAGAACACCTGTCCACTCAGACTGGCCCCAGCGATTCCAGCCGTGAGCTGGCAAACATGCAGAGGCTCATGGAGGACATGGTGCGGATGGAGGCGGAAAGGATGGCAGCCACCACTGCACATCAGCGAGATGTAGCTGGGATATACTATGCCCTGCAGATCCTCATCATGGCATTGCTGCCACAAGGTGTGGCGCTGATGAATGCTGCTGCCCCCACACCGTCCACATCTCTGCCACCTGGTGTGTCAGTGCCTCACAGTGCAACAGGCGTATCCACTCCGGCACCAGATGTGCCACAGTCACACAGTGTGGCCGACAATCCACCTCCGGCCCCTGATGTGTCAGTGGCACACAGTGCCGCAGCCGGTATTGCAACACCCACAGGTGAGGCAGAGTACACATACGGGGATGAGAATGTAGATGGGATTGTTGTCAGAAGGAGGCAGTAGCATTCATCTCGCCATCTGGCCTGTTTCTGCTTGGTGTCGCACATGGCCTCATGACATCCCACTGACCCCTGATACGGTACGCTGCACTCACCTTGGGCCGCGACTTGGACTGCCATATCCTGTTTGATGACCAATGACACAGCGACCAGACTGCTGACTGTTCCCTTCCTCTTCTGCAGTCCCTGTCATCCCCAGATGGTCTCTGGCTGGCCCTCCACGGGCCCATATTGTGTGGTGTGCTTGGCATGGCCCTGTACCGCTCCAGCTGCAACACTCCACTGGATGTGAAATAAGCATCCAGTAACACACTGCTGTCATCATTCCTGCATGAATGTGTGGATGGAAGTGGGGACAGTGATTTCCCTTTTGTCAATTATGCTCATCTTTTGGGATGCCTGTCACAGTGTGCTACATTGCCTATTGTATTCCGGGTGCCGTGGACACTACAACTGGGACAAACGGATTAGTCACTTCCTTGTCTGGACATGGACTGAACCACGCCCAGGGCCCGAGTCATTGTTGCAAGCCCTGCGCTGGTCCGGTGTACGCCAGGCCAGACCACTCCGCTGACGCTCTGAGGGGGGCCCACACAGCTACTTGTCTCAGGCGTATTCGCTGGTGGTGTGCAGGTCACTGTTCTAGCTGTCAGCATGCCACGGCCATGCCCTGAGGGCAGGTCTGCACACACATCACACCCATCCGGCACAGGCGTCACAGTCCATGCGACACAGCAAATATAAGGGGCAACAACGTCACATTTCCCTCTGCTGGTGGTGACAGGATGACGGACGCTCCACAGTGCTTAATCATAAAGGGCCCATGAGTGGCTGCGCACAGGGTTAGCGGCACCCAAAAGCCTGTGGCCGACACAGGCCTACCACCATGTGGCGCTGACTGGCGTAGCACAGGGTTAGTTGCTCCCAAAAGCCTTGCGGCCGACACAGGCCTACCACTATGTGGCGCTGACTGGTGTAGCACGTGGTTAGTGGCACCCAAAATCCTTGCGGCCGACATGGGCCTACCACCACGTGGCGCTGACTGGCGTAGCACAGGGTTAGTGGCACCTGAAAACCTTGCGGCCTATTCGGGCTTACCACCATTTGGCGCTGACAGGCGTTGCACAGGGTTGGTGGCACACATAATTGCTGAGCGGGTGTGCAGCCTGCGATGATGATGTGTGCACTGATGTGGTCTCCGCCATTGATGACTCAGGACCAGAGGCGTAGCTAGTGCTTGTGGCGCCCCAGGGCTATCCCTCAGATTGCCGCCCCTTGGGTAGTATCGCCGCTAATAGTTACCTCGATCATGCAAGTTACATGCACATGCATGAGGCGGTCCAAGGCTACACAGTTGAATACACCGGTGACTGGCAGTACAAAAGAGAACACACAGATTGCATCGAACCCTGGATGTACATAAACTTAGTTCTTAGTTTATCCTAAAATGAATGAATACATCAGTTTGTCATAGCACGCATTTCAAGCGAGGTGGCAAGTTGCCTAATTTTCGCAACAAAAACATTATTTATTAAATCGGCTTCTCTGCGCTTACATTTTTCATTATTTAATACTAGTCGCACACACATTTGCAAACATTTTACCATCTATCCAGTGGCGGCTGGTGACATTGGAAAGTGGTGAGGCGTAAAAGTGAAGGATTTCTTTTAAGTAGCAAGCAAGCATCGTATTTTATTACTTTCACCTTGTCAATACTTTTAACGACTGTGTATCCCCATGTTTGGGGACCCATCGTACACATTGGCACAGAATCACAATTACAACTTGAATATGACCTCGGACCTGGGGATCTGGGTTCGAGTCTCGGTAACGACGCCAAAAAACTCCTGTGATTCTGGGCAAATCACTTTATCTCCCCGTGCCTAAAATGAATGCGCGTCCTCATGTAACGTAACTCGTGCTATGTAAAGCGCTCTGATACCTGATTCAGTTCGGGTCTAGTTCGCGCTATATAAAACTCTGGAAAAAAAAAATTAAAATACATGACCATTGCCCTGTGCTCACTCTGCAAAGAGGCCAAGTATTGGATGACCATGTATTCTGAACAAATTTTTGACCAACTGACAGGTAGTGTGAGAAACTTGCACTGCCTATAGCCTCAGTCCCAGACATCTCAACCATGGCATAAACACAGGTGCTGGTGACTAGATTAATTGAAGGGAGAAGTGAAAGGGAAAAGGATGTGAAAATACATCTGACACTTTTATTTTACTTCCATGGTGGTTCACTGACAGGGTGGAGGCTGCGAGCACTACATGGACTGTCTGGAAGGGAAGCTCTTGCTCCTGCAGTGTGGTACATCTGTGCCATGAGTCTGCTGGCTGAATTGGTGTCCTGCATTAATTGCAGCACAGTAAGTCTGCACAGTATGTCGTCAAAAGTCTTGATGACAAACTGCGCAGTTTCGATTGTTCTGCTTCCCGCCTGCCTACAGCCTCAACCCCACCCTTTCCCAACGCCTCACAGGTTAGGATTCACCCCTCCGTGACGAGTTGGGAAAGGGTGGGGATACCATGCTCTCTACCTCTTCTGTCAAAAACGCCCGGGGGAATGTAACACTCATGTTGTCAAAGGGAGGAGAATGATCCTCAAAGCTATTTATTTGCCGGGCTGATGACTTCACAGGCCTCCTTGCTGTGAGCTCGTCACCCCGGCAAATACTCTTAGCTTTGGGCCCGTCCAGAGGTGTCCAGAGGTGAAAGTTTCTGGAAACTGAAAGCATCACTTCACAGAGTGGACCAACAGCCCTCCAGCCAAATTGTTAGTGTGTGAACGTGTTTTTTTTTTTTAAAACAGTAGTTTAGGTAGCTTTTATTTATTTGACCCTGAAAGTAAGGGCGGCGAAGTTCCAACGCCCTCGAGCAGGAACCGCCCTGCTATCTCAGATGCCTTTTGGGGATGTATTTCCTGAAAACATTTTGTTAGCAGCAGACACTGATTTTCTTTTTTTCTTGCACACTTTCAGTAATTTATTAGCCCATTTAATTTCCCCTGCCAGCATCCATTTGTTTGCGTTCTTGCACTAATATTTGTTGTTTGTCAAATTATTTCCTTATATGTATCTTTGATTCTCAGACACCTTCTGTTTTTCAGTGGGCTTTCATTTAACTGGTCCTGGCTGCATGCCTTAATTTCCGTACTTTCTATAAAATACGTTATTTGTTAAACAATTTCTTAGATGTAAGTTTGGCCAGTTAGCACACATTTGTACTGTGTTTCCAGCAATCAAAGTGAAAACTTTTAACATGATTCAAACACACGAAAAAAAGACTGTAGCAACTTTATCTTTGGAAAACTGCCCATTTTTGCAGGTGGTTCGTCCTTTGCATTCTGTCCATGGCCGCCCCCAAAATTGTGCCGCCTGGGGCGGACCGCCCCCACCGCACCCCCCTAGCTATGCCAGTGCTCAGGACTCAGCGTCATGTGTGGGACTTGCAGGGACGCGGGCGGACTCGCAAGATGTGGACCATGCCATGGTGGCGTGACAGGGGTCCAGAGCTTGCAAGGGCACACAGTGTGCCTACTGATGGACACACCGTTGGCAGCAGGTGAGCAGTGGGGCCTGTGTGCGCTGGGGCGGTGGTTTCTCTCTCTCTCTCTCTCTCTCACTATCTCTCCCTTCCCTCTCTCTCTCTCTCCGTTCCCTCTCTCTCTTTCACTCTCCCTCCCTTTCCTCTCTCTCTCTCTCTCCCTTCCCTCTCTCTCTCTCCCCTTTCTCTCTCTCTACATTCATTTCCTTCCCTCTCTTTCTTTCTCTCTATCTACCTTCATTTCCTTCCCTCTCTTTCTCTCTCTCTCTCTACCTTCATTTCCTTCCCTTACTTTCTCTCTCTCTCTCCCTACCTTCATTTCCTTCCCTCTCTTTCTCTCTCTGGCTCACTTTCCTTCTTTGTTTCTCTGTGTCTCGCTCCATTGATGTGCGCATGACACACGTCCTGATTTTGTGCTTTCTCTTCGAGCCTGTGCCATCGAGATTGTCCCTGGCTGACCCGACAGGAGTCTTACGCATTGCTGTTTTGTGTTGTGTTTCAATAAAGGTTTTGGTTGTTACTTCACTGCTGTGTGACTGTTTCTCATTCTTCTGGCCACACATGTGTGTATTTATTTTGGCACTGTGCGCCATCGTGCGTTTGTTTTGGCTCTTGTGACGTGCATGGCATATGTATGTCCGGGGGGGAGAGCCGTGGGGGGGTGCGGGGGGGGCTGGGGTGGTTGCAGGGGCATTGTGGCCCTTATGGGTATCCGCGTTGTATGATCATTGTCACCATGGCATCTGTGGGACTTCAGGTGTGGCTCTTGGCTGGGCTCCCTTTCATGCTGCCAATAGTCGTCCTGCTTAACACCAGCAGTAAACAGGTGTTAATTCCCTGCTGCCACCACAGCTTATCGCATGTTTTTGTTTCGCTTTGCAGATCTGGCAGTTCGTTGTGAAAGTGGTGTTGTGGTTTTTTCGTGTGTTTTTGCACGGGAACACCTACTCTGCATCTCATTAGGGTTAGTTGATGGTGTCCACAGTGGAGATACGTTTTGGGGCAGTTATCGCGGGAATACAAGCAATGTCTGCAGTTTGCACCAGCTTGTGAATGGGGTGTTAATTCTATCTCCACATTTGTTGCGTTAGGGTGGGGATAAATTGGAGTTGAATCCTTGTGAATATCCACCTCTTTGTATTAGGCAGCAAGGCGAGGTCCATCACCTCCTTTATATCCACAGTTGAGGTAAAATTTCCAATGCAAGCCCTTCACCTCGTGGTCTCTCACGAATTCAAACATTAGTTCCTCCATAAGTTTGGGGAATGCAGTGTTTTCTAACAGCTCAGTCATCTGTTCCAGAGATGGAATGTGGGTTGGAAATACAATTCCATTAAGTTCTTATGGAGCACATCATCAATACCCTTTCATGTATCTATCAAAGAACCCTGCTCATTCCTGAATCTGTCTTCTTATTCAGTAATCAAGCCAACAGCCTGCCTGCTTTGTCCCCTGCTCCATGCAAGACTTGCATAGGTGTTCAGGATTGAAACGTGCCTAGAGCGTCCCACCGCATAAACAGTTTCTTCACTAGACTAGCCATCCCATTACTGGTATCTTGAAAAGCACTTTACAAACTAGTAATCTTGTATTAATCCCACATAACTTTCTCCTCTAGTTTGCAGATAGTGCCCAAGATTTTCTTCATACAATTTCTTTCAACTGGCCCCATCATTGTTTCCCACACAACAACCGTTGGGTAGCTGGCCCTCTCATTTTTCATGAAATACACAATGACAGCCCCAACTATTTATTTTTTAAAGGGAATGTCTTGTAATACATTTGCAGTAAGCCTCCAAGTATACACCATGGCTCTTGCACGTTCTGTCAACGGATTGTGATCAGAAAAAACTCCTCCCTGACATGTCAGCCCTGCAAATCCTATGCAATATTTCCCTTACACAACCAGATAGTAAAGGTGGTATAGAATGCATGCACTGGAGAGTAAAAGGTGTACACCTACACCCCAGGGATTTGTTTTTTCTAATCGTCTAGCAGACCAAGATTGTCAAAAGTCTTTTTGAGGGTTTGATGCATCACCATCCTAGGGTTCTGAGTCCAGGGTTCTCTGTGAAAAAAACATCATATGGTTGAAGTTGTATCCAAGAAGGGTCGTACAACTGTATTAGCCTGGAAAAAATTCCATGTCCTTATAGTTTGATGAAGAAAAATGTAAGATACATAGATCAGCGCCCTCAAGCATATTTCTCATGATTTTAGGATTTGGGGGCGTTATTTACAAGCCCATTGCTCTGCTGTTGCGTCACTTTTATTGATACACCGGCAACACAATAGGCTGCCGCATATTCACAAGGACAAGTAAAGCCACCCTGCCTTTCACGCATACCTCTGTGTGCATGGGGCATTCCATGGGTATTGCTGTGGATGTTCAAAAGCAACATCCATGGAAATTGACGCATTCCCATATTTACAACTTTTTGTGAACTTGGGAATGCATCAGAATCTTACGCCTCCCCAAGGGAGGAGTAAGGAGACACAAAGAGGAGAAATACTTTTATTTCTCTTCGTTTTTTCCTCAATGCGTGCTGTAGAAAGAGGGAAATGCCATTAATGATTGTTTTTGTGCAGGAAGGTGTCTCTTCCTGCACAAAAACAATTATCCCCTCAGCGCAGGCACCCTTGCAAAATGACGGAAGGGTGTCCGCGTTGGCGCACTGCTGCTGTTTGTGCGTAGGGGAGAAGGACAGGAATGCGCCATATCTTGTAGATATGGCACATTCCTGCACTTTTATTTTCACGCACGACAGCACGGCAGGAAGGTTTGCTGCACTGCCTTGCATCAACCTATTGTAAATGAGGCCCTGAGTGCTTAGTCACCACAAAGAACCCAGGCAATATCCAGATTCCAAACTCCCCTAGCATAAGAGGATTGAGAAGCACAGTAATATCTACATCCCTGTTTCTTCGAAAGTTTTTTCCTCATCTAAGAGAGGTGTCTCCTCCATAAATGCTACTTGGACAACATTCAGCTGCAAGTCTGACTACCCTCCACCTCTTAGCTCAATTGTTTAACTGTCTGACATTCTGTGTCTCGAATTGACATTTGCCGCGCATCATAACATGGCACCAACCCTTCTGCTAGCCCCCCAAGCAGCTTAGTCTGATTTCATTGTGTGCCCCGCTTCCCACCCAGGCTGCTTCTCTGGTCCTCCCCATATCCAACAGAGCCCATTCCCTTCTCCCATACCGTCCCAATAGTGCGAATGTCTTATTAAAATAGAGCACAAAATCCCACCCCTTTGTTATTAGGTGACCTGCCTAAGACTCCAGGTGCAGGAGTATCCTGTGTCTCCTCAATTCAGTAGACGAAAGATGACATGGTTATGGAGGCATCCACAGTTTTTCCATATTCCACCTCCAATTGCCTAGATTGATCATAGGAGGAAGTCTGTGGCCAGGACATTTTACCAGTTTTAATGGGGCCAGGGATGCACCAAGCCGGGACAAATCCACCCCTGCATGCTGCCAAGTCAGCCCCCCAATCTGTACCTTTTGTGAGTAATTCTAGTAATGAACTGAAAGGTGGCAAAAAGTAAACGATTAACTTATTTGTTATGCATTTAAACCATATGATTTGTGATTAATAATTTGCTGATTAAACTATTGAGATAATGGGATGCTATATTTATGTTTAAAACAATTAATAAAATGAAATATAAAAAGTAAAAATAAATTGAATAGTATAAGATTGCTAAACGTGTTGGTCTTTCTATGCAGCCGAGAAAAAAAGTCAAATAAATGGAAACACTACAAAAAAAAAAAATTATATCCTTATTAGGAGACTAAGCACTTTAGAACTGGTCAATGTCTCCAAAAAGTCCCCTTGCAGTCTGATAAAATACCGTAGGTATGATGCTTTTACGTTGATTCAAAGATGTTGATGTTCATTGTATGGTGGTATGATCCACCCTTTTATGATTTTTACAAATCAAATAAAGTAATACTAACGCTCCTTTCAGGTATGATGCTCGATATACAAACGTACATGAATGTATGATTTATTTCATTGATCTATTTCATTGTGTGGGGATGTAGGTCTATGGATCTTAAAAATCTTTCTGCCAGGGTGCAAACAATGTACAAAAGTCAAGCAAATAGTATTTTTCAATGCTAGCTTCAAGTAGAAGTGCCAAACACGTCATCTTCTAATCAATAGGATCTGTAATAAACTTCGACACAAACCAACATCATGGTTTTATGAGACTGACCCCCGGCAATAAAACATTATGTATAATATAGAAAAAAAACGCATATCTAGTATACTTAGTTGTTGTGTTTCTGAATGTTATGTATTAATTTTAGTTTTGGTACATCTACTTATTAATTGATAACACTTCCTTTATGTGCCATCAGCTGAGCATTTTAAATATTTAGTGGATCAAATTAATCTAGCCGTTTCCTACTTTTCTGTGAGGCTTTCTAAACAACGTTTGGTTGGTGTTTTCGAAGTGTATGCTCTGAATATTAAAAATAACTAAATGTTCTCTCTTTCTCTCACATTAAGGCGGAATCCTATGGGTTAAGCTTTTAGTGGTAAACAGTCTCATTCTGTGTCACCACTTCTACTACTGGCAATCAGCACCACCAGGAAACTTCAGCTAATTTAATATAACAAACTGCAAAAATACATACAGCACACGGCATAAATCGTCTAAAACGTTAAAATGAAGGCAACGCGTCTCCTCAAAGTCTAAGCTGTATGAATGGAAGTCTTGTGACCTGTTCCTCTGTAAAAATATACAGATTTCAACTCCATGCAGACTTCTCTAACTGATAGCTGAATGCAGACACTTCATGGACTAATGTGTGACTGGAAAATTGCTGGCAGAAACTAGGCTTCTCAATATGTGGCAGACAACCCTTTGCATTGAAGCTAGTGCACAAGCCCAGACGTATTCCTATCGTCCCATTGCGGCACAGGGCATTGCGATGGGAATATGGTCCCTGTTTCATGTGGTGTTGATGTATTAGCCTGGGGTAGATGTTAAAACCCCCAGAATTAATGTTGATGAGTAGACAGATCACAAATAACTGAATTAAACTAAGTCGCTACCACACACACCAACACCATCCATGACTTTATTACTATGCACACATAACAATGAATACACATACAATGCTTTCACATCAAAACATTGATATTTACAATTACAACTCAAACTTCAACGGCACATTTGCAGCGCATTATTTCACATGTATACAAAAATACACACATATATATATATATATACTGAAAAAACAAAGGTTAAAGTAACGTTATAGTGAGGAGTGATAAAAAGAGCTGGTTTTTTTGTAAGTTAGAAATTCACTGAAAAAATCAAAGGTTAAGGTAACTTTATTGTTAGCTGAATGTGTCAGTGGCAACATTAATCTTTTGAACTATAAAACCACAGAAATTCACCAGAATCAGTGATATCATCAATGATGTAATTTGAGATGTCATCAGTGATGTCATAAATGATGTCATAAAACATGTGATGAGGCATGTAATATGCTGAGGTCATAAGCAGTGCATGGCAGGGCACAAGGTAACTGATACATTTCTTTGATTTTCTTAGTTCAAAATGTTAATGTTGTCACTGACATATTCACCTAACTATAACGTTATTGTAACCTTTGGGTTTTTCAGTGAATTTCGAAGGGTTTTTTTTCTTAACCAAAAACAGATCGTTTTATCACATCTAACTATAATGTTACTTTAACCTTTAGTTTTTTTCCATGAATTTCTAGTTTTTTTTTTAAAGTGAAGTAAAATGTAAGTAGTTAATTAAATAAATTGGGGTCTCTAGGGCCTTATATTTTTTAAAGGGGAGAGAGGCAAAGTGCCCACCCTCCCAGAGCATTTTTAGACCCTGAGATTTATTAGGCCCTGGATATCCCACCCCCCACGGCCATTTGTTTTTTAATAGAGGGCATAAGGGTCACCTGGCCACTCTTTATGAGCCTTATTAGGCCCTGAGACTCCATCTCCCAGGGACTTTTTCTATGAAAGGGCAGGGGGGCTGCATTGCCCCCCTCCCTAGGCTTTATTAGGCCCTGGGGAACTCATACCTTAGGGCCATTCTTTAAAATTTAAGGGCACTTGGCCCCCCTCTCTGAGCCTTGTTAGGCCCCGGGGCCATTAGTTAAATTAAAGGAAGGGGGCGTGTGGCATCCCTCCCTGAGCATTGCTATGCCCTAGGACCCAATCTCCAGGGCCAATACTAAATTAGAGGGGAGGGGGGCTCCATGCCCTCCCACCCAAGCCTTATTAGGCCCTGGGGACCACATGCCCCAGGGCGTTTAAATTAATTAACCGCTTCCGCGCTACCGCGAATTCCCGCTGTGTGCTGGAATTTCAAAAATGGCTTGTTTAAGACAAAGCCAGCTCGTCATCCGCGTAGCGCAGGTAACGCCCATGACGAGCTGGCTTTGTCATTAGCGCGGAAGGGGTTAAAGGGTAAGGTGGCCACAAGGCCTCCCTTCCGAGCCTTGTGTGGCCCTGGGAACCCCATCCCCAGGGCTATTAATTTAAAATAGGGGAGGGGGGTCAATGCGGCCCCCTCCCCAGTCTGTTATCAGCTCTGAGAACCCCATCCCCCATGTACCCGCATTTCTAGAAGGTGGGTGTCCTGGTGCCCACCCAAGGCACCCACCATACATTTAATGGGGTCTGTCGGAAGTGCCCCAGGGCACCGTGGCCCCAGTTGGCTTCTCTCATGCAGCATGAGCCGGCATTGTTCCTGCCAGGAGGGAGCAGCAATTTATGCTGCTCCCTTCAGACAGAAGCACTATTTTGATCTGTTTTCCTGCCTGCATCAGTACAGTGGGCAAGGAAACAGATCAAAAGTCTTCTTCCACCTGGCAGCAGACTTTGTGTTTGCTTCCGCTTGGTGAGAGTTTTGAAAATGCTCTCACCAAACAAGAGCAAACACAGGTTTCCCTGCCCATGCCAGTGCGAGCAGGGAAACAGCTATGTTCCAGGGGTGGGCTCCCCAGGACATGGCATGTGAGCTGGCCCCAGGGGATGGGGTCCTCGGGCCATTATTGGCTCAGGGAGGTGGGCTGTGTGGCATCCTCTTTTAAAGTAATTGGCCCCTGGGTGGGCTCCACGGGCCAGTTAATTGCTCTGGGAGGGGGCATGTGGCTTCCCTCCCCATTTTAAGTAATTTCAGCTCTGGGAGTAGGCTCCCCAGGGCATTTAGAGGCTCGGGGAGGAAGCTGCACTGCATCCCTCTCGATATGTTCAAATTTTGGCCCCGGGGGCTGGCTCCCAGGGGCCTCTGGAGGCTGAGGGAGGAAAACCACCTGGCCCCCTCCCCTTACATGCAAATATCGCCCAAAGGGGTGGGCTAACCAGGGCCTTTAATGGCTCGGGCAGAGGTCAGAGCAGCCCCCCTTTCAAGATTTCAGCCCTGATGTAGGCCCCATAGTATTTAATTGCTTGGAAAGGGAGAACATGCAGCCCCATACTCCTTAATGAATACAGCCCTGCGGGTGGGCTCCCTGGGGCATAAACTTAATGAATGCGGCCTGGCCACCGTTTTGTTTTGTTTTTTTCGATCCCCTGGCAGTCACGTGGCATCGCCGTAATGCTTGTTGAGTTGTTTTTTATTTTTGCCGGGAGGTCCCTCTGGGTCCATGTCCCACCCCTCCAGGGAGGCCTAAGGCTCAGGGTATCCCTACCCTGCCCCGTATATTACTTACATTTTTTAATCAAGGACAGGGGACTAAGTCCCCGAGTACTGTAATGTAATGCTTCTGATGTTGCTGGCAGCCAATCAGAGTCAGACTCCTGTGGGAGTCAGATGGCCCAAAGGAAATAAAGCTCCCTGGGCCAATCAGAATGATTTATTTTTAAATTGGCGATCCTGGGAGAGTCTCTCCAGCCTCTTGGAGACACAACCATCCAGGCTGGGGTGGGCTGATTGCGTGGGGTTCGACCTACCCCCTTCACATATGGCCATAGCTCATGCACTGTGGGGTTGGCTTTCCCTACGGTAAAAAAATATTACTTTACCTTTAAAAAAAACATAGAAATTTACTGAAAAAAACGAGAGCTAAAGTGACGTCATACTAAGAAGTGATAAAAATATCTGATTATGTTTTTTTAAAAACTTAGAAAATCAATTATGTCATTTGAAATGTCTTCAGTGATATCATAAAGGATGATATAGACCATGTCATGAGTGATCTAATATGTGAGGTCATAACAGTTCATGGTGGAGACGCAAGTTATAGTTAGCACTGCCAACTATAACTGGTGAATTTCTGTGTTTTTTAACAACATTATGTTGGCACATATTCACCTAACTATACCGTCACTTGGCAATGGGTGCCTGCTTCTCCCCCAGTTACGCATGTTTGCACGTGGGCTGCTGGGAGGAGCAGGTACTCAAGTTGGAATATCACAAAGAGTGGAGGAGCACATAGTATGTTGATTGCGATTTATAGATGATATCTTTGTTATCTGGAAGGGGACAAAGGAAAGTGCAGAACAATTTGTGGTTGGAATCAATGAGGACACTATGAATTTGGAATTCACGGCTAACATCAATGCACATACTATTGATTTTCAAGATGTTCAGATATATGTTGACAACAATAGATTAGAATCCAAACTACACCGCAAACATACTGCAGGCAACTCCATGCTCCATGCATCCAGCTTCCGCCCCAAGCTTTTAATAAACAGTATCCCCTATGGGGAATATGCAGAATATGTAGTCTCAACAGTGATTTGGTTCAGTGTCAACTTGAGGCCAAACAACGATTTAGACTAGACAATTAGGTTACATGGAGAAAACCATTGACCAGGCAATGAAAAAAGCGAATGAAAAGTCTTGAGAATCTATTCTATTCGGGGAAGTGTTGGATACTGAGAACATACAGAATCCCCAGACTGTCATAGACAATGATGAGGTCAATGTGAGACTGATTACTACCTATAGTAAACATGAAAAATCTATCAGGTCCATAAAAAAAAAACAATGGCCAATAGTATTAACTGATTCTATACTAGGTCCCATTTTACCAAAAAAACCCGACATAACGTTCCGTCGAGCATATTTGATGAAGGGCGCATTGGTTAGAAGCAGCCCTGAAGTAATCTCTACGACCAACTGGCTGTCTGCTAAAAAAGGGTTTTTACAAATGCAGCTCTTGTAGGGCCTGCTGCTTTGGGATTAATACTGTTAGATACAACACACCGTTAAAATCTAAACCAATGGAAATAGAAAGATTCTACACTTGTAGAACAGATCATGCGGTTTATGTGTTGGAATGCACTTATGGGCTTCGGTATGTGTGGAGTACCAAGCTACACGTGCATTTGAGAATACTACAACACCTAAAGGCCATTGTTAACTCCTTCAGTGCTCATGACGAGCCCAGCTCATCATGAGTCACAGTGGAGCTGTGCTCATGACGAGCTGGGCTTGTCATAACGGCTGCGCTCCGCCTACGCGCGATTGATTCCCCGCCCGTGCGGGCAAATTAATCAGTGGGCAGAGTTGTGACGAGCCCAGCTCGTCATGAGCACAGCTCCACTGTGACTCATGACGAGCTGGGCTTGTCACGAGCACCGTGGCACCGTGCTTACACCCCGCACCGTGGGGGATTTACCCCGGCAGCAAAGGGGTTACCTCAGACCTCTCTTATCTGGAGGCCCATCACCTCAAACAAGTACATAACAATATCTTAAATTGTTTGAAATATTTTGTTATTGATGCTATCGCGATCCTCAGAAGATGGGGCAATCGTGAGAAATTACTGTGACAGTTAGAGGCACGACATATCATAGAACCTGATTGCAAAACCCCGAAAGGTCTTAATACTACCGAAGATTTTCACAATTTTTTATAGTTACTGCGGGATTCATCGACAGTTCTATAGGCTATTTACTACATGGAATATTTGATAATAATCATTACGGGTAAATAAGTTCAAATAAGTGAAGTTTGAAAGTAATCAATAACTTTAAGCTAATATACTATATACAATAATAGCTGCTGCTCAATTTTAATTTGCACTAGCACTTTATATATTATAAGATAGGTATTCCCGTGTTAGACAAATATATTAAGAAGACCCTGTGTGAATGCCAGATCTGCCAGAGCTTGGGAGCTCAGATTTGGCGTTAGATTTCCAATGCCACATGGTATATGGGAAGGAATTACAGCTTACTTGTATGTCTAGTCACCTACAAGTTACTCGTTTTTGGTATTAGATGATGAATATTCAAGATCCCAGAGGTTGAAGAGAATTTTGATCACAGGGGTGGCTTCCATCATTTCAGGCAAATAACAACCCTGCTTTAAATAGGCCGAAAGGCTCAGCAGGTTGCTCACAATACTGATATTACGTGGTTCTAGCTGGGGATGCTGCACGGGCAAGATCCAGAGAAAAAATTACCAAATCAATTTAAAATAATACACTAGCACAAGCTCTCTGTTAAGCTCAACGTGACTGTAAAAACACCAAAGCCAGCACCAACAAGTGCCATTCAAAACCAGTCATTTGGGCTTGATGGTTTCTTGTCATTAGTTTGTCTCTTCACTTGCATACACCTAGTAAAGAAAGGGATAGTGTAAGCCCAATGATATAAGTGAGACTTCTAATCTTGACACGTCTCTTCAATATTCTTAAGTTCATTGTTCTATGTAAAAACACAATAAGGCTGAGGGAGAGACATGTGTGGCTGATCGGGGGTTTGTGCATAATTATCTGAAGGCATAGGGGCAATACCAACACAATGGAGTTCAGGGATAAGCTCTTCATAGGGAGTCATTTATAGCTGTTATGGAGACATTGAGGCCTGATGGCGATAAAGTTGGCCAAAGGGGGTGCCTAATCAGTGCACCCACGAATCTGAGAAAGTGTTAATGTGTTGTCATGTGAGCCTATTAAGGAGATGTATGGTTATCAGGTGGAAGCACGTGGGCCACAGACGTCTAATGAGAATATGCATGGAGTTGATGGGGATGGGGCCTATTTGAGGAGGATAAGGAGACATAAGGAGTGGATGGGAAGAGATGGCGACAATGGTGAAATCACTGCCAGAAAATTATAGGGCAGCCTTTATTCACTGGGAAATCTAGGTATCTAACACAGAAAAAAACAGAAAATGTTCCCAAGGGTATCTCCTAATGTATTTTCCCATTATTAAGGATGATGCTGATAGAGACGTACTCAGATTAACAACTGACAGAAAGATAATACAATATAAACTATGTTAAAAAAATCTATGACTCACACAACAATAAAAAACAATATAGAATAAGCTATAGAACATAATTCCACCCACCTTTTAATATCTCTGGGATTTCATCTATCAACTGATTATTATTCCTCAGAATTAAATAATTAATTCTGTGTCTCTACCCACAAATCACCTGCTGAGTGTTATTGAATCTTCACTTCTCTTATGTTCTATGTATTATTTCATGCTGCTCTGTGCATGTCATGAATAAAGAGTTACACGCTCTGGATTCTCTATAATTATATTAATTATGGGACTCAATACATGACAGTGGCGTGGAGGTAAAGACCTTCATCCCCGGAGTCAGCCTCGGCAGACGTTAGGCTCCCATACAGCAACCAACTGAGTTGTAAGAAATTCCTAAGGGGCTGGCAGAGGCAATGTGACTGCAATGGTGGGAGATGTGGGGCCGAGTGGGCGTGGCCGGGCCCACTCGGCTGCCTGTTTCACCTGGACAGTGCGGCTTAACCTGCGGCAAGCAGATTGCATAAGTGTTGAATGTCTTCCCGGGAGAGGAGTGGGCCTTGCCGTCCCTAGGCAAGAGGAAAGTTGGTGCGACACCACTTTCACTATCCTGGTGGTGGTGATGTTTGAGCAGGGGCATCCGGCAGAGGATCAGCCACCAAGACACTCTATAAGGGGCCTTAAGGCTGGAGACTGAGAGCAGACCACCCCTGGAAGAGGATAGTGCTGGCCGGTGTGTGAGGTCACAAGGTCAGGATGAGGGATCATACAGAGACCTGGTGGCTATGACTTCTTGACTTGGGGTGGTGTGGGCTAGGCATAGCTGACTGGGCTCTGGTGCCGATTGCGCCCATGCCTCCATTTTGGAAAGGGGGGCAGCACCGGGGCATTTCATGGACAAGGATATACAAGCTCCACCACCTTAACAGGGGAAGATAGACATGTATAAAAGGCTGTAACCATTCCTGGTGGGCAGTAGCTGTCTGTGGCCCAGGGGAAGGCACTGGGGGTGACCCCCGGATGCACCGACTTCATATTGGTGGCCATTCAGGTGTTTCCGCAGTTACTGGAGGGGAAGATCGAGGAGTTGAGTCTGGACCTTACCTACTGTGACAAGATCTACAGAACACTATAGTCAGAGTAACAGAAACTAGCAAGCATTTACAATGCAATGGTCTCGGCTTTGTTAAAGTTAGAGCTATTGGCATTGCAAATGGCATTTTTTGTTTTTTTAAACATAAATAAATGGCATTGTCATTTACAATGGCAATGGGTGAGCATTAGAGAGTATTAGAGAGTATTAGCGGACACAGAGCCACACACACACACACACAGCCACACACACACACACACACAGCTACACACATAGCCACACACACACACAGAGCCACACACAAAGCCACACACACACAGACAGAGCCACACACACACACAGACAGAACCACACACACACAGACAGAGCCACACACACACAGAGCCACACACACACACACACACACACACACACACACAGAGCCCAACACACACACAGAGCCCCCCACACACACAGAGCTACACACACACACACACACACACACACACACACACACACACAGAGCCACACACACAGAGCCACACACAGCGTCACACACACACACAGAGCCACACACACACAGAGCCACACACACAGACACAGAGCCACACAGAGCCCAACACACACACACAGAGAGCCACACACACAGAGAGCTCTCTTCCCAGTAACGCCCCAGGGAACAGAGGCAAGAAAAAACGATGACAAGCAGAGAACAGAGGCAAGAAAAAACACGATGACAAGCAAGGAACAGAGGCAAGAAAAAACGATGACAAGCAAGGAACAGAGGCAAGACAAGCACTAAAACAGCGCCTTGTGTCTAATTTTTTCTGCGGTGACCTGTCACTACTTTTGCTTTTAGGATGCCTCAGAGGTTATGTATGTACGTACATGGACTAAAACAATGGATTTTAATCTTTTATGATATTCTACAAAGTTCAACTGCATTTTCCTCTCTTTCTCTTTCGAGGATACGTCTCTACCTCCCGTTACTTGATTAGGAGAATCAGAAGATTTTTCCAGCAATGTAGTGTTTGCAAACGGAATATTTTTAATATTTTGACAGTTGCATATGTTACACAGTTTTTATAGGTTCTTTTAGTTTCTTGTCACCGTGGACTCCCACCGTATCTAATTTCTGCTTGCACTGCTACATTTTGTTGCTTTGTCAATCGCTGCTTTATGTTTATAACATCGAATTAATTATTATACAGGGCTAGAGAAGCATGCTTAACGGGAAGGGCGCAGTGCAGCTGCTGGAAGCCACGGTTGATGTTGCCAGCAATCAGCTTCTCCAGCAATGTCAGGGAAACTGAGACTGGCATGCCATCTCCACCACCCTGCGACTGCCATTGAATCTCGTGCAGCTTCTTCTTCACCTCGGCCCGCAAGTCACGGTACTTGTGCTGCAGCTCGTCCTAGGTGCGCACCACCACGCCCTGGCCATTGATGGACTCCACCAGGCGGTGCCAGACCTCCTTGCGCCTCTGGTCATTCTTCCTCTGACCCTCCCCATACAACAAGTCGTAGTTGTGGATCAGCAGCTGCAGCTCCTCGTAGGAGTAGTTCGGCTTCCTTGGCCTCTTTCCCGCCGTCTTCCTATCCTACAGAATCCCCTGGCTCTTGGGAAGAGGACATAGGCAGCACTCCCTTATCCACAACAAAATGGCAGGGCCCCAAGGCGCACATGCAGTTCCGCGGCAGGGGCACGTCTGACATAAAGCTGAAACCTATTTCGGTTACCGAGATCAGCCCACAAAACAGGAAAGTCAATATCCCTCCCCTTAACCAATCCCGGTGCTGGGAACGGCCATGGCAACCAACCGCAGGGGAGAACAACTACATAGCAACCCGTAACATAGCCAAAAGAGCCTCAAAACCAATCAAATGAGAAACAAAATGTAACTGTCGAAACCTAGCTTCCAATGACGAGCTAGGCACAACATTCACGACCTGCCAAAGACCCAAGAAACTTGTTACAGGTTACCCATTTGAACCTTGAAGAAACATTACTCAGCTGTCAATAGAGGCTTCCCCCCTTTCTTGCCATTTGGATAGTATGGTGGGCTCCCAACCAGTTAAATCAAGTGCAGCTTGGTTAACTCGCTTGCAAACCGATCATCTGCTCGAACGATTGACATACCCTTCCTCTCGGCGGGAACTATGTATGTCAATTTCAATACTACTTTTATTCGAAAGGATGGCCCATAAAAGAAAAGAAATGTCTGCGATCGCCCAACAAGTCAGAGTACAGAATTTGGCAAGCAAAGCAAGGTGTGCAGTAAAACGAATTACATATTTGTAAGGACTTTACATAAGGAGTTGGACATCATGGGAAAGATTCACGGTCCAATTTTCAACTGTAGTTCACCCCTCCTAAAGTGACAGCTGCCCTTCCTGTTCATGGTCCTGGAACATTTATATATTGTTATCGCCTTTACAGAGATGGCAGCGTTTTCTCTACGTCGCCACCACACATAGGGCTTGGCTTCTACTGGTAGTGTATTCCTCAGACCAACACGGCGGATGAACATTTGTGGGCATCTAAGTCACTACCATAATAGTTCAATGCCAGTGCTACATTTATAACAAAAGCGAAATGTTATACTTTCTTCGACATTTTCTTGGGTAGAATAATAAATCGACTGCTGTCCTCGTCACGCCATGGCACGCAATTGGAGTAAAATAACTTCCTCTACATAGGAAGCGTGGAATATTCTCCAGTGCAGGTTATAGTACGGAAAATTGAATCAAGCGGCCATATTTGTAGGGGAAGCGAGTGGTTCGCCAACCCCAGAGCACTCCTGGATCCCTGTCAGTGAGAGAAAGGAGTCGCTTCCGGTTTATCCGGAAGTAGAATAGTCAGTACAGAACAGAACGCAGCCGGCCCCTTGGTAGATAGAACGCGGACGCCTTGTCATGGAGGGGCACTGGTCGGATTACCATTTCAGGGAAAGTTAGGGGCCGTTTTGTCAGAGTTGCATGAGGCCGTACAGCCCTGATCTACAACCCGTGAGTCCCGTGAATAGAGAAGGGAAGCTATATTTAAGGGAGGGGAGGTCTGTCCCTCATCACGCAGCTCAGACATCCCCGCCATTGGTGCTGGGGGAGGAACCTACTGGACATGTCTGCGCCGCATCCTGTTCCGGTAAGAAACAATACTGTGGCGTAAAGTGGCTAATACCAAGTAGGCAGGGTTGACCTCTGACACTAACGGCTATAGAGAAATGGAAGGATGGCTACGGCTTCCGCTGGCCTATTGGTGCCTCTGCAATGCGGGGGAGGGGAAAGGATAGAACTATAAAATGGGGAGGCGAGGGAAAGCGAGAGGAGGGAAGGAGTAAGGGCGGAACAAGAGGGCGGTCAAAATAGACAGACGGAAAGAATGAAAGATGGAGAAAGTGGGTGGAAGCGAAAAGGAAACGGAGTGGTCGAGACAGTGAGCGGGAGCATGCATGAGTGAGTAAGGAAAAACGCTGAAATCAGAGTGAGTGAGAGATGCATATAAAAACAAGAATTACACAATTTTTACCCAAAAAAACACACGCTGAACATCAGCCTATTTTGCCTCGACATCTCAAGCAACAAGCGAGCTCTGCCATGACACCACCATGTTTCTCCTAGGTCATGCAGAAATGCCTCGGAGAAACGCAGCAGAAAAACAAGACAATTGCCAATACTGGACTAAACTTTTTTTGTATATTTGTAACCTAGGCCTTTATGAATGAAACATAATGGTCTGTTTTTTTAATTACGTCACTAAATGATTTATTCAATTATTTATCCTTTGAAAAGAGACAATGCTTTTTTTGTGCATACACAAATATTCATTACATTACCGACAAGTTTATGTACAATATACTCCCACAATATACATGTTCAACATACATCCACACGCAACTTTGGCCATCACATTCAATCCTCACATATCCTCACACCTCATACATTCAGCAAAAAATAACAAAAATCCTAATGTCAAATTTGGAAAAACAATAGATGTGACTAATGTTCTAAATATATTTTAACATTTTTGATTATTAATCCTTTAGATACAAACTAAAAGTTGACCACACTGTTTGTACATATATTCTATGACATAGGACTTGGTCGACGCGTTTCGAACCCGATGATTGAGGGGGTTCTCCTCAGGACCAAAAATATTCTATAAAGTAATAAAACACATACATTTGAGAAAACCTTCTCTGACCAGTCTACAACCTTTAAGCTTATCACCAACCGACTGCCATGTCCCTACCTTGAAACGCCAGGGGATAGAGGCTCTTTTCTTTTAATCAGGTGATAATCACTAAACACAGAAGACAAAGATGCACAATGTGACAGGAGGACAAAACATTGACTGTGTCGCCTCTCTAATGTGTCAGTAGCTCTTTTTAGCGGCATCGAAGGATTCCACTTACCCCTTCTAATGATAGGTACTTGTGACTTGGCGCCAGTGTAACCTGTGGGAAGACGCTATAATAAGTATTGTATTCCTATACGAAATGACTCTTGTACAATCAGCCATTCGCCTCGGCGTTCCTTACCATTATGTGCACTAACGCTGTGGGACTGTTCTGCTGCCGCTTGTCGCAGTACCAGTTGCCGAGAAATTAGTTCCTGTAAATGGCAACATGTCCAGTTAAACTCTGCTCAGTATCCAGTTTATTTCAAAGCAATATACGATGTTGCTGTTGTCCTTTTCGGCTCACCTCAGCTCTGGATTATCTCTCCTGTAACACGCCGAAAAATTGCGGAAGTTTTACAGCTTTCGGTCACCTGGTATATTTAAACCAATCCGTTTTCTCAGGATCGATCACGTGGCCGTTCTATTGCCGCCATGATTCTTGGATGTTGTAGTTTTTACACATGGCCAAAGCTTTATTTTTCCCTATCAAAAGACTTGTTTTTCTTCTGCAGCTGGTGTTTCCTGGTGAGTTCCATTGTCGATACATTCCAGAGAATAAGGAAATATGCATTTGACTAATACTGGGGTCCGGTGCCAAACTAGACCGCCAATGATGAACTCAAGCGTTTGTCTTAAAGATTTCGGAGACCTCGTTGAGGCCAGAAATCGCCGTATTAAATTTCATGATTAGCAAGGCTTCTCGCTGACTCAATTTTGCCTCCACGTCTCCGCCACGTGGATCCTTTTCGATTTTAGAAAGAACTGTCCACCGTAATTCTTCCTCCTTATGTTTTTGCAATGTCCAATGTTGCACCAGAGGTGCATTTGCCACTTCTCTTCTGATGTGTGATTTATGCTGTGTAATTCGCTGACGTATCTCCTGGCTAGTCTTGCCAATGTATAGTTTAGGGCATGGGCATAAGATGCCATAAACCACATTTCTTGTTTCACAATTCGTAAAAACCTTGTGTTTCCAGTGTACTCCTTCAAAAGAAAACACGGATTCTTCATTTGTCTGGCCACAACAGGTGCATGTTCCACATTTGTGGTGACCTACCACTGGTGGTAATCCTAACATGTCTCTCAAGGTCACTCCCGCCTCGCTGGGGAGGGCTGGCCGCACAATATGGTTTGCAAAGCTCTTCTCTTTTCTGAACGCGAATAGTGGTGGTTCAATAAATTCACTGTGTAAATTCTTTAACAGATGCCAGTTCTGTATGATCATTTTCCTTAATTGGTGGGCATTAGGGCAGAATGTCATAACGCAAACGAGTTTTTTTTAATCTGGTTTTGCTTTCTTCTGCAATAAAGGTTCTCGTGGAACCCACCACGCTGTGCGTAAAGAGTGCTTAAGTAATTTTTTTGGGTATCCTCTTTCTGCTAGGCGTTCCAGGAGTTTGTTTGCATGGATGAAATATTCCTCCCTATTTGAGCAATTCCTGTGAATTCTCAGAAATTGCCCAAATGGCAATTTCTGCTTTAGTCCTCTAGGATTTTTGCTGGTATAATGTAGTGCTTTATTCCTATCAGTTGTTTTCCGGAATAATGTTGTTACTAGCCTACCATCAGATGGATACACCTTCACATCCAAGAAAGTTATGGCTTTATTTAAAGCACTGAAGCTGAACTTTATGTCTTCAGTTCTGGAATTCAGCCATACAATGAATTCATTCAATTGCTCCTGGGTCCCTGACAATTTTAGAAAAACATCGTCAATGTACCGCATGTACTTTGTGATACAATCGATGTACGGATTATTGTTCTACACAAATTTGTTCTCATATAAACCCATAAACAACACCGCCAGCTCTGGTCTGGAAAAAGAATTCTGAATCAAAAGCAAAATAATTCCGTTGCAAAGCAAATTTCGCTAATTGCAAGATAAAACTCGTGGGTACTCTTGTTGGTTGTTCCCTGTGTTCTAGGAAAAATGACAGAGTTTCCAAAGCCTGCTCCTGGGGAATTTGCGTGTACAGTGAAACTACGTCCATAGTTACCATCAATTGCTTTGTCTCATCAAATTGTATACCTGCTATTTTGTTCAGAAATGCCGTAGTATCTTTAAGATGTGCCAGGATTTCATCGATAAAGGTTTCAAGAAAAAGTCTATGTATTTTGCCACAGGTTCAGACAGCGATTCACATCCCGATACTATCGGTCGTCCGGGTGGATCTGTTTCGCTCTTATGCATTTTTGGCAAAACATAAATACCGGAATCCTTGGTTTTTTTTCCGGAGAAACGCAGCGTCATTTTCGGATTTGGGGCGTGTTTTCTTTCTCTCCTCTTCCCATTGGCTGTAATGTAAAATTCCAGCCAATGGGAAGAGGATAGAAAGAACATGAAAAAACATGCCCCCGAATCCCAAAATGACGGGGCTTAAACGGACAGACGCCCCTCTTCTCCAATGACTGGCCTCTGTTTAGGAAGCCAGCCAATGGAGATGAGGGGCGGGTTCAAGCCCCACACTAAGAGACATAAGATCTCGCCAGTGAGACTGCGCAAGCGCAGCCTACGCAGGCCGAGACCTAAAAACTGCACCTCTGAGGCCGAAGACACCCTCCACACATTTCAATCAAGAATTCTGATCTCCAGAAAGTTGTTCACCAGTTGGAGGCCCAAGCGGCAGAAGGGTGCTCCATGAGAAACAATTGAAATATTGTGGGGATCCCGAAAGGGCCAGAGGGGCCAACACCTACACAGTTTTTTATGACCTGGCAGCGGTTATGTGATGGAATCACGCATACATTTACCACACATGCTGGTTCCACGCAGGCTCAACAAAGCAAGTCTAAACCACGAATATGTATTTACCACGCATGCCTTTACAACAAATTATGCGTTGTTAGGGCATTTATGGTAAACACATATCTGTAGTTAAGACTTGCCAGGTAAGTCTTAACCCCCGGCACCTGCCCTCGCCCTGAGTCCTAAAACTACACCCCTCCCTCCTGAAAACCAAACCCTCCCCCCTCCGGGCCCTAGAAACTTGCTTGCCTCCAATCGTAAAAACTACCCCGCCCTCCCCTAAGCGCTAAAAACTACCCGACCCTCTGAGCCCTAAAAACTACTCTGCCACCTAAGCCCTAAAAAAATTGCAATCCCTGCCCCCTGCCCTGAGCCCTAAAATGGCCCCCTAAGCCCCTATCCTGACACCTAAAACTACCCCCTCCCTCCTAAAAAACAACCCCCCTCATCCCTGAAAACTACCCCAATACCCCAGCCCTGAAAACTACCCTGAACCCCCTGCCCTGAAAACTACCCCGAACCCCCAGCCCTGAAAACTACCCTAAACACCTACCGCCATGATAACTACCCGACCCTCCAGCCCTAAAAACTACTTCAAACCCTCCAGCTCTGAAAAATACTCTGAATCCCCCCAGCCCTGAAAACTATCCTCAACCCTCCCAGCCCTGAAAACTACCCGAACCCTCTCAAAACCATACAAACTACCCCCCAAACCTGGCCCCAGCCCCACTTACCTCACCATGACACGCCCTCTCCTGATCCTTTCTGCTTCCAGCAGGTAGCAGCTAGACCGCGCACTGCCTTAACCACACATATGCGTGGTTAAGGCAAGTGTGGTAGCGCTTGCGTAGTCAGAACACGTGTGGCTGAGGCCGTAGTGTTCCGACTGTTTTCCCCTGGCGGTTGTCCTTGGCCCCTAAGGACGAGGTGTTGCAGTGCTTCATTGTGGAGAAGGCCCACATATCTTGGCCTAACGTGTGCCCCACGGGGCACCAATGAGACCCATGATTACCCATATCTTCGATTACGTGGACAGAGATGGAGTCCTACAGGCAACCCGTAAGATGGCGAAGCTTCTGTGCAGTACATCCCTAGTCATGATTTTCCCTGACTATAATCTTATGGTACTGCAGCAAAGTTGCTTCTTTCTATAAGTGAAGCAGAAGCTTTGTGCCATGCAGGTTCAGTACATTCTCCTGTTCCACAAAGAAGCTAAAGGCGAACTACAAGGAAAAGACTCTTTTATCCGACACTATGGAAAGTGCATGACACTGGGTGGAAGAAAGACCAAACCTTTGACAGAACCATGCCTCCTCTCAGGGATCCCCTGGGAGGAAAACAGAGGAGAGGGGAGCCTGGGAACACCTGTGCGGCGCCACAACCAAAATAGAAGACGTCACTGCCCCAAGGGGTGGAGGTTGCCAGCCCAAAACTCCAAAGGCTGTTGTCAGCTAGGAACATCTCCGGTGATAGCATGAATAAGAACTGATGAAGTTCCTCACCTGATTGGTCCTCTTTGATCGGGGGAGGGGCGCTGCATCACACTTTCTGTATAATTGTGTAGCCATTCCCTTGATGCCTCTTCCTGTGACATAAACGGAATAAAGTCTCCCAGATGTCCCTTCTTCCAATTACATTTTGTCAAAAGTTATGTTGTTTCATATCATGTATTATCATCGGAATCAAATGCCTGATGTCATGTTATGTGATAGCATTGTGTACAAGATAATTCAATATTTTTCCTTTGATGTCATTGGCGAAAGGATGTACGATATCACTCCCTGTATACCTCTGATTTTAGTCAAAGGACACCCCTGGGATCGAACAAAATTGGAAGTAATGCCTTAAAGGCCATCATAGCTAACAGAGCTGGGCTGTTATAGCGGATGACACAAGGATGCCTAAATAAAGGCATTCGTGAGCACTAGAGCAGCGTTTAAATTAATTTTAGAGCTACTAAACAAACAGCATAAGGAAAATAGTGCTAGAGCCTACATATGATTCAAGTATTTATATTCATAAGGGTGATAAAGAAAGTAAGAGAGACAAACATCTCAGTGCAAGATTATTACAAGAATAAGTAGGTATCAAGAGGCGTTTGGAGATAAGGAGGTTTTATGATAAATATTAGACTCCATTTTGAGGACAGGCATACAAGTAAATGACGAGACCCAATTTCAGAAGACATGGGCAAAGACAAGAGCATCAAAAGAGAGTTCCCGCACACTTTCAACCCATATGGGATCAAAGTTGCGGCCTCTTGCCACACTAGCCTCCAATTTGCTGCTAAGTGCCTAAGGGACGGCACAAAATGGAAGCTACTGAAAGCAAACAGGACTCTTACAGCCCTGTTTATCTTCTGTTCCTGACGCTGCCCTTACAGCGCCCGAGCAAGTTGTATCAACAAGCCAGGCGAGAGAAGTAGCCAGCACTCCTTTTTGGGCACCAGGAATTATTTGTCACCATCAGAATTTAACCCATAGTAAACAAGGGAGGACAGAAAGAACAAAGAAGAAAATAAAGAAAGATGGAAAGATAAAGGGAGAATTGAGAGATTGAAAAGAGCCCGTTAAAGTGAAAAAACGAGCCAATAACTATAGGGTGGTGGAACAAAGAGGTCTGAGGTGGGATTAAAACTAGCAGACTTGGTTTGAACCTAAAGAAAAAAAACTAGAAAACGTGTACCCCTACACTTATTTATTTCTGTATTTATTTATACAAATTAAGCACTGTAAGTAGCTACTGTCCTTAGCTGTCACTAACTGTGTCAGTAGAACTGACTTTTCAAGGAGACAGAGCTCCCGTACTTATGGGCAGATTTACAATAACTGGCACATCCCTGCATATCAGCAGGGATGCGCCAGTTATTGTGCACCAGGCCTCCGCCACCATGGATGCGCCGCATTTATAATGCGGCGCACCATGAGGCAAAAACGGCACAGATGCGTGGCGCATCTGCGCCGTAAAGGCGGCGCATTGCTGGAGTTGTGTCGCAAGCGCGATGCAGCTCCAGCAATGCTCTGGGGGGCCCTATTTTTACAATGCTGCGTCAATCCTTACGCCTGCTTCAAGCAGGGTTTTGACTCAGCATGGGCTCAAAAGTGACTGAGTGAAATCTTGTAGATTTCACTCAGCCACTTTTAGGAGACGTTCCTGCGCTGGAACGCCTCCGAGATGTGTCACATTGTAAATACCCCGCAGCATGGCGCATCTTTTGCGCTGCCGCTGAGTCACAAAAGCGACGCAAGGCGGCGTAAAAGAGGCACAAGGGGCTTGTAAATCTGCCCCTTAATTTTTCTCTAAGAGTACAATGTTGCAGACTCGGACAGAGTGAGGCTCAGTTTTAAGTGAACAGTTTCAGAAACAAATACGATACACAAAGTAAAGTGTAGTAAAGGGGATACACTATTTAAGGTATTAACGCCTTTATATAACTTCCCAGATGAACCATTGGCACAGAGACTTACCCAGACGAACTAAGAAGCAGTAATCGGACACTTTACTCAGCACGCATAACTTCTCTCAATCACCTGACCCCATCCTGCTCGCCAGTAAAGTATAGTAAAGACGCTATACTATTTAAGATACTGGCACCTTTATTTTGCGATCAAGCAGCTCCGATTCTCCGCAGCCTCTACCCTTTCAACATTCCACATTTCACTCACATTCCTTTCCCAAGATTCTATACAATGATATACACTAAACAAAGGCTGTGTTAAAGGCAGTGTGGTTGACCAAATAACATTTGATATTTGTGTTTAATGAGTCTATCTGTACTTACAATTTGTTTTCACTACTTCATGAAAAATATTATGTTTTAATGACAGTGACTGCCAGGAGGCCCAGAAATTAAACAACATATCTAAGAAGCTTTCTGTGTTAAAAGTACAAGATTAAGTAATATCCAGAAATTGAAATTATATCACAGTGCAAAACGTATTTCCTCTAATGAACTGTGGTAATCAAAAAACACCTGCAAAAACTAAATGAAAGAAACATATCCATGTCAGGCTACCTTTTGTAGCCTATCATTATCCTAACACTATCGTAGGGACAATAGTCCTGCCCTTAAAACCAGTTGTGCAACTAGAGTTACTTTTAAAGTTCACTTGCAGCAGCATCAGATAAAGGAATGTGAGAGGGGTCAGATAGAATGTTCACATCACTAATTTCCACTTCCATCCTAGAGCTGTAACCCTGGGGTAGCATCTCGTCTAGCCCATAAAAATAGAAGATGTACACGGTAGGCCACACTTAGCTGTGCTGTCTGGTGAAAGTAAATCAAACATTTCGTATTCACAGATAAACACCCTGTATAACCTAGGCAGAGAACTGCATTGTGCACGGCAAGCTGGTGGGGATGTGCCAGTTCATCTGAGAGTCTTCCAGGGAAACAATATCACCAAAATCTTGTGACTAATGTGAGTGACATCATCTGCCTTTTGAGCCTTATGACATCACAGAAAAGACAAAACATGTTTTTGAAATGTATGGCCGGTCACCGTAGATCCTTGTGGAACAATCTATATTGAGAAGTGAATGAGCGGGTCAAGCTTAAAAACCCTCCTGTTAAATCTTTCCAAAGCCAACCGCAGAACTACTTTCCAAAGATTGGTAGTCAAGGTTCACAGAAGTCCATAAGGGTGGCCCACACCCACAGATAGCAAACACCACCCCCAACATGACATCCATGGATCCTTCATGAGATTCTGTAAGATGAGGAAACGTGAAAGCAGCAAGCAACAGATGATCAGAAATATTCTGCCTCTTGGGACATTGAGCAGGCAAACTACGCAACAGACTCCTAGGGGTAACTTTCTTATGTTTTGTACGTGGCACACAACATGGAGAAGTGGCACAAAGCATTGTGTCAGTTTCCCATTATGAAAACCTTCAGATTCAGCACAAAATTGCACAGCACCTTTAGTAAATAACCCCCTTGTACTCAGAGGCCTACAAATATTAGAAGACTATCACTGGAGATCAGATGGGCTTATAATGACAGGATGGTTCCTATCCTTTGCTCAGGCGCTCCCATCTGACTCCTTTACATGGCAAATACTTTTGACATACTTGTTGCAATTATGCGGAGAAAATTGTTTGAATGAAGTTGGGTTTGACATAATGCTGGGCGAGAGATTTGAACCAGGAGTTATAACTTCATATTAGCTTTTTGAGATGCAAACGACCAAGGCTTAAGTGGCTGCCAATTAAAAACATTGAAACATTTAGCTCCAATGCTGAAGTAGAATATGTAACCATTATGTTCATTACGACTGAAAATGCTGAACTTGAAGAACTTATTTTTCCAATGCCACACTACAATGCAATAAAATGAGGACTGTCACAAAGAAGAAAGCCTGTCTTTTTGAGTGCAGTTTCCTGGATTTTTAGTCATCATACCATCAATATTTGTTCTTATCATGAATATGACCCAATTTCCTGAATGTGACTGAGTTAAACTTCAGTTCTCTTGGTTTAGGCTGGGTCATGTTAATATAGGCTAATTCAGTGGATGTGTATAATGACCAGGTATTTAAAATGCCAAAGTAAACTATGGGGCTGATTTACAGTTTGGCAGATGGGCTTTTTAAAATTAATGTTAATGATTAAATAGCATGTCATACAAAACAAACTGATCGCACAGATAATCAGCATGTACAGGTTTCCCATATGTACAGTGACTACATCTCTCGCTTGTCTGTCCTATTCCTCTTCGGTTTCACCACTAATGTGTCTGTCCATTTCCTCTTACGTCTCTCTCACTCTCAAAAAACCAACAAAAGTGGGCTAGTTATATACATGAATGTATAAACGACTATTATCCAATCTTGGCTAACCCTGTAACAGTGGTTGTGATTGTACTCTTTGTAAAAGCAAATAAAAATTATAAATAAAAAAATAATAATAAAAAAAAAGATAAAAAGTTCAGGGGTACATTGTCAGCATATGGTACACAAAAAAAAGAACCATGAGCACATCTTCGTTTCACAGCAAAAATGAAGGGGGGAATAAAATTCACACACCAACTATCGACCTATTAGGGGTCGAGGCCTGAGCCACATCAGAATTAGACCCATCTCGACGAAGGTATGCACGATACGTTTCTCATATGTACCTTGGTCTGGCCGCAGGTGGTTGCCGCTTCTTCAACATATTGTGCCACCATATCTCGAAAAGAAGCCACCGCTCAGAGCCAGTCTGCAACTACAGGTTTTCTGTTATTCATCCACAACCCAGTCACCTGTCTCTTAGCTACGACAAGCCATTCGGATATAAGACGCCTTTATTTCGTGTAGGCAGAGGAGGCGTCAACAAAACAACTTTAGGAGAGGGATCCATTGCAATGTCAACAATTTCACTCAGTAGGTGAAATATATCTTGCCAGTAATAGCACACACCCACACAGTTCCCGGACAAATGTAAAAAATCAGCGTCCCCCACACTGCAGCCTATACATGCATTGGGTTCAGTGCCTCCAAATCTGACTAGGCATGCAAGCGCAAGCGTGTGATAATAATGATGGAAAACTTTAAGTGTGTCAGTCTGTGCTTATAATTCACAGGGGTGTCTTTTACCTGCGCACAGAAATAGACCCATGTTTTATCTGAAAGTGTACAGCCTAGGGTGACCTCCCGTCCCAACCTGGCTTCCCTCAGGGGGTCAACTTCTGCAGTCAGGAGAGCAGCATACATGGTGCAGATGGAGCGTCCCTCATCCCGCTGTAAGTATCGACATTTCCGCAGGTTCTGCAGGATAAGTAGGAAACTCAGGGGCATATAATACCAAGGGCCATTATCGCCGCTTTAGCAGGACTTTTTCCCGCTAATGCGGCGATATTTTTATCGCCCTATTACTAAGCTGTCGCTAACACCAGTTAGCGACAACTTGTAGGCGATAGCGGGCATTTAGGGGCCCACTTTGCATGTCAGCGCTAATTATCGCTAATGACATGCAAAGTGGGCGTGCCAAGATGTTAGCGACTGGAAACAGTCGCTAACATCGCTATCTCCTATTACCTACAAAGGCGTAGTTTTGGAAATATTCTCGCTAAGCGCGAATATCTCCAAAAGCTAACACCTGCCCAGAGCAGTTCTTAGCCATGTTATCCAATGGGAGGTGGATAACATGGCTAAGAGCATTGTCACGATAATGTGTGAATATCGCTGTATTTCCAGCATTTCGAATGATTTTTATCGTTTCTGAGATAAACCTTGATGATAGCAAGGTATCTCAGCGATAAAAATTGTCGTAGCGCGGCGATAAAATTATTCCCGCTAACCCTGCTTAGCGATAAATATCGCTATTGCTAGGTAATATGCCCCTCAGCCTTATCAGCAGAACATAGTCTATGGTAAACTAAGGTCGCCAGGGCTGTTATCTCCTCGGTTCATAAAACTAGTCAGGGATAAGAAGCTGCCATTTTCAAAGAGGTCAAGGTAATGTTTTATAACAGAGACTTAAATGTACAGTCACACATTGGAGGCAACGATGGATTATCTCACAGGAAGATGAAAGGAGAACCTGGGCACGCTAGTCCAAGCTTCCCTGCCAAAAGCCACCAGACTCGACCGTGTTTGTGTAGTATTCTACATTTGTACTGACCTATGCTTGTTGCAAGGTTACATGGTTAGGACCTTATACTGAGTGTGTTCTATAATGGGGTTCTGTTCTGTAGTAAAGTTCTACTCAAGACAGTTGCTCCTGGACATGTCTAGATGTTGTGTCTCTGTTTGGTAGTCCAGCGTAATACGGATGCCAAAACACCGAACATCTGTATACTCCATACAATCTGGCAATCAGATCCCTAGATCTGGCCAGTGCAGCTCAAGTTTAGCATGTGTTGCAAGTCGTGCATTAGGGGTCTGATAGCACAGGTAGTGTGCCTGTGCAACTAGATAGCAAAGATAAAAACCAGGCTGCCCCAGTCCACTCTGCTGCAGAGGCCTGGTGAGGATCTCCAACCTTATCCTAGGCCTTTGCTCACCCCATATCAGCCGGAGGAGGATAAGGAGCAACTGCCTGAAGAAGCACTGCTGGAGAGCCATCGGAATGTTGGCACATAAATATAGGAACTTCAGCAAAACCATCATTTTCACCAGGGAGATGTATCTCATCATAGAGAGGGGCAGGCGCTGGTGCAGCCACCTATCCACTTGCGATTGCAATTTATCCAATGCCGCTGCAAATTTGCCAATCATCAGCTCTGCTTAGACTCCCATGACCCAGTTCCCCCAGATATATGGCCCCTACCGGGTTCCACGCATCAAGTTTCAAATGGCAGGCTTTTCAGTACAGTCGGAGAGTGGAAATATTTCAGACTAAGCCCAGTTGATACAGAGGTCAGAATGCCCTCCAAAACAGATGACCTCTCGGATAATGGGGAATGGGTTCTTTTTCGGTTTTTGAACATACAGGATGGTAGCACCCGCATAAAATGTGATGATGAGGGAGCCACTGCCAAGTCACAGGCCCAGATTAGCGTGTAGCTCTTATATGCTACATGCCAATGAGTCTATTGCTAAAGCAAATATCAGGGGAGATAACGGGCAGCCCTGATGTGTGCCAAGGGCTGTCTGTAAAGTGCTAGAGTGTAATTCTTGGACCCTCACCCTTCCACTGGGGGCAGTATAAAGTAAGGAGACCAGCAAATGAAAATAAGATGAGAGGGCCAGGCACCTCAATGTCTCCATCTAATAAGGCCATTCCAAGGAATCAAATGCCTTTTCTGAGTCTAGCAGGACGCTACCATAGCCAGCTCTGGGACAGTCCTCAGTAGGACGGCCATTCACTGTTCACAAATTAAAGGCTGTGGAACTTTGGAGTATTAAGCCGAATTGACCAGGAAATGCACGAGAGGTTGTAAACGGTGGGACCGTATCTTTGCCAGGTTCTGATTATTCGTATTCAACAATGACAAGGGCCTGTCCGAAGAGCAGATCTCTGGGTCTCTACCAGTCTTTAATAGCACTGCGACAACGGCCTCCATGGTTGAAGGAAGGAGACAGCCTATAGCAATTGAGGCATTGTACATATCCAACAGCTGTGGCGCCAGCAAGTCTATGTACATTTTATAGAAGTCAACCGGGAGACCATCTTTACCCGGGGCCTTATGCTAGGCAAGTTCATGATTATGATTGTCTTCTTAATGTCCAATTGCGTAATTGTAGAGTAAGGAATTTTCCTGAGCTGGCCCTCCAGCCAGGCCAGTGCAACATGATTGAGGTATGAGGAGGTCTCCGAAACACCCTGAGGTTATGGCGGGGAGTACAAAGTTTCACAGTATGTCAGGAAGACTGAAAAAATCTCAGCTGGATCACTGGTAAGAGCCCCATTCCTTCTGTGTATAGCAGTGATTCTTTCACAGGAGCGAACGCTCCTGGTAACCCAGGCCAAAGATCTCCCTGGTTGATAGACCTCCCCAAATTTTGGCACCTGACCTTTTTGACTGAAATATAGCTCCTCTCCTGCCGCTTCTTCCCGAACTTCACCTAACTTCTCTTTAACTGCGCTAATGTAACCCCATCCCGTGATTACGTAATGGTTAGCAGGCCTGCGGAGTTCTGCTTCAAGGTGATCTGTCTTTGGGAAATACACATTCGCCTAAGGGTTTCTACCTTATCAACCGTGTTTTTATAAATTTGAAAGTGTTCCATGATAGTTTCCTTAAATTCTCAGTGGAAGTCGAGGTACTGCAATCCAATGCATGGCAATCGCCAGCTAAGGAAGCGTGGGATGGAGTTGGACTAGTGAGTACCATCAGGACAGGGGAGTGGTCGAAAAATGTGAGGGGAAGCACCTCTGCAGTTCAGAGCATGAGACAGAGTGTGCGGGACAGGAGCTGCACATCCAGGTGAGAATACAGCCCATGCACCTGTGAGTGGTATGTATACTCATGGTGAAGAGCACGGCAGGTGTCAACCATGTGGCAGAGTTACAATATTTGAGCCAAACTGACCCGCAAGCTTGGATGGAGCTTATCCAATGTTCTATCAACCGGCATGGGAAGAATTGTGTTGACCCCCCAAATCATTGTTCAATCCCTATATTTAGTACAGAGGGTGAGGATCTCAATAAAGAAATACAGAGAGTTCACATTAGATCCATATGGGAAACATCCATTACAACGCAGTCATTCCATCGCACTGCTTTTACAACACAACTGCCTTTACATTGCATGCCATTACAACGCATGACATTACAACGCATGTCACTATAACACATACCATTACAACACATGCCGTTACAACGCAATATAAGGTAAGTAATGGAGATTTTTTAGTTTTAGGGTGGGTATGGGTTTTGGGGTAGATGGGAATAATACTTTTTACCCCTACACTATCCAACAATTCCCTTACTGTGGCACTCACTGGAGTGGGAATAGTAATTTTTACCCCTACACTATCCAACACTTACCCTATTGTTGCCCTAAAAGTATTATGCATTGTAATGGTATGCATTGTAATGGAATGCGTTGTAATGGCAGTTTTAAAAAATGTGTTGTAATGGCATGCGTTGTAAAATCATGCAATTTAATGGTAGTAGGCATGTAAAAAATGCGTTGTAAAAGCATGCATTGAAAGGTCATATTTTTGATTCATACTGGTTCACAAGGGGTTGTCCTCCAGTCTCCCAGTCACCACTATCAGTCTGCCCACCACGTCTTTTAGGGTGTCTATTACTGTAAAGTCAAGATCAGAAACTTAATTGCACATTCACAAGAATAAGTACTCTGCATGCATACGTGGAGTACAATAGAAATAGCTATGCTAAACCCAAGAGGAGGCAAAAGTAGGGGAGCCAATTGATGAACAGTGAGTCTCCTGCAGGAGGGCCACCTCAATCCGCTGCTGATCTAAATAGGCTACAACTTGTTGTGCTTTAGATTGACTACTCTGTTCCCCTACATTCCATGTAATGAGATTCACCATGTAGGAAGGTTAGATTCTGACTGGTGTGTGTCTAATAATGCCACAGTGTCCACCCCCCCCATTCTCAGCTCATCTCAATGTGAAAAGAATGGTACTCCCATTGTGCTGTGTGGAAATATTCAACAAAGAGATACATTTAGAAACTCCCCATTCCCCTGTCTCCCCCGCCCACGCCAACCCCAATCATCAGCGGATGCCTGCCCCATCTCAAACCAAAGCAAAAGGAAGATCCATGCTGCCATTCTTAGCTGCATCTGTGCATTCCATGTCTGGGGGGCTCTGGAACACAGGCAACTCACTGGTCACGGCCTGCCAGAGCATTTCATACATCGCTATTCAAGTAGTACCAAGTAGCAGTCGTCAGTTGTCGTGCCTTTCCATCCTAATGTGCAGTCCTGCTGACAGTAACATTGATAAAATGTCAGCGTCTCTGTTTGAAGTTAGAGACGAGAGACAGGAAACATATTCAAGACCAAGGTTAGTCAAGCATTGTCTTGTGTTGCAGGGACATCTCACCGACTGTCAGTCCCAGGGGACTCAGGACTGCTCACCGCTGGAAGGTATTGTTCAATAAAGTTCAGTGAATCCTCTGACTGCAAGAAGAAATGCGTTTTTCTGTTGTATTCTAGTCGGAACTTGGCTGGGTACAGCATCGCATATTTGAGACCTCAGGCTCGAAGCACCCTTTTAACATCCATGAAGGTCTGCCTTTCCTCCTGGACAGCTTGCATGAAATCAGGATAGAAAAAGATTGGCGAGTTTTCAAATTAAATCTCAGGCGTGGCACAGTTGAGCCTCAAGATGCGATCCGTATCTTTGTAATTGAGAAGCCACGCAAATATAGGACAGGGTGGTTGCCCAGGCTTAGGGGGTGGAGCCAATGTGCGATGCATTCTTTCAACAATGAAAGCAGTGGAAAACTGGGGAAGACCAAATAATATTATCAAGAGGTTCTCTGCAAATAGTTCCATATTTCTAGCTGTGGCTGATTCAGATATGTCCAAGATATGGATATTGTTCTGTCTTGAACGACCCTCCAGGGATTCGTTCTTAGCTTGGTTTCAGTTTGCATGGCAACAATGTCAGAGCCCCCTCCACCTGCTGCAAATCATCTACGTCCGATATCCAGGCTTCTGCCTGTGTGTACATGGCCTCATGACAGTCAACTCAGTCAATTCGCTCTTAGAACTTGCCTAACCAAAGCCGCCAGGGAATCAATTTTAGTTTCACCAGTTCACAGTCTCATCTTCACATCTTGCAGGGCCTGCAATATTGGGTCTGCATGGGCATCAGATGGGGCAAAGACCTCTTCTGCGCTCAATGCAACTGCTTTTTTTTAATCAAAGAGCAGCTCAGACTACTGATTGAGCAAGGACTCGTATAAAAGAGACTGAGGCATTTGAGAGCAAGAGATCTAGAAGTACTTGGAGTTTCAGAGGATTTTACCCTAAACGAATACATGAGTCACAAGAAGATCAGATGAAACAACGGAGACAAGCAATGATTACAGAACGATTGTATCCTGTGTTAATGTTAGAGGAACAGTCGGGAGGCAAGTGTACAGGAAAAACTAAGCATTTAACAATGACAGTGTCGCAGGGATTCTGCTCCTACACAGAACTGTGCATAGAGACTTAGAACCTCAGTGAATTAGGGTGTACCAAAACTCACCTCAGTATCCAAATTCTAGCAATCAGTGTCTCATTGGTTCTTCCATACCCCCAATGATTAGACAACCCAGAACATGGACTTAGAACACCTCAGGTAAAGTGGAACACATGAACACTCTTTCGTTATACTAACATACCAATCCAAAACGAGGAGTAAATGAAGACACGTGCAAGTTTGAAATATTTATTTCTAATGCCGTGTTCTCAGGCTCAGTATCTTAGCTAATACAAGTAAACATATTATAAGCAACAGGGTTATCAGCATAGTTACTAGTCCATAAAATACACAGGGAGAAAGCATGTTCAAATGCTAAAGGGAAGAAGGCTAAATGGCACCTTAGTCTTACCCTCCCTTGCTAGTATATTATATTATATCTAAAGAAGGTCTCTTTGGGTTTTAGAAGGGCGGCCCCATACCTCTGGTCTTAGTAGAAAGGGATCACATCATCTATCCCTGCTCTCTGCATGCGAATATTCATCAAGTGTGTGTGCATGCTCTGCGCAGTGCATTATTAAATGCTCCAAAAGCCAGAGTTGGCCACAGCTGCATATGTGTTATGTCTAGGACGTGCGCTGATCAAACCGAACAACAACCACTGTGTTGAAATAACCTTGAAGGCCTCGGCACTCACTGTTCAGACATAGTTTACCAAGCAAAGCTGATACTACTGGAAAACATATTATTCTTGTGTGAAGCAAAATATTCTACTAGGCTCAAAGCATTAATAACAATATGTGCCGTGTGCAGAAGCAGCAGATAGGAAAAACAGCGTTTAAACTTCCAATAAACTCATGCTAACTTAACACAGTGTGAAGGCAAAGCCCATCTACATGACAGCAGGTTGTGGGGAATAAGAAGATGAGTTTATGGAAGTTATCCTAACAAAGAATCCTCCACCATATCAGGAGGGACCCAGTAGAACTACTCCAAGCGTCCCCGCTTTGGAAACACCATTGGTTCCACAGGTTATGCATGACTCAATAAATGGAAGAGGCCCCCAGGAAAAGGAAAAAGAAGCAATACCTAAAAATAGAGAAGAATTAATACAGACAATAACCCAATTGAGTACACACCCTGATGCCTTGACTATACCTGTGACTATAGGTCCTGTTGATCCATTGTATGGGTATAAGGCAAATTGTCCAAAACCACCAGTTATGACCACTCCTATAATATAACCAAGAAAAGAAAACATATTAATTGAGGATCAAGTCAGTGAATGCGAATCAGTAATTTCTCTAATGGATTGTCCGAAAAGAGAACAGATAAATGAAACCCCGAAAATAATTACACCTAGTTGTTCAAAAGAAATACGATTAGAAACATCTACAGGAACTAAAAATACCACTATACTATCGCCAGAAGAATTAGAAAGGTGGGCACAGGGAATAGACAAACCAAAGCAACAGCCAAAGATTTTAGACATCTTTAAACTAAAAGTAGAATTGGAAGAAATGATAGCTGGAAATGTGGGAGTAGACAGGCTAAACACTTATAGTGAAGAAGAATTGTTGTTCATATGTAGGAGCATAACTAGGAATGCTAAGATATTCCATGAAAAATTGACGGACCATGCCTCTTAAATTGGAATTGAAATAGGGAGACGAAAGTATTGTAGAAACCATACAGAGCATATTATACTGACAAAGACTTGGAAAATATGAATATGTCTGGAAGGAAATTGCAGATAAAAAAATTAATGACAATTTTACAAAAATGGGGAGATTGGACAGGTGGAAGACTAGGTGGGCAAATAAAAAGGAGGAGGCACAGGCAAATCGAACTACATCTCAATATTTACTGAGAGAGTCTAGAAAGGTTTGTGAAAGTTTCTAAAGTTTTGTTGAAGGATTTAGATGGTTATTTGACATAGTAGTGCCTACAGATTTATGGATTGAATGTAAAATTACAGTTGATTGGCCTAGTGATGAGTACCCAAGGGATCAGAAAACGGGGGCACCTTCAGAGGAGGTAATTAAGAAATATCACCAGGTGATCACTTTCTTGAAAGGGAAAATTCCCCTAAAAGAAACAGATTGGATAAAAATAGACAGACCAACTCAAGAAATAAATGAGACTGTGCATACTTATTATGAGCGCCTGTTGCAGGTATTCAAGCAGTATAGTGGATTTGAGAATATCAAAGATAAAGATATGGGACATTTTGTGCATCGTTTTGTGTCTGGACTAAGACCAGAAATTTCACAGATGATTCAGCAGCATATGTTGTGTTGGCAGGGAAAACCAACAGATGAGATACTTAAATATGCCAAGTATTGCAGAGATGACATTAAAAATAGACGCAAAAAGTTGGAAGAAAAAGTAATGTGGGCACAGGTAAAATAGGGAAAATGAGTAGAGAGGAAGCAAAGAAGAAATTTCCTTGTCATGAGTGCGGAAAATTGGGGCACTGGAAAAACGAGTGTAAAAATATTCAAACTAATAATTGCCCAAATCAAAATTTAAATCCACAGACGCAGAATGAGGTGATAATGCGTCAACCGCAACAGGTTGTTAATCAACAGAGTCAGTTACCACCTGCCCCTATGCCAAATGTTATGAACAGAGCAAAGTACAATGCGGACAATGGATTTCCAGGAGAAAGTGGTAAGACAAATTCTGTAACTTCACAATTTCTTTTGCAGAACAGTTGTTCTTTTGAAGATGATCAATGACGGTGCCTGAGGGGGGAGGAAGAGGAGTGCATACTTGGCGCATCCTTACCGGTAGATCAATCAGGTCCATATATTGATGGGAAAGTAGAAGGAAAGGACATTACTTTTTTGTTGGACACTGGTGCTACCCACTGTACTGTGAGAGCAGCAGACATCCCAAACCTACCTCTGGTTCTGCCTCACGTCAGTAAGCATATTATCAACTTAGTTAACACCTCGCTGGAGTCAGGCATAGTACCGCAAAATTGGAAGCTGGCCATGGTCAGGGCCTTGCTGAAAAAACCAAATCTCGACCCTGACGATTTTTCTAACTACCGCCCCATTTCACTTCTCCCCGGCATCAGTAAGCTTACCGAAAAATGGGTGAATAAACAGTTGGCATTGTATTTGGAGACCTATGATTTGCTACATCCTACTCAAACAGGATTCCGGAGAGGACAGGGAACCGAGACAGCACTGTTGAGGGTGGTCGAGGACTCCAGGAGGATTTTAGACGCAGGTGGCAGCGCGGCCATTATCCTCCTGGACCTCAGCGCCGCCTTCGACACAGTTAACCACCGTGTCCTTCTATCCCGCCTTGAAAGGATTGGAATCACGGGCAAAGCCCTTATGTGGCTCGAGTCTTTTCTTAGCGACAGGGTTTTCAAGGTTTTCTCAGAGAACAGCTGCTCCCTTCCAGTGCCATTACAGTGTGGGGTACCACAGGGTTCTTCCCTTAGCCCCACACTGTTTAATGTGTACATGGTGCCTCTGGCAGAGGTAGTGGCCCCCTTTGGAATCCAGTTAGTAAGTTATGCTGATGACACTCAGCTAGTTGTCTCCTTAAATCAGGTGGAACCCCTTCCGACCAATCTTCGCAGCTGCCTGGAGGCGGTTGCGAAGTAGATGGATGCGTCCCATCTGAAGTTGAATGGGGGGAAAACTGAGCTGATGCTACTAGGAAAAAAAGCCACATTTGATAATTCCACACTGTGGCCCTCCTGCATGGGGCTTGGGCCCATTCCAAAGTCCGAGATAAAAAGCCTCGGCTTCTGGCTGGATACGGAGTTGTCGTTTAAAACCCAGGCAAGAAAGACAGTGGCCATCTGCTTTGGCCTGTTGAAGATAATTCGTAAAATCCTCCCTCAGCTACCCGAAGCAGCCAAGAAAACCATAGTCCAGTCCCTTATTCTATCTAGGCTGGACTATGGAAATGCGCTCTACCTAGGAGCCCCCGCCTCGGTCACTCGGCAACTCCAGACTGCCCAGAACTCTGCAGCGAGTTTACTTACGGGTACCAGCCACCGTATATCAGCCGCACCCTCGCTGAGTACCTTGCATTGGCTTCCAATAAAGGAGCGAGTTCACTTCAAAACCCTCTGTCTGGTCCATAAAACTCTTTATGGGAAGGGCCCTCCCATCCTAAATGACATGATCAGACCATATAAATCATCCAGGAATCTTCGCTCAAACCAGCAAAACCTTCTAATAACTCCCAGGATCAATAGGGCCCGCACGGGGGGCCACCTCTTCTCGCAAAATGCGGCTAAGTTATGGAATGCTCTCCCTTCACCTCTCCGTCAAGAGCCTAACTTGCTTGCATTTCGCAAAAAGCTAAAAACAGTACTGTTCCCCAAGATCTAGATGGGTTAGGCTTCTGCATCTTCTGATATCTATCTTCTTCTGGTTAGTACTAAGCGCTGGGATGCTTCCGAGTAGCCATGCGCTATAGAAGAACCTTTACAATTACAATTACAATTACAATTACCCCTCTTGGGAGAAGCCATCCAAGTAGTAGGTGTTTTAAATAGACAGATTAGAACTCCAATCACAGAGCCCATTGAGGTACGCATTAGCAATTTTAGGGAAATGCACAAATTTGTAGTGTGCGACTCCTGCTAGGAAGAGACTTAAGGGCTTATTTACAAGCACCTTGCGCCACTTTTGCGTAATTTCTAACATGGGAAAAGTGACAGACGGGTGGTGCAAGGGGCTTGTAAATATGCCCCTTATTGTGCAAGATAAATTGCACAATTTATTGCACATCGGCTCGTGCTGCGATTCAGACCCCTGATGAAAATGGTATTTACAAGATAATGCTAGCGAAACAAGGTACAGAAGTAGACAAAATGTATTCAATGATGACAAAAGATGATTTACCTGATGAATTAAAATTGACAGTAAATCAAGAGGTGTGGGATTTCAATGGAAAAGAAGTAGGGTTAATGGCAGATGTAGATCCAGTGAAAGTGAATGTAAAAGAAGGTGCTGTCTATCCAAACACAAGGCAATACAAAATGACCCCTGAAATTAAAGCAGGTGTCCTAGCAGAAATAGAACGAATGACTGGACAAAGCATTTTAAAAGAAATAATGAGCAGACCATGTAATTCACCTATAATTGGCATTAAGAAGCCTAGCGGAAAATATCGGATAGTGCAAGATTTACGGAGAATTAATAAAATTGTGGTGTCTTGTTGCTCTGTAGTGCCGAATCCAGCAGTAATCCTGTATCAAATACTATGGAATGCAGGATGGTTTACTGTAATTGATTTATGTCAAGCATTTTTCTCCATCCCGCTACACCCAGACAGCCAGTATCTTTTTTCATTCAAATTTGAAGATCGTATTTTTGTGTGGAATCGGGTTCCTCAGGGGTACACAGAAAGCCCTTCAATATTTAATCAAATTTTGAAAAAGTGTCTAGAAACGATAGCAATGGCCAGAATTCAGTGTTAGTCCAATAAATTGATGATTTACTTGTCGCGTCAAAGTCACAAGATGATTGCATTGCTGATTCCATTGCTTTGTTAAATCATTTGGCTGATGGAGGACACAAGGGGGCACATTAGGATGGCGGCGGACATCCTATCGCAAAACGGGACCTCCCACCACAAGGGCGGGGGTCCCGTGGGGACCAGTAGGATGCGCACGCCACAGTGGTGGGCGCATCCTGCATTCCTGACATTGTGGCGGGCAGTGTACTCAGCACCGCCCGCCCCAATGCCAGGAAGGCATGTAGTGCACTTCCATGCACAACATGGCAGGAACCGCGGTGTGCCTGCCATGCTGTACATAGAACTGCAGGGGGGTACCATAGGTACCCCTCATGTGCACCCCTCACCCCACAGAAACCCAGGGGGCCCACTATGGGCCCCCAATGTGGTACCATAGGTACCCCCCCATGTGCACCTCTCACCCCACAGAATCCCTGGGGGCCCACTACGGGCCCCCAATGTCAAAAACCACCTGCCTTTCTGTGGCAGCCACGGAAAGGCATGTCCCCGACTGCATACAAATACGGATGGTGGTGTCTACCAGACACCGCCACCATATAAACTGCTTTTCCACCCGGTACGCAATCGGGAAGATTGCCTACTGGCGGAAAACCGGTGGACGGTCTTCCAGTGTCCGCCGGGGTTCCCTCCGCCATGGTAATGTGGCATGGGAAATTAGAAGCGGGCAGAGGTTTTTGGCGGGGGGATCGCCACCGCCATACCGACGGTGGCGATCTGCCCGTTATCATAATGGGCCCCCAAGGTGTCTCCAGAGAAATTGCAATTCTGTCAAACTAGAATTAAATATTTGGGGCATCAATTAGAAAGAGGAGTGAGAAGAGTAACCCCATAAAGAATAAAGATAAAACAAATACAGTTACCACAAACCCAGAGAGATATCAGAATGTTTCTTGGTGTGGTAGAGTATTTTCTCTACTGGCCAAACCACTAATACAAATGACACGGAAGCGAGCAAAGGTCCCAATAGTTTGGGACGATGAAAGCATGGAGGCTTTTGTGAAATTACACAATTGGTTATGTGAAGCTCCTGCCCTAGGTATGCCAGACTATACAAAAGAATTTGCATTATTTTGTTGTGAAAGAGAAAATTGTGCCTTATCAGTATTAACTCAGCGACGTGGTTTGATGCGACATCCGGTAGCATATTTTTCTACTACCTTGGACCCTGTAGCGTCAGCATTACCTGGCTGCTTAAAAGCAATAGTTACCACCTGCATGAGTCTTGAACAAAGTGAGTTCATTGTGATGGGACACCCCGTAAAGGTTTATGTCCCACATTCAGTGGAAATTCTTTTAACTAGAACACAAACTCAGTACCACACTCCAAGTCTATTGACTAAGTACAAAACAATTATTTTAGGAGCAGGAAATGTGACAGTAGTCAGGTGTACTATCCTTAACACAGCAACTCTGTTGCCTGATGTACATGGGGAAGAAGTAAGAGATGAAGTTGAGCATGATTGTCTAGATGTTACTGAATAGTGTACCAAACCTCGTCCAGACATACAGGAAGGGCCTCTGAAAGAATGTGAAAATGAGCTATTTGTAGATGGCTCGTGCATGAGGCATGAGGAAGGAGGATTAACTGCTGCTTATGCGGTCTGCATAATGGCTGGAAAAGTCGAAGCATCCTATTTACCAGGAGTCATGTCTGCACAAATAGCCTAATTGATAGCTTTAATGAAAGCATGTAAAATTGGGAAACATTGGAGAGTAACCATTTGCACTGATAGCCAGTATGGTTACGGGGTTGTGCATGACTTTGGCCAGCTCTGGATGCAGAGGGATTTCATGACTTCATCAGGAAACCCTAATAAAAATGGAAAATTTGTGAACAAGCTTTTGGAAGCAATACAATTGCCAAAAGAAGTGGCAGTGGTCAAGTGTGCTGCACATCAGTCAGGAGATGACTATGTGGTAGCTGGTAATCGATGCGCTCACCAAGTTGCCCAGTACTGTGCCAGAAACAAAATGGCAGTAAACAGAAACATTGAAACAAGTGGAATCAGATGCCAACTTATGCTACTCTCAGCATTAGAAACATGGGATGAATAAAGACATTTGCAGGATGAGGTGGAAGTGAGTGAAAAGGAAGGTTGGATAAAATCAGGGTGTCAAAGGAGAGCAGAAGATGACGTATGGATTTGTTCAGATGGTAGACCGATTTTGTCAAATTGCTTGCTCTCACAAATGGCCAGAATATACCATAGAGATACACACATAGGCAGAGATGCCATGATCAGACTCTGTAGACAAAATGGGTACAATCCGAGATTTAGAGTTGTTGCAGAGAATCTTTGCCAGAGATGTTTAATTTGTCAACAGATAAACCCAGGCAGGAAAACAGTGGTCAGTTGGGGAAGAATTGGAAAGACAGAAGGAACATTTGTGAGGTTGCAGATTGATTTTATCCAGTTACCACCATGTAAAGGATTGAAGGACATTCTTGTCATAGTTTGTTTGTTCTGACGATGGGTAGAGGCATATCCTACTAAAAGAAATGACAGCATAACATTTGCCAGAGTACTATTAGGAGAATTAATTCCACGTTTTGGTTTTCCAGTAACTGTGGAATCAGATAGAGGATCTCACTTTAATAATGAAGTAATTTGGTTAATCTGTGAATCATTTAAAATTGAATATAAACTGCACAGCGCATACTGCCCATAGGCTTCTGGAGTGGTAGAACAAATGAATGGCACAATAAATGGAGACTGGCAAAGGTGTGCGCATCCACATCACTGTGTTGGCCAGATGCATTACCTCTTGTTCTAATGGGACTCAGAAACATTCCTGACAGAAATACAGGGTTGAGTCCCTATGAAATGCTCATGGGAAGAACAATGAGATTAGCTTTTATACCAGGACACAAACTGTTGAGTATAACGGATGATCTGGTATTAGACTATTCTAAAAGATTGGCTGACCTAGTGCGTTCTATCTCTCACCAGGTTGGAGAAGACACAGTTGCCAGGCAGCCGGATTAGGCACCTGATCTCAATCCTGGACACTGGGTGGTGGTGAAGAATCACACCTGAGAAACGTGTCTAGCACCCAGGTGGGATAAACCACGACATGTCTTACTGGTTTCAACAACTGCAGTGAAATGTGCAGGTTTGCCTAACTGGATACATGCTAGTCATACCAAAAAGGTACCAGCTCCTGAGGAAGGAAATCCACAACTGACACCAGCAGTTGGGGTGCTGAAGGATGTGCAGCTGAGGAATCTAGAATAACAGATTCTGAAGCAGCTGACCAAGAACAACCGAGCACAAGTCAGGAAGACTGGATGCCAGTGGTTGACATACCAGATGTGATTAATAAAACAAGAATTAGAACAATATTAGAAAGGCAAGAAACTAAAGAAGACCAGACAGGCATAGAAGAACAAGCTCAAGAAAATGAAATTGAGATTGTTGGAGACCCTGAGCAGGATCAGATAAGGAAAGAAAAATATACTCAGACAGAGGTGAACCAAAATATTCCCAGATCTGAGGAGGGACAGATAGGCTTAGAAGAACACGTTCAGGCTGCAAACAAGTAAAGTGCAATAAGACCCGGGCAGGACCAGTTAGGAAAAGAACAACAAGTTCAGGAAGAAGAAGAATGAGTTGAAGTAAGAGCTGAACAGGATCAGATAGAAGGAGATGAACATGTTCAGGCGAATAGTGTCACAATAAAAAGCCCTGAACAAGGACAGATAGAGAGGGACTCAGAAGACAAAGAAGATCAAATTATGCCACAACATAACAAAAATAAAAGAACACTTGAGAGAGACGAGGAACGTGATAGTGCAGTGCAAGGTAAAAGGGTTGGAAAGGGTGATAACTGGCCAAGTTGTGAGGCACCTGAACAAGTGAATGAAGTCACTAGTCAGTTTGGACAATTAATTGAGAAACCCAGACGAAGAAGTCAGAGACTAAAAATACTGAACAATAAATTCAAAGGCCCTGAATGAACCTATGTGTTTCTTGAAGAACTTAAACATTTAGATTTCAATTAAGAAAGTGACAAAGAAATAATTGCAGAACAAATTGATGAAGGAGAAGTGAGACCTCCTTGAAATAATAAGAGAATTAAAATTACGAAAAATAAAATAAAGAAAGAAGAGAGATCTTCTCAGGCTAAAATGGCTGAGGATAGAGTTGCTGGAAGACCAAAACGAAATTGCTTAAAGAAGTGTTGTAGAATCTGTATATGTAGCATTTTATTAGTGATTGTAATTTGGTTATTTTAAACAATAGCAGTTCCTTATTGAATGAAAATAGAAAAGAAAAATAATACTGACACAAATGGAAAGTTAGCTAACATAAAAGGAGATTGAATAGAATTAGAAGCACCAGATGAGTTAGAAAAACATCACACTGTGACAGATAATAACACTGCTTTAAATGTATTCACCAAGTTATTATTTCATTATGTAGACACTATGGAAATTGGTGATTGTTATGTATGTATGAAAATACCAGATTCAGTAGCAGAAGGTGTCACATACCACCATTTACCGCTTACATATGGCATTTCATGTAGTGTAATAAAAAGTCTGTTTTATAGAACAGGAAAGTTGCAATATTATTATTCAAATTTAGATGGGAAATTTTCAGAGGTTCCTATTCGAAAGAATATGAATCCAGTACTTAGTGACCAAGCTGCACAGTTTATGGGTGAATTTTTCTTAACACAAAAGACAATAGATATAGCAGAAGCCCATAAGAAACACTTAAATTGCTTATTAAAAGAAGAAAATATATTTTTGAATTTAGTTGAAGAGAGAAAACAGGACTTTCAGAAGAAATCTACTGAACAGAAAAAACATATTCCACCATGGGCTGAGAAGGAAGGAATTTATGCACCTGGCAAGACTGATGCTGCGATGTCTCTAGATTTCTAAAGGAAAGGGAAAATCTGTCTCCATAGATTAAAGACTGACTATAACAACGTATTTATTGGTTACAGTGAATGTGAACATAATGTTTTTATTCTCGGAGGTTGGGGACTAAAAGGGGGAACTGATCCAGTATTTCCTGGATTTAATATGTATGTGGGAATATAGCTTGTTTTAAGCTACCCGCACAATGGTATGGGAGTTGCTATTTTGGAAGAGTATTCCCTAAAGTTTATCATGTGAAAAGAATCACTGGAAGCAATAAAAACAATAAAGAACTAATTCGTAATAAAAGAGCTAGTTTTACTGAAATAGTAGGTGACATATTTATTGCATTGATACCTTCAGTGGGAGTAATTCTGAATTCACGTAGAATTTGTCAATTATCTAGAGTAGTTGATCGCTTATCGACTGATACTGCTGGAGGTTTTCTAATGATCAATACAGAAATGGTTGCAATTAGATCAATGGTTTTACAAAATCCACTTGCTCTTGATATATTATAGGCAAAAGAGGGTGGAGTCTGTAAAATGCTGAAAGAACAACATTGTTGCACTTTTATTCCGGATAAAAGTGTAGAAATTAGAGCGCAAATGAAAAATATCACAAAATTGGAGGAAGATTTGAAAACACTGGAAGTTGAAAATGTATGGAAAAAATAACAAATAGCATAACATCGATAGGGTCTTGGTTTGCTAATATAGGTAAAGGGATTGTAGCACAAATAATACTACCTATATTTGGAAAAACTAATAGCTTTAGTAATAATGACATGGTGCAAATGTTGTAGAAAGAGAAGAAGATATGAAGTAAATAAAAAGGGAAAGAAAAGAAAATATGAAGGAATTAAGCTTGAAGAAATGAAAGGAGAATTGTACAAGAAAATGAAAAATGTGAAAGATAAAGATGAAGTGGAAAACGAAAAGACAGGAAAGGGAATTGAGATGTGTTAAAGTTGGCATCTGGTTGGGTATGGGTAGTTTGTGATGGCATAAATGCCATCAGAGAGGGGATTGATGGAGCAAGGACTCATATAAAAGAGACTTGTTCTCATGCAATCCTCTCATATAAACCCATAACGTAGGATTAATAATGTATTGTGATACTAATATGCACCACATTACATATATTTTTAGCTAGATGAAGCTTGTATATGTGTTTAACTAACAAGTAACCCAGGTGGAACTTAAAATGGCAACTAACGCGGGAAACTGTATTGCGCATGTGTCAACTGCATCTAAGCAGAATGACGTCTTTACGCTTGGAGGGAAAATTCTGCTTCTGCGCAAATGCATCTAAAATGGTCGCTTGGAAACTCATATGCTAAGCATCTGCTTTGCTGAAATTAAAATGAGCTATATACTAAATGCTAATGCAATGCTAATTATAAGTAAATGGGATTAGAGTAGGGATGGGTGGTATACAGTGAAATCATTCTATTTCGAAATTAATATGTTTTCTTTTGACCTCTCTATTAGTTCGTATTTGGGCCTCTGAACGATGCTAAAGTCTACACTGCACGTGACTCCTAATGCGGGTACATGATGACAAGCCAGACGCAATGATGTCAAATCTTGAAACCCGTCCAAGGCTGTTCTTGGTACATTTATTTATTATTTATTTATTTTGAAAGTTTTATATAGCGCGAACAAGATCTTTGCAGATATCAGAGCGCTTTACAGACGAAAGGAACAGCGTGTGAGTAAATAACAATAGGGGTGGGGAAGGTACATGTAGTCAGCCAGATACATCAATAATGAAACAAGTACAAATAATTGATAGCGTAAACACTCAGGCAGGTCTATAACACGAGTCATACAAAAATGCAGAAAAGATCAGTAGAACTGAATGGTACAGCGTCTGTAAAATCATCCCCAGTAATAATTCAAGTGTATTTAGCCATGAGGATAGCTTTTACTTCTTTCTTAAAAAGTATGGTAGAGGAGATGAGCCTGATTTCAGGGGGGAGTGAGTTCCAGATCCTGGGTGCCATTCCTGAGAAGGAGCGTTTATACGTTTTTTCCTTGCGGAATCTTTGGGGCTTTAGCAGGAGATTGTTTGTGCCTCTAGTGTTTCTAGAGCCTCCGGAAATCGTCAGCTTCTGGGCGAGATATCCGGGTGAGCTCAGGTGGACAGCCTTGTGCGTGATGCAGGCGATTTTCAGATGTATTCTGGCTTCAAAAGGCAGCCAGTTCAGGGCTCTCAGGTCAGGAGAAATGTGTGAGTGTTTTTTTTGATCCGGTGATGAGTCTCGCTGCGGCGTTTAGAGAAGCTCTTATGGGTGCCGTGGTAGTTAGGGGGAGACCGCAAAGGGCGATGCTGCCGTAATCTATTCGAGGGATGACTAGAGCTTGTACCGCAGTTTGGAAATCTTTGGCTGGAAGGAAGGGTTTGAGTTTCCTTAAGGTATTAATCTGGTAGTTCGCCCCCTTAGTTGCTTTGTTGATGTGTTCCTGCATGTTGAGGTTGGTGTCAAGTGTTATGCCTAGAGATTTTGCTGAGTCCACGATGGTGGGATGAACATTGAGTGCGGTTAGGTGTTTAAGCCAGATTTGAGTGGTAGTGATCTTCGCAGGAGGTGAGATCAAGAGGAACTCTGTTTTAAGAGCATGTCCTGGGAACCTGCTGGACATCCTGAACACTCAATGGACAACTGTAAAAATGTATACATTGTTGTTAATAAAAATTGTTAATGAGGGTGGGAAATAAAGCTTGGGAAAACAAATTAATGGGCGGGAACATAAAACAAAGAACTAAAGAAAATGATTAAAACTTAGCATGGTGTGATGATCACTCCATTGGCTTGTCCAATCAGAAGTGGGAGTTTCATAGAGTTGAAACATTTAGGGGTGCTACATGCCATTAGTAAGGTATAATTTAGGTAGTTTAGTTAGAACAGGGCAGTTGCAGCAAGACAAAACGCTGAGAGACCGGGATGCTGTCCGAATGCTGATCGAATATTTGGAGAAGCAGACTTAGAATTTTAAAGCCAAATAATTAGAAGATTGCGGAAAAATCGAGTAGGTAATCTAATTAGAAGAAGATCACCGAAGAATCGAGGAGGAAGTTAGTGTCAGAGAGGGGTGCAACGCAGGTGTTGAATCCGGAAAAGGTCATCTATCCTGTCCGGAATCCTGTCCTGAAGTCCCTGTTACCTGATATTTCCCAGGGGAACCATTAATCTCTTGGCCAGAGGGGTCTGATTTCCACACCATTCTAGGTAAATTTATTTCTGTGTATTGTGTCAATGTGCTGTTTTCTATCCTTTTTTTCCTGAGGTACTGTTGTGGTGATTATCTCATTAAAATAGAATACTGAAATTGGGCAAACTGATCTTACTTCCTCCGAGAGATGGAGTTCGTACTGTAATTTGTTTGGCTCATATGATTTTTAACTAGATAAATCATTTACATTTTTCCGGAGTCTGTGGTTATTTTATAAAATAGAAGATAAATGAACCTATGTCGTATCACCATTAAATAGTTTCAACTAATTTGGTCCATTGACTAAAAGGAAAAGGCTTTTTGATTAGTGAAAAGATTAGTTAGATGATAAAGGTAACTGATCATAATTAAAACATGTATAAAAATTGCCCTCCAGTGGCGATAACCAGCCTAAATGAGTGAGTGTGTATATGGGCCCAGATGAATATATGGTGATAGAGTTTTGGAGGTTGGTATCCTACCTGTTGTCTGTTTTGCCCAAGATAAGGATTGCTTACCTGGCGTGAAACACTTGCACAGAGCAATCTATTCGGGGGTACCCCAGGCCTATATGGATATGCTGGTCACCCCAAATGTAGACTCGCATTGTGTGCCTCCCAGATTTAGGCAGCCCAACAACTAAACAGCTTTATAGGACAGGCATTGAGATGTTGCAGGAAAATTTTAAATAGAACAAGGCGCTCCACGCCAGGATCCTCTGTATATAGGTGGTGCCTGAGCTACTCCAGTGCGAGGCAGATAGGAAGGAGAAATCACTTATCTATCAGGAGCTGATCCCCGATGACGAGCAAGGCCCAAGCAGGCCTCGGCCCACTCTAAACCACAGCACCGTCCTGGAAGGCATTTGCATATTGTGCTCAGACCCCATCTGCTCAGGGGACCACAGCCTCATGGCCGGAGATCCAAGGTTCAGGCACTGTGTCGCGGGGGCATGAAGGCCATCCTGGGACGAGAGGCGCTCGGCTGCGTGACAGTGGTGCAGATTCCGGCAAACCTCAATGGTGCCCCTCTACCAGCTGACAGCACCCTCACCACCCCATAAGTAGTTGTCAGCAAGTGGCCCAACCCAACATCACTTCAGGCACCATGGGCCAGCTCTGGATCCCATCAAGGCACCAGGAACACTGGGAGCAACAGGTCTCCACACAAGAGTTGCATCATCTACGGGCAGGCCATCTCCAAATCCAGGTCAATCAAAGTGATATGCGCCTCACCTCAGGGCAATTCTCGGCAGCAGTTGGACTGGAGAATGCGCAAAAGCAGAGGTGTGCAAGTTTTGTGCTATTAAGCAAGATTTAAAGGGAGCAGCTATTGTACCAGCAGGCCTCCAGAGATTTTAAATTATGTAGCTATCATGGAAGCTGGCATCATGGCACCCCCTTTGGCAGATGGGTTACTCTGTCACTAACTTGATGGCTATCTTGTCCAGCCTATTACAAGTTTATTGTATTCTACTAGGAGCCCGTCCCGACGTTGTCCGGGTATGAAATAGAATGTGTGTAATGTGTGTATTTGGCAAGGGCAATTTATTTTAAAATCTCGCGGTAGACAAAAAATTTTGTTTCATTAGAATCGGGACGGAGAAGGCCCAGCTGCAGCCCTGGTTGATGTTAGCAGGCGCGTGTAATTGGTGCAGTGATCCGCCGCCTGAGCCCGGCTACAGCCCTGGTTGATGTTAGCAGGCACGTGTAATGTCGTTGAATGAGAGAGTTATCAGCCGCGGGTAAATCCGTTTAATGAGAGAGTTGAGTGACAGCGAGTAGGAGAGGCTGCAGTAATTGTCCCCGCAGACACGCTCATTTGCGTGTTCCCCTGCTTGAGGCCCAGATGCAGGCCTTTTTGATGTTAGCAGGCCCGTGTTCCCCCGCTTGAGGCCCAGCGGCAGCCCTGGTTGATGTTATCAGGCGCATGTAATTAGTGTACTGATCCGCCGCCTGAGCCCACCTAGAGCCCTGGTTGATGGTAGCAGGCGGGTGTAATTTCATTGAATGAGAGAGTTCAGTAACAGCACGCAGGAGAGGCTGCAGTAACATTACTTACCACGCCTCCATCTGAACGCGTTTGTCACGCCCCCAGCACACGGCCATAGCAGACGATCTTCTGATTAATGTACGACCCACATGGCATGAACGGCGGAACGTAGCACACGCCCCCAGCGTTTCTCAGGCCCCCAGCGTGCCCCTTGATGCTGCGTAATTGCGTTCACATGGCATGAAGGCCGGACACACGCCCCCAGCATTTCTCACGCCCCCAGCGTGTCACGCCCCCAGCCCACGATATGATGGCCGTACCACATGCCCCCAGCCCACGCCCACAGCACAACGCAGACACGCCCACAAGGGACTACTTTGCTGGCACGGTTCTTTTACCTTTTAAATGTATATGGTGGCCGTCTGCATAGCCTATGTCCTTCTGCTGCAACTGCCCTTTCCAATACTGTATTGGGTGTTGTGATTGGTGCTGTGGTTACTGAGATTACCCGCCTCAAACGTTTGGGCTCTCTCTTTATAATATTAGTATGGATATGGATTGCACTTGTAATAAGACAGACAGGATAGCCAGCTTGTTTGTGATGGGAGGAATGCTCACCCTGAAACCAGTCTTGGATTGTGTGTGCTCCATTTCAGAGATGATCTGGCTTGGCTGTTCAGGTCAGACTGTTCCTATTGGAGCAGGTTCAAAACTGATTTACATATGGCTGGGCCTAATCTGAATTGACATGATAGGCAAACAGAAGAAAGGGTTGGAATGCTACCCCAGGTGATTACCAGGGGTATGACTTATTGAAAGCCTTCCTCCCATCACATTTTGTATGTTTGATATAAAAACCTAAGCGGCTAAGGGTATGCCCAAACGTAGCTACCTTGCTCACTGTGCCACTGGAACCAGTTACACCAAACTGAAGAAGCCAAATCAGTCTGAAACTGGTCATGGGTTGTTTGAGTTCCGGTTCAGAGAGGACCTGGCTTGACAGCTTGAGCTGGAGTGTTCCTATTAGAGCAGGACCAGGAATAATTTGCATATGGTTGGGTCTAATCTGAGGTGGCATAGTGAGCTAAAGAATGAGTTGGTGGAATGCTCCCCTAAGCGATATTTAGGGGTAAGACTTATTTCAAGCATTCCTCCCATTACCTCTTTTGTGTTTGATGTAACACCCTAAGTGGCTAACGGAATGCCCAGACTTGGGTCACTTGCTCACTGTGCTGCTGGAACCAACTTACACCCCACTAGGGAGGGCCAGTCAGGCCAACACCACTCTTGGGTTGCTTGTGCTCTGGTTCACAGAGAACCCAGTGTGGCATTCAGGCAGGACTGTTCCTTCTGGAGCAGAGCTAAGACTGATTTGCATATGACTGGGTCTAATATGAGGTGGCTTGGTGGACAAAAGAATGGTGGGTTGGAATGGTACCTTGAGCAATTGCCAGTGGATAGACAAATTCCTCTGAGTGGCCGACTTTGAATATCATCAAAACGCCCCAGAAATTCACAGAAAACACAAAGATAAAATTAGGTTATGGGTAGGTATAGTAATGAGGGCTTAGTTTACTTTTTTATTTTTTTTAACTAAAATACAAAGGATTCATTGATGTGATAGTTAGGTTTAGAAATGAGATGAAACCTAACTCTTAAAAAATGAAAATCCTTTGAAATGTACCTGTTATCGTTTTGTGAGCTAACTACAACATGTTCCCCAATAATCAATCCTTATGACTTACACTTTACACCACTTTTAATATGTTAAATTACATACTTGCTGGAATCACTGACGACATTATCCATTCATTATGATAGTGCCCTATAAGGTTTGTGGTCTTGAAGTGATTCAACATGCTACTCCTGTGCCCAAATGTCTATATTTAATTAAATAATAATCAACATAACCTTTGACCACATGTTGGATACACCATATCTGTCAAGTAACCCACATTTGGTGGATGTTACCATCTTTTACTTGTATTCACTCACCTAATAAACAACATCTTTCCTTAGACTTTAATGGGATGATCCCCATTTTCAAAACTTTAAAACCCTCTGAAAAGAGTTCATACTCTATTCACCCTCTTAAAGACTTCACATGATGTGCAATTTTAAGTCACAGGTTTGACAGGTTGCCTTGCTCAACAGACAAACCTCAGTAGTTTGCTAAAATACACTACACACAATCCTGAGATGTGCACAATGGCATACAACCTTAAAGCCAAGTCTACAATCCAGTGTGAGTTAAAACACTTCCAAGTGGATCATCTGTACATTCTATACATTCTAGACTAATCAGTAAATGAACATCCCCACCTCATGAATATCTTTGTAACACAGAATTTGAGTACAGCACTGTATTACAACTATATACCATGAACACATGTCCAAATACCCACTGGTGGGTAATCTATTGTCAATCTATTGTCAATAGAAGCTCTGGGTATTTTCACAGATTTTTTTGAAACCCACATCAGGTTTGCTCACCCTTTACCTTGTTTAACATGGATTACTACCTGTGCAACAAACTTTACTGGTTTGTAAAGAGTGCACCACCATATATCTTCCAACATGCACAACCACACTTGTCTCCAGGGCTTATGTTAATTTCATTCTAACTTTATGTTGTATATGACAAACAGCTTTCTTTTTTGAACTGGTGTAAGGACTTATGGCATAATGTGAATAAGAACAACAAGGATGGTTTCCTGTGAGGTGACATCAGTGATTTTCTCCATTATGTCATTTAACAGTTCATGAGTGATGTAATTTGCGAGGCCATAAGCAGTACATGATGAGGGTGCAAGTTGTAGTTAGTTCACTCAGCTACAACCGGTGAATTACAGAGGCTTTTCATTTTGCAAACATTAGTTCTTGTCTCATTTCAGCTAACTATAACATCACTTTAGCCTTTGTTTTTGCAGTGAAAATCATTCCTTCTCTATTTATTTAACATGATTTCCTAGGAGATAATATCGTAAGTCCCTGTCTCCATTATTTTCTATGGCAGTGTGGCCACATGTGGTGCTAGACTTACTCCAATTACTCTAAAGTTGGACTGTAGTATATTTACTGAAGTTGTGATCTTCTGGGCTGTACTACCTTTAGAAGTGTAGTTTGTGAATAACAATTGTCTTAGGCATAGATGCATGAAGGTAAAATCAGCGCGCAAAGGGGCAGATTCTCAGAATATGCCCTTTTGCGACCGGTATTTTTGCATTTGGGATGCATCATCCCAAATGCAAAAATCGCAAATTAAGAAATCGCAAAATTGCGATTACTTGCATTTAAGGACTCTCAAATTGAGATTCCTTAAACGCAATGCATTAAAGTTTAAAAAATAGCGATTTCGCTAATAGGGATCACAAATTACTTGAATTTCATGGTAATTTGCAAAAACTTTGAAAAATGCACTAAAGTGCATTTTTCAAAGTTTCATGTTGCACACACATGCCCTAAGGGCATGTGTGTGCGCAACATATGTGCACAGATCAACTTCAGGGGTGCAACAGGGTGACCTTTGGACACCCCTGCACCCTTGAAATCGCATTCTCAATTTGCGATTCGCTAATTGCGATTCGCAAATTGAGATTGTCTTCCCATTCATTCCTATGGGCCTCTAGGCCTCTAGGCCCATAGGAATGAATGGGGAAGTATTCCTTAATTGCGACTCGCAATTTGCGAATCGCAATTAAGGAATTTTAAGAAAATGCTACTTTTTTAGTGATTCCTTCATGCATTGCATTTTGCTATTCCTTAATAGCGAATTGTTATTTTTCGCTATTAAGGAATAGCAAAATGGGTTCTTGATGCATCTGGGGGTAGCTCTTTTGTGGGTGTGTGTTTGTATTAGCATATCCCTCTCTAAACCAATCCTTACTCCCCCCTTTAGCCCGCTTATTTGGTAGAAAATATTGCCCATGTTCAAGCCACTCCCTCACTTACTACTAAGGGGGTCATTAGGATGTCAGACACCACATCGGTCATGGGACCGACCGACACCTGGCCAGTTGTCCCAACCGCCCCATTAGGATACATCCGTCATTCCTACATTTTACTATGGGAGCATGCATTCCGCCCGTAAACGGGCCCGAATGCATGCTCCCATAGTAAAATGGGAGGTGCAGTTCATCTTAAGATGCCTGCCACGCAGTGCAGGGATCAACAGGGGGGCACCATAGGTTCCACCTCGGGCTTCAACCGGTGGCTGTGCACCCAAGCGGGCAATGCTGGGGGCCCCCAAAGTCAAATTCTGACATCCTTTCCCTGTCAGAAAGGCCAGCACGGAAAGGCTGCCGAAACCCAACATTGTAATTTCAAGGGCTGAAAGGCCCGTGCTTGAGATCACAGGCCGGATCCGATGGGCTCTTGTAAGCCAGCCAGAATGACCGGCAGGTTTACTTTATGACCACCTCCATCATAATGAGGCAGGCGTAAAGTAAACCAACTAGCCGATTATGATGCGGCGGTAAAGGCTCCGACAGAGGTCAGAGCATTTTACGGTCACATCATAATAGGCCCATAAGTAGTTAACATACATGTGTCAAGGTCTCCACATAGAAAATATATGAGAGGTCAGGTGCAGATATCCACCTTTAGGTTTGTGGATTGCATTGTGTAGTAAATAGTTCTACTGTAGTTCTACAAAATGCAGCTTGTAAATGAAGACTATATAAATATTTATATTTGCAACAAGTGAGCCATAGAATTACATTTAAAACATGATGTCTGTCCTTTCAATTTCTAAAAGGACTGGATGCGTGTTACCTCTAAAGCCATTCTGTGTGGAAATTTTGACAAAATATTTGGTAAAAGAAAAATCATGAGACACAAAAATATTGTGTCTAAAAAATCATGAATCAGGAATATGGGGCAGAACTTAGAAGCTAAGAACCTCATTTTGTAGGTCTTTTATATTGTTTTCTTTTAATGTAGCTGTATGTAGCACCATTCTTTAATTATGTTGTTCAGTTGTATTACTTTTTATGTTAAAGGTTACCTTAATAGTAAGTGTTTTTAATAATTCATAGATTTTTTGATTTCATAATACATTTTACGTTTTTTATATTTTATGTAGTTTTCTGGGCATGTCACTAGGTTTGTAGGAAAATAGGGTGGATGTATTTTAAATATGTATTTTTTAATTGATTATTTTTTTAATGTTTTAATTTGCTATTTAGAAAATGTAAATAATTGTGTTCGCTATTTAATAGATATTTTAACAAAACGATAATGATTTACTTGTTAATTGGATCATTGTGTTAATTAATTGTTTTTCATAATCTGGATATTAAATGTTTTTATTATGTTTAGGTTTTTGCTAAATGAATATTGTTGGACCCGGCCTCGTGGCGTGGTCCTACCCCTCCCGCATGGCGGGCCCCGCACGACATCGGCCCTCCATCCAGCCCGGGTCGGCCTCGGGCACACCTCTGCACGCCCTCCACACCACCAGATCCGCCACCCGGCGGCCCACAACCACTGACACGGCACACTCGGGCCGCCCCAGCATTACCGGTCCGGTGCCCACCCCGGACCCTCATTCCAGGCCCGACCCCATCTTGGGCCCATCATGTCACAGACACGTGGTCCCGGCCCAGCCGCGGCCACGGCCCCAGCGAGCCCGCCATCGAGGCACCAAGAGCCCTCCGGGTGGTAGAGTGGCCACTCAACCAGAGACAAGGAGAGGGGAGTTTCGATGGCTCTCCAACCGTCCCCGGATGCCTGGTTTCGATCGGCCTCCGGCCTCCCTGAGCGCTGGCCCCACCCCCCTGCTGGGTGTCTGGACACCATCACCCCGGCCTCTCTGACCCCCAGGCGAGAGGGTCCGGACATCAAAGGACTCCAGACCTATATCTGGGCCAGCCCCGGAGTAGGACGGCAGTTGTATCCCGGAGTCGAGAAGCCCTGCTGACGCTGTCGCGGCTGACCCTGAGACGAACTCCCCTTGCTGCTCTACCTGGGACCTGCTGGCGCTGCCGCGGTCCATCTTTGCTGTAACCATCTTGGAGCCTGCTGGCGCTGCCGCGGTCCACATTCGCTGAACCATCTTGGAACCTGCTGGCGCTGCCGCGGTCCATCTTTGCTGTAACCATCTTGGAGCCTGCTGGCGCTGCCGCGGTCCACACTCGCTGAACCATCTTGGAACCTGCTGGTGCTGCCGCGGTCCACACTCGCTGAATCATCTTGGAGCCTGCTGACGCTGCCGCGGCCCAACCTTCCGGAACCCCCCAGCTCGAGGATTGAGAGCTGTGCGTAGGGTCCCATTGCAACCGACCATCTATAAGACTGTCCCGCTACCTTGCTCCTTGCCACGAGACTTTCCAGATCTCTGGATCTGCTGTATATATTGAAACGATACTTATTGCCTGATAAAGATTGAAAACTCTATCTACGTGTGGTGTATATTTGTAGTGGTGTGGTTACTCTGCTGTACGATTCTAGGAGAGGGCCCTCCCGTCGGAGGCCTCTCGACATCGCTCGGTCCCTTCTCTGAAGGAGGGGTAGACCTAGGGGTGGTCAGTCAGACACCTTCTGCCTCCCCCGGGTTCGCCTTTCTAACAAATATTTTTTATTGTTTTATTCTATTCAAAATAATATGTAACGTTATGTTTTCTGTAAACAATTTGAATTGATTTTGTGCTGGAATTTTAGGATTATAGGGTGAGAAGTATTTAAAATGTATTTTAACATTTTATTAACTGATTTAATATTTTATGTATAATTGTAAATGCTCATTCTGCATTTTAAATGTTTAGTAATTTAAGTAAATTATATCATGTTAACTTTTTTTATGGAAATATATGTTACTTATTTTTATTAAACATGTGTAATTTATTTTGTTTTAGTTTAGAACAGGGAAAACTAAATCTGAGCTATCTAAAGTTTAATATTTTCCTACTCTTGGTTAAACTGATGTAGGAGCAGTAGCCCAAAACATTCCCTGTTGCTCAGGTTGGAGTGGGAATAATAAAGCAGACCCATCCAAACTCTAGCACTTTCCCTTCTGTGGTACATTGGCGCACTTATAGTGAATCTAACCTCTCTAAGGGGTCCATTAGGATGGCGGACGGACAAAGTCCATCCGCCATCCTGTCGGGGGCAGGTACCGTCCGTCACAAGGGCGGAGGAACCGTGCCCCCAATTAGGATGCACCCGCCACAGTGGCGGGTGCATCCCGCATTTTTAACACAGCGCGCGGACGTTGCTTAAAGCACCGGCCGCCGCAATGTGAAAAATGCTTGTTGTGCGTTTCACAGCACAACATGACAGGCACCGCACGGTCCCTGCCATGTTGTGCTGTGAAACGCAGGGGGGTACCATAGGCACCCCCCACCCCCGCTTCACCCTGGGGGCCCGCAACAGGCCCCCAAAGCAGGAACTGTATGCTTTTTCGTGGCGGCATTGCCGCCACGGAAAGGCATTCCTCCCAGGCCATCCTAATATGTCTGGCGGTGTCTGATAGACACCGCCACCATATCAGGCCTTTTCCGCCACGGTCGCAAGGCGACCGCAGCGGAAAAGCGGCGGGCAGTCTTCCCCTCCGCCACGGTCCCCCTGCCATTGTAATACGGCGGGGGAAGAAAGGTGGCGGACGGGCAAGGATGGCGGACGGATCGCCACCGCCTGCATGGCGGTGGCGATCCGTCCGCTATCCTAATGGACCCCCTAAGTTCAGTCTTTCTGTACTGAAGCTTATTTTGGAGTGGGAACAGTAAATCTGAAACCTGTGAAGTTTAGCTCTTTCCCTTACTGTTGCTTGCAAATGTTACCAATCCAAGTCAGATTTTATTTTATTGTTTATGTTGTTGTGCTATTTATTTTTGCATTAATTTGAAGAGTTCATGTTAATTATTTGGAATCATTTTTTTCTAATATTCTTTTATTCGTTTATTTTTTAGGTTGCATATATATTTTTTATTTTTTTATATTTGTTGGGTACTATAACTAATTTGAATTTACCTTTTTATATATGTTTAAATAATAATTTAGTATTTAATATATTTATTTTTTGCCATTACTTCAAATTATATTTTTTTATGTTAGGTTTATGAGTTGCAGTTTTTTTCAAAGTAGATTCCTCTTATAATGTAATAATATATTTAACTTAACTATATGTTTCAAAGTTAAAATTCAGTATACTTACCCATTGTTGACAATATTATGGTCTTCTATATTTATTTTGTTGATGTTTTTCACTTTAAGTACAAAGATAAATAGAAGGAGCTATTTGTGTCCATAATCTTTTTGGGATGATAGATTTTTGTTGGTGGCATTCAAGATAGAGGATGGATAGAGCTTACAAGGCAGGAATGTAAAATATTCCTGAGCTCATTTGATGTATACTAGGTGTCTATGAAAGGAAGGAAACAGACAGATGTTCCATTGAAGTATAGGACCCCTTCTTGTTTTATTCATATCACAGAGGTGTTAACCGCACCAGCCTGAAGGTTAGGTGAAAGGGGAAACATCTCCCTATATTGTGCCTTTGTTTTGGGTTTCTCTGATAAGGAATTCCCATCCCAGTCCATCCTTCCTGCTGACACTAGAGGACTAAGACAGTGGCTTCACCAGTACGGGATACACTAATTGTCAGGAACTGCTTAAAATTTGTTTGAGAGGTGTACCGGGGGATACATATTGTTGTCCAGAAAAATAAATACTAGGTAAAAACCCAGGTTAGTGTGCCAGCATTCTCATGAACCAGTGACAGAACTCACCCAGCAGGGAATGTAGGAAATGCTTAAGCACCAGAGTCAGGATCTCAGATACTGGCGTCCTGCCAGGTGGGGATAACCTGAGTAATGCACAGGTAATTAAGGCTCTAGACTGCCTGGAGAAAGGGAAGAACTTCCTGCTGGAGAAAGGGGATAACTGAACTACATCCCCCAGAGGAGATGGCTAACTTGTGGAGTCAGCAGCTCTGCTACTAGTTAACTATAGAACTATGCAAGTGACTTTGGGCTTATTGACAAGCCCTGTGAACTGCAGGAACGTCACTTTTTTGATGCTCCAATGGAGAAAAGTGCAGGACCATATCTATGAGGCCAGGAAATGCCACCCTGAGTGGTTTTTCGTGGACTCGTAGATATGATGTAAGGCAATGCAGCTCATGTTGCTGCGTTGCCTTACACTGCATACGGGAGGTGCACCATGGGTGTTGCAGTGGGTGGTCTCATTCATTGCCCATGGTATTTGACACATGACAAAGTTTTCAGGCTTAACTTTCATTGATTATCTACAAGTCCATCCTTACAAAGGGTATTTAAAATACTGTTCCTACCATCATTGTGATTACTGGTGGTGCAGCACAAAAATCGCCCACACTTTACGTGTCACAAACGTCACAGACACTTAAGAGGCACACAGTATGAAAGTACACTTAGCACATGATTCATGTATGGTTTAACAAACTAATGTGTTTAATTTGACATTATTAAAGAGTGCCTTCGCTGTAGGATTAGAGAACCTTCTCACATAAATGTATTGCCATAATTAAGTGTGAATAATAAAGAACCATCTTTATTTAAGTAGATAATGCACTCACCATCGGGATTAGATGTGACTTTTCTAATGTGTGTGCTACTTCACATGAATTACATCTAAACTGATTAAAACTATCTTCATATATGTAGAATGTAATTCTACCATAAACAATAAAAGATTTACGCAATGTGAGGATTAATATTCCATATATTTGATTTTGATGTAGCTCTCAGCCATAGTTACAGCTGCGTATTTTAATCATTTATTGAATATTACATGCAGTATAAAACCTCAGCATTAGAAATGTATATTCATCTGTGTTTAACTGTGCACATGCATATTAATTGTGCACAATTGAAATTAACGTTTAACTTGTCCCGAGTAGGCCAGTATTTCACCATGCTGCATAAGAATGAATTCATTTTTCAGCTAACTCGACATTTCTTGCAGGTATTTATTTACATGTATTGTTAGTTTACTCTACTACAGATAGGGGGAAAGAGCCTGAGAAAAGGCCCTTGGTGAACCTACACGAAGAAACAAAGTGCTAACTGAATGGTCTTGTCTTACAAATGTTACAACATATGTGTTTCTGAGGGAGAGATGTCGTTCCCATGTCCATTGTGGGACAAACCAGCTATGTTGCAGTCTGCAACTTTGGGATTCGACAAGGACAATGAACACCTGATGGTGTGATCAAGGGGGTGTTGCCTAAGTAAAATGTGCATGATATAATATACTGTTGCCCCCTGGAGTTTTTCCACAGATGATGCTTCTCAAATTCTAGACTGATCCCTTACCGGCCCCTTGCAGAGTCCTTGCAGACACCTTTCCTGATTCCCTGCTTCCTTGTGTCCCCACTATATTCTGAATGGACCTTGAGAGAGTCTATACCGAATGCTTCCTTGATTCTTGCTTAAGTGTGGCTTAGGCTAACATTTGTTCGTGACACAGAGAAGACTCTTGACTGAACTTCTGAGATGCTAACGCTTGCCTACTTGATTTCTTTTTGTCTTGACCTGACTTTCTTTCTGGAACTTTCCTGATTTGCTGGGGTTCATTTCCCAAACCATCCTCTGTATTTTGAAATTCTAGTTATTCTACTTCACTAATGTAAAGGATAGAGAGCCTTTGATTATTTTCTGACCACCAGATTTTTATGCTGTTGTTCTGCATTACCAATACAGAATTACTGGTTTGCCTCCAATTCTTGAGGCATCTGGGAATCCCAGTCGTTATTCTGTATCTTTACAGCATGATTTTATGAGTTGTCTATTTAAACTTAACTATTAATTTGCAATAAACCATTTGAATTTGGCTACCGATTACTGGTCCTCATTGTGTAGCCAAATGGGTTGCGCTGTTAATTGAATTTGATTGATGTTAATGCTAACTCCAATCACCTCGCAGTCGGAGAAAAAGGTCTATTGGAGGACCAATGATAAGTGGTCCCAGAAAAAGCTGAATCACTGGTATATTTTGTTTGCAGATGCTATATTCTATATGTAAGAAACTAAATTATTAATCGGGGTGGATGATAGTCCACCATAAGGAATAAGGGGGCATATTATCAAGAATGGCGATAAAATTATCGCTGCTTTAGCGGCAGGAAACTGCCACTAAAACGGCGATAATGGGCTTGATAAAATGTTCTTTCGAATTCCCATAGCAGCCCAGGCTCTGGTGTTAACCTGGGCTGCTATGGAATTCACAAGGGCATATTATCAAGCCCAATATCGCTGTTTTAGCGGCAGTGCCCTGCCACTAAAGCGACGATAATTTTATCGCAGTTCTTGATAATATGCCCCAAGGTCACTAACCTGCTAGGTTCAGGCGAAGGTTTCAATAATTTTAAACTAAGCTTACCCCCTGGTAGACATGGCACAGTGCAGAGAGGCGTTACTTAAAGAAAATGTGTAAAGGATGTAGAAGTTTCAAAAACACAACACAATAAAAATCCCACTCAAATGAATAAAAATAGAGGAAAATGTTTATGTTTATGTTTAGGGAATTTATTAAGCGCACATATGCCAATGGTCTTTTGGCGCTGAGAGGAGAGGGATGGCTGTCTTAGGCTAGAGTGAATAACCATGTTTTCTGTTTTTTCCTAAAACTGGTTTAGTCTGGTGTTAATCTGTAAAATGTAATAAACAAAATGGCACAAAAAAGACAAATATCCAACAGGGGGAACCCTTAATATGTATTTTGGTAGATTTAAGGTAAAAAGCACAATGAAAAAGTGAAGCGCAAATGATGGCCTATGGTCATGTGCAACTGGGACCAAAATGCAATTTTAGACTGATCGTGATGAAGCGTGTGGCGGCTACAGCAAGCAGGTTTGTCCTGGCTGGTGATCTTACCTTGGGTCTAAGGGTCTCATCAGGATGGCAGTCGTACTTAAGCCCGACCACCATCCATTCGTAAAAGGGACCACGCGACTACAAGTGGGTAGTCCCGCAGTCCGAAGGACGCAACCGCCACCACAGAAGTCGCAATATCTATTTTATGTATTGTGGTGGGTGCTGTGGGATGCAGCACCCACCACAGTGCATAAAATATACCTAAAACATCCCTACACTACGTGGCAGGCACCATGCGGTGCCTGCCACATGGTGCAGGGATATGTAGGTGGGTGTCATAGGTGCCCCTATACCTCAAAACTGAGGCCCAGGGGGAAGGGTGGCCCCCTACAGGCCCCCAATGTCCCTTTCTACCTACCGTCCGGTGTAAAGGAACAGACCGCCACCGACGGGCTGTTGGTGACAGTCCCACCGTCATCATAATTGGACCCTTAGTCTCTGAAATGTAAGTCAAAAACTTTCAATGGGGCAAACTTGTAGGCTTACATCCTCTCTAAGTTGGATAGCTAAGGGGCGAGGAACAGCTGAAACCACTTGTTTTGATGGAAAAGCCTTGACTGGAAAAAGTCACATTTTGTGCTCAGGGAAGTATTCTCGTCGGCGGGAAACTTTTGGCGCATTGCCCATTTAAGTTTTTGTATTGTGACTTAGTCTCTTTTTTGGAGCTCAGAATCCTGCAGTGGGTCAATACAGTAGGTGCAACCCTTCCTCTGTTCTACTGGTCCAGGAAGTGTTGTGGAACTGTGGGTGATGTGCTTGCTTTGTACGTTTCACTACCCAGTGGGTCCTACTCCAGGAACTGGCCATAGGGCAAGTTATCTCGAAGGCTCCGCGGAAGGTGACTTGAATATTGCAACAAAGAGTTGCGTTCCGCAGGCTTTCTGAAGAGAGTGGTTTACAGTATGCCTTCCTCTGCTACTATCGTGATGTCCAGGAAATCAATTTTGTTGTTACTGGCTTGCATCGTAAATTGAATGTCAGGGGATTGCAGGTTTAGCCAAGAGTGGAAACGTTCAAGTTCACTATCGCTACCCTTCCAGATCACCAGAACATCATCAATATAACGCATCCATAGTTGTATTTGATGCCGAAATGGGTTGTGATCACTGATGACAAAAGTCTTTTCATAAAAAGCCATGAACAAAATTGCCAGGTCCGGGTCAAAGGCTGCCCCCATTGCCACGCCCTTCGTTTGTAAATTGAATACATTTTGAAACATAAAAACATTTCTCATCATGGCGATCTTCAACAGAAGGATGATGAATGAAGTGGGTACTTGTACCGGGGCTTCCCGGCTGTCAAGGGCTGCAGTGACCACCATCAGAGCCCCCTCCTGGGGGATACTCGTATAAAGCGACACAATGTCGCAGGTTACTAGTAATTCCTCATCTGGATCGAATGGTTTCCCATCTACCAAGTTAATGGTGTGTGTGGTGTCTCTCAGATAGGCAGTAGTTGCCTCCGCTAGAGGTTTTAGGAAGAAGTCCACATACCGGCATAGAGGCTCAAGGATAGATCCACATCCGGAGACGATAGGTCGTCCTGGGGGGTTATGTATGTCCTTGTGCACCTTTGGTAAGGTATAAATGGTTGGCATGCGTGGATGGCTCTGATTAAGGTACTGATATTCATGATCCGTAAGGAAACCTTGTTGAACTCCTTCCTGCGTAACCCTCTGGATCTCAGCCGCCAGGTCTTTTGTTGGATCAGATGTCAGCTTCTTATAGCTGACGCCATCATTTAGTTGACGCCAGATCTCTTCTTTGTATTTCAATACATCCTGGATGATGATGGCCCCACCCTTGTCAGCTGGCTTCACCGCGACATTGCAATAGGATTTTAAAGTTTCAAGGGCTGTTCTTTCGGTCTTCCGAATATTGTATTTCACATATGTCTTCTCACTAAGGATCTTCTTAACTTCTCCAGTGATAATGTTTTCATATGCCAGTATTCGATGGCTCATTGTGTTAGTCGGAGGTACAAAAGTGGATGGTACCCTAAATCCGGTTACAGATATATTCTTGGGTGGTGGTCTGTTCTTTTTTTTTTTTGTTTTTTTTTTGGGAACCTTTATTAGCATAACAAGCAATTACAAGTATGGGCCTACAACCCTCCCGGCCGGCCGCTAATCAAAGCAGGAATACAGCAAGCAATGTGAGAAGTAATAGCAGCTCGAAAACCAGGGTCGCTGAAGTGCAAATACATAACTTGTAGTAAAACATGTAGGATTGAAATCAGGATTGGAAAGGTTCATTTTCAAAAAGAAAAACTGAAAAAAGGGTGCCGTACAGCCGTACATGATCCCACAATACTATGCGTAAGGCAGGATATCCACAAATAGTACAAATAGGAATAAAGTATCTGGGGTAGGATACAAAAATCAGGAGAGATGTAGGCACAAACCCGGAACATAGCAAGTCCAAACCCCACCCCGTAGAACAGAACATACAGCGGGAGTCATGAACGACGACGACACTTAAGAGAAAAAAAGAGAGACTAAAGGGCCATAGAAACAAATATCAAACAAATACCATCCCACCACCCCCACCCTGCACACCCGCAGAAGGCCATGGCCCACCCCCCCAGCCGCGTGCCTGTCGCCCTATAAGAACCCGAAATATAGAAAAGAGACGAGTAAAAAGGAAAGGAACAGGAAGGAAAGAAAGAAAAAAAAAAACAAGAAACCCCACCCCCATACCCCCACCCTACACCCCTGCAGATGGCTATAGCCCAACCCACTAGCAGAGTGCCTGTCGCCCCAACCAAACTAAACCCCTACAAAAGGGAAATAAAGAGAGAGAAGTGGAAGAGGAGCGCAAAATAGCATACAATTATACAATTTCTTCCCCCCCGAGCCTATTTGAGAGGACCCCCCCGACAACATACCACAAATATGCAGTAGTCCAGAGGGAAACGTAGACGGACCAGAGGAGACCAGAAGGGACCGCCCCACCCCCATCAGCAACAAGTTAGTGAGACCGAGTCATCAGTGCAAGCCATAAAAACAATCGCAGTACAATTAGATTAATCCTGGCCCTTACGCTCGCGAGAGTGAATTCTATCCCACCATACCATCAGATCACAACACACAGCAGAGAATATCTGACAAAATGTCCAAAGCACTCGTGCAAAGTTCGGGAACAATGAATCAGACATCGGCCCCTGCGATCCCTGGGGGACCCCCAAGAGACAGTCCTCAGACCGCCAGGCCCCGCTTACATAGTTACTGTGCTCATACTCAACCAGACCGTGGGAAGATGTAAGTATGATCAAGTCCTGGTGCGATTGAAACACGCCGTCAACAAGCACAAACGGCGCTACGATCTGGGGCTCGACCCTCTCATCGACCCCAGCGGGAACTGCTCTTGTCGGGTGGAGTGCAATGAATCCCGTGTCCAGTGCGGTATTCAGTTTTACAAATTGCGTATCCAGGGAGAGTCGAACATCAGCTATGGCCGCCATGATGCCTCGTAACGTAAACGCCATCTTTGGGATAGGGGGTTCCAGGCGTTCAAAGCATTAGATCCCAGCCTGCAGGTAAGCACTCACGGAGACCCAATGGACCACACTAAAGTCGGGGCAAGTCGCCCGTCGGAGGAATGTCTCTCCTCACCCCACCGACACTTCACGTGTAGTGAACACACCGCCCAGTTCTTGGTCCCACCACGTAGCACCAGCAATGAGGGCGCTTCAATACCCCAGAAGCAGTCGTATCTCTGGCAGGAACTGCAAAGCCAGTCTGACGCCAGTGAGGGAGTCAACACAAGCCCCTGCTCATCCGTAATTTGCCACAGCGTGTTCCAAACACTTCACACAGTCAGTGCTCTACACCAGCATCAGTGCACTCCTCCGAATTCTCCGGTCAGGCGACGACCTTCCATCCGGCCATACAGTCACACAGACTTCCCCATTCGTGGGCACAGGCACAGACGACCTGGGAGGGATTGGGACAATCCCCCTGTCGTCCCCGGCTCCGCACCACCGTTATGCGGTATAATCACTCCTCACCGGCTTTTAGGTGCGGGGGGGGCTGCTGCAGATCCAAAAAAACACTTTCGACGGATCCGACCGGCGACTTCCGGTTCGGGTCCCCAATGTTATGCCACTCGGTGGCGGGCGGAGCGGCAACCACAGGACCCGGCTTCGGTGATCCACAGGCCTCAGATCGAGACGGGCCAGACTCCGACCACCGGCCGTTCCGGAGCTCCGAAATCGGCCCCCGACGGTCCGCGCGGCTTCCGGCAACGATCCCTGGGCTCGGGGGACAGGATAGGCGACAGGATGGTAGGCCGGCAGACAAAGCTCGGAGGAGCCGAGTGCCTACACGGCCATGTTGCTCGAGCTCCAAGCTCCTCCCCCGCTAGGATTGTTTTAACCGCCGCTGTGAGTAGAAGGTCTACCAGCTCTCTGTTGTCCCTGCATTCTAGGTCTGGAGCCATGAATGTGGTGGCTATTCCATCGAGACCCTGTCTTATGTTACCCCCAACTACTGTGTTAATAAAGTCGTTAACTTTGACCCAAAAGAGCTTGACTTTGGGGCACTCGTAGATGAGATGGGCTAGGTCACCCTTTGCTTTATGGCAGTTCCAACATGTATCATTCTCTACGGCGCCTACTGTAGCCAGCCGGGCCGGCGTCCAAAACATTCTGTGCAGTAGCCAGAACTTTGTTTGCGCTAGTTGAGGGGAGACTTTATTCTTGGAGGCCGAGACCCATAGCCTGGCTTTCTCATCTTCGCTAAGCTGTCTGTTGTGCAGTGATTCCCAGAACGACATAGTTCTGGTGTTCAGTGTGGATGTTTGTGGACTTATGAGTTTGTATAGGTGGGCTGTTTGGTGTCCGATCTTGTTCAGGTTGTGCATGTACTCTATGATGGAGGGTTTCCCTTTGTTGAGGTTCGCTTTAGGGATGGCCGTTCTGATCTTCAGGAATTCATAGAATTCAATGTTGGGTAGATTGTGTACCTCTTTCAGTGTTTCAAATGTGAGTGGTGTACCTTCCTTCCCCAGCTAAGCGGGTGTTGTGATCCCTATACCGTACCACTCCTTATTTGTGAGTGTCCTACCTCTGTATGTTATTTTTGAGTTGAACCAGATTGACTCCCAGCTAGATCCCCTGATGCTGTGTTCCATTTTCCTATCCACTTTCAGGAGTGCTGCCTTGGTGTTTTTGAGCACTGCGTTGGTTGCCTCGGGGTGCTTGTTGGCAGTGAGTATGGCTGCAGGTTCGGCGCCTCCCAGGATGTCTCTCTCCAGCTCAAGCCAAACTGGTTTGTATTCCTGGGTCGGAACGAGCCAGAATATTCCCTGTTTTGCTAAGCATGCTGTTTGGAAAGCCTTAAAGTCCGTAACGTTTAGTCCCCCTAGTTCTTTCCTCAGTCTCAGTTTTTTTAGACTAATTCTGGGCTTCTTCCCCTTCCACAAGAACTTGTTAATAATCGTGTCTAGCTTCTTGTGGAAGTCTTCGGTTAGTGTAAGTGGTAGCATGCTTAGCAGGTAGTTCATCATGGGCGCTATCATAATTTTGATGGTCTCCACCCTACCCCACCAGCTGATGAATTTAGGAGACCAGGACTCTAGTTTATTTTTTATTTTCTTTAGGGTCGCTTCCTCAATGTGGTCTAGGGTTGACCTTAGGTCTCTGCCAAATAGGAGGCCGAGATACTTAAGGGGTTTCTTTTGCCAGGTTAGCCCTGATGTCCCCAGGACCGCACTGGTAGTGTGACAGTTCATGGGTTTGCATTCGGATTTCTCTCTATTCAGTTTGTATCCCGAAACTAGGGCATATTCTTCTATCGTGTTTATTAGCGCCGCTATTGAGGTGGTCGGGTTTTTCGTTGTGATCAATATATCATCTGCATAGGCTGCTAATTTTACTGTGTTGTCTCTGACTCGGACGCCAGTTATGTGTTGGTTGTTTCTGATCATAGCCAACAGTGGTTCCAGGGCTAACAGGAATAATGCCGGGAATAGTGGGCATCCTTGCCTCATACCTCTTTCTAGGGTAAAGTTTTCTGACGTCCCGCCGTTGACTGCGACCCGGGCCCTGGGGTTGTTGTATAGTGACATCACCATGCTCCGATACTTTGTACCCAGGCCAAATTTCCCCATGCATAGGTCTAAGAATGGCCACGAGACTCTGTCAAAGGCCTTCTCAGCGTCTAGAGCGATTATTACCGCCTGGTCTTGACTGTTGGCTGTGAGGTGAATGAGGTGGCATAAGAGTCTGGTGTTATCTTGGGACAACCTGTTTTTAAGGTATCCTACCTGCGAGTTGTGGATTAGATGGGGTAGAATCGTATTTAGTCTTGCCGCCATAATTTTGGCGTATATTTTGCAGTCGACGTTTATGAGGGAGATCGGGCGGTAGTTTTGCGGGTGCTGTGGGTCTTTGCCCTCTTTGGGGATTACTATGATGTTGGCTTCCGCCATTGAGTCCGTCATTTTACCCTTTTGTGCGCAATACAAAAAAACTTTGACCATGGTGGGTTTTAGCTGCTGTAAGAATTGTTTATAGAACACGGCGGTGTACCCGTCCGGTCCTGGTGCTTTGTTTGTTTTGAGGGATGTGACCGCCTTTACTACCTCTGCACCAGTGATATCTCCCTCCAGAGATTCTCTTTGCTGTTTTGTCAGTCTAGGTAGGCTTAGTCTCTCCAGTAGACCTGCCCCACCGTCAGGTGCTAGGCCATTATCTGCTGTGTATAGTTCTTTGTAGAAGCTTTTGAACACCTCCAGGATTTTGTTGTTGTCAGTGTGTGTCTTGTTCGTCCTGTCTGTTATCGCTTCTATTGTGTGCTGCCTTTGTTTTGCTTTCAGGTATGCCGCTAGTGTTTTCCCTGCTTTATTGGCTGAGCATAGGTTGATGGATGCGTATTTGTTGATCCATGTACCAGCTCTTTCACTCAGAATTTTATTGAGCTCATACTTCCTATTAGTCAGGTCAGTCAGAGTGTTTTTGTCTGCTAGGTTTGTGCAGTGGCCTCTCTCTAGATCTTTGATCTGGATTTCCAGATCAGTTATTTTTTTGGTCCTGTCTTTATTCATCCTGGATTTGATATTCAGGAGTTTGCCTCTTATTGTGGCCTTTAGGGCTTCCCAAAGGTTTCCCTTGTTGGTCTCCGCGTTGTCATTGAAGGCAAGGTATTCATTGATTGCCACCTCAATTTCTGCTATATTGGCGGGGTTTCTCCAGGATGTCGCTATTTAGTCGCCAGCTTCGACTGGGCTTCTCGTTGTGTTTGCCACTGATCATGAGGGTGACGTGTGTGTGATCAGAAATTGTCATTGGCCCAATTTCCGTTGTGTCAATGAGGTGTGTGTGCGTGACTGACATGAGGATGTAGTCGATTCTGCTGTATGAGTTGTGTGGGTGTGAGTAGAAGGTGTATTCTCTTGCGTCTGGGTGTTTGAGTCTCCACGGGTCTCTAATCTCTAGTTTGGCACATAGGTTTTTAAGGATGTTTTGTTCTTGTGACCTGTGACTGGCTCGGTGTGGGTGTCTGTCTATGGCGTGGTCTAGGGCCTGGTTCATGTCTCCAGCTAGGATTAATAGCTCGCCTTGGGGAATGCTATTTAGTCTGGCCTCCACCTCCTCCCAGAATGTTTTGTCTGCCGAGTTGGGCCCGTAGATGTTAGCTACATGTATTCGCTCCTCACCTCTTTTGAGGCTTGTAACTAGTACCCTACCCTTGTTGTCTGTCTGACATTCGTGTAGTGCGAGTTTGGCCTTTTTGCTTATGATTGTAACCACTCCTCACTTCTTGTGTATAGCCGGTGAGCAGGCTACTTCCCCTATCCATTTCGCTTTGAGGCTTTGTGCGTCCTCCTCTGAGATCCTTGTCTCTTGGAGGACGTAAATGTCGCCTTTGAGTTTCGCTAGGTAGTCAAGTGTCTTTCGGCGTTTGACTGGGTGGTTGAGGCCCTTTACATTGAGGGATACCACTTTAATGTCAGAGTAGCTGGGTGTTAGTAGGTGTAGTCATGGTGGTTTGCCTCTTTCGCTAACTTTAATGGCAGGTGTTGCTGTGTACCACCGTTCGAGAGGCGAATGTTGGCCTAGTGTTGTGTTGGTTTTGCCCCACTGGGTGATCGACAGAAAGGACAGAAAGGGAAGAAAGATAAGGACCGAAAGAACATAGAGATAGTGAAAAGCATCTGACTGTACCGTGGAGCTCCCCACCCCTCCCTGCCCCCCACCCGCCCACCCCCCTCCCTACCGACATCGTACTGTAGGCGTGCGACAGCAAGGGTCCTCCCTCCCTCCGTCCCCCTCGAGTTCCTTTTCTCCCATGCCCTTCCCTTGTAAACATGTTGCACCTGGGAGTCAAAGGATATGCGGCTGGTGCGGCTGGTGCTGCTTACTCCTGAGGAACCTGGTGGTGGCTTGGCATGAATGACCCATTGCCTCTGATGCCGCTTGTGTGGTAGCTTCGTTGTCCGCTAGGTTATGATTCAATGTTCTTGTTCCTGAGGAGTTCTGATTTCGCTTCCAAGTCCGTTATCTTGAGGTAGATCTGTTGTGCTGAGGTAGATTATTCCTGTTTAGCATGTTAGTATAGTCTTATGGCTTCTGCTAACGTCCTCCTTCTGCACCTCCTTCCGAGGTATCTGATGAGGCTCTTCTCTTCGCTGCACCTGGGCTTTGTGCCTCCATTTCTTCAGGGTCTGGACCTTGTAGATATCTCCGCAGCTCTTTGGGTTCATCAAAGACTATTGTGCCTTTCCTGTCTGTGACTCTCATTCTGGCCGGTCCCTCGAAGCTGAATGTTATGTTTGCTTTCCGGAGTCTGTCCCTTAGTGCCAGGAACCCTTTCCTTGTCTCCACCGTTTGCTTGGAGAAGTCTTGTGTTATGATGATCTTTTGACCCTGACATTGTACGTTTTGGCCTTTCCTAGCAAAGGAGAAGATGGCTTCCGTGTGGTTTGCTCGCAGTGGTTTGCATATGATAGGCCTCGGGTCCTTTCCCTGTGGTTGTTTTGTTGCTGGCACCCTGTATGCCTTGTCTACCTCGAATGGCCTGTCAAACCTTAAGCCAGTCAGTTTTGGTAGTAGGTCTTCCAGTAGAACTGCGCATGAGCCCGTTGCGTCCTCCTCACCTTCTGGCACCCCTAGGAGTCGGATGTTCCCTTTCCTGCTTCGGTCATCTTGCTCTGCCAGCATCTTTTGTAGGTTGCTGGTTGTTTTTACCACGTAGCCCATGTCTCTGTTTGCTCTGGTTGTGTTGTCTTCTAGGTCGCATATTCTTTTCTCGGCCATGTCAAGTCTGCAGTTAGTCTTGCTTTGGTCTGCTCTTATGGCTGCCAGTTCTAGTTGCATATTGTCTATGGTTTTTTTTGTGGCTTTTGCAAGGTCGTTCCCTTAATTTATCTTCTTGAGGAGCGTGTCTAGTGTTGTTTCATTCGTGTGGTTGTTTTTCAGCTTCGTTGGGGATTCGGTTAGGTCCTTCCTGACCTTCTTGTTGTCGCTGGCGGTTTTATCGTCTTTTCCCACCATTTTGTTGAAGCCTCTTCTCGCTATGTAGGCATACAGTCTGTCGTCTTTCTGTAGAATGGCCGGGTGAGCTTTGTTGTTGCCTGCGCTTACGGTGTCTTTGTTTTCGGGTGTGCTGTCCAGTCTGAATCTACTTGGCCACCTTATTGTCCTTGTCCTGGCGCCCACCAGCTCTTTTCTTGGCAGAAACCGTGCTTGTCTTTTGCGTTGTCAGTTTGCCTCCCTGGCACGTTAGTGCTGGGTTCTTTCCCCTGCTCCCTTCTTGGCTTAGTGTGGCTGGGTTTACTTTTGCTTAGGTTATCTGTCTTTTCGCCTCCCTTGTTTTTTTTTGGTGTCGCCGTTTTTAGGGCTTGAGTCTGCTTGTGGTGAGCGTTCTCTGCTGCGGCTGTTCTGCCACCTCGTAACTCTTGCTTAATCTTGGTGTGCCACCCGTGCTGCATTCTAGTTGCCCTGTTGGATTTTACCCCTGTAAGCCGGCGTGCTGCATACGTCTTACGTCATAGTGGAGGCTACTTCTTCTCTTTGCGTGCCTGCGGGTGTTGGTTGTTTGAGCGCTGGCCACTGCCATGGTATTCTGTTGCGCTGTTAGGTGGGGTTGGCTTGTGTGGTATTAACCTCCCCTGTGAGCCTGTGTAGTGTTCTCTGCTTGGTTCAGCGCACTCTTTTGGCCTTGTCCGGAGCGTCTTCCTGCTCTAGCTAGCTCCGTTCTATTCCTCCGCAAGATGGCCGCGCTGGCACTAACCCAGTCTCGATTCGATTGCGCCCTCTCTGCAGACCTGCTTGCCGACGTTGCTCAAAGTGGCAGCCGGCAGTCGCTACCAGTTAGGTCTGCGCCATGCGTCGCTCGGTGATATTATAGTTACGTCTGGCTTGCGCGTACCTACCAGGTATTAGCAGCCCGCTGGTTTTAGCCAGGGTTGGGCTTGGTGCACCTCTGGGCTTGCTTCGAGGTTAGTTCTGTGTCCTCTTTCGAGTGCGTCGGCCTCTGTTCGTCTCCCGCCTTGGGGTTCGTCTGTATGCTTCCTCTGCTTGCCGGAGCGCTGCCACTTCTGTGTGTGCCTTTGTCCGACACAGCCCCGCTCCGCCTCAAGATGGCCGCTACCAGAGTCTGATTTCAGTTTCGTTTGCTGTGCCGTTCGCCGTTAGATTCTTTGTGGGTTGTTTGCGCGGACCTACCGGCGGTGCATGGCTTAGCTCCAACGAACACCGTGGCCGGACTTCAGCTCCGCTGCTGATGCCTGCGCTCCTTCCTTGCTCCTTTTTCTTGCAGTGTGGTCGGCGTTATTCTTCTTCCTCTCCGTAGTGTGCCGCCCTCTTGAGTTCCTCCTGCGCACTCCGCTCCACACGATTTTGGCTTGTTAATTCTGCCTCCTATCTTGGCGGCTCTACTTCTTTCACCTTCTTCTGCCTCGATATTTCCCACGTCTTCTGCTTCGCCTGTGGGTTGTTTCCAGGGCTGTTTCGCTGACTCTTTTGCCGTTCTTCATTTCGGGGTGACGGAGGTCCCGGACTTAGGCGTCTGCCTGCATTGCCGTCCAAGCCCCGCCCCTCTCCAATAAGATTCTTGATGGCACAAGGAATGTGCTTGGCCTTTAGGGAGGAATGACTGCTATAACCATCAGGGATACAAGCAAGTCAGCACTTTCCTTTACAGGTATGGTGTCCCCAATGGCATGGGAAACATTGAGTAGCCTCACTTCACTTTCAAGGCAGTCTGAGCGGTACTGCTGGACTGACAGAAACTCAGAGGGATCAATAACCTCTTGAAAAGGTTGACTGTTTGGCAGAGAATGGTCCATGTTTTGCTAAATGAGTGGCAATGTTGTGGCTTTCAACTGCATGGATATCTCGTTTAAATCAGAGAAGTGTGAGCAAATGGTTTGGCATAGATAACTTTGTGTAAATTCTTAGTCAAGGCTTTGCAGCTTTTGTATAAGGGATCTGTTGTTGGCCAGAAAGAGAGCGTTTCTGTAGGTAATTGTGAGAGAGTGACTTTGAGCGCTAGGAAGACACGCTTTTCTTGAATGATGTCCAGTGGGGTTTAAGGCTGCTGTATTTCTACATGTGGCAGGAAAGAGCTTAAAGCAGCAGGTTTGGAAAACACCCCTTTCCCAGGTCATGGAGAGGTAGCAGGGTTGGTTGCCAGTGTAAGTAGGAGTTAAGGAGATTAAACAGACATTCATGGGAAACGTTATGTTGAAGGTTAAAAAAGAAATTGGTAAGCACTTGGAACTGGCCTTAAGGGAGTTTAGATTAAAAACAGAAGATCATTTCAGGGAATGTTGAAAGCATCCTTTGTTTGTAGAGTGATTAATATTTTCAGAGCGCATTTCAGTCAAAGGGCATTATAAGGTTTGGGTTTCCTATAGAAATATCATCATAGCTTCCGAAATTGTATATTTGTTGCCATTTGAGGACATCAAAGGAGCGGGGCTTCTAGTGGCATTAACGTTGATTTACTATGAAAGTGGCACACATGTTTACCTTAAAAGGAAAAATGTACGTTTGCATTTCCAATTTTTACTAGGAACAGCTCATTCATGGCACATAATTATACAGTATGGTGTAGTAGTGCAATGTCATGAAATTTTCGTAACACGAAATAAAGCTGATTACGCTGGCGTGAAGCAAATTTCACTGTGACAAATTTTCAGTAACTCTACTATGCATCAGGGGAGATGACCTTGTCAGTGCTTGACTCTTTCCTTGAGAAAGTGCTCTATTCAGTGGAGGATCTCATTATGTGATACCTACGTCCTGAAATTCCAGGAAAATAAATGGTATTCTGTCTGTATTTATCTGAAAAAATCAGTAAAAACTGAAAGGCTAGAGTCTTATTTATGAAAGGTCTGATTTGTAAAGGAAATAATGATGAGAATATTTTCCAGATTTACAGGTAGGGTTGTAGTGGATTGTTTACTTTGCTTCTTTGCCTTACTGTGCTATTTAGAATTCTATGTATGTTATGTGTGATGTATTACTTTGAATGTGCGCATGGAGTCGTCTCCGGTTCGAGGTTCGATGGGCTGTGTCAGTTGCCGATCGTACTTCGTACTGAAGACGTGCTCCATGTCGTGGGTGAAGTTTTATCAATAAAATACTTAAGTTTAATTGAAGAATGTCTCTCAAGTAATGACTCGATGAATCATTACATTTGGCGACGAGGATGGGATTTTCGCTCGCTTCACCCACTGACCCACGCTGTGAGGATCCATTGTGATACGGCCAAGTCTCTCGTTTCTTCTGAGACTGAATCCTCGACACTGTTAAAAGCCACATCACTGCTGTTCCTTGAAGATATGGTAGGATGGATGCTGATGTGGATGAGGATGCGGATGTCTGGCAAATTTTCAGCAAGCGCTTCTCTTTTCTTTCATTGACTTTGCGTGTAACTGGCAAATTTGATTGGCTGAGGCGCCTTGCTTGGTTGTTGTATGTACTCGGATTCTTGACATTTTAAAGAACCTTATGAGCTGGAGGCTCTCTTTCGCTGGACTAATTTCTTTCAGCTCACACTGAGTTGCACTGCTGTTTGCCTGGGATTGTGTCACACATGCTCGCGTGTAGGATAAGCGGAGTCTTCGCACAGCATGTCCTTGTTTCCAGGGGAACGGTTGACGCTCCGTACGCACTACAGCCATTTTTGTAGTTTCTTCTTCGGAAATTCATGCGCTGTTGTCTGTAAGCAATCAAATTTAAAATTCACTTTCTTTTGTTCTGATTTAAGAACAATATCCTGCGTGTCACGGTGACACGCACACCTCATAACAAGGTATCCTCCAGCAAAAGTTTGAGTGTTTTGGTGATACACTCACCATTTCAAGTATCTTCAGGATCATTTAGAGTTGTTTGAATTATAACAAGCGAGTTGCACAACTTATCCTAATTCTCCATAATAAAGAGGATACATAACTGACAACAAGCGTGATGCGGTGATACGCACACCTCATTACAGTGATTCCTTCAACAAAATTTTTAGTGTTTCGGTGATACACTCACCATTTTAAGTATCTTATGGATCATTTTTTGATTGGTTTGAAACATAACAAGCGTGTTGCGGTGATACGCTCACCACTCCTAGTTTGGCTTTAATCTTTTGCAAGACATTTTAAAAGTCTGGTGTATTTCATATAAAACATGTCTTCAGCTCATGAAATCACACACCCTACTCCATTTTTAGAGAAACCTGGTACACCAGTCATGCTATGGGCAGAGTGGTTTGGCTTATTCGAGAACCACCATGAAGCCATCGATGCAACAGAATATTCCCCTCCTCGGAAATTTGCTTTACTGTTTGGGAGTCTGGGTCTAGCTGATCAATGTACTTTTAATAGCTTGACTCCAATTCCTCCTCCCCATGGTCAATCGGGGGACAAACATTGGAATGTTTATTTAGAAGCAATTGCTAGGTTAAAGAAGCAATTTCAAGAATCCCTAAATATTATGCTAGAAAGACATCATTTCTATAAGCGTAAATAGAGGGATGATGAAAAGGTTGGGGAATATATTTCCGCTTTGAGGGTTTTGGTAACTTCCTGTGGTTTCGGTCCTTTGCTGGATTATTACATCAGAGACCAATTTGTATTTAATTATTCTTCTCACAAGATTAAAGAGAGAATATTCAGTTGTAAAAATCCTCCACTTTCTGAAGTAATCAACTTGGCATTAAGTATTGAAAGATCTGTCATTTCAACTAAAGCAATGCTGACTGAATCAATTCCAAAAGTAAACATGGTGTCGGAGGAATTTAATGAAGATGGATTATATGCTGTAAACTCTAAAGACAAAACCCAGAAACCTTTACAATCGAAAGGTCAAACTTTTTGCTACAGATGCGGCTCTAAATTTCACATTGGCAATTTTAAAAGCTGGCCTAGCTTTAGGTAAACGCTGCTCCATTTGCAAAAAGAATGGTCATTTTCATAAAGTATGTAGAATCCAAAAGAAACCTGTGAAAGTAGGCAGGGTGGATGTCGAAATGTGCTCAGAGTCTCTAGGCAATCTGTTGTTAACTCTGGATTTTGTGGATGATCCAGTAGAAATAAAGGGTCATTTGTGTGAGGCTACTATTAATTGAACAGAGCTGAAAGTCATGGCAGACTCTGGTTCGCCCATAACAATACTTTGTGACCCTACATTTTATGAAAATTGGGGTAAAGAAGTTAACTTGTCTAAAAAAGAGGTGAATCCCAAAGCCTTTGGAGAAAAGGATATTGATATGGTGGGATTTTTCATGGGCAATTTACTAATTTTGAACAGGACAATATGTACTAAAGTTTATGTGGCAGTCAAAGGGAAAAATATTGTGGGGTGGAAAGACTTAGCAAGAATGGGTCTGTTCTTGGTACCTGGGGATGATAATCCTATAAGGGCAAGAGAGATGCCAGTATCCAATGTGTATGAATCTAAAATTGATCGCAAGGGTCTGTTGTCTGAATTCCAAAATGTATTTTCTGATAAGGTGGGTTTAGTGAAAGGTGTAGAACACAAAATTAGATTATTGCCTGGAGCTTGTCCGGTTGCACAGAAGGTTCGCCCAGTACCTTTAAGTGTAAGAGGAGAGTTAAAAACTGTGCTGGAAGATTTATGTGCTCAAAGTGTAATTCAACGCACAGAATCATCCCAATGGGTCGCCCCCTTGTAGCCGCTCGGAAAAAAACTGGCGAGATCAGGTTGTGTGCAGATCTCAGGGGTCTGAATAAAAACATCAAGGTGGACTGTCACCCCCTACCCAGGATTCACAAACTTTTGGCGAATTTGGGTGAAGCTAAATGGTTCTTCTTAATCGATTTAAAGTCAGCCTATCACCAGGTCCCTTTGTCGAAAGAGTCTCAGGAGCTGACAACCTTTGTTACACTGTTTGGGGCATACACGTTCCTGAGACTCCCTTTTGATCTTGCATCTGCAACCAGCGTCTTCCAGAGGCTTATGGATACTTTGTTTCAAAATCTAAAAGGAGTACAGGCATACTTAGACAATAATTTGATATTTGCCGAAAACATAGAAGAACATAATCAGTTAGTTAAAAAGGTTCTATCTATTTTGGGTGAACGTGGCATGACAGTAAGATGATAAATGTAAATTTGGGGTGAATGAATTGGAGTACTTAGGTCACACGGTATCTGAGTCTGGTATCAACCCAAAATTTTCAGTGGTCAGAGGTTTGAAAGAAGCAAGTGCACCTTGTGATAAAGATTCTCTACGTTCCTTTTTGGGGCTAGCAGATTATTACTCAAGGTTTGTGGTCAATTATGCTCAAGTTGTTGAACCTCTTAGTGCTTTACTGAAGAAGGCGAAGACATTTTTGTGGTCGAAAGAGGTGAATGAAGTTTTTGAAAAGGTGAAGGATCTAATTGCTTCAGCTCAAGCTCTTCATGTCTTCCTTGATGATTGCACATCAATCATAACTGTGGACGCAAGTATGAATGGTTTGGGGGCAGTTTTAAGTCAGGAGGTTAACGCAAGGAACAAAGAGTAGCCTTTGCCTCCAGGTCTCTTAAACAGTTTGAACGTCACTATAGTACTATTGAATGGGAGGCTTTGGCCTGCGTTTGGGCAGCACAGAAATTTAAAATGTATATTTGGGGCCGCAAATTTGTAATTTAGTCTGACCACAAGTCCCTTTCTTTTATCTTTAGTAAGGTCGGTGACAATAATAACATGTCAGCAAGATTAAACAGGCTAGTATCAAAAATTCAGGAGTATAATTTTGAAATTAAACATATCTCTGGAGGAAGAAATTTTCATGCAGATTGTTTATATAGGATGCTAATGGAAACGTATGACGAGGATGATTTGATTGAAGAGGATGTAGAATGTGTGGTGGTGGTAGATGCAATTGATGAATGGAGTTTGGCAATTTCTGAGAGTGAATGGAAGGAGTCTAGTTTAAAATATGCAGTTCTATCTAAAGTGATGGAATTTTCATCCAAAACCTGGCATGAGACAAGGAATCTGTCTGGGGAGTTAAGAAATGTTGCTTAAGTAGCAGATGAACTTTCTGTAAAAGATAACATTGTCTTAAAGAGCGATAAATTTGTCTCTCCAACAGACCTGAGAAATACTATAGTAAAATGGCTCACAAGGGGCACATGGGAGTTACTATAACAAGCATGAGAATCAAACAGCATTATTGGTGGCCCGGCATATATTCACAAGTCAGGGCAGTGGTGAATAATTGTATGGAATGCTTACTGTCAGACAAGCATTGGAAAACATCATCCTCTCCCCTACATCCTACTCAGTTTCCTGGATCATCATGGGAAAAAGTGGGGCTGGATTTTCAGGTCCTTATAATGTTTTGCCGAATGAGATGAGGTACCTCATTTTGGCAATAGATTATTATTCAAAATGGATGTACTATAAATTTGTGGACTCACCCGATTCAGACAATACCATCACGTTTCTAAAGAAGGTATTTTTGTTAGAAGAGGCTCCCTATGTTCTTGTCCCTTTTTGGGTCAGATAACATGCGTAAATCTTTGGGTTTGCAAGACATAAAACACTTTAAAGTAGCACTGTACTCATCTTGTTCCAATGGGCTTGTGGAACGTGGTAAAAAAATGATGAAAGAAGGGATTCAGACAGCTATCGCTTCAGGTCTGGATGTTGGAAAATTTCTGGAGGAGCAAGTATGGAATTATAATACTACTCCCCATTGTACCACAGAAGTCACTCCTGTTGAACTTCTTAGGGCCTGTTGAACTTCTTAGGGGCAGAAAAGCACACTCTACTTTATTTCCCTCCTGGTTTGGCAAGAAAAGTTTAAATGTTGCAAAGGAACATGTTGATACTGAAATGATTGCAAACAAAGTTAATGAAAGGCAATAGCATATGGGGAACCACTTCTGCTGGGGACTTCTAAGCCCATACTGCCCTGCCACTGCTAATTATTGTGCCAGGAGGCGCCGACGCCATTCTCCCGCGCCCGCATGCGCATAATGGAGCTCCCGGCTCCAGCTCCCCGGGAACCGCTTCTGCTGGAGACTTCTGAGCCCATACTGCCCTGCCACAGCTAATTATCGCACCAGGAGGCGCCGACGCCATTCTCCCGCGCCCTGAGGTGCATAAAGGTGCTTGCGGCTCCTGCTCTGGGGACACACGCCGGGCGAAGCCCGGGCCAAGGACGGGCCCGTCTGTGACCCTCAGGGACCGTAAGAGGCCAGGCTGGGCCACCCCCCTTATCCTTTGAAATACCTGCCGGATTGCCCCGTAAATATACTACAGCCCAGGAATAGAAGGTACTGTTACGAGTGACTTTGACTCATACTACCTGTGCTTAAGAATAGCTAGGCAGTACCCTAAAGCAGACTGATTCCGGTAGAGCCCAGGAATTTGATTTGAGGAGTTTGTGCATTAAGGTAAGACTGGGATTAGTGGCAGTTAATTGTTTTTAATTGTGCAGTGTTTTTCTCTTTCTCTTTTAAAGTCACTGTGAAGGAACTTTAATTAATAATGAACAGGGGTAAATCTCTCATGCGGCGGGGGCAGTGGGAAATTTAGATGCGTTTCTAACAAGGGCAGAGTCAGCGTTAATACACGAAATACAGCTCACTGAACCACAAAACCACACAGTAGGTCGTGTAGTAATCTCCCCCGCAATAGCAATGCCCCATATTAGTAATGATAGTAATCCATGTATAACCGTAATGTGTCAGTCTATTGTAGAGGATCCAGAGAATATAGTTTCAATAGAGAACCCAGAGCCTAGTAATAAAAGGCCTAGGCCAAATGTGACCACCAGAGGCCAAAAGGCTAAATCCACTGAGTGCGATAGACTTACGCCCCCATCTAAAAAGAGAAAGGGACAAGGCAGAAATAAATTAAGAAACTATGTAAAAAATCAGGCCTGCAAGAGTAAGCCTGTGGGAAAAGCCATCACATCAAGAGCAGGTCCTAACTACGAGTGGTCAAGATAGCTCACGTCCAGGACCTCAGTCTGAATCTGGATGGGAGGATTTTTTGTTAAAAATTGAATTGACAGTGGGGCTTATGTTGGACCCATTAAAGCAAATGCTCACACAAATTAACAACAGGTTGGCATCACTGGCTCTATGAATATTAATCCGACGGTGTGTAGCTGTTGTAGCCAAACAGCTCATCCGAGTTCAAAAACAGCAAAGCAAGGTAGCCATGTTTTAGCGAGCCATGATAGTGGGGTTGTACGACTGCAGCACACACAGCTAGATCCAAACATTAAAAATGACCGGATTAGATCTGAGTTGTAAGCAAGAGCACCCAACGCCTCTCAGAATCAAGTGCAGTCAATCCATGTTGGGCAAGACATATCATCAGGGACAGGGAGAGGGAGGCTGGTGGAGAACTCCATACCTCCCCACAGTTACAACAGGTAACATAACATCTAGGCAGGAATGTCCACCAGAGTCTAGGAACCTGACCCTTCTGCCCGTTTGTTTGAATACCTTTTATTGTTTTTTTCTTTTTGTATACTGCTCACTGTACATAATACAACATTAAAATGAAATTATTGCATTACTTTGCATGACCGTATAATGATGATCATTTGAAACAACTGCCTGTCACCGCACATATACACATGCTGCCCACTGTGTTAGTTCTACATGGGACCTAGGGCACAGCCTCCAGTATATCCCTCATTGCCCAAGTGGGCTACCTCTCCAGGGAACGGGATAAGAAGGTGGTTGACATTTCTAGAATTAGTGTGAGCCAACTAGGCCCGGGGCATAAAGCAATCGAGGAGTTACATGAGACAATAGTAACGGCAATAATTCTATGACAATGCAGCCGGACATTCTATCCATCAAAGCATTGGGCGATACAAAATCGTAGGAATGACCCCGGGTATGTTTCCCCAGTAATCCACACTGGTGAGCAAAGACAGGTCGGAACCCCGGCAATATGCATCAGTGGCAATCAAGAAAAAGCATGACAAAAAGAAATATGCACATTTCGACATTCGTAGCAAGTTAACCGTCCTCTCAACTATACAACAGTGGGACACAAACCAGATAAAGATAAAATGATGTAAAATACAAATAAAAAGTGGGTCGTTGAACAACAAAATCCAATCATATATTATCCCTAGTGCAAGTCATTGCTCATGTAACATGTAGTATGTGGGGCCAGGGGGTATGCAGCCATCGCGTCGGTGGGGTCTGCATAGGTGGTTGGGGGGGCAACAGCATGTGGAGCGTCTGTGCCTTGACTATAAAGTAGTGAGAATAGAGCTTCCAGCATTCGGGATAGTGTCCCTCTGTTATAACCCGGCAGAGGCGCCACGCCTGTAAGCATATGGTATATGGCGGTCACCCAGGTTCACCTCTCCCAGTGCCCTCACACCCCCAGGTAGGGTTAGCTAGGGCACCCCTCACGGAATGCCATGTCTAATACACGTTTCGTCAAAGGCCTTCAGAGTGTCATCCCAGGACTGTGCTATGGGGTATTTCCGTAATCCCGCTGTCTCTTCCCTGTGCAGGGTCATGCTTTCTGCCCTTGCCCAATTATCAGAGGAGCTACGCCAGTGTGCCACTTGGGGGGTTCGCTATTCTTCCATCTTTTGGTGACTAATCTCTTGGCCGTGATGAGCCCTAGGTCCCAAAATCGAGAACGGACTCTTGTTTGTGTCGTTCTTTTGTAGATGCCTAATATGCATGTCTCCCAGGTGTGGTAAAACACGTCCTCGACACTCTCCGCCAAGGAATCCGTCACCTTGCGCCAGTATGAGCGCAGCAAGGGGCATGACCATATCATGTGTAACAGGTCTGCTGCCACCAGCGCACATCGTGGACATGCTGATGTTGTGAGATTGAAATATTGATTAATTTTATCGGGCGACAAATAAGCGCGTTGGATGATATAAAACTGTATGAGTTTGAAGAGGGAGTTGCGTGGGATATTCGTGACTCCAGCCATAGCCATCGCCTACTCCCCATCCGTCCATTCTCTTCCTCTGTCTGTCGCCCACATGTCCCGAAGTCTATGGGAGGGAGATTGTGTATGGGTGAGGAGCGCCTGTGCCAGCCAGTGCACCACATGAGAGCCATTACCCATGACATGTAAATACTGTACCAGCAAATGTGCCGGTAGCTCTTCGGAGAGATCTCCCCAGGCCCGTGTTAGCGTTCGCACAAGTGCTGCATGAAGAAGAAATTGTCCTACTGGGAGGCCCGTGTCAGCGACCATTGTATCAAAGGGGACTAGCGACCCTTCCGCATACAAATCTCCCACTGTGTCCACTCCCGCCTGTGTCCAGTGTTCTAGTGCCGCGTCTGTGAGTATACCTGGCTCCCTGGGTGTACCTAGCAGAGGGAGCACCGGGGCATATGGTTTCACCGCGCTAGTAATTTTCAGGCCCCTCACATAGCAGCGACGCGCGACCACTAAATGTAGTTGCTTCGGACAAGGAGTTTTAGTCAGAGGGTGGAACAGCGTGTGTACCTGCGCGAGTGTCAAGGTCGTGATGTCTGTTACAGTATCTCCCAAATATTTCCCGCTGAGCCAGCAGGCCACCCGCTGTAGCTGCGCCGCCAGGTAGTAAAGTTCTTGATTAGGTACTGCCAGGCCTCCTGCGTCGGGGGATGTATAAAGCGTCTTTAGCACTACGCGGGGTCGCCCCCTATTCCAGATAAGACTCCTAATTGAGGTTTCCAGCTCACGAAAAATATGTGTGGGGACGTACACCGGGAGATTGGCATAATAATACAATAGCCTATGCAATACTATAATTTTCGTTAACGTAATCCGACTCGGCACATTCAGGGGGAGGGTCTTCCAAAAAGTAATTTGCGCTTGTAAGGAGGAAATCGCCCGTACTAAGTTGCCCTCCAGCACATCTGTGAGCGTTCTATATATGTATATTCCAAGGTATCGGAACATGGTGGGGTGCCAGGTGAGTTGCCCGCCATTAACAGTAATGTCACACTCAGGTGTATCTGCGTTAAAAGAATACACTCCAGATTTGGCCCAGTTGACTGTAAGCCCTGACATGGACTTAAAGGTGTGGAATATGTCGGAGAGGGCCAGTGGCAGACATGTCAGGTCTCTTATATATAGTAATAGATCATCGGCGTACAACGACACCGTATGTAGACCATCCGCTAGAGGAATTCCCCAAGCCAGGCCGCGCTCCTGCAGTATAGCTGCCAGTGGCTCCATTACCAATAAAAAAAGTAGAGGGGAATGTGGGCACCCCTGTCTGGTCCCCCACCGGACCCGAATGGTATCCGACATCAACTTGCCGGTACGAACCCGCACTATGGGTTGCCGATATAGCAGCTCCACCAGTTGAATATAGTCATCCTCAAGATCATATTTCTGTAGCACTGCTACAAGGTAAGGCCACTCTACAGATCAAAAGCCTTCTCTAGGTCAAGCACCAAGCATCCCATGTTAGGCCATTGTGTCGTAGCAAATGTCTGCACCCTAAACAAGCGGCGAATATTTAGTGAGGTGCTACGGGTTTGGAACAAAGCCATTCTTGTCGCTGTGGACGAGGCTAGGCACCAGGGGAGCCAATCTCTGGGCTAGTGCAGAAGCTAGGATTTTATAATCTGTGTTGAGGAGAGCCAGCGGGCGATAAGAGCCCAGTTGCGTGCCGTCTCTGCCGGGCTTCGGGAGGGAAATTAATGTGGCTTCATTAAGCGTGGGTGGAAGGGAAGAATCAGCCACGGCCGCCGCATATACCCGTATAAGTTCCGGAATCAGCATTGTGGAGTAGGCTTTATAGAACTCTGCAGGCAGTCCATCAGGCCCCGGGGACTTGCCATTAGAGGGGGAGAAAACGGCTGTGCGTAATTCATCAGGTGTGAGTGGACTCCCTAACTCGTCTAGCTGCGCGTCGGTGGCTGTGGGCAGGGCTATGCCCGAAAGGTAGTCATGTATGTCGGAAGCTGGGACTCGTAGTTTGGAACGATACAGAGTACTATAGTGTCCCACAAAGGCCTCGTGAATGGCGCGCTGTGTATATACCGTGTCACCCTGTGTAGTAACTATGGACGTCACTGGTGTTGTCATACTCTCCTGCCTAATTAAGCACGCCAATAATTTGCCTGGCTTGTCCCCAAGATGGTGAGTACGTGCGGAGTGGGCCGCATAGTTTAAATGCTTCAGTCTATCTAGTAAACACGCATATTCTGTCCTGGTCTCCAACAGTGATTCGTCGTCGCCTCCCTCCGCTGCTTGTTCCTCCCCAAGTAGCTCAGTCTCAACGCGCGTCAGCGCCCCTTCCAGCTGTTTCCGCATGCCTGCTTGTGTGCCCAGACAGTGACCCCTAGTAAAAACTTTGAAAGCATCCCATTCTATTTGGGGCGTGGACGCTGTGTGTGTATTCTCCTCAAGGTAGTGTATAATGCAGGTCGACAGCGAATCGCGAAATGGGGCGTCTAACAGGAGATCAGGTTGAAGCCTCCAGGTGGGCACCGGCGGGTGCGGATGCCCCCATGTTAAGTCAAGGATATGTGGGTTATGGTCGGAGTGGGTGTGACCCATGTAGTAAGTGTCCGCTACATGCGGGAGCAGGTCACTCGACAGCATGTATCTATCCAGTCTAACGTGTAGCGTATGCGCGCCTGAATAGTGCGAGCATACTCTAGAATGTGAGTTACGACACCGCCATGCATCATGTAAGTCCCATTGTGTAGCCCAGGCCTTCAGCGCCCTCATGGCCCCATGTACCGGAGCTCCAGCAAGAGGTGGGAAGGAGCAATCAAGGCCAATGTTTAAGATGCAGTTATAGTCTCCCCCCAGTACTAAAGGGGTGCTGTGCCAGGGCACCAGGACTGTAGACATCTGTGTAAAGAAACTGCCCTGGTCAGTGTTTGGTGCATATAGTGATGCAAGGACAATTAACTGGCCATCTAGTTTGCCGTGCACCACAACATATCTGCCTTCCGGGTCTATCTGGGAGTGCGTAACTGCAAGCGGGGTCCCCGGTCGCACCCAAAGTAGCGCCCCACGGGCGTAAGCTGAGTATCCAGTCGCAAACAACTGCCCTCGCCACCTACGGTGTAGTCACTGTATTTCCGCTCCAGCCAGATGCGTTTCTTGTAATAGAGCTATGTGGATGTGGTGGCGTCTAAGGTAGGAGTATATCTGATATCTACGCACCGGCGTGTGCATGCCGCGCACATTCCACGTACAGATTTTAATTGCCAACAGATGGCTTACTGTATGTTACCCCATCACCTCCCTCCCACCCTCCCGCAATAGGCAATCGACCCAGCACCCCCCCTGCCATATTTCCCATATCGTAGGGAACAGCGTAGTGCGCACCCTCATAAAATGCACATAGCAGAAATGATTGGACAGCAGATCACCCAACACAAAAGGCAAAAAGAATAACAAACAATGAATACCAAAAGGGCGACAGCGTAACATACCATCGTCCAAACTCTCTAATGAGGCAATGAACATTTGAATTCAGGGGGTTGCCGTGCGCTTGGCGCGGACTTCGTTGGCACGCCCGCCACTCAAGCCGAGGGGGGGCGTTCCCCCTCTCAGGCGTTGCAGCTCGGCCAAAGGAAATGTACTCTCAGTTACTGACCAGGAATCCTTTATTTCGCAAAGTTCAGTGTACACTGTCCGGACCCCGCCTGACGGTGGGGTTCCCCCCTATTCCCCCCCCGTGGCAAAGGAGGAACCATCTCTATTAGTTTTGTCCGGTCATAGGGCCATTCCACAGCATCGTTATGTCCCCAGTGGTTACAACAATACTTACTGCGAAACTCAGCGGTAGTGCAATGTACAGTTTGCAGCTGTTCTCCGAGCAGCACTGCACTGGGAGGTTCCACAATGTCTGGGTTGGTAGCGGTGCAAGAAAGCTTTCCGGTACAAAGAAGCACTTGAAAATGGCCTATTTCGCAGTCAATGGATCAAGTCAGTCGTTTGTGGGGTTACATCTGGGGGCTCTGTGGACATTTGCGAGATTGGCAACCCATAGATGGCTTCATAGTCACTAGGAAGCGCACGCGGGCTGTCCTCCAATGCCGCATCTACATCTGGGGAGCCGCTGAGCTCTGCCGCCCTTCGGAGGGCATCTTGCTGTTCACTGTGGATCAGGTCCGCCGGAGGTCCGATCTCCGCCGCCGCGCGCAGCCTCCCCATTGGGGACGATCTATTTCTGCGGCATCTTCGTGACCCCCTGAACCTCGGTGGAGGTGAGGACGACAGTGTCTGCCGGGATCCCATAAGCATCCCAGCCTCCAACCAGGCTTCAACTTCCTCCGGGGTGGCAAAGAAGTGTGTTTTATCCTGCCCCACCACTCTGAGGCGCGCGGGGAAGAGAAGAGAGTACTTCAGGTTCAGTTGACGGAGCCATCGCTTAACAGCCAAGAAGGAGTGTCTTTGTCGCTGCACTTGAATGGTATAATCCAGGAAGAACATGACCTTAGCGTTCTCAATCGGGACCTCCTGTAGTTTTCTCGTTTCCCGCAGGACTGAGTCACGGTCTCGGTAGTTCAGAATCCTGAGGAGCATTGGTCGAGGATTAGAGCCCGTCATAGGTGGTCTGGCCGGCACTCGGTGCGCTTGTTGAACGACAAAGTGTGGAGATAGTAAACCTGGTGGCAGGAGGTTTCGCAGCCAGTTCTCCATGTGCGTCGCAGGGTCCCTGCCCTCCCAACGTTCAGGTACCCCCACCAGTCGCACGTTGTTTCTTCGCGCCCTCCCTTCCGCGTCCTCAGCGTGGTCCTCTAGAAATTCAACTCTGGTGAGGAGGTCCTGCACGTGCCTGTCCGTCTGCATGACTTGGGGCGCGAGATCTGCCACAGCGGTCTCCAGGGTAGTTGTGCGCTCCGCTAGTTTTTTGTGGTCAGCCCGCAGGTGCGTTAGGTCAATGGCGACGCTATCGTTCTTAGTTTCGAGGGAGATGCGGGTAAGTTGCATCGATTCCTCCAGGCGTTCCATGGCCGCCAACATCGTGTCAAGTTTAACCGCCGTCTGGTCCAGATTGGCTGATTTAGCCGCCTTATCCATCTTCCCCTTAGTCTGCAGACCACCAGCACCGGCTCTTGTCCTGGTGCCCCCAGACATGAGCAGTGAGGCAGTCCCCGTGCGGGTGGAGTGTGGAAGCGGTGCCGACGCCCCACGCAAGTCCAGTCTGTCTCAGGGGCAGCTGGTACCAGCAGGCGCCAGATCCTATGAGGGCGCAAGCCGCTTCCATCGCAGAGCTGGGCTCGCGGGCACAAGTATGTCGCAACTCAGACGACCCGTGAGGGGGGCTCCACGCAAGCGGGAGGGGGGAGTCAACACTCACCACCTCACAGCGTAGGCAGGGTTCCGCATGATGTCCAGTAGGAGTGTCCGCAGGTAACTTGGTAGGTGGCCCCGGGCAATAAAGACCTTCAGTCCCGGTCAAGTGCTGCGCCTGGGGGCTCTGTCGTGGTCATGCATGCTCCTCGCCACCCACATAGGTGAACCCCGAGTAAGCAGGCCCCTCAGCTGCGCTAAGGATGCGCGTCGATCGCCATGCGCCGTAGCCCCCAAGCGTCTCCGCCAATATCTATGCAGCAGGCGCTGCAGTCTCAGTGCTCCACCCTTGCCACGGCGTGAAGCTCCACGGCTGGCAGCTGCGCCCGCATAATTCACGTCGCCCCACCGCCGCTCAGGTCTCAGTATCGGGGCCTCATGGGCGGAGCCGATCCCCGGGTCCGCGTGAACGTGTGAGCTGTCCAGGGCTTCGCGAGGGCGGCGGCAGCTCCCACTCCGGCCACAGCGCGGGCAGCAGATCCTATGGGCACCCACCTACACAGGGCGACGGCCGCTCAACCCCCACAGCTCCGCTCGCTCACTCAGCTGGGGCAGTCGCCGCTCAGCCGCAGCAGCGCTCCGCAGCCCCCAGGCGTCGTCTCCAGCGACAGGATCACTCTGGTCCCGAGGGGCACATCGGTCAGGCCCCCACCCAGCGGTTGATGTCGCCCGTGGTCCGCCCTTCACTCCTCGGCAGTATGTACCTTCACCGTCAGTAGGCGCTACAGGGCCTCGTGTTCTCTCCGCAGCGTATATCACAGCAGCTAGGCCCTGGGGGCAGGCCCAGTCCCCGGCCTCGCGTTGCAGCGCACGCCGGATTGTGCCTCACATGGGTAGCAGCAACTCTCGCGCCAGCTCCGTTGCGGCCGACAATGTCCGATCAGCAATAAACTTCTCAGGGCTGCTACTGGTCACTTTACAGCGCACTGCCTGGATTTTAGGCCGGGTCAGGAGAAATGAGTCGGAGTTATGGCCTGAGAAAGGGGAGCCCGGATCGGAGCTCTACCCGGGATGCCCGTCGCCATTGTGTGCTTAGCCACGCCCCCTGCCCGAAGCAACCCCATATACCGTAATCCTAGCGAATAACCCCCCACTTCCAATTGGAACAGTAGAGCACTGGACAACTCTGAGAAACAAGGCTCTTCAGGACTGGGCTTACTAATATCCTGTTCGCCGAGTTTAAAATGGCTAGACGAATTGCCTGGGTAGGTGGATCTGTTAAATCCTTGCCCGGCGATTGTATAGTGCTAACCTTTGGCTCGCCTACCCTGATTATAACCATTCTGGAGAGAGTTGGATGCAGATACTTCTCTACAAGGGGTATAAATATCCTACCACTGTTTTTTTTTATCAACTTCTCAGGCGTCCACAGTACCACAGTGAGACAGAGACTTGTTTAGGAGGGTTTCAACAAAGATTCTATGTTCCAACTAGCGACCAATTTGAAGCTCTTACTGGCAGATGCATCAACGTAGCCTTTTGCTGTTCCTAAATAGCGATTTTTAAGGAATCGCTATTTAGGAATAGCAAAAGCCTATGCATGTAGGAATCGCTATTAAAATAGTGATTCCTAAACATTCCTTAATTGCTACCAGTAGGTACTCGCAAATTGCTCATGCAATTTCAAGGGTGCTAGGGTGTCAAAATGACACCTTGTTGCACCCCTGAAATTGATCTCTGCACATATGTTGCACACACACATGCCCTAAGGGCATGTGTGTGCGCATCATGAAACTTTGAAAAATGCACTAAAGGGCTTTTTTCCGAGTTTTAGCAAATTACCATTAAGTTCAACTTCATGGTAATTTGCTACTCCTATTAGCGAATTCGCTATTTTTTTTACTTTCATGCATTGCATTTGGGATTCCTTAAATGCAATCGCAATTTAAGGAATCTCAATTTAGAGATTCCTTAAATTGCGATTTTTGCATTTTGGATTATGCATCCCAAATGCAAAAATACCGGGAGCAAAGGGGAAGATTATGAGCACCTGCCCCTTTGCTCCTGGTATTTACTTTGATGCATATGGCTGTAAGTTCCCTAGGGGAAATTGACTGACTGCATGCGGGGCCATATCATGCCGCCAAGAATATTGAGGCAGAAATGCCCATTAGGGAGGATCTATCTCTATCTGGGAGAAGTAATACGGTGCTAGAAGTCAGGAGTCTTTTAAGACATGGGGTTGAGCGAGTAGTGAGGGGTCAAGAGTAAGGCAACGAGGTTCCCTTCCTTCTTAACACTGCTCCTATTATGCAAACACCTGAACTTCCTTGCACTGGGGATAGTAACAGTCCCAGGCATACGCTACTGCTGCCGTCTGTGAATGGTGATGTGCCCCCCTGCAATATTATCTCCTGGAATATCGCGGGATTGCAATCGGAAATAGATAACCCTGAGTGGCACAAGTTAATTCAGGATAGAGATATAATAGGACTACAGGAAACCTGGGTCTATGAGTCAATCCATATTAATGGGTACAACATTTTTCACAATCCGACCTTGAAAGGCCTTGGGGCAGGTTTAAGGGCGGTCTGAGCCTGTATATCTCTAATAAGTTGGTAATTGTTAAAACACAGGCATTTTTGAGTAACAGCTTCTATCAGATAATTAAGGTGTCTATACCCATGAACCAATGTCTAATACTAGTGAATTGCTTTAAAAAAACAATGATTTTAACAGAACTTTGTCTGGTTTTAAAAAATTTAAGTGAAGAGTTATATGCAATTTGTAATGCTAACCCTGCTAATGCTGTGATAATTATGATGGGCGATTTTAATTGTGCGATGTGCTCCATTGAGGACAGGAGATTATGTGGTCATTTACATGAGGAATCAACTAATTTAACTCATTTTTGTCATTCCCTGGCAGGAGACTTGTTTAACGAAATTTTAGCTACATTTGACCTTGGCTTTGTGAATGAACTTATGGAGCCCCCAGTAATGATGCCTTACACCTATAAAGGAAGAGGTGCCTCTACAATTGATTATATACTAGTCTCCCATAATAATGTTTTAAGATTACTTAGTTTTGAGGTCGATCAGAACTCCTTAAGTGACCACTTCCCGCTACACTTGGTTGTTGCTCTACCAGTAAAGAAGGTATCCAATAAAAACAAGGACAAAGAGGAAGCGGATGAATTGACATTAGATAAACATAATGGGTACACACTTAAATGATCAAAGGTGGATCCCTCAGAAATAACCAGATCTCTTGTGGTTAATTGTAAGACAGCAATTGAAACTTGCCTGTCCGAGATAGCACCTGCAGAAAGTATAGTTACATCTTATGCTGAAATATCACAAGCCCTTAAGAAATTACTATTAGTGCAACACCACAAGAAAAATAGGGATTCAGCTTGGTTTAATTCAAGATGTACCAAAGCCTATTGTAACCTAAAATTAGAATTACACAGGCATCCTAGAATAGTGGAGAACATTAGACTTGCGAGGTTGGAATACCGACAGGCATTAAGGAAAGGAAGAATACCTTGAGAAACGAAGCATTGAAAGCCCTACACACAACGGCAGTTCTGAAGGATAGTGCAGCTTTTTGGAGGGCGGTGAAGACACCATTCCTAACCACATATGAAGGTCCATCAATAGCTATTGCTATTTCAGAGGAGGAGCAGCTAACCCATTTTGCACAGGCAATTAACGGTACTGACGCTTCCCATCTCACACCTGTCTAAGAATTAGAGAATGACCACCCAAAAATGAATTTAAATTTCACTCTAGATGAAGTGATTAGAGCGTTGCATGGGAGTAAGTCCGGTAAAGCACCCGGATGGCATCCCGATAGACTTGTTTAAATTCAATGTTGCTCTATGGGGGCCTATTATAACACAGGTTATAAACGCAAGTTGTGAAACAAAACTGCCAGAAACCTGGGGTGGGTCATTAATAGTACAGATTTTAAAAAAAGGGGATCACCAGAATCCGGGTTGCTATAGACCGATCTCCTTATTAGATTCAATGGTGAAAGTGGTGAGGCGAGTGATTTTAGAACGCTTTCAGGAATGGTCAGAAGAAAACAACATTTTAACAGACCTACAATATGGCTTTCAAAAGGGGCTTGGAACCATGCAGCAGTGCTTACATTTATCCCTACTCATAGATAAGTATAAAAAGGCTAAAAATAGTAGATTGTACATGGTCTTTGTAGACCTAAAATTTGCCTTTGATTCATTAAAACATGTAAGATTGTGGGATGTTCTTGAGAACCTGAAAGTAGACCCCTAAATTATTCTCTTCCTAAGGAATCTTTATAGCAGCGCAAAAGCCAGTGTACTGTATGGAACGGGGGGGGGGGACATACAGCTAACTTTCCTGTTAAAAGGGGGGTGAGGCTGGGCTGCGTGCTCGCCCCCTTTCTGTTCAACTTGTATACGAACGGGTTAGGAGAAGCACTGGTTAAAACAACAAGTGATTTTCCCTATGTTGCCGGTCGACCCATCCCGGTACTTCTTAATGCGGACGACGCAGTTACGTTGGCTAGAACTCAAGTTGCCCTCCAAAGGGTCCTCAATGGATTCTTTGTTTTTATGAAGGATCTAGGTCTTAGTATCAATATCTCTATGACATATGTAATGAGATATGGGCATGGAACCAAGCGAGTGAACGATATTTTTGTAGAGGGGCAGAAATTAAATTCAACTAAGAGTTTTTCATATTTGGGCGTTTTGTTTAATCAAAATGAATCGTGGGCCCAAACCATAACTGCCAAAAAACTGATGCTTATCCGGACATCGAATGCCTTGATGGGGTTCTCCAAGAAACTGGGCCAGAAACCCTCTTCGGAGCTGATTCAAATTTATAAAGCGAGGTGTATCAGCTCCACGATGTATGGAGCAGGGGATTGGGGTCTAACAAACACAACGCAGCTGTAGCAAGTGGAGAATTCTTTTTAAGATTTATACTGTCCGTCCCCCCGAGTACGTCAGCTTTTAGTTGCCATGAAGAGTTGGCCCTCCCTTTTTTATCCGACTTAATTAAAATAGAACTGATACTAGTGTGGCATAGTGTCTGGTTTTAGGAACAAGCAGTTAAATCGGGATATTCTTGCTGATTGCCTTAAACTTGATGGAGCATTAAAAATACCATGGATCAGATATGTTCGGGATTTTATGATTGATTTGGGCCACATAGAGTATTTTACAAACCCAAGCTCCATGCAGAAAATGTCACGGGAAAAATTAAAAAGAGAGGGGCTAGGTATGTTGGAAGAGGCCAGATTGTCTAGTGAATTCACTCAATCTACTGTTAACCAGCATCAAACTATTGTAATTACCTTTGGAATGGAGCCATATTTGTAATATGTTACTGCTACATTCGATAGAATGCTATTGACTAGATGTAGGTTACATTTTTTCCATAGAATTGTCTCATGGTCCAAACTGAATGACTGGTCAAGACATCTTGCATTGTGTCCATGCGATAACCACTCATGCCAGTCTACAATCCATACAGTTCTTTTCTGCAAATTTTATTCTGAATTAAGAAAAGTGTGGCCGGTCCCGCTCGTAAAAGCTTATGGACTAAGACAGTGTCATCCCGCTTTCTTAAAACTCCAGCAATTAGAAAATGATCATGCAGTATGGAGACTTGTCATGTTCTTAAAGAGAGTATTTTATTTAAGGAAAAGATTAATTAATGCTGTTGAATTATAAATCTTAATTTAAATGGTTTTAATTCTTCATGAAATAACATTGTTAATTTCTATGATAGCGTTTTTGACCAATATGATAGCTGCTACTCTGTAATTTTTATATAGTTGAATGTAATATAATAATGATTTTTAAATTTGTGCTTTTATGATTGTAAATTTGTAACAATTGAATAAAGCTTTATGAACTGAACTGAATAGCATATGAAAGAAAATTTTCATTAAAAAAATTGTTTGGGAAACTTGGGAAATTTCAGTAGGTGATTGGGTGATGATTAAAAAAAACATTTAAAGTTTTGAAAAGGAATTCGGTATTTTCAAACTCAGTTCAAGTTAACAAAGTTAGTAAGGGAGCAGCTTTTCGGGATGGGAAAGGATGGTGGAACAAAAGACAATTGGTGAAAATGTCAAATGAGCAAGCCAAGTTTATTAGTAGTAGGAAAGACAATTTGGAGGTAGAAAATAGTGGGTGGACACATTGGTTAAAGTCAGATGTGATGTCTGCTACTATTTCCAGGAATGAAGGATTGTTTACCAACGATTCTGTCAGAGTATCAACAACCATGGATATTCCATCATGTAGTAGTCGCAGTGGCAGACTGAGAAAAGCTCCTGTTAGATACAATGATTTTGTTGCATATTGATTTGATATTTGTATTTATAAAGGGGGATGTGATGTAGTGGATTGTTTACTTTGCTTCTTTGCCTTACTATGCTATTTAGAATTCTATGTATGTAATGTGGAATGTATTACTTTGAATGTGCACATGGAGTCTTCTCCGGTTCGAGGTTCGATAGGCTGTGTCAGTTGCCGATCGGACTTCGTACTGAAGACGCGCTCCATGTCGTGGGTGAAATGTTATCAATAAAATAATTTAATTGAAGACCGTCTCTTGAGTAATGACTTGATGAATCATTACAAGGGTGTATCAGTTCCTGACTCTTCTTCCTTTTAGGAAACCTCTGCGAGGAGGTACGGGGCTAGGAGTATCGGAGAAAGAAAATAGTAGTGTTAAGTATGGTGTTTTCTTTCAGGTTTATCTAGGTTGCCCTTCCCCTCACACTTTTTTGGTGTAAAAATAAATAAGAAGTTTAAGAGTTGATCTTCACTCTGTGTAGAACATAGAAACCTACTCAGGTGTCTCACTGATAAACCTGGTTCTTTTAAACCAACAAAGAAGAGATTGGCACAGAAGCTGTAATATAAAAGACTTCTTTTATTCACCTCAGATGAGGGAGACTACTGCACACAGTACCCTCAGGAAACGTATGAGGCAGTCTAAGGAGTACAGAAAACAGGGACCTTATATATGCTTAGGTTACATTAGTCAGCATAAAACCAAGGGGAGGTCCTGGCACATGTAAGCATGCAAAAAGTTTCTTCTTTCAGGATAGGGCAATCACCCCCCCAGAGCAAATGCCCTCAGCGATCCTGTCCAGTGTCTCAGGCAGTGCACCAGTTGTTCTTCACTTCAATCTAACAGGCACCAGAGACACAGCACCTATACCCTAAACTCTAGTCCTTCCCTAACTCCTGTATTGCTCTGCTGGCGCACTGCTCATTCGTTGGGGCCACACATTGCATCAAGTGTGCCCAGGTATCTCTTGACCAACAAACAAAGGAGCAAACTTGCGTTCACTTTGGGACCAGGATTCAGAGGCCTGATGCTGGGATCTCTGAAGCAACCCTTGTTTCAAAAGGGGTCACCTCAAGCAAAGCCTCCTCACCATTCTGGTCGGTTTGTGACTCTCAGCTGGGCATCAAAAACATGATCCACAATCTCTTCTTTCTGGTTTGTGACCCCGTCTTTAGCCCAAGACAGTGGCAGGGGTAGACAATTCATCCCAGGGCTTCCGCCTTCACTGAGGTCCTGGTTGCCAGCAACGCCTGTGCTTGTTACCTTCACCTTGGCTTCAAGCTGGACTGGTGCTGACTCCCTAGGCTGAATCTGATGCCTGGGCCCCTCTGGCAATGGCTGTAAGGCAGCAAATATCTATAAAACAATATTTTCTTCAAATATATTTGCTATGGATCACATGGGCATCTTCCCTGCGTTCTACTTCAATCTAACAGGCACCAGAGGCACAGCACCTATACCCTAAACTCTAGTCCTTCCCTAACTCCTGTATTGCTCTGCTGGCGCACTGCTCATTCGTTGGGGCCACACATTGCATCCAGTGTGCCCAGGTATCTCTTGACCAACAAACAAAGGAGCAAACTTGCATTCACTTTGGGACCAGGATATAGAGGCCTGTTGCTGGGATCTCTGAAGCAACCCTTGTTTCAAAAGGGGTCACCTCAAGCAAATCCTCCTCGCCATTTTGGTCGGTTTGTGACTCTCAGCTGGGCATCAAAAACTTGATCCACAATCTCTTCTTTCTGGTTTGTGACCCCGACTTTAGCCCAAGACAGTGGCAGGGGTAGACAATTCATCCGAGGGCTTCCACCTTCACTGAGGTCCTGGTTGCCAGCAACGCCTGTGCTTGTTACCTTCCCCTTGGCTTCAAGTTGGACTGGTGCTGACTCCCTAGGCTGAATCTGATGCCTGGGCCCCTCTGGCAATGGCTGTAAGGCAGCAAATATATATTGGTGGACAGAACAAATGTTTTTTAGACAAGGCACAGAAACAATCTATCAACAGAGAGGATAGTCTCAGAATACTTCCTAGTCTTGGGACGCCCCATATTTTAGCAAGGCACCCAAGTACCACTACATTTATCTATGTGTGAGTAAAAAAAAAACAGCCTGGACCTATTGGCAAGTATAAAAGGAACACTTTGGTGAACTGACAAGAGTAATACATCACCCAATCCCAAGCAGTCAAGGAAGTCTGTGTTCATTTACTAAATTCTGAGGAAAAGGGAAAAACAACACAGACATACCCTAAATCCTTACATTGGTGTATTCCTGTGTACTAATCTGAAAACCCTCAAGAAAAAAGGAAATGTTCTACACTTTTACTCATAGATTTTAAACTACTTGTACAGGACTGCAGAAACTTCTAAAATGATTCTTCTTAATAAAAGCACCTACATTGTACGCTTAGGACCATGCTCTCATGTTATAGGAGCAACAGGAAAATCTAAAACTGCTAATTTAACAGGGATTACATTTTCTCCAGCAGAACATGTTATGACAAACAAACTCCTATAAAACAATATTTTCTTCAAAAATATTTGCTAAGGATCACATGGGCATCTTCCCTGCGTTCTACTTTTCATGATCCAAACTATGCAACATCAGCTCTAATAAGGACGGTCAGTTTATTTACACAGACTAGCTAATAAAAACTAGCAATGCCCTTGCAAAACTATGTAGCATGAGAATAACATACAATAATGGTGTTATCACCTAAGAATTTTAGAACAAAAACTACCCACATCTAGTTCCCCTTAAAGGTCAAATAAGGGAACAGCAATCTAGACCACTCATCCTTTCATAATTTCATCAATCAGGATGGGCAGTAACAAAACATATGTACTTATTCATTTTATTAATGCTAACAATGTTTAAATCAGTATTACTGAATAGCCAATTAAATGTCTCATTGCTATTTCAAAGACAGCTTAGACAGGCTAAAAACAAATTGAGAAAAAAAGAGAGAAAACATAATTTTGCCTACCCTTAATTTGTAGAGGAGCCAGCCTCCTTCCCCCATCTTGACAGTAGGAAACATGAAACAGGTTTCACTTCTGTCAAGACTATCAACCCTTATTTGTAGCAACTGGGCATAAACAACATTTTAGGAGGTAAATAGCACATTTGAGCGAGCTAAAGAACATGAATAACCAACCACCAATCCCTTTAGCAAGTATACTAATTATAACATGAGGGCACATGAATTCAAACTAAATTTCTTTGCCTCAGCTTTTGTACAGTAATCACCAAACTAAAAGCATCAGTGCTGTATATATATCAAAGCTATCTATTAATCAAAGTTCACATATACCATTATATTGCCTTTTGATCATATGAGTGCATAAAGTGCTTGTTTTTTGCCACAAAAGTAAGTAAACCTTCTCCTTCTCTCCCCTGTCATCTTTCAAAAAGTTTCAGAGGTCAAAATGTCAAAGCAAACCTTGCTCTGGGAGCCCTGCTAGGCTTCTAAATATAGAACTCGACCTTTAACCCATTAGCAGCTGTCCCATTTTGTGTGCAAGTTTTTCTATGCGGTTCTCCTAATTCAAAGTCACCCCGGAGACAGAGAGCTGGAAATGTATGTATGTATGTATTTATTGCTTGTTAAGCGCAACTGTCACCCAAAGGGCATCCTGGAGCTGAGACCGATTCAAACATCTGTTAGGAGACTACATTACTCTTTGGAACAAGTGGGTCTTAAGGTCCCTTTTAAACGTGGGCAGGTCGTGGCTACTCCTCAGTGCCAAAGGAAGAGTATTCCACAACGTGGCGGCCGTAAAGCTAAAGGCACGTCCGCCCATCCTCACTCTGTTTATCCTGGGGACCCTTACCAGGAACGCCGAGGAGGATCTCAAAGGTCTGGCGGCCTGATACCAGGAAAAAAGATTCTGAAGGGGTATTGGTCCTAGTCCATGCAGGGCCCTAAAAACAAGACATAGAGCTTTAAATGCAATTCTCTGCTGGACCGGTAGCCAATGAAGGTCGGCCAGAGCTGCCGATGGGGATGCAGATCGCGGTCGAGACAAGGCCAGTTTAGCGGCCATATTCTGGATCCTTTGGAGTTTAAGGACCAGAGTCTTCGGGGCTCCCAGAAGTAGTGCGTTACAGTAGTCTAACCTACTGAGGATGGAACTACGCACTACCTCTGCTCTGGATCCCCGAGGAAGAAGTGGCAAGATTTTCCGAAGGGCACGGAGCAGGCCCATACATGTCGCTGCCGTCCTATTTACAGAAGCATCGAGCTGCAAATTGGGTTCGAAAAGGACTCCCAAATTACGAGCTGATTCTGCAGCCTCCACCGAACCCGGGATAGAAGTTGGCCAAAAATCAACCGGTAGTGTGCGAGGAATTCGGTCCAAGGAGCAGTAGAGTACCTCCGTTTTCGACCCATTGAATTGCAATGAATTGGCTCGCAGCCATGCTGCTGTTGCCGACATACAGCGGTGAAAGGCGTCCCTTGAAATTATCTCCGATCCCTCAAATGAAAAAATCAACTGAGTGTCATCGGCATAATTGATGACTGATATGCCGAATGACTTTATCAGTGCTACCAAGGGACGGAGATATATATTAAATAGGATCGGGCTAATCGCCGACCCTTGGGGGACTCCTTGATTCACCTGCCGAGTGGCTGATCGAAAAGGTGGTAATGCCACGGCTTGTTGTCTGTTGTCCAGGTAAGAAGTGAGCCAGTCTAGGGCCAGACCACTCACTCCCACACTCCGAAGACGGCCAAGTAGTACTTCATGGTCTACCGTGCCGAACGCGGCCGACATGTCAAGTAGCACCAAAAATGCAGACTTGCCTCTGTCGACTCGCGTTCGTAGATCGTCCAGCACGGTGACCAAGGCAGTCTCGGTGCCATGGGCCGGTCTGAAGCCAAATTGAACAGCATCCAGACAGAGATTTGTTTCCAGGAAGTTGGATAAAGCTCTTGTGACCCATCTCTCAAGAATTTTTATCGCGAATGGTAATAGCGAAATTGGCCTATAATTGGCCGAACAGAGAGGGTCCAGAGAAGCCTTTTTCAACAAAGGTGTTACAATTGCCATCTTCCAGCTGTCTGGGACTGTCGCTGTAGTCAATGATTGGCAACAGATGGAGTGCAGTGGAGGAAATAGCTCATCTTGAATGGCCTTCCAGATCTTATGAGGCATTGGATCAAGTGGTGACCCTGAGGATACGCCATTGGCCAGGATACCGAATTCCTCTAACGAGGGAACAGGGAAGCAGGACAGCTGAGGCAGATCTTCCTCGCTATTAGCCCACTCGGATCCCGAATTGTCGGACGACTCCGAAAGAGAGAATATAGGCGGCACAGACTGTTCAGATCTTATAAGTCCAGTCAGAATAGTCCTGATTTTCTCCTCAAATGCAAGGGCCAGCGAGTCGCACAGTTCCTGCGAGGCCGGGATTGTTGACGCTGTACAAGGCGGGTCAGACAGATTCTTAACCAGCCTGAACAGGGTCTGTGATTTGTTAGGGGCCTTCGCCAGAGTGTCTTCTAGGAACTTACCTTTTGCCCTTCTTAACTGGGCCTTGTATTCATGCAGGGCCACTTTATATGCTGCCCTATCCTGTTCCCTGTACCCTCTCCTCCATGTACGCTCCGCCTGTTTGCAGCGAAGTTTATACTGTCCAAGATCTTCACTAAACCAGGCATTTAAGCCTCTAGGCCTGTCTCTCACCTTACGTAAAGGAGCCAACTCATCGAGAGATGATACAATGTGCCGGCAGAAAGATGCATAGCTCTTGTCCACATTCTCCTCCACTAGAAAAATTCCCGGTAGCAGTGCGGGTCGGCTCGGCTCCCTAAGCAGACCTATTCCCCCATTTGCCAGTTTAGAGGTAAGAGAATAACTTCTGCTGTTTTTGATACATATTTTCAATTGTAAGCAGTGAGCAGTATACTTTCCTAGTAGTATAGAGGTCAGCTGTTTGTGTTATACCTAAATGTTTGCATTTACTGAAGCCTAAGGCAGTTTAAAAGCTGCTCTGAGTGGCAGAATTGTTTTCAAATAGTGAATTTTACCCAATTTTGACTTTGATATTTGGAGCACTTAAAAATGAATATCCTACAATTTTTTTGCATAATAGTCATCCCCAGAATGTTCTCTACACATTCCAGAGATGGGGCATCAGAAATATATAATGTATACCCTTATAAAAATGAGATTTTTACGCCTGCGCAGAGTGACATTTCACATGCAAGTTTCCTCATTATGCGGTACAACACTACTTAAATTTAATTTTAATGCTAGGAGGTCACAGTATGATTATTAAGCTTTATAAAGATTCAAAACAAATTTAATGCACATTTTTTTTAATAAAAAAACTTTTCCATTTATTTTCTTTTTTTAAATAAAACCAATCATTTTGATAATTCCACATTTGAAAAGCAAGCTTTATTATTTGCCTGTCATATTTAGACTCATTCATTCATAAGCCTAAGCACAGAAGCCTAACTTGAAACATGAAAAATTTTGCGCCACTTTTTAAAGGACAGTCATTATTTAACATCAGAACCACGAATGTGCTTATCTAAAAAGGCATTAAGAAAGAAAATCCTTACTTTAAATGTTTTCCCGTTATACAATATAATGAACCTGATTTTTTGTGACTTTTTAAAGCATGCAAGCCTCTATACCAGTTTGACACTGACTTAAAATCCTAGCTGAGTCAGCATCCCTTTCTCTCCATGGCCTACAGTCAAAAAGACAGCTGCTTCTCAGCGACAGTTAAAACACAGCTGTTGGAAAGCTTCTTTTTTAGTGTTGCAATGTAAGCACGGTGACAGTCTATTTAAAACTGAGGCATTTCAATGTATCGTTCTATAATGTGTGTTTAGTTTAGCAACAACCAATTTACTTAGATGATGTGAAATGCCTTTTAATATCTAATACAATGTATCTAAGAAAAATGCTGTAACATTTTATATGTTAGTCATAATCATTACAAAATACACAATTTTGTTTTTGAGGCCTATTTTATTCCTATTGAATGTGAATTCTAATTTTATCTTTAGCAATTTACACACATGTATAGTGTTTTACTCCGTCAATTTAATAGTAACATATAGCTATTTTACATATGTTATATAATTTAGTTCTGGATTTTTATTTAATATTAATGAAATGACATTTTGCATAACAGAATGATGACAGCAAAAAAACACAAACAAACACATTGAGCTCATTCCAGACATTTACAGAGGGGGGTCATACACTCAGAACACACAATACGCGCGCTTAAGGCTAGCCATTCTTACACAAAGATCGCAATTGCTTTTTCCTCACACAAGTACCACCAATGTGAAACCACAAACCACATAGACATTTAAACACACATTTAGCCCACAGATCAACACTTAGGACAGAAACAAAGGACAGCCCACAGACTGTACTTAAACCAAACCATTTGTAAATACTAGTTGTATGTCATATTTACAAGAAGAGCTTCTCAATAGTATTCCTAAAGACTGCACAAAACAGCCCAACAGACTGTTCCATTTTCAAGAAGTCAAAATACATTCAATTCACTAGTTTTGGCTGGCAGAATACCAAAAATCGCAGAGCAGGATCATTGTACATATTTTAATTCCATGGGGTACTGAATCACCAAGGCAGAAATACGTTTTTTTTATACCTAAACCAATTTAGGTATCCCCTCTAGGGGAGCTGGCTAATTCAATTCACATCAATTTATGGTACCTCCAAAAAGCAACACATTCTTTGATGTGTGCTTGAAACAGGCATTAAATTACAACAACAAAAGAGTGCCTGATACTGGGAATTCGCAAGTGACAGTGTCCCTACCCAAAGAAAAACACAGTTTAGAAAGAAATATACTAACATGAGCGGTCAACAGACTGAAAAAAAGGAAGAAAAAACTATTTTCTTAAAAGAACCCTCACTCACCCTAGTGGTGACATGCTTCATCATGGGGTTCCCACAGGAGGAACCGAATGTCCCCCCTGTGAGCTACGACGCCTGCAATTGCAGCGGAGCGGGTTTGTTGTTAAGAAAGTGTTTAGTAAAGTGAGTGATCAGTGATATAGGTGATTGTTAAAAGATCTTAGCTGGACCCAAACAACTTTATTAGTGGACCAGCTGCTCACATTAAAAACAGTGAGGCTACATGGTGGTTTGTATTAGAACCCCAGTGTCCTGGTGTGGACGGTCAACATGTTTCTGTTGTCTAATGCGTGTTATGCCCAGCTTTCTTCAGGACCAGTGAAATAAAAGAAAAAGAGAGAGTCCTCCGGGGGTCCACGCTCGCTAAGGCGTGTCCACTCCGTGGGGACACCAGTGTAAAAACCTGGATACAAACTTTTCCTTATTTAACTCACGGTTTTACCCGCAGCCAGTATTCCTGGAATTTTCCCGGAGACAATCTGTAAATCAATACAAAAAACACACATGAATATCATGTGCTTGCTGGGCAGTCTCATCGACCTGAGGTGTATGAACCATTGTGAATCTAAGGTTTATCAAGACACTTTCTGGGTCTCCTTCTTACATAGTACATTTTCTGTAATTGACTGTATTTCAGCCATTATCTACAGATGGACCTCATTATATTTTAAAGGTCTACTTGCCCCTATAGCTCCCAAGGAGTCGTATCCCACGATTAAAACGAGTGCAGTACCCCATTAAAAACCGATCAAAACCCTGGTTGAAGAGATAAATGATCAGTAATCCCAGACTAATCATAGAGAAAGCCTTAAGTCAAACATAAAATCACTTACATAGCTCACAAAGCAAGCGTGCCACATGGACTACCAGTGTGGCAAATTCTTCACGTTATGCTCGTTCTGAAAAAAGCAAAACAGATCGCCAGTATCAGCGTAATGATGCTACTAGATTACATAGCAACAAACCCCTTCATTGTGGCTGCGAAGCGAGCGCTTACTTGAAACACAATGACTCGACGCCCGGAACCTAGATTTAGGTCCACTGTAGTACGGATATTGCTTACAATACACCGCCACAGTATTTTAACAGAAGTCCCGTGCACGTGACCCTTCCAGGTGTCACGTGGTAGGGATCACCGTATAGTAGGCGGGTGCTCAAAAACGGATCGCCCGCAACTCCTTGCTAATTATAGAGTTTTAAATCCCAGATCGAAAATGTTGTTCTGGGTGAAGTCAGGCACCAATTGTATACTTTCACGGTGCACTCGATAACAAAACCGATCTATCGGGAAGAGCACACTTCCGGTAAGCGTGCACTTTCGGTAACCGGTCAGGAAACACTAGACCGTCAACTTCACTTCTCTAGTGATCGGGATAACAAAGCTTTATTAGTCAGCAATCATCGAACAACAATTGTTGTTACATCGATGTTTAAAGAAAGACAAAAGCCTGTGCCTGCTAATCCTATGTTCTGTTGGAAATTGCAGCTCCTCAATGGTGACAATATTAGCTGCTAGCAAATTTGTACAAACGGTTACAAGAAACCACCATTTAGCCGATAAATATCTAGATGTCCATTAGACACTTATCTCGGTTACCAACTGCTTTCTGTTGTCACTTTAACAGGGGGCAGGCATGCCAAAAATATTGTAAAATATACAATAGTATACGCAAAGTAGCACTTACGTAATGTGCTGTTCTAATTTTATAAAAAGTGGAGAAAAGTCTCCTTATTACCTGCCTACACAAATTGCAATTTATATATTTCCATATTTCAAAATCCCAAAATTGGCCAATGCAAATATCAAACCAAACAGCAAGCGTCGCATCAAACGACCTTACCAATCCCAAATGTCCAGATTCCAACTGCCAAGTTCTGAATGACCTAACGGTCTTTTTTAGAATACTCACGCCAAAAAGGTTTTCAGTCAGGAGTGGTAAACATGCGGAGGATCAAAATCAGGAAGACCAGAAATATACTGGGCTGCAGAGACAGAGAATCCCCAGAATCTCAGTGCACAGAGTACCTCCTTAGTAGAGTCCTGTCCTGTCCTCCTCAGTACATTCCTGTCTCCTGTCAAGATCACTCCCTTGGATAGCCACTTCTCTGATGAGGTCCACATTGGAGTGTCATCTGTAGAACATAGAAACCTTCTCAGGGGTCTCACTGATAAACCTGGTTCTTTTAAACCAAAAAAGAAGAGATTGGCACAGAAGCTGTAATATAAAATACATCTTTTATTCACCTCAGATGAGGGAGACTACGTCACACAGTACCCTCAGGAAACTGTATGAGGCAGTCTAAGGAGTACAGAAAACAGGGACCTTATATATGCTTAGGGTACATTAGTCAACATAAAACCAAGGGGAGATCCTGGCGCATGTAAGCATGCAAAATGACTAATATGGGTATACAAGATTTGCTTGCTCAACAATGTGGGAGGAGAGTTACTTCTCCCTACATCAGCAAGAATAGCCTGACAGTTCTATATTAGAAGCAGGTGCATTCTACTAGCTAGGCCGCTCTGAGCATGTGCAAGGCTCTGGAAGAGGGAAACAGCACATGGCTACCTAAAATGGCTGCCAAGTACAAAATGGCTTTCAGCTCATGCTAACAAATCCCTGCAATCTTCAATATCTGGGGGGGCACATACAGGGATACTTTGTCCTTCAAGAAAAGCTCAACTTCTTCTTTTGGCTTTTACAGACAAGAAAACCAATATGTTGAAATAAAGTGGCAAAACAAGAAAAGGGAAAGAAAGTTCATAATTATGGCTCCCAGTTTTCTGTTTTTTGATTTCTACAGATGAATACAGTCAGAAAACCATTCATTTTCCTGCCTGTATTTATTTTTAAATGTAGATAAAAACGGAAATTGGATTATTTTTTGAGTGATTCTAAATGCTCTCATTAATGACTGCTTGGCCAACAGCTGTGCGTATTGACAGGTAAGGGCTTAAAAAATGTAAGGAATTTAAGTAAAGTGGCTTAAACATCAGTAGATATGCACAACCTTGATACTAAAATTTTCTTATTTTCATGAATGTGCATAGATTAATCATCTGTGGGTGTTCATATTATTGAAACCTATCAGGTGTTCAAGCATGAGGGCACATTTATCAGGTACATAAATGTGGAAATATACTACTTTCAATTTCATTTTTTCACAAAACTAGAAAGAAATATGGATAACAAGAGCTAAATATAAATGTGGATAAATACAACAGAAATGTCCAAAAAATAAATACCATAAAACTGAGAGCCTTACTCATAATATGAAAGGAGATAGCATATACCCATATCGGTTATTTTCTTCCGTTGTTTCCATTTTTGTTAATAATCTTAGAGGTTAAACTGCTCATCAAACCAAAGTGTTGCATAAGTTTGGCCTGTGAGATTTTAATGAGAAAGGGGCAGCAAAGTGTTATAAAGCGGGACGTGGTGTGGAGCTCCTTGTTACATGCGAGCCCAAAAGTGAAAATATTCTCCTGTTACACCCCCAGTGCCCGTACTTTAAGATATCCCTCCCTCCGCCCCATAAAACCTCCCAACCCCAGTTAACCAGACTAACACACTATGCCGCAACTCTTCTGAGTTGGGGCGGGCTTATCAGGGTCCTCCGGGGACAACCACCAGTCTTTGCTCCACTCCTCCGCATCTTCTTCCGGTTCCATGGCATCGGCCTAATTCAGAGCATCCTCGTCGTCCACGGCATCGCTCCCGGCTCCGGCGATTTGGAGGTGTTCCTCTCGGTCAAATAGGTGTCTTCCTTCCTCCGGTCTCCTGCCTCCGGACATGCGCTCCTGCTTCCTACTGACTGGGTCTTTTTCTTCTCCTCTCTGAGGCAGTGATTTGTTCTTCTCTGTGGGTGTATCGCTCTCCTGTTTAAACAAACAGGACTCCTTATTACGGGAGGTTGAGTCTCTACGGGGTTGTGTTAAACCCTTCCTACAGGATTTCTTCCAGGTACGATTTTGGAATTAATGAATGAGGTTTAGGGGGTGTACTGGGATCGGTCCCGGTCCTCCTCACAATGGGGCTCAATGAGGAGCCTTGGGGAACTCCACAATTAGGTGTAAAGGAGCAAGATCTACAAACACCCAACTGCACTATTGATCTTCAAAAAGGAGATCAGCTACCTAAGGGCATAAGAATGTAAACCAATCTTGTGAAGCTTGCCAATCAGCAAGCTGTGGATGACGGTGTCAAGAGTTGTAAATAGGTCAAGTAGGATCAGGACCGCTGCCCTGTCCTGATCAACTACTGACATGATATCATCCAACACAGCTAGCAGAGGGGACTCAGTGCTGTTAATAGCTCAAAACCCTGTCTGAGAGGGATCCAACAACTTGTTGGTCTCTAACAAATGAGTCAGTTGTTTATTCACCAATTTTTTAAAGAATTTTGGACATGTAGGGAAGGAGAGCTAGAGGTCGATAATTACAGAGGATCGACACATTAATGCCAGATTTTTTTTTACCAAGGGTAGTAGTAGATCTTCCTTCCAAATCTCTGGATAAGTTGCTCCTGCCAGAGATCGATTTAAAGTTTGAGTAAAATAGGAGCCTAAAATCGTAGTAAACTGGAAGTAGATAAAATGAGGGCATGGGTGAAATGGAAAGACACATGTTTAACTTCCATCATCAGCTGTGCTACCTGTGTTTCTGATAGTAGTTCACAAGCTCCCAGATGAACCTTAGCATCTGGGTCAGGGTCTAAAAAATCCTGTGCCACATCAGAAAGAGGGGGCTGATTCTCGAAGGACGAGTACATTTTTATACTTTTATCATTAAAAAAGTCCTGATTTCCTCACAGTTTGTCTCTATGTGGGGAATTGATTGAGAGAGGCAAGTGGGCTGAGCGAGAGCCTTCGCAATTTTAAATAATTATTTTGAGGACATACTATTCTCTTCGATTCAGGGAATAAAATAGTCCTTTGTAGCTCTTTTCGAGGCTTTGTAATATTTTATTGCCATTCTTTATATTTTACATCATCTATTTTTATTTTTTGAGGACCTCCACCTCTGTTGGACGTTTTTACACTTTCTTTTCATTACTCTTAATTCTGCTGAATGCCATTCTTCTGGGGGGAGTTCCTTGTAGATTTACTCACTTTCAACAGAGCACAGGCATCCAGATAGTTTATTATAGCAGCATCACATGATTCAATCTGATTAGAGAGGGGCAAAGTAGTATATTTTGTCGCAAAAGTGAAACGCTTAGCAAATGTTTGCTCTGTTATAGTCCTCCATGATCTCTTAAGTCTTAAGGGAACATCTACCAAATTAGATTTGTCCCTAGGGAATGTAGCCGGAAACGCAATCAAGAAATAATCCGTCCACTTAAGAGGAATCACATTCACAATGTAAATGGTCTCAATATTACAGAACAGGAAGTCTAATATATGCCCTGCTCCATGGGTTGGACCTGACATCTATTGTTTAGAATGCAGCACACTCATGTCATTCTCCAATTACCTGCATAATACACCCTCATGTTTTTAAATGCATATTAAAGTCAGCAATAATAAGCTAGTGGTCATATTTTATGTTTAACTTGGTTAAGTGAGTAGGAAGCTTGTTGGTCCAAACCGAGTCATAGCTGCAGGTCTACAAAGGACCATACCCTCTCAGTAAAACTTAGAATCTTACAGTCTTTTGACTTAGACTTAAGTTCAACAGAACACCATGATAGTTTTGTTACATTTCTAGTTCATGCAATGGACCCATCTACACATATGGGGCACTGTTTTTAAAATAGGAAGTGTGTAAATGCAGGATACTAGTATAGGTACAGGTTGCTGGAAGTTGAAGAATTTTCTGTCACCTAAAACTTACAACATTGAGGTTTTTTTGCCTTTACTTCTTCCTTTGCACAATATTCTGGGTGTAAGAAAGGCGAGAATGAAACCACACCACCTTGGAGTAATTTTGAGCTCTTTTTTCAGAAATGCCCAAGATTAGAAGAGTTTCCTGGTTCCTGGTCGACCACACACCTAAACATCACAGCTACCCTATAAGGAAATTGATTGGAAACGGTTTTATTTCACTCAACTTGACGTATGTAGAGCATCCTGGGTATGGAAAAGTGGTGGGATCCACACAAGTCACAGAGAAAGCTATTTCCTGTCTGGAAGAATTCCAGTGGTCTTTTTGGCACTGGGCATTCCTAGTTGACCTAAGAGTGGAGCTTAGTTTTCTTCAAGGAAGAAGAGCAGGGCTATCAGAATGTATGCAATAAACTTTGGTCTTTTTCATAACTTGCAGTGGAGAACTGGAGGCAATCAGCAAAGCCTTCCTGATAATGATGCACCCTTGGCAGTATCACACTTTTCCTGCCTGTAGAACTTGGTGTGGTGTTCAAGACTTTAGTGGGACTGTCCAATCATTGTATCCATCCCACTTGAACCCTCATAAGATACAGCATTCAGGTTTGCCCCGCTGGGGTAACATTGAAGAAAACACTTTTATTGACACCAGTCACAATATGTATCTAAACTAATAGCAAGAAAAAAACAATTTTTTACCACGCCCCTAGATAAATTCTCTTTTTCAGAAATAAATAAAAGCACCAACCACAGAACCTCACTGTATGGGGACTAATCAGATTAATCATCTGGTTAAAAAAAGACAGAGAATGTTACGGCCAAAAAATGAAAATCAATCTAGGTGCGTACTTTCTTATTTATATAATAAAATAGGAGTCACTTCACATAAGCTCCCACCATGACTCATTGGGTAACAATCCCACTAGCTCCTGTCTGAAAAAGAAAATTTCTTTAGGGGTGTGGGAAATTGTTTTTTTTTGCGCTAATACTTTGGTTTTGAGTGGAAGGCTCCCCTTTTTTCCTAATTCTCTCTCTGCTCCCCCTTTGTTTGAGAGGTTTAGTATGGCGACCCAGCTGTGAGAGCATACCTTTTATTTATCACTGAGACAAGACCTCAAACAGTTAGACTTAGGGGACCATATTTATTAAGGGTTGCATCGCTTTCCCACCATACAACTGGGTGCAAAAGCTACGCAATTCTTGAGATGCGATTTATCAAGTAATGCAACACAGCACATAACGCTGATCACAGGTACAATCACAGAGGTGACAAGCAAAAAAATCTGGGAAGAGGCTGCCAGGACCAACAATGGCAAAGGTTTTCCCCACGAGTGTCACGGAGCAGGGGACGCAGCCAATTTCATCAAATATAGTAAATATATAGAGGTATTGTTGGTCCCCAATGGAGGAACACATTTTGAGTAAAGATTTACCAACCCGTTAAAATTTAGTTTAGAGTTTTAGGAGACTCTGTGAAAGATAAAGTTACAGGAGGGCGTGGCAACACAAGCAACCAAGATGGCCGCTTGCTGTTGAAGCTCCGTCTGAAGCTCCAACTACAATTAGTTATCCCTGACATAAGATCCGACAACTGGCCCGTAAATGATAGCGCTGGATCGCTGACCAGGCGCTGGGCATGGTGAGCTGAGTGTGGGGTGGAAGGGTGCCTCCGCCGCTGAAATACGACCCATGACACAGGAGGTAGCGGAGTGTTCCCGGACACGGACGAAGGTCCTTGCCTATGCAGCCACAACGGAGGATGCAGGAAGCGCTACAGAGGTTGCGGTGAGCAGGGGCCCACTGTGGTGGTGGTCGGGTCGAGCACTGGGTGGTTGTGGCGGAATTCCAACCCTGATCAGCCATTGGATCGACTAGGGTACAGCTACGTCTGGCTGTGCCTGTCCCCTGATATGTGCGCCCGCCATGTCCCAGAGGCAGGGCGATGGACAGGGACCGTGCTGTTCCAGGGCCGTGCCAACTCGGATGCAGGTGGTGCAGTGCACGGGGGGGTCGAGCCAGTGCCTGCCTTCTCATGCTGCGGCCTGTTGCGCTGCGGCAGGATTCCTCCAAACTATGGCCCAGATGTTGTAGAGGCTGCATGCCTCCGGCCTGCCTCTTGGCTCCTGCAGACACAGAAGGAATCCTATTGCCTGTGCTGCCAACTGCCCTATTAAGCCCTATTAAGCATTGACGCGTGCCCTGCCTGCCATTTGGACCCCCGCCTCGTAGATCAAACTTGGCTGCCGGTAGCCACCAGCCACTGCGCACCTCTCTCCCCGAGACACAGAGGCCGGGCGCGAGCCATTGTGAATCCCTGCAAGGCACACATAACGACCTGGTGGGGGATGGGAGTCTGGCCCATGAATTTTCGTCATCCGGCTCTCCCTGGGCCTGTGATGGGGGAACTGATGCCCGGTCGGAGGACGGAAGCTTACCTACCACATCACTGCTCTGCGTAGGTGTCTCGTCAAGCACCTTTTGGAGCTGATGGCCTAATACTCCTTATTACCGAAAACAGCTTCGGACTGCGCTCTTTGTACAATCAAATCAATCAATCAATCAGGGGTTTGTAGAGTGCCCTACTCACCCGTGAGGGTCTCAAGGCGCTGGGGGGTGGGGGGGGCAGCTCCGGATCAGACGAAGAGCCAGGTCTTAAGGTCCTTCCTGAAGATGTGCAAGGTCGGTGGAGCGGAGGTTCCTCTTGGGTACGTAGAAAGATACACTGTCGTTGAGGTATTTGGTTCCAATGTTGTTGAGGGATTTGTATGCGTGGGTGAGGAGTTTGAAGGTGATCCTCTTCTCGATGGGGAGCCAGTGGAGGCCTCATAGGTGTTGGGTCATGTGCTTGTGACGGGGCGTACCGAGGACGAGTCTGGCTGTGGTGTTCTGGATGGTTTGGAGTTTGCGTTGAAGAGTTCTGTTGATTCCGTTGTAGAGGGCGTTGCCGTAGTCCAGTCTGCTGGTTATGAGTGCGTGGGTGATGGTCTTTCTGCAGCCGGGGGGATCTGTTTGAAGGTCTTACGGAGGATGCAAAGGCAGTTGAAACTGGTGGAGGCAACGGCGTTGATCAGGCGGTTCATGGAGCAGGAGGAGTCAAGAATGATGCCAAGTTTCCAAGCGTGGTCTGTCGGGGTGGGTGGGTTCCCGATGGCTGAGGGCCACCAGGTTTTGTCCCAGGGAGATGTGTAGGGTACGAGGTTGAGGACCTCGGTCTTCTCTGAGTTAAGCTTCAAGCAGCTGACTTTCATCCAGTCTGCCGTGTTCTTCATTCCTTCCAGGAAGCAGAGTCTGGTTCCTTCAGGATTCTTTGTGAGTGAGAGGATGAGCTGGGTGTTGTTGGTGTAGGATACGATGCTCAGCCTATGATGTCTTACGATGGCGGCGAGGGGGGGCATGTAGATGTTGAAGAGCGTCGAGATGACTCCTGGGGTACTCCGCAGTTGATGTCATTGAGCTTGGAGAGGAAGGGAGGGGGTCTGATCCTCTGGGTTGTTCCGGAGAAGAAGAATTGGATCCAGTCGAGGGTGGCTCCTTGGATCCCAGCGTTGTGGAGTCTGGCTGCAAGCGTGTGATGCGAGATGGTGTCAAAGGCTGCGGAGAGGTCTAGGAGGATGAGGGCAGTGGTGTGTCCCTGGTCTAGTAGCATGCGGATGTCGTCAGTGGCTGCAAGGAGGGCGGTCTGTGGTTGCTGTGGAAACCCGACTGGGAGGCGTATAGGATGGAGTTCTCGCCAATGAAGGCAGTCAGCTGGGTGTTCACGAGTCTCTCTGTGACTTTGGCTGCGTAGGGGAGGAGAGTGGTGGGCCGGTAGTTTTTTCAGGTCCGTTGGGTCCGCCGTTGGTTTCTTGAGGAGGGGTTTCACCTCTGCCCCGCAGATGCTGGATCTGAGGGAGATGTTGATTGTCCGTCCTGGTTCGGGTGCGATGGCATCGGCGGCCCTGTGGAAGATGTGAGGTGGGCAGAGGTCCGTTGGGGTTTCTGAGTGGGTTTTCTTCATTGTCGCGGTGATGTGTTTGATGGTCGCGGGGTCCCAGGACGTGAAGGTTGGCTTATCAGCGGTGATAGGTAGGGGGTTGTTGTCTGGTGCTTGTTCATTGAAGTTGTAGTAGAGGGTCTTGATCTTCAGATGGAAGTAGGAGCTGAGTTTGTCACAGAGTTCCTGGGATGGTGTGATGTCCGTTGCTTCACAGGTGGGTTTTGAAAACTGCTGAATGACGTAGAACAGTTCCTTGACGTTGGTCGCGTTGGTCTGGACTTTGTCTCTTATGAAGGTCCTTTTGGTCTCTCTTATGCGATGGTGGTATCCCTTCATGGCACTCTTGTGGTTGTTCCGTGTTTCTGTGGTTTTCTGGTTTCACCAGGTCTTCTCTAGGCGTCTGACTTCTTGAAGTTCTGTTGTGAACCAGCCAGCCTTCACAGTGCGTTGTTTGGTGGGATGGCGGAGGGGTGCCAGCTTGTTGGCGCAGCACGAGACCCAGTGGTGAAATTCCCTGGCTGCTTAGTACCCCACACCGTTCCTCTACACCACACACAGCTGGACAGTACTGCTGGTCATGGTCGACACTCTCATGTGACTCAGTGGTGCCCCGCTCCTCCACGATAAAACGCACACGGCGGCCCCGCAGCACGGGCCGTAAGGACCTCAAACAGAAGACCCTTTCCTTTGATAAGATTCCGGACAGAGCCCCAGAGGAAGGCCAAACATGGCGGAGAGCGCACAGGGTACTGATCACACAGACAGCCTCCCAGTTTTATCTGCGGCAATGCTACAGGAGACGAGGGCACGCTTCAAAGCCCTAGATGGATGGTTTGACGCGCTGGACAAGAGTCTGGAGGATATGGGGGCTAAAATCCAAGTTCACGACAGACACCTGAATGTGGCGGAGGCCGGCATCTCAGACATCGAAGATGGCACTGCACAGTCCCTCAAGAGACTGGAACGTGTTGAGCGCATCCTAAAAGACGTTGCGATCAAAAACGTAGACCTGGATGCGTGCAGAAGGCGCACCAACATCCGCATCCTAGGGGTCCCGGAGCCCTATTTGTTGTGACTCTGCTAGCTGACCTGTTTGGGAGAGAATCCTTTACCCCCGGGTTTGTGATAGAGCATGCACATCAGTCCCTGGGGCCCAGGCCTAATCCAGGTTGCCCACCTAGGCCACTTATTGCACGTCTCATGAACTTCCGGTACCAAGACTCTGCTTTGACCTCGCAAGGGAGCATGGGGACATCACAATCTAAACTCTCCTATTACCCACACTTCACGGTCATGGTTCAAGATGCACGACGCAAGTACAATGGAGTCAAGGCCACCCTCAGGAATCTGGGTCTGAAATATGGCATGTTATACCCCGCCAGGCTGAGGGTCGATTTTGGGGGTCGGGATCGCATTTTTGAAAGTCCCACCGAGGCTCAGGAATTCTGTCATGCATATAAACAAATGAACATCAGAACTGGGGCGGCACTGGTTGATTCAGATACATTGGCTCTTCTGCATTGTTATACGATCACATGGGGATAATGTTTCTCATACTTCCGCGATGTTACATATAGCTGGGTTTCTGACGTGGCGTTGTCACCTCTAACGGTGTATACCTTTGGGATTGTTTTGGTTCTTAAGAATGTACAGTTAAAGGGTTCTTTCATTTCAATGTTCTTGTTATGGTATTGTCTCGCTTGGAGGGGAGTGAGGTTGGGTGGGGGGTGGGAGGGACGTTTCTGATTGCTGAACTATCTATATTTGTTTACAGAATTGGTTACTGTCACAGTTTTTCTCTATGTGCAGCTGCTTGACTATGATAGACTGGAAAATATAGCGGATGGCTAAATTAGGCAACGTTGAGGGTTCCTCTGGCTTATCATTGATGTCCTGGAATATAAGGGGACTTAATGACAATCACAAAAGGAAACAGGTTGTTCATTACTTATTAAAGCACAATGTAGATATTGCTTATCTGCATGAAACCCATCAACCCAAGTCAGACCCGGCCCGATTTGCAGCCAGCTGGGGGGCACACAGGTATTTTGCTAATTACAGTTGTTACGCAAGAGGTACAGCCATCCTTATCCACAAGCGGGTTCCGTTTAGCCTCCGCTCTGTGGTGGGGGACACTGAAGGCAGCTACATAATTGTCAAGGGCTTGCTCATGGGGCATAACACAACACTGGTTTATGTTTACGGCCCAAATACTGACTTCCCCGACTTTTTACATACCCTACACGCCCAGTTAACGAGACTTGAGCTTTGCTACCTTTTAGTATGCGGGGATTTCAATTTTCTCCTTAATCCCAGTTTGTGCCGCACTGCCTCATCACCAGACTCCAAGTCTAGGGCTCGCCGCGCCCTGATAGAACTTTGTGAGCAGCTATTACTGCTAGATATCTGGCGTCAGCGCAATCCCGCACTCACGAATTATACACATTATTCAGGCCAACACAACACCTGGACTTCAATAGATTATTGGCTGTTTTCCCCTGGCACCTTCAGTTGGTTCGGGTCTCTCAAGACACTACAGAGGACATATTCAGACCATTCTCTGGTACAACTTCACCTGCATGTTCCACGTCCTGAGGGATTCGAGCAGCAATGGCGTTTCCCTAGCCGTGCCCGCAACGATGATATTTTTAATGAGGAGGTATGAGAAGCCATTGAAGACTACTTCGCCATTGCAACTGGGTCCCACAAGGGCGGTTTTGTGGGAAGGCTTCACAGGATACATAAGGGGCGATTGCATTGCCAAGCATGCCGGCGTTGTTAAAGATATACGCAATACACTTGCACGCATTGAACGCGAAATAGCAGTTTTAGACGTCGAAGCACTTCACTCCCAGGATCCCGGGAGCGACAGCCCTTTTAGTTGAATTCCGGGAGACCGCGGAACGCGAGTACTTATATATGGGCAAGTATCATATCGCCAGACGGTATGGAGAGGGCGAATGACCCGATAGGGTGCTTGCACAGATGCTCCGACCCCCATACAGTAGAGAGTACATCACTGAACTGCGCTCTTCAATGGAGCAGGTACTCACCTCCACCTCATATCTGCCCAAGATCGCACTGGTGTATCTCGAGAAACATATGCAAGACTTCTTAGCCGAGCATATATCTGTGGCAGATGTCCTCGGGCCATTGATGCCCTCCACTGCTCCTCTGCCCCTGGATTAGATGGCTTCACAGGGAATTTTTATAAAACATATATGGCACCACAGTTGATCGAGGTATATGCAGAGGCCCTTGAAAGGCAGATTCTACCTCCCACACTTCGAGAGGCGGTCATTATTCTCCTCCCCAAACCCGGCAAAGACCCGACTTTATGCAGTTCCTACAGACGTTTGTCATTATTAAACTTGGACTATAAAATATTAGCCAAGATCATTGCTAATCTTCTCTCCCAGTTGATGGAATTCATCATATCCCCGGCTCAATCAGGCTTCGCCCCACACCGATCTACCTCCTTTAATCTCAGAACGCTCTTCGCTGTTCTTCATACACTTAATCCTGAAGAACCCGGCTCTGCCATACTATTAGATGCCGAAAAGGCCTTTGATTCCCTAGAATGGCACGTCTTAATCTTGGTGATGCACCGCATGGGCATGTCTGTGGGCTTTATAGCCACTACTGCATTACTGTATAGCCGATCTATGGCAAGGTTTCGCCTCAACGGCACGCTATCCCGACCCTTTTCCCTTTCTCGCGACACCAGACAAGGCTGTCCCCTGTCCCCCCTGCTGTTTATCCTGGCTATGGATCCCTTAATTCGCCATTTTCAGGAGCAGCACCTGCAGAGAGGCTTGCAATTCAACACTGGCCCCCTTCTGGTATCGCTCTATGCTGATGACACAATTCTATATGTTAGAGATCCCCAAGTAAACCTAGAGCCGCTCATTGGAGAAATACTCAGATTTGGCCGTTTCTCAGGCCTTGGTATCAACTGGCACAAGTCCGTGATCTTTACTTTAACGACTGCCACCATCCCATGGGACTGCAAATTTCTCCTGGAATGGTGCATGGACTTGGTTAAATATTTGGGCATTCATATTCATCTGGATGCTGCCCAGATTCTTCGTTTAAATTATGGACAAACTATCTGTGCCTTAGAGGCACAAGTGGAAAGGTGTTTGAGTTTTCCGTTGTCACCGGAAGAGTCGCGATACTTAAGATGGTAGTGGTCCCTAAATTTTTATATCTTGTTAACAATATACCCATACCCCTTGCAAATGGGTTTTTCTTAACATTGCGCACACACCTCATCAGATTAGTCTGGGGAGGCAAGTAGGCGAGGGTAAGCTGGCGGGTGTGTACCCTCCCGTATGACAGGGGGGGGTTTGGTGTCCCGGATCTACAATTATATTATCTAGTGGCCCAAAGCTGCTACGCCCATGCATGGTTTCACCCGGATGCCAGAATTACATTGCTTCGCCCAGAGGCGGACTTTGTACTGCCGGGACAGCTCTTTGCTGTCCTACCCAAAGGGGTCCCCAGAGACCCCAAGGATATCCAGACAGTCTCCACTACCAGTTGGGCTTGGAATAAACTAAAGTGATACACCAGTGCTAATGCGTTAAATTCCTCTGCATTACCCCTTCCAAACGCCCCATGGCTGCCTATAGCGGGTGAAAAACTGGTACATCGCACCTTAACCAAATTCGATATCTCCAAATTGGGAGATTTGTATCCAGATGGGCATATTTTTTCAGTTACGGAAAACACCCGTTTCCTGGATGTCTCTTTTATGGATAGCTTCATCCTCGGCCGTGTCCGATCGGCACTGCGTGCTACTCTCCTGAACTATCCTGTGGAACCAGACTTATTCACACCGCTCACATTACTCATTGAAAATGACACTGGGGCCCATCTAATTTCCAAACTACATAAAGCATGTGTCAGCCTGAAACCAGTAACTGACGACAAGATTCGCAAAGCCTGGGAAGGGGACTTGGGCCACCCCATTACGAACGAACAGTAGGCGAAGTGCTGCATATTAACGAAGGAAGTCTCCCTTAACAGCAGGCATAAACTGGTCCATTTTAAATTCCTGCACCGCACTTACTACACACCCACCAAAGCACACAAACTGGACCCGTCCAGGCCACATAATTGCCAGAAATGTGCCGCCCCTTACGCAGTCTTTGCGCACCTCACATGGACATGTCCTAAGGTGCAGACATACTGGGAGAAGGTACACAAAGTGTTAGGAACCATGACCAACTTGTCTCTCATCCTTGCACAAGAAGTAGTTTTACAGGGGTACAGAGTAAACTTTCCCAAAAAGATTAGAAGGTATGCATCTAGCGCTCTGCTGCTGGCCAAAAGGGAAATAGCTCTACTGTGGGGCCGTAGGGCGGCCCCTAATCTGCAGAGCTGACTGTGCAGCATGGCCTATTGTAACACTAATTGTGAGGTATAAGTGAGCATTATGACCAGCTCATCTCGTCCCAAAAACATATGGGGGCCCTATAGAGCATATGTTGAGTCTTTACGGCAGTCCTCAGACTTGCAACAGGAGCGGGGCATTGTCCCAGAGGGAGTGGGGTGTAAGGTTTCATATTCTGGGCACTGTGAAGAACATCACTCCATAGACGGCGTTACTTTCTATACATGATGTGACTGACGATCAGATGCGAGGGTGGACATTAATGTTAAACTGTTGGGGGCAAAGAAAGCTTGGGAGGAGGGCTGGGATTGTAAGTAAATGCTGAGATAGACACTATGAAGTCTATAGCCATGTTAACTATACAATATTAGGTTTGCTGCCACTGTTACAATTCACTTGAAGATATGATCAACAGTAACCCACTATTTATGTATGTTTAGATGCAGGAAAACTGGAAATAAAGTTATTTAAAAATGTGTTTTTAAAAAGTTATAGAAGTTTTTCATGATAAACCAAGAGATCCACTTTTGTTTTTTCATCAGTGTTACACCTGAAAATCTTAGAATGGTAGTCCCTTAACTTTTTGCTTGCCTCCCTCCATTTATTTGACCTTGTTTTCACTCACTTTACCACTGCTAATCCGTGCTAAAGTGTATGGGCTCTCTACTTTAAACATGGTAATACTGGCATATTTAATTTACTTATAATTTCCTAGTAAAGTGCATTACATGCGACCAGGGACTGTAAATTAAATGCTACTAGTGGGCCTGCAGCACTCATTGTGCCACCTACTTACGTAGCCCTTTAACCATGACTCGGGCCCGCCATTGCAAAGCCTGTATGTGAAGTTTACACTGCCACGTCAACCTGACAAGACAAGCCTCTTGCCAGGCCAAATCTTTGCTTTTCATAGATATAAGTCACCCCTTAGGTAGGTCCTGTATAACCCACAGGTCAGGTGCAATGTATCTAAAAGGCAGGACAAGTACTTTTAAGTTTTACATGTCTTGGTAGTGAAAAACTCCCAAAGCCGTATTTCATTACTGCAAGACTTATCTCTCCTGCAGGATAACATTGGGGTTACCTTATTACATTTTATAAGTGTAATTTCACATTGGGTAGTGAAAAGACCAAAAATCTGGTATCTCTGGAATCACAATTGAAAATCACTACTGATGGTAAAGTTGGATTTTAGAAGGCTTTAGAAAGCTGCCATTTTCTTACTTTAGCCATTTGGTGCCTGCTGCCTGTCTCTGTTCAGCCTGGGTTGGGTGACAGCTAGGCTTTGTGTACTCCCTCCAGACAGCCACGCACAAAGGGAGCTTAGGTGTGACTTGATAGGCCATCCTGGGAAGTCGGAGGGGGGAGCTGGGCACAGTCTCACACTTACACCTGAATAGGCTACATCCTGTTCACACACTTAGGGCTGCATACCCCAAGCAGTGAGTCTGGGGCCAGGGCAGAAAGGGAGGACCTCTATGCACTTCAAAGACCATTCTTTGAAGTCTACCCCACTCCAAAGGCACAACTGGGTAAAAGTACTGGACCTATGAGACCATGACATCAGTACACTGCTGGACCTGTGAAGACTCTGACAGGAAGAAGAACTGCTGTGCAGCTGAAAGGACTGCCACTCTGCTTGACTGCTGCTTTGCTGGACTCCTGCATTGCTGTGGTGCCCTATTGCCTGCTGTTCCCCTGCTTGGGTGAGAAGGATTGGCCCTGTTTCACTTGAACCCAGAGTGACTACAAGGGCTTGCTGGCTTTCCCCCTGATTTGAAGTCTCAGGGACATGAAAGTCTTCCATCTTTCCTGCATCTGCACATGGACTCTGCCATTGGAGAGTCTGCCCTGCCAAGTGGTGCTTCCTCAGACCTGGACCTTAAGAAGTGAGCTTCTTCAGTCTACCTATGCATTTTCCATTGGAACCTGTATATCTTCACCTTTCCATTAATCGGAACTGCGCATACTCCTTGATGTGTGGAGTGGACTCAGCACATCACCTTGGGAACCAGCGCATCACCCTCGGAACCGACACATCGTCTGCTGCAGGAGCAGTAGCAGTATATGGCCTTTGGAATCTGCACATCACACTTAGAACTACAGCATTTCTACCATTGCGTTGAAAAAATCGACGCATCTCGTCCACTGCATGGCTCGTCACCGGCACATCGCTTCGGCTGCACCACGCTTCTTTGATGGCGACACAGTGGGGATCAAGGTAATATTGTTCAGCTGGCCTCTCTGGGTCCCTGTATCTGGCTGGTGCTCCATAGAGGCTGGCCTGAACTTTTGACTTTGTCCTGGTTCGGCATGATCAGATATCCCACATGAGCACTAATTGCTTCTACGTGCTATTTTTACAGTTGATTCTTAAAAAATTCATATGCTGACTTCCACTTATTGGATTTTGGTAGTTTTGGTCTTGTTTTATTTATAAAATTAAGCTCTATTTTTCTAACCTTGTATGGAGTTTTTTTGTGGTGTTTTCGCTGTGTTACTCTCTGGAGTGCTGCACAAATACTTCACTCATTGACTCTTAAGTTAAGCCTGACGGTTCAGTACCAATCTACACAAGGGTGAGCAGCACAGGATAATTTTGGGTGTGCTGTGACTTGTCCTGACTAGGATTGCGATTCCTGCTCGGATAGGCTGCATCTCTCTGCCAACCAGAAACCCAATTTCTAACAATCAGATATTTGAAAAACTTTCCACTTTTGCACCCCTCATTCAGCTGTGGGTCCCGAGGTCATGATATTTGAAGAGCACATTTTGGAGAAGGCTGCTGCATTAGAGAAATTTCAAACCAAACACCTTCAGAATATTACGAAAGATGAAAGGGACGCTATTAAGAGTCTACAGCCCAACTACCAGATTGTTATAAAACTGTCTAACAAGGGAGGAGCCATTGTGAATATGGATGCTTCAAATTATGATACTGAAGTGAATCACCTCGTGGGAGTGAGAAACAACTACACCCCCTTGGCGAAGGATACAACTCCATAGCTAAAAGTATTGATTAAATGAATCCTGGAAAGTGCCTTGGATAAAAAATGGTTTTATATAACAGGAAAAACGAACCTGACCTGCTATTTATGACCTGCTGTTTTAACTAGTAAACAGACTTAGACCTTTATCTGTTTCGAATGGTCTAAGTAATTTAATTAGATCAAAAATGGGTCACAAAAATAAGGTGGATTTTTTGATTAAGCAGGATCCACATATCCCCGTGTTTTATGTTCTTCCTAAAATCCATAAACCCCACCGACTGCCCCCCAGGGAGACCGATTGTCTCTGCGATAAAATCTCTTCTGGAGCCATTATCCAGTTTGCGTCTTTATTTCTGCAAGAATGTGTCCTCTCACAACTCGCATATTTGTAGAACACAATGGTTGTTTTGGGGCTGTTACAGGACAAGGAGTTTGTCCCTCAGAGGCAACTCCTGGTTATGTTGGACATTGAGTCCCTGTATTCAAATATTCCCCAGAATGCCTCTTTAGGGCTAGTTGCTAGAGCCTTAGCCATGCAAGAATGGCTCTATGACACCCCTCCCCCAGACAGTTATATTGCAGTGTATTGAACTTGGCACTTACACAAACTCTTTTTCAGTACAAAGTTCAGTTATTTCTCCAAGTATCGGGGACTTCTATGTGGGCAACTTTTGCTTGCAGTCTTTCCTGCATCAATGTGGGAATATTTGAATAACATTTTATCTTCAATGAGTCGAATCCATATCTAAGTTCCCCCTGTGGAAGCGTTACGACGACAATGTATGTGTACAAACTGGGACAGAAGTTGATCTGAACTTCTTTATGATCTGGTTCAACTGTCTGGATTCGCATTTACATTTCACCTGGACAGTGAGTTGTCACTCAATATCATATTTAGATCTAGACCTCGAGGCTTGGGATTCCCATCTTGTCACGTTAGTACATCAGAAGCCCATGGATAGAAATTTGCTGTTGCATTATACTTCATATAATCCTCGAGCACTAAGGGATAATCTCCCTGTGGGCCATTTTTTACGGTAACGTCATAACTTTACTGAGCGAACCACTTTCATGGAACAGCCTCAGGCACTATAAGAACATATGGCCTGACAAGTGTATCGTAGGACGGTTGTGAACCAAGCAAAGAAGCGGGCATTGAATACCCTGAAAGCAGTCTTGATGGAAGAAAGAGTCAAAATCAAAAGATGAATGTGTCACAGTGGTGTTGATGTATGATTCATTGTCTTCTCAAATAAGGAATTTCATTCAGAAACATTGATATAAGCTAAATGTGGGCTCTAACACTGTTCGGTGACAATGTTTTGCCTTCTGGTAGTTAGCTAATTTGAAGGATAGGCTGGTCTATACTAGGTCCTAGGTCTCAACTTGGAAATCTGATAGGTAATTGGTTCCAATGTGAGGACATTTTCCCTGTGGCGAATGCAATGTCTGTAAACTTACCAAGCACATGAAAGAAATAACTCTGCGTGATGGTAAAATCTGGTATCAAAATACAATGGCTAACTGTAACTCCTCATTTGTCATTTACAGGTTGAAATGCCCACGTATCCTATTCTATATTGGTCTGGCTATGAGGAAGGTCAAGGTACGAATGCAGAAACATGCAGCACTTTCAGAGCTGGAGGACTCACTAACAAATTAGTTCAACATTTTAGAGATATGGAACCTAGGCCAATGGACAATTCTGGAGAAATAAGACCAGCGGCATAGCGGAGCTGATATGGCTCTGGCAAACACAGAGGCTTGTTGGATTTTGTCTGAAAATACTGACAAATATGGTCTAAATTACCTTATTTAGTGGCATAGGATTAGACAGTGAGGAGGAGGCCCTTTCATATATTAGGGAATACAGCTATTGTTTGTTTTTACAGGGGTTCCTGGTTTGCATGTGCAGTTTTTTTGCTGTTGAGGGCATCACTTATGAAGTTGCGGCCCATTATTTCTTTTGCCCCTCCTCTTCCTTATTTTGTTCTCAGCCTACACTCCCATTTTACTCTCTGCCTCAGTATCATTATTTTTTTTTTAACTGGTTTAAAAAAAATTGATTTGTTCAGGGGGCCGGCTTCCCTATACATTACAATACGGAGTGATTTTAAGTTAATACAATATTTGTATATAAGTGTTCACTATACACAATTTGATTTAACCACTTTCCATTTTAGGCACAGCGTGCTCCTGTGGTCGCGTCCGCTTATTTTGAAATTTCTCCTTCCAAGACGGCACCCCGTGGAAGCCACTCTAGTTGCCCTTGAAGAATTATGGGTCGTAGTGATGGAGCAGATTTCATCTGTACTCAGGCATTGCTTTATTTTTGTGCTTCAGACAGACTGCATTTAAATTGACACACATATTTTGGTGCAAGTGAAAACAAATGGCACATAAGACATGAAATGAGGCCTAGTCAGTCTGAAATGTTTGTGCTGAATTAACATGTGTTTTTTTGCAGTGTAGAAAAAACTTGTGATTTAAGTGGCCTTTTTAGTTGTGAAGAATAACCATAGAACGTGTTCTCTCTTCCCAGCTCATTTTCCTTGTAATCTACACCCCTGTCCCTGTCTTGAAAGACTTTGGCTTGTTGCATATTTGGATAAACATGTTCAGTTTATAACACCTCTTTTTATAATATGTGTTAATGAATAATGCACCAAACACTACACCTGGGGCAAAACACTTTTTTTTTGCATGAAAAGCTATCTAAAACATTAAAGCATGTTGCTATAAGTATGTATTAATTGTATGCGCTTTGAAAATTTGCACTAGTGCATGTTTATGCTATGTTGCACATTTTTATTTTTGCATGTTGAGCACAAATAATAAGAAAAGCTGCTTTAAACTAATAGCTTTGCTAGGTAATCATTTATAAAGGGTATTAGTATGGGGTGGAAAAACATAATGGGTTTATTTACATAAAGTTAATACTCTTTTGTATTTGTTTTGGTTTTGGGGCCTAAGATAAAATGGCTGCCTGTGAATCCAGCAAGGCTGTGACTTGCATTAAAGAGAAGAGAGCATGCGCAGATTGTGCCAGCTTGCCTCAAGACACGAAGGAGTCAAGGCCACTGTGAACAGTACATTCTTGTTATTGTGCCAATGTACCAGTGATAGTTAAAGTATCCTTCCTGCCTTCGATGTGACAGGAAGGAGGAAAATAGAATAAAACATTTTTCCTAGTAAATGTTGCTAAAACATATAAATGTATTAATTATTAACGCTTCTTTTGTTAAAACCGGTATGGCTTAGAATTTCCAATGAGATCAGAATGTGAGACCCTCTTGCCATCGTGACTAACCAATCAGGTACAAGCTTTTCTGAATATGAAATATTTTTGTGTAGTCTGCCAAGAATTAGAGTATAAATGATGACCTCTTCGGAGGCGAGGTTGGCTTTTGGGCTTTTTAGGCTCTTAGGCTTTAGGGGGGCGTGTGAGAGAAGGAACAGATTAGACCAGACATTCATATGGGTTAGGTACGCGATCGTCGCGGGTGCAGCCTGGGAGGAGATTTGCGTCCAAGGAGAGTCAGGTGGGGGGTTTCTTGCTCATATTTTTTTCAGAGAAGTCCTTGCACGTCATATTTTTGGCTAGGCAGACCACATTCCTCTGTGGACTGGTGAAGGGCGGGATAGCCGCCCCTAAACACAGACAGGCAGAAGGTAGAATTAGATGCTAAAACTTCAAGTTCATGCTTTGACTAATTAACTAGGTCTGAAAAGATTTATTTGTCTTATGCATTTATTTCTCTTTATGGGAGATTTTTGCCAACTATTAATTATTGATTAGCCTTGCAAGACTTATTTTTCTTAGAAACTCTTTAGAAGTTTTGACTGACATTTTGAGCCACATTTTCTTTTCTAAGTGTAATGCTTATATGCAGACTGTAATGTGTTCTGTATTATTGCTATTTTTCCTGTTTTCCAAATGTTTTAACCTGATTGATATTTTACTAATGAATAAAGGGTCAGAGAAAAAATTTACTTTGATTAGAAAATAAAACTCTTTAAAATACTCACCAACTCTCTTTATTGGCTTAAATAATAATTGCATTTTTGACTGTGCATGTTTATGTAAAGTCTCCTGAAGGTAATACACGGTGTCAAGGGCCCAACACCTTTTCAACGGTAAAATAGAGGTAGCAGCAGGGGTAATTTATGCAGCGGAGCCACCAGACATTCTGAATCTGGTTTTTCCATCTGCAGAGATTTTCAAACCAGAATTGCAAAATTAATTAGGTTGACAGAGTAGCACTTCTGGCTTTATGGACACCTGACCTTTTTTTCTGTTTCCTATTTTCAAGTTGGAAACAATGTGTTGCTTTTCAGTGAGACTATTAACTAGAGTGTTAGGTAATGTGTGGTGAACACGGCGGAAAGGAGTTTTCCTCTTCTGTCCGTTTGTATAACAGATAATGAACTTGACACAGTGTCCCCTGGTGGATAACTATTTTGAAAGAATATTTCACAGGTGCTTTGGTGAAGTGAGGGCTTTGTGCACTATGTGAAACGAGATTCTGAGCATCTCAGCACTCTGTGATGTCTGTTGCTTGCTGCTGTAGAGTGAGCTAACCAACAAGTTTAAAGTTGAAAATCTGTCCTCCCAATGTGCTTCTAATTACAAGAACTTTTGCTTCCTTTTAATGATATGTGTTGTAGGTTGAAGCAGTAAATCCAATAATTATCTGAAGGTGTGTTACATGGTGTCCTCTGGTATATACACGCCTAGAGAGACGTGTGTTAAATATAATTTTTGTGTAAAAATCTGTTTGGTGGGACTGTGATCCTTATATATTTATACTATTTGACCACTTTAACAGGACTTTTGTTTTATTTTTCTTCTCTCTATCAGTTTGCTTCTAAGTGTGGTGTAAAATAGGCAATTGCCTGGCCCTGACGAATTTGCCTTAAGATATGGTGGCAATGAAATATGTTGGGCTTTCATAATTACCGGCCTGGACATGATTTTGTGTTTTTAACTATGTGTCAATTAAATAGATGAATGGCACAGTTTCACACATTTTTACTTTGATGTTGGGTGTAAGGTGTGCACTCTATGTTTATCAGAGTTCTCGCCTATTTTATAACTGAGAAAGTACTCACCTTGATTGACTTCAATTTTTTGGCCATAACACCCTCGGTCTTTTTCGAACCAGATGAGTATACTGGTTAGTCCCCATACAGTAAAGTTCTATGGTTGGGGCTTTTATTTATTTCTGAAAATGAAAATGTCTTTAGGGTTGTAGGTAATTTGGGGTTTTTGTGCGATTATTTTGGTTTTGAGTGGAGGACTCTCCTTTTTCCTTAAATCCCTCTCTGATGTCCCTTTTTTTGAAGAGACAAAATGTGTATCCAGCCAAGTTCAATGATAGACCCACCACAGAGGTCACTTTGTCCTTGTGAACCTCATAACAATGAATGCCTTTTTCTTGTTCTTTTCTGTGGGGTGTTTTTTGTTTTTCATTTATAACTTTGATAGCTCCTTTCACTTTGTGCTTATTTTATCAAACATTTTTCTTAATCAGTTTTTATCATTAGTCAAATACATTGTCATATTTTGCCAAATGGAACACGCCATAGGATGTGTCTCCCACTAATGCTGAATTTGGCACCACCATGCATATGATAAGAAGGCAAGAGTGAGGCCTCTTTCTTTGGCTACCCTACACTTGCTGATTCTTTTTCATCCCTGCTGTCTACCATATCCTTGTCACTGTTTTCCTGTCTCTCTCTGCTTCTTCTTCTAGACTTTCTGCTTTCTCACTCTCTCTCTGGGTCAATGTCTGATGATGATAACAGAATACGTCCTAGTGCCAAAAATGGGTACAGATGAACACTACCTGTAGCCACTGGCATAAATCAAGCACGTTTCTACACAGGCAGGTCACATACAGTCCACGCCTAGTAATAATATGAATTTTTAAAAAATCAACGTTTTGAAGTTTACTGACATTGGAATCCCCTCCTAGCCTGAAAACACATAAAATAAAAACATGAGAGCAATAAATAAACCTGGGCCTGGGCTGGAAAAGTCACACAAGCAAAATTCGAACAGCAAAACAATATATTCTATGCTCGTTTTGCTGTGCTCTTTTTATCGAATCCATCTGACGACAACAAGGGCTCAAGGCCCTAAAACATGGCGTCGGATAAATGTCAGTGAATGCCTTATGGCTATCCTGGAGCACCGCGCTCCTCACACCTGTAGCTCATTACAGGTCTCTGTAATTAGTAGCTTACAGGAACACATTGAGCCGGTGCCAATAACCTTTTTATATCAATCCCGCAGCTGTTCAGCGGGACTATTTTTAACTGGGAACGATGCAAGTTCTGCTCAAGCATAAAGCTTAAATCAAAGAGCCATTCAGCCAGTTTCCGCATGTGTGACCGTATTGTGGAGTAATTGGAAACGATAGCTCAAAATTTACCGACTAGACTTTTTTCTCCCTGTAGGTGTTAATGTTTCCATGCCTTTGACGTGCATTATTAAAACAAATATTAGATCTGTTACTGCCCCATTGCTATCAAAGAGCTTTGTTGTGCATTAAAACAGTATGTTTCGCTTTTCCCTTTGGTGTAGAAATTCATGCGTTTAAACACGTGATTAATTAATCTTATAAATAAACACAGCAAATTGAGGAAAAGTCACTGTAGCAAACACACCAGGGAAAAGACAACCAGTACATAAAGTAAGGGAAAAGAAACAGTGGTTAAGGAAGATAGGCATACCTTTGTGAACTCCCTAGCAGGGACGCATGAAAATGATGACCGTGAGCACAGACCGATTGTAGTATCAATATTAATACACCATTTAATCTACAAAAAGTTCCAAATAACTATGGAGGAACCACAATATGTATGCACCCACAACAGACTAGTAGGGCCAAAAGACGAGCAAGCAAGACAGGAAGCAGCCACAATAACTTTCACTAAGCATATATTATACAAGAAGAAAAATGTGTGCGAAAGTTGTGCAAAATGTTTTAATTCACATAGGAAAAGAACCTTCTATACCAACAGAAGAGGGGTCACGAAGGCGCAGTGCACCAACTGAACATCCTGCACCATGCAACGCACGCCAAACCAAGCAACAGGTGAACAGCATGGCCTCCAGACACAGAGAAGTCCACGAAGACACACAACAAAGGACCCAGAAGAGACCAACGTTTTTCACAAACCACATGGCACCCACAAGCCAGCTTTCGAACCATAAAGTATTTTATCACACCTATTGTTGCAGTAATGCCTGCATAGCAAAGGCTGGCACCTGAATGATGCAAATGATGTAGCTAAGGACAGAATTTAGGAACAGATGTACTAAGCTTTTTGCATATGCAAACGGCTGATCCACAAAATGAAACCCACTATACCGAATCGCAATGGTATGTATGAATCTTTTGCGCCCGAATTCCAGACTCAAATTCCAGACTCCAAGCATTAATACTTTACTGACTGCAAGCATGTAATGATAACCCATTTGCAAATGGGAAGGGATCCCTTAGGACCCCTTCCTCTTTGTGAATGTAAAAAAAAAGGCCTGTTTAAGAGAAGGCAGAAGTCCATGGACCACTGTGTTTTGATAAACAAAACCAAAACCCAAAAATATCCCAACAAATGAAAATCAACAACTCAATGCCAGATATTTCACCCATTGTCCAGGGTGTCCCATAAGGCTCAGTCATCTCGCCAAAACTCTTCAACATTCACATGGAGCTCCTCACCACAATTCTGTGACAAACTAATTATACCTATCACCTCTATGCTGACAATATCCAACTCTACCTAGAAATATCCTCTCAAACGAAATACGCCGGCTTAACGCCACATTCTTAAAAATACTAAATTAGCTATCATACAACACCTCAAACTCAACCAAGAAAAAACAGAAACTCTGGTCTTCTCCAACCACGGCCACTTACCACAGATCCATGAATATATGAATAACCTTGATGGCCTGAACGGCAAGCTTACTGTAGCGGACTCCGCTAAGTCTCTGGGGATCTCTCTGGACTCAAGACTAAACATGAGTGTGAGAAGTTGGCCTGGCATATGCTGTCCACTATTCTAGTGGGCACCTTGCCCCAGTCCAATGACCCTTATTGATGGTCGGTTCAAAGACAACCTAGTAGCTGTGGAGAGCAGCCTTCAGGCTAAGTCTTGAAGGAATGTAAAGCAGCTTGTTTTACCAGTCTATAATCTCATGAATGACCAAATGAAAGGAGAACCACACCAGGTACATATATAAAATATAGTTATTTATTCTAAACACATCCCTCCAGTCTCTTTATGAGGCTAGAGGCAAAAGTACATTCAGTAAACTTAATTAGCACACAGTAAATTAGCACAATGTACGTTGAGCCCTAGGGGCATACAAAACCGTATATTAAGAAAGCGGTATAAGAACCATGACTGACATAGAAACAAGGCCTAGAGCCTTTAGAACCGCTGGGGACACTAGGAACCACCCACAGTAGTGACATGGGGGAACCACGGGGGACGGGTGCAGTGTTTAAACACAGCCGCGAATCACCATTAACTTCTATGGGGAAAGTCGCGGTTGGAATTTTAAAGATTAAGGACACTTAGAAGAGGACTTGGAGCAAACCTCCTTAGAACGAGGAGGTTCTAGAGTCAACACCCACGGGAGCTCTGGAGTACTCCAGTTTCCTCACCCAGGGAAGCTGGGTGCATAGGTGTCTTTTCGTGTCGGGGATTCGTCGTCGATTTCAATGGCGATCTGCTGCAAAGTGCTGCTGGCGACCAAGTCGAAAGTGTCCGGCTGGATCCAAGGGTGTATCGGAGATGTGAAAAACCTGTAAGAAGAGGGGACAGAGTCTGGGTCACTAGTCAGTGACCAGAAGGGGCGATGAGCGGATGCCCACCGATGTCGGGTGATTTCAGGTGAAGGTGAAGCTTGACTCTTCAGCCACGAGGACCAGGAGGCGTCCACGACAACCAGTAGCTGGATTCGAGCTGTCCAACAAAGGATGTCAAGTGCTGCGCAGTCGGTTTCCGGATTGGACCCAACTAGCCTTGGCAATAGCAACCCACGCAGAAAGCAGAGATTGGCTCTGGTGCAGACCAGCAAGGTCTGAGGGACTCACCACTCAGTGGGGAGTCAGGGCACGTCTGGAGCAACCAGGGAAGCCCAAAGGAAAGAAGAGTTACCTTCGTGGGGACCCACCAGTCGATGGACCAGGGATCGCGAAGGGGCCTCGGGCAGAAATACTAGAAGCGGGCTCACGGAACACTCGTGGATGGAGTGTAGGCCCACAATCTTCTGTGTAGTTGGTGCTCAGGGCTTGGACTACAAGTAGCCCAATGCACAACTTCAGGAAAGCTCGGCAAGTCGATGCACTAGCAAATGTGCACGGTGTCCAGGAGTTCCGGTTCCACATCTCTCGTGAGGGCTGCGGGTCTCAGCTTTGCTGGGATCTCGTGTCAGCCTCTGAGAAGTCTGGAAGTCCATGTCCTGAGTCTCAAATACTTCGGAGTCCGGTGGGAGCTTCAGAAATCAGACCAGCAAGTTGCTTCTTTGGTGCCTTTTTGAACAGGGGAGTCACTCCTTGACCCCAAGGGAGATTCTTCAGTCCTCTGGTCGATATAATGTGTCGAAGTTCCAGGATTCAGTATCAGAGTTTCGTCCAGGTATAATCTGAAGTCCTAAGGACTGGGGTCCCTTACTTATACTAAGAAACGGGGTTGGACATACTCTGGGGACCCACCTATGGGAGGGTCTGGGAAGAGGGGTGGTTACACCCCTTTCCCTTTGTCCAGTTTCACGCCAGAGCAGGGGCTGAGTGCCCCTGCAACTGGTTTGAACTGGGGTATGCACAGGGACCCAGAGCACAGTCTGAAAAGCATTCTCTGACTGCACCCACCCAGCCCCAATACACTACCTGTCTGGGAGGTGATTACACCTCCCTGTGACAGGAAGGATTAGTTACTTACCTGTAATCCTAGTTCTCATCCAGGGGTATACTCATCAAAGTCATAATCTATGAATAATCCCCGCCCATGTGCGGGATCCCGGAGCATATAAAAAATACATATAAATATATATGTATATATATATGTGGAAACATATATTTGCAGCCTAAACATCTCACAACTGGCATAACTGCCGCAAAATTACAGAAATTAGCATAAACACAGTAGTACTCTCACAACCCCTAAGGAAGAGAAAGAGAGCAGTAAACATTTGCACACAACAATGCTTTATTGCCATAGGAAAAACCTGTAATTGCAGGCATTTGCCAGTAGGCTGCAGTAGAGTATAAAGAAACAAAGAAAAACTGACACTGTTGCTTTTTGGCACCGCAGTTAAATTCCGTGACACCCATTTCTTCCTGGTATTGGGCTCACCGCAGCTCCATGCGGCGCCCCGTTTTGATGAGTTAGGAATGCTGCAGCTCCAGTCTTGGATCTGTGGCTTCCAATATAAACTCTCTATGGGAATATCTTACACTTACCTTTTTGCCTGATTTAAATTCTTGGTTTCCATTCTTCTCTTGGGGTCATCTTGTCGCCTTCTTCTTCCCATGATTCTTCAGTTCTGCTTACCAGAGGACTTTGGGAAAGATTTTGTTATACCATTCTAAGATGGTGACCTTTCCTATTCTTTGTATTATCTTTTTCCTATCCAAGATGGCGACTGCCTTTTCTGATTTTCCTGTTACGTCACTTTCTGTCTATGGGTTTATAAGGGACGGAATCCTTCATTTCCTGGTGTTGCAACACACCTTTCTCCTGCCGTTATGTCCTTGCTCCTGTTGGTTCCTTTGTCTCCTGTTTGGTGTACTTTTGCTTCCTGCTGGTGCACTTTTATTTCCTGTTGGCGCTTCCGGTTACAGTTTGGATTCCTTGAAGCCTTCTACTCTTGCCCGGAATTCTTGTCTTCAATTCTACTCTCCTTGCAGGTGTTCTGCTCTTGTTTCTGGGTCTTTCCTTCCTTTCCATTCCTGGAGTCTCCACCTACAAGAGAGGCTTTTCTCTTCTGCAAGACAAAGTCTGCTCTGGCTTTTCACTGTGGGCAGCACCGTGGCTACCAGAAAGGGTCGCCCTGACCTCAGACAGACCAGAACCTTCAAGAACCGAAGTCGGGAACCATTCCAACACACCAAAACTGGTAAGAAAGTTTTGAATTGTGACATGAGCTCACACATAAGGTCCACTGCAAAAGGCACTTTTTACAGCTTAAAACACCTCAACAAAATCAAATCAATCCTCCAACCAAATGACCAGAAAACTGCAACACAAGCAGTGGTTCTGTCCAGACTAGACTATGGAAATGCCACACTCAGAGAAGCAGCTAAAGCACACATAGCCCTCATGAGAGCCACCCTACATGAAGCAGCAAGAATGGTCACCGGAGCAAAGAAACATAATCACATCACCCCCGAACTGCAAAATCTAAAGTGGCTCCCAAATGAAGCAAGCTGCTGCTTCAAAACTGCCTGTCTCACCTACAACGCCCTACACACTGGTAAGCCAGATTACCTCGCAGCCATACTCACAAAAGCTCTAACACACTTCTTCTCATCCTCCCCAAAAGACATAAACAAAAAGCCCTCTCACGCTCTTTCTCAGGAAACGCCCCCAAAATCTGGAACTCTCTCCCAATACAGGTCAGAACTAACACCTCTTTCACGAGCTTCGAGTGACAACTAAAATAATTTCTCCTTAACCAACACCTTTATCCCTCCAGAAAATAATCAAATCAATCTTTCCATGGATACTCCACTTAGTTACATATACCGCTCCTGCAAGCTCTACACAACAACTTGACGCTCAGCTCCACAATCTTACTACAGTATTACTGAATATGAATGACTAGGTTTCAAATCTATATTTTTAATGCACTGTGATTGACTGACAATTGTCTAGACTTCCAAAAACTGTACTCCTATTGTGTTGTGATTGACTGACAGTTGTCATAACGTTGCTGTAAATCTCTCTGATAACCCTTGGGGTCTTGCCAGTGCTATATAAAACTCCTAAAATAAAAATAAAATGAAAAAAAAGAATCCTTTTGTTTTATACATAGTCCTATTCCCTTTTAGTGAAATGGGCTGACCTTAAACAAAAAGTTTGCATTATTAAACAGCATTCACAGATATGAAGGTCTGCTGTGATGGGCTCAATCCATAGTGGGTCGCAATATGCAACATACCTCATTAATATTCACGAGGTAGGTCTAATGCGACCCACTACACATCTGTAGATTGCAAACTGACGTATTAGTACGTAGGTTGGTTTGCACATTACCACACTGGTCAAAAAAATACTGGTCGCAAATTGTGACCAGTATTTTACGGCCAGTTGATCATACATATGGCTATTAGGGGCCTATTTAGACCGTGGAGGTCAGGATACCCAATCATAAATGGGGATGATGTCTGGTCCACCATACTACATTTATGTGCACTTAATCCCTCCTGTTTTCCCCGGTAGAGGATACTAATATCTCTCAGAAAGAAAAAATATCTACCGAACAAAGCAGAGAAGACAGAATATGTCACAACATATCATACCATCATCACTGTAGCTGATGATGACTCTTAGGCAATTTATCTTCTTAAGCAAATTAAATCTATGCTGAGTATCAGCAATACCTGCATTCAAGAAAAAGTTAACTTGTCCCCTGGATTCTGCTACAATAATACAATAGACCCCATACAAACCAGAGCACAATCCTGCAGTAGGAAACATTCTATTGACAAACTCCAGCTATACAAGGTCTAATAATAGGGCCTGCCACCATATGTGTAGTGTGCAGGCATCACAAAATCAGAAACACAATGGACATTTGTGAAAAGAGCACACAGACCAAGCACCCAAAGGGCTTAGCAGCAGTTGTGGCAGAATTGTGAAAGACAGGAGCAGAGTCACTTTAGCAGACTCTGAAAACAAAGTCTGAATATTAACTGTCCAATCACAGAGCACCTGGTCCACAGAGTTGCCTGCAGGACAATGCTTGGTGCTGCACCAAAAAGGACCAGTGACCACAGAGGATATAGAACACACTGTGGGCACCAATTTTGTATTTATTTTATTCAGGGTTTGCCAAGTGTTACAAATAACCTTGATGCAGCCTCAGAGGGCTTTGAATCAAATACACAGACGAAGGAGGATTGATTAAGTTCTGGGAAGTAACAAATGATCATTCAGCAAAGGTATTGTTGGACCTAGCCCTTTTTGCCGGATTATCCCCAAACGTGTTGCCCTCTTCCTCCTATTTTTTCTGACCTTGTTTTTGTTGGCTTTAGGACTATGGGCACTTTACCACTGCCGATCAGAGCTAAAGTGCATACACGGTCTGTCTAAATTGTATTGGTTATTGGTTGCCATATTTGATTTACTGGTAAGACCCTATTAAAGTGCACTGTATGTGCCCAGGGCCTGTAATTCAAATACTACTAGTGGGCCTGCATCACTGATTATTACACCCACACGAATAGCCCAGCAAACATGTCTCAGGCCTGCCACTGCAGTGCCTGTGTGTGCGTTTTAAACTGGCATGTCGCTCAGGCAAGTGCTGCTACAAATTTATTTTACTACACATAAGTTAGTCCCAAGGTAGCACCATGGGCAGGGTGCAATGTATTTAAAAGGTAGGACATGTACTGTGGTCTTTTACATGTCCTTATAGTGAAATACAGCTAATTTAGTTTTTCACTATTGCAAGGACTATCTCTCTCATAGGTTATCATGGAGCTGCCTTATAACCTCTTGTAAGTGTAACTTCCAATCAGGAAGAGTAGAGATTTGGAGTTTGGGGTCTCTGAACTCAAAATTTAAAAATACAAATTTAGTGGAGTTGGTTTTTAAAATGTGTTTTTAAAAAATGCCACTTTTGGAAAGAGGCCTTTTTCTTGCTTCACCATTCTGTGCATCTGCTTGCCTGTGGAATTCACGTCTGAGGGAGGGTGACAGTTGGGCTGTTTGTGCATTCACTCTAGACAGTCACACAAATGGAGCTGAGGTGTGTCCTGCATATCCTGACGGGCCATCACCAGGCTTATGGGTCTTCCTTAGCTAGAGTGGTGAGAGGAGTTCTAACTGACACCTGAATAGGGCTGTGGCTGTCCTCACACAAAACTGTCTCCAGCCCCCTGTAGTGTGTCTGGAGCCAGTTCAGGGAAAGGCAGGGTCTTGTGCACTACAAAGTGTTTCCATTGAAGTTTGCCTAGTTCAAGGGCTGAAATTGGTATAAGTACTGGAGCTGTGACACTATGACTTCTGAACACTTCCGGACTAAGAGGAGATGTTGCCAAGAAGAAGAGCTGGAGAAGCTGACAGGAGTGACTACCACTTTGCTGTGTGCTTTGCTGTGTTGGCCTACTGCTTGCTGATTCTGTCTTGGGCAGTGAAAGGACTGGACTCTGCTTTCTACATCCTGCTTGCCAACGGTCTCCAAGAGCCTGTGTGTGTTTGCTCCAGTTAAGAAGACTCAGGGCCATCAAAAACCACCTGCAGCCCCATAACTCCTCTGCTGGGAATTCTGACCTGCCAAGTGGTGCTAATTTCAGTTCTCGGCCCTTGGAGAAGGCTTTGCTGCAAAGAGAGAAGAAAATCGATGCATCGAATTGCAGTAAATGTTTTTCCCGCCGCAGCATCACCATGTGGTTGAAAAACCAACACTTCGCCGCTGTGCGGCCAAGGATTCGACGCAGCGCCTGCCTGCAGCTGAAAGATTACCACAGCCCGAGTCTGGAGTACCGCCTCACTGACTCCGGCGCAGGCCCTGCTGAGCAGCTGAAGAAAGTGACGCATCACCTGCATCTCGGCTGGGAAATCAACGCAGCGCCTGTTTCACTGTTGCTTCATCGACCGAGCGCATCTGGATTTTTAACGCTAACTTCTTCATCGATGTATCCCAGCAGTAAGGAACCAAGAGTGTGGGGTCCATTAGGATGACGGGCGGACTTTGTTCGCCCGTCATCCTACCGGTGAATGGGACCACCCGCCATAAGGGCGGGGATCCCGTTTTACATATTAGGATGCGCCCGCCACAGTGGCGGGTGCTTCCCGCATTTTTAGCATTGCGGCGGGCGGTGCTGAAAGCACCGCCCGCCGCAATGCTAAAAATGCACGTTGTGCATTTCAATGCACAACATGACAGGCACCGCGAGGTGCCTGTCATGTTGTGCATTGAAATGCAGGGGGGTTTCATAGGTACCCGCCATGTGCACCCACCACCCCCACGGAGTCCCTGGGGGCCCGCAACGGGCCCCCGCAGGGGGACTCTGCATGCCAATGCCGCCACGGAAAGGCATTCCCAAATGCATATCCTAATATGGCTGGCGGTGTCTAATAGACACCGCCACCATATAAACCCTTTTCCGCTCCGGCCGCAAGGCGACCGGGGCGGAAAAGCGGCGGACGGTCTATCCGTCCGCCGCGGTCCCCCCACCATTCTAATATGGCGGGGGGGAATTCGGGAGTGGATGTCGGGCGGATTGCCCCCGCGAGGCCGGCGGTGGCTACCGCCAGTCTAGCGGGGGCAATCCGCCCGACATCCTAATGGGCCCCTGTGTGTCCAAAAAGTGACGCATCACCTCCCATCGCAGTAAGAATTGACGCATTACCTACCCTGTGCTACAGTAAGGAATCACCGCATCACCTCCCCTGGCAGTAGGGAATTGACTCATCACCTCCCCTCGGAGTAAGGAAGTGACGCATTGCTTTGCTTTTCTGGTGCCTCATCTCCCCTGCACCTGTTTTCATCTTTGATTTTGACGCATCCCAGGTACTTTGTGATAAAAGTGACACACCCATAGTTTTCTATGTACTGAACTGTTTTGAATCTTTCAAAAATGATATCTTTACTTCTAAATGTTGGATTTTTGGCATTTTGGTCCTGTTTTATTCAGATAAATAATGACTATTTTTCTAAATTGGTGTGATGTCTTTTTGTAGTGTTTTCACTATGTTACTGTGTGTGTATGTACAAATGCTTTACACATTGCTGCTGAGGTATGCCTGACTGCTCATGCCAAGTTACCAAGGGGGCAAGCAGGGGTTACCTTAGTTGTGTAATCTTCTTACCCTGACTAGATTTAGGATCCCTAATTGGATAGGGTGCATACCGACTGCCAACTAGAGACCCCATTTCTAACAGGTATAATCTGATGAATATCATTGACCTTATATGAGGAAGGGAGGGGATTAAAATAGAAGAACAGTTTAGGTAAGGTGCCATGCAACACTGAAAGGAAGTGGACATCGGCGAAATACATGTTATGTCTGATGATAGGGTGGAGTGGAGCATGAATGGAGTGGAGTGAAGCAGCCATATGAGCACAGTGGCGGAAAGGGTGCTATGGTCACCATAATCTACACTTGGAAGAGGTCTGTTCTGTGCCAGTAGGTATGACAACACTGTGCGACCTACGGTGATAACTGTCTGGCTTATGCCAACTCATGTCCACAAATGTCCAAAATGAGATTTTCTGTGGAGGTCTGCATCTGTGTGCCCTGCAAATACAGAATGAATACAGTTTTCCTGTATATGCTCAGTCTCAGGAACCACAAATATTACCAGCAAGTTGTGATGATTGTCAGCCTGAGATATAGTAGGGTACTGTACCTTATTTGGAAAGTAAATGACCCTTGAGTCCACCGCTGGACTGAGAATTCAAATCAGCACACGCAATTAACTCGAACTGGCCCAGGGGAGGGGAGGTGCTGGTGGAAACACTGCTCCTGCTACACTGCTGCTGCTTAAATTGTAAAAGTCTACCGGTGGACTTTCAGGAGACTTTTCTCTGGGAAATAGAAGTGCCTCATCCACAGTTTGTGAAATGCTTCATTACTAGGCTCCCCATATTTGGATTTCCTTGAACACTTAGGGGCAGATTTAACACTATTCCACGCAGTGCAGCAAGCTACCTTGTTGTGCTGTGTGAAAGGGCAGGAATGTGCTGTATTTAACATTATGCGGCACACTCCTGTCCTTTCCTTGAGCTGGCGCACAATTTGCTGCCTACCGCCAATGCAGGCACACTTGCGCCAAGGTGCCTGCATTGCAGGCAGGATTGTTCTTGTGCAGGAAGGGACACCTTCCTGCACAAAAAACATTCCTCAGAGGCATTTCCTTCTTTGTAGGCCTGCTGCAGAATGCAGCACACAAAGAAAAAGTAAAAACGAGGAGAAATAAAGATATTTCTCCTCGTTATACCTCACCTGGGGAGGCATAGCATTTTGACGCATTCCCAGGTCTACTAGTAATGGTAAATCTTGGAATGCACCAAAATCTATGGGTGAATTGGGTGGGAACACCCATGCCCCAACCATGGAACGCCTCCCTGGGGCAGTGTAACGCAATGCAGTGATTTGTGCTGTGTTGCGTTACTCTAGATTTATTAAGCCATGAAGGGCCATGCACGGCAGGTTTGAGTGGAGGTGGCCTAACGGCTAGGGCGGTCGGCTTTAAATCTGGGGAATTGGGTTTGAGTCTCGGCAATGACGCTGAACATCCTGCGATTCTGGGCAAATCACTGAATCTCCCCGTGCCTAACAAAAATTAATGTGTCCTCATGTAATGCAACTGGTGCTATGTGAAGCACTCAGATACCCGATTTGGGTCAAGTTCGCGCTATATAAAACTCTAAAAATAAATAAATAAATCTTACTTAGGTTTTGCATCTCCTTTGCGCCCCCTTGCGTGGTGCAAGGTTGACGCAGACCCTTGATAAATCTGGTCCCAGTTGTGGAAGTGAAGGTTTTTTAGAGCTAGTGTTTGGGGCAGAGAAGAGAATATAACACTGTGTGTTTCGAAAGAAACAGGAAAAATAAATATTATTTTACTAACTGATGAGCTAATTTTGTGACATGTATTGAGACAGAACCGGCAAGGCAGACATAAGTGGCAAATTTGAGGTGGACAATAAACCGGTATCCTAGGTAGATTTGCAAAGAACTTCTAGGAATATAATACAAAGAAAGGAAATTGATGGGAAAAGAGCTTAATTATTGTTAAGTAGCCAAGAATATTTCTTATGGGCAAGACTCTATTAGGGCCCTCGTTTACAAATTCCCTCTATTTTTGTGCGGAGATAACAGGGCCTGGATCACCAAATCCAGCCACTATCCCTACACTAAAGTACAGCCATCACAGGTTAGAATATGGAATAACATGAGGAGAAAGCCGGGTAGAGCATTTGCATCTCCCCCATTGCCAATGAGTCAGCAGGTGGGGGCTGGATGCATAGGCTGCCCCTTCAGTACTGCACACATACCTCCTTTAGTAGGTAGGGATGGTTCCATGGACTTTTGGAGGGCAAAGTTTCACGAAGCTTCACCATTGTTCTATAAGTTCTGGAGTAGGTCACTGTCAAGAGTTGAAGATGAGTTTAATAAATTACACTTTTTCATATTTCCCTGCAGACTCTCAGGATTTGTCTTTATTGTGATTGTCCTCGGACAAACAGCTCCCCATAGGATGTTTGGGCTGGGTTGACTAAGAATGTGTAATTAGAATAATCATGTTCAGTCAAAACCCAAACACAAAGAGGCCAACCCTAGGTGTGACACCTGCTTAGCTTTTATATGCAGGGCATTGGCAGCCCCCCTGCCTTGTGAGTCAAAGGATCTACCAAGAGATGTCTGCCCCCATCTCCATGAGGCCCTTCAATCTCCTTTATCTCCTTTCTACTTTTATCATTCATTTTGTATGCTCTCCCTACTAGTTTACTCATTCAAAGTGGCCTGTGAGGTAGATCACCTCTTATCAGCTATATGTGTAATCAATGCAAGGGATGAGAAGGGAGAGGGCAAGGGGCAGGATTAAGGGAGGGCAGGCAAAGTTGAGAGTAAATTAGTGAACAGGGACCTGCTGATGACCGTGCCAGGAGGAAGCTCAGGAGGAGAGGTAGTGAGGGTGAAAGAGAGTGTGAAACTGGAGATAACGTCCTCCAATGAAAAGAAAGGCTTGCTAGGGGATTGTGACTGTAAGGGCAGGAGCAAAAATCCTGAAGTGGGCAAGAGGACATATTGACAAATATATCTATTGTTAAGTCTCAGTAATATCGTGGCCGTGACAGACAATTAGAAACTGACAGTACATTGCATGGAAAGAGTCATCAATTCACTTAAATCTTAGTATAACGATGTACCTATGATTTCTCTCGGATGGCCTTTAAGCCTCCTATGCACATATTGCTGTGTCGAGCTATGTTATTAAAGTATGGTGTCCTATATCAGCTAGTATGAACAGCTGGGTAAGGAAAGTAGTCATCACCATTGCTCTGTTTATACATCCTCCTGTTAGGCAGCCATTTTTATCTTATGTTAAGTCTAGTATATTGGGCACACATATTGCCCACTGCCTGTGCAACCCAAGCTCAGATTCTGCTACAAAAATAGCTCTCTGGATATGACTTGGAATATAATACACAGCATGTAATGCTATACGTACCATACTCAGGGTGACTGCCTCCTTCCAGGTGATTATAAACTCTGTTGTGGACTTTTGTCTGATAGCCTACCGCATTGGGAGGGTTCTATTCTTTTTTAAATTGAAAATGTTCAATTCAATCCATAACAGATAACAATCAAAAGCAATTACATGTATACCTAAGCCCTCAAAGAGCCATACCATATATACACAATAATAAGGCAATCAGAAGACAATCAGGCAAACCAGTACATGATGATATCCCTTATATAACTTTCTTATTTCATATGCTCTATAATAGGCCCCCATATCTGAATACCCAATTTTTGTTTTTTCATTGATTTCAAAGAATATAAACTAGATTCCAAATTAAAAATATTATAGAATTTGGCCCACCACATTTCAAAAGATGGGACTTCCTGTTTCAGCCAAAGTGATGCTAAACATAGCCTAGCTACTGCCACTGCTATAAATATCAAATATCGAAATGGATAGCACTCTTCCCCTGGTTTAAGGGAATCTCCAATTCCTGTAAGCATTATATCCATTGTTATCTCCACATTAACCCCCATAATCTCTGAGAGAAAGCCCTTAATATGTCTCCTCCATTGATTTAAATGCATACACCTAAAAAAGAAATGAGTGATATCCGCCCTCTCCCTCACACACCGAAAACATCTCCCATCATTTGAGCCTCCCCATTTCATCATCTTTAAAGGTGTGTGATACAAATTAAATAGTGTCTTAAAATGTTGGGCTTTCAGGTTAGCTGACAACAAGATTTTCCCTGCAACGTCTATAGATTCCTAAACGTACAAGCCATCCTGTTGTGAATCACTAACAGAATATCGACGTCGAAAATATCGTCATCAAAAATATCTGAGGTGGAATATCGACATAAAAAATATCGAAGTCCTATCTACATTAAGGTAAGTGCAAGAATATCGTTGTAAAAAATATAGTTTTTTTAATGTTTAAAAATAATATAAAATTAAATAAATAATACATATAATTAAAATAAACATAGTTACAAATATATTTAAAATTATAATTAATACATATAATATAAAAAGAAATAAACATAAATATAATATAATATATATATATACTAAACAATGTTTGCAATGAATTACTCTAATAACTTATCAATTGTTAAAAAACATTTTATAAATTATAAATACATACGCATACAACAATAATATAAATACAAATATCAAAACTATATATAACAAAGTTTAAAAAATAATTTGAAATAAGTTAGACACTACATTAACTAAAACAATAAATATTGGATACCGTAGGGGTTAAAATTACTATTCCAACTCCAGAGGGTGCAACAGTAGGAAAAGTGTTGGATAGGGTAGGGTTTAAAATTACTAATCCAACTCTAGAGGGTGCAACAGTAGGGAAAGTATTGGATAGTGTAGGGGTTAAAATTACTATTCCAACTCCAGAGGGTGGAACAGTAGGGAAAGTGTTGGATAGCGTAGGGTTTAAAATAACTATTCCAACTCCAAAGGGTGCAACAGTAGGGAAAGTGTCGGATAGCGTAGGGGTTAAGATTACTACTCCAACTTCAGAGGGTGCAACAGTAGGGAAAGTGTTGGATAGCATAGGGGTTAAAATTACTATTCCACCTCCAAAGGGTGCAACAGTAGGGAAAGTGTTGTATAGTATAGGGGTCAAAACAACTTACTAATAATTAAAAGAATAATTTTTTGTGAAAAATAACAATGTAATTATTCATTTACAACAAATTAATTAACAATACCAATAAATAAATAAAAGAAATAATGATTAACAATTAATAATTAATTAACAATAAAAATGAATACAATTAAATGATAATTATAAAAAATGTCTTAACAAATAATAAAACAATCAAAAATTAACAAAATCAATACCAAAAAACAAAATTTATTAAAAACATTTACCAATTAATAATGAATTAACAATAATTTATTGATTAACACAAATACATTTTAATTACCAAAATAATAATTACTAAACAATGTATTAAAACAAATAATTATTAAACATTTATTACCAATTATTAATTGATTAACAATAATGTAATTAACAATACTCAACACTAAAATAAATATTTACTTAATTACAATTAAATTACTTCCCACCCTATTATCCTATAACCTCACAACACATTTCAATAATACATTAATGCACTTAATATAATTACCAATCAATCAATTAATAAAATGTATTTACCAATCATTAAAAATGAATTACCAATTAATAAAAATTAATTACCAAATAATAAATATTAATTACCAATTTATAATTAATTAACATAAACATATTTATCAAGACCAATAAATAAAAATTACATATTTACTTAATTACAATTAAATTACTTCCCACCCTATTCCCCTATAAACCCAACCCGCTACAGAACTAAAACACAAAACTTAATTAAAAATATTTAATAATTCCTTAAAAATATATTATTAATTTACCATAATTAAATTACTTTCCACCCTATTCCCCTATAAACCCACAACCCGCTATAGTACTAAAACACATAATTTACTAAAATAACGTATTACTAACTTCTAAAAATGTACAATAATGAACAAATATTATAAAAACAAACATAAAATAAAATACATAACGCTAATATTAATATCGATATTAGTAAGATCGATATTTTTGCTATCGATATTACTAACTTCGATATTAACAAAAACGATATTTTTTACCTTCAGGTCGATATTCTGGTCGTCGATATTCTTGATTTAGATATTCTGTCCCTCCGAAATTATTGACTCGATATTATTGCCTGTCGATATAAAAAAAATTGATATTTAGACTGTTTACCTCCTGTTGTAACTGGGAACACCAGTTCCTATCCGGCATTTCCATGTCATCTTTTTGTAAGTCCATCAATATACCATACAGTGTACCTATTTTAACTCCCCGCCTAACTGCCTCAACGAGAGGGCAGATTTTCATCCCCCTCTGCTCTTGCTGCGTCAAAAAATTATCTCGAATTTGTAAAGAGCTAAATCTATCCACTAACTTTTTAAAAGAGACAAATTGTTCTTCCTCAAAAACATCACCTAGTTGCCTAATCCCATTTGCTCTCCATTTCTCCATTCTACAATCCCAAAATATAGGCGGTAGCCTTGAAGTAGTGTTTGTGGGTGTATAATAACAATTCCCTGTTATCCCTGTCCTCTTTCTAAACAGCTTCCAAACTTTGTATACCGCGACTACCACCTTGAAGCTTGTTCTTTTATAATAACTTAACTCCAAAAATTTGGATAAGCAATTTCTCGCCTCTGACCCCAACAGCAACTGATATATAGATGGTGTTTCTGCCATGTTTCCACTTCCTCGCCTGTTAACATAACCCTCATATTTTGAAAAAGACAAACATAATAATAAAAAGCAAAGTTGGGTACAGCCCAACCCCCACAATCCTGTGGTAGCAACATATACTTAAAAGCCCTCCTAGCTTTTCTTTGTCCCCTCAAAAACCTATCACCCATAGCTTGTATTTTTTGAAGTTGTATGCGAGTTAACTCTAATAGTACTGCCCAGAAGTAATACATAAGCTTGGGTAGAATACACATCTTGCGGACATTACACCTTCCCACTAATGAAAGATGAACGCACTCCAATCGTTCCAACAACTGTTGAACCCCAGCAACTATGCTTCTCCAATTAACAACTATTAACTGCGGCAGATCCATCCTGATTTTAATACCCGGATATGTAGCCTCCACCACAACCCGAGAATATCCAGGGTATGCCACCTCTGTGCAATGTTTAATTTATATCCGGATACTTCCCCAAATCCTTGGGCAAGACTTTCTATCTCCTCAACTGCTTGCAGTGGATCCGATATTGCCACCGCAATATCATCTGCATATGCTAATACTTGACCATGGTATTGTCCACAGGTCATAGAACTAATCATATTACTATTTTCAAGTATACCCAAGAACAGATTCATATATGATGGAAATAACAACAGAGAGCAGGGGCATCCCTGCCTTGTTCCCCTTGTTATAAACACCAACTCCGATTCTTTACCTATTACACATATCCTGGCTTTGGGTGATGTATACATGGTTTGAGTAGCTCGGATATATCCCGGACCAAACCCCATCTTATGTAGAACTGCCCACAAAAAAGGCCAGGAGACACAGTCAAACGCCTTCTCAGCGTCAAGAAATATCAGTCCCAACCTAGGGGTCCATTAGGATGACGGGCGGACTTCGTCCGCCCGCCATCCCATCGTGTGAAGGGACCGCCCGCCATAAGGGTGGGGGTCCCATGGAGGGTATTAGGATGCGCCCGCCACAGTGGTGAGCGCATCCCGTATTCTTAGCATTGTGCGGGGTGTGCTGAAAGCACCGCCCGCCACAATGCTAAGAATACATCTTGTGCATTTCAAAGCACAACGTGACAGGCACCGCACCCCCCACCCCCCGAAGTCCCTGGGGGCCCGCAACGGGCCCCCGCAGGGAGACTCTGCATGCCTTTCCGCCACGGAAAGGCATTGTTGAATGCCCATTGTAATATGGCTGGCGGTGTCAGATGGACACCCCCACCATATACAACCCTTGCGACCGGGGCGGAAAAGCGGCGGACGGTCTTTCCATCCGCTGCGGACCGCCCAGCCATGTTAATATGGCGGGCGGTCTTTGGCAGCAAGGATAGCGGGTGGATCGCCCCCGCCAGGCCGGCGGTGGCGCTCCGCCCACCATTCCTAATGGGCCCCCTAGCTTGGTGTACAGTAGCATAGTCTATCAAGGCAACTACTCTATTTATGTGGTTGACCGTACTTCTGGCAGGTATAAACCCATGCTGATGTATAGAAACCCAGGGCGTGATCACCTTCGCCATCCTAGTTGCCAAGATTTTAGCATATATTTTACCATCTGCTTTTAGCAAAAAGATGGGTCTATAAGATCCTGGTATGTCTGGTGGCTTGTCTTTCTTTTTAAATACCACTATGTTAGCCTCATACCATGATGGAGGCAAGTTGCCAGCCTGTGACTCTTGCATGACAGCCAGCATGTCCTCCTTGAGCACCTGAAACAGCATTTGATATACCTCCAGTGGTAATTTATCTGGTCCTGCTGATTTTCCTCGAGGCAACGACCCCACTGGCTCCTCTAACTCTTCCATGGTTATCAAGGTATCAAGCGCTTTCTGCTCCTCTTGTCCTAATTTTAATAGGTCTACTTTCTGCAGAAATGCCATAATAGCTTGTTCACTCCTTTCATTGTGTGAATATAATTCTTTATAAAAATGCATGGAACACTCCCAATAAACCCTCCGTAGTTTTTACCATCTTCCCAGCTGAGTCCACTAGTGCATTTATTTTCAGTAAAGATTGATTAACCCGCAACCTCTGTGCCAAACACCACCCTGTGGCTTCTCCAAATTCGTATGTTTCCTCTTGGTATGTCTTATATTGACAAGCAATATCCTTACTCCAGACCCCATTGATTTTGGCCTTGCAGCAGGCTATCTTAGTTTGTATTCCCTCGACTTCAACCCTCCTTCTTATTTCCTGGATAAGTTCCTGTTCTGCCCTTCTAAGATCATCCAAAGGTCCTCGCATCGTATCCTGATATTGCTTCCTCTTACCCCATCCATAGCTAATTGTCTCACCTCACAATCCAGCCTTCATGGCATCCCAGATCATAGCCTTTGAGGCTGACCCTCTGTCAACTTCTAAAAATTGTAGACACCAAGCTTTCATATGTTCTACAAAAAGGCTACCCAAGAAAAGCTTTCTATTACACGTAAAAGCCCTGTCCACCCTCTTTTGAACACCTAGACTAACATCTAATAGCAATGGACCATGATCCGCTGTAATCCTAGGCCATATCTGCATTTGTGCTCCCAGCATATATTGTCTTGACATAAAGACATAGTCAAGTCTTTCTAATTTATGGTGTGGATGCCAATAGAAATTATATCCTGGATCCGCGTAGTTTAAGGTTGACCACGCATCAACCAATCCATGATACAAAATAACTATGCCAACAGTGGGTGAAGGAGGAAAAGGAAAACGAGATACTCTTAAGGACACCCAGCCTGGTACTGATTATGTGAAAAGAAAAATAAAGAAAAGAATATTAAGTATAGGGAAAACAAGCAAGATGGTAGAGGTGCTGTCAGGGCTATCTGTACTAATAATTATAATAATAAGAGAAACCTTACCCCAAGTGAGAGTGAAGGCTGGCATTCTATGGGTAGCTGAGAACTATTACTGTGTTGATGATACACAGAGACGTGTATGAAGACAGTGATGAGGAACTCTGTTAATAATGGGAAACAATTAGGGCCTGCGCACTTAAGGTGTGGTTCTATAAAGTGAGTACCTCTGGGGACTGATATTACCTGGAGTTGGTGTTAATCACAAGCAGTGCTGTGGCACTGACCTGTGAATCACGAATGTTCAATATGGTGGTCTGTACCTGAGAATAACAGGGGGGACAGAGTTACATTTGGTTTTACTGCATAACGGCATTGCGCCGTGGAGCAGTGGCGGGCAAGGCCAGAGGTTCTTACCTACATATGGTATGAAGTTCATCTATAGAGGTACAAAAGAGATAGTCACAGTGTAAAATATTCACAATGTATCAATAACCAGACATGGTCTATGAAAAATACAATAAATGATTGTGATTTAATAAATATCACATGGATTGTCAGTAGATCAAACACTTTAAAGATAGAATACATATCACATTAGGCATAGAATACAACCAGGTACATACATAGTGAAGTGACGGATGTGTGATTGGGATAAGTGCAAGTAGTGTGCAGAGCTAAGGTAGTGCATGTATATACATCAATATTCTGTGGTGACAGCCTATCCTGCCAGATTTCTGGCCAAAACAAAAATGCAAAATCATAAACGAAAAAATGCAGATATAAGTTCTCTGTCATCCAGGTTTGCTATAAACGAAAAGACAAAGTTGGTGTTTCGACCCCTTTAGGGACCAGCAGATTTAACTTCTTGGAGGTGGGGTCTTCATCAGGACCAAGAGGGGAGAAGGGCACCTATGAACAATAGTCTGTGATTAGTAAGGTGTGTCTAACAAGGATAATATCCAACCAATGAGTTAATCAAGTGTGATTTACCGGTGACAGCAAGAATTCTTCGGGCTGGGTTGTGATTAAGCATGGGCGGATTTTGCGGATCCACGATTCACGAATTTGCGGATTCACGGATCGTGGATCCGCAAAATCCGCGGATTTTGCGGATCTGCGGATTTGGGGGCGGGGCTTCCTCGAGTGTGTGGGCGGGGCCAAACGGACGGGGCTTCCATGCGAGCGCACATGCCTCTTGTGTGTATAAAAGGTCAGAGACCGATCAGAGCAGCAGATTAAGAGACAGAAGCCCCTGGTCACAGGAACAGCACGGGGATTGTGCTCTTAGAAGTCAAAGATGCAAATGCCACGATTTTTTTTGGGCTGATGAATGAGTCACCGCATTTGCGCTTCAACTAGTTCCAGCGACCAAGTGTGTGTTAATGCAATCGCGCCGAAGTGCGCAGGGGTCCCTTGAGTGAAATGTCCATCATAGTGGGTAAATGGCGGGAAGACGGTGCACACCTCGAGTGTGTGGGCGGGGCCAAACGGACGGGGCTTCAATGCGAGCGCACATGCCTCTTGTGTGTATAAAAGGTCAGAGACCAGCATCACAGCGGATTTCCGATGGTATATTTGGGAACAAGGCACACCTGCAAGTGTTTCCTGTTGAGGTTTATTTTTTGTGCCAGGACCGTCGTGCCAGAATGAACCCTGCCCTTCAAATTTATGCAAGAAGACACTGTAAATAATTTACGATGGCGCCGGCAAGCTGCCAGCGCCATCCTGCAAAAGTTACTTAATTAGCTTCAACAGGAAGCTCCAACTGATAAAATAAAGCAGGCGCTCGAGCCCCTGCTTTATCTTATCTGTTAGAGCTTCCTGTCGAAGCTAATTAAGTAACCATTTGAGGATGGCGCTGGCAGCTTGCCGGCGCCATCGTAAATGCATTAGACTTGAACTTTTGACCGCAAAATCCGCTCCGATCGCGGATTGCGGATTCTCGGTAAATTCGCGAGAGTTCGCGGATCGCGGATTTACCGAAAATCCGCAAAATCCGCGATCGGAGCGGATTTTGCGCTCATGCTTAGTTGTGATGATGTGGGCCCTAGAGGCTCCTATAGGGGGGAGAGAGATAAAGGAGACATACATAATCCGCTAGGTCAGAGTTCAAACTAGTGGATTAAGAGCAGTAAAAACCGGGCATGAATGGCGTCACACTTACTCATGGTAGTGTTGAGTAAACTAAGGGATCGTTGTGACCTATGGTCGAAGGTAGCGGATATATCCGTGTAGATGGAGCAAAGGTTCATTAGTAACCTGTAGCTGCAAAGTAAAGGATTTTGAGTAAGTGAAAACCCAAACAGGTGGGTAAACAATACGACAGACTCTGGGCGCTAAAAACAACAAGATGAGGTCTGGAGGTCACTGGTGAATACTTAACCACGTGGGTAAATCACTAGGGCTAAAGGTAACTAATGTGGTTCTAGTTAGAAATATACGATTCTGTGGAGCACGCCAAATGGTTACTATGCGCGTGATCCAGTCTGCTATTAAAGTATTGTGCACACGTCAGGATACACAACACTAGCACTCATGATGTCTAATGTTATGACAAAGGAGGCATGTATGTGTCTAACTTCAGGGGAGGGGGAGGCTCAGACCTCGTGGATTCACATACAGGCCACCAGTTGTATAATCATTAATAGCGGAGCGTGTCTAATTCAGAAAAACGCATATGGGGAATGTGGGAAGCTTGGGAGAAACCTCTGTGATTGTTCAAAAGTGAATAAAGGAAAGGGGGGCCGATCGCCCCCCACGTACACATGGCTGGGCCCGGCCCCCCCCTTTCGCCAGTCCTGGTTGGTTCGCTCATCCCGCCCGTTGCCCCGGAAGCAGTTTTGCGCTTCCGGGTCAAGGGGGCGGGATCGCGGCATAGGAGGGGTTAAGAGCCTGGGGAGCGCGGGAAGCGGCCTCTTTGTGCCTGCGCTTCCCAGGCTCGCTCCTCGCCCCGCTGTGGGGCCGTTAATTTTCTCCATTTATATTTTACAGGTGCAGTTGGAGTCAGCCGTCGGCGGTTTCGTGGAGCAGGGACGCCAGGTCTTCACCAGGTCTTCGGTTTGTCTCATCGCGAGGAGAGGGTCCGATCATCGGAGTTGGTCATCGAGGAGGCGGGACATCAAGTCAGCGTCCGGGCCGAGGTCGCTTTCAGCCGGTCAGGGGGATACATTTGTGTGAGGTATTTTGCGGGCGTGAGGCAGCGGGATAGAAAGAGGAGCGCCTCGAGCGTTTACGAGGCTCAACACGGACCCGAGCTAAAGTGGTGCGAAGCAGGGTCGGGTAGGGTAGCAACTGGATGGGAGACAAAAGAGGTTTTTTGATAAACTATCGCTTATTTTCTCAAGGAAGTTCAAAGTAAGGAATGTAAGCTGTCTGTTATTATCTGGGGACAGTGTTGGGGACCGAAAGGGAGTTGAATCACTGGAGGGATAAAGTTGTTGTACATTTGGGGATACACCATAGATCTGGTATTTCCCATTGTAGGTAACACGTTGGATTAATACCTGTGAGGCAAGTCGGTATTATATACATTTAATTGTAAAACGGCATGTTTTTATATTGGCATTATCTCAGCCCAGTGGCATCCTTTTCTAAGGTTCCAATAGGTAGCTAATTGTGTGTTTACATAGGGCTGTGTGATACATTACACAGTGAGGCAAAGCATTTGGGCAGCCTTTCATATAGCTTACCGCCTTAAGGGCTGGTTGTGTTACTGGGTTTAGGAAGAGCAAATACTAGACAATCTTGGGTGGACAATCACCCTCTACCCACCCCCTCTTCATTTTCTACATCTGGAATTTTTGTTTTTACACTTTTCTCATTGTAGGTTAAGGGCAAGGGCCTGTGCGGACCGGGTAGCCGAGGAGCTCACGGTGGACGGTGGAATCTAAGGACCGTTGTGGACCGGGTAGCTGAGGAGCTCACGGTGGTCGGTGGAATCCGAGGACGCGGGCAGGCCTGCATTTCACTGCTTCTGGCGGGCCGCCGGGCTAGAGTTCGCTCGCCCAAACACTCCAGGCTAGCTGGGGTGTGCGGTCACAGTTGCGTGGTGCCTACGGCCAGCTCGTGAGCCTCCAACTTGGACAGGTACAGAGCACGGTGTGCTAATAAATAACCCATTGTGCAGTGTAGGTTAAGAGCAGCATGTCTGCCAGACGGGGTGCAGGGAGTGCGAATGTCGAATTAATGTTTCAAACAATGATGCGCAGGATGTCAGCAATGGACAAACGATTGGGGAAGGTGGACAAGTTGGGTAAGACTGTGGCGGAATTGGGGGCGAGGGAGGATGCCCAGGCAGGCCCATCTGGAAGGCCTAAGTGGACCATAGTGCCCCCCAAACCAAGGGGGGAGGCTGAAACACCACCCAAACGTGCCAGAACTAAGAAAGTGGGTGGTCGCCCCCCAGGTCCGGTGAGGGTGGGGGGTCCCCGAGTCCAACACCTAATGTACAGCCTGTTGCACCTAGCTCACCAACTCCTACCCCTCAGCCCCCTGCAAGCGTTCCAGCTCCTGCCCCGTAACCTCCAGTGAGTGTGCTAGTAGCGCCTGTCATGCCACCCACTGACCCGGTCCCCCTTGGTATCCCGCCGCTAGTCGCGCCAGCGACTGGCCCTGTCCCGATCATTGTCCCGCCGGTCATTCCAGCTCCGGGACCAGTGCCACCAGAATTGGTGGCACAGATAGCGGCAGTGCTTCCTTGGTTGGGGATTGGGGGAGTGTTACCTGCCGCAGCAGACCCCTCGGCAGAGGCCCAAAAAATGGTGGCTCAAATATTGTTGGCTAGGGGCAGGAGTAGCACGCCCGGTGCACCGATTTCTCCCCAAACAGGTCCAGCGAACAATGGGGGCGCAGTCAAGACCGTGGACGCAACACAACCCACCGAAAGTGGTAAGGAGGTTGCGATTCCCTCCAGGGGGGAGTGTTTAGCGCAGCATGTATCTCAGAGTGTGAAGGAGTTAATTTGGGCAGACAAATGTATTAATATTTTTTCATTGCTGATTGACAACAGGGAGTGGGACTATGCGAAATCACAGAAGGATATGATGTTACCTAGAGAATGGCGATCTCAATTGCACAAATTTAGGGTGGAAGAGACGCTCATCAATTGGATCAGGGCCTTTTCTGTGTATAGTGCAGTGATTGGAGAACGCTTCCCAGGTATGCAAGCTGTGAAGGCCTGCTATCAGAGCAGGATTACAATGTATCATGAGAATCACGGGGGGATGCATGGAAAGAATACGACATAGCTTTCAGGAAGTCGAGGGAGTTCAACAGGTTATTAGCCTGGGACAAGGTTGATTCTATTTCCTGGCATTCCCAGTTTGAGAAAGGGCAGGTAGCAAGTACTAGCGCTACCTGGAACAAAGGTTATTCCCCCAAGCCCCAGCAGCCCTTTCACCAGCCCTTTCGACCAGCGCAAGGCGGGGAAATGGCGAACAAGACCAGAGGTAGTACAGGTGGGAAAGGGGTGTGCTGGGATTTCAATAGGCGGACGTGCAACAGGGCACCGGGCACTTGCAAATTCAGGCATGCGTGTAACTTATGCGGCCACCCTTACCACCCGGAGACGACATGCCGGTCAAAAGGCAATGGGTCTGGTAACAGAGGGAGGAGGAAACCGGAATAGCGGAATACACCCCCTTATGGCGCATTCCCCTATTTTGTTGACTATGATCCTCTGGCTCAATAGATACCCTAACCACAATTCCGCAAAGATGTTGCAAGAGGGTTTTCATGCATAGTTTCCGGATTCCAGCTGGGGGTTATACTGGGACACCGCAGTGTAGGAACCAGCTGTAAGTTCAGAACAACCCCAGGGTAGTGGTGAACAAAATAGAGAAGGAGCTGCGCCTAGGTAGGGTGGCGGGACCTTTTCCTGACATCCCTGTACAGAATTTTGTCTTCTCGCCTTTAGGAGTAGTACCAAAGAAGGAAAAGGGCGAGTTTAGGCTCATACACAATTTGTCGGCACCAAAGGGCTTATCTTTGAATGATGCAATTGATGAGTCTATTTGTAGTGTGAAATATGCGTCTTTTGACCAGGCTGTTGATATGTTGAGGATTTTACGCCCTGGGGCACTGATGGCCAAATCAGATATTGAGTCAGCTTTTAGACTACTCCCAGTGCATCTGGCGGAACAGCACCTGTTGGGTTTTTCCTTCGAAGGCAAATACTACATGGATATGTGCATACCCATGGGCTGCTCTATTTCATGTGCATACTTTGAAACATTCAGCTCTTTCCTTGAGTGGGTCCTGAGACAATCCACGGGCCACCAGTCTGTCATGCATTACCTAGACGATTTTCTTTTCCTGGGTCCAGCGGGCTCACAGGAGTGCGCGCGGGCATTGCAGGAGTTTTGCGTGCTCATGCGTACTTTTGGGGTCCCGCTTGCACAGGGGAAAACAGTTGGGCCACTGACATGTCTAGAATTTTTGGGAATTGAGTTGGATTCCATGGAAGGCTGTTTCAGGTTACCCACAGACAAAATCAAAAAGTTCAGGTCAACTCTGGAGCTATGCTTGCAGACAAAGAAAGTCACTTTACAACTGTTGCAGCAGACGGTGGGTAAGCTAAACTTTGCATTGAGAGTTATTCCCATGGCACGCCCATTTTCCCACTCAATTGCACAAGCCATGAAGGGTCTGCGGGAAAAGCATCATCGCACACGGCTGTCTGTTGAGGTTCGCCAGGACATGCGGATATGGATTGCATTTCTGGAGGACTTCAATGGCAGAGTGCTGTGGGGTGCCCCAACGCTGTCCTCAGCAGAGTTAGGTTTATGGACTGACGCTGCAGGCAGTGTGGGGTTTACCGCCATTCTTGGCAAGAAGTGGGTGGCGAAAAAATGGCCTGGCTGTTGGGAAGAGAGTGGGCTGACTGCAAACATTGGGTTCCTAGAGCTCTTCCCAATCTGGGTGGCGTTGAAGGTGTGGCCCGAGCAATTGGCCAATCGCTCGGTGATTTTCTGGTCGGATAACATGACTGTGGTGGAATGCATCAATCAACAGGCAGCGAGGTGTCAGTTCATACTGGGCCTGTTGAAGGAAATTGTGCTAAGTTGCATGAGATCGAATATACATTTCAGGGCCAAGCATGTCCCAGGGGTCTTAAATAACACAGCTGATGCCCTTTCTCGCTTTAAGATGCAGGTATTCAGGGAACACCTACCGGCTGCAGAGGCATCCCCAGCTCACTTCCCATCGACTCTCTGGCAGATTGGTGCCCCCAACTACACGACCTCGTGGCAGCCAGCCTAGCGCCAAAGACAAGGACGGCTTACGAAGGGGCGTTCAGGTCTTACTGTAACTTTCTGGGACAGGATTGGGAGAGCAAGAGGGATCAGGAGGCTAGCTTCAATGGGTACATGAGCACATTACACAAGGAAGGGCGCACAACGGCGACAGCTAGCAGACACAAGACGGCAGTTGCCTTTTTCGCATGCGCAAGGGGAGTCAGGGATCCGACAAACAGTTTTCTAGTTCAAAAAGCGTTGAAAGGATGGCGGCGCTTGCAGGCACCCACCGCTGATGGTAGGAAACCGATAGGTTTAGAACATTTGTCAGCGGTGCTCCTCGCCCTCCCGGAAACATGCAGTTCTACGGCTGAAGTGGGATTATTCAGTGCTGCTTTTGCCCTGGCATTCTACGGGGCTTTCCGGGTAGGCGAACTGGTGGCAGTCAACAAACTAAATGTGGAAGGTGGCCTTCAACTGCGTGATGTCAGCATACGGGACGACACGATGCGCGTTAACATTTGGAAATCCAAGACTGATCAGGAGGCTAGGGGTCAAAGTTTAGTGTTACACCGAGCTCCGAATAACCCGTGCTGCCCGGTGTCACATGTTGAAGCATTAATTAAGCAGCGCGCAGGTGAGCCCAGTGGAGCATTACTAATGCATAATGATGGTACCCCTTTGACCAGGTTTCAGTTCCAGAGAGTCTTAGCCATGAGTATTGCCAAAGCAGGTTTTAACTACAAAGAATTTGGGACACATTCTTTCCGGATAGGGGCAGCCACGGAGGCCACTGCAAGGGGGTTGACTGCAAATAGTGTTAAGAGGATTGGGAGGTGGTCCTCCGATGCCTATAAGCGTTATGTGCGGTTGCACATGTTGTAAGGGTCAGTCGCCGCCTTTCTGATGCCTGCTGTTTTATCTTGTTTATTTCTAGTTTCTCGGGCCTGTGGCGCAGGACGGAAACTACTTGAGGACCATCACAGCCATCCATCAACATCACGGCAATGGCAGGAAGGCACAAAGAAGACTTTGGTGGTGTGGGTAGTCGGCCATTCTTATGTGGAACGTGCTAAACCTATTTTCCTTGCAGGAGCGGGTAGACGGAGGACGGAGTGCGGGGGTTGCAAGGTCTCCTTCCATGGCAGAGGGGGGCTTCGCCTCAGTCAGCTTAGGGGTTACATGTCAGATCTACTCGAGAGACACACCTCGCCACCCTCAGCGGTCATTTTGCATCTGGGGGGGAATGATTTAGTAGATCTGGGTAGAGGGGTCTTGTTGGAAGAAATCATATCAGCAGCAGGGTGGCTGGCGAAACTGTTACCGGATTGCATTATTGTATGGTCACAGTTGATACCAAGACTGCAGTGGAGGGGGGGGAATCAGTCAGTGCGTTGAATCACTCGGTAAAGAGGGTCAACAATAAACTAGACAAGCTATTCCGAACTCCTTTCTTACAGACCATACCTCATGGTTGCATCTGGGGAGAACAGTTCTATGTGCGGGATGGGGTCCATTTGACAGAGTCAGGGAATGCCCTATTCATAAGGAACATCTTAGCATGGGTAGAAGGTTTTGCAAGAAGGATATGACCTTTCAGTGTATGTTTTTGGGGGGGCCAGATAGTCGGTCAACTATGCTGGCCTGTGGCGGTAAGGTCATAATCGGTGAGCAGCAATTTAAGGTCCTTAGGGGGGGCGGTCCCATTCACGAAAGGGGCCGCCCAGGGGGAGGGGCCACTGGTCTCTCCCAGATCTTTAGGGGCAGGATATCCATCGCTTGGAAGGGTGCAGGGGAGGGAGTCACGCTTTCCTTAGGCTGGTAGCCACCCCTCACATACACTATGACGTCATCAAGGGGCGCGAGTGTAAGGGCCCTCCTGTTATGGTTAAATGGAGTTCACGGAGCGCACAAGGGTAAACGGGCCCTCGTTGCGCATGCGCATCTCGGACGTGAGAGCGTAGCTGGTAAAAGGATCTGACACCGGTTAGCGACCTTGCCGTAGGACCAGAAATGATTAGAATGCAAAATTGATATCAGGATGTTAGATTCGGTTAGGAACCACGCTGTATTAGACATTTGTTAAGGTTAGCCCATCATACCTGTCTAAAATGGATGTAAATCTAATGTTCTGAAGTTTGCATTTAATAATTATGTAAATGTTATTTTTATTAAAATGTTAATTTTGTTTCATATTTTAATAAATACGGCCGGGGGGTCTCGAGCTCGAGACCCCCTGCCTTCCAAAGAAATTCTGTTGTTGGTCTGTTAAATGTGTAACTGTAGTATGCATGTTAAGGTGGGGGGTGGCCGGCAGTCACAGACCATGATGAAATCATTTACAAAATGAGACTAATTCAGAAAAGCGCATGCAGGGCACGGTACGTAAGATGATTGGGAGAAACCTTGGTGATTGTTTAAAAATAGATGAAAGATGAATTACAAAATGGTCCAGACGTTAAAATGTCCCATGATGTCTGATATTCGAGTTACTTAAGCATAAAGATGCAGGGAGTGTCTGTTCTCGCTGAACCAGCATGATTTAAGCTGAAACCTCACCACCGGAAAGGCCGGAGAGCCTAACGAGTGCATGTAGAAAGGACTGCCTAATTAACACTGTTGAGCCCTGGAAACAATGTTCAAATACCTTATGACACAAATGGAATGAGCGGTGCGCAGTACATACTCCTGGGCAGCGTCAAGACTTCTGACATCTAACACCACAATTGTTGTCACGTGTCAGGTTTAAATACTGTATTCAAGCGTGCACGTCTGGCACGTATTCGACGGTGATGGCTCGTAGCTCAGCCAGTGGTCTTAGAAAGGCCAAATGCCGATCTCAGAGCTATAAACAGGTCATGTTATGTAAAGGGTATGCTAATGATAGAACGGGGCAGAGAGAAACCGAAAAGCCCAATATTAAAACAAGTTATATGGAAACAGAAGATGTTAGGATTGTGCCACTAGCAAAACTCGAAAGTCCCCATTAAAAACATGTTCTAGGCAATCAAAGATATTAGGATAGTGCCACCTGGAGTTAGTGTTAATCACAAGCGGTGCTGTCGCGCTGACCTGTGAATCAGGAATGTTTAATATGGTGGTCTGTACCTGAGAATAGCAGGGGGGACAGAGTTACATTTGGTTTGACTGCATACAGCATTGCGCGGTGGAGCAATGGCGGGCAAGGCCAAAGGTTCTTACCTACATATGGTATGAAGCCCATCTATAGAAGCGAGTATTTTTCAATGAAGACAAATCCTGCAATTAACAGGAATCCGCCAATTAGTGAGGCAACAGGGAGAGTGAAGCTACTAGAGTCCCTACATGTGCGCAGCATCATCAGGTTCTTACCTTCAATAATAGCAGTCCTCAAAGCGCGTAGCAATCCACTACACGGGCAGCACGACAGCGTCAGTCTGTCTGCTGTTGGCCAAATGACAGTGAGCCTGTGCTGACTCTGCCTTTAAATACACAATCTCCCGCCGAAAACTGGAATGACCGGCAGGCATCACAGTTGAGTGCTGCAACACAATGTCAATATTAAAATTCACTACATACAATTTTATTAGTGGAAACACACACGCATCAAACATGTTATGAAAACAAATCAAGTGGATAAACTAGGACTTGTAAATGTCCTCCCATATGCCCCTTTTGTTACAATTCCCCCAAATGGTTGCTAGTTGCTGCATGGGATACTCATCACTTTTTCAACCGCTTAGCATCCGTTTGTTACATAAACTCTCAAAGGACAAGCATCCATCATTTAAAATGCCCCCTTTTCTGCATCGCAGCTGTTTTTTGCCACAGTGTAATCCTATCCTTTACCCTGCATTTACCTTCTCTTTACTTTTTGACCTTTCAATCTCCAGTCTTTCTTTACTTTCTACTTTTTCTACCGAAAAACGGATGACACAGTGTTGCAGCACTCAACTGTGATGCCTGCCGGTCATTCGAGTTTTCGGCGGGAGATTGTGTATTTAAAGGCTGAGTCAGCGCAGGCTCACTGTCATTTGGCCAACAGCAGACAGACTGACGCTGTTGTGCTGCCCGCGTAGTGGATCGTCACGCGCTTTGAGGACTGTATTACTGAAGGTAAGAACCTGGTGATGCTGAACACACTCAGGGACTCTAGTAGCTCACTCTACCTGTCGCCTCACCAATCAGCTGATTCCTGTTAATTACAGGATGTCTTTATTGAAAAATACTCGCTTCTATAGATGGGCATCATACCATATGTAAGTAAGAACCTTTGGCCTTGCCCGCCTGCATCATTACTTCACTGCCAGAAAGAAAAACTAATTTCCACAGTGTTAGACATGGGAGTCTCTAGTTGGCAAGGGCTTGCACCTTTGTCCAAGTAGGGACCCTTCTTCCTAGTCAGGATAAGGGAGTTACACTCATAAAATAACCCCTGCTTACAACCTTGGTAGCTTGGCATTTGAACATAACTAACAGTAATACAGTGTAAGCACTGCAAAAGGACACCACACCAGTTTAGAAAAATAGCCAATAATTTTATATACTTTAAGACAAGACCAAAAATTATAAAAATCCACAATACAGTACTCAAAAATCTACAGTTGTCAAAATAAGTTTTAAAAATAGTTCCTTGGTGTTCTCACAGCGTCGTGAGCAACAAATCCAAACAGTTCAGGCTGGTCGCGCTATCACGGACCAGCTACGGTGTCGGAAAGACCCACAAACAGTACCTGTTAGAAATACAGGGCGTTGAGGCCCTTGAAGTCACTCATGTTGCAGGTTGAGCTCCTTTCTGTTGGAATCAGGAGCGCTGGCATCGACAGGCATCGGGTGCTGCAGTGCAAAGTGCAGCGGTGCGGCATGGGGTGCCCGGAGGTCTCGGTGCGAGCAGCGGCTCGGTGGCGGGGTCGGACAGGGTCGCGGTGCGAGAATAAGGCGGTGCTCGTCACGGTGCTGGCAGGCCACGGTGCAAGCAGCGGCGTCATCATTGCTGAAGCGCTGTCGTTGGCTGACGAACTGGAGTCAATGGCACAAGCGTCAGTAGGCCAAGGCTGCGGTGTGGGATGAGGGCGGTGCATCGGGTAACTTTAGGAGTGGTGCCATCAAACCACGATGCAAGCACTGGCGTTGATTCCGGTGTGGAGCGGCGTCGTTGGGGATACCAAGGTGTCGTCATGAAGGGAGGAGGTGCGCAGCACGGTGCTCACAGTTCGCTGTGCGAGCAATGACTCGGTGGCGGCGTCAGATGGCATCGTTGGTGAGACCAGGGTCGCGGTACAGCATTGTGGTGATGCCCTCTGTGGTGCCAAGGTGTCGTTGTGAAGTGAGGCAGTGCGGAGTGCGATGCCCTCAGGTTGCGGTGCGAGCAGCGGCTCAGTGGTGGCATCAGCGGGCATCATCTGTGAGACCAGTGCGGCGTTTCGGTGGTGCCCTCTGTGGTGCCATCAGGACAGGGAGTAGGCAGCGGCGTCGTAGACGTTGTCAGGTTGTTTTTCCTCTGCTGCAGCCGAAAACACACAGTCCTCAGTGCTGAGGGCAGAAGAGCTTGAAGTCTTTGTTGTTCCTTAGACTTCGTGAACAGGGGGCAAGCTCTACCTCAAGCCCTTGAAGAAACTCAAAAAAGAAGATTGCAAAATGTTCAGTCCAGTCCTTTCACTGTCCAAGACAGAAGCTGCCACTGCAGGCCAACACAGCAAAGTACACAGCAAAGTGGTAGGTCCTCCTCACAGCTTCTCCAGCGTTTCTTCTTGGCAGTATTCTTGGTCCAAAAGAGTTCTATAGTTCAGGGGTCTGGGCCCCAATATTTATATCCCAAAGTTCTTTGATCTCTTAGGCAGAGAGTGTCTGTGCCCAGCCAGAACCAGTTCTGCCTTCTCTCGTGTGATTTCCTGGCAGGAGGTGGAGACGGCATTGTCAGAGGCAGACCAGGCCCTTTGAGGTGCAAGGAAATCTCTTCCCCTTCCCCCATTGCAGCCCAGGTCTATTCAGCCCTTTCTTGACCTACCTAGACTATGTGGAGCCACTCCCGCTCTCCAGCCTTCTGTCATCCATAACCCAGACAGGCAATCTACGTTCCAGCAGAGGCACACGGGATGACGGAGCTAGAAAATACCTTCTTTCTAAAAGTGGTATTTTCAAACACAGAATGTAAAAATCACCTCCACTAAAAGATGCATCTATAGCTTCTGAGTTCAGGCATACTAAACTTTATTTTCTTACCTAATTCCCCAGGCCAGTTATATTTATTAGATGTTATAAACAACCTTCCTATTCTGTCCTATGGGGAACAGGTAGCCTTGCAGTAGCGAAAAACAAAATGGGCCGTAATTCTCTACCAGGACATGCCACACACACCAGGGCATGTCCTACCTTTCACATACACTGCACCCTGCCGACAGGGGTACCTTGGGCCTACCTTAGGGGTGTCTGATATGTAAGAAAAGGGAAGGTTAGGGACCAGCAAGTGTGTGAACTGGCCAAGGCGACAAGACAGTTACAAACTGCGCGCAGACTCTGTAATGGCAGGTCTGAGTTACTGTTTTTAGGGATACTCACAGGGGTGGCACAACCAGGGCTACAGGTCCCCGGGTAGTATTTGATTCACTGGCCCTGGCACACACAGTGCACATTACAAGGGGCTAACAGGTAAATCAAATGTCCAAACATGGAAACACTAATCAAACCACAATTTACTATAGGAACACCTGCACTTTACCACTGATCAGCAGTGCAGAAAGTGGGCAGAAACGCTACCCCAGCAAAAACAGAGTTAAAACCGGGAGGGCAGAAAGCAAAAACTCAGGGGAAACACCCCAAAAGATGCCAAGTCTAACATATGTCCCCTCCAGCTGAAAGTAGGGAGAACTACCCATCCTCTTGGGAGTTCTCTTCACTAAGGCAGAAGAACCTGGAGAGACCATCTGAATTGGCGTGTTCTGTGCCAGGACGGTATTCCACCATAAAGTCCATTCCCTGTAGAAAGATGGACCACCTCAGCAGTTTCGGATTCTCAGACCTGGGGCTTTCTTATATTGAGAAGCGCTTTGCTTTTTATAACCCCAGTCGCTCCTTACGTTCGGCTTCTCAGCGCTGGATGTCCACTCCCCGCTTCCGTCGCACTAGGATGGGGGGCCAGTCTCTTACGGTCAAAGTACCCACTCTATGGAACAACCTCCCTGAAAGTCTGCGTCATACACAGGGCCTCCGCATTTTTAAGGAATTGCTTAAAACCCATCTCTTCAACCAGCCCTCTTAAGCACTCTTTATTTTCGAAGCCTCAGTCTGCCTATGTGCCAGGACACTCCAGAGTATTAGTGCGCGCTATAAATCATCTATAACATAACATTAGCATCAACCATCTGAGGGGCCTGTGGTCTGTCTAAACCCGGAAGTGAGTCCCAAACAGGTATGGTCTCAGCTTCTTCAGTGCCCAGACCACAGCGAACGCTTTCCTTTCCATGGCACTCCACCTTTGTCCCTGGGGAGTAGTCTCCAAATAAGGAAGACTACAGGCTGGTCTAGGTCCTCTTCTTCAGTTGTGAGAGCACAGCTCCCAACCATGCTCCGAAGCGTCGGTCTACACGACAAATTCCTTGGAGAAGTCTGGTGCCTTGAGAACGGGTGCTGTGCACATCGTGACCTTCAGGGCATCAAAAGCCTTCTGGCCAGACTCAGTCCAGATCACCTTCTTGGGCTGCTTCCTAGAAGTCAGCTCGATTCAGGGGGCAACAATGGTGCCATACCCCTTGACGAACCTCCTGTAGTACCCGGTGAGTCCTAAGAAGGCCCTCACCTCCGTCTGGGTCTTGAGGGGCTCCCAAGCCAGAATGGTGTCAATCTTGGATTGTAGGGGCACCACCTGGCCGCTTCCTACCTGGTGCCCAAGTACACCATGGAACCCTGCCCGATCTTACACTTACTGGCCTTGATCGTAAGGCCTGCCCTCTGCAGCGCCTTCAATACTTCCCCGAGGTGCTGCAGGTGTTCTTCCAGCTCTGGAACTAAACACCACAATGTCATCTAAGTAGGCGGCACTGAAATCCTCCAGTCCAGCCAACACCTTGTTGACCAACCTCTGAAAGGTGGCATGGGCATTCTTTAACCCAAAGGGCATCACTCGAAACTGGTAATGTCCTTCGGGGGTTGAGAATGCTGACCTCTCCTTGGCCCCATCGGTTAAAGCAATCTACCAGTACCCAGACGTTAAATCAAACGTGCTGAGGAATTTGCCAGCTCCCAACCGATAAATGAGCTCATCAGCTCTGGGGATTGGGTGTGCATCCGTTCGAGTGATGGCATTGAGCCCTCGATAGTCCACACAGAACCGCAGTTCTGACGTGGTACCAGGTGCCGCAGCCATTGGGACCAAGACCACCAGGCTTGTCCAAGGACTGCTGGACGGCTCAACTACCCCTAACGCCATCTCAGAGACCTCCTCCTTGATGCTGGCCTTGACCCGGTCAGCCAACCTGTAAATGTTGTGCTTTGCAGGGGGGCTGTCACCGGTGTCCACGTCATGGGTACACCAGTGAGTAACACCTGGGGTCAGGGAGAACAGCGGGGCAAACTGACCCAGCAACCGGTGACAGTTGTTCTGCTGCTTGGTGGTCAGTGTCGGGGAGAGGATCACACCTTCCACTGACCCATCACCTTCCTTGGCTGACAGGAGGTCGGGGAGAGGCTCACTCTCCTCTTCCGCCCTGTCATCTGTCACCAAGAGCATACTCACTTCAGACCTCTCGGAGTGGGGTTTTAGGCGGTTCACGTGGAGGACCCTCAAAGGGTTCCGGGGAGCCTGCAAATCCACCAGGTAGGTGACCTCACTTTTGTGCTCCACCACCTTAAACGGTCGAGTCCACTTGTCCTGTAAGGCACACGGTTCCACTGGGACCATGACCCACACTTTTTGTCCAGGTTGAAACTCGACCAGAGTGGCATTCTGGTCATACCACTTCTTCATTTCTTCCTGGCTGGCTTAAAGGTTCGCCTGAACGAGTTTCCTGAAGGGGGCAGTTTGGTTCTGGAAGGCCAGCATGTAACTAAACACATCCTGGGGAGTTTTCCTGGGAGCTGCCTTCCAGCCTTCCTTCACCAAACTTAGAGGTCCTCTCACAGGGTGACCATACAGAAGCTCAAGGGACTGAACCCGAGAGACTTCCGGGGTACCTCCCTGTAGGCGAAGAGAAGGCTCGGCAAGAGGACGTCCCTATTATGCCTCAAGGGTTTTGTTAGACCCTTAATCATGCCCTTCAAGGTCTGTCTTAACCAGGCCCTCGATACGCTAATACCAGCTAAGTGGATCAGGGCGCGTTCACAGGAATCTAGCCCATGGTACAATGAAGAGCTTACCTTACTTAAGAAGGAGTGCAAAATCGCGGAGCGCAAATGGAGAAGAGATTATGATCCTTTGCTTAAAATCCTTTACGTCCAGGGACATAAAAGGTATCGTCCCTATTATGCCTCAAGGGTTTTGTTAGACCCTTAATCATGCCCTTCAAGGTCTGTCTTAACCAGGCCCTCGATACGCTAATACCAGCTAAGTGGATCAGGGCGCGTTCACAGGAATCTAGCCCATGGTACAATGAAGAGCTTACCTTACTTAAGAAGGAGTGCAAAATCGCGGAGCGCAAATGGAGAAGAGATTATGATCCTTTGCTTAAAATCCTTTACGTCCAGGGACATAAAAGGTATCACCGTAGCATTTGCAGAACCCGAGCCGCATATTATGCGTCAGAGATTAGTAACAACCAGAATGCTTCGAAAACCATTTTCAGAATACTAAAAGAGCTTAGCACCAAAAGAGCGGTACTTAATCCTAATACTTCTCCCATACTTTGTGAAAACCTGGAATCTTTTTTTATGGAAAAAATCCAGAAAATATATCAGGCCTTTCCTAATTCATCACACCTCACACCATCAGTTACTATGAACAGGCCCAAACTTATCAATATACCTGTGCTCAGTCAGGAATAATTTTTGAAGCTATGTAACAAAATTAAGTCAGGCTCACCAGCAGATCCTCTTAAACCAGCTCAATTTAGAGAAGCCGATTGGATAGTACTTGGTCCTCTCCGAGACATCATAAACACGTCCTTTTCCACCGCTAACATCCCTTCCAAATGTAAACAAGCATGGGTCTCTCCCATCATAAAAAAACCCTCATTAGATCCAAGCTTACCCAAAAACTTTAGGCCCATCTCTTTGCTCCCATGGCCAGCCAAGGTGGCGGAGTCCCACGTCAACACCATCCTGACGGAATTCCTGGTGTCTAATTCCATTCTAGACACGGATTCCGTGCCGGACACAGCACCGAAACAGCCCTTCTGAGTGTGACGGAACATCTCCGGACCATATTGGACTCCGGCGGAACAGCAGCACTGATCCTTTTGGATCTTAGTGCTGCTTTCGATGCGGTCTCACACGAGGTGCTGTTTGCATATGGATATGTCTGAACTGGGGTGGCGGAGTGAGCTAAAGAATGGTGATGGATTAAACCCAGATCAGTTGACTGGGGGTGAGTGTTTGATTTGCTCAAACGCTCCGTCCATCATCCCCTTTTGTATCGCTTTGTTCGCCCTAAGTTGGCAGGGTATGCTCAGACGTGAGTCCCTTGCTCACTTTGCCACTGGATTCAAGATAGCCTGGCTGATGAGGATTATGAATCCGAAACCGGTCCCAGGATGCTTGTTTCCGGTCCAGGGAAGACATGGCTTGGCAGTTCGGGCTGGACTGTTCCCATGAGGCACAGGGTCAGACTGATTTGCATATGGCCATGTCTGAACTGGAGTGGCGGAGTGAGCTAAAGAATGGTGATGGATTAAACCCAGATCAGTTGACTGGGGGTGAGTGTTTGATGTGCTCAAACGCTCCGTCCATCATCCCCTTTTGTATCGCTTTGTTCGCCCTAAGTTGGCAGGGTATGCTCAGACGAGAGTCCCTTGCTCACTCTGCCACTGGATTCAAGATAGCCTGGCTGATGAGGATTATGAATCCGAAACCGGTCCCAGGATGCTTGTTTCCGGTCCAGGGCAGACATGGCTTGGCAGTTCGGGCTGGACTGTTCCCATGAGGCACAGGGTCAGACTGATTTGCATATGGCTATGTCTGAACTGGGGTGGCAGAGTGAGCTAAAGAATGGTGGTAGATTAAACCCAGATCAGTTGATTGGGGGTGAGTGTTTGATTTGCTCAAACGCTTCGTCCATCATCCCCTTTTGTATCGCTTTGTTCGCCCTGAGTTGGCAGGGTATGCTCAGACGTGAGTCCCTTGCTCACCCTGCCACTGGATTCAAGATAGCCTGGCTGATGAGAATTATGAATCCGAAACCGGTCCCAGGATGCTTGTTTCCGGTCCAGGGAAGACATGGCTTGGCAGTTCGGGCTGGACTGTTCCCATGAAGCACAGGGTCAGACTGATTTGCATATGGCCATGTCTGTACTGGGGTGGCGGAGTGAGCTAAAGAATGGCGATGGATTAAACCCAGATCAGTTGACTGGGGGTGAGTGTTTGATTTGCTCAAACGCTCCGTCCATCATCCCCTTTTGTATCGCTTTGTTCGCCCTAAGTTGGCAGGGTATGCTCAGACGTGAGTCCCTTGCTCACTCTGCCACTGGATTCAGGATAGCCTGGCTGATGAGGATTATGAATCCGAAACCGGTCCCAGGATGCTTGTTTCCGGTCCAGGGACGACATGGCTTGGCAGTTCGGGCTGGACTGTTCCCACGAGGCACAGGGTCAGACTGATTTGCATATGGCCATGTCTGAACTGGGGTGGCGGAGTGAGCTAAAGAATGGTGATGGATTAAACCCAGATCAGTTGACTGGGGGTGAGTGTTTGATGTGCTCAAACGCTCCGTCCATCATCCCCTTTTGTATCGCTTTGTTCGCCCTAAGTTGGCAGGGTATGCTCAGACGTGAGTCCCTTGCTCACTCTGCCACTGGATTCAAGATAGCCTGGCTGATGAGGATTATTAATCCGAAACCGGTCCCAGGATGCTTGTTTCCGGTCCAGGGAAGACATGGCTTGGCAGTTCGGGCTGAACTGTTCCCATGAGGCACAGGGTCACACTGATTTGCATATGGCCATGTCTGAACTGGGGTGGCGGAGTGAGCTAAAGAATGGTGATGGATTAAACCCAGATCAGTTGACTGGGGGTGAGTGTTTGATTTGCTCAAACGCTCCGTCCATCATCCCCTTTTGTATCGCTTTGTTCGCCCTAAGTTGGCAGGGTATGCTCAGACGTGAGTCCCTTGCTCACTCTGCCACTGGATTCAAGATAGCCTGGCTGATGAGGATTATGAATCCAAAACCGGTCCCAGGATGCTTGTTTCCGGTCCAGGGAAGACATGGCTTGGCAGTTCGGGTTGGACTGTTCCCAGAGGCACAGGGTCAGACTGATTTGCATATGGCCATGTCTGAACTGGGGTGGCGGAGTGAGCTAAAGAATGGTGATGGATTAAACCCAGATCAGTTGACTGGGGGTGAGTGTTTGATTTGCTCAAACGCTCCGTCCATCATCCCCTTTTGCATCGCTTTGTTCGCCCTAAGTTGGCAGGGTATGCTCAGACGTGAGTCCCTTGCTCACTCTGCCACTGGATTCAAGAGAGCCTGGCTGATGAGGATTATGTATCCGAAACCGGTCCCAGGATGCTTGTTTCCGGTCCACGGAAGACATGGCTTGGCAGGTCGGGCTGGACTGTTCCCATGAGGCACAGAGTCAGACTGATTTGCAGATGGCCATGTCTGAACTGGGGTGGCGGAGTGAGCTAAAGAATGGTGATGGATTAAACCCGGATCAGTTGACTGGGGGTGAGTGTTTGATTTGCTCAAACGCTCCGTCCATCATCCCCTTTTGTATCGCTTTGTTCGCCCTAAGTTGGCAGGGTATGCTCAGACGTGAGTCCCTTGCTCACTCTGCCACTGGATTCAAGATAGCCTGGCTGATGAGGATTATGAATCCGAAACCGGTCCCAGGATGCTTGTTTCCGGTCCAGGGAAGACATTGCTTGGCAGTTCGGGCTGAACTGTTCCCATGAGGCACAGGGTCAGACTGATTTGCATATGGCCATGTCTGAACTGGGGTGGCGGAGTGAGCTAAAGAATGGTGATAGATTAAACCCAGATCAGTTGACTGGGGGTGAGTGTTTGATTTGCTCAAACGCTCCGTCCATCATCCCCTTTTGTATCGCTTTGTTCGCCTTAAGTTGGCAGGGTATGCTCAGACGTGAGTCCCTTGCTCACTCTGCCACTGGATTCAAGATAGCCTGGCTGATGAGGATTATGTATCGAAACCGGTCCCAGGATGCTTGTTTCCGGTCCAGGGAAGACATGGCTTGGCAGTTCGGGCTGGACTGTTCCCAGAGGCACAGGGTCAGACTGATTTGCATATGGCCATGTCTGAACTGGGGTGGCGGAGTGAGCTAAAGAATGGTGATGGATTAAACCCAGATCAGTTGACTGGGGGTGAGTGTTTGATTTGCTCAAACGCTCCGTCCATCAACCCCCTTTTGTATCGCTTTGTTCGCCCTAAGTTGGCAGGGTATGCTCAGACGTGAGTCCCTTGCTCACTCTGCCACTGGATTCAAGATAGCCTGGCTGATGAGGATTATGAATCCGAAACCGGTCCCAGGATGCTTGTTTCCGGTCCAGGGAAGACATGGCTTGGCAGTTCGGGCTGGACTGTTCCCATGAGGCACAGGGTCAGACTGATTTGCATATGGCCATGTCTGAACTGGAGTGGCGGAGTGAGCTAAAGAATGGTGATGGATTAAACCCAGATCAGTTGACTGGGGGTGAGTGTTTGATGTGCTCAAACGCTCCGTCCATCATCCCCTTTTGTATCGCTTTGTTCGCCCTAAGTTGGCAGGGTATGCTCAGACGTGAGTCCCTTGCTCACTCTGCCACTGGATTCAAGATAGCCTGGCTGATGAGGATTATGAATCCGAAACCGGTCCCAGGATGCTTGTTTCCGGTCCAGGGAAGACATGGCTTGGCAGTTCAGGCTGGACTGTTCCCATGAGGCACAGGGTCAGAGTGATTTGCATATGGCCATGTCTGAACTGGGGTGGCGGAGTGAGCTAAAGAATGGTGATGGATTAAACCCAGATCAGTTCACTGGGGGTGAGTGTTTGATTTGCTCAAACGCTCCGTCCATCATCCCCTTTTGTATCGCTTTGTTCGCCCTAAGTTGGTAGGGTATGCTCAGACTTGAGTCCCTTGCTCCCTCTGCCACTGTATTCAAGATAGCCTGGCTGATGAGGATTATGAATCCGAAACCAGTCCCAGGATGCTTGTTTCCAGTCCAGGGAAGACATGGCTTGGCAGTTCGGGCTGGACTGTTCCCATGAGGCACAGGGTCAGACTGATTTGCATATGGCCATGTCTGAGCTGGGGTGGCGGAGTGAGCTAAAGAATGGTGATGGATTAAACGCAGATCAGTTGACTGGCAGTGAGTGTTTGATTTGCTCAAACGCTCCGTCCATCATCACCTTTTGTATCGCTTTGTTCGCCCTAAGTTGGCAGGGTATGCTCAGACGTGAGTCCCTTGCTCACTCTGCCACTGGATTCAAGATAGCCTGGCTGATGAGGATTATGAATCCGAAACCGGTCCCAGGATGCTTGTTTCCGGTCCAGGGAAGACTTGGCTTGGCAGTTCGGGCTGGACCGTTCCCATGAGGCACAGGGTCAGACTGATTTGCATATGGCCATGTCTGAACTGGAGTGGCGGAGTGAGCTAAAGAATGGTGATGGATTAAACCCAGATCAGTTGACTGGGGGTGAGTGTTTGATGTGCTCAAACGCTCCGTCCATCATCCCCTTTTGTATCGCTTTGTTCGCCCTAAGTTGGCAGGGTATGCTCAGACGTGAGCCCCTTGCTCACTCTGCCACTGGATTCAAGATAGCCTGGCTGATGAGGATTATGAATCCGAAACCGGTCCCAGGATGCTTGTTTCCGATCCAGGGAAGACATGGCTTGGCAGTTCGGGCTGGACTTTTCCCATGAGGCACAGGGTCAGACTGATTTGCATATGGCCATGTCTGAACTGGGGTGGCGGAGTGAGCTAAAGAATGGTGATGGATTAAACCCAGATCAGTTGACTGGGGGTGAGTGTTTGATTTGCTCAAACGCTCCGTCCATCATCCCCTTTTGTATCGCTTTGTTCGCCCTAAGTTGGCAGGGTATGCTCAGACGTGAGTCCCTTGCTCACTCTGCCACTGGATTCAAGATAGCCTGGCTGATGAGGATTATGAATCCGAAACCGGTCCCAGGATGCTTGTTTCCGGTCCAGGGAAGACATGGCTTGGCAGTTCGGGCTGGACTGTTCCCATGAGGCACAGGGTCAGACTGATTTGCATATGGCCATGTCTGAACTGGAGTGGCGGAGTGAGCTAAAGAATGGTGATGGATTAAACCCAGATCAGTTGACTGGGGGTGAGTGTTTGATGTGCTCAAACGCTCCGTCCATCATCCCCTTTTGTATCGCTTTGTTCGCCCTAAGTTGGCAGGGTATGCTCAGACGTGAGTCCCTTGCTCACTCTGCCACTGGATTCAAGATAGCCTGGCTGATGAGGATTATGAATCCGAAACCGGTCCCAGGATGCTTGTTTCCGGTCCAGGGAAGACATGGCTTGGCAGTTCAGGCTGGACTGTTCCCATGAGGCACAGGGTCAGAGTGATTTGCATATGGCCATGTCTGAACTGGGGTGGCGGAGTGAGCTAAAGAATGGTGATGGATTAAACCCAGATCAGTTCACTGGGGGTGAGTGTTTGATTTGCTCAAACGCTCCGTCCATCATCCCCTTTTGTATCGCTTTGTTCGCCCTAAGTTGGTAGGGTATGCTCAGACTTGAGTCCCTTGCTCCCTCTGCCACTGTATTCAAGATAGCCTGGCTGATGAGGATTATGAATCCGAAACCAGTCCCAGGATGCTTGTTTCCAGTCCAGGGAAGACATGGCTTGGCAGTTCGGGCTGGACTGTTCCCATGAGGCACAGGGTCAGACTGATTTGCATATGGCCATGTCTGAGCTGGGGTGGCGGAGTGAGCTAAAGAATGGTGATGGATTAAACGCAGATCAGTTGACTGGCAGTGAGTGTTTGATTTGCTCAAACGCTCCGTCCATCATCCCCTTTTGTATCGCTTTGTTCGCCCTAAGTTGGCAGGGTATGCTCAGACGTGACTCCCTTGCTCACTCTGCCACTGGATTCAAGATAGCCTGGCTGATGAGGATTATGTATCCGAAACCGGTCCCAGGATGCTTGTTTCCGGTCCAGGGAAGACTTGGCTTGGCAGTTCGGGCTGGACTGTTCCCATGAGGCACAGGGTCAGACTGATTTGCATATGGCCATGTCTGAACTGGAGTGGCGGAGTGAGCTAAAGAATGGTGATGGATTAAACCCAGATCAGTTGACTGGGGGTGAGTGTTTGATGTGCTCAAACGCTCCGTCCATCATCCCCTTTTGTATCGCTTTGTTCGCCCTAAGTTGGCAGGGTATGCTCAGACGTGAGCCCCTTGCTCACTCTGCCACTGGATTCAAGATAGCCTGGCTGATGAGGATTATGAATCCGAAACCGGTCCCAGGATGCTTGTTTCCGGGCCTAGGGAAGACATGGCTTGGCAGTTCGGGCTGGACTGTTCCCATGAGGCACAGGGTCAGACTGATTTGCATATGGCCATGTCTGAACTGGGGTGGCGGATTGAGCTAAAGAATGGTGATGGATTAAACCCAGATCAGTTGACTGGGGGTGAGTGTTTGATTTGCTCAAACGCTCCGTCCATCATCCCCTTTTGGTTCGCTTTGTTCACCCTAAGTTGGCAGGGTATGCTCAGACGTGAGTCCCTTGCTCACTCTGCCACTGGATACAAATTAGCCTGGCTGATGAGGATTATGAATCCGAAACCCGTCCCAGGATGCTTGTTTCCGGTCCAGGGAAGACATGGCTTGGCAGTTCGGGCTGGACTGTTCCCATGAGGCACAGGGTCAGACTGATTTGCATATGGCCATGTCTGAACTGGGGTGGCGGAGTGAGCTAAAGAATGGTGATGGATTAAACCCAGATCAGTTGACTGGGGGTGAGTGTTTGATTTGCTCAAACGCTCCGTCCATCATCCCCTTTTGTATCGCTTTGTTCGCCCTAAGTTGGCAGGGTATGCTCAGACGTGAGTCCCTTTCTCACTCTGCCACTGGATTCAAGATAGCCTGGCTGATGAGGATTATGAATCCGAAACCGGTCCCAGGATGCTTGTTTCCGGTCCAGGGAAGACATGGCTTGGCAGTTCGGGCTGGACTGTTCCCATGAGGCACAGGGTCAGACTGATTTGCATATGGCCATGTCTGAACTGGAGTGGCGGAGTGAGCTAAAGAATGGTGATGGATTAAACCCAGATCAGTTGACTGGGGGTGAGTGTTTGATGTGCTCAAACGCTCCGTCCATCATCCCCTTTTGTATCGCTTTGTTCGCCCTAAGTTGGCAGGGTATGCTCAGACGTGAGTCCCTTGCTCACTCTGCCACTGGATTCAAGATAGCCTGGCTGATGAGGATTATGAATCCGAAACCGGTCCCAGGATGCTTGTTTCCGGTCCAGGGAAGACATGGCTTGGCAGTTCAGGCTGGACTGTTCCCATGAGGCACAGGGTCAGAGTGATTTGCATATGGCCATGTCTGAACTGGGGTGGCGGAGTGAGCTAAAGAATGGTGATGGATTAAACCCAGATCAGTTCACTGGGGGTGAGTGTTTGATTTGCTCAAACGCTCCGTCCATCATCCCCTTTTGTATCGCTTTGTTCGCCCTAAGTTGGTAGGGTATGCTCAGACTTGAGTCCCTTGCTCCCTCTGCCACTGTATTCAAGATAGCCTGGCTGATGAGGATTATGAATCCGAAACCAGTCCCAGGATGCTTGTTTCCAGTCCAGGGAAGACATGGCTTGGCAGTTCGGGCTGGACTGTTCCCATGAGGCACAGGGTCAGACTGATTTGCATATGGCCATGTCTGAGCTGGGGTGGCGGAGTGAGCTAAAGAATGGTGATGGATTAAACGCAGATCAGTTGACTGGCAGTGAGTGTTTGATTTGCTCAAACGCTCCGTCCATCATCACCTTTTGTATCGCTTTGTTCGCCCTAAGTTGGCAGGGTATGCTCAGACGTGAGTCCCTTGCTCACTCTGCCACTGGATTCAAGATAGCCTGGCTGATGAGGATTATGAATCCGAAACCGGTCCCAGGATGCTTGTTTCCGGTCCAGGGAAGACTTGGCTTGGCAGTTCGGGCTGGACCGTTCCCATGAGGCACAGGGTCAGACTGATTTGCATATGGCCATGTCTGAACTGGAGTGGCGGAGTGAGCTAAAGAATGGTGATGGATTAAACCCAGATCAGTTGACTGGGGGTGAGTGTTTGATGTGCTCAAACGCTCCGTCCATCATCCCCTTTTGTATCGCTTTGTTCGCCCTAAGTTGGCAGGGTATGCTCAGACGTGAGCCCCTTGCTCACTCTGCCACTGGATTCAAGATAGCCTGGCTGATGAGGATTATGAATCCGAAACCGGTCCCAGGATGCTTGTTTCCGATCCAGGGAAGACATGGCTTGGCAGTTCGGGCTGGACTTTTCCCATGAGGCACAGGGTCAGACTGATTTGCATATGGCCATGTCTGAACTGGGGTGGCGGAGTGAGCTAAAGAATGGTGATGGATTAAACCCAGATCAGTTGACTGGGGGTGAGTGTTTGATTTGCTCAAACGCTCCGTCCATCATCCCCTTTTGTATCGCTTTGTTCGCCCTAAGTTGGCAGGGTATGCTCAGACGTGAGTCCCTTGCTCACTCTGCCACTGGATTCAAGATAGCCTGGCTGATGAGGATTATGAATCCGAAACCGGTCCCAGGATGCTTGTTTCCGGTCCAGGGAAGACATGGCTTGGCAGTTCGGGCTGGACTGTTCCCATGAGGCACAGGGTCAGACTGATTTGCATATGGCCATGTCTGAACTGGAGTGGCGGAGTGAGCTAAAGAATGGTGATGGATTAAACCCAGATCAGTTGACTGGGGGTGAGTGTTTGATGTGCTCAAACGCTCCGTCCATCATCCCCTTTTGTATCGCTTTGTTCGCCCTAAGTTGGCAGGGTATGCTCAGACGTGAGTCCCTTGCTCACTCTGCCACTGGATTCAAGATAGCCTGGCTGATGAGGATTATGAATCCGAAACCGGTCCCAGGATGCTTGTTTCCGGTCCAGGGAAGACATGGCTTGGCAGTTCAGGCTGGACTGTTCCCATGAGGCACAGGGTCAGAGTGATTTGCATATGGCCATGTCTGAACTGGGGTGGCGGAGTGAGCTAAAGAATGGTGATGGATTAAACCCAGATCAGTTCACTGGGGGTGAGTGTTTGATTTGCTCAAACTTTCCGTCCATCATCCCCTTTTGTATCGCTTTGTTCGCCCTAAGTTGGTAGGGTATGCTCAGACTTGAGTCCCTTGCTCCCTCTGCCACTGTATTCAAGATAGCCTGGCTGATGAGGATTATGAATCCGAAACCAGTCCCAGGATGCTTGTTTCCAGTCCAGGGAAGACATGGCTTGGCAGTTCGGGCTGGACTGTTCCCATGAGGCACAGGGTCAGACTGATTTGCATATGGCCATGTCTGAGCTGGGGTGGCGGAGTGAGCTAAAGAATGGTGATGGATTAAACGCAGATCAGTTGACTGGCAGTGAGTGTTTGATTTGCTCAAACGCTCCGTCCATCATCCCCTTTTGTATCGCTTTGTTCGCCCTAAGTTGGCAGGGTATGCTCAGACGTGACTCCCTTGCTCACTCTGCCACTGGATTCAAGATAGCCTGGCTGATGAGGATTATGTATCCGAAACCGGTCCCAGGATGCTTGTTTCCGGTCCAGGGAAGACTTGGCTTGGCAGTTCGGGCTGGACTGTTCCCATGAGGCACAGGGTCAGACTGATTTGCATATGGCCATGTCTGAACTGGAGTGGCGGAGTGAGCTAAAGAATGGTGATGGATTAAACCCAGATCAGTTGACTGGGGGTGAGTGTTTGATGTGCTCAAACGCTCCGTCCATCATCCCCTTTTGTATCGCTTTGTTCGCCCTAAGTTGGCAGGGTATGCTCAGACGTGAGCCCCTTGCTCACTCTGCCACTGGATTCAAGATAGCCTGGCTGATGAGGATTATGAATCCGAAACCGGTCCCAGGATGCTTGTTTCCGGGCCTAGGGAAGACATGGCTTGGCAGTTCGGGCTGGACTGTTCCCATGAGGCACAGGGTCAGACTGATTTGCATATGGCCATGTCTGAACTGGGGTGGCGGATTGAGCTAAAGAATGGTGATGGATTAAACCCAGATCAGTTGACTGGGGGTGAGTGTTTGATTTGCTCAAACGCTCCGTCCATCATCCCCTTTTGGTTCGCTTTGTTCACCCTAAGTTGGCAGGGTATGCTCAGACGTGAGTCCCTTGCTCACTCTGCCACTGGATACAAATTAGCCTGGCTGATGAGGATTATGAATCCGAAACCCGTCCCAGGATGCTTGTTTCCGGTCCAGGGAAGACATGGCTTGGCAGTTCGGGCTGGACTGTTCCCATGAGGCACAGGGTCAGACTGATTTGCATATGGCCATGTCTGAACTGGGGTGGCGGAGTGAGCTAAAGAATGGTGATGGATTAAACCCAGATCAGTTGACTGGGGGTGAGTGTTTGATTTGCTCAAACGCTCCGTCCATCATCCCCTTTTGTATCGCTTTGTTCGCCCTAAGTTGGCAGGGTATGCTCAGACGTGAGTCCCTTTCTCACTCTGCCACTGGATTCAAGATAGCCTGGCTGATGAGGATTATGAATCCGAAACCGGTCCCAGGATGCTTGTTTCCGGTCCAGGGAAGACATGGCTTGGCAGTTCGGGCTGGACTGTTCCCATGAGGCACAGGGTCAGACTGATTTGCATATGGCCATGTCTGAACTGGGGTGGCGGAGTGAGCTAAAGAATGGTGATGGATTAAACCCAGATCAGTTGACTGGGGGTGAGTGTTTGATTTGCTCAAACGCTCCGTCCATCATCCCCTTTTGTATCGCTTTGTTCGCCCTAAGTTGACAGGGTATGCTCAGATGTGAGTCCCTTGCTCACTCTGCCACTGGATTCAAGATAGCCTGGCTGATGAGGATTAGGAATCCGAAACCGGTCCCAGGATGCTTGTTTCCGGTCCAGGGAAGACATGGCTTGGCAGTTCGGGCTAGACTGTTCCCATGAGGCACAGGGTCAGACTGATTTACAAATGGCCATGTCTGAACTGGGGTAGCGGAGTGAGCTAAAGAATGGTGATGGATTAAACCCAGATCAGTTGACTGGGGGTGAGTGTTTGATTTGCTCAAACGCTCCGTCCATCATCCCCTTTTGGTTCGCTTTGTTCGCCCTAAGTTGGCATTGTATGCTCAGACGTGAGTCCCTTGCTCACTCTGCCACTGGATTCAAGATAGCCTGGCTGATGAGGATTATGAATCCGAAACCGGTCCCAGGATGCTTGTTTCCGGTCCAGGGAAGACTTGGCTTGGCAGTTCGGGCTGGACTGTTCCCATGAGGCACAGGGTCAGACTGATTTGCATATGGCCACGTCTGAACTGGGGTGGCGGAGTGAGCTAAAGAATGGTGATGGATTAAACCCAGATCAGTTGACTGGGGGTGAGTGTTTGATGTGATCAAACGCTCCGTCCATCATCCCCTTTTGTATCGCTTTGTTCGCCCTAAGTTGGCAGGGTGTGCTCAGACGTGAGTCCCTTGCTCACTCTGCCACTGGATTCAAGATAGCCTGGCTGATGAGGATTAGGAATCCGAAACCGGTCCCAGGATGATTGTTTCCGGTCCAGGGAAGACATGGCTTGGCAGTTCGGGCTAGACTGTTCCCATGAGGCACAGGGTCAGACTGATTTGCATATGGCCATGTCTGAACTGGGGTGGCGGAGTGAGCTAAAGAATGGTGATGGATTAAACCCAGATCAGTTTACTTGGAGTGAGTGTTTGATTTGCTCAAACGCTCCGTCCATCATCCCCTTTTGGTTCGCTTTGTTCGCCCTAAGTTGGCATTGTATGCTCAGACGTGAGTCCCTTGCTTACTCTGCCACTGGATTCAAGATAGCCTGGCTGATGAGGATTATGAATCCGAAACCGGTCCCAGGATGCTTGTTTCCGGTCCAGGGAAGACTTGGCTTGGCAGTTCGGGCTGGACTGTTCCCATGAGGCACAGGGTCAGACTGATTTGCATATGGCCATGTCTGAACTGGGGTGGTGGAGTGAGCTAAAGAATGGTGTTGGATTAAACCCAGATCAGTTGACTGGGGGTGAGTGTTTGATGTGCTCAAACGCTCCATCCATCATCCCCTTTTGTATCGCTTTGTTCGCCCTAAGTTGGCAGGGTATGCTCAGACGTGAGTCCCTTGCTCACTCTGCCACTGGATTCAAGATAGCCTGGCTGATGAGGATTATGAATCCGAAACCGGTCCCAGGATGCTTGTTTCCGGTCCAGGGAAGACTTGGCTTGGCAGTTCGGGCTGGACTGTTCCCATGAGGCACAGGGTCAGACTGATTTGCATATGGCCATGTCTGAACTGGAGTGGCGGAGTGAGCTAAAGAATGGTGATGGATTAAACCCAGATCAGTTGACTGGGGGTGAGTGTTTGATGTGCTCAAACGCTCCGTCCATCATCCCCTTTTGTATCGCTTTGTTCGCCCTAAGTTGGCAGGGTATGCTCAGACGTGAGCCCCTTGCTCACTCTGCCACTGGATTCAAGATAGCCTGGCTAATGAGGATTATGAATCCGAAACCGGTCCCAGGATGCTTGTTTCCGGGCCAAGGGAAGACATGGCTTGGCAGTTCGGGCTGGACTGTTCCCATGAGGCACAGGGTCAGACTGATTTGCATATGGCCATGTCTGAACTGGGGTGGCGGATTGAGCTAAAGAATGGTGATGGATTAAACCCAGATCAGTTGACTGGGGGTGAGTGTTTGATTTTCTCAAACGCTCCGTCCATCATCCCCTTTTGGTTCACTTTGTTCACCCTAAGTTGGCAGGGTATGCTCAGACGTGAGTCCCTTGCTCACTCTGCCACTGGATACAAATTAGCCTGGCTGATGAGGATTATGAATCCGAAACCCGTCCCAGGATGCTTGTTTCCGGTCCAGGGAAGACATGGCTTGGCAGTTCGGGCTGGACTGTTCCCATGAGGCACAGGGTCAGACTGATTTGCATATGGCCATGTCTGAACTGGGGTGGCGGAGTGAGCTAAAGAATGGTGATGGATTAAACCCAGATCAGTTGACTGGGGGTGAGTGTTTGATTTGCTCAAACGCTCCGTCCATCATCCCCTTTTGTATCGCTTTGTTCGCCCTAAGTTGGCAGGGTATGCTCAGACGTGAGTCCCTTGCTCACTCTGCCACTGGATTCAAGATAGCCTGGCTGATGAGGATTATGAATCCGAAACCGGTCCCAGGATGCTTGTTTCCGGGCCAGGGAAGACATGGCTTGGCAGTTCGGGCTGGACTGTTCCCATGAGGCACAGGGTCAGACTGATTTGCATATGGCCATGTCTGAACTGGGGTGGCGGAGTGAGCTAAAGAATGGTGATGGATTAAACCCAGATCAGTTGACTGGGGGTGAGTGTTTGATTTGCTCAAACGCTCTGTCCATCATCCCCTTTTGTATCGCTTTGTTCGCCCTAAGTTGACAGGGTATGCTCAGATGTGAGTCCCTTGCTCACTCTGCCACTGGATTCAAGATAGCCTGGCTGATGAGGATTAGGAATCCGAAACCGGTCCCAGGATGCTTGTTTCCGGTCCAGGGAAGACATGCCTTGGCAGTTTGGGCTAGACTGTTCCCATGAGGCACAGGGTCAGACTGATTTGCAAATGGCCATGTCTGAACTGGGGTGGCGGAGTGAGCTAAAGAATGGTGATGGATTAAACCCAGATCAGTTGACTGTGGGTGAGTGTTTGATTTGCTCAAACGCTCCGTCCATCATCCCCTTTTGGTTCGCTTTGTTCGCCCTAAGTTGGCATTGTATGCTCAGACGTGAGTCCCTTGCTCACTCTGCCACTGGATTCAAGATAGCCTGGCTGATGAGGATTATGAATCCGAAACCGGTCCCAGGATGCTTGTTTCCGGTCCAGGGAAGACTTGGCTTGGCAGTTCGGGCTGGACTGTTCCCATGAGGCACAGGGTCAGACTGATTTGCATATGGCCACGTCTGAACTGGGGTGGCGGAGTGAGCTAAAGTATGGTGATGGATTAAACCCAGATCAGTTGACTGGGGGTGAGTGTTTGATGTGCTCAAACGCTCCGTCCATCATCCCCTTTTGTATCGCTTTGTTCGCCCTAAATTGGCAGGGTATGCTCAGACGTGAGTCCCTTGCTCACTCTGCCACTGGATTCAAGATAGCCTGGCTGATGAGGATTAGGAATCCGAAACCGGTCCCAGGATGCTTGTTTCCGGTCCAGGGAAGACATGGCTTGGCAGTTCGGGCTAGACTGTTCCCATGAGGCACAGGGTCAGACTGATTTGCATATGGCCATGTCTGAACTGGGGTGGCAGAGTGAGCTAAGGAATGGTGATGGATTAAACCCAGATCAGTTGACTGGGGGTGAGTGTTTGATTTGCTCAAACGCTCCGTCCATCATCCCCTTTTGGTTCGCTTTGTTCGCCCTAAGTTGGCAGGGTATGCTCAGACGTGAGTCGCTTGCTCACTCTGCCACTGGATTCAAGATAGCCTGGCTTATAAGGATTATGAATCCGAAACCGGTCCCAGGATGCTTGTTTTCGGTCCAGGGAAGACATGGCTTGGCAGTTCGGGCTGGACTGTTCCCATGAGGCACAGGGTCAGACTGATTTGCATATGGCCATGTCTCAACTAGGGTGGCGGAGTGAGCTAAAGAATGGTGATGGATTAAACCCAGATCAGTTGACTGGGGGTGAGTGTTTGATTTGCTCAAACGCTCCGTCCATCATCCCCTTTTGTATCGCTTTGTTCGCCCTAAGTTGGCAGGGTATGCTCAGACGTGAGTCGCTTGCTCACTCTGCCACTGGATTCAAGATAGCCTGGCTTATAAGGATTATGAATCCGAAACCGGTCCCAGGATGCTTGTTTTCGGTCCAGGGAAGACATGGCTTGGCAGTTCGGGCTGGACTGTTCCCATGAGGCACAGGTTCAGACTGATTTGCATATGGCCATGTCTCAACTAGGGTGGCGGAGTGAGCTAAAGAATGGTGATGGATTAAACCCAGATCAGTTGACTGGGGGTGAGTGTTTGATTTGCTCAAGCGTTCCGTCCATCATCCCGTTTTGTATCGCTTTGTTCGCCCTAAGTTGGCAGGGTATGCTCAGACGTGAGTCCCTTGCTCACTCTGCCACTGGATTCAAGACAGCCTGGCTGATGAGGATTATGAATCCGAAACCGGTCCCAGGATGCTTGTTTCTGGTCCAGGGAAGACATGGCTTGGCAGTTCGGGCTGGACTGTTCCCATGAGGCACAGGGTCAGACTGATTTGCATATGGCCATGTCTGAACTGGGGTGGCGGAGTGAGCTAAAGAATGGTGATGGATTAAACCCAGATCAGTTGACAGGGGGTGAGTGTTTGATTTGCTCAAACGCTCCGTCCATCATCCCCTTTTGTATCGCTTTGTTCGCCCTAAGTTGGCAGGGTATGCTCAGACGTGAGTCCCTTGCTCACTCTGCCACTGGATTCAAGATAGCCTGGCTGATGAGGATTATGAATCCGAAACCGGTCCCAGGATGCTTGTTTCCGGTCCAGGGAAAACATGGCTTCGCAGTTCGGGCTGGACTGTTCCTATGAGGCACAAGGTCAGACTGATTTGCATATGGCCATGTCTGAACTGGGGTGGCGGAGTGAGCTAAGGAATGGTGATGGATTAAACCCAGATCAGTTCACTGGGGGTGAGTGTTTGATTTGCTCAAACGCTCCGTCCATCATCCCCTTTTGTATCGCTTTGTTCGCCCTAAGTTGGTAGGGTATGCTCAGACTTGAGTCCCTTGCTCACTCTGCCACTGGATTCAAGATAGCCTGGCTGATGAGGATTATGAATCCGAAACCGGTCCCAGGATGCTTGTTTCCGGTCCAGGGAAGACATGGCTTGGCAGTTCGGGCTGGACTGTTCCCATGAGGCACAGGGTCAGACTGATTTGCATATGGCCATGTCTGAACTGGGGTGGCGGAGTGAGCTAAAGAATGGTGATGGATTAAACCCAGATCAGTTGACTGGGGGTGAGTGTTTGATTTGCTCAAACGCTCCGTCCATCATCCCCTTTTGTATCGCTTTGTTCGCCCTAAGTTGGCAGGGTATGCTCAGACGTGAATCCCTTGCTCACTCTGCCACTGGATTCAAGATAGCCTGGCTGATGAGAAATATGAATCCGAAACCGCTCCCAGGATGCTTGTTTCCGGTCCAGGGAAGACATGGCTTGGCAGTTCGGGCTGGACTGTTCCCATGAGGCACAGGGTCAGACTGATTTGCATATGGCCATGTCTGAACTGGGGTGGCGGAGTGAGCTAAAGAATGGTGATGGATTAAACCCACATCAGTTGAATGGGGGTGAGAGTTTGATTTGCTCAAACGCTCCGTCCATCATCCCCTTTTGTATTGCTTTGTTCGCCCTAAGTTGGCAGGGTATGCTCAGACGTGAGTCCCTTGCTCACTCTGCCACTGGATTCAAGATAGCCTGGCTGATGAGGATTATGAATCCGAAACCGGTACCAGGATGCTTGTTTCCGGTCCAGGGAAGACATGGCTTGGCAGTTCGGGCTGCACTGTTCCCATGAGGCACAGGGTCAGACTGATTTCCATATGGCCATGTCTGAACTGGGGTGGCGGAGTGAACTAAAGAATGGTGATGGATTAAACGCAGATCAGTTGACTGGGGGTGAGTGTTTGATTTGCTCAAACGCTCCGTCCATCATCCCCTTTTGTATCGCTTTGTTCGCCCTAAGTTGACAGGGTATGCTCAGATGTGAGTCCCTTGCTCACTCTGCCACTGGATTCAAGATAGCCTGGCTGATGAGGATTAGGAATCCGAAAGCGGTCCCAGGATGCTTGTTTCCGGTCCAGGGAAGACATGGCTTGGCAGTTCGGGCTAGACTGTTCCCATGAGGCACAGGGTCAGACTGATTTGCAAATGGCCATGTCTGAACTGGGGTGGTGGAGTGAGCTAAAGAATGGTGATGGATTAAACCCAGATCAGTTGACTGGGGGTGAGTGTTTGATTTGCTCAAACGCTCCGTCCATCATCCCCTTTTGTATCGCTTTGTTCGCCCTAAATTGGCAGGGTATGCTCAGACGTGAGTCCCTTGCTCACTCTGCCACTGGATTCAAGATAGCCTGGCTGATGAGGATTAGGAATCCGAAACCGGTCCCAGGATGCTTGTTTCCGGGCCAGGGAAGACTTGGCTTGGCAGTTCGGGCTGGACTGTTCCCATGAGGCACAGGGTCAGACTGATTTGCATATGGCCACGTCTGAACTGGGGTGGCGGAGTGAGCTAAAGAATGGTGATGGATTAAACCCAGATCAGTTGACTGGGGGTGAGTGTTTGATGTGATCAAACGCTCCGTCCATCATCCCCTTTTGTATCGCTTTGTTCGCCCTAAGTTGGCAGGGTATGCTCAGACGTGAGTCCCTTGCTCACTCTGCCACTGGATTCAAGATAGCCTGGCTGATGAGGATTAGGAATCCGAAACCGGTCCCAGGATGATTGTTTCCGGTCCAGGGAAGACATGGCTTGGCAGTTCGGGCTAGACTGTTCCCATGAGGCACAGGGTCAGACTGATTTGCATATGGCCATGTCTGAACTGGGGTGGCGGAGTGAGCTAAAGAATGGTGATGGATTAAACCCAGATCAGTTGACTTGGAGTGAGTGTTTGATTTGCTCAAACGCTCCGTCCATCATCCCCTTTTGGTTCGCTTTGTTCGCCCTAAGTTGGCATTGTATGCTCAGACGTGAGTCCCTTGCTTACTCTGCCACTGGATTCAAGATAGCCTGGCTGATGAGGATTATGAATCCGAAACCGGTCCCAGGATGCTTGTTTCCGGTCCAGGGAAGACTTGGCTTGGCAGTTCGGGCTGGACTGTTCCCATGAGGCACAGGGTCAGACTGATTTGCATATGGCCATGTCTGAACTGGGGTGGTGGAGTGAGCTAAAGAATGGTGTTGGATTAAACCCAGATCAGTTGACTGGGGGTGAGTGTTTGATGTGCTCAAACGCTCCATCCATCATCCCCTTTTGTATCGCTTTGTTCGCCCTAAGTTGGCAGGGTATGCTCAGACGTGAGTCCCTTGCTCACTCTGCCACTGGATTCAAGATAGCCTGGCTGATGAGGATTATGAATCCGAAACCGGTCCCAGGATGCTTGTTTCCGGTCCAGGGAAGACTTGGCTTGGCAGTTCGGGCTGCACTGTTCCCATGAGGCACAGGGTCAGACTGATTTGCATATGGCCATGTCTGAACTGGAGTGGCGGAGTAAGCTAAAGAATGGTGATGGATTAAACCCAGATCAGTTGACTGGGGGTGAGTGTTTGATGTGCTCAATCGCTCCGTCCATCATCCCCTTTTGTATCGCTTTGTTCGCCCTAAGTTGGCAGGGTATGCTCAGACGTGAGCCCCTTGCTCACTCTGCCACTGGATTCAAGATAGCCTGGCTGATGAGGATTATGAATCCGAAACCGGTCCCAGGATGCTTGTTTCCGGGCCAAGGGAAGACATGGCTTGGCAGTTCGGGCTGGACTGTTCCCATGAGGCACAGGGTCAGACTGATTTGCATATGGCCATGTCTGAACTGGGGTGGCGGATTGAGCTAAAGAATGGTGATGGATTAAACCCAGATCAGTTGACTGGGGGTGAGTGTTTGATTTTCTCAAACGCTCCGTCCATCATCCCCTTTTGGTTCACTTTGTTCACCCTAAGTTGGCAGGGTATGCTCAGACGTGAGTCCCTTGCTCACTCTGCCACTGGATACAAATTAGCCTGGCTGATGAGGATTATGAATCCGAAACCCGTCCCAGGATGCTTGTTTCCGGTCCAGGGAAGACATGGCTTGGCAGTTCGGGCTGGACTGTTCCCATGAGGCACAGGGTCAGACTGATTTGCATATGGCCATGTCTGAACTGGGGTGGCGGAGTGAGCTAAAGAATGGTGATGGATTAAACCCAGATCAGTTGACTGGGGGTGAGTGTTTGATTTGCTCAAACGCTCCGTCCATCATCCCCTTTTGTATTGCTTTGTTCGCCCTAAGTTGGCAGGGTATGCTCAGACGTGAGTCCCTTGCTCACTCTGCCACTGGATTCAAGATAGCCTGGCTGATGAGGATTATGAATCCGAAACCGGTCCCAGGATGCTTGTTTCCGGTCCAGGGAAGACATGGCTTGGCAGTTCGGGCTGGACTGTTCCCATGAGGCACAGGGTCAGACTGATTTGCATATGGCCATGTCTGAACTGGGGTGGCGGAGTGAGATAAAGAATGGTGATGGATTAAACCCAGATCAGTTGACTGGGGGTGAGTGTTTGATTTGCTCAAACGCTCTGTCCATCATCCCCTTTTGTATCGCTTTGTTCGCCCTAAGTTGACAGGGTATGCTCAGATGTGAGTCCCTTGCTCACTCTGCCACTGGATTCAAGATAGCCTGGCTGATGAGGATTAGGAATCCGAAACCGGTCCCAGGATGCTTGTTTCCGGTCCAGGGAAGACATGGCTTGGCAGTTCGGGCTGGACTGTTCCCATGAGGCACAGGGTCAGACTGATTTGCATATGGCCATGTCTGAACTGGGGTGGCGGAGTGAGATAAAGAATGGTGATGGATTAAACCCAGATCAGTTGACTGGGGGTGAGTGTTTGATTTGCTCAAACGCTCCGTCCATCATCCCCTTTTGTATCGCTTTGTTCGCCCTAAGTTGGCAGGGTATGCTCAGACGTGAGTCGCTTGCTCACTCTGCCACTGGATTCAAGATAGCCTGGCTTATAAGGATTATGAATCCGAAACCGGTCCCAGGATGCTTGTTTTCGGTCCAGGGAAGACATGGCTTGGCAGTTCGGGCTGGACTGTTCCCATGAGGCACAGGTTCAGACTGATTTGCATATGGCCATGTCTCAACTAGGGTGGCGGAGTGAGCTAAAGAATGGTGATGGATTAAACCCAGATCAGTTGACTGGGGGTGAGTGTTTGATTTGCTCAAGCGTTCCGTCCATCATCCCGTTTTGTATCGCTTTGTTCGCCCTAAGTTGGCAGGGTATGCTCAGACGTGAGTCCCTTGCTCACTCTGCCACTGGATTCAAGACAGCCTGGCTGATGAGGATTATGAATCCGAAACCGGTCCCAGGATGCTTGTTTCTGGTCCAGGGAAGACATGGCTTGGCAGTTCGGGCTGGACTGTTCCCATGAGGCACAGGGTCAGACTGATTTGCATATGGCCATGTCTGAACTGGGGTGGCGGAGTGAGCTAAAGAATGGTGATGGATTAAACCCAGATCAGTTGACAGGGGGTGAGTGTTTGATTTGCTCAAACGCTCCGTCCATCATCCCCTTTTGTATCGCTTTGTTCGCCCTAAGTTGGCAGGGTATGCTCAGACGTGAGTCCCTTGCTCACTCTGCCACTGGATTCAAGATAGCCTGGCTGATGAGGATTATGAATCCGAAACCGGTCCCAGGATGCTTGTTTCCGGTCCAGGGAAAACATGGCTTCGCAGTTCGGGCTGGACTGTTCCTATGAGGCACAAGGTCAGACTGATTTGCATATGGCCATGTCTGAACTGGGGTGGCGGAGTGAGCTAAGGAATGGTGATGGATTAAACCCAGATCAGTTCACTGGGGGTGAGTGTTTGATTTGCTCAAACGCTCCGTCCATCATCCCCTTTTGTATCGCTTTGTTCGCCCTAAGTTGGTAGGGTATGCTCAGACTTGAGTCCCTTGCTCACTCCGCCACTGGATTCAAGATAGCCTGGCTGATGAGGATTATGAATCCGAAACCGGTCCCAGGATGCTTGTTTCCGGTCCAGGGAAGACATGGCTTGGCAGTTCGGGCTGGACTGTTCCCATGAGGCACAGGGTCAGACTGATTTGCATATGGCCATGTCTGAACTGGGGTGGCGGAGTGAGCTAAAGAATGGTGATGGATTAAACCCAGATCAGTTGACTGGGGGTGAGTGTTTGATTTGCTCAAACGCTCCGTCCATCATCCCCTTTTGTATCGCTTTGTTCGCCCTAAGTTGGCAGGGTATGCTCAGACGTGAATCCCTTGCTCACTCTGCCACTGGATTCAAGATAGCCTGGCTGATGAGAAATATGAATCCGAAACCGCTCCCAGGATGCTTGTTTCCGGTCCAGGGAAGACATGGCTTGGCAGTTCGGGCTGGACTGTTCCCATGAGGCACAGGGTCAGACTGATTTGCATATGGCCATGTCTGAACTGGGGTGGCGGAGTGAGCTAAAGAATGGTGATGGATTAAACCCACATCAGTTGAATGGGGGTGAGAGTTTGATTTGCTCAAACGCTCCGTCCATCATCCCCTTTTGTATTGCTTTGTTCGCCCTAAGTTGGCAGGGTATGCTCAGACGTGAGTCCCTTGCTCACTCTGCCACTGGATTCAAGATAGCCTGGCTGATGAGGATTATGAATCCGAAACCGGTACCAGGATGCTTGTTTCCGGTCCAGGGAAGACATGGCTTGGCAGTTCGGGCTGCACTGTTCCCATGAGGCACAGGGTCAGACTGATTTCCATATGGCCATGTCTGAACTGGGGTGGCGGAGTGAACTAAAGAATGGTGATGGATTAAACGCAGATCAGTTGACTGGGGGTGAGTGTTTGATTTGCTCAAACGCTCCGTCCATCATCCCCTTTTGTATCGCTTTGTTCGCCCTAAGTTGACAGGGTATGCTCAGATGTGAGTCCCTTGCTCACTCTGCCACTGGATTCAAGATAGCCTGGCTGATGAGGATTAGGAATCCGAAAGCGGTCCCAGGATGCTTGTTTCCGGTCCAGGGAAGACATGGCTTGGCAGTTCGGGCTAGACTGTTCCCATGAGGCACAGGGTCAGACTGATTTGCAAATGGCCATGTCTGAACTGGGGTGGTGGAGTGAGCTAAAGAATGGTGATGGATTAAACCCAGATCAGTTGACTGGGGGTGAGTGTTTGATTTGCTCAAACGCTCCGTCCATCATCCCCTTTTGTATCGCTTTGTTCGCCCTAAATTGGCAGGGTATGCTCAGACGTGAGTCCCTTGCTCACTCTGCCACTGGATTCAAGATAGCCTGGCTGATGAGGATTAGGAATCCGAAACCGGTCCCAGGATGCTTGTTTCCGGGCCAGGGAAGACTTGGCTTGGCAGTTCGGGCTGGACTGTTCCCATGAGGCACAGGGTCAGACTGATTTGCATATGGCCACGTCTGAACTGGGGTGGCGGAGTGAGCTAAAGAATGGTGATGGATTAAACCCAGATCAGTTGACTGGGGGTGAGTGTTTGATGTGATCAAACGCTCCGTCCATCATCCCCTTTTGTATCGCTTTGTTCGCCCTAAGTTGGCAGGGTATGCTCAGACGTGAGTCCCTTGCTCACTCTGCCACTGGATTCAAGATAGCCTGGCTGATGAGGATTAGGAATCCGAAACCGGTCCCAGGATGATTGTTTCCGGTCCAGGGAAGACATGGCTTGGCAGTTCGGGCTAGACTGTTCCCATGAGGCACAGGGTCAGACTGATTTGCATATGGCCATGTCTGAACTGGGGTGGCGGAGTGAGCTAAAGAATGGTGATGGATTAAACCCAGATCAGTTGACTTGGAGTGAGTGTTTGATTTGCTCAAACGCTCCGTCCATCATCCCCTTTTGGTTCGCTTTGTTCGCCCTAAGTTGGCATTGTATGCTCAGACGTGAGTCCCTTGCTTACTCTGCCACTGGATTCAAGATAGCCTGGCTGATGAGGATTATGAATCCGAAACCGGTCCCAGGATGCTTGTTTCCGGTCCAGGGAAGACTTGGCTTGGCAGTTCGGGCTGGACTGTTCCCATGAGGCACAGGGTCAGACTGATTTGCATATGGCCATGTCTGAACTGGGGTGGTGGAGTGAGCTAAAGAATGGTGTTGGATTAAACCCAGATCAGTTGACTGGGGGTGAGTGTTTGATGTGCTCAAACGCTCCATCCATCATCCCCTTTTGTATCGCTTTGTTCGCCCTAAGTTGGCAGGGTATGCTCAGACGTGAGTCCCTTGCTCACTCTGCCACTGGATTCAAGATAGCCTGGCTGATGAGGATTATGAATCCGAAACCGGTCCCAGGATGCTTGTTTCCGGTCCAGGGAAGACTTGGCTTGGCAGTTCGGGCTGCACTGTTCCCATGAGGCACAGGGTCAGACTGATTTGCATATGGCCATGTCTGAACTGGAGTGGCGGAGTAAGCTAAAGAATGGTGATGGATTAAACCCAGATCAGTTGACTGGGGGTGAGTGTTTGATGTGCTCAATCGCTCCGTCCATCATCCCCTTTTGTATCGCTTTGTTCGCCCTAAGTTGGCAGGGTATGCTCAGACGTGAGCCCCTTGCTCACTCTGCCACTGGATTCAAGATAGCCTGGCTGATGAGGATTATGAATCCGAAACCGGTCCCAGGATGCTTGTTTCCGGGCCAAGGGAAGACATGGCTTGGCAGTTCGGGCTGGACTGTTCCCATGAGGCACAGGGTCAGACTGATTTGCATATGGCCATGTCTGAACTGGGGTGGCGGATTGAGCTAAAGAATGGTGATGGATTAAACCCAGATCAGTTGACTGGGGGTGAGTGTTTGATTTTCTCAAACGCTCCGTCCATCATCCCCTTTTGGTTCACTTTGTTCACCCTAAGTTGGCAGGGTATGCTCAGACGTGAGTCCCTTGCTCACTCTGCCACTGGATACAAATTAGCCTGGCTGATGAGGATTATGAATCCGAAACCCGTCCCAGGATGCTTGTTTCCGGTCCAGGGAAGACATGGCTTGGCAGTTCGGGCTGGACTGTTCCCATGAGGCACAGGGTCAGACTGATTTGCATATGGCCATGTCTGAACTGGGGTGGCGGAGTGAGCTAAAGAATGGTGATGGATTAAACCCAGATCAGTTGACTGGGGGTGAGTGTTTGATTTGCTCAAACGCTCCGTCCATCATCCCCTTTTGTATTGCTTTGTTCGCCCTAAGTTGGCAGGGTATGCTCAGACGTGAGTCCCTTGCTCACTCTGCCACTGGATTCAAGATAGCCTGGCTGATGAGGATTATGAATCCGAAACCGGTCCCAGGATGCTTGTTTCCGGTCCAGGGAAGACATGGCTTGGCAGTTCGGGCTGGACTGTTCCCATGAGGCACAGGGTCAGACTGATTTGCATATGGCCATGTCTGAACTGGGGTGGCGGAGTGAGATAAAGAATGGTGATGGATTAAACCCAGATCAGTTGACTGGGGGTGAGTGTTTGATTTGCTCAAACGCTCTGTCCATCATCCCCTTTTGTATCGCTTTGTTCGCCCTAAGTTGACAGGGTATGCTCAGATGTGAGTCCCTTGCTCACTCTGCCACTGGATTCAAGATAGCCTGGCTGATGAGGATTAGGAATCCGAAACCGGTCCCAGGATGCTTGTTTCCGGTCCAGGGAAGACATGCCTTGGCAATTTGGGCTAGACAGTTCCCATGAGGCACAGGGTCAGACTGATTTGCAAATGGCCATGTCTGAACTGGGGTGGCGGAGTGAGCTAAAGAATGGTGATGGATTAAACCCAGATCAGTTGACTGGGGGTGAGTGTTTGATTTGCTCAAACGCTCCGTCCATCATCCCCTTTTGGTTCGCTTTGTTCGCCCTAAGTTGGCATTGTATGCTCAGACGTGAGTCCCTTGCTCACTCTGCCACTGGATTCAAGATAGCCTGGCTGATGAGGATTATGAATCCGAAACCGGTCCCAGGATGCTTGTTTCCGGTCCAGGGAAGACTTGGCTTGGCAGTTCGGGCTGGACTGTTCCCATGAGGCACAGGGTCAGACTGATTTGCATATGGCCACGTCTGAACTGGGGTGGCGGAGTGAGCTAAAGTATGGTGATGGATTAAACCCAGATCAGTTGACTGGGGGTGAGTGTTTGATGTGCTCAAACGCTCCGTCCATCATCCCCTTTTGTATCGCTTTGTTCGCCCTAAATTGGCAGGGTATGCTCAGACGTGAGTCCCTTGCTCACTCTGCCACTGGATTCAAGATAGCCTGGCTGATGAGGATTAGGAATCCGAAACCGGTCCCAGGATGCTTGTTTCCGGTCCAGGGAAGACATGGCTTGGCAGTTCGGGCTAGACTGTTCCCATGAGGCACAGGGTCAGACTGATTTGCATATGGCCATGTCTGAACTGGGGTGGCGGAGTGAGCTAAAGAATGGTGTTGGATTAAACCCAGATCAGTTGACTGGGGGTGAGTGTTTGATGTGCTCAAACGCTCCGTCCATCATCCCCTTTTGGTTCGCTTTGTTTGCCCTAAGTCAGACGTGAGTCCCTTGCTCACTCTGCCACTGGATTCAAGATAGCCTGGCTGATGAGGATTATGAATCCGAAACCGGTCCCAGGATGCTTGTTTCCGGTCCAGGGAAGACTTGGCTTGGCAGTTCGGGCTGGACTGTTCCCATGAGGCACAGGGTCAGACTGATTTTCATATGGCCATGTCTGAACTGGGGTGGCGGAGTGAGCTAAAGAATGGTGTTGGATTAAACCCAGATCAGTTGACTGGGGGTGAGTGTTTGATGTGCTCAAACGCTCCATCCATCATCCCCTTTTGTATCGCTTTGTTCGCCGTAAATTGGCAGGGTATGCTCAGACGTGAGTCCCTTGCTCACTCTGCCACTGGATTCAAGATAGCCAGGCTGATGAGGAATATGAATCCGAAACCGGTCCCAGGATGCTTGTTTCCGGTCCAGGGAAGACATGGCTTGGCAGTTCGGGCTGGACTGTTCCCATGAGGCACAGGGTCAGACTGATTTGCATATGGCCATGTCTGAACTGGGGTGGCGGAGTGAGCTAAAGAATGGTGATGGATTAAACCCAGATCAGTTGACTTGGGGTGAGTGTTTGATTTGCTCAAACGCTCCGTCCATCATCCCCTTTTGTATTGCTTTGCTCGCCCTAAGTTGGCAGGGTATGCTCAGACGTGAGTCCCTTGCTCACTCTGCCACTGGATTCAAGATAGCCTGGCTGATGAGGATTATGAATCCGAAACCGGTCCCAGGATGCTTGTTTCCGGTCCAGGGAAGACATGGCTTGGCAGTTCGGTCTGGACTGTTCCCATGAGGCACAGGGTAAGACTGATTTGCATATGGCCATGTCTGAACTGGGGTGGCGGAGTGAGCTAAAGAATGGTGATGGATTAAACCCAGATCAGTTGACTGGGGGTGAGTGTTTGATTTGCTCAAACGCTCCGTCCATCATCCCCTTTTGTATCGCTTTGTTCGCCCTAAGTTGGCAGGGTATGCTCAGACGTGAGTCGCTTGCTCCATCTGCCACTGGATTCAAGATAGCCTGGCTTATAAGGATTATGAATCCGAAACCGGTCCCAGGATGCTTGTTTTCGGTCCAGGGAAGACATGGCTTGGCAGTTCGGGCTGGACTGTTCCCATGAGGCACAGGGTCAGACTGATTTGCATATGGCCATGTCTCAACTAGGGTGGCGGAGTGAGCTAAAGAATGGTGATGGATTAAACCCAGATCAGTTGACAGGGGGCGAGTGTTTGATTTGCTCAAGCGCTCCGTCCATCATCCCCTTTTGTATCGCTTTGTTCGCCCTAAGTTGGCAGGGTATGCTCAGACATGAGTCCCTTTCCCTTGCTCACTCTGCCACTGGATTCAAGATAGCCTGGCTGATGAGGATTATGAATCCGAAACCGGTCCCAGGATGCTTGTTTCCGGTCCAGGGAAAACATGGCTTCGCAGTTCGGGCTGGACTGTTCCCATGAGGCACAAGGTCAGACTGATTTGCATATGGCCATGTCTGAACTGGGGTGGCGGAGTGAGCTAAGGAATGGTGATGGATTAAACCCAGATCAGTTCACTGGGGGTGAGTGTTTGATTTGCTCAAACGCTCCGTCCATCATCCCCTTTTGTATCGCTTTGTTCGCCCTAAGTTGGTAGGGTATGCTCAGACTTGAGTCCCTTGCTCACTCTGCCACTGGATTCAAGATAGCCTGGCTGATGAGGATTATGAATCCGAAACCGGTCCCAGGATGCTTGTTTCCGGTCCAGGGAAGACATGGCTTGGCAGTTCGGGCTGGACTGTTCCCATGAGGCACAGGGTCAGACTGATTTGCATATGGCCATGTCTGAACTGGGGTGGCGGAGTGAGCTAAAGAATGGTGATGGATTAAACCCAGATCAGTTGACTGGGGGTGAGTGTTTGATTTGCTCAAACGCTCCGTCCATCATCCCCTTTTGTATCGCTTTGTTCGCCCTAAGTTGGCAGGGTATGCTCAGACGTGAATCCCTTGCTCACTCTGCCACTGGATTCAAGATAGCCTGGCTGATGAGAAATATGAATCCGAAACCGCTCCCAGGATGCTTGTTTCCGGTCCAGGGAAGACATGGCTTGGCAGTTCGGGCTGGACTGTTCCCATGAGGCACAGGGTCAGACTGATTTGCATATGGCCATGTCTGAACTGGGGTGGCGGATTGAGCTAAAGAATGGTGATGGATTAAACCCAGATCAGTTGACTGGGGGTGAGTGTTTGATTTTCTCAAAAGCTCCGTCCATCATCCCCTTTTGGTTCACTTTGTTCACCCTAAGTTGGCAGGGTATGCTCAGACGTGAGTCCCTTGCTCACTCTGCCACTGGATACAAATTAGCCTGGCTGATGAGGATTATGAATCCGAAACCGGTCCCAGGATGCTTGTTTCCGGTCCAGGGAAGACATGCCTTGGCAGTTTGGGCTAGACTGTTCCCATGAGGCACAGGGTCAGACTGATTTGCAAATGGCCATGTCTGAACTGGGGTGGCGGAGTGAGCTAAAGAATGGTGATGGATTAAACCCAGATCAGTTGACTGGGGGTGAGTGTTTGATTTGCTCAAACGCTCCGTCCATCATCCCCTTTTGGTTCGCTTTGTTCGCCCTAAGTTGGCATTGTATGCTCAGACGTGAGTCCCTTGCTCACTCTGCCACTGGATTCAAGATAGCCTGGCTGATGAGGATTATGAATCCGAAACCGGTCCCAGGATGCTTGTTTCCGGTCCAGGGAAGACTTGGCTTGGCAGTTCGGGCTGGACTGTTCCCATGAGGCACAGGGTCAGACTGATTTGCATATGGCCACGTCTGAACTGGGGTGGCGGAGTGAGCTAAAGTATGGTGATGGATTAAACCCAGATCAGTTGACTGGGGGTGAGTGTTTGATGTGCTCAAACGCTCCGTCCATCATCCCCTTTTGTATCGCTTTGTTCGCCCTAAATTGGCAGGGTATGCTCAGACGTGAGTCCCTTGCTCACTCTGCCACTGGATTCAAGATAGCCTGGCTGATGAGGATTAGGAATCCGAAACCGGTCCCAGGATGCTTGTTTCCGGTCCAGGGAAGACATGGCTTGGCAGTTCGGGCTAGACTGTTCCCATGAGGCACAGGGTCAGACTGATTTGCATATGGCCATGTCTGAACTGGGGTGGCGGAGTGAGCTAAAGAATGGTGTTGGATTAAACCCAGATCAGTTGACTGGGGGTGAGTGTTTGATATGCTCAAACGCTCCGTCCATCATCCCCTTTTGGTTCGCTTTGTTTGCCCTAAGTCAGACGTGAGTCCCTTGCTCACTCTGCCACTGGATTCAAGATAGCCTGGCTGATGAGGATTATGAATCCGAAACCGGTCCCAGGATGCTTGTTTCCGGTCCAGGGAAGACTTGGCTTGGCAGTTCGGGCTGGACTGTTCCCATGAGGCACAGGGTCAGACTGATTTTCAAATGGCCATGTCTGAACTGGGGTGGCGGAGTGAGTTAAAGAATGGTGTTGGATTAAACCCAGATCAGTTGACTGGGGGTGAGTGTTTGATGTGCTCAAACGCTCCATCCATCATCCCCTTTTGTATCGCTTTGTTCGCCCTAAATTGGCAGGGTATGCTCAGACGTGAGTCCCTTGCTCACTCTGCCACTGGATTCATGATAGCCAGGCTGATGAGGAATATGAATCCGAAACCGGTCCCAGGATGCTTGTTTCCGGTCCAGGGAAGACATGGCTTGGCAGTTCGGGCTGGACTGTTCCCATGAGGCACAGGGTCAGACTGATTTGCATATGGCCATGTCTGAACTGGGGTGGCGGAGTGAGCTAAAGAATGGTGATGGATTAAACCCAGATCAGTTGACTTGGGGTGAGTGTTTGATTTGCTCAAACGCTCCGTCCATCATCCCCTTTTGTATTGCTTTGCTCGCCCTAAGTTGGCAGGGTATGCTCAGACGTGAGTCCCTTGCTCACTCTGCCACTGGATTCAAGATAGCCTGGCTGATGAGGATTATGAATCCGAAACCGGTCCCAGGATGCTTGTTTCCGGTCCAGGGAAGACATGGCTTGGCAGTTCGGTCTGGACTGTTCCCATGAGGCACAGGGTAAGACTGATTTGCTTATGGCCATGTCTGAACTGGGGTGGCGGAGTGAGCTAAAGAATGGTGATGGATTAAACCCAGATCAGTTGACTGGGGGTGAGTGTTTGATTTGCTCAAACGCTCCGTCCATCATCCCCTTTTGTATCGCTTTGTTCGCCCTAAGTTGGCAGGGTATGCTCAGACATGAGTCGCTTGCTCACTCTGCCACTGGATTCAAGATAGCCTGGCTGATGAGGATTATGAATCCGAAACCGGTCCCAGGATGCTTGTTTCCGGTCCAGGGAAGACATGGCTTGGCAGTTCGGGCTGGACTGTTCCCATGAGGCACAGGGTCAGACTGATTTGCATATGGCCATGTCTCAACTAGGGTGGCGGAGTGAGCTAAAGAATGGTGATGGATTAAACCCAGATCAGTTGACTGGGGGTGAGTGTTTGATTTGCTCAAACGTTCCGTCCATCATCCCGTTTTGTATCGCTTTGTTCGCCCTAAGTTGGCAGGGTATGCTCAGACGTGAGTCCCTTGCTCACTCTGCCACTGGATTCAAGACAGCCTGGCTGATGAGGATTATGAATCCGAAACCGGTCCCAGGATGCTTGTTTCCGGTCCAGGGAAGACATGGCTTGGCAGTTCGGGCTGGACTGTTCCCATGAGGCACAGGCTCAGACTGATTTGCATATGGCCATGTCTGAACTGGGGTGGCGGAGTGAGCTAAAGAATGGTGATGGATTAAACCCAGATCAGTTGACAGGGGGTGAGTGTTTGATTTGCTCAAACGCTCCGTCCATCATCCCCTTTTGTATCGCTTTGTTCGCCCTAAGTTGGTAGGGTATGCTCAGACTTGAGTCCCTTGCTCACTCTGCCACTGGATTCAAGATAGCCTGGCTGATGAGGATTATGAATCTGAAACCGGTCCCAGGATGCTTGTTTCCGGTCCAGGGAAGACATGGCTTGGCAGTTCGGGCTGGACTGTTCCCATGAGGCACAGGGTCAGACTGATTTGCATATGGCCATGTCTGAACTGGGGTGGCGGAGTGAGCTAAAGAATGGTGATGGATTAAACCCAGATCAGTTGACTGGGGGTGAGTGTTTGATTTGCTCAAACGCTCCGTCCATCATCCCCTTTTGTATCGCTTTGTTCGCCCTAAGTTGGCAGGGTATGCTCAGACGTGAATCCCTTGCTCACTCTGCCACTGGATTCAAGATAGCCTGGCTGATGAGAAATATGAATCCGAAACCGCTCCCAGGATGCTTGTTTCCGGTCCAGGGAAGACATGGCTTGGCAGTTCGGGCTAGACTGTTCCCATGAGGCACAGGGTCAGACTGATTTGCATATGGCCATGTCTGAACTGGGGTGGCGGAGTGAGCTAAAGAATGGTGTTGGATTAAACCCAGATCAGTTGACTGGGGGTGAGTGTTTGATATGCTCAAACGCTCCGTCCATCATCCCCTTTTGGTTCGCTTTGTTTGCCCTAAGTCAGACGTGAGTCCCTTGCTCACTCTGCCACTGGATTCAAGATAGCCTGGCTGATGAGGATTATGAATCCGAAACCGGTCCCAGGATGCTTGTTTCCGGTCCAGGGAAGACTTGGCTTGGCAGTTCGGGCTGGACTGTTCCCATGAGGCACAGGGTCAGACTGATTTTCAAATGGCCATGTCTGAACTGGGGTGGCGGAGTGAGTTAAAGAATGGTGTTGGATTAAACCCAGATCAGTTGACTGGGGGTGAGTGTTTGATGTGCTCAAACGCTCCATCCATCATCCCCTTTTGTATCGCTTTGTTCGCCCTAAATTGGCAGGGTATGCTCAGACGTGAGTCCCTTGCTCACTCTGCCACTGGATTCATGATAGCCAGGCTGATGAGGAATATGAATCCGAAACCGGTCCCAGGATGCTTGTTTCCGGTCCAGGGAAGACATGGCTTGGCAGTTCGGGCTGGACTGTTCCCATGAGGCACAGGGTCAGACTGATTTGCATATGGCCATGTCTGAACTGGGGTGGCGGAGTGAGCTAAAGAATGGTGATGGATTAAACCCAGATCAGTTGACTTGGGGTGAGTGTTTGATTTGCTCAAACGCTCCGTCCATCATCCCCTTTTGTATTGCTTTGCTCGCCCTAAGTTGGCAGGGTATGCTCAGACGTGAGTCCCTTGCTCACTCTGCCACTGGATTCAAGATAGCCTGGCTGATGAGGATTATGAATCCGAAACCGGTCCCAGGATGCTTGTTTCCGGTCCAGGGAAGACATGGCTTGGCAGTTCGGTCTGGACTGTTCCCATGAGGCACAGGGTAAGACTGATTTGCTTATGGCCATGTCTGAACTGGGGTGGCGGAGTGAGCTAAAGAATGGTGATGGATTAAACCCAGATCAGTTGACTGGGGGTGAGTGTTTGATTTGCTCAAACGCTCCGTCCATCATCCCCTTTTGTATCGCTTTGTTCGCCCTAAGTTGGCAGGGTATGCTCAGACATGAGTCGCTTGCTCACTCTGCCACTGGATTCAAGATAGCCTGGCTGATGAGGATTATGAATCCGAAACCGGTCCCAGGATGCTTGTTTCCGGTCCAGGGAAGACATGGCTTGGCAGTTCGGGCTGGACTGTTCCCATGAGGCACAGGGTCAGACTGATTTGCATATGGCCATGTCTCAACTAGGGTGGCGGAGTGAGCTAAAGAATGGTGATGGATTAAACCCAGATCAGTTGACTGGGGGTGAGTGTTTGATTTGCTCAAACGTTCCATCCATCATCCCGTTTTGTATCGCTTTGTTCGCCCTAAGTTGGCAGGGTATGCTCAGACGTGAGTCCCTTGCTCACTCTGCCACTGGATTCAAGACAGCCTGGCTGATGAGGATTATGAATCCGAAACCGGTCCCAGGATGCTTGTTTCCGGTCCAGGGAAGACATGGCTTGGCAGTTCGGGCTGGACTGTTCCCATGAGGCACAGGCTCAGACTGATTTGCATATGGCCATGTCTGAACTGGGGTGGCGGAGTGAGCTAAAGAATGGTGATGGATTAAACCCAGATCAGTTGACAGGGGGTGAGTGTTTGATTTGCTCAAACGCTCCGTCCATCATCCCCTTTTGTATCGCTTTGTTCGCCCTAAGTTGGTAGGGTATGCTCAGACTTGAGTCCCTTGCTCACTCTGCCACTGGATTCAAGATAGCCTGGCTGATGAGGATTATGAATCTGAAACCGGTCCCAGGATGCTTGTTTCCGGTCCAGGGAAGACATGGCTTGGCAGTTCGGGCTGGACTGTTCCCATGAGGCACAGGGTCAGACTGATTTGCATATGGCCATGTCTGAACTGGGGTGGCGGAGTGAGCTAAAGAATGGTGATGGATTAAACCCAGATCAGTTGACTGGGGGTGAGTGTTTGATTTGCTCAAACGCTCCGTCCATCATCCCCTTTTGTATCGCTTTGTTCGCCCTAAGTTGGCAGGGTATGCTCAGACGTGAATCCCTTGCTCACTCTGCCACTGGATTCAAGATAGCCTGGCTGATGAGAAATATGAATCCGAAACCGCTCCCAGGATGCTTGTTTCCGGTCCAGGGAAGACATGGCTTGGCAGTTCGGGCTGGACTGTTCCCATGAGGCACAGGGTCAGACTGATTTGCATATGGCCATATCTGAACTGGGGTGGCGGAGTGAGCTAAAGAATGGTGATGGATTAAACCCACATCAGTTGAATGGGGGTGAGAGTTTGATTTGCTCAAACGCTCCGTCCATCATCCCCTTTTGTATTGCTTTGTTCGCCCTAAGTTGGCAGGGTATGCTCAGACGTGAGTCCCTTGCTCACTCTGCCACTGGATTCAAGATAGCCTGGCTGATGAGGATTATGAATCCGAAACCGGTCCCAGGATGCTTGTTTCCGGTCCAGGGAAGACATGGCTTGGCAGTTCGGGCTGGACTGTTCCCATGAGGCACAGGGTCAGACTGATTTCCATATGGCCATGTCTGAACTGGGGTGGCGGAGTGAATTAAAGAATGGTGATGGATTAAACCCAGATCAGTTGACTGGGGGTGAGTGTTTGATTTGCTCAAACGCTCCGTCCATCATCCCCTTTTGTATCGCTTTGTTCGCCCTAAATTGACAGGGTATGCTCAGATGTGAGTCCCTTGCTCACTCTGCCACTGGATTCAAGATAGCCTGGCTGATGAGGATTAGGAATCCGAAAGCGGTCCCAGGATGGTTGTTTCCGGTCCAGGGAAGACATGGCTTGGCAGTTCGGGCTAGACTGTTCCCATGAGGCACAGGGTCAGACTGATTTGCAAATGGCCATGTCTGAACTGGGGTGGTGGAGTGAGCTAAAGAATGGTGATGGATTAAACCCAGATCAGTTGACTGGGGGTGAGTGTTTGATTTGCTCAAACGCTCCGTCCATCATCCCCTTTTGTATCGCTTTGTTCGCCCTAAATTGGCAGGGTATGCTCAGACGTGAGTCCCTTGCTCACTCTGCCACTGGATTCAAGATAGCCTGGCTGATGAGGATTAGGAATCCGAAACCGGTCCCAGGATGCTTGTTTCCGGTCCAGGGAAGACATGGCTTGGCAGTTCGGGCTAGACTGTTCCCATGAGGCACAGGGTCAGACTGATTTGCATATGGCCATGTCTGAACTGGGGTGGCAGAGTGAGCTAAGGAATGGTGATGGATTAAACCCAGATCAGTTGACTGGGGGTGAGTGTTTGATTTGCTCAAACGCTCCGTCCATCATCCCCTTTTGGTTCGCTTTGTTTGCCCTAAGTCAGACGTGAGTCCCTTGCTCACTCTGCCACTGGATTCAAGATAGCCTGGCTGATGAGGATTATGAATCCGAAACCGGTCCCAGGATGCTTGTTTCCGGTCCAGGGAAGACTTGGCTTGGCAGTTCGGGCTGGACTGTTCCCATGAGGCACAGGGTCAGACTGATTTTCATATGGCCATGTCTGAACTGGGGTGGCGGAGTGAGCTAAAGAATGGTGATGGATTAAACCCAGATCAGTTGACTTGGGGTGAGTGTTTGATTTGCTCAAACGCTCCGTCCATCATCCCCTTTTGTATTGCTTTGCTCGCCCTAAGTTGGCAGGGTATGCTCAGACGTGAGTCCCTTGCTCACTCTGCCACTGGATTCAAGATAGCCTGGCTGATGAGGATTATGTATCCGAAACCGGTCCCAGGATGCTTGTTTCCGGTCCAGGGAAGACATGGCTTGGCAGTTCGGTCTGGACTGTTCCCATGAGGCACAGGGTCAGACTGATTTGCATATGGCCATGTCTGAACTGGGGTGGCGGAGTGAGCTAAAGAATGGTGATGGATTAAACCCAGATCAGTTGACTGGGGGTGAGTGTTTGATTTGCTCAAACGCTCCGTCCATCATCCCCTTTTGTATCGCTTTGTTCGCCCTAAGTTGGCAGGGTATGCTCAGACGTGAGTCGCTTGCTCACTCTGCCACTGGATTCAAGATAGCCTGGCTTATAAGGATTATGAATCCGAAACCGGTCCCAGGATGCTTGTTTTCGGTCCAGGGAAGACATGGCTTGGCAGTTCGGGCTGGACTGTTCCCATGAGGCACAGGGTCAGACTGATTTGCATATGGCCATGTCTCAACTAGGGTGGCGGAGTGAGCTAAAGAATGGTGATGGATTAAACCCAGATCAGTTGACTGGGGGTGAGTGTTTGATTTGCTCAAACGTTCCGTCCATCATCCCGTTTTGTATCGCTTTGTTCGCCCTAAGTTGGCAGGGTATGCTCAGACGTGAGTCCCTTGCTCACTCTGCCACTGGATTCAAGACAGCCTGGCTGATAAGGATTATGAATCCGAAACCGGTCCGAGGATGCTTGTTTCCGGTCCAGGGAAAACATGGCTTCGCAGTTCGGGCTGGACTGTTCCCATGAGGCACAAGGTCAGACTGATTTGCATATGGCCATGTCTGAACTGGGGTGGCGGAGTGAGCTAAGGAATGGTGATGGATTAAACCCAGATCAGTTCACTGGGGGTGAGTGTTTGATTTGCTCAAACGCTCCGTCCATCATCCCCTTTTGTATCGCTTTGTTCGCCCTAAGTTGGTAGGGTATGCTCAGACTTGAGTCCCTTGCTCACTCTGCCACTGGATTCAAGATAGCCTGGCTGATGAGGATTATGAATCCGAAACCGGTCCCAGGATGCTTGTTTCCGGTCCAGGGAAGACATGGCTTGGCAGTTCGGGCTGGACTGTTCCCATGAGGCACAGGGTCAGACTGATTTGCATATGGCCATGTCTGAACTGGGGTGGCGGAGTGAGCTAAAGAATGGTGATGGATTAAACCCAGATCAGTTGACTGGGGGTGAGTGTTTGATTTGCTCAAACGCTCCGTCCATCATCCCCTTTTGTATCGCTTTGTTCGCCCTAAGTTGGCAGGGTATGCTCAGACGTGAATCCCTTGCTCACTCTGCCACTGGATTCAAGATAGCCTGGCTGATGAGAAATATGAATCCGAAACCGCTCCCAGGATGCTTGTTTCCGGTCCAGGGAAGACATGGCTTGGCAGTTCGGGCTGGACTGTTCCCATGAGGCACAGGGTCAGACTGATTTGCATATGGCCATGTCTGAACTGGGGTGGCGGAGTGAGCTAAAGAATGGTGATGGATTAAACCCACATCAGTTGAATGGGGGTGAGAGTTTGATTTGCTCAAACGCTCCGTCCATCATCCCCTTTTGTATTGCTTTGTTCGCCCTAAGTTGGCAGGGTATGCTCAGACGTGAGTCCCTTGCTCACTCTGCCACTGGATTCAAGATAGCCTGGCTGATGAGGATTATGAATCCGAAACCGGTCCCAGGATGCTTGTTTCTGGTCCAGGGAAGACATGGCTTGGCAGTTCGGGCTGGACTGTTCCCATGAGGCACAGGGTCAGACTGATTTCCATATGGCCATGTCTGAACTGGGGTGGCGGAGTGAACTAAAGAATGGTGATGGATTAAACCCAGATCAGTTGACTGGGGGTGAGTGTTTGATTTGCTCAAACGCTCCGTCCATCATCCCCTTTTGTATCGCTTTGTTCGCCCTAAGTTGACAGGGTATGCTCAGATGTGAGTCCCTTGCTCACTCTGCCACTGGATTCAAGATAGCCTGGCTGATGAGGATTAGGAATCCGAAAGCGGTCCCAGGATGCTTGTTTCCGGTCCAGGGAAGACATGGCTTGGCAGTTCGGGCTAGACTGTTCCCATGAGGCACAGGGTCAGACTGATTTGCAAATGGCCATGTCTGAACTGGGGTGGTGGAGTGAGCTAAAGAATGGTGATGGATTAAACCCAGATCAGTTGACTGGGGGTGAGTGTTTGATTTGCTCAAACGCTCCGTCCATCATCCCCTTTTGGTTCGCTTTGTTCGCCCTAAGTTGGCATTGTATGCTCAGACGTGAGTCCCTTGCTCACTCTGCCACTGGATTCAAGATAGCCTGGCTGATGAGGATTATGAATCCGAAACCGGTCCCAGGATGCTTGTTTCCGGTCCAGGGAAGACTTGGCTTGGCAGTCCGGGCTGGACTGTTCCCATGAGGCACAGGGTCAGACTGATTTGCATATGGCCACGTCTGAACTGGGGTGGCGGAGTGAGCTAAAGAATGGTGATGGATTAAACCCAGATCAGTTGACTGGGGGTGAGTGTTTGATGTGCTCAAACGCTCCGTCCATCATCCCCTTTTGTATCGCTTTGTTCGCCCTAAGTTGGCAGGGTATGCTCAGACGTGAGTCCCTTGCTCACTCTGCCACTGGATTCAAAATAGCCTGGCTGATGAGGATTAGGAATCCGAAACCGGTCCCAGGATGCTTGTTTCCGGTCCAGGGAAGACATGGCTTGGCAGTTCGGGCTAGACTGTTCCCATGAGGCACAGGGTCAGACTGATTTGCATATGGCCATGTCTGAACTGGGGTGGCGGAGTGAGCTAAAGAATGGTGATGGATTAAACCCAGATCAGTTGACTGGGGGTGGTGTTTGATTTGCTCAAACGCTCCGTCCATCATCCCCTTTTGGTTCGCTTTGTTCGCCCTAAGTTGGCATTGTATGCTCAGACGTGAGTCCCTTGCTTACTCTGCCACTGGATTCAAGATAGCCTGGCTGATGAGGATTATGAATCCGAAACCGGTCCCAGGATGCTTGTTTCCGGTCCAGGGAAGACTTGGCTTGGCAGTTCGGGCTGGACTGTTCCCATGAGGCACAGGGTCAGACTGATTTGCATATGGCCATGTCTGAACTGGGGTGGCGGAGTGAGCTAAAGAATGGTGATGGATTAAACCCAGATCAGTTGACTGGGGGTGAGTGTTTGATGTGCTCAAACGCTCCATCCATCATCCCCTTTTGTATCGCTTTGTTCGCCCTAAGTTGGCAGGGTATGCTCAGACGTGAGTCCCTTGCTCACTCTGCCACTGGATTCAAGATAGCCTGGCTGATGAGGATTATGAATCCAAAACCGGTCCCAGGATGCTTGTTTCCGGTCCAGGGAAGACATGGCTTGGCAGTTCGGGCTGGACTGTTCCCATGAGGCACAGGGTCAGACTGATTTGCATATGGCCATGTCTGAACTGGGGTGGCGGAGTGAGCTAAAGAATGGTGATGGATTAAACCCAGATCAGTTGACTGGGGGTGAGTGTTTGATTTGCTCAAACGCTCCGTCCATCATCCCCTTTTGTATTGCTTTGTTCGCCCTAAGTTGGCAGGGTATGCTCAGACGTGAGTCCCTTGCTCACTCTGCCACTGGATTCAAGATAGCCTGGCTGATGAGGATTAGGAATCCGAAACCGGTCCCAGGATGCTTGTTTCCGGTCCAGGGAAGACATGGCTTGGCAGTTCGGGCTGGACTGTTCCCATGAGGCACAGGGTCAGACTGATTTGCATATGGCCATGTCTGAACTAGGGTGGCGGAGTGAGCTAAACAATGGTGATGGATTAAAACCAGATCAGTTGACTGGGGTTGAGTGTTTGATTTGCTCAAACGTTCCGTCCATCATCCCGTTTTGTATCGCTTTGTTCGCCCTAAGTTGGCAGGGTATGCTCAGACGTGAGTCGCTTGCTCACTCTGCCACTGGATTCAAGATAGCCTGGCTTATAAGGATTATGAATCCGAAACCGGTCCCAGGATGCTTGTTTTCGGTCCAGGGAAGACATGGCTTGGCAGTTCGGGCTGGACTGTTCCCATGAGGCACAGGGTCAGACTGATTTGCATATGGCCATGTCTCAACTAGGGTGGCGGAGTGAGCTAAAGAATGGTGATGGATTAAACCCAGATCAGTTGACTGGGGGTGAGTGTTTGATTTGCTCAAACGTTCCGTCCATCATCCCGTTTTGTATCGCTTTGTTCGCCCTAAGTTGGCAGGGTATGCTCAGACGTGAGTCCCTTGCTCACTCTGCCACTGGATTCAAGACAGCCTGGCTGATAAGGATTATGAATCCGAAACCGGTCCCAGGATGCTTGTTTCCGGTCCAGGGAAGACATGGCTTGGCAGTTCGGGCTGGACTGTTCCCATGAGGCACAGGGTCAGACTGATTTGCATATGGCCATGTCTGAACTGGGGTGGCGGAGTGAGCTAAAGAATGGTGATGGATTAAACCCAGATCAGTTGACAGGGGGTGAGTGTTTGATTTGCTCAAACGCTCCGTCCATCATCCCCTTTTGTATCGCTTTGTTCGCCCTAAGTTGGCAGGGTATGCTCAGACGTGAGTCCCTTGCTCACTCTGCCACTGGATTCAAGATAGCCTGGCTGATGAGGATTATGAATCCGAAACCGGTCCCAGGATGCTTGTTTCCGGTCCAGGGAAAACATGGCTTCGCAGTTCGGGCTGGACTGTTCCCATGAGGCACAAGGTCAGACTGATTTGCATATGGCCATGTCTGAACTGGGGTGGCGGAGTGAGCTAAGGAATGGTGATGGATTAAACCCAGATCAGTTCACTGGGGGTGAGTGTTTGATTTGCTCAAACGCTCCGTCCATCATCCCCTTTTGTATCGCTTTGTTCGCCCTAAGTTGGTAGGGTATGCTCAGACTTGAGTCCCTTGCTCACTCTGCCACTGGATTCAAGATAGCCTGGCTGATGAGGATTATGAATCCGAAACCGGTCCCAGGATGCTTGTTTCCGGTCCAGGGAAGACATGGCTTGGCAGTTCGGGCTGGACTGTTCCCATGAGGCACAGGGTCAGACTGATTTGCATATGGCCATGTCTGAACTGGGGTGGCGGAGTGAGCTAAAGAATGGTGATGGATTAAACCCAGATCAGTTGACTGGGGGTGAGTGTTTGATTTGCTCAAACGCTCCGTCCATCATCCCCTTTTGTATCGCTTTGTTCGCCCTAAGTTGGCAGGGTATGCTCAGACGTGAATCCCTTGCTCACTCTGCCACTGGATTCAAGATAGCCTGGCTGATGAGAAATATGAATCCGAAACCGCTCCCAGGATGCTTGTTTCCGGTCCAGGGAAGACATGGCTTGGCAGTTCGGGCTGGACTGTTCCCATGAGGCACAGGGTCAGACTGATTTGCATATGGCCATGTCTGAACTGGGGTGGCGGAGTGAGCTAAAGAATGGTGATGGATTAAACCCACATCAGTTGAATGGGGGTGAGAGTTTGATTTGCTCAAACGCTCCGTCCATCATCCCCTTTTGTATTGCTTTGTTCGCCCTAAGTTGGCAGGGTATGCTCAGACGTGAGTCCCTTGCTCACTCTGCCACTGGATTCAAGATAGCCTGGCTGATGAGGATTATGAATCCGAAACCGGTCCCAGGATGCTTGTTTCTGGTCCAGGGAAGACATGGCTTGGCAGTTCGGGCTGGACTGTTCCCATGAGGCACAGGGTCAGACTGATTTCCATATGGCCATGTCTGAACTGGGGTGGCGGAGTGAACTAAAGAATGGTGATGGATTAAACCCAGATCAGTTGACTGGGGGTGAGTGTTTGATTTGCTCAAACGCTCCGTCCATCATCCCCTTTTGTATCGCTTTGTTCGCCCTAAGTTGACAGGGTATGCTCAGATGTGAGTCCCTTGCTCACTCTGCCACTGGATTCAAGATAGCCTGGCTGATGAGGATTAGGAATCCGAAAGCGGTCCCAGGATGCTTGTTTCCGGTCCAGGGAAGACATGGCTTGGCAGTTCGTGCTAGACTGTTCCCATGAGGCACAGGGTCAGACTGATTTGCAAATGGCCATGTCTGAACTGGGGTGGTGGAGTGAGCTAAAGAATGGTGAGGAATTAAACCCAGATCAGTTGACTGGGGGTGAGTGTTTGATTTGCTCAAACGCTCCGTCCATCATCCCCTTTTGGTTCGCTTTGTTCGCCCTAAGTTGGCATTGTATGCTCAGACGTGAGTCCCTTGCTCACTCTGCCACTGGATTCAAGATAGCCTGGCTGATGAGGATTATGAATCCGAAACCGGTCCCAGGATGCTTGTTTCCGGTCCAGGGAAGACTTGGCTTGGCAGTCCGGGCTGGACTGTTCCCATGAGGCACAGGGTCAGACTGATTTGCATATGGCCACGTCTGAACTGGGGTGGCGGAGTGAGCTAAAGAATGGTGATGGATTAAACCCAGATCAGTTGACTGGGGGTGAGTGTTTGATGTGCTCAAACGCTCCGTCCATCATCCCCTTTTGTATCGCTTTGTTCGCCCTAAGTTGGCAGGGTATGCTCAGACGTGAGTCCCTTGCTCACTCTGCCACTGGATTCAAAATAGCCTGGCTGATGAGGATTAGGAATCCGAAACCGGTCCCAGGATGCTTGTTTCCAGTCCAGGGAAGACATGGCTTGGCAGTTCGGGCTAGACTGTTCCCATGAGGCACAGGGTCAGACTGATTTGCATATGGCCATGTCTGAACTGGGGTGGCGGAGTGAGCTAAAGAATGGTGATGGATTAAACCCAGATCAGTTGACTGGGGGTGGTGTTTGATTTGCTCAAACGCTCCGTCCATCATCCCCTTTTGGTTCGCTTTGTTCGCCCTAAGTTGGCATTGTATGCTCAGACGTGAGTCCCTTGCTCACTCTGCCACTGGATTCAAGATAGCCTGGCTGATGAGGATTATGAATCCGAAACCGGTCCCAGGATGCTTGTTTCCGGTCCAGGGAAGACATGGCTTGGCAGTTCGGGCTGGACTGTTCCCATGAGGCACAGGGTCAGACTGATTTGCATATGGCCATGTCTGAACTGGGGTGGCGGAGTGAGCTAAAGAATGGTGATGGATTAAACCCAGATCAGTTGACAGGGGGTGAGTGTTTGATTTGCTCATACGCTCCGTCCATCATCCCCTTTTGTATCGCTTTGTTCGCCCTAAGTTGGCAGGGTATGCTCAGACGTGAGTCCCTTGCTCACTCTGCCACTGGATTCAAGATAGCCTGGCTGATGAGGATTATGAATCCGAAACCGGTCCCAGGATGCTTGTTTCCGGTCCAGGGAAGACATGGCTTGGCAGTTCGGGCTGGACTGTTCCCATGAGGCACAGGGTCAGACTGATTTGCATATGGCCATGTCTGAACTGGGGTGGCGGAGTGAGCTAAAGAATGGTGATGGATTAAACCCAGATCAGTTGACAGGGGGTGAGTGTTTGATTTGCTCAAACGCTCCGTCCATCATCCCCTTTTGTATCGCTTTGTTCGCCCTAAGTTGGCTGGGTATGCTCAGACGTGAGTCCCTTGCTCACTCTGCCACTGGATTCAAGATAGCCTGGCTGATGAGGATTATGAATCCGAAACCGGTCCCAGGATGCTTGTTTCCGGTCCAGGGAAAACATGGATTCGCAGTTCGGGCTGGACTGTTCCCATGAGGCACAAGGTCAGACTGATTTGCATATGGCCATGTCTGAACTGGGGTGGCGGAGTGAGCTAAGGAATGGTGATGGATTAAACCCAGATCAGTTCACTGGGGGTGAGTGTTTGATTTGCTCAAACGCTCCGTCCATCATCCCCTTTTGTATCGCTTTGTTCGCCCTAAGTTGGTAGGGTATGCTCAGACTTGAGTCCCTTGCTCACTCTGCCACTGGATTCAAGATAGCCTGGCTGATGAGGATTATGAATCCGAAACCGGTCCCAGGATGCTTGTTTCCGGTCCAGGGAAGACATGGCTTGGCAGTTCGGGCTGGACTGTTCCCATGAGGCACAGGGTCAGACTGATTTGCATATGGCCATGTCTGAACTGGGGTGGCGGAGTGAGCTAAAGAATGGTGATGGATTAAACCCAGATCAGTTGACTGGGGGTGAGTGTTTGATTTGCTCAAACGCTCCGTCCATCATCCCCTTTTGTATCGCTTTGTTCGCCCTAAGTTGGCAGGGTATGCTCAGACGTGAATCCCTTGCTCACTCTGCCACTGGATTCAAGATAGCCTGGCTGATGAGAAATATGAATCCGAAACCGCTCCCAGGATGCTTGTTTCCGGTCCAGGGAAGACATGGCTTGGCAGTTCGGGCTGGACTGTTCCCATGAGGCACAGGGTCAGACTGATTTGCATATGGCCATGTCTGAACTGGGGTGGCGGAGTGAGCTAAAGAATGGTGATGGATTAAACCCACATCAGTTGAATGGGGGTGAGAGTTTGATTTGCTCAAACGTTCCGTCCATCATCCCCTTTTGTATTGCTTTGTTCGCCCTAAGTTGGCATTGTATGCTCAGACGTGAGTCCCTTGCTCACTCTGCCACTGGATTCAAGATAGCCTGGCTGATGAGGATTATGAATCCGAAACCGGTCCCAGGATGCTTGTTTCCGGTCCAGGGAAGACTTGGCTTGGCAGTCCGGGCTGGACTGTTCCCATGAGGCACAGGGTCAGACTGATTTGCATATGGCCACGTCTGAACTGGGGTGGCGGAGTGAGCTAAAGAATGGTGATGGATTAAACCCAGATCAGTTGACTGGGGGTGAGTGTTTGATGTGCTCAAACGCTCCGTCCATCATCCCCTTTTGTATCGCTTTGTTCGCCCTAAGTTGGCAGGGTATGCTCAGACGTGAGTCCCTTGCTCACTCTGCCACTGGATTCAAAATAGCCTGGCTGATGAGGATTAGGAATCCGAAACCGGTCCCAGGATGCTTGTTTCCGGTCCAGGGAAGACATGGCTTGGCAGTTCGGGCTAGACTGTTCCCATGAGGCACAGGGTCAGACTGATTTGCATATGGCCATGTCTGAACTGGGGTGGCGGAGTGAGCTAAAGAATGGTGATGGATTAAACCCAGATCAGTTGACTGGGGGTGGTGTTTGATTTGCTCAAACGCTCCGTCCATCATCCCCTTTTGGTTCGCTTTGTTCGCCCTAAGTTGGCATTGTATGCTCAGACGTGAGTCCCTTGCTCACTCTGCCACTGGATTCAAGATAGCCTGGCTGATGAGGATTATGAATCCGAAACCGGTCCCAGGATGCTTGTTTCCGGTCCAGGGAAGACTTGGCTTGGCAGTTCGGGCTGGACTGTTCCCATGAGGCACAGGGTCAGACTGATTTGCATATGGCCATGTCTGAACTGGGGTGGCGGAGTGAGCTAAAGAATGGTGATGGATTAAACCCAGATCAGTTGACAGGGGGTGAGTGTTTGATTTGCTCAAACGCTCCGTCCATCATCCCCTTTTGTATCGCTTTGTTCGCCCTAAGTTGGCAGGGTATGCTCAGACGTGAGTCCCTTGCTCACTCTGCCACTGGATTCAAGATAGCCTGGCTGATGAGGATTATGAATCCGAAACCGGTCCCAGGATGCTTGTTTCCGGTCCAGGGAAAACATGGCTTCGCAGTTCGGGCTGGACTGTTCCCATGAGGCACAAGGTCAGACTGATTTGCATATGGCCATGTCTGAACTGGGGTGGCGGAGTGAGCTAAGGAATGGTGATGGATTAAACCCAGATCAGTTCACTGGGGGTGAGTGTTTGATTTGCTCAAACGCTCCGTCCATCATCCCCTTTTGTATCGCTTTGTTCGCCCTAAGTTGGTAGGGTATGCTCAGACTTGAGTCCCTTGCTCACTCTGCCACTGGATTCAAGATAGCCTGGCTGATGAGGATTATGAATCCGAAACCGGTCCCAGGATGCTTGTTTCCGGTCCAGGGAAGACATGGCTTGGCAGTTCGGGCTGGACTGTTCCCATGAGGCACAGGGTCAGACTGATTTGCATATGGCCATGTCTGAACTGGGGTGGCGGAGTGAGCTAAAGAATGGTGATGGATTAAACCCAGATCAGTTGACTGGGGGTGAGTGTTTGATTTGCTCAAACGCTCCGTCCATCATCCCCTTTTGTATCGCTTTGTTCGCCCTAAGTTGGCAGGGTATGCTCAGACGTGAATCCCTTGCTCACTCTGCCACTGGATTCAAGATAGCCTGGCTGATGAGAAATATGAATCCGAAACCGCTCCCAGGATGCTTGTTTCCGGTCCAGGGAAGACATGGCTTGGCAGTTCGGGCTGGACTGTTCCCATGAGGCACAGGGTCAGACTGATTTGCATATGGCCATGTCTGAACTGGGGTGGCGGAGTGAGCTAAAGAATGGTGATGGATTAAACCCACATCAGTTGAATGGGGGTGAGAGTTTGATTTGCTCAAACGCTCCGTCCATCATCCCCTTTTGTATTGCTTTGTTCGCCCTAAGTTGGCAGGGTATGCTCAGACGTGAGTCCCTTGCTCACTCTGCCACTGGATTCAAGATAGCCTGGCTGATGAGGATTATGAATCCGAAACCGGTCCCAGGATGCTTGTTTCTGGTCCAGGGAAGACATGGCTTGGCAGTTCGGGCTGGACTGTTCCCATGAGGCACAGGGTCAGACTGATTTCCATATGGCCATGTCTGAACTGGGGTGGCGGAGTGAACTAAAGAATGGTGATGGATTAAACCCAGATCAGTTGACTGGGGGTGAGTGTTTGATTTGCTCAAACGCTCCGTCCATCATCCCCTTTTGTATCGCTTTGTTCGCCCTAAGTTGACAGGGTATGCTCAGATGTGAGTCCCTTGCTCACTCTGCCACTGGATTCAAGATAGCCTGGCTGATGAGGATTAGGAATCCGAAAGCGGTCCCAGGATGCTTGTTTCCGGTCCAGGGAAGACATGGCTTGGCAGTTCGGGCTAGACTGTTCCCATGAGGCACAGGGTCAGACTGATTTGCAAATGGCCATGTCTGAACTGGGGTGGTGGAGTGAGCTAAAGAATGGTGATGGATTAAACCCAGATCAGTTGACTGGGGGTGAGTGTTTGATTTGCTCAAACGCTCCGTCCATCATCCCCTTTTGGTTCGCTTTGTTCGCCCTAAGTTGGCATTGTATGCTCAGACGTGAGTCCCTTGCTCACTCTGCCACTGGATTCAAGATAGCCTGGCTGATGAGGATTATGAATCCGAAACCGGTCCCAGGATGCTTGTTTCCGGTCCAGGGAAGACTTGGCTTGGCAGTCCGGGCTGGACTGTTCCCATGAGGCACAGGGTCAGACTGATTTGCATATGGCCACGTCTGAACTGGGGTGGCGGAGTGAGCTAAAGAATGGTGATGGATTAAACCCAGATCAGTTGACTGGGGGTGAGTGTTTGATGTGCTCAAACGCTCCGTCCATCATCCCCTTTTGTATCGCTTTGTTCGCCCTAAGTTGGCAGGGTATGCTCAGACGTGAGTCCCTTGCTCACTCTGCCACTGGATTCAAAATAGCCTGGCTGATGAGGATTAGGAATCCGAAACCGGTCCCAGGATGCTTGTTTCCGGTCCAGGGAAGACATGGCTTGGCAGTTCGGGCTAGACTGTTCCCATGAGGCACAGGGTCAGACTGATTTGCATATGGCCATGTCTGAACTGGGGTGGCGGAGTGAGCTAAAGAATGGTGATGGATTAAACCCAGATCAGTTGACTGGGGGTGGTGTTTGATTTGCTCAAACGCTCCGTCCATCATCCCCTTTTGGTTCGCTTTGTTCGCCCTAAGTTGGCATTGTATGCTCAGACGTGAGTCCCTTGCTTACTCTGCCACTGGATTCAAGATAGCCTGGCTGATGAGGATTATGAATCCGAAACCGGTCCCAGGATGCTTGTTTCCGGTCCAGGGAAGACTTGGCTTGGCAGTTCGGGCTGGACTGTTCCCATGAGGCACAGGGTCAGACTGATTTGCATATGGCCATGTCTGAACTGGGGTGGCGGAGTGAGCTAAAGAATGGTGATGGATTAAACCCAGATCAGTTGACTGGGGGTGAGTGTTTGATGTGCTCAAACGCTCCATCCATCATCCCCTTTTGTATCGCTTTGTTCGCCCTAAGTTGGCAGGGTATGCTCAGACGTGAGTCCCTTGCTCACTCTGCCACTGGATTCAAGATAGCCTGGCTGATGAGGATTATGAATCCAAAACCGGTCCCAGGATGCTTGTTTCCGGTCCAGGGAAGACATGGCTTGGCAGTTCGGGCTGGACTGTTCCCATGAGGCACAGGGTCAGACTGATTTGCATATGGCCATGTCTGAACTGGGGTGGCGGAGTGAGCTAAAGAATGGTGATGGATTAAACCCAGATCAGTTGACTGGGGGTGAGTGTTTGATTTGCTCAAACGCTCCGTCCATCATCCCCTTTTGTATTGCTTTGTTCGCCCTAAGTTGGCAGGGTATGCTCAGACGTGAGTCCCTTGCTCACTCTGCCACTGGATTCAAGATAGCCTGGCTGATGAGGATTAGGAATCCGAAACCGGTCCCAGGATGCTTGTTTCCGGTCCAGGGAAGACATGGCTTGGCAGTTCGGGCTGGACTGTTCCCATGAGGCACAGGGTCAGACTGATTTGCATATGGCCATGTCTGAACTAGGGTGGCGGAGTGAGCTAAACAATGGTGATGGATTAAAACCAGATCAGTTGACTGGGGTTGAGTGTTTGATTTGCTCAAACGTTCCGTCCATCATCCCGTTTTGTATCGCTTTGTTCGCCCTAAGTTGGCAGGGTATGCTCAGACGTGAGTCGCTTGCTCACTCTGCCACTGGATTCAAGATAGCCTGGCTTATAAGGATTATGAATCCGAAACCGGTCCCAGGATGCTTGTTTTCGGTCCAGGGAAGACATGGCTTGGCAGTTCGGGCTGGACTGTTCCCATGAGGCACAGGGTCAGACTGATTTGCATATGGCCATGTCTCAACTAGGGTGGCGGAGTGAGCTAAAGAATGGTGATGGATTAAACCCAGATCAGTTGACTGGGGGTGAGTGTTTGATTTGCTCAAACGTTCCGTCCATCATCCCGTTTTGTATCGCTTTGTTCGCCCTAAGTTGGCAGGGTATGCTCAGACGTGAGTCCCTTGCTCACTCTGCCACTGGATTCAAGACAGCCTGGCTGATAAGGATTATGAATCCGAAACCGGTCCCAGGATGCTTGTTTCCGGTCCAGGGAAGACATGGCTTGGCAGTTCGGGCTGGACTGTTCCCATGAGGCACAGGGTCAGACTGATTTGCATATGGCCATGTCTGAACTGGGGTGGCGGAGTGAGCTAAAGAATGGTGATGGATTAAACCCAGATCAGTTGACAGGGGGTGAGTGTTTGATTTGCTCAAACGCTCCGTCCATCATCCCCTTTTGTATCGCTTTGTTCGCCCTAAGTTGGCAGGGTATGCTCAGACGTGAGTCCCTTGCTCACTCTGCCACTGGATTCAAGATAGCCTGGCTGATGAGGATTATGAATCCGAAACCGGTCCCAGGATGCTTGTTTCCGGTCCAGGGAAAACATGGCTTCGCAGTTCGGGCTGGACTGTTCCCATGAGGCACAAGGTCAGACTGATTTGCATATGGCCATGTCTGAACTGGGGTGGCGGAGTGAGCTAAGGAATGGTGATGGATTAAACCCAGATCAGTTCACTGGGGGTGAGTGTTTGATTTGCTCAAACGCTCCGTCCATCATCCCCTTTTGTATCGCTTTGTTCGCCCTAAGTTGGTAGGGTATGCTCAGACTTGAGTCCCTTGCTCACTCTGCCACTGGATTCAAGATAGCCTGGCTGATGAGGATTATGAATCCGAAACCGGTCCCAGGATGCTTGTTTCCGGTCCAGGGAAGACATGGCTTGGCAGTTCGGGCTGGACTGTTCCCATGAGGCACAGGGTCAGACTGATTTGCATATGGCCATGTCTGAACTGGGGTGGCGGAGTGAGCTAAAGAATGGTGATGGATTAAACCCAGATCAGTTGACTGGGGGTGAGTGTTTGATTTGCTCAAACGCTCCGTCCATCATCCCCTTTTGTATCGCTTTGTTCGCCCTAAGTTGGCAGGGTATGCTCAGACGTGAATCCCTTGCTCACTCTGCCACTGGATTCAAGATAGCCTGGCTGATGAGAAATATGAATCCGAAACCGCTCCCAGGATGCTTGTTTCCGGTCCAGGGAAGACATGGCTTGGCAGTTCGGGCTGGACTGTTCCCATGAGGCACAGGGTCAGACTGATTTGCATATGGCCATGTCTGAACTGGGGTGGCGGAGTGAGCTAAAGAATGGTGATGGATTAAACCCACATCAGTTGAATGGGGGTGAGAGTTTGATTTGCTCAAACGCTCCGTCCATCATCCCCTTTTGTATTGCTTTGTTCGCCCTAAGTTGGCAGGGTATGCTCAGACGTGAGTCCCTTGCTCACTCTGCCACTGGATTCAAGATAGCCTGGCTGATGAGGATTATGAATCCGAAACCGGTCCCAGGATGCTTGTTTCTGGTCCAGGGAAGACATGGCTTGGCAGTTCGGGCTGGACTGTTCCCATGAGGCACAGGGTCAGACTGATTTCCATATGGCCATGTCTGAACTGGGGTGGCGGAGTGAACTAAAGAATGGTGATGGATTAAACCCAGATCAGTTGACTGGGGGTGAGTGTTTGATTTGCTCAAACGCTCCGTCCATCATCCCCTTTTGTATCGCTTTGTTCGCCCTAAGTTGACAGGGTATGCTCAGATGTGAGTCCCTTGCTCACTCTGCCACTGGATTCAAGATAGCCTGGCTGATGAGGATTAGGAATCCGAAAGCGGTCCCAGGATGCTTGTTTCCGGTCCAGGGAAGACATGGCTTGGCAGTTCGTGCTAGACTGTTCCCATGAGGCACAGGGTCAGACTGATTTGCAAATGGCCATGTCTGAACTGGGGTGGTGGAGTGAGCTAAAGAATGGTGAGGAATTAAACCCAGATCAGTTGACTGGGGGTGAGTGTTTGATTTGCTCAAACGCTCCGTCCATCATCCCCTTTTGGTTCGCTTTGTTCGCCCTAAGTTGGCATTGTATGCTCAGACGTGAGTCCCTTGCTCACTCTGCCACTGGATTCAAGATAGCCTGGCTGATGAGGATTATGAATCCGAAACCGGTCCCAGGATGCTTGTTTCCGGTCCAGGGAAGACTTGGCTTGGCAGTCCGGGCTGGACTGTTCCCATGAGGCACAGGGTCAGACTGATTTGCATATGGCCACGTCTGAACTGGGGTGGCGGAGTGAGCTAAAGAATGGTGATGGATTAAACCCAGATCAGTTGACTGGGGGTGAGTGTTTGATGTGCTCAAACGCTCCGTCCATCATCCCCTTTTGTATCGCTTTGTTCGCCCTAAGTTGGCAGGGTATGCTCAGACGTGAGTCCCTTGCTCACTCTGCCACTGGATTCAAAATAGCCTGGCTGATGAGGATTAGGAATCCGAAACCGGTCCCAGGATGCTTGTTTCCAGTCCAGGGAAGACATGGCTTGGCAGTTCGGGCTAGACTGTTCCCATGAGGCACAGGGTCAGACTGATTTGCATATGGCCATGTCTGAACTGGGGTGGCGGAGTGAGCTAAAGAATGGTGATGGATTAAACCCAGATCAGTTGACTGGGGGTGGTGTTTGATTTGCTCAAACGCTCCGTCCATCATCCCCTTTTGGTTCGCTTTGTTCGCCCTAAGTTGGCATTGTATGCTCAGACGTGAGTCCCTTGCTCACTCTGCCACTGGATTCAAGATAGCCTGGCTGATGAGGATTATGAATCCGAAACCGGTCCCAGGATGCTTGTTTCCGGTCCAGGGAAGACATGGCTTGGCAGTTCGGGCTGGACTGTTCCCATGAGGCACAGGGTCAGACTGATTTGCATATGGCCATGTCTGAACTGGGGTGGCGGAGTGAGCTAAAGAATGGTGATGGATTAAACCCAGATCAGTTGACAGGGGGTGAGTGTTTGATTTGCTCATACGCTCCGTCCATCATCCCCTTTTGTATCGCTTTGTTCGCCCTAAGTTGGCAGGGTATGCTCAGACGTGAGTCCCTTGCTCACTCTGCCACTGGATTCAAGATAGCCTGGCTGATGAGGATTATGAATCCGAAACCGGTCCCAGGATGCTTGTTTCCGGTCCAGGGAAGACATGGCTTGGCAGTTCGGGCTGGACTGTTCCCATGAGGCACAGGGTCAGACTGATTTGCATATGGCCATGTCTGAACTGGGGTGGCGGAGTGAGCTAAAGAATGGTGATGGATTAAACCCAGATCAGTTGACAGGGGGTGAGTGTTTGATTTGCTCAAACGCTCCGTCCATCATCCCCTTTTGTATCGCTTTGTTCGCCCTAAGTTGGCTGGGTATGCTCAGACGTGAGTCCCTTGCTCACTCTGCCACTGGATTCAAGATAGCCTGGCTGATGAGGATTATGAATCCGAAACCGGTCCCAGGATGCTTGTTTCCGGTCCAGGGAAAACATGGATTCGCAGTTCGGGCTGGACTGTTCCCATGAGGCACAAGGTCAGACTGATTTGCATATGGCCATGTCTGAACTGGGGTGGCGGAGTGAGCTAAGGAATGGTGATGGATTAAACCCAGATCAGTTCACTGGGGGTGAGTGTTTGATTTGCTCAAACGCTCCGTCCATCATCCCCTTTTGTATCGCTTTGTTCGCCCTAAGTTGGTAGGGTATGCTCAGACTTGAGTCCCTTGCTCACTCTGCCACTGGATTCAAGATAGCCTGGCTGATGAGGATTATGAATCCGAAACCGGTCCCAGGATGCTTGTTTCCGGTCCAGGGAAGACATGGCTTGGCAGTTCGGGCTGGACTGTTCCCATGAGGCACAGGGTCAGACTGATTTGCATATGGCCATGTCTGAACTGGGGTGGCGGAGTGAGCTAAAGAATGGTGATGGATTAAACCCAGATCAGTTGACTGGGGGTGAGTGTTTGATTTGCTCAAACGCTCCGTCCATCATCCCCTTTTGTATCGCTTTGTTCGCCCTAAGTTGGCAGGGTATGCTCAGACGTGAATCCCTTGCTCACTCTGCCACTGGATTCAAGATAGCCTGGCTGATGAGAAATATGAATCCGAAACCGCTCCCAGGATGCTTGTTTCCGGTCCAGGGAAGACATGGCTTGGCAGTTCGGGCTGGACTGTTCCCATGAGGCACAGGGTCAGACTGATTTGCATATGGCCATGTCTGAACTGGGGTGGCGGAGTGAGCTAAAGAATGGTGATGGATTAAACCCACATCAGTTGAATGGGGGTGAGAGTTTGATTTGCTCAAACGTTCCGTCCATCATCCCCTTTTGTATTGCTTTGTTCGCCCTAAGTTGGCATTGTATGCTCAGACGTGAGTCCCTTGCTCACTCTGCCACTGGATTCAAGATAGCCTGGCTGATGAGGATTATGAATCCGAAACCGGTCCCAGGATGCTTGTTTCCGGTCCAGGGAAGACTTGGCTTGGCAGTCCGGGCTGGACTGTTCCCATGAGGCACAGGGTCAGACTGATTTGCATATGGCCACGTCTGAACTGGGGTGGCGGAGTGAGCTAAAGAATGGTGATGGATTAAACCCAGATCAGTTGACTGGGGGTGAGTGTTTGATGTGCTCAAACGCTCCGTCCATCATCCCCTTTTGTATCGCTTTGTTCGCCCTAAGTTGGCAGGGTATGCTCAGACGTGAGTCCCTTGCTCACTCTGCCACTGGATTCAAAATAGCCTGGCTGATGAGGATTAGGAATCCGAAACCGGTCCCAGGATGCTTGTTTCCGGTCCAGGGAAGACATGGCTTGGCAGTTCGGGCTAGACTGTTCCCATGAGGCACAGGGTCAGACTGATTTGCATATGGCCATGTCTGAACTGGGGTGGCGGAGTGAGCTAAAGAATGGTGATGGATTAAACCCAGATCAGTTGACTGGGGGTGGTGTTTGATTTGCTCAAACGCTCCGTCCATCATCCCCTTTTGGTTCGCTTTGTTCGCCCTAAGTTGGCATTGTATGCTCAGACGTGAGTCCCTTGCTCACTCTGCCACTGGATTCAAGATAGCCTGGCTGATGAGGATTATGAATCCGAAACCGGTCCCAGGATGCTTGTTTCCGGTCCAGGGAAGACTTGGCTTGGCAGTTCGGGCTGGACTGTTCCCATGAGGCACAGGGTCAGACTGATTTGCATATGGCCATGTCTGAACTGGGGTGGCGGAGTGAGCTAAAGAATGGTGATGGATTAAACCCAGATCAGTTGACTGGGGGTGAGTGTTTGATTTGCTCAAACGCTCCGTCCATCATCCCCTTTTGTATTGCTTTGTTCGCCCTAAGTTGGCAGGGTATGCTCAGACGTGAGTCCCTTGCTCACACTGCCACTGGATTCAAGATAGCCTGGCTGATGAGGATTATGAATCCGAAACCGGTCCCAGGATGCTTGTTTCCGGTCCAGGGAAGACATGGCTTGGCAGATCGGGCTGGACTGTTCCCATGAGGCACAGGGTCAGACTGATTTGCATATGGCCATGTCTGAACTAGGGTGGCGGAGTGAGCTAAACAATGGTGATGGATTAAAACCAGATCAGTTGACTGGGGTTGAGTGTTTGATTTGCTCAAACGTTCCGTCCATCATCCCGTTTTGTATCGCTTTGTTCGCCCTAAGTTGGCAGGGTATGCTCAGACGTGAGTCCCTTGCTCACTCTGCCACTGGATTCAAGACAGCCTGGCTGATGAGGATTATGAATCCGAAACCGGTCCCAGGATGCTTGTTTCCGGTCCAGGGAAGACATGGCTTGGCAGTTCGGGCTGGACTGTTCCCATGAGGCACAGGGTCAGACTGATTTGCATATGGCCATGTCTGAACTGGGGTGGCGGAGTGAGCTAAAGAATGGTGATGGATTAAACCCAGATCAGTTGACAGGGGGTGAGTGTTTGATTTGCTCAAACGCTCCGTCCATCATCCCCTTTTGTATCGCTTTGTTCGCCCTAAGTTGGCAGGGTATGCTCAGACGTGAGTCCCTTGCTCACTCTGCCACTGGATTCAAGATAGCCTGGCTGATGAGGATTATGAATCCGAAACCGGTCGCAGGATGCTTGTTTCCGGTGCAGGGAAAACATGGCTTGGCAGTTCGGGCTGGACTGTTCCCATGAGGCACAAGGTCAGACTGATTTGCATATGGCCATGTCTGAACTGGGGTGGCGGAGTGAGCTAAGGAATGGTGATGGATTAAACCCAGATCAGTTCACTGGGGGTGAGTGTTTGATTTGCTCAAACGCTCCGTCCATCATCCCCTTTTGAATCGCTTTGTTCGCCCTAAGTTGGTAGGGTATGCTCAGACTTGAGTCCCTTGCTCACTCTGCCACTGGATTCAAGATAGCCTGGCTGATGAAGATTATGAATCCGAAACCGGTCCCAGGATGCTTGTTTCCGGTCCAGGGAAGACATGGCTTGGCAGTTCGGGCTGGACTGTTCCCATGAGGCACAGGGTCAGACTGATTTGCATATGGCCATGTCTGAACTGGGGTGGCGGAGTGAGCTAAAGAATGGTGATGGATTAAACCCAGATCAGTTGACTGGGGGTGAGTGTTTGATTTGCTCAAACGCTCCATCCATCATCCCCTTTTGTATCGCTTTGTTCGCCCTAAGTTGGCAGGGTATGCTCAGACGTGAATCCCTTGCTCACTCTGCCACTGGATTCAAGATAGCCTGGCTGATGAGAAATATGAATCCGAAACCGCTCCCAGGATGCTTGTTTCCGGTCCAGGGAAGACATGGCTTGGCAGTTTGGGCTGGACTGTTCCCATGAGGCACAGGGTCAGACTGATTTGCATATGGCCATGTCTGAACTGGGGTGGCAGAGTGAGCTAAAGAATGGTGATGGATTAAACCCAGATCAGTTGACTGGGGGTGAGTGTTTGATTTGCTCAAACGCTCCGTCCATCATCCCCTTTTGAATCGCTTTGTTCGCCCTAAGTTGGTAGGGTATGCTCAGACTTGAGTCCCTTGCTCACTCTGCCACTGGATTCAAGATAGCCTGGCTGATGAAGATTATGAATCCGAAACCGGTCCCAGGATGCTTGTTTCCGGTCCAGGGAAGACATGGCTTGGCAGTTCGGGCTGGACTGTTCCCATGAGGCACAGGGTCAGACTGATTTGCATATGGCCATGTCTGAACTGGGGTGGCGGAGTGAGCTAAAGAATGGTGATGGATTAAACCCAGATCAGTTGACTGGGGGTGAGTGTTTGATTTGCTCAAACGCTCCATCCATCATCCCCTTTTGTATCGCTTTGTTCGCCCTAAGTTGGCAGGGTATGCTCAGACGTGAATCCCTTGCTCACTCTGCCACTGGATTCAAGATAGCCTGGCTGATGAGAAATATGAATCCGAAACCGCTCCCAGGATGCTTGTTTCCAGTCCAGGGAAGACATGGCTTGGCAGTTTGGGCTGGACTGTTCCCATGAGGCACAGGGTCAGACTGATTTGCATATGGCCATGTCTGAACTGGGGTGGCAGAGTGAGCTAAAGAATGGTGATGGATTAAACCCAGATCAGTTGACTGGGGGTGAGTGTTTGATTTGCTCAAACGCTCCGTCCATCATCCCCTTTTGTATCGCTTTGTTCGCCCTAAGTTGGCAGGATATGCTCAGACGTGAGTCCCTTGCTCACTCTGCCACTGGATTCAAGATAGCCTGGCTGATGAGGATTATGAATCCGAAACCGGTCCCAGGATGCTTGTTTCAGGCCCAGGGAAGACATGGCTTGGCAGTTCGGGCTGGACTGTTCCCATGAGGCACAGGGTCAGACTGATTTGCATATGGCCATGTCTGAACTGGGGTGGCGGAGTGAGCTAAAGAATGGTGATGGATTAAACCCAGATCAGTTGACTGGGGGTGAGTGTTTGATTTGCTCAAACGCTCCGTCCATCATCCCCTTTTGTTTCGCTTTGTTCGCCCTAAGTTGGCAGGGTATGCTCAGACGTGAGTCCCTTGCTCACTCTGCCACTGGATTCAAGATAGCCTGGCTGATGAGGATTATGAATCCGAAACCGGTCCCAGGATGCTTGTTTCCGGTCCAGGGAAGACATGGCTTGGCAGTTCGGGCTGGACTGATCCCATGAGGCACAGGGTCAGACTGATTTGCATATGGCCATGTCTGAACTGGAGTGGCGGAGTGAGCTAAAGAATGGTGATGGATTAAACCCAGATCAGTTGACTGGGGGTGAGTGTTTGATGTGCTCAAACGCTCCGTCCATCATCCCCTTTTGTATCGCTTTGTTCGCCGTAAGTTGGCAGGGTATGCTCAGACGTGAGTCCCTTGCTCACTCTGCCACTGGATTCAAGATAGCCTGGCTGATGAGGATTATGAATCCGAAACCGGTCCCAGGATGCTTGTTTCCGGTCCAGGGAAGACATGGCTTGGCAGTTCGGGCTGGACTGTTCCCATGAGGCACAGGGTCAGACTGATTTGCATATGGCCATGTCTGAACTGGGGTGGCGGAGTGAGCTAAAGAATGGTGATGGATTAAACCCAGATCAGTTGACTGGGGGTGAGTGTTTGATTTGCTCAAACACTCCGTCCATCATCCCCTTTTGTATCGCTTTGTTCGCCCTAAGTTGGCAGGGTATGCTCAGACGTGAGTCCCTTCCTCACTCTGCCACTGGATTCAAGATAGCCTGGCTGATGAGGATTATGAATCCGAAACCGGTCCCAGGATGCTTGTTTCCGGTCCAGGGAAGACATGGCTTGGCAGTTCGGGCTGGACTGATCCCATGAGGCACAGGGTCAGACTGATTTGCATATGGCCATGTCTGAACTGGAGTGGCGGAGTGAGCTAAAGAATGGTGATGGATTAAACCCAGATCAGTTGACTGGGGGTGAGTGTTTGATGTGCTCAAACGCTCCGTCCATCATCCCCTTTTGTATCGCTTTGTTCGCCGTAAGTTGGCAGGGTATGCTCAGACGTGAGTCCCTTGCTCACTCTGCCACTGGATTCAAGATAGCCTGGCTGATGAGGATTATGAATCCGAAACCGGTCCCAGGATGCTTGTTTCCGGGCCAAGGGAAGACATGGATTGGCAGTTCGGGCTGGACTGTTCCCATGAGGCACAGGGTCAGACTGATTTGCATATGGCCATGTCTGAACTGGGGTGGCGGAGTGAGCTAAAGAATGGTGATGGATTAAACCCAGATCAGTTGACTGGGGGTGAGTGTTTGATGTGCTCAAACGCTCCGTCCATCATCCCCTTTTGGTTCGCTTTGTTCGCCCTAAGTTGGCATTGTTTGCTCAGACGTGAGTCCCTTGCTCACTCTGCCACTGGATTCAAGATAGCCTGGCTGATGAGGATTATGAATCCGAAACCTGTCCCAGGATGCTTGTTTCCGGTCCAGGGAAGACTTGGCTTGGCAGTTCGGGCTGGACTGTTCCCATGAGGCACAGGGTCAGACTGATTTGCATATGGCCACGTCTGAACTGGGGTGGCGGAGTGAGCTAAAGAATGGTGATGGATTAAACCCAGATCAGTTGACTGGGGGTGAGTGTTTGATGTGCTCAAACGCTCCGTCCATCATCCCCTTTTGTATCGCTTTGTTCGCCCTAAGTTGGCAGGGTATGCTCAGACGTGAGTCCCTTGCTCACTCTGCCACTGGATTCAAAATAGCCTGGTTGATGAGGATTAGGAATCCGAAACCGGTCTCAGGATGCTTGTTTCCGGTCCAGGGAAGACATGGCTTGGCAGTTCGGGCTAGACTGTTCCCATGAGGCACAGGGTCAGACTGATTTGCATATGGCCATGTCTGAACTGGGGTGGCGGAGTGAGCTAAAGAATGGTGATGGATTAAACCCAGATCAGTTGACTGGGGGTGGTGTTTGATTTGCTCAAACGCTCCGTCCATCATCCCCTTTTGGTTCGCTTTGTTCGCCCTAAGTTGGCATTGTATGCTCAGACGTGAGTCCCTTGCTCACTCTGCCACTGGATTCAAGATAGTCTGGCTGATGAGGATTATGAATCCGAAACCGGTCCCAGGATGCTTGTTTCCGGTCCAGGGAAGACTTGGCTTGGCAGTTCGGGCTGGACTGTTCCCATGAGGCACAGGGTCAGACTGATTTGCATATGGCCATGTCTGAACTGGGGTGGCGGAGTGAGCTAAAGAATGGTGATGGATTAAACCCAGATCAGTTGACTGGGGGTGAGTGTTTGATGTGCTCAAACGCTCAATCCATCATCCCCTTTTGTATCGCTTTGTTCGCCCTAAGTTGGCAGGGTATGCTCAGACGTGAGTCCCTTGCTCACTCTGCCACTGGATTCAAGATAGCCTGGCTGATGAGGATTATGAATCCGAAACCGGTCCCAGGATGCTTGTTTCCGGTCCAGGGAAGACATGGCTTGGCAGTTCGGGCTGGACTGTTCCCATGAGGCACAGGGTCAGACTGATTTGCATATGGCCATGTCTGAACTGGGGTGGCGGAGTGAGCTAAAGAATGGTGATGGATTAAACCCACATCAGTTGAATGGGGGTGAGTGTTTGATTTGCTCAAACGCTCCGTCCATCATCCCCTTTTGTATTGCTTTGTTCGCCCTAAGTTGGCAGGGTATGCTCAGACGTGAGTCCCTTGCTCACTCTGCCACTGGATTCAAGATAGCCTGGCTGATGAGGATTATGAATCCGAAACCGGTCCCAGGATGCTTGTTTCCGGTCCAGGGAAGACATGGCTTGGCAGTTCGGGCTGGACTGTTCCCATGAGGCACGGGGTCAGACTGATTTGCATATGGCCATGTCTGAACTGGGGTGGCGGAGTGAGCTAATGAATGGTGATGGATTAAACCCAGATCAGTTGACTGGGGGTGAGTGTTTGATTTGCTCAAACGTTCCGTCCATCATCCCGTTTTGTATCGCTTTGTTCGCCCTAAGTTGGCAGGGTATGCTCAGACGTGAGTCCCTTGCTCACTCTGCCACTGGATTCAAGACAGCCTGGCTGATGAGGATTATGAATCCGAAACCGGTCCCAGGATGCTTGTTTCCGGTCCAGGGAAGACTTGGCTTGGCAGTTCGGGCTGGACTGTTCCCATGAGGCACAGGGTCAGACTGATTTGCATATGGCCATGTCTGAACTGGGGTGGCGGAGTGAGCTAAAGAATGGTGATGGATTAAACCCAGATCAGTTGACTGGGGGTGGTGTTTGATTTGCTCAAACGCTCCGTCCATCATCCCCTTTTGGTTCGCTTTGCTCGTCCTAAGTTGGCATTGTATGCTCAGACGTGAGTCCCTTGCTCACTCTGCCACTGGATTCAAGATAGCCTGGCTGATGAGGATTATGAATCCGAAACCGGTCCCAGGATGCTTGTTTCCGGTCCAGGGAAGACTTGGCTTGGCAGTTCGGGCTGGACTGTTCCCATGAGGCACAGGGTCAGACTGATTTGCATATGGCCATGTCTGAACTGGGGTGGCGGAGTGAGCTAAAGAATGGTGATGGATTAAACCCAGATCAGTTGACTGGGGGTGAGTGTTTGATTTGCTCAAACGCTCCGTCCATCATCCCCTTTTGTATTGCTTTGTTCGCCCTAAGTTGGCAGGGTATGCTCAGACGTGAGTCCCTTGCTCACTCTGCCACTGGATTCAAGATAGCCTGGCTGATGAGGATTATGAATCCGAAACCGGTCCCAGGATGCTTGTTTCCGGTCCAGGGAAGACATGGCTTGGCAGATCGGGCTGGACTGTTCCCATGAGGCACAGGGTCAGACTGATTTGCATATGGCCATGTCTGAACTAGGGTGGCGGAGTGAGCTAAACAATGGTGATGGATTAAAACCAGATCAGTTGACTGGGGTTGAGTGTTTGATTTGCTCAAACGTTCCGTCCATCATCCCGTTTTGTATCGCTTTGTTCGCCCTAAGTTGGCAGGGTATGCTCAGACGTGAGTCCCTTGCTCACTCTGCCACTGGATTCAAGACAGCCTGGCTGATGAGGATTATGAATCCGAAACCGGTCCCAGGATGCTTGTTTCCGGTCCAGGGAAGACATGGCTTGGCAGTTCGGGCTGGACTGTTCCCATGAGGCACAGGGTCAGACTGATTTGCATATGGCCATGTCTGAACTGGGGTGGCGGAGTGAGCTAAAGAATGGTGATGGATTAAACCCAGATCAGTTGACAGGGGGTGAGTGTTTGATTTGCTCAAACGCTCCGTCCATCATCCCCTTTTGTATCGCTTTGTTCGCCCTAAGTTGGCAGGGTATGCTCAGACGTGAGTCCCTTGCTCACTCTGCCACTGGATTCAAGATAGCCTGGCTGATGAGGATTATGAATCCGAAACCGGTCGCAGGATGCTTGTTTCCGGTGCAGGGAAAACATGGCTTGGCAGTTCGGGCTGGACTGTTCCCATGAGGCACAAGGTCAGACTGATTTGCATATGGCCATGTCTGAACTGGGGTGGCGGAGTGAGCTAAGGAATGGTGATGGATTAAACCCAGATCAGTTCACTGGGGGTGAGTGTTTGATTTGCTCAAACGCTCCGTCCATCATCCCCTTTTGAATCGCTTTGTTCGCCCTAAGTTGGTAGGGTATGCTCAGACTTGAGTCCCTTGCTCACTCTGCCACTGGATTCAAGATAGCCTGGCTGATGAAGATTATGAATCCGAAACCGGTCCCAGGATGCTTGTTTCCGGTCCAGGGAAGACATGGCTTGGCAGTTCGGGCTGGACTGTTCCCATGAGGCACAGGGTCAGACTGATTTGCATATGGCCATGTCTGAACTGGGGTGGCGGAGTGAGCTAAAGAATGGTGATGGATTAAACCCAGATCAGTTGACTGGGGGTGAGTGTTTGATTTGCTCAAACGCTCCATCCATCATCCCCTTTTGTATCGCTTTGTTCGCCCTAAGTTGGCAGGGTATGCTCAGACGTGAATCCCTTGCTCACTCTGCCACTGGATTCAAGATAGCCTGGCTGATGAGAAATATGAATCCGAAACCGCTCCCAGGATGCTTGTTTCCGGTCCAGGGAAGACATGGCTTGGCAGTTTGGGCTGGACTGTTCCCATGAGGCACAGGGTCAGACTGATTTGCATATGGCCATGTCTGAACTGGGGTGGCAGAGTGAGCTAAAGAATGGTGATGGATTAAACCCAGATCAGTTGACTGGGGGTGAGTGTTTGATTTGCTCAAACGCTCCGTCCATCATCCCCTTTTGAATCGCTTTGTTCGCCCTAAGTTGGTAGGGTATGCTCAGACTTGAGTCCCTTGCTCACTCTGCCACTGGATTCAAGATAGCCTGGCTGATGAAGATTATGAATCCGAAACCGGTCCCAGGATGCTTGTTTCCGGTCCAGGGAAGACATGGCTTGGCAGTTCGGGCTGGACTGTTCCCATGAGGCACAGGGTCAGACTGATTTGCATATGGCCATGTCTGAACTGGGGTGGCGGAGTGAGCTAAAGAATGGTGATGGATTAAACCCAGATCAGTTGACTGGGGGTGAGTGTTTGATTTGCTCAAACGCTCCATCCATCATCCCCTTTTGTATCGCTTTGTTCGCCCTAAGTTGGCAGGGTATGCTCAGACGTGAATCCCTTGCTCACTCTGCCACTGGATTCAAGATAGCCTGGCTGATGAGAAATATGAATCCGAAACCGCTCCCAGGATGCTTGTTTCCAGTCCAGGGAAGACATGGCTTGGCAGTTTGGGCTGGACTGTTCCCATGAGGCACAGGGTCAGACTGATTTGCATATGGCCATGTCTGAACTGGGGTGGCAGAGTGAGCTAAAGAATGGTGATGGATTAAACCCAGATCAGTTGACTGGGGGTGAGTGTTTGATTTGCTCAAACGCTCCGTCCATCATCCCCTTTTGTATCGCTTTGTTCGCCCTAAGTTGGCAGGATATGCTCAGACGTGAGTCCCTTGCTCACTCTGCCACTGGATTCAAGATAGCCTGGCTGATGAGGATTATGAATCCGAAACCGGTCCCAGGATGCTTGTTTCAGGCCCAGGGAAGACATGGCTTGGCAGTTCGGGCTGGACTGTTCCCATGAGGCACAGGGTCAGACTGATTTGCATATGGCCATGTCTGAACTGGGGTGGCGGAGTGAGCTAAAGAATGGTGATGGATTAAACCCAGATCAGTTGACTGGGGGTGAGTGTTTGATTTGCTCAAACGCTCCGTCCATCATCCCCTTTTGTTTCGCTTTGTTCGCCCTAAGTTGGCAGGGTATGCTCAGACGTGAGTCCCTTGCTCACTCTGCCACTGGATTCAAGATAGCCTGGCTGATGAGGATTATGAATCCGAAACCGGTCCCAGGATGCTTGTTTCCGGTCCAGGGAAGACATGGCTTGGCAGTTCGGGCTGGACTGATCCCATGAGGCACAGGGTCAGACTGATTTGCATATGGCCATGTCTGAACTGGAGTGGCGGAGTGAGCTAAAGAATGGTGATGGATTAAACCCAGATCAGTTGACTGGGGGTGAGTGTTTGATGTGCTCAAACGCTCCGTCCATCATCCCCTTTTGTATCGCTTTGTTCGCCGTAAGTTGGCAGGGTATGCTCAGACGTGAGTCCCTTGCTCACTCTGCCACTGGATTCAAGATAGCCTGGCTGATGAGGATTATGAATCCGAAACCGGTCCCAGGATGCTTGTTTCCGGTCCAGGGAAGACATGGCTTGGCAGTTCGGGCTGGACTGTTCCCATGAGGCACAGGGTCAGACTGATTTGCATATGGCCATGTCTGAACTGGGGTGGCGGAGTGAGCTAAAGAATGGTGATGGATTAAACCCAGATCAGTTGACTGGGGGTGAGTGTTTGATTTGCTCAAACACTCCGTCCATCATCCCCTTTTGTATCGCTTTGTTCGCCCTAAGTTGGCAGGGTATGCTCAGACGTGAGTCCCTTCCTCACTCTGCCACTGGATTCAAGATAGCCTGGCTGATGAGGATTATGAATCCGAAACCGGTCCCAGGATGCTTGTTTCCGGTCCAGGGAAGACATGGCTTGGCAGTTCGGGCTGGACTGATCCCATGAGGCACAGGGTCAGACTGATTTGCATATGGCCATGTCTGAACTGGAGTGGCGGAGTGAGCTAAAGAATGGTGATGGATTAAACCCAGATCAGTTGACTGGGGGTGAGTGTTTGATGTGCTCAAACGCTCCGTCCATCATCCCCTTTTGTATCGCTTTGTTCGCCGTAAGTTGGCAGGGTATGCTCAGACGTGAGTCCCTTGCTCACTCTGCCACTGGATTCAAGATAGCCTGGCTGATGAGGATTATGAATCCGAAACCGGTCCCAGGATGCTTGTTTCCGGGCCAAGGGAAGACATGGATTGGCAGTTCGGGCTGGACTGTTCCCATGAGGCACAGGGTCAGACTGATTTGCATATGGCCATGTCTGAACTGGGGTGGCGGAGTGAGCTAAAGAATGGTGATGGATTAAACCCAGATCAGTTGACTGGGGGTGAGTGTTTGATGTGCTCAAACGCTCCGTCCATCATCCCCTTTTGGTTCGCTTTGTTCGCCCTAAGTTGGCATTGTTTGCTCAGACGTGAGTCCCTTGCTCACTCTGCCACTGGATTCAAGATAGCCTGGCTGATGAGGATTATGAATCCGAAACCTGTCCCAGGATGCTTGTTTCCGGTCCAGGGAAGACTTGGCTTGGCAGTTCGGGCTGGACTGTTCCCATGAGGCACAGGGTCAGACTGATTTGCATATGGCCACGTCTGAACTGGGGTGGCGGAGTGAGCTAAAGAATGGTGATGGATTAAACCCAGATCAGTTGACTGGGGGTGAGTGTTTGATGTGCTCAAACGCTCCGTCCATCATCCCCTTTTGTATCGCTTTGTTCGCCCTAAGTTGGCAGGGTATGCTCAGACGTGAGTCCCTTGCTCACTCTGCCACTGGATTCAAAATAGCCTGGTTGATGAGGATTAGGAATCCGAAACCGGTCTCAGGATGCTTGTTTCCGGTCCAGGGAAGACATGGCTTGGCAGTTCGGGCTAGACTGTTCCCATGAGGCACAGGGTCAGACTGATTTGCATATGGCCATGTCTGAACTGGGGTGGCGGAGTGAGCTAAAGAATGGTGATGGATTAAACCCAGATCAGTTGACTGGGGGTGGTGTTTGATTTGCTCAAACGCTCCGTCCATCATCCCCTTTTGGTTCGCTTTGTTCGCCCTAAGTTGGCATTGTATGCTCAGACGTGAGTCCCTTGCTCACTCTGCCACTGGATTCAAGATAGTCTGGCTGATGAGGATTATGAATCCGAAACCGGTCCCAGGATGCTTGTTTCCGGTCCAGGGAAGACTTGGCTTGGCAGTTCGGGCTGGACTGTTCCCATGAGGCACAGGGTCAGACTGATTTGCATATGGCCATGTCTGAACTGGGGTGGCGGAGTGAGCTAAAGAATGGTGATGGATTAAACCCAGATCAGTTGACTGGGGGTGAGTGTTTGATGTGCTCAAACGCTCAATCCATCATCCCCTTTTGTATCGCTTTGTTCGCCCTAAGTTGGCAGGGTATGCTCAGACGTGAGTCCCTTGCTCACTCTGCCACTGGATTCAAGATAGCCTGGCTGATGAGGATTATGAATCCGAAACCGGTCCCAGGATGCTTGTTTCCGGTCCAGGGAAGACATGGCTTGGCAGTTCGGGCTGGACTGTTCCCATGAGGCACAGGGTCAGACTGATTTGCATATGGCCATGTCTGAACTGGGGTGGCGGAGTGAGCTAAAGAATGGTGATGGATTAAACCCACATCAGTTGAATGGGGGTGAGTGTTTGATTTGCTCAAACGCTCCGTCCATCATCCCCTTTTGTATTGCTTTGTTCGCCCTAAGTTGGCAGGGTATGCTCAGACGTGAGTCCCTTGCTCACTCTGCCACTGGATTCAAGATAGCCTGGCTGATGAGGATTATGAATCCGAAACCGGTCCCAGGATGCTTGTTTCCGGTCCAGGGAAGACATGGCTTGGCAGTTCGGGCTGGACTGTTCCCATGAGGCACGGGGTCAGACTGATTTGCATATGGCCATGTCTGAACTGGGGTGGCGGAGTGAGCTAATGAATGGTGATGGATTAAACCCAGATCAGTTGACTGGGGGTGAGTGTTTGATTTGCTCAAACGTTCCGTCCATCATCCCGTTTTGTATCGCTTTGTTCGCCCTAAGTTGGCAGGGTATGCTCAGACGTGAGTCCCTTGCTCACTCTGCCACTGGATTCAAGACAGCCTGGCTGATGAGGATTATGAATCCGAAACCGGTCCCAGGATGCTTGTTTCCGGTCCAGGGAAGACTTGGCTTGGCAGTTCGGGCTGGACTGTTCCCATGAGGCACAGGGTCAGACTGATTTGCATATGGCCATGTCTGAACTGGGGTGGCGGAGTGAGCTAAAGAATGGTGATGGATTAAACCCAGATCAGTTGACTGGGGGTGGTGTTTGATTTGCTCAAACGCTCCGTCCATCATCCCCTTTTGGTTCGCTTTGCTCGTCCTAAGTTGGCATTGTATGCTCAGACGTGAGTCCCTTGCTCACTCTGCCACTGGATTCAAGATAGCCTGGCTGATGAGGATTATGAATCCGAAACCGGTCCCAGGATGCTTGTTTCCGGTCCAGGGAAGACTTGGCTTGGCAGTTCGGGCTGGATTGTTCCCATGAGGCACAGGGTCAGACTGATTTGCATATGGCCATGTCTGAACTGGGGTGGCGGAGTGAGCTAAAGAATGGTGATGGATTAAACCCAGATCAGTTGACTGGGGGTGGTGTTTGATTTGCTCAAACGCTCCGTCCATCATCCCCTTTTGTATCGCTTTGTTCGCCCTAAGTTGGCAGGGTATGCTCAGACGTGAGTCCCTTGCTCACTCTGCCACTGGATTCAAAATAGCCTGGCTGATGAGGATTAGGAATCCGAAACCGGTCTCAGGATGCTTGTTTCCGGTCCAGGGAAGACATGGCTTGGCAGTTCGGGCTAGACTGTTCCCATGAGGCACAGGGTCAGACTGATTTGCATATGGCCATGTCTGAACTGGGGTGGCGGAGTGAGCTAAAGAATGGTGATGGATTAAACCCAGATCAGTTGACTGGGGGTGGTGTTTGATTTGCTCAAACGCTCCGTCCATCATCCCCTTTTGGTTCGCTTTGTTCGCCCTAAGTTGGCATTGTATGCTCAGACGTGAGTCCCTTGCTCACTCTGCCACTGGATTCAAGATAGTCTGGCTGATGAGGATTATGAATCCGAAACCGGTCCCAGGATGCTTGTTTCCGGTCCAGGGAAGACTTGGCTTGGCAGTTCGGGCTGGACTGTTCCCATGAGGCACAGGGTCAGACTGATTTGCATATGGCCATGTCTGAACTGGGGTGGCGGAGTGAGCTAAAGAATGGTGATGGATTAAACCCAGATCAGTTGACTGGGGGTGAGTGTTTGATGTGCTCAAACGCTCAATCCATCATCCCCTTTTATATCGCTTTGTTCGCCCTAAGTTGGCAGGGTATGCTCAGACGTGAGTCCCTTGCTCACTCTGCCACTGGATTCAAGATAGCCTGGCTGATGAGGATTATGAATCCGAAACCGGTCCCAGGATGCTTGTTTCCGGTCCAGGGAAGACATGGCTTGGCAGTTCGGGCTGGACTGTTCCCATGAGGCACAGGGTCAGACTGATTTGCATATGGCCATGTCTGAACTGGGGTGGCGGAGTGAGCTAAAGAATGGTGATGGATTAAACCCACATCAGTTGAATGGGGGTGAGTGTTTGATTTGCTCAAACGCTCCGTCCATCATCCCCTTTTGTATTGCTTTGTTCGCCCTAAGTTGGCAGGGTATGCTCAGACGTGAGTCCCTTGCTCACTCTGCCACTGGTTTCAAGATAGCCTGGCTGATGAGGATTATGAATCCGAAACCGGTCCCAGGATGCTTGTTTCCGGTCCAGGGAAGACATGGCTTGGCAGTTCGGGCTGGACTGTTCCCATGAGGCACGGGGTCAGACTGATTTGCATATGGCCATGTCTGAACTGGGGTGGCGGAGTGAGCTAAAGAATGGTGATGGATTAAACCCAGATCAGTTGACTGGGGGTGAGTGTTTGATTTGCTCAAACGCTCCGTCCATCATCCCCTTTTGTATCGCTTTGTTCGCCCTAAGTTGGAAGGGTATGTTCAGACGTGAGTCGCTTGCTCACTCTGCCACTGGATTCAAGATAGCCTGGCTGGGGGGAGGAGCTTGGCGGGCATCCGTGATGGCCGCTTGAGCACAGCGCTCTCCGGACCCTCGCCGCTCCCGGCGATTTATCCTGACTAGATCCTGATTTCTTGTAAGAATTCAAGTAGAGGACGTTTGGCTGATTACCCTGGCACTTTTCGGAATTTGCTTTGGATCTCGTACTCCTGAGCTACGGTGATCTGAACTTTTGGGCTCCGCCTTTGAGGTGCTCCCGGGACGGGGTGCGGATCTGTGGCCGTCCTGGAATTGAACAACAACGGCAGGAGATCTGGCCTTGTGAGACCCCCTTCCTGAGTTTCGGTTTCGATTCTGTCTCGACCTGTGCCACGAGTGTGCGTATCGCGCTTGGCTGAGACTTGGAGACAGTTCGGACACAGGGCTTTCCTCTTGTCTATTTGCTGGTTTGGTGGCCTCCTCCCGAGTTGAGCCCTTCTTTTGGGTGTACTTTTGATCCTGAGTTTTGGGTGTTTGGCCCGTCGACCCTGGTGGCTTGTCCCGTGACGCATCTTTAAAATGGCGGGCAGAGGGGACAGAGAAACGCGCAAGACGAAAACACCTCTGCGCGGAGCGCCGGTTCAGACGAACGTCATGGACCGTTATACTCAATCTAAGGGGTCCCCCGGAGCTGCCCTACCTGGCCACAGTACGGCGTCTGAACGGATTTTGGAAGAGTCGGCGGAGCCTTCCCTACAGGATATCATGGGCGCCATCTCGGGAGTGAGGGAATCCACCGGCCTTCAGTACGAGGCCTTGGCCCACAAACTTGACACCGTGGCCATCGAGGTGAACCTGATTCGTGCTGATCTCGGCAAGACGAATGAGAGGGTGCAGTCATTGGATATTAAATCGTCTAGCCTCACGAAGGACGTCTCGGAGCTCCAGACAGAGGTTGGGAATCTTCGCCGGGTGAACGACTTCATTACCCGACGCCTGGAGGATTTTGAAAACAGGGCACGTCGCTGCAATGTTCGCCTGGTTGGTGTACCGGAAAACCCTGAACCCCACTCTGTTGATCTCCTGGTTGAGGGTCTGATTTTAAACCATCTTGCCCCCTCCGGGCTTACCAAATTTTTCACGGTTGAACGTGCACATCGTGTCCCGGGGGGCAAAGTTAAACCGGGTGCTCCGCCAAGGCCTATTGTGACTAAACTGTTTCATTATAGGGATCGGGACGCTATCCTGCAGGCCTCACGGGTGAAGGGCCCGGTGTGGCCTTCGAGAATGCCACAGTGAACTTCTACCCGGACTTCTCCCAACAGGTTCAAAGACAACGGATGGAGTTTCGTGGTGCTAAGAAACGTCTTCGAGATCGGGGTCTACGCTATGCTATGCTTTTCCCCACCAGACTTCGTGTCGAGTATAATGAGCGTACTCTGTTCTTTGATAGACCGGATGCTGTTAATGACTGGCTGGACTCCTTGCCTGACCGTCCTCCTGAGACTGAATCTGCCGCTCACCCTGGTGGTGCCGAAGGTGGTGTGGAGATCTGATTGTTTGACTCTGATGTCTCGTTTTGAATACGTTCCCAGGAGTGGTGGCCAGCGTACCTCTGCAATGTGATTATTTATTTCTGTGTGTTGTTTCTTGCTCTTACTGTACTCTGGGGGCGGGTGGAACGGAGACCTTTCCTCCTCCGGGGTCTTTGTGTGGACTAGGGGTTATGGGGCGACAGGCACACTGCAGGTTGGGGTGGCTCTTTAGCTTTTTGCAGGGGTGCAGGGTGGGGGGTGTTTCCTTTCAGCTTGGGGGAGGGGGGATGGGAAGTTCTTATTTTTTTGTGTGTTGTTTTCAAGGCGAATTGCTTCTGTCTTTACTGATGTTTCTGATGTCTAGCTCTTGGATGGGGGGTCCTGGCTCGGGTGGGTGGGATGGGGGGTAGGGGGTTGAAATTTGTTTCCTGGAACGTTAATGGCCTGGGAGATCGCATCAAGCGCAGTGTGGTGTTGAAATATATAAGACGCTTGTCACCGGACATTGTTTTCCTGCAAGAGACCCATTTGATTGGGAATGTATGTAATGCAATGAATAGATGGGGCTACAGCCTTGTGGCACACTCGGGGTTTACTTCGGGATCCAGGGGTGTGGGTGTCCTTGTTCGTAACTCCCTCCCTCTGGCGATAGATGATGTGATTCGGGATGACCGTGGGAGATATATTGTTCTGGTGGGTAGATATGAGGGCCGCACCCTGTCCCTCTTTAATGTTTATGTCCCCCCAGGCTTGCAAACTGCTACTTTCACTGATTTAGGCCGTGTCTTGTTGGGCCTTCCTGATAGTGTACTCTTTCTTGCCGGTGACTTTAATTCAGTGCTTTCTGGCCTTCACGATCGCCATCCCCCCAGGGATACCCCGCATGCCCAGCGTTGGTTGGGTGGGTTTTTGGATACTTTTGGCCTTGTGGACTGCTGGCGATTGTTACACCCTACTCAGCTTCAATACACCTTTCACTCTGGTGCCCATGGTAGCCTATCTCGGCTAGATTATTTCCTGATGCCCGCTGCCCAGTCGTCGGCGGTCCGTGAGATTATACATTTGCCAAGGGGCATCTCTGACCACTCGCCGCTCTGGCTTCGTTTTGAGGTTGGGATAGAGGCAGTGGGCCGAGTGGCTCCCATTAATCCATGGTATCTCTCCTCCCCTGAGACTCGTGCCCTCTTGCTCAAGTCCATAGATGCTTATTTCCTGGAAAACGAGGGGTCGGTCCCTTCGGCGGTGTCCCTGTGGGAAGCCTTCAAAACTGTGATTCGTGGACAGGCCCTTTCTTTGATTGTTGAAGCTAAGAAAGCCGGGAAGAGGGAGGTAGTGGACCTCGAAGGGGAAATTTCTGCCTTGGAGGACGAGTTGGGATCTGGTGTCACGCCTGAGAAACTTCATGCCCTGGGTCTAAAACAGTTTGCATATAAATCCCTAGTTACTGACGCTGCAAAAGTGATGTTTCGTGAGCAACAAGGCAGATTATATGATGTTGGTGATAAGGCGGGTAAACTCCTGGCGTGGTTGGACAAGAAAGAAAGAGCTAATCGTGTGGTGCCTGTGGTTCAGTCTGCGAGTGGTGAAAATGTGATTGATCCGGTCGCCATTGTAGATCGTTTTGCGGAACATTTCCGTATTGTGTATGCTCCTGTGTCTGTGAGGGATGTGGCTGACTCTCGCCTCCTTTTGCGTGATATTGCATTGCCCTGTGTCTCTGATTTGGACCGTATCGCTTTGGACTCCCCCTTTACGGTTGATGAAATAGCTACTGCCATTCGTTCGCTCCGTTCGGGCAAGGCGTTGGGTCCAAATGGTTTGCCTATTGAGTTGTACAAGTTGCGACCCGATAAAATGGCGCCGTATCTCCGCGATATGTTTTTGGAATCACGTGAGCGTAACCTCCTTCCCTATGATCAGCGTTTGGCGACGATAGTCGTCATCCCTAAAGACGGTAAACCTCGCGACCTTTGTTCCTCATATAGACCCATCTCCCTGTTAAATGTTGAACCCAAGGTTCTGGCGAAACTTTTGGCGACCCGACTCCTATCGGTTCTTGGGAACTTAGTTCATCCGGATCAATCTGGTTTTATCCCGCATCGCAACACTGCTTTGAATCTACGTCGTCTTCACGGCGTGATAGCGAGGGCGGGGCTACTGACTGAACCGGCCATTTTGGCGTCCTTGGATGCCTCCATGGCCTTTGATACTGTGGAGTGGCCTTATTTATGGGCGACTCTTGAGAAATTCGGTTTCGGGTGCGAGTTTATTAGCTGGATTAAGTTATTGTATGCGGAACCTTTGGCGCAGGTTGTTGTGAATGGTAGAGTGTCTGCTCCCTTCCCCCTGGGCAGGGGCACCCGACAAGGTTGCCCCTTGTCCCCGCTACTGTTTGCGCTCGCCCTTGAGCCGTTGGCGGCCTGGCTCCGCTGGGAACCGTCCCTTAAAGGGATCCGCTGGGCCCCGGACTTCGAGGACCGAGTCTCGCTCTATGCGGACGATATCCTCTTGTATCTTACCTCCCCTCGTAAGTCTTTATCTGTTTTATTTGACGTTCTTGTGTCCTTTGGTGCTAACTCGGGCCTCGTAATCAATTGGACCAAGTCCTGTGTGTATGTTTTGTCTGGTGTCTTGCCTCCATTACCGAGCAGACTCCCTCTTCAGGTGGCCCGGGATGGTTTCAAATACTTGGGAGTTTTCGTTACTCTGGACTCGTCTCTTCGCTTTGATCGTAATCTCCTTCCTCCGTTGCTTCGACTGCGTTTGGACGTTGCTCGTTGGCGCAGGCTTCCCTTGTCTCCCCTTGGTCGGGCAGCCCTGTTTAAGATGATGTCGTTACCGAGGTTTCTTTACGCTCTCCAGAATTATTATGATCCTGTCCCTCAGTCCTATTTTCGGGAGATTGAGACCCTTCAGAGACAACTTGTCTGGGATGGACGCCCGCGTATTGCTCTTGCTAAGCTTTCCATTCCTTGGTATGACGGTGGCATTGCACTCCCCGATATTAAGAGGTATTATTGGGCCTCACACTTGTCCGCTATCAACCACATCATGTTCTCGCCGGGTAGTAATCCGGCGTTTGAGATGGATAGGCTTCAGCTTCCGGGAGGTGACTTTAACAGAGTGCTTTACTCTCGCCCTGCTGGGCGCCATCTTGTGGGTCCTACGTCGATTGCTTTGGCGGTGTGGCGGGCCGCAACTCGGAGCCTGGGCTGGGAGGATCGCTTGACGTTAGCCACGCCGCTTTATGCTTCCGAACGTCTGGGCGGTCTTTGGTCTACCAAGGGTTTCGATCGCTGGGACATGATTGGAATTTCTAAAGTGGGAGATGTGTATTCCAAGGGCTCTGTGCGAACATTTCAGGCCCTCCAGGCTGAATATGGCTTGAGTGGTCGGGAATTCTTTCGATACCTACAGGTTAGGCACGCCTTGAACGCTGTATTTGCTCCTGGTGAGATTCCGCCTGATTCTTCCCCCCTTGAAGACCGTGTCCTTGACGGACATCTTCCTGACAGCACTATCTCCCTGATTTACAAGAAACTGATTTATAATCGGACTGATCTGTTGGTTCGACTCCGGGAGGCTTGGGTTCGTGATGGTTTGGAGCTTGATGACGAGGATTGGCAGTCGGCCCTCTCTTCTCCTAAAGAGGTGGCTATCCCGGCTCGTCTCCGTTTGGTCCAATTGAAGATCCTTCATCGGGTGTATGTTACGGGTCCTCGTTTGCTTGTGATGGGTTTTTCTTCCGATGGGTTGTGTAAGCGTGGATGTGGTTTGAGTGCGACTTTCCTGCATATTCTTTGGGAATGCCCGATGGTGATTGCTTACTGGACGGCTGTGCTTGAGGTTATGGCTGTGGTGACAGGGGTGTCCTTGTGTCCGGAACCTCGTCGTTGTCTTTTGAATGTTTGGGAGCCCACTGACTGCTCGGTGGCCCAGACTAGGTGGGCCACCCTGGGTTATATGGTTGCGAAGCGAGATATTGCTCAACTTTGGGGGGCCTCCAAGCCCCCTGAACTATCGAAATGGGAAGACGACATGGATTGGTCTATGTTCCGTGAGAAGACTGTCTACGTGGCTAGGGGCAGACCCAGGGCATGGACTAGGGTGTGGGGTCAATGGAATGAGTATCGTGGTGCCATCTGTACTCCTCCCCTTGTGGATGACATTGAGCTTTCCCGGTCTCCTTAGGCGAGCGTTCTTGGAACCTTGCATATAGGGGTTGTGCTGGTTTTCCGGCTCCCCCCCCCCCCTTCTTTTTCTCCTTCGTGCCCCGTCCCCCCCCCCATCCGGGCTCTTTGGAGCTTATAGCTTTGATTCCATTTTTGTTGCTGTTCCCTCCCGTCCTTTGGGCTGACCTTCAGTACTACACTTTCGCCTTTTTTGTGTGTCTGTTCTTTTTTTATAAAACAAAATCTGTTTTTGTTCTGTCTATTATGTGGAGTATTGCATTGACGATTGATCGTTGCCGCTACGGAAGTGTATATTGTGTATTTTCTCCTCTTTAGCGGCTGGCCCGTGTGGTTGTAGGCCCATCCTTGTATTTTATTGCATACTCAAATAAAGGTTTTTATAAAAAAAAAAAAAAAAAAAAAAAAAAAGATAGCCTGGCTGATAAGGATTATGAATCCGAAACCGGTCCCAGGATGCTTGTTTCCGGTCCAGGGAAGACATGGCTTGGCAGTTCGGGCTGGACTGTTCCCATGAGGCACAGGGTTAGACTGATTTGCATATGGCCATGTCTGAACTAGGGTGGCGGAGTGAGCTAAAGAATGGTGATGGATTAAACCCAGATCAGTTGACTGGGGGTGAGTGTTTGATTTGCTCAAACGCTCCGTCCATCATCCCCTTTTGGTTCGCTTTGCTCGCCCTAAGTTGGCATTGTATGCTCAGACGTGAGTCCCTTGCTCACTCTGCCACTGGATTCAAGATAGCCTGGCTGATGAGGATTATGAATCCGAAACCGGTCCCAGGATGCTTGTTTCCGGTCCAGGGAAGACTTGGCTTGGCAGTTCGGGCTGGACTGTTCCCATGAGGCACAGGGTCAGACTGATTTGCATTTGGCCATGTCTGAACTGGGGTGGCGGAGTGAGCTAAAGAATGGTGATGGATTAATCCCAGATCAGTTGACTGGGGGTGGTGTTTGATTTGCTCAAACGCTCCGTCCATCATCCCCTTTTGGTTCGCTTTGGTTGCCCTAAGTTGGCATTGTATGCTCAGACGTGAGTCCCTTGCTCACTCTGCCACTGGATTCAAGATAGCCTGGCTGATGAGGATTATGAATCCGAAACCGGTCCCAGGATGCTTGTTTCCGGTCCAGGGAAGACATGGCTTGGCAGTTCGGGCTGGACTGTTCCCATGAGGCACAGGGTCAGACTGATTTGCATATGGCCATGTCTGAACTGGGGTGGCGGAGTGAGCTAAAGAATGGTGATGGATAAACCCAGATCAGTTGACTGGGGGTGAGTGTTTGATTTGCTCAAACGCTCCGTCCATCATCCCCTTTTGTATTGCTTTGTTCGCCCTAAGTTGGCAGGGTATGCTCAGACGTGAGTCCCTTGCTCACTCTGCCACTGGATTCAAGATAGCCTGGCTGATGAGGATTATGAATCCGAAACCGGTCCCAGGATGCTTGTTTCCGGTCCAGGGAAGACATGGCTTGGCAGTACGGGCTGGACTGTTCCCATGAGGCAAAGGGTCAGACTGATTTGCATATGGCCATGTCTGAACTGGGGTGGCGGAGTGAGCTAAAGAATGTTGATGGATTAAACCCAGATCAGTTGACTGGGGGTGAGTGTTTGATTTGCTCAAACGCTCCGTCCATCATCCCCTTTTGTATCGCTTTGTTCGCCCTAAGTTGGCAGGGTATGTTCAGACGTGAGTCGCTTGCTCACTCTGCCACTGGATTCAAGATAGCCTGGCTGATAAGGATTATGAATCCGAAACCGGTCCCAGGATGCTTGTTTCCGGTCCAGTGAAGACATGGCTTGGCAGTTCGGGCTGGACTGTTCCCATGAGGCACAGGGTCAGACTGATTTGCATATGGCCATGTCTGAACTAGGGTGGCGGAGTGAGCTAAAGAATGGTGATGGATTAAACCCAGATCAGTTGACTGGGGGTGAGTGTTTGATTTGCTCAAACGTTCCGTCCATCATCCCGTTTTGTATCGCTTTGTTCGCCCTAAGTTGGCAGGGTATGCTCAGACGTGAGTCCCTTGCTCACTCTGCCACTGGATTCAAGATAGCCTGGCTGATGAGGATTATGAATCCGAAACCGGTCCCAGGATGCTTGTTTCCGGTCCAGGGAAGACATGGCTTGGCAGTTCGGGCTGGACTGTTCCCATGAGGCACAGGGTCAGACTGATTTGCATATGGCCATGTCTGAACTGGGGTGGCGGAGTGAGCTAAAGAATGGTGATGGATTAAACCCAGATCAGTTGACTGGGGGTGAGTGTTTGATTTGCTCAAACGCTCCGTCCATCATCCATCCCCTTTTGTATCGCTTTGTTCGCCCTAAGTTGGCAGGGTATGCTCAGACGTGAGTCCCTTGCTCACTCTGCCACTGGATTCAAGATAGCCTGGCTGATGAGGATTATGAATCCGAAACCCGTCCCAGGATGCTTGTTTCCGGTCCAGGGAAGACATGGCTTGGCAGTTCGGGCTGGACTGTTCCCATGAGGCACAGGGTCAGACTGATTTGCATATGGCCATGTCTGAACTGGGGTGGCGGAGTGAGCTAAAGAATGGTGATGGATTAAACCCAGATCAGTTGACTGGGGTGAGTGTTTGATTTGCTCAAACGCTCCATCCATCATCCCCTTTTGTATCGCTTTGTTCGCCCTAAGTTGGCAGGGTATGCTCAGACGTGAGTCCCTTGCTCACTCTGCCACTGGATTAAAGATAGCCTGGCTGATGAGGATTATGAATCCGAAACCGGTCCCAGGATGCTTGTTTCCGGTCCAGGGAAGACATGGCTTGGCAGTTCGGGCTGGACTGTTCCCATGAGGCACAGGGTCAGACTGATTTGCATATGGCCATGTCTGAACTGGGGTGGCGGAGTGAGCTAAAGAATGGTGATGGATTAAACCCAGATCAGTTGACTGGGGGTGAGTGTTTGATTTGCTCAAACGCTCCGTCCATCATCCCCTTTTGTATCGCTTTGTTCGCCCTAAGTTGGCAGGGTATGCTCAGACGTGAGTCCCTTCCTCACTCTGCCACTGGATTCAAGATAGCCTGGCTGATGAGGATTATGAATCCGAAACCGGTCCCAGGATGCTTGTTTCCGGTCCAGGGAAGACATGGCTTGGCAGTTCGGGCTGGACTGATCCCATGAGGCACAGGGTCAGACTGATTTGCATATGGCCATGTCTGAACTGGAGTGGCGGAGTGAGCTAAAGAATGGTGATGGATTAAACCCAGATCAGTTGACTGGGGGTGAGTGTTTGATGTGCTCAAACGCTCCGTCCATCATCCCCTTTTGTATCGCTTTGTTCGCCGTAAGTTGGCAGGGTATGCTCAGACGTGAGTCCCTTGCTCACTCTGCCACTGGATTCAAGATAGCCTGGCTGATGAGGATTATGAATCCGAAACCGGTCCCAGGATGCTTGTTTCCGGGCCAAGGGAAGACATGGATTGGCAGTTCGGGCTGGACTGTTCCCATGAGGCACAGGGTCAGACTGATTTGCATATGGCCATGTCTGAACTGGGGTGGCGGAGTGAGCTAAAGAATGGTGATGGATTAAACCCAGATCAGTTGACTGGGGGTGAGTGTTTGATGTGCTCAAACGCTCCGTCCATCATCCCCTTTTGGTTCGCTTTATTCGCCCTAAGTTGGCATTGGTTGCTCAGACGTGAGTCCCTTGCTCACTCTGCCACTGGATTCAAGATAGCCTGGCTGATGAGGATTATGAATCCGAAACCGGTCCCAGGATGCTTGTTTCCGGTCCAGGGAAGACTTGGCTTGGCAGTTCGGGCTGGACTGTTCCCATGAGGCACAGGGTCAGACTGATTTGCATATGGCCACGTCTGAACTGGGGTGGCGGAGTGAGCTAAAGAATGGTGATGGATTAAACCCAGATCAGTTGACTGGGGGTGAGTGTTTGATGTGCTCAAACGCTCCGTCCATCATCCCCTTTTGTATCGCTTTGTTCGCCCTAAGTTGGCAGGGTATGCTCAGACGTGAGTCCCTTGCTCACTCTGCCACTGGATTCAAAATAGCCTGGCTGATGAGGATTAGGAATCCGAAACCGGTCTCAGGATGCTTGTTTCCGGTCCAGGGAAGACATGGCTTGGCAGTTCGGGCTAGACTGTTCCCATGAGGCACAGGGTCAGACTGATTTGCATATGGCCATGTCTGAACTGGGGTGGCGGAGTGAGCTAAAGAATGGTGATGGATTAAACCCAGATCAGTTGACTGGGGGTGGTGTTTGATTTGCTCAAACGCTCCGTCCATCATCCCCTTTTGGTTCGCTTTGTTCGCCCTAAGTTGGCATTGTATGCTCAGACGTGAGTCCCTTGCTCACTCTGCCACTGGATTCAAGATAGTCTGGCTGATGAGGATTATGAATCCGAAACCGGTCCCAGGATGCTTGTTTCCGGTCCAGGGAAGACTTGGCTTGGCAGTTCGGGCTGGACTGTTCCCATGAGGCACAGGGTCAGACTGATTTGCATATGGCCATGTCTGAACTGGGGTGGCGGAGTGAGCTAAAGAATGGTGATGGATTAAACCCAGATCAGTTGACTGGGGGTGAGTGTTTGATGTGCTCAAACGCTCAATCCATCATCCCCTTTTGTATCGCTTTGTTCGCCCTAAGTTGGCAGGGTATGCTCAGACGTGAGTCCCTTGCTCACTCTGCCACTGGATTCAAGATAGCCTGGCTGATGAGGATTATGAATCCGAAACCGGTCCCAGGATGCTTGTTTCCGGTCCAGGGAAGACATGGCTTGGCAGTTCGGGCTGGACTGTTCCCATGAGGCACAGGGTCAGACTGATTTGCATATGGCCATGTCTGAACTGGGGTGGCGGAGTGAGCTAAAGAATGGTGATGGATTAAACCCACATCAGATGAATGGGGGTGAGTGTTTGATTTGCTCAAACGCTCCGTCCATCATCCCCTTTTGTATTGCTTTGTTCGCCCTAAGTTGGCAGGGTATGCTCAGACGTGAGTCCCTTGCTCACTCTGCCACTGGATTCAAGATAGCCTGGCTGATGAGGATTATGAATCCGAAACCGGTCCCAGGATGCTTGTTTCCGGTCCAGGGAAGACATGGCTTGGCAGTTCGGGCTGGACTGTTCCCATGAGGCACGGGGTCAGACTGATTTGCATATGGCCATGTCTGAACTGGGGTGGCGGAGTGAGCTAATGAATGGTGATGGATTAAACCCAGATCAGTTGACTGGGGGTGAGTGTTTGATTTGCTCAAACGTTCCGTCCATCATCCCGTTTTGTATCGCTTTGTTCGCCCTAAGTTGGCAGGGTATGCTCAGACGTGAGTCCCTTGCTCACTCTGCCACTGGATTCAAGACAGCCTGGCTGATGAGGATTATGAATCCGAAACCGGTCCCAGGATGCTTGTTTCCGGTCCAGGGAAGACTTGGCTTGGCAGTTCGGGCTGGACTGTTCCCATGAGGCACAGGGTCAGACTGATTTGCATATGGCCATGTCTGAACTGGGGTGGCGGAGTGAGCTAAAGAATGGTGATGGATTAAACCCAGATCAGTTGACTGGGGGTGGTGTTTGATTTGCTCAAACGCTCCGTCCATCATCCCCTTTTGGTTCGCTTTGCTCGCCCTAAGTTGGCATTGTATGCTCAGACGTGAGTCCCTTGCTCACTCTGCCACTGGATTCAAGATAGCCTGGCTGATGAGGATTATGAATCCGAAACCGGTCCCAGGATGCTTGTTTCCGGTCCAGGGAAGACTTGGCTTGGCAGTTCGGGCTGGACTGTTCCCATGAGGCACAGGGTCAGACTGATTTGCATATGGCCATGTCTGAACTGGGGTGGCGGAGTGAGCTAAAGAATGGTGATGGATTAAACCCAGATCAGTTGACTGGGGGTGGTGTTTGATTTGCTCAAATGCTCCGTCCATCATCCCCTTTTGTATCGCTTTGTTCGCCCTAAGTTGGCAGGGTATGCTCAGACGTGAGTCCCTTGCTCACTCTGCCACTGGATTCAAAATAGCCTGGCTGATGAGGATTAGGAATCCGAAACCGGTCTCAGGATGCTTGTTTCCGGTCCAGGGAAGACATGGCTTGGCAGTTCGGGCTAGACTGTTCCCATGAGGCACAGGGTCAGACTGATTTGCATATGGCCATGTCTGAACTGGGGTGGCGGAGTGAGCTAAAGAATGGTGATGGATTAAACCCAGATCAGTTGACTGGGGGTGGTGTTTGATTTGCTCAAACGCTCCGTCCATCATCCCCTTTTGGTTCGCTTTGTTCGCCCTAAGTTGGCATTGTATGCTCAGACGTGAGTCCCTTGCTCACTCTGCCACTGGATTCAAGATAGTCTGGCTGATGAGGATTATGAATCCGAAACCGGTCCCAGGATGCTTGTTTCCGGTCCAGGGAAGACTTGGCTTGGCAGTTCGGGCTGGACTGTTCCCATGAGGCACAGGGTCAGACTGATTTGCATATGGCCATGTCTGAACTGGGGTGGCGGAGTGAGCTAAAGAATGGTGATGGATTAAACCCAGATCAGTTGACTGGGGGTGAGTGTTTGATGTGCTCAAACGCTCAATCCATCATCCCCTTTTATATCGCTTTGTTCGCCCTAAGTTGGCAGGGTATGCTCAGACGTGAGTCCCTTGCTCACTCTGCCACTGGATTCAAGATAGCCTGGCTGATGAGGATTATGAATCCGAAACCGGTCCCAGGATGCTTGTTTCCGGTCCAGGGAAGACATGGCTTGGCAGTTCGGGCTGGACTGTTCCCATGAGGCACAGGGTCAGACTGATTTGCATATGGCCATGTCTGAACTGGGGTGGCGGAGTGAGCTAAAGAATGGTGATGGATTAAACCCACATCAGTTGAATGGGGGTGAGTGTTTGATTTGCTCAAACGCTCCGTCCATCATCCCCTTTTGTATTGCTTTGTTCGCCCTAAGTTGGCAGGGTATGCTCAGACGTGAGTCCCTTGCTCACTCTGCCACTGGTTTCAAGATAGCCTGGCTGATGAGGATTATGAATCCGAAACCGGTCCCAGGATGCTTGTTTCCGGTCCAGGGAAGACATGGCTTGGCAGTTCGGGCTGGACTGTTCCCATGAGGCACGGGGTCAGACTGATTTGCATATGGCCATGTCTGAACTGGGGTGGCGGAGTGAGCTAAAGAATGGTGATGGATTAAACCCAGATCAGTTGACTGGGGGTGAGTGTTTGATTTGCTCAAACGCTCCGTCCATCATCCCCTTTTGTATTGCTTTGTTCGCCCTAAGTTGGAAGGGTATGTTCAGACGTGAGTCGCTTGCTCACTCTGCCACTGGATTCAAGATAGCCTGGCTGATAAGGATTATGAATCCAAAACCGGTCCCAGGATGCTTGTTTCCGGTCCAGGGAAGACATGGCTTGGCAGTTCGGGCTGGACTGTTCCCATGAGGCACAGGGTTAGACTGATTTGCATATGGCCATGTCTGAACTAGGGTGGCGGAGTGAGCTAAAGAATGGTGATGGATTAAACCCAGATCAGTTGACTGGGAGTGAGTGTTTGATTTGCTCAAACGTTCCGTCCATCATCCCGTTTTGTATCGCTTTGTTCGCCCTAAGTTGGCAGGGTATGCTCAGACGTGAGTCCCTTGCTCACTCTGCCACTGGATTCAAGACAGCCTGGCTGATGAGGATTATGAATCCGAAACCGGTCCCAGGATGCTTGTTTCCGGTCCAGGGAAGACATGGCTTGGCAGTTCGGGCTGGACTGTTCCCATGAGGCACAGGGTCAGACTGAGTTGCATATGGCCATGTCTGAACTGGGGTGGCGAAGTGAGCTAAAGAATGGTGATGGATTAAACCCAGATCAGTTGACTGGGGGTGGTGTTTGATTTGCTCAAACGCTCCGTCCATCATCCCCTTTTGGTTCGCTTTGCTCGCCCTAAGTTGGCATTGTATGCTCAGACGTGAGTCCCTTGATCACTCTGCCACTGGATTCAAGATAGCCTGGCTGATGAGGATTATGAATCCGAAACCGGTCCCAGGATGCTTGTTTCCGGTCCAGGGAAGACTTGGCTTGGCAGTTCGGGCTGGACTGTTCCCATGAGGCACAGGGTCAGACTGATTTGCATTTGGCCATGTCTGAACTGGGGTGGCGGAGTGAGCTAAAGAATGGTGATGGATTAAACCCAGATCAGTTGACTGGGGGTGGTGTTTGATTTGCTCAAACGCTCCGTCCATCATCCCCTTTTGGTTCGCTTTGGTTGCCCTAAGTTGGCATTGTATGCTCAGACGTGAGTCCCTTGCTCACTCTGCCACTGGATTCAAGATAGCCTGGCTGATGAGGATTATGAATCCGAAACCGGTCCCAGGATGCTTGTTTCCGGTCCAGGGAAGACATGGCTTGGCAGTTCGGGCTGGACTGTTCCCATGAGGCACAGGGTCAGACTGATTTGCATATGGCCATGTCTGAACTGGGGTGGCGGAGTGAGCTAAAGAATGGTGATGGATTAAACCCAGATCAGTTGACTGGGGGTGAGTGTTTGATTTGCTCAAACGCTCCGTCCATCATCCCCTTTTGTATTGCTTTGTTCGCCCTAAGTTGGCAGGGTATGCTCAGACGTGAGTCCCTTGCTCACTCTGCCACTGGATTCAAGATAGCCTGGCTGATGAGGATTATGAATCCGAAACCGGTCCCAGGATGCTTGTTTCCGGTCCAGGGAAGACATGGCTTGGCAGTACGGGCTGGACTGTTCCCATGAGGCAAAGGGTTAGACTGATTTGCATATGGCCATGTCTGAACTGGGGTGGCGGAGTGAGCTAAAGAATGTTGATGGATTAAACCCAGATCAGTTGACTGGGGGTGAGTATTTGATTTGCTCAAACGCTCCGTCCATCATCCCCTTTTGTATCGCTTTGTTCGCCCTAAGTTGGCAGGGTATGTTCAGACGTGAGTCGCTTGCTCACTCTGCCACTGGATTCAAGATAGCCTGGCTGATAAGGATTATGAATCCGAAACCGGTCCCAGGATGCTTGTTTCCGGTCCAGTGAAGACATGGCTTGGCAGTTCGGGCTGGACTGTTCCCATGAGGCACAGGGTCAGACTGATTTGCATATGGCCATGTCTGAACTAGGGTGGCGGAGTGAGCTAAAGAATGGTGATGGATTAAACCCAGATCAGTTGACTGGGGGTGAGTGTTTGATTTGCTCAAACGTTCCGTCCATCATCCCGTTTTGTATCGCTTTGTTCGCCCTAAGTTGGCAGGGTATGCTCAGACGTGAGTCCCTTGCTCACTCTGCCACTGGATTCAAGATAGCCTGGCTGATGAGGATTATGAATCCGAAACCGGTCCCAGGATGCTTGTTTCCGGTCCAGGGAAGACATGGCTTGGCAGTTCGGGCTGGACTGTTCCCATGAGGCACAGGGTCAGACTGATTTGCATATGGCCATGTCTGAACTGGGGTGGCGGAGTGAGCTAAAGAATGGTGATGGATTAAACCCAGATCAGTTGACTGGGGGTGAGTGTTTGATTTGCTCAAACGCTCCGTCCATCATCCATCCCCTTTTGTATCGCTTTGTTCGCCCTAAGTTGGCAGGGTATGCTCAGACGTGAGTCCCTTGCTCACTCTGCCACTGGATTCAAGATAGCCTGGCTGATGAGGATTATGAATCCGAAACCCGTACCAGGATGCTTGTTTCCGGTCCAGGGAAGACATGGCTTGGCAGTTCGGGCTGGACTGTTCCCATGAGGCACAGGGTCAGACTGATTTGCATATGGCCATGTCTGAACTGGGGTGGCGGAGTGAGCTAAAGAATGGTGATGGATTAAACCCAGATCAGTTGACTGGGGTGAGTGTTTGATTTGCTCAAACGCTCCATCCATCATCCCCTTTTGTATCGCTTTGTTCGCCCTAAGTTGGCAGGGTATGCTCAGACGTGAGTCCCTTGCTCACTCTGCCACTGGATTCAAGATAGCCTGGCTGATGAGGATTATGAATCCGAAACCGGTCCCAGGATGCTTGTTTCCGGTCCAGGGAAGACATGGCTTGGCAGTTCGGGCTGGACTGTTCCCATGAGGCACAGGGTCAGACTGATTTGCATATGGCCATGTCTGAACTGGGGTGGCGGAGTGAGCTAAAGAATGGTGATGGATTAAACCCAGATCAGTTGACTGGGGGTGAGTGTTTGATTTGCTCAAACGCTCCGTCCATCATCCCCTTTTGGTTCGCTTTGTTCGCCCTAAGTTGGCATTGTATGCTCAGACGTGAGTCCCTTGCTCACTCTGCCACTGGATTCAAGATAGCCAGGCTGATGAGGATTATGAATCCGAAACCGGTCCCAGGGTGCTTGTTTCCGGTCCAGGGAAGACATGGCTTGGCAGTTCGGGCTGGACTGTTCCCATGAGGCACAGGGTCAGACTGATTTGCATATGGCCATGTCTGAACTGGGGTGGCGGAGTGAGCTAAAGAATGGTGATGGATTAAACCCAGATCAGTTGACTGGGGGTGAGTGTTTGATTTGCTCAAACGCTCCGTCCATCATCCCCTTTTGTATTGCTTTGTTCGCCCTAAGTTGACAGGGTATGCTCAGACGTGAGTCCCTTGCTCACTCTGCCACTGGATTCAAGATAGCCTGGCAGATGAGGATTATGAATCCGAAACCGGTCCCAGGATGCTTGTTTCCGGTCCAGGGAAGACATGGCTTGGCAGTTCGGGCTGGACTGTTCCCATGAGGCACAGGGTCAGACTGATTTGCATATGGCCATGTCTGAACTGGGGTGGCGGAGTGAGCTAAGGAATGGTGATGGATTAAACCCAGATCAGTTGACTAGGGGTGAGTGTTTGATTTGCTCAAACGCTCCGTCCATCATCCCCTTTTGTATCGCTTTGTTCCCCCTAAGTTGGCAGGGTATGCTCAGACGTGAGTCCCTTGCTCACTCTGCCACTGGATTCAAGATAGCCTGGCTGATGAGGATTATGAATCCGAAACCGGTCCCAGGATGCTTGTTTCCGGTCCAGGGAAGACATGGCTTGGCAGTTCGGGCTGGACTGTTCCCATGAGGCACAGGGTCAGACTGATTTGCATATGGCCATGTCTGAACTGGGGTGGCGGAGTGAGCTAAAGAATGGTGATGGATTAAACCCAGATCAGTTGACTGGGGGTGAGTGTTTGATTTGCTCAAACGCTCCATCCATCATCCCCTTTTGGTTCGCTTTGTTCGCCCTAAGTTGGCATTGTATGCTCAGACGTGAGTCCCTTGCTCACTCTGCCACTGGATTCAAGATAGCCTGGCTGATGAGGATTATGAATCCGAAACCGGTCCCAGGATGCTTGTTTCCGGGCCAAGGGAAGACATGGCTTGGCAGTTCGGGCTGGACTGTTCCCATGAGGCACAGGGCCAGACTGATTTGCATATGGCCATGTCTGAACTGGGGTGGTGGAGTGAGCTAAAGAATGGTGATGGATTAAACCCAGATCAGTTGACTGGGGGTGAGTGTTTGATTTGCTCAAACGCTCCGTCCATCATCCCCTTTTGTATCGCTTTGTTCGCCCTAAGTTGGCAGGGTATGCTCAGACGTGAGTCCCTTGCTCACTCTGCCACTGGATTCAAGATAGCCTGGCTGATGAGGATTATGAATCCGAAACCCGTCCCAGGATGCTTGTTTCCGGTCCAGGGAAGACATGGCTTGGCAGTTCGGGCTGGACTGTTCCCATGAGGCACAGGGTCAGACTGATTTGCATATGGCCATGTCTGAACTGGGGTGGCGGAGTGAGCTAAAGAATGGTGATGGATTAAACCCAGATCAGTTGACTGGGGTGAGTGTTTGATTTGCTCAAACGCTCCGTCCATCATCCCCTTTTGTATCGCTTTGTTCGCCCTAAATTGGCAGGGTATGCTCAGACGTGAGTCCCTTGCTCACTCTGCCACTGGATTCAAGATAGCCTGGCTGATGAGGATTATGAATCCGAAACCGGTCCCAGGATGCTTGTTTCGGGTCCAGGGAAGACATGGCTTGGCAGTTCGGGCTGGACTGTTCCCATGAGGCACAGGGTCAGACTGATTTGCATATGGCCATGTCTGAACTGGGGTGGCGGAGTGAGCTAAAGAATGGTGATGGATTAAACCCAGATCAGTTGACTGGGGGTGAGTGTTTGATTTGCTCAAACGCTCCGTCCATCATCCCCTTTTGGTTCGCTTTGTTCGCCCTAAGTTGGCATTGTATGCTCAGACGTGAGTCCCTTGCTCACTCTGCCACTGGATTCAAGATAGCCTGGCTGATGAGGATTATGAATCCGAAGCCAGTCCCAGGGTGCTTGTTTCCGGTCCAGGGAAGACATGGCTTGGCAGTTCGGGCTGGACTGTTCCCATGAGGCACAGGGTCAGACTGATTTGCATATGGCCACGTCTGAACTGGGGTGGCGGAGTGAGCTAAAGAGTGGTGATGGATTAAACCCAGATCAGTTGACTGGGGGTGAGTGTTTGATTTGCTCAAACGCTCCGTCCATCATCCCCTTTTGTATTGCTTTGTTCGCCCTAAGTTGACAGGGTATGCTCAGACGTGAGTCCCTTGCTCACTCTGCCACTGGATTCAAGATAGCCTGGCTGATGAGGATTATGAATCCGAAACCGGTCCCAGGATGCTTGTTTCCGGTCCAGGGAAGACATGGCTTGGCAGTTCGTGCTGGACTGTTCCCATGAGGCACAGGGTCAGACTGATTTGCATATGGCCATGTCTGAACTGGGGTGGCGGAGTGAGCTAAGGAATGGTGATGGATTAAACCCAGATCAGTTGACTGGGGTGAGTGTTTGATTTGCTCAAACGCTCCGTCCATCATCCCCTTTAGTATCGCTTTGTTCGCCCTAAGTTGGCAGGGTATGCTCAGACGTGAGTCCCTTGCTCACTCTGCCACTGGATTCAAGATAGCCTGGCTGATGAGGATTATGAATCCGAAACCGGTCCCAGGATGCTTGTTTCCGGGCCAAGGGAAGACATGGATTGGCAGTTCGGGCTGGACTGTTCCCATGAGGCACAGGGTCAGACTGATTTGCATATGGCCATGTCTGAACTGGGGTGGCGGAGTGAGCTAAAGAATGGTGATGGATTAAACCCAGATCAGTTGACTGGGGGTGAGTGTTTGATGTGCTCAAACGCTCCGTCCATCATCCCCTTTTGGTTCGCTTTATTCGCCCTAAGTTGGCATTGGTTGCTCAGACGTGAGTCCCTTGCTCACTCTGCCACTGGATTCAAGATAGCCTGGCTGATGAGGATTATGAATCCGAAACCGGTCCCAGGATGCTTGTTTCCGGTCCAGGGAAGACTTGGCTTGGCAGTTCGGGCTGGACTGTTCCCATGAGGCACAGGGTCAGACTGATTTGCATATGGCCACGTCTGAACTGGGGTGGCGGAGTGAGCTAAAGAATGGTGATGGATTAAACCCAGATCAGTTGACTGGGGGTGAGTGTTTGATGTGCTCAAACGCTCCGTCCATCATCCCCTTTTGTATCGCTTTGTTCGCCCTAAGTTGGCAGGGTATGCTCAGACGTGAGTCCCTTGCTCACTCTGCCACTGGATTCAAAATAGCCTGGCTGATGAGGATTAGGAATCCGAAACCGGTCTCAGGATGCTTGTTTCCGGTCCAGGGAAGACATGGCTTGGCAGTTCGGGCTAGACTGTTCCCATGAGGCACAGGGTCAGACTGATTTGCATATGGCCATGTCTGAACTGGGGTGGCGGAGTGAGCTAAAGAATGGTGATGGATTAAACCCAGATCAGTTGACTGGGGGTGGTGTTTGATTTGCTCAAACGCTCCGTCCATCATCCCCTTTTGGTTCGCTTTGTTCGCCCTAAGTTGGCATTGTATGCTCAGACGTGAGTCCCTTGCTCACTCTGCCACTGGATTCAAGATAGTCTGGCTGATGAGGATTATGAATCCGAAACCGGTCCCAGGATGCTTGTTTCCGGTCCAGGGAAGACTTGGCTTGGCAGTTCGGGCTGGACTGTTCCCATGAGGCACAGGGTCAGACTGATTTGCATATGGCCATGTCTGAACTGGGGTGGCGGAGTGAGCTAAAGAATGGTGATGGATTAAACCCAGATCAGTTGACTGGGGGTGAGTGTTTGATGTGCTCAAACGCTCAATCCATCATCCCCTTTTGTATCGCTTTGTTCGCCCTAAGTTGGCAGGGTATGCTCAGACGTGAGTCCCTTGCTCACTCTGCCACTGGATTCAAGATAGCCTGGCTGATGAGGATTATGAATCCGAAACCGGTCCCAGGATGCTTGTTTCCGGTCCAGGGAAGACATGGCTTGGCAGTTCGGGCTGGACTGTTCCCATGAGGCACAGGGTCAGACTGATTTGCATATGGCCATGTCTGAACTGGGGTGGCGGAGTGAGCTAAAGAATGGTGATGGATTAAACCCACATCAGTTGAATGGGGGTGAGTGTTTGATTTGCTCAAACGCTCCGTCCATCATCCCCTTTTGTATTGCTTTGTTCGCCCTAAGTTGGCAGGGTATGCTCAGACGTGAGTCCCTTGCTCACTCTGCCACTGGATTCAAGATAGCCTGGCTGATGAGGATTATGAATCCGAAACCGGTCCCAGGATGCTTGTTTCCGGTCCAGGGAAGACATGGCTTGGCAGTTCGGGCTGGACTGTTCCCATGAGGCACGGGGTCAGACTGATTTGCATATGGCCATGTCTGAACTGGGGTGGCGGAGTGAGCTAATGAATGGTGATGGATTAAACCCAGATCAGTTGACTGGGGGTGAGTGTTTGATTTGCTCAAACGTTCCGTCCATCATCCCGTTTTGTATCGCTTTGTTCGCCCTAAGTTGGCAGGGTATGCTCAGACGTGAGTCCCTTGCTCACTCTGCCACTGGATTCAAGACAGCCTGGCTGATGAGGATTATGAATCCGAAACCGGTCCCAGGATGCTTGTTTCCGGTCCAGGGAAGACTTGGCTTGGCAGTTCGGGCTGGACTGTTCCCATGAGGCACAGGGTCAGACTGATTTGCATATGGCCATGTCTGAACTGGGGTGGCGGAGTGAGCTAAAGAATGGTGATGGATTAAACCCAGATCATGAGGCACAGGGTCAGACTGATTTGCATATGGCCACGTCTGAACTGGGGTGGCGGAGTGAGCTAAAGAGTGGTGATGGATTAAACCCAGATCAGTTGACTGGGGGTGAGTGTTTGATTTGCTCAAACGCTCCATCCATCATCCCCTTTTGTATTGCTTTGTTCGCCCTAAGTTGACAGGGTATGCTCAGACGTGAGTCCCTTGCTCACTCTGCCACTGGATTCAAGATAGCCTGGCTGATGAGGATTATGAATCCGAAACCGGTCCCAGGATGCTTGTTTCCGGTCCAGGGAAGACATGGCTTGGCAGTTCGGGCTGGACTGTTCCCATGAGGCACAGGGTCAGACTGATTTGCATATGGCCATGTCTGAACTGGGGTGGCGGAGTGAGCTAAGGAATGGTGATGGATTAAACCCAGATCAGTTGACTGGGGGTGAGTGTTTGATTTGCTCAAACGCTCCGTCCATCATCCCCTTTTGTATCGCTTTGTTCGCCCTAAGTTGGCAGGGTATGCTCAGACGTGAGTCCCTTGCTCACTCTGCCACTGGATTCAAGATAGCCTGGCTGATGAGGATTATGAATCCGAAACCGGTCCCAGGATGCTTGTTTCCGGTCTAGGGAAGACATGGCTTGGCAGTTCGGGCTGGACTGTTCCCATGAGGCACAGGGTCAGACTGATTTGCATATGGCCATGTCTGAACTGGGGTGGCGGAGTGAGCTAAAGAATGGTGATGGATTAAACCCAGATCAGTTTACTGGGGGTGAGTGTTTGATTTGCTCAAACGCTCCATCCATCATCCCCTTTTGGTTCGCTTTGTTCGCCCTAAGTTGGCATTGTATGCTCAGACTTGAGTCCCTTGCTCACTCTGCCACTGGATTCAAGATAGCCTGGCTGATGAGGATTATGAATCCGAAACCGGTCCCAGGGTGCTTGTTTCCGGTCCAGGGAAGACATGGCTTGGCAGTTCGGGCTGGACTGTTCCCATGAGGCACAGGGTCAGACTGATTTGCATATGGCCATGTCTGAACTGGGGTGGCGGAGTGAGCTAAAGAATGGTGATGGATTAAACCCAGATCAGTTGACTGGGGGTGAGTGTTTGATTTGCTCAAACGCTCCGTCCTTCATCCCCTTTTGTATCACTTTGTTCACCCTAAGTTGACAGGGTATGCTCAGACGTGAGTCCCTTGCTCACTCTGCCACTGGATTCAAGATAGCCTGGCTGATGAGGATTATGAATCCGAAACCGGTCCCAGGATGCTTGTTTCCGGTCCAGGGAAGACATGGCTTGGCAGTACGGGCTGGACTGTTCCCATGAGGCACAGGGTCAGACTGATTTGCATATGGCCATGTCTGAACTGGGGTGGCGGAGTGAGCTAAAGAATGGTGATGGATTAAACCCAGATCAGTTGACTGGGGGTGAGTGTTTGATTTGCTCAAACGCTCCGTCCATCATCCCCTTTTGTATCGCTTTGTTCGCCCTAAGTTGGCAGGGTATGTTCAGACGTGAGTCGCTTGCTCACTCTGCCACTGGATTCAAGATAGCCTGGCTGATAAGGATTATGAATCCGAAACCGGTCCCAGGATGCTTGTTTCCGGTCCAGTGAAGACATGGCTTGGCAGTTCGGGCTGGACTGTTCCCATGAGGCACAGGGTCAGACTGATTTGCATATGGCCATGTCTGAACTAGGGTGGCGGAGTGAGCTAAAGAATGGTGATGGATTAAACCCAGATCAGTTGACTGGGGGTGAGTGTTTGATTTGCTCAAACGTTCCGTCCATCATCCCGTTTTGTATCGCTTTGTTCGCCCTAAGTTGGCAGGGTATGCTCAGACGTGAGTCCCTTGCTCACTCTGCCACTGGATTCAAGACAGCCTGGCTGATGAGGATTATGAATCCGAAACCGGTCCCAGGATGCTTGTTTCCGGTCCAGGGAAGACATGGCTTGGCAGTTTGGGCTGGACTGTTCCCATGAGGCACAGTGTCAGACTGATTTGCATATGGCCATGTCTGAACTGGGGTGGCAGAGTGAGCTAAAGAATGGTGATGGATTAAACCCAGATCAGTTGACTGGGGGTGAGTGTTTGATTTGCTCAAACGCTCCGTCCATCATCCCCTTTTGTATCGCTTTGTTCGCCCTAAGTTGGCGGGGTATGCTCAGACGTGAGTCCCTTGCTCACTCTGCCACTGGATTCAAGATAGCCTGGCTGATGAGGATTATGAATCCGAAACCGGTCCCAGGATGCTTGTTTCCGGTCCAGGGAAGCCATGGCTTGGCAGTTCGGGCTGGACTGTTCCCATGAGGCACAGGGTCAGACTGATTTGCATATGGCCATGTCTGAACTGGGGTGGCGGAGTGAGCTAAAGAATGGTGATGGATTAAACCCAGATCAGTTGACTGGGGGTGAGTGTTTGATTTGCTCAAACGCTCCGTCCATCATCCATCCCCTTTTGTATCGCTTTGTTCGCCCTAAGTTGGCAGGGTATGCTCAGACGTGAGTCCCTTGCTCACTCTGCCACTGGATTCAAGATAGCCTGGCTGATGAGGATTATGAATCCGAAACCGGTCCCAGGATGCTTGTTTCCGGTCCAGGGAAGACATGGCTTGGCAGTTCGGGCTGGACTGTTCCCATGAGGCACAGGGTCAGACTGATTTGCATATGGCCATGTCTGAACTGGAGTGGCGGAGTGAGCTAAAGAATGGTGATGGATTAAACCCAGATCAGTTGACTGGGGGTGAGTGTTTGATGTGCTCAAACGCTCCGTCCATCATCCCCTTTTGTATCGCTTTGTTCGCCCTAAGTTGGCAGGGTATGCTCAGACGTGAGTCCCTTGCTCACTCTGCCACTGGATTCAAGATAGCCTGGCTGATGAGGATTATGAATCCGAAACCGGTCCCAGGATGCTTGTTTCCGGGCCAAGGGAAGACATGGCTTGGCAGTTCGGGCTGGACTGTTCCCATGAGGCACAGGGCCAGACTGATTTGCATATGGCCATGTCTGAACTGGGGTGGTGGAGTGAGCTAAAGAATGGTGATGGATTAAACCCAGATCAGTTGACTGGGGGTGAGTGTTTGATTTGCTCAAACGCTCCGTCCATCATCCCCTTTTGTATTGCTTTGTTCGCCCTAAGTTGGCAGGGTATGCTCAGACGTGAGTCCCTTGCTCACTCTGCCACTGGATTCAAGATAGCCTGGCTGATGAGGATTATGAATCCGAAACCCGTCGCAGGATGCTTGTTTCCGGTCCAGGGAAGACATGGCTTGGCAGTTCGGGCTGGACTGTTCACATGAGGCACAGGGTCAGACTGATTTGCATATGGCCATGTCTGAACTGGGGTGGCGGAGTGAGCTAAAGAATGGTGATGGATTAAACCCAGATCAGTTGACTGGGGTGAGTGTTTGATTTGCTCAAACGCTCCGTCCATCATCCCCTTTTGTATCGCTTTGTTCGCCCTAAATTGGCAGGGTATGCTCAGACGTGAGTCCCTTGCTCACTCTGCCACTGGATTCAAGATAGCCTGGCTGATGAGGATTATGAATCCGAAACCGGTCCCAGGATGCTTGTTTCCGGTCCAGGGAAGACATGGCTTGGCAGTTCGGGCTGGACTGTTCCCATGAGGCACAGGGTCAGACTGATTTGCATATGGCCATGTCTGAACTGGGGTGGCGGAGTGAGCTAAAGAATGGTGATGGATTAAACCCAGATCAGTTGACTGGGGGTGAGTGTTTGATTTGCTCAAACGCTCCGTCCATCATCCCCTTTTGGTTCGCTTTGTTCGCCCTAAGTTGGCATTGTATGCTCAGACGTGAGTCCCTTGCTCACTCTGCCACTGGATTCAAGATAGCCTGGCTGATGAGGATTATGAATCCGAAGCCGGTCCCAGGGTGCTTGTTTCCGGTCCAGGGAAGACATGGCTTGGCAGTTCGGGCTGGACTGTTCCCATGAGGCACAGGGTCAGACTGATTTGCATATGGCCACGTCTGAACTGGGGTGGCGGAGTGAGCTAAAGAGTGGTGATGGATTAAACCCAGATCAGTTGACTGGGGGTGAGTGTTTGATTTGCTCAAACGCTCCGTCCATCATCCCCTTTTGTATTGCTTTGTTCGCCCTAAGTTGACAGGGTATGCTCAGACGTGAGTCCCTTGCTCACTCTGCCACTGGATTCAAGATAGCCTGGCTGATGAGGATTATGAATCCGAAACCGGTCCCAGGATGCTTGTTTCCGGTCCAGGGAAGACATGGCTTGGCAGTTCGGGCTGGACTGTTCCCATGAGGCACAGGGTCAGACTGATTTGCATATGGCCATGTCTGAACTGGGGTGGCGGAGTGAGCTAAGGAATGGTGATGGATTAAACCCAGATCAGTTGACTGGGGTGAGTGTTTGATTTGCTCAAACGCTCCGTCCATCATCCCCTTTAGTATCGCTTTGTTCGCCCTAAGTTGGCAGGGTATGCTCAGACGTGAGTCCCTTGCTCACTCTGCCACTGGATTCAAGATAGCCTGGCTGATGAGGATTATGAATCCGAAACCGGTCCCAGGATGCTTGTTTCCGGTCCAGGGAAGACATGGCTTGGCAGTTCGGGCTGGACTGTTCCCATGAGGCACAGGGTCAGACTGATTTGCATATGGCCATGTCTGAACTGGGGTGGCGGAGTGAGCTAAAGAATGGTGATGGATTAAACCCAGATCAGTTGACTGGGGGTGAGTGTTTGATTTGCTCAAACGCTCCGTCCATCATCCCCTTTTGGTTCGCTTTGTTCGCCCTAAGTTGGCATTGTATGCTCAGACGTGAGTCCCTTGCTCACTCTGCCACTGGATTCAAGAAAGCCAGGCTGATGAGGATTATGAATCCGAAACCGGTCCCAGGGTGCTTGTTTCCGGTCCAGGGAAGACATGGCTTGGCAGTTCGGGCTCGACTGTTCCCATGAGGCACAGGGTCAGACTGATTTGCATATGGCCATGTCTGAACTGGGGTGGCGGAGTGAGCTAAATAATGGTGATGGATTAAACCCAGATCATGAGGCACAGGGTCAGACTGATTTGCATATGGCCACGTCTGAACTGGGGTGGCGGAGTGAGCTAAAGAGTGGTGATGGATTAAACCCAGATCAGTTGACTGGGGGTGAGTGTTTGATTTGCTCAAACGCTCCGTCCATCATCCCCTTTTGTATTGCTTTGTTCGCCCTAAGTTGACAGGGTATGCTCAGACGTGAGTCCCTTGCTCACTCTGCCACTGGATTCAAGATAGCCTGGCTGATGAGGATTATGAATCCGAAACCGGTCCCAGGATGCTTGTTTCCGGTCCAGGGAAGACATGGCTTGGCAGTTCGGGCTGGACTGTTCCCATGAGGCACAGGGTCAGACTGATTTGCATATGGCCATGTCTGAACTGGGGTGGCGGAGTGAGCTAAGGAATGGTGATGGATTAAACCCAGATCAGTTGACTGGGGGTGAGTGTTTGATTTGCTCAAACGCTCCGTCCATCATCCCCTTTTGTATCGCTTTGTTCGCCCTAAGTTGGCAGGGTATGCTCAGACGTGAGTCCCTTGCTCACTCTGCCACTGGATTCAAGATAGCCTGGCTGATGAGGATTATGAATCCGAAACCGGTCCCAGGATGCTTGTTTCCGGTCTAGGGAAGACATGGCTTGGCAGTTCGGGCTGGACTGTTCCCATGAGGCACAGGGTCAGACTGATTTGCATATGGCCATGTCTGAACTGGGGTGGCGGAGTGAGCTAAAGAATGGTGATGGATTAAACCCAGATCAGTTTACTGGGGGTGAGTGTTTGATTTGCTCAAACGCTCCATCCATCATCCCCTTTTGGTTCGCTTTGTTCGCCCTAAGTTGGCATTGTATGCTCAGACTTGAGTCCCTTGCTCACTCTGCCACTGGATTCAAGATAGCCTGGCTGATGAGGATTATGAATCCGAAACCGGTCCCAGGGTGCTTGTTTCCGGTCCAGGGAAGACATGGCTTGGCAGTTCGGGCTGGACTGTTCCCATGAGGCACAGGGTCAGACTGATTTGCATATGGCCATGTCTGAACTGGGGTGGCGGAGTGAGCTAAAGAATGGTGATGGATTAAACCCAGATCAGTTGACTGGGGGTGAGTGTTTGATTTGCTCAAACGCTCCGTCCTTCATCCCCTTTTGTATCACTTTGTTCACCCTAAGTTGACAGGGTATGCTCAGACGTGAGTCCCTTGCTCACTCTGCCACTGGATTCAAGATAGCCTGGCTGATGAGGATTATGAATCCGAAACCGGTCCCAGGATGCTTGTTTCCGGTCCAGGGAAGACATGGCTTGGCAGTACGGGCTGGACTGTTCCCATGAGGCACAGGGTCAGACTGATTTGCATATGGCCATGTCTGAACTGGGGTGGCGGAGTGAGCTAAAGAATGGTGATGGATTAAACCCAGATCAGTTGACTGGGGGTGAGTGTTTGATTTGCTCAAACGCTCCGTCCATCATCCCCTTTTGTATCGCTTTGTTCGCCCTAAGTTGGCAGGGTATGTTCAGACGTGAGTCGCTTGCTCACTCTGCCACTGGATTCAAGATAGCCTGGCTGATAAGGATTATGAATCCGAAACCGGTCCCAGGATGCTTGTTTCCGGTCCAGTGAAGACATGGCTTGGCAGTTCGGGCTGGACTGTTCCCATGAGGCACAGGATCAGACTGATTTGCATATGGCCATGTCTGAACTAGGGTGGCGGAGTGAGCTAAAGAATGGTGATGGATTAAACCCAGATCAGTTGACTGGGGGTGAGTGTTTGATTTGCTCAAACGTTCCGTCCATCATCCCGTTTTGTATCGCTTTGTTCGCCCTAAGTTGGCAGGGTATGCTCAGACGTGAGTCCCTTGCTCACTCTGCCACTGGATTCAAGACAGCCTGGCTGATGAGGATTATGAATCCGAAACCGGTCCCAGGATGCTTGTTTCCGGTCCAGGGAAGACATGGCTTGGCAGTTTGGGCTGGACTGTTCCCATGAGGCACAGTGTCAGACTGATTTGCATATGGCCATGTCTGAACTGGGGTGGCAGAGTGAGCTAAAGAATGGTGATGGATTAAACCCAGATCAGTTGACTGGGGGTGAGTGTTTGATTTGCTCAAACGCTCCGTCCATCATCCCCTTTTGTATCGCTTTGTTCGCCCTAAGTTGGCAGGGTATGCTCAGACGTGAGTCCCTTGCTCACTCTGCCACTGGATTCAAGATAGCCTGGCTGATGAGGATTATGAATCCGAAACCGGTCCCAGGATGCTTGTTTCCGGTCCAGGGAAGCCATGGCTTGGCAGTTCGGGCTGGACTGTTCCCATGAGGCACAGGGTCAGACTGATTTGCATATGGCCATGTCTGAACTGGGGTGGCGGAGTGAGCTAAAGAATGGTGATGGATTAAACCCAGATCAGTTGACTGGGGGTGAGTGTTTGATTTGCTCAAACGCTCCGTCCATCATCCATCCCCTTTTGTATCGCTTTGTTCGCCCTAAGTTGGCAGGGTATGCTCAGACGTGAGTCCCTTGCTCACTCTGCCACTGGATTCAAGATAGCCTGGCTGATGAGGATTATGAATCCGAAACCGGTCCCAGGATGCTTGTTTCCGGTCCAGGGAAGACATGGCTTGGCAGTTCGGGCTGGACTGTTCCCATGAGGCACAGGGTCAGACTGATTTGCATATGGCCATGTCTGAACTGGAGTGGCGGAGTGAGCTAAAGAATGGTGATGGATTAAACCCAGATCAGTTGACTGGGGGTGAGTGTTTGATGTGCTCAAACGCTCCGTCCATCATCCCCTTTTGTATCGCTTTGTTCGCCCTAAGTTGGCAGGGTATGCTCAGACGTGAGTCCCTTGCTCACTCTGCCACTGGATTCAAGACAGCCTGGCTGATGAGGATTATGAATCCGAAACCGGTCCCAGGATGCTTGTTTCCGGTCCAGGGAAGACATGGCTTGGCAGTTTGGGCTGGACTGTTCCCATGAGGCACAGTGTCAGACTGATTTGCATATGGCCATGTCTGAACTGGGGTGGCAGAGTGAGCTAAAGAATGGTGATGGATTAAACCCAGATCAGTTGACTGGGGGTGAGTGTTTGATTTGCTCAAACGCTCCGTCCATCATCCCCTTTTGTATCGCTTTGTTCGCCCTAAGTTGGCAGGGTATGCTCAGACGTGAGTCTCTTGCTCACTCTGCCACTGGATTCAAGATAGCCTGGCAGATGAGGATTATGAATCCGAAACCCGTCCCAGGATGCTTGTTTCCGGTCCAGGGAAGACATGGCTTGGCAGTTCGGGCTGGACTGTTCCCATGAGGCACAGGGTCAGACTGATTTGCATATGGCCATGTCTGAACTGGGGTGGCGGAGTGAGCTAAAGAATGGTGATGGATTAAACCCAGATCAGTTGACTGGGGTGAGTGTTTGATTTGCTCAAACGCTCCGTCCATCATCCCCTTTTGTATCGCTTTGTTCGCCCTAAGTTGGCAGGGTATGCTCAGACGTGAGTCCCTTGCTCACTCTGCCACTGGATTCAAGATAGCCTGGCTGATGAGGATTATGAATCCGAAACCGGTCCCAGGATGCTTGTTTCCGGTCCAGGGAAGACATGGCTTGGCAGTTCGGGCTGGACTGTTCCCATGAGGCACAGGGTCAGACTGATTTGCATATGGCCATGTCTGAACTGGGGTGGCGGAGTGAGCTAAAGAATGGTGATGGATTAAACCCAGATCAGTTGACTGGGGGTGAGTGTTTGATTTGCTCAAACGCTCCGTCCATCATCCCCTTTTGGTTCGCTTTGTTCGCCCTAAATTGGCATTGTATGCTCAGACGTGAGTCCTTTGCTCACTCTGCCACTGGATTCAAGATAGCCAGGCTGATGAGGATTATGAATCCGAAACCGGTCCCAGGGTGCTTGTTTCCGGTCCAGGGAAGACATGGCTTGGCAGTTCGGGCTGGACTGTTCCCATGAGGCACAGGGTCAGACTGATTTGCATATGGCCATGTCTGAATTGGGGTGGCGGAGTGAGCTAAAGAATGGTGATGGATTAAACCCAGATCAGTTGACTGGGGGTGAGTGTTTGATTTGCTCAAACGCTCCGACCATCATCCCCTTTTGTATCGCTTTGTTCGCCCTAAGTTGGCAGGGTATGTTCAGACGTGAGTCGCTTGCTCACTCTGCCACTGGATTCAAGATAGCCTGGCTGATAAGGATTATGAATCCGAAACCGGTCCCAGGATGCTTGTTTCCGGTCCAGTGAAGACATGGCTTGGCAGTTCGGGCTGGACTGTTCCCATGAGGCACAGGGTCAGACTGATTTGCATATGGCCATGTCTGAACTAGGGTGGCGGAGTGAGCTAAAGAATGGTGATGGATTAAACCCAGATCAGTTGACTGGGGGTGAGTGTTTGATTTGCTCAAACGTTCCGTCCATCATCCCGTTTTGTATCGCTTTGTTCGCCCTAAGTTGGCAGGGTATGCTCAGACGTGAGTCCCTTGCTCACTCTGCCACTGGATTCAAGACAGCCTGGCTGATGAGGATTATGAATCCGAAACCGGTCCCAGGATGCTTGTTTCCGGTCCAGGGAAGACATGGCTTGGCAGTTTGGGCTGGACTGTTCCCATGAGGCACAGTGTCAGACTGATTTGCATATGGCCATGTCTGAACTGGGGTGGCAGAGTGAGCTAAAGAATGGTGATGGATTAAACCCAGATCAGTTGACTGGGGGTGAGTGTTTGATTTGCTCAAACGCTCCGTCCATCATCCCCTTTTGTATCGCTTTGTTCGCCCTAAGTTGGCAGGGTATGCTCAGACGTGAGTCCCTTGCTCACTCTGCCACTGGATTCAAGATAGCCTGGCTGATGAGGATTATGAATCCGAAACCGGTCCCAGGATGCTTGTTTCCGGTCCAGGGAAGCCATGGCTTGGCAGTTCGGGCTGGACTGTTCCCATGAGGCACAGGGTCAGACTGATTTGCATATGGCCATGTCTGAACTGGGGTGGCGGAGTGAGCTAAAGAATGGTGATGGATTAAACCCAGATCAGTTGACTGGGGGTGAGTGTTTGATTTGCTCAAACGCTCCGTCCATCATCCATCCCCTTTTGTATCGCTTTGTTCGCCCTAAGTTGGCAGGGTATGCTCAGACGTGAGTCCCTTGCTCACTCTGCCACTGGATTCAAGATAGCCTGGCTGATGAGGATTATGAATCCGAAACCGGTCCCAGGATGCTTGTTTCCGGTCCAGGGAAGACATGGCTTGGCAGTTCGGGCTGGACTGTTCCCATGAGGCACAGGGTCAGACTGATTTGCATATGGCCATGTCTGAACTGGAGTGGCGGAGTGAGCTAAAGAATGGTGATGGATTAAACCCAGATCAGTTGACTGGGGGTGAGTGTTTGATGTGCTCAAACGCTCCGTCCATCATCCCCTTTTGTATCGCTTTGTTCGCCCTAAGTTGGCAGGGTATGCTCAGACGTGAGTCCCTTGCTCACTCTGCCACTGGATTCAAGATAGCCTGGCTGATGAGGATTATGAATTCGAAACCGGTCCCAGGATGCTTGTTTCCGGGCCAAGGGAAGACATGGCTTGGCAGTTCGGGCTGGACTGTTCCCATGAGGCACAGGGTCAGACTGATTTGCATATGGCCATGTCTGAACTGGGGTGGCGGAGTGAGCTAAAGAATGGTGATGGATTAAACCCAGATCAGTTGACTGGGGGTGAGTGTTTGATTTGCTCAAACGCTCCGTCCATCATCCCCTTTTGTATCGCTTTGTTCGCCCTAAGTTGGCAGGGTATGCTCAGACGTGAGTCTCTTGCTCACTCTGCCACTGGATTCAAGATAGCCTGGCAGATGAGGATTATGAATCCGAAACCCGTCCCAGGATGCTTGTTTCCGGTCCAGGGAAGACATGGCTTGGCAGTTCGGGCTGGACTGTTCCCATGAGGCACAGGGTCAGACTGATTTGCATATGGCCATGTCTGAACTGGGGTGGCGGAGTGAGCTAAAGAATGGTGATGGATTAAACCCAGATCAGTTGACTGGGGTGAGTGTTTGATTTGCTCAAACGCTCCGTCCATCATCCCCTTTTGTATCGCTTTGTTCGCCCTAAGTTGGCAGGGTATGCTCAGACGTGAGTCCCTTGCTCACTCTGCCACTGGATTCAAGATAGCCTGGCTGATGAGGATTATGAATCCGAAACCGGTCCCAGGGTGCTTGTTTCCGGTCCAGGGAAGACATGGCTTGGCAGTTCGGGCTGGACTGTTCCCATGAGGCACAGGGTCAGACTGATTTGCATATGGCCATGTCTGAATTGGGGTGGCGGAGTGAGCTAAAGAATGGTGATGGATTAAACCCAGATCAGTTGACTGGGGGTGAGTGTTTGATTTGCTCAAACGCTCCGACCATCATCCCCTTTTGTATTGCTTTGTTCGCCCTAAGTTGACAGGGTTTCCTCAGACGTGAGTCCCTTGCTCACTCTGCCACTGGATTCAAGATAGCCTGGCTGATGAGGATTATGAATCCGAAACCGGTCCCAGGATGCTTGTTTCCGGTCCAGGGAAGACATGGCTTGGCAGTTCGGGCTGGACTTTTCCCATGAGGCACAGGGTCAGACTGATTTGCATATGGCCATGTCTGAACTGGGGTGGCGGAGTGAGCTAAGGAATGGTGATGGATTAAACCCAGATCAGTTGACTGGGGGTGAGTGTTTGATTTGCTCAAACGCTCCGTCCATCATCCCCTTTTGTATCGCTTTGTTCGCCCTAAGTTGGCAGGGTATGCTCAGACGTGAGTCCCTTGCTCACTCTGCCACTGGATTCAAGATAGCCTGGCTGATGAGGATTATGAATCCGAAACCGGTCCCAGGATGCTTGTTTCCGGTCCAGGGAAGACATGGCTTGGCAGTTCGGGCTGGACTGTTCCCATGAGGCACAGGGTCAGACTGATCTGCATATGGCCATGTCTGAACTGGGGTGGCGGAGTGAGCTAAAGAATGGTGATGGATTAAACCGAGATCAGTTGACTGGGGGTGAGTGTTTGATTTGCTCAAACGCTCCGTCCATCATCCCCTTTTGTATCGCTTTGTTCGCCCTAAGTTGGCAGGGTATGCTCAGACGTGAGTCTCTTGCTCACTCTGCCACTGGATTCAAGATAGCCTGGCAGATGAGGATTATGAATCCGAAACCCGTCCCAGGATGCTTGTTTCCGGTCCAGGGAAGACATGGCTTGGCAGTTCGGGCTGGACTGTTCCCATGAGGCACAGGGTCAGACTGATTTGCATATGGCCATGTCTGAACTGGGGTGGCGGAGTGAGCTAAAGAATGGTGATGGATTAAACCCAGATCAGTTGACTGGGGGTGAGTGTTTGATTTGCTCAAACGCTCCGTCCATCATCCCCTTTTGTATCGCTTTGTTCGCCCTAAGTTGGCAGGGTATGCTCAGACGTGAGTCTCTTGCTCACTCTGCCACTGGATTCAAGATAGCCTGGCAGATGAGGATTATGAATCCGAAACCCGTCCCAGGATGCTTGTTTCCGGTCCAGGGAAGACATGGCTTGGCAGTTCGGGCTGGACTGTTCCCATGAGGCACAGGGTCAGACTGATTTGCATATGGCCATGTCTGAACTGGGGTGGCGGAGTGAGCTAAAGAATGGTGATGGATTAAACCCAGATCAGTTGACTGGGGTGAGTGTTTGATTTGCTCAAACGCTCCGTCCATCATCCCCTTTTGTATCGCTTTGTTCGCCCTAAGTTGGCAGGGTATGCTCAGACGTGAGTCCCTTGCTCACTCTGCCACTGGATTCAAGATAGCCTGGCTGATGAGGATTATGAATCCGAAACCGGTCCCAGGGTGCTTGTTTCCGGTCCAGGGAAGACATGGCTTGGCAGTTCGGGCTGGACTGTTCCCATGAGGCACAGGGTCAGACTGATTTGCATATGGCCATGTCTGAATTGGGGTGGCGGAGTGAGCTAAAGAATGGTGATGGATTAAACCCAGATCAGTTGACTGGGGGTGAGTGTTTGATTTGCTCAAACGCTCCGACCATCATCCCCTTTTGTATTGCTTTGTTCGCCCTAAGTTGACAGGGTTTCCTCAGACGTGAGTCCCTTGCTCACTCTGCCACTGGATTCAAGATAGCCTGGCTGATGAGGATTATGAATCCGAAACCGGTCCCAGGATGCTTGTTTCCGGTCCAGGGAAGACATGGCTTGGCAGTTCGGGCTGGACTTTTCCCATGAGGCACAGGGTCAGACTGATTTGCATATGGCCATGTCTGAACTGGGGTGGCGGAGTGAGCTAAGGAATGGTGATGGATTAAACCCAGATCAGTTGACTGGGGGTGAGTGTTTGATTTGCTCAAACGCTCCGTCCATCATCCCCTTTTGTATCGCTTTGTTCGCCCTAAGTTGGCAGGGTATGCTCAGACGTGAGTCCCTTGCTCACTCTGCCACTGGATTCAAGATAGCCTGGCTGATGAGGATTATGAATCCGAAACCGGTCCCAGGATGCTTGTTTCCGGTCCAGGGAAGACATGGCTTGGCAGTTCGGGCTGGACTGTTCCCATGAGGCACAGGGTCAGACTGATCTGCATATGGCCATGTCTGAACTGGGGTGGCGGAGTGAGCTAAAGAATGGTGATGGATTAAACCGAGATCAGTTGACTGGGGGTGAGTGTTTGATTTGCTCAAACGCTCCGTCCATCATCCCCTTTTGTATCGCTTTGTTCGCCCTAAGTTGGCAGGGTATGCTCAGACGTGAGTCTCTTGCTCACTCTGCCACTGGATTCAAGATAGCCTGGCAGATGAGGATTATGAATCCGAAACCCGTCCCAGGATGCTTGTTTCCGGTCCAGGGAAGACATGGCTTGGCAGTTCGGGCTGGACTGTTCCCATGAGGCACAGGGTCAGACTGATTTGCATATGGCCATGTCTGAACTGGGGTGGCGGAGTGAGCTAAAGAATGGTGATGGATTAAACCCAGATCAGTTGACTGGGGTGAGTGTTTGATTTGCTCAAACGCTCCGTCCATCATCCCCTTTTGTATCGCTTTGTTCGCCCTAAGTTGGCAGGGTATGCTCAGACGTGAGTCCCTTGCTCACTCTGCCACTGGATTCAAGATAGCCTGGCTGATGAGGATTATGAATCCGAAACCGGTCCCAGGATGCTTGTTTCCGGTCCAGGGAAGACATGGCTTGGCAGTTCGGGCTGGACTGTTCCCATGAGGCACAGGGTCAGACTGATTTGCATATGGCCATGTCTGAACTGGGGTGGCGGAGTGAGCTAAAGAATGGTGATGGATTAAACCCAGATCAGTTGACTGGGGGTGAGTGTTTGATTTGCTCAAACGCTCCGTCCATCATCCCCTTTTGGTTCGCTTTGTTCGCCCTAAATTGGCATTGTATGCTCAGACGTGAGTCCTTTGCTCACTCTGCCACTGGATTCAAGATAGCCAGGCTGATGAGGATTATGAATCCGAAACCGGTCCCAGGGTGCTTGTTTCCGGTCCAGGGAAGACATGGCTTGGCAGTTCGGGCTGGACTGTTCCCATGAGGCACAGGGTCAGACTGATTTGCATATGGCCATGTCTGAATTGGGGTGGCGGAGTGAGCTAAAGAATGGTGATGGATTAAACCCAGATCAGTTGACTGGGGGTGAGTGTTTGATTTGCTCAAACGCTCCGACCATCATCCCCTTTTGTATCGCTTTGTTCGCCCTAAGTTGGCAGGGTATGTTCAGACGTGAGTCGCTTGCTCACTCTGCCACTGGATTCAAGATAGCCTGGCTGATAAGGATTATGAATCCGAAACCGGTCCCAGGATGCTTGTTTCCGGTCCAGTGAAGACATGGCTTGGCAGTTCGGGCTGGACTGTTCCCATGAGGCACAGGGTCAGACTGATTTGCATATGGCCATGTCTGAACTAGGGTGGCGGAGTGAGCTAAAGAATGGTGATGGATTAAACCCAGATCAGTTGACTGGGGGTGAGTGTTTGATTTGCTCAAACGTTCCGTCCATCATCCCGTTTTGTATCGCTTTGTTCGCCCTAAGTTGGCAGGGTATGCTCAGACGTGAGTCCCTTGCTCACTCTGCCACTGGATTCAAGACAGCCTGGCTGATGAGGATTATGAATCCGAAACCGGTCCCAGGATGCTTGTTTCCGGTCCAGGGAAGACATGGCTTGGCAGTTTGGGCTGGACTGTTCCCATGAGGCACAGTGTCAGACTGATTTGCATATGGCCATGTCTGAACTGGGGTGGCAGAGTGAGCTAAAGAATGGTGATGGATTAAACCCAGATCAGTTGACTGGGGGTGAGTGTTTGATTTGCTCAAACGCTCCGTCCATCATCCCCTTTTGTATCGCTTTGTTCGCCCTAAGTTGGCAGGGTATGCTCAGACGTGAGTCCCTTGCTCACTCTGCCACTGGATTCAAGATAGCCTGGCTGATGAGGATTATGAATCCGAAACCGGTCCCAGGATGCTTGTTTCCGGTCCAGGGAAGCCATGGCTTGGCAGTTCGGGCTGGACTGTTCCCATGAGGCACAGGGTCAGACTGATTTGCATATGGCCATGTCTGAACTGGGGTGGCGGAGTGAGCTAAAGAATGGTGATGGATTAAACCCAGATCAGTTGACTGGGGGTGAGTGTTTGATTTGCTCAAACGCTCCGTCCATCATCCATCCCCTTTTGTATCGCTTTGTTCGCCCTAAGTTGGCAGGGTATGCTCAGACGTGAGTCCCTTGCTCACTCTGCCACTGGATTCAAGATAGCCTGGCTGATGAGGATTATGAATCCGAAACCGGTCCCAGGATGCTTGTTTCCGGTCCAGGGAAGACATGGCTTGGCAGTTCGGGCTGGACTGTTCCCATGAGGCACAGGGTCAGACTGATTTGCATATGGCCATGTCTGAACTGGAGTGGCGGAGTGAGCTAAAGAATGGTGATGGATTAAACCCAGATCAGTTGACTGGGGGTGAGTGTTTGATGTGCTCAAACGCTCCGTCCATCATCCCCTTTTGTATCGCTTTGTTCGCCCTAAGTTGGCAGGGTATGCTCAGACGTGAGTCCCTTGCTCACTCTGCCACTGGATTCAAGATAGCCTGGCTGATGAGGATTATGAATTCGAAACCGGTCCCAGGATGCTTGTTTCCGGGCCAAGGGAAGACATGGCTTGGCAGTTCGGGCTGGACTGTTCCCATGAGGCACAGGGTCAGACTGATTTGCATATGGCCATGTCTGAACTGGGGTGGCGGAGTGAGCTAAAGAATGGTGATGGATTAAACCCAGATCAGTTGACTGGGGGTGAGTGTTTGATTTGCTCAAACGCTCCGTCCATCATCCCCTTTTGTATCGCTTTGTTCGCCCTAAGTTGGCAGGGTATGCTCAGACGTGAGTCTCTTGCTCACTCTGCCACTGGATTCAAGATAGCCTGGCAGATGAGGATTATGAATCCGAAACCCGTCCCAGGATGCTTGTTTCCGGTCCAGGGAAGACATGGCTTGGCAGTTCGGGCTGGACTGTTCCCATGAGGCACAGGGTCAGACTGATTTGCATATGGCCATGTCTGAACTGGGGTGGCGGAGTGAGCTAAAGAATGGTGATGGATTAAACCCAGATCAGTTGACTGGGGTGAGTGTTTGATTTGCTCAAACGCTCCGTCCATCATCCCCTTTTGTATCGCTTTGTTCGCCCTAAGTTGGCAGGGTATGCTCAGACGTGAGTCCCTTGCTCACTCTGCCACTGGATTCAAGATAGCCTGGCTGATGAGGATTATGAATCCGAAACCGGTCCCAGGGTGCTTGTTTCCGGTCCAGGGAAGACATGGCTTGGCAGTTCGGGCTGGACTGTTCCCATGAGGCACAGGGTCAGACTGATTTGCATATGGCCATGTCTGAATTGGGGTGGCGGAGTGAGCTAAAGAATGGTGATGGATTAAACCCAGATCAGTTGACTGGGGGTGAGTGTTTGATTTGCTCAAACGCTCCGACCATCATCCCCTTTTGTATTGCTTTGTTCGCCCTAAGTTGACAGGGTTTCCTCAGACGTGAGTCCCTTGCTCACTCTGCCACTGGATTCAAGATAGCCTGGCTGATGAGGATTATGAATCCGAAACCGGTCCCAGGATGCTTGTTTCCGGTCCAGGGAAGACATGGCTTGGCAGTTCGGGCTGGACTTTTCCCATGAGGCACAGGGTCAGACTGATTTGCATATGGCCATGTCTGAACTGGGGTGGCGGAGTGAGCTAAGGAATGGTGATGGATTAAACCCAGATCAGTTGACTGGGGGTGAGTGTTTGATTTGCTCAAACGCTCCGTCCATCATCCCCTTTTGTATCGCTTTGTTCGCCCTAAGTTGGCAGGGTATGCTCAGACGTGAGTCCCTTGCTCACTCTGCCACTGGATTCAAGATAGCCTGGCTGATGAGGATTATGAATCCGAAACCGGTCCCAGGATGCTTGTTTCCGGTCCAGGGAAGACATGGCTTGGCAGTTCGGGCTGGACTGTTCCCATGAGGCACAGGGTCAGACTGATCTGCATATGGCCATGTCTGAACTGGGGTGGCGGAGTGAGCTAAAGAATGGTGATGGATTAAACCGAGATCAGTTGACTGGGGGTGAGTGTTTGATTTGCTCAAACGCTCCGTCCATCATCCCCTTTTGTATCGCTTTGTTCACCCTAAGTTGACAGGGTATGCTCAGACGTGAGTCCCTTGCTCACTCTGCCACTGGATTCAAGATAGCCTGGCTGATGAGGATTATGAATCCGAAACCGGTCCCAGGATGCTTGTTTCCGGTCCAGGGAAGACATGGCTTGGCAGTTCGGGCTGGACTGTTCCCATGAGGCACAGGGTCAGACTGATTTGCATATGGCCATGTCTGAACTGGGGTGGCGGAGTGAGCTAAAGAATGGTGATGGATTAAACCCAGATCAGTTGACTGGGGGTGAGTGTTTGATTTGCTCAAACGCTCCGTCCATCATCCCCTTTTGGTTCGCTTTGTTCGCCCTAAGTTGGCATTGTATGCTCAGACGTGAGTCCCTTGCTCACTCTGCCACTGGATTCAAGATAGCCAGGCTGATGAGGATTATGAACCCGAAACCGGTCCCAGGGTGCTTGTTTCCGGTCCAGGGAAGACATGGCTTGGCAGTTCGGGCTCGACTGTTCCCATGAGGCACAGGGTCAGACTGATTTGCATATGGCCATGTCTGAACTGGGGTGGCGGAGTGAGCTAAAGAATGGTGATGGATTAAACCCAGATCATGAGGCACAGGGTCAGACTGATTTGCATATGGCCACGTCTGAACTGGGGTGGCGGAGTGAGCTAAAGAGTGGTGATGGATTAAACCCAGATCAGTTGACTGGGGGTGAGTGTTTGATTTGCTCAAACGCTCCGTCCATCATCCCCTTTTGTATTGCTTTGTTCGCCCTAAGTTGACAGGGTATGCTCAGACGTGAGTCCCTTGCTCACTCTGCCACTGGATTCAAGATAGCCTGGCTGATGAGGATTATGAATCCGAAACCGGTCCCAGGATGCTTGTTTCCGGTCCAGGGAAGACATGGCTTGGCAGTTCGGGCTGGACTGTTCCCATGAGGCACAGGGTCAGACTGATTTGCATATGGCCATGTCTGAACTGGGGTGGCGGAGTGAGCTAAGGAATGGTGATGGATTAAACCCAGATCAGTTGACTGGGGGTGAGTGTTTGATTTGCTCAAACGCTCCGTCCATCATCCCCTTTTGTATCGCTTTGTTCGCCCTAAGTTGGCAGGGTATGCTCAGACGTGAGTCCCTTGCTCACTCTGCCACTGGATTCAAGATAGCCTGGCTGATGAGGATTATGAATCCGAAACCGGTCCCAGGATGCTTGTTTCCGGTCTAGGGAAGACATGGCTTGGCAGTTCGGGCTGGACTGTTCCCATGAGGCACAGGGTCAGACTGATTTGCATATGGCCATGTCTGAACTGGGGTGGCGGAGTGAGCTAAAGAATGGTGATGGATTAAACCCAGATCAGTTTACTGGGGGTGAGTGTTTGATTTGCTCAAACGCTCCATCCATCATCCCCTTTTGGTTCGCTTTGTTCGCCCTAAGTTGGCATTGTATGCTCAGACTTGAGTCCCTTGCTCACTCTGCCACTGGATTCAAGATAGCCTGGCTGATGAGGATTATGAATCCGAAACCGGTCCCAGGGTGCTTGTTTCCGGTCCAGGGAAGACATGGCTTGGCAGTTCGGGCTGGACTGTTCCCATGAGGCACAGGGTCAGACTGATTTGCATATGGCCATGTCTGAACTGGGGTGGCGGAGTGAGCTAAAGAATGGTGATGGATTAAACCCAGATCAGTTGACTGGGGGTGAGTGTTTGATTTGCTCAAACGCTCCGTCCTTCATCCCCTTTTGTATCACTTTGTTCACCCTAAGTTGACAGGGTATGCTCAGACGTGAGTCCCTTGCTCACTCTGCCACTGGATTCAAGATAGCCTGGCTGATGAGGATTATGAATCCGAAACCGGTCCCAGGATGCTTGTTTCCGGTCCAGGGAAGACATGGCTTGGCAGTACGGGCTGGACTGTTCCCATGAGGCACAGGGTCAGACTGATTTGCATATGGCCATGTCTGAACTGGGGTGGCGGAGTGAGCTAAAGAATGGTGATGGATTAAACCCAGATCAGTTGACTGGGGGTGAGTGTTTGATTTGCTCAAACGCTCCGTCCATCATCCCCTTTTGTATCGCTTTGTTCGCCCTAAGTTGGCAGGGTATGTTCAGACGTGAGTCGCTTGCTCACTCTGCCACTGGATTCAAGATAGCCTGGCTGATAAGGATTATGAATCCGAAACCGGTCCCAGGATGCTTGTTTCCGGTCCAGTGAAGACATGGCTTGGCAGTTCGGGCTGGACTGTTCCCATGAGGCACAGGGTCAGACTGATTTGCATATGGCCATGTCTGAACTAGGGTGGCGGAGTGAGCTAAAGAATGGTGATGGATTAAACCCAGATCAGTTGACTGGGGGTGAGTGTTTGATTTGCTCAAACGTTCCGTCCATCATCCCGTTTTGTATCGCTTTGTTCGCCCTAAGTTGGCAGGGTATGCTCAGACGTGAGTCCCTTGCTCACTCTGCCACTGGATTCAAGACAGCCTGGCTGATGAGGATTATGAATCCGAAACCGGTCCCAGGATGCTTGTTTCCGGTCCAGGGAAGACATGGCTTGGCAGTTTGGGCTGGACTGTTCCCATGAGGCACAGTGTCAGACTGATTTGCATATGGCCATGTCTGAACTGGGGTGGCAGAGTGAGCTAAAGAATGGTGATGGATTAAACCCAGATCAGTTGACTGGGGGTGAGTGTTTGATTTGCTCAAACGCTCCGTCCATCATCCCCTTTTGTATCGCTTTGTTCGCCCTAAGTTGGCGGGGTATGCTCAGACGTGAGTCCCTTGCTCACTCTGCCACTGGATTCAAGATAGCCTGGCTGATGAGGATTATGAATCCGAAACCGGTCCCAGGATGCTTGTTTCCGGTCCAGGGAAGCCATGGCTTGGCAGTTCGGGCTGGACTGTTCCCATGAGGCACAGGGTCAGACTGATTTGCATATGGCCATGTCTGAACTGGGGTGGCGGAGTGAGCTAAAGAATGGTGATGGATTAAACCCAGATCAGTTGACTGGGGGTGAGTGTTTGATTTGCTCAAACGCTCCGTCCATCATCCATCCCCTTTTGTATCGCTTTGTTCGCCCTAAGTTGGCAGGGTATGCTCAGACGTGAGTCCCTTGCTCACTCTGCCACTGGATTCAAGATAGCCTGGCTGATGAGGATTATGAATCCGAAACCGGTCCCAGGATGCTTGTTTCCGGTCCAGGGAAGACATGGCTTGGCAGTTCGGGCTGGACTGTTCCCATGAGGCACAGGGTCAGACTGATTTGCATATGGCCATGTCTGAACTGGAGTGGCGGAGTGAGCTAAAGAATGGTGATGGATTAAACCCAGATCAGTTGACTGGGGGTGAGTGTTTGATGTGCTCAAACGCTCCGTCCATCATCCCCTTTTGTATCGCTTTGTTCGCCCTAAGTTGGCAGGGTATGCTCAGACGTGAGTCCCTTGCTCACTCTGCCACTGGATTCAAGATAGCCTGGCTGATGAGGATTATGAATCCGAAACCGGTCCCAGGATGCTTGTTTCCGGGCCAAGGGAAGACATGGCTTGGCAGTTCGGGCTGGACTGTTCCCATGAGGCACAGGGCCAGACTGATTTGCATATGGCCATGTCTGAACTGGGGTGGTGGAGTGAGCTAAAGAATGGTGATGGATTAAACCCAGATCAGTTGACTGGGGGTGAGTGTTTGATTTGCTCAAACGCTCCGTCCATCATCCCCTTTTGTATCGCTTTGTTCGCCCTAAGTTGGCAGGGTATGCTCAGACGTGAGTCCCTTGCTCACTCTGCCACTGGATTCAAGATAGCCTGGCTGATGAGGATTATGAATCCGAAACCCGTCGCAGGATGCTTGTTTCCGGTCCAGGGAAGACATGGCTTGGCAGTTCGGGCTGGACTGTTCACATGAGGCACAGGGTCAGACTGATTTGCATATGGCCATGTCTGAACTGGGGTGGCGGAGTGAGCTAAAGAATGGTGATGGATTAAACCCAGATCAGTTGACTGGGGTGAGTGTTTGATTTGCTCAAACGCTCCGTCCATCATCCCCTTTTGTATCGCTTTGTTCGCCCTAAATTGGCAGGGTATGCTCAGACGTGAGTCCCTTGCTCACTCTGCCACTGGATTCAAGATAGCCTGGCTGATGAGGATTATGAATCCGAAACCGGTCCCAGGATGCTTGTTTCCGGTCCAGGGAAGACATGGCTTGGCAGTTCGGGCTGGACTGTTCCCATGAGGCACAGGGTCAGACTGATTTGCATATGGCCATGTCTGAACTGGGGTGGCGGAGTGAGCTAAAGAATGGTGATGGATTAAACCCAGATCAGTTGACTGGGGGTGAGTGTTTGATTTGCTCAAACGCTCCGTCCATCATCCCCTTTTGGTTCGCTTTGTTCGCCCTAAGTTGGCATTGTATGCTCAGACGTGAGTCCCTTGCTCACTCTGCCACTGGATTCAAGATAGCCTGGCTGATGAGGATTATGAATCCGAAGCCGGTCCCAGGGTGCTTGTTTCCGGTCCAGGGAAGACATGGCTTGGCAGTTCGGGCTGGACTGTTCCCATGAGGCACAGGGTCAGACTGATTTGCATATGGCCACGTCTGAACTGGGGTGGCGGAGTGAGCTAAAGAGTGGTGATGGATTAAACCCAGATCAGTTGACTGGGGGTGAGTGTTTGATTTGCTCAAACGCTCCGTCCATCATCCCCTTTTGTATTGCTTTGTTCGCCCTAAGTTGACAGGGTATGCTCAGACGTGAGTCCCTTGCTCACTCTGCCACTGGATTCAAGATAGCCTGGCTGATGAGGATTATGAATCCGAAACCGGTCCCAGGATGCTTGTTTCCGGTCCAGGGAAGACATGGCTTGGCAGTTCGGGCTGGACTGTTCCCATGAGGCACAGGGTCAGACTGATTTGCATATGGCCATGTCTGAACTGGGGTGGCGGAGTGAGCTAAGGAATGGTGATGGATTAAACCCAGATCAGTTGACTGGGGTGAGTGTTTGATTTGCTCAAACGCTCCGTCCATCATCCCCTTTAGTATCGCTTTGTTCGCCCTAAGTTGGCAGGGTATGCTCAGACGTGAGTCCCTTGCTCACTCTGCCACTGGATTCAAGATAGCCTGGCTGATGAGGATTATGAATCCGAAACCGGTCCCAGGATGCTTGTTTCCGGTCCAGGGAAGACATGGCTTGGCAGTTCGGGCTGGACTGTTCCCATGAGGCACAGGGTCAGACTGATTTGCATATGGCCATGTCTGAACTGGGGTGGCGGAGTGAGCTAAAGAATGGTGATGGATTAAACCCAGATCAGTTGACTGGGGGTGAGTGTTTGATTTGCTCAAACGCTCCGTCCATCATCCCCTTTTGGTTCGCTTTGTTCGCCCTAAGTTGGCATTGTATGCTCAGACGTGAGTCCCTTGCTCACTCTGCCACTGGATTCAAGAAAGCCAGGCTGATGAGGATTATGAATCCGAAACCGGTCCCAGGGTGCTTGTTTCCGGTCCAGGGAAGACATGGCTTGGCAGTTCGGGCTCGACTGTTCCCATGAGGCACAGGGTCAGACTGATTTGCATATGGCCATGTCTGAACTGGGGTGGCGGAGTGAGCTAAATAATGGTGATGGATTAAACCCAGATCATGAGGCACAGGGTCAGACTGATTTGCATATGGCCACGTCTGAACTGGGGTGGCGGAGTGAGCTAAAGAGTGGTGATGGATTAAACCCAGATCAGTTGACTGGGGGTGAGTGTTTGATTTGCTCAAACGCTCCGTCCATCATCCCCTTTTGTATTGCTTTGTTCGCCCTAAGTTGACAGGGTATGCTCAGACGTGAGTCCCTTGCTCACTCTGCCACTGGATTCAAGATAGCCTGGCTGATGAGGATTATGAATCCGAAACCGGTCCCAGGATGCTTGTTTCCGGTCCAGGGAAGACATGGCTTGGCAGTTCGGGCTGGACTGTTCCCATGAGGCACAGGGTCAGACTGATTTGCATATGGCCATGTCTGAACTGGGGTGGCGGAGTGAGCTAAGGAATGGTGATGGATTAAACCCAGATCAGTTGACTGGGGGTGAGTGTTTGATTTGCTCAAACGCTCCGTCCATCATCCCCTTTTGTATCGCTTTGTTCGCCCTAAGTTGGCAGGGTATGCTCAGACGTGAGTCCCTTGCTCACTCTGCCACTGGATTCAAGATAGCCTGGCTGATGAGGATTATGAATCCGAAACCGGTCCCAGGATGCTTGTTTCCGGTCTAGGGAAGACATGGCTTGGCAGTTCGGGCTGGACTGTTCCCATGAGGCACAGGGTCAGACTGATTTGCATATGGCCATGTCTGAACTGGGGTGGCGGAGTGAGCTAAAGAATGGTGATGGATTAAACCCAGATCAGTTTACTGGGGGTGAGTGTTTGATTTGCTCAAACGCTCCATCAATCATCCCCTTTTGGTTCGCTTTGTTCGCCCTAAGTTGGCATTGTATGCTCAGACTTGAGTCCCTTGCTCACTCTGCCACTGGATTCAAGATAGCCTGGCTGATGAGGATTATGAATCCGAAACCGGTCCCAGGGTGCTTGTTTCCGGTCCAGGGAAGACATGGCTTGGCAGTTCGGGCTGGACTGTTCCCATGAGGCACAGGGTCAGACTGATTTGCATATGGCCATGTCTGAACTGGGGTGGCGGAGTGAGCTAAAGAATGGTGATGGATTAAACCCAGATCAGTTGACTGGGGGTGAGTGTTTGATTTGCTCAAACGCTCCGTCCTTCATCCCCTTTTGTATCACTTTGTTCACCCTAAGTTGACAGGGTATGCTCAGACGTGAGTCCCTTGCTCACTCTGCCACTGGATTCAAGATAGCCTGGCTGATGAGGATTATGAATCCGAAACCGGTCCCAGGATGCTTGTTTCCGGTCCAGGGAAGACATGGCTTGGCAGTACGGGCTGGACTGTTCCCATGAGGCACAGGGTCAGACTGATTTGCATATGGCCATGTCTGAACTGGGGTGGCGGAGTGAGCTAAAGAATGGTGATGGATTAAACCCAGATCAGTTGACTGGGGGTGAGTGTTTGATTTGCTCAAACGCTCCGTCCATCATCCCCTTTTGTATCGCTTTGTTCGCCCTAAGTTGGCAGGGTATGTTCAGACGTGAGTCGCTTGCTCACTCTGCCACTGGATTCAAGATAGCCTGGCTGATAAGGATTATGAATCCGAAACCGGTCCCAGGATGCTTGTTTCCGGTCCAGTGAAGACATGGCTTGGCAGTTCGGGCTGGACTGTTCCCATGAGGCACAGGGTCAGACTGATTTGCATATGGCCATGTCTGAACTAGGGTGGCGGAGTGAGCTAAAGAATGGTGATGGATTAAACCCAGATCAGTTGACTGGGGGTGAGTGTTTGATTTGCTCAAACGTTCCGTCCATCATCCCGTTTTGTATCGCTTTGTTCGCCCTAAGTTGGCAGGGTATGCTCAGACGTGAGTCCCTTGCTCACTCTGCCACTGGATTCAAGACAGCCTGGCTGATGAGGATTATGAATCCGAAACCGGTCCCAGGATGCTTGTTTCCGGTCCAGGGAAGACATGGCTTGGCAGTTTGGGCTGGACTGTTCCCATGAGGCACAGTGTCAGACTGATTTGCATATGGCCATGTCTGAACTGGGGTGGCAGAGTGAGCTAAAGAATGGTGATGGATTAAACCCAGATCAGTTGACTGGGGGTGAGTGTTTGATTTGCTCAAACGCTCCGTCCATCATCCCCTTTTGTATCGCTTTGTTCGCCCTAAGTTGGCAGGGTATGCTCAGACGTGAGTCCCTTGCTCACTCTGCCACTGGATTCAAGATAGCCTGGCTGATGAGGATTATGAATCCGAAACCGGTCCCAGGATGCTTGTTTCCGGTCCAGGGAAGCCAAGGCTTGGCAGTTCGGGCTGGACTGTTCCCATGAGGCACAGGGTCAGACTGATTTGCATATGGCCATGTCTGAACTGGGGTGGCGGAGTGAGCTAAAGAATGGTGATGGATTAAACCCAGATCAGTTGACTGGGGGTGAGTGTTTGATTTGCTCAAACGCTCCGTCCATCATCCATCCCCTTTTGTATCGCTTTGTTCGCCCTAAGTTGGCAGGGTATGCTCAGACGTGAGTCCCTTGCTCACTCTGCCACTGGATTCAAGATAGCCTGGCTGATGAGGATTATGAATCCGAAACCGGTCCCAGGATGCTTGTTTCCGGTCCAGGGAAGACATGGCTTGGCAGTTCGGGCTGGACTGTTCCCATGAGGCACAGGGTCAGACTGATTTGCATATGGCCATGTCTGAACTGGAGTGGCGGAGTGAGCTAAAGAATGGTGATGGATTAAACCCAGATCAGTTGACTGGGGGTGAGTGTTTGATGTGCTCAAACGCTCCGTCCATCATCCCCTTTTGTATCGCTTTGTTCGCCCTAAGTTGGCAGGGTATGCTCAGACGTGAGTCCCTTGCTCACTCTGCCACTGGATTCAAGACAGCCTGGCTGATGAGGATTATGAATCCGAAACCGGTCCCAGGATGCTTGTTTCCGGTCCAGGGAAGACATGGCTTGGCAGTTTGGGCTGGACTGTTCCCATGAGGCACAGTGTCAGACTGATTTGCATATGGCCATGTCTGAACTGGGGTGGCAGAGTGAGCTAAAGAATGGTGATGGATTAAACCCAGATCAGTTGACTGGGGGTGAGTGTTTGATTTGCTCAAACGCTCCGTCCATCATCCCCTTTTGTATCGCTTTGTTCGCCCTAAGTTGGCAGGGTATGCTCAGACGTGAGTCTCTTGCTCACTCTGCCACTGGATTCAAGATAGCCTGGCAGATGAGGATTATGAATCCGAAACCCGTCCCAGGATGCTTGTTTCCGGTCCAGGGAAGACATGGCTTGGCAGTTCGGGCTGGACTGTTCCCATGAGGCACAGGGTCAGACTGATTTGCATATGGCCATGTCTGAACTGGGGTGGCGGAGTGAGCTAAAGAATGGTGATGGATTAAACCCAGATCAGTTGACTGGGGTGAGTGTTTGATTTGCTCAAACGCTCCGTCCATCATCCCCTTTTGTATCGCTTTGTTCGCCCTAAGTTGGCAGGGTATGCTCAGACGTGAGTCCCTTGCTCACTCTGCCACTGGATTCAAGATAGCCTGGCTGATGAGGATTATGAATCCGAAACCGGTCCCAGGATGCTTGTTTCCGGTCCAGGGAAGACATGGCTTGGCAGTTCGGGCTGGACTGTTCACATGAGGCACAGGGTCAGACTGATTTGCATATGGCCATGTCTGAACTGGGGTGGCGGAGTGAGCTAAAGAATGGTGATGGATTAAACCCAGATCAGTTGACTGGGGTGAGTGTTTGATTTGCTCAAACGCTCCGTCCATCATCCCCTTTTGTATCGCTTTGTTCGCCCTAAATTGGCAGGGTATGCTCAGACGTGAGTCCCTTGCTCACTCTGCCACTGGATTCAAGATAGCCTGGCTGATGAGGATTATGAATCCGAAACCGGTCCCAGGATGCTTGTTTCCGGTCCAGGGAAGACATGGCTTGGCAGTTCGGGCTGGACTGTTCCCATGAGGCACAGGGTCAGACTGATTTGCATATGGCCATGTCTGAACTGGGGTGGCGGAGTGAGCTAAAGAATGGTGATGGATTAAACCCAGATCAGTTGACTGGGGGTGAGTGTTTGATTTGCTCAAACGCTCCGTCCATCATCCCCTTTTGGTTCGCTTTGTTCGCCCTAAGTTGGCATTGTATGCTCAGACGTGAGTCCCTTGCTCACTCTGCCACTGGATTCAAGATAGCCTGGCTGATGAGGATTATGAATCCGAAGCCGGTCCCAGGGTGCTTGTTTCCGGTCCAGGGAAGACATGGCTTGGCAGTTCGGGCTGGACTGTTCCCATGAGGCACAGGGTCAGACTGATTTGCATATGGCCACGTCTGAACTGGGGTGGCGGAGTGAGCTAAAGAGTGGTGATGGATTAAACCCAGATCAGTTGACTGGGGGTGAGTGTTTGATTTGCTCAAACGCTCCGTCCATCATCCCCTTTTGTATTGCTTTGTTCGCCCTAAGTTGACAGGGTATGCTCAGACGTGAGTCCCTTGCTCACTCTGCCACTGGATTCAAGATAGCCTGGCTGATGAGGATTATGAATCCGAAACCGGTCCCAGGATGCTTGTTTCCGGTCCAGGGAAGACATGGCTTGGCAGTTCGGGCTGGACTGTTCCCATGAGGCACAGGGTCAGACTGATTTGCATATGGCCATGTCTGAACTGGGGTGGCGGAGTGAGCTAAGGAATGGTGATGGATTAAACCCAGATCAGTTGACTGGGGTGAGTGTTTGATTTGCTCAAACGCTCCGTCCATCATCCCCTTTAGTATCGCTTTGTTCGCCCTAAGTTGGCAGGGTATGCTCAGACGTGAGTCCCTTGCTCACTCTGCCACTGGATTCAAGATAGCCTGGCTGATGAGGATTATGAATCCGAAACCGGTCCCAGGATGCTTGTTTCCGGTCCAGGGAAGACATGGCTTGGCAGTTCGGGCTGGACTGTTCCCATGAGGCACAGGGTCAGACTGATTTGCATATGGCCATGTCTGAACTGGGGTGGCGGAGTGAGCTAAAGAATGGTGATGGATTAAACCCAGATCAGTTGACTGGGGGTGAGTGTTTGATTTGCTCAAACGCTCCGTCCATCATCCCCTTTTGGTTCGCTTTGTTCGCCCTAAGTTGGCATTGTATGCTCAGACGTGAGTCCCTTGCTCACTCTGCCACTGGATTCAAGAAAGCCAGGCTGATGAGGATTATGAATCCGAAACCGGTCCCAGGGTGCTTGTTTCCGGTCCAGGGAAGACATGGCTTGGCAGTTCGGGCTCGACTGTTCCCATGAGGCACAGGGTCAGACTGATTTGCATATGGCCATGTCTGAACTGGGGTGGCGGAGTGAGCTAAATAATGGTGATGGATTAAACCCAGATCATGAGGCACAGGGTCAGACTGATTTGCATATGGCCACGTCTGAACTGGGGTGGCGGAGTGAGCTAAAGAGTGGTGATGGATTAAACCCAGATCAGTTGACTGGGGGTGAGTGTTTGATTTGCTCAAACGCTCCGTCCATCATCCCCTTTTGTATTGCTTTGTTCGCCCTAAGTTGACAGGGTATGCTCAGACGTGAGTCCCTTGCTCACTCTGCCACTGGATTCAAGATAGCCTGGCTGATGAGGATTATGAATCCGAAACCGGTCCCAGGATGCTTGTTTCCGGTCCAGGGAAGACATGGCTTGGCAGTTCGGGCTGGACTGTTCCCATGAGGCACAGGGTCAGACTGATTTGCATATGGCCATGTCTGAACTGGGGTGGCGGAGTGAGCTAAGGAATGGTGATGGATTAAACCCAGATCAGTTGACTGGGGGTGAGTGTTTGATTTGCTCAAACGCTCCGTCCATCATCCCCTTTTGTATCGCTTTGTTCGCCCTAAGTTGGCAGGGTATGCTCAGACGTGAGTCCCTTGCTCACTCTGCCACTGGATTCAAGATAGCCTGGCTGATGAGGATTATGAATCCGAAACCGGTCCCAGGATGCTTGTTTCCGGTCTAGGGAAGACATGGCTTGGCAGTTCGGGCTGGACTGTTCCCATGAGGCACAGGGTCAGACTGATTTGCATATGGCCATGTCTGAACTGGGGTGGCGGAGTGAGCTAAAGAATGGTGATGGATTAAACCCAGATCAGTTTACTGGGGGTGAGTGTTTGATTTGCTCAAACGCTCCATCAATCATCCCCTTTTGGTTCGCTTTGTTCGCCCTAAGTTGGCATTGTATGCTCAGACTTGAGTCCCTTGCTCACTCTGCCACTGGATTCAAGATAGCCTGGCTGATGAGGATTATGAATCCGAAACCGGTCCCAGGGTGCTTGTTTCCGGTCCAGGGAAGACATGGCTTGGCAGTTCGGGCTGGACTGTTCCCATGAGGCACAGGGTCAGACTGATTTGCATATGGCCATGTCTGAACTGGGGTGGCGGAGTGAGCTAAAGAATGGTGATGGATTAAACCCAGATCAGTTGACTGGGGGTGAGTGTTTGATTTGCTCAAACGCTCCGTCCTTCATCCCCTTTTGTATCACTTTGTTCACCCTAAGTTGACAGGGTATGCTCAGACGTGAGTCCCTTGCTCACTCTGCCACTGGATTCAAGATAGCCTGGCTGATGAGGATTATGAATCCGAAACCGGTCCCAGGATGCTTGTTTCCGGTCCAGGGAAGACATGGCTTGGCAGTACGGGCTGGACTGTTCCCATGAGGCACAGGGTCAGACTGATTTGCATATGGCCATGTCTGAACTGGGGTGGCGGAGTGAGCTAAAGAATGGTGATGGATTAAACCCAGATCAGTTGACTGGGGGTGAGTGTTTGATTTGCTCAAACGCTCCGTCCATCATCCCCTTTTGTATCGCTTTGCTCGCCCTAAGTTGGCAGGGTATGTTCAGACGTGAGTCGCTTGCTCACTCTGCCACTGGATTCAAGATAGCCTGGCTGATAAGGATTATGAATCCGAAACCGGTCCCAGGATGCTTGTTTCCGGTCCAGTGAAGACATGGCTTGGCAGTTCGGGCTGGACTGTTCCCATGAGGCACAGGGTCAGACTGATTTGCATATGGCCATGTCTGAACTAGGGTGGCGGAGTGAGCTAAAGAATGGTGATGGATTAAACCCAGATCAGTTGACTGGGGGTGAGTGTTTGATTTGCTCAAACGTTCCGTCCATCATCCCGTTTTGTATCGCTTTGTTCGCCCTAAGTTGGCAGGGTATGCTCAGACGTGAGTCCCTTGCTCACTCTGCCACTGGATTCAAGACAGCCTGGCTGATGAGGATTATGAATCCGAAACCGGTCCCAGGATGCTTGTTTCCGGTCCAGGGAAGACATGGCTTGGCAGTTTGGGCTGGACTGTTCCCATGAGGCACAGTGTCAGACTGATTTGCATATGGCCATGTCTGAACTGGGGTGGCAGAGTGAGCTAAAGAATGGTGATGGATTAAACCCAGATCAGTTGACTGGGGGTGAGTGTTTGATTTGCTCAAACGCTCCGTCCATCATCCCCTTTTGTATCGCTTTGTTCGCCCTAAGTTGGCAGGGTATGCTCAGACGTGAGTCCCTTGCTCACTCTGCCACTGGATTCAAGATAGCCTGGCTGATGAGGATTATGAATCCGAAACCGGTCCCAGGATGCTTGTTTCCGGTCCAGGGAAGCCAAGGCTTGGCAGTTCGGGCTGGACTGTTCCCATGAGGCACAGGGTCAGACTGATTTGCATATGGCCATGTCTGAACTGGGGTGGCGGAGTGAGCTAAAGAATGGTGATGGATTAAACCCAGATCAGTTGACTGGGGGTGAGTGTTTGATTTGCTCAAACGCTCCGTCCATCATCCATCCCCTTTTGTATCGCTTTGTTCGCCCTAAGTTGGCAGGGTATGCTCAGACGTGAGTCCCTTGCTCACTCTGCCACTGGATTCAAGATAGCCTGGCTGATGAGGATTATGAATCCGAAACCGGTCCCAGGATGCTTGTTTCCGGTCCAGGGAAGACATGGCTTGGCAGTTCGGGCTGGACTGTTCCCATGAGGCACAGGGTCAGACTGATTTGCATATGGCCATGTCTGAACTGGAGTGGCGGAGTGAGCTAAAGAATGGTGATGGATTAAACCCAGATCAGTTGACTGGGGGTGAGTGTTTGATGTGCTCAAACGCTCCGTCCATCATCCCCTTTTGTATCGCTTTGTTCGCCCTAAGTTGGCAGGGTATGCTCAGACGTGAGTCCCTTGCTCACTCTGCCACTGGATTCAAGACAGCCTGGCTGATGAGGATTATGAATCCGAAACCGGTCCCAGGATGCTTGTTTCCGGTCCAGGGAAGACATGGCTTGGCAGTTTGGGCTGGACTGTTCCCATGAGGCACAGTGTCAGACTGATTTGCATATGGCCATGTCTGAACTGGGGTGGCAGAGTGAGCTAAAGAATGGTGATGGATTAAACCCAGATCAGTTGACTGGGGGTGAGTGTTTGATTTGCTCAAACGCTCCGTCCATCATCCCCTTTTGTATCGCTTTGTTCGCCCTAAGTTGGCAGGGTATGCTCAGACGTGAGTCTCTTGCTCACTCTGCCACTGGATTCAAGATAGCCTGGCAGATGAGGATTATGAATCCGAAACCCGTCCCAGGATGCTTGTTTCCGGTCCAGGGAAGACATGGCTTGGCAGTTCGGGCTGGACTGTTCCCATGAGGCACAGGGTCAGACTGATTTGCATATGGCCATGTCTGAACTGGGGTGGCGGAGTGAGCTAAAGAATGGTGATGGATTAAACCCAGATCAGTTGACTGGGGTGAGTGTTTGATTTGCTCAAACGCTCCGTCCATCATCCCCTTTTGTATCGCTTTGTTCGCCCTAAGTTGGCAGGGTATGCTCAGACGTGAGTCCCTTGCTCACTCTGCCACTGGATTCAAGATAGCCTGGCTGATGAGGATTATGAATCCGAAACCGGTCCCAGGATGCTTGTTTCCGGTCCAGGGAAGACATGGCTTGGCAGTTCGGGCTGGACTGTTCCCATGAGGCACAGGGTCAGACTGATTTGCATATGGCCATGTCTGAACTGGGGTGGCGGAGTGAGCTAAAGAATGGTGATGGATTAAACCCAGATCAGTTGACTGGGGGTGAGTGTTTGATTTGCTCAAACGCTCCGTCCATCATCCCCTTTTGGTTCGCTTTGTTCGCCCTAAATTGGCATTGTATGCTCAGACGTGAGTCCTTTGCTCACTCTGCCACTGGATTCAAGATAGCCAGGCTGATGAGGATTATGAATCCGAAACCGGTCCCAGGGTGCTTGTTTCCGGTCCAGGGAAGACATGGCTTGGCAGTTCGGGCTGGACTGTTCCCATGAGGCACAGGGTCAGACTGATTTGCATATGGCCATGTCTGAATTGGGGTGGCGGAGTGAGCTAAAGAATGGTGATGGATTAAACCCAGATCAGTTGACTGGGGGTGAGTGTTTGATTTGCTCAAACGCTCCGACCATCATCCCCTTTTGTATCGCTTTGTTCGCCCTAAGTTGGCAGGGTATGTTCAGACGTGAGTCGCTTGCTCACTCTGCCACTGGATTCAAGATAGCCTGGCTGATAAGGATTATGAATCCGAAACCGGTCCCAGGATGCTTGTTTCCGGTCCAGTGAAGACATGGCTTGGCAGTTCGGGCTGGACTGTTCCCATGAGGCACAGGGTCAGACTGATTTGCATATGGCCATGTCTGAACTAGGGTGGCGGAGTGAGCTAAAGAATGGTGATGGATTAAACCCAGATCAGTTGACTGGGGGTGAGTGTTTGATTTGCTCAAACGTTCCGTCCATCATCCCGTTTTGTATCGCTTTGTTCGCCCTAAGTTGGCAGGGTATGCTCAGACGTGAGTCCCTTGCTCACTCTGCCACTGGATTCAAGACAGCCTGGCTGATGAGGATTATGAATCCGAAACCGGTCCCAGGATGCTTGTTTCCGGTCCAGGGAAGACATGGCTTGGCAGTTTGGGCTGGACTGTTCCCATGAGGCACAGTGTCAGACTGATTTGCATATGGCCATGTCTGAACTGGGGTGGCAGAGTGAGCTAAAGAATGGTGATGGATTAAACCCAGATCAGTTGACTGGGGGTGAGTGTTTGATTTGCTCAAACGCTCCGTCCATCATCCCCTTTTGTATCGCTTTGTTCGCCCTAAGTTGGCAGGGTATGCTCAGACGTGAGTCCCTTGCTCACTCTGCCACTGGATTCAAGATAGCCTGGCTGATGAGGATTATGAATCCGAAACCGGTCCCAGGATGCTTGTTTCCGGTCCAGGGAAGCCATGGCTTGGCAGTTCGGGCTGGACTGTTCCCATGAGGCACAGGGTCAGACTGATTTGCATATGGCCATGTCTGAACTGGGGTGGCGGAGTGAGCTAAAGAATGGTGATGGATTAAACCCAGATCAGTTGACTGGGGGTGAGTGTTTGATTTGCTCAAACGCTCCGTCCATCATCCATCCCCTTTTGTATCGCTTTGTTCGCCCTAAGTTGGCAGGGTATGCTCAGACGTGAGTCCCTTGCTCACTCTGCCACTGGATTCAAGATAGCCTGGCTGATGAGGATTATGAATCCGAAACCGGTCCCAGGATGCTTGTTTCCGGTCCAGGGAAGACATGGCTTGGCAGTTCGGGCTGGACTGTTCCCATGAGGCACAGGGTCAGACTGATTTGCATATGGCCATGTCTGAACTGGAGTGGCGGAGTGAGCTAAAGAATGGTGATGGATTAAACCCAGATCAGTTGACTGGGGGTGAGTGTTTGATGTGCTCAAACGCTCCGTCCATCATCCCCTTTTGTATCGCTTTGTTCGCCCTAAGTTGGCAGGGTATGCTCAGACGTGAGTCCCTTGCTCACTCTGCCACTGGATTCAAGATAGCCTGGCTGATGAGGATTATGAATTCGAAACCGGTCCCAGGATGCTTGTTTCCGGGCCAAGGGAAGACATGGCTTGGCAGTTCGGGCTGGACTGTTCCCATGAGGCACAGGGTCAGACTGATTTGCATATGGCCATGTCTGAACTGGGGTGGCGGAGTGAGCTAAAGAATGGTGATGGATTAAACCCAGATCAGTTGACTGGGGGTGAGTGTTTGATTTGCTCAAACGCTCCGTCCATCATCCCCTTTTGTATCGCTTTGTTCGCCCTAAGTTGGCAGGGTATGCTCAGACGTGAGTCTCTTGCTCACTCTGCCACTGGATTCAAGATAGCCTGGCAGATGAGGATTATGAATCCGAAACCCGTCCCAGGATGCTTGTTTCCGGTCCAGGGAAGACATGGCTTGGCAGTTCGGGCTGGACTGTTCCCATGAGGCACAGGGTCAGACTGATTTGCATATGGCCATGTCTGAACTGGGGTGGCGGAGTGAGCTAAAGAATGGTGATGGATTAAACCCAGATCAGTTGACTGGGGTGAGTGTTTGATTTGCTCAAACGCTCCGTCCATCATCCCCTTTTGTATCGCTTTGTTCGCCCTAAGTTGGCAGGGTATGCTCAGACGTGAGTCCCTTGCTCACTCTGCCACTGGATTCAAGATAGCCTGGCTGATGAGGATTATGAATCCGAAACCGGTCCCAGGATGCTTGTTTCCGGTCCAGGGAAGACATGGCTTGGCAGTTCGGGCTGGACTGTTCCCATGAGGCACAGGGTCAGACTGATTTGCATATGGCCATGTCTGAACTGGGGTGGCGGAGTGAGCTAAAGAATGGTGATGGATTAAACCCAGATCAGTTGACTGGGGGTGAGTGTTTGATTTGCTCAAACGCTCCGTCCATCATCCCCTTTTGGTTCGCTTTGTTCGCCCTAAATTGGCATTGTATGCTCAGACGTGAGTCCTTTGCTCACTCTGCCACTGGATTCAAGATAGCCAGGCTGATGAGGATTATGAATCCGAAACCGGTCCCAGGGTGCTTGTTTCCGGTCCAGGGAAGACATGGCTTGGCAGTTCGGGCTGGACTGTTCCCATGAGGCACAGGGTCAGACTGATTTGCATATGGCCATGTCTGAATTGGGGTGGCGGAGTGAGCTAAAGAATGGTGATGGATTAAACCCAGATCAGTTGACTGGGGGTGAGTGTTTGATTTGCTCAAACGCTCCGACCATCATCCCCTTTTGTATTGCTTTGTTCGCCCTAAGTTGACAGGGTTTCCTCAGACGTGAGTCCCTTGCTCACTCTGCCACTGGATTCAAGATAGCCTGGCTGATGAGGATTATGAATCCGAAACCGGTCCCAGGATGCTTGTTTCCGGTCCAGGGAAGACATGGCTTGGCAGTTCGGGCTGGACTTTTCCCATGAGGCACAGGGTCAGACTGATTTGCATATGGCCATGTCTGAACTGGGGTGGCGGAGTGAGCTAAGGAATGGTGATGGATTAAACCCAGATCAGTTGACTGGGGGTGAGTGTTTGATTTGCTCAAACGCTCCGTCCATCATCCCCTTTTGTATCGCTTTGTTCGCCCTAAGTTGGCAGGGTATGCTCAGACGTGAGTCCCTTGCTCACTCTGCCACTGGATTCAAGATAGCCTGGCTGATGAGGATTATGAATCCGAAACCGGTCCCAGGATGCTTGTTTCCGGTCCAGGGAAGACATGGCTTGGCAGTTCGGGCTGGACTGTTCCCATGAGGCACAGGGTCAGACTGATCTGCATATGGCCATGTCTGAACTGGGGTGGCGGAGTGAGCTAAAGAATGGTGATGGATTAAACCGAGATCAGTTGACTGGGGGTGAGTGTTTGATTTGCTCAAACGCTCCGTCCATCATCCCCTTTTGTATCGCTTTGTTCACCCTAAGTTGACAGGGTATGCTCAGACGTGAGTCCCTTGCTCACTCTGCCACTGGATTCAAGATAGCCTGGCTGATGAGGATTATGAATCCGAAACCGTTCCCAGGATGCTTGTTTCCGGTCCAGGGAAGACATGGCTTGGCAGTTCGGGCTGGACTGTTCCCATGAGGCACAGGGTCAGACTGATTTGCATATGGCCATGTCTGAACTGGAGTGGCGGAGTGAGCTAAAGAATGGTGATGGATTAAACCCAGATCAGTTGACTGGGGGTGAGTGTTTGATGTGCTCAAACGCTCCGTCCATCATCCCCTTTTGTATCGCTTTGTTCGCCCTAAGTTGGCAGGGTATGCTCAGACGTGAGTCCCTTGCTCACTCTGCCACTGGATTCAAGATAGCCTGGCTGATGAGGATTATGAATCCGAAACCGGTCCCAGGATGCTTGTTTCCGGGCCAAGGGAAGACATGGCTTGGCAGTTCGGGCTGGACTGTTCCCATGAGGCACAGGGTCAGACTGATTTGCATATGGCCATGTCTGAACTGGGGTGGCGGAGTGAGCTAAAGAATGGTGATGGATTAAACCCAGATCAGTTGACTGGGGGTGAGTGTTTGATTTGCTCAAACGCTCCGTCCATCATCCCCTTTTGTATCGCTTTGTTCGCCCTAAGTTGGCAGGGTATGCTCAGACGTGAGTCCCTTGCTCACTCTGCCACTGGATTCAAGATAGCCTGGCTGATGAGGATTATGAATCCGAAACTTGTCCCAGGATGCTTGTTTCCGGTCCAGGGAAGACATGGCTTGGCAGTTCGGGCTGGACTGTTCCCATGAGGCACAGGGTCAGACTGATTTGCATATGGCCATGTCTGAACTGGGGTGGCGGAGTGAGCTAAAGAATGGTGATGGATTAAACCCAGATCAGTTGACTGGGGTGAGTGTTTGATTTGCTCAAACGCTCCGTCCATCATCCCCTTTTGTATCGCTTTGTTCACCCTAAATTGGCAGGGTATGCTCAGACGTGAGTCCCTTGCTCACTCTGCCACTGGATTCAAGATAGCCTGGCTGATGAGGATTATGAATCCGAAACCGGTCCCAGGATGCTTGTTTCCGGTCCAGGGAAGACATGGCTTGGCAGTTCGGGCTGGACTGTTCCCATGAGGCACAGGGTCAGACTGATTTGCATATGGCCATGTCTGAACTGGGGTGGCGGAGTGAGCTAAAGAATGGTGATGGATTAAACCCAGATCAGTTGACTGGGGGTGAGTGTTTGATTTGCTCAAACGCTCCGTCCATCATCCCCTTTTGGTTCGCTTTGTTCGCCCTAAGTTGGCATTGTATGCTCAGACGTGAGTCCCTTGCTCACTCTGCCACTGGATTCAAGATAGCCTGGCTGATGAGGATTATGAATCCGAAGCCGGTCCCAGGGTGCTTGTTTCCGGTCCAGGTGTGGTATATAAATAAATAATACCGGATCTATTTTTGGATGAATGAATGAATAACAGATAGCTCAATGAAATAAGAGTCAAGATTCGAGGTAGTAGGAGTTTCTGCAGTTTATTACAGCATAAGGACAGGATCAGGACAACCTGCATAGGATGACCCAGCAGCTGCTGGGGCTTGGTCTGGGATGAGCGCGCTAATCTTTTAATAACAAGACATCAACTTATATACATAGCGCAAACACATAGCATTACATTGCAGTAGGCGTAGCAGTGGGTGGAGCAGAAGGCGTGACGCGTAGCAGTCGCGAAAGATAACAGTAAAAAGAGGTGTAACTGGGAGTATACATAGACATGTGATGCAAACATAACAGAATATGTCATGAATGGGCGGAAACATAGGAGGGGGCTACCTAAGGAGCCGGGACCTCTAACCTAATGGTGCGCGAAAACTGGCAATGACGTGTTACTAGGAGAAGCTGGGGGCTATGAACTCTGTGCTAGGAGCAGAGACTAGAGTCTGGAGGGTCGGAGCGACATGTACCTAAACCCTATCTGGTATCTAATGTTTTAGGGAACATGTTGATATAAACTAGAAGTCATGAGGGGAAAAGCTACCTTGATTCTAAGACTGGACCATGCATTATTCTACATGTAGTGCGTGATGAAGAATACTAAATGACCATTAAATACAGTATTTCTCTAACGTGGAGCCGAATAGGCTAGACAATGACGAAAACTATTGATGCAGTTCAGTAGCTTAGGAATGCAGAGGAGGAGGACTGAACTGATAACTGGAACTATAACATACTTTTGGCAGACTCAGAGGCAGAGCCAAGCTGCACCGGGCACTGCGAGGCAGGAAGTAAGTGAAGGGTCGAGGATACAGGTGGGGGCTGTATCGCTCCTCAGCGAGGCTTTCAGGAGACAGGAGCTGAATCCAGGGTCCGGGCCCTTTTGAGGCCTGGAAACGGGGACTTTATAATGGAATAACGTGCACACTGGGAAACGTGGCAACATTACTTTACATAGGCCTGATATTCGTAGTATTCATGAGGACTGGAAAATGTCATACCAGAGGTGGACACAACTGTAATTGCGTCATTAATCGGACATGGGGAATAACATATGCATATTGGTCATGCACACATAACATATGATGGATGAGGCGTAGGGACACAGAACATGGCAAAATTTACTTTTCCACATTCCCTCCTTGTCACTACGTTTCCATCAGGAAACATCAATTTTCATGATACCATCTATCATTTCATACAGTACCATTTGCTCGTCTCGAATTGTCTTGGAACGGGATTTAGAACGGGGCTTGGGACTAGGAATACAAGAGGTAGCGCACATGCTGCAAATCGCAGGGCCACATTGTATACAGAGGCAGCAGCTAAATATGATCGCTACTGCAATACCTAGAAAGGACAGGACTTTCCATCCCCATGCGGAAATTACATTCCAGAACCAACCGGACCATGTCCAGGTGCCTGGATCTTGGTGTAACAGATGGGCAATTTTATGGAGTCTGGTTATAGCTGAATAAACAGACGGCGCGTTATTTGGAATGAAAATGCAGCAACTAGATCCGATGACTCTACAGGCCCCGCCCCTATCGGCCAGTATGACGTCAAGGACGAGACGATTTTGCAAAACGACAAATCTCATAGCAGATTGTTCTTCGGTTAAGTTACCTAGAGCAGAGGCAGTTTCATTTACTACAGCTTCAAGGGTTCTTGTTAACCTACGGATCAGTTTACTATTCTGGACAGGTCCTACAAAGAAGAAGAAACCTTTATTGAAATCTGTATACTGTTCTAGAGTAGTTTCAGTATAGTCGACAATTGGGGACTCCCTTCTATGTCTAATGTGTACTAGATGTGTGTTTCTGTGATAATCAGATGGGGCTAGGAAAACAGGTGGCAGTAGGAAGGCAATGTAACAGGTTCCCTCCCAATCGAGGGGCAGACGGACATATGCAGTTTGACCACAAATAAAATAAGAATGACGTGAGGCTTTAAAAATAGATTTCCCACTGTCACTATACTTGATAACAGTAGTACATTCACTATGTCCTACGTGTACAGAACCATAACTACGGACACATAATTCGCCTTTGACTGGTAGTACTGAAATAGCAGGTAAGTCTGGAGTAGTATCAGACTGAACATTCAGGACCATGAAATTCGACGAATAATTACCTAAATTATAAACTTCATTTTCTAGATCTAAACCTGTTCGGTGGCGGAGACCTTGCTTGTCTGAAAAACATGTACTGTTAAGAAAAGACATATCTGTTGAGGATGACGTTAACGTGGACCATGCTCCACACGAACCATTATGTGAGAATGGATAAGGAAAGAGTGGCAGAACTCCCTTCGGTGTCTGAAAAGGGGGGAGTCGACCACACACCCAACAATTAGTGGCATTGCTGGTCTGGTGTGAATAATGTAACATACGGATAAATGTGTTGTTGCGCATAGCGAGGCGGTATGAATATTCGTGAGGAGGCAGATCACTAAACGTGTGCTCTACTGTAGCATTAGCAGACATATTAGCATGAGGAACTGGAAAGTACAGATAGAACGCATAGCTGGTGCAGGAAATCAAAATGCTGATGAATAATACGAAACTCAGAAAAACGATACATCTGATTGAACTTTGACTGACTCTCTCACTATGGGGGTCTATTTTATACATGTCAGAAACAGTCTAACCGTTTCACCTAGGGGAGGACTTATACAATCAAACTGACTGACTTATTTTACTAGACCTTAATTTGAGCTTATACTCCTGTTGCGGAGTTTTCTCTAACAAGGGAGGGGTTGTAATAATGTCTTGTGCGGGACAGTCCTTTAAAACAATGTTCTGGCAATCTCTCGAATCTTGGGAATCCTTGGAAATGTTTTTAGAAACTGGTTTCAATCCTTTGAAAAGTTTTACATGAGAAAGGTGGACCCACCCCTTCCTGCCTTCCAACTTGACGGCAGTACGGGTGGTCAAGAGGACCTGGCGTGGCTCCTTCCAACGTGGTTCCAGCGGACTTGATCTGTCAAAATTTCTGATCATCACCAAGGAGCCTGGAACGATCTCGTGCGGTGCCACCTCGGTATTGTCTGGAAATGCGGCGGCAACCTGTGAACGACATGAGTTGAGGGCAGACATCAAGGAAGCTAGGTAATCTGTCAGCATATTACATGAAACATCGGTAATACTTCGGGGTCTAGGAGTACCCCACATGTTAGGGGGGCGGCCGAATACGACCTCATACGGGGACAGACCTGATCTGGAATGTGCGACCATGCGCATATAAAACAAAGCGACTGGCAGAGCTACTAGCCAGTCTACACCTTTGTCCTTACAGACTTTTGCAATGCGGATTTTCAGAGTCTGATTATGTCTCTCTACGAGACCGGCTGCTTCAGGATGGCGTACACAATGAAACTTCCACTGGTACCCTAACAAAAGGGAAACGTGCTTCATGAGTTCAGATGAGAATGGCTGGCCGTTATCAGAATATACGACTCTAGGGAGTCCATATCTAGGGAAAAATTCACGAACCAACTGCTTGGCAGTGGTCGCGGCTGTGTAATCTGGGACTGGATATGCTTCTGTCCACCTGGACAAACCTCATACAACTACAAGGACATACTTGAAACCTCGACATCGCTCCATCTGAATATAATCCATCTGGAGGACCTCAAAAGGGTGGCCAGGGGGCTGGAAACCACCTTGTTCCACCGGGACACTTTTACCTGGATTAAACTGACAACATATCATACAGGTACGGACTTTCTGCTTGGCCGCAGCTCGTAAATGCTTGTTGAACCAAATGTTCTGGATACTGTCTAACATAGCCTTTTCTCCTAAATGTGCTGGACTATGTGCGGTATTGATAATGATTTGAACCATAGAGTCGGGGAGAAACCATGTGGCTCTACCCTTCGTTAACCATCCTTGATCTGTCTGGACCCCTCCTTGTTCAGACCATTTCTTGATTTCATCGGGAGTAGCATGTAACTGGATATCTATGACATCTTGTGTAGGGTCCTTAACTGTCATGCATGTAATCGGATCTGGAGTATGTGTCAGATTAACTGGAATGTCTGGAGTCTGTGCTGTAAGCTTGGCTGTGCGATCTGCTAGATCATTACCTTGGGAAATAATGTCAGTAACTTTCGTATGTGCTTTGCATTTCATGATAGCAATGGATGTCGGTAAATGTATGGCATCTAACAGGGCTTGAATAAGGAGACCATGCTGAATCTTGGTTCCATGAGAAGTCATGAAACCTCTCTCCTGCCAGAGCACTCCGAAGTCGTGTACAACTCCGAATGCGTAACGTGAATCTGTGTAAACATTAACTTTCAGGTTCTTGGCATGTATACAGGCTTGTGTCAGAGCGACTAGCTCTGCTGCTTGAGCGGACAGGGTGTCAATACGGTGTGTCTTGATAACTTCAGTGTCAGTAGTCACTGCATACGCGGCGACTAGTTCTCCTGTACTAGTTCTCATACATGAACCATCTACATAAAGTGTCAGGTCGGGATCTGATAACGGAATATCTGTCAGGTCTTGTCTTGGCTTTGTCGTAATGTTAACTACTTCCACACAATCATGTGGGTCTGGATTTGAATTAACTGATGGTAACAGTGTAGCAGGATTCAGAACGTTGCAGCGTCTGATTTCTATGTGTGGCTGGAACAGTGTCAATTCATAACCTGTTAAACGTGCAATTGTCAAGTGCTGAGTTTGTGTTCGGTTTAAAAGAACTTCTACTGAATGTGGGACTTGTACTGTCAGGGAGTGTCCTAAAACTATGGAATCACTTTGTCTGATAGCTAGTGCTGTGGCTGCAACTGACTTGAGGCACGTAGGCAACGCCTGGGCGACTGGATCTAATGTGCTCGAAAAATAAGCACAGGGCTTGTATTGTCCTGCTTGATCTTGTGTGAGAACAGATAATGCTGTGCCTTCCCGTTCAGTAACGAAAAGTGTAAAAGGCTTACTGTAGTTCGGTGTGGCTAGAACTGGAGCTTGACATAGGGCTTTCTTTAACTCATTGAAACTAAGTGTGTGTTCAGATGTCCAAGGGAGGACAGTCGATACGGCTGCCTCCTGTGTCGTTAACTGTATCAGTGGCTTGGCTAGAAATGCATACTGGGGAATCCATTGTCTACAATAAGAAGTAAGGCCGATAAAGGCACGTACCTCCTTCTGGGTTCTGGGCTGGGGAAGACTCGCTATTAACTGGATACGGTCGGGTGTCAACTGCCTACCCCTCTTGGACAGCAAGTGTCCTAAGTATACCACTTGCTGGACACAGAATTGAAGCTTCGAAGGTGACACCTTGTGCCCCATCTCGGCTAGAAAATACAGAACTGTAAGGGATGCTCGCTCGCAGTCACGTTCAGAACGGGCTGTGATCAGTAGATCATCGACATACTGGAGCAGGGCAGTGTCAGTTGGCATGTGAATGTTGTCTAGTTGTCTCTTGAGTGCTTGACTGTAAATACTAGGGCTTTCTGTGAAACCTTGAGGAGCGCGTGTAAACATATAGCTCCTTCCATTTAAACAGAATCCGAAAAGAAACTGGCTGTCTGGATGAATTGGAACACTAAAAAATGCATTCTTGAGGTCTATGACAGTGAAAAACATGGCTTCGGAATCAATAGCAGTTAACAGGGAAGAAATATCTGGGACAACTGGGTACTGAGGAATAATACATTTGTTAAGCTCTCGTAAATCAATCACTAATCGATATACTGGGGGTGCATTCGGATCAGTACGTTTCATGACTGGAATGATCGGAGAATTACATACATTGGAGTCAGTTTCTACAACTACTCCTTGAGCCATGAGCTCGTCAATAATTTTGGATAAGGCTGCTACAGCCTCAGGTGGCAATCTGTACTGTCTGATTCGTGGTAACACTACACCTGGTTTGAGAGTCACACGATGGGGTGTGATTTGCATGTAACCTACATCAGTTGGACCTTGCGCCCATAAGTGCTGCGGAACATTAGACAATCTGGAATCAAAATCTCGTAATACATAGTGACCCTTAAAGTCACGTAGGAACAGACGTATTCCCTCTGGGGAACAGCAAATAACTGCACCTAATTCTTTCAGTGTCTTAATGCCTAATAGATTTTCTGGACATGACTTAGTAAGTAACAGGTCAGTAGTACGGGACAATGGACCTACTTCTAGAGTGACTGGCTTTGATATCTCATTAACTATTGGCTTTCCTGAAAATCCAAGGGAAACATTTCTTGAGCCTGAGAGCGGAGCCCCTGGAACTTCGGCATGACTAATTGTGGTCCTACTTGCCCCTGTATCGATCAAAAACTTTCTGTCTTTCCCTAATACTTGACTGTGAACATAGGGACCTTCTTGATCTACAGGTATCTCGATGAGAGGCAAGCCTACCTCCCTCTCTAGGCTGTTTCATGAATATGGCTGGTACTCTGGATACTCTGTCTGAGCATACTGGTACATCTGCGATGTAACGTGCTGTGTTGCAGCAATAGGCTGCGGTGCGGGAACTGTCTGTGGTGCATTCTGTGACTGAGGAGTCTGTGAAACTTGTTCTTGTCTCGGCGGACGTGGTCTTTCTTTAGTCTTACCAGTAGCTATATTATGTTTCAGAACTGCACACTCGTTTATAAAATGACCTGGCTGTTTACAATAATTGCAGTTCCCTTTAACGGGAGCCGCAGGATGACTGGCTTGATTCGGACCCCTCTTCTGACTGTCTTGAGGAACAGATTGTGCAACTAGCACTTTCATTTTCGTGTCTTTCATACGTTTTCTCTCGTGTTCTTGCTCTTCCCTGATTCTATTCTGGTGGTACTGGAGCATCTGGAGCATCTGGGACGGAGTATTTGCTTGCCAGGTGCTTTCGACTTTCAAAACTCGATTTTTAATTTGTGGACTTGAATTCTCGACTAATTTAGTAACGAAAAGGTGAGGGTATGACTCACTACTTGTCTTGAGACCACTGTTGATACTGAAACATTTTTCAAATCTAGAATAAAAATCACTAATATCTTCGTCTTGTTTCTGTTTACAGGCTGAGATTGCATCCCAGTCTTCTTTTCTCGTTGTCAATAATCTGGGTAAAACTTGAATCAATAATTCTGGTAATTCTTTACATTTATCTCCAAGACCGGTACCTGGTACTCGTGCCTTGTCTTCAGCTTCTAGAGCTGTCCAATCGATCTTTTTCTCTCCCACCTCCCATTCCTTTTCTTTTAACTTTTCATACACCCCTGCGGGTAACAGGACCTTTAACATTTTAATGATATCTGGGTAAGTGTATTCTCCCATACGGAGCATGTCTTTTAATTCTCTATGGAACCCCGCTGGATCTTTGTCATGACAGGGAATTAATTTCTTCATTTCAAGAAGTTCCATCTTTGAAATCGGAGTGTATACAAACACTCGTTGCATTACGCCACCCGCCCCTTGGACTGGGTGGACTTCTCGTAACGGATTCTGTCTGTCTATGTAGAATGATTTACTTTCTGGGGGTGAGACATGAACAAAATGTGGGTTCAAAAACGTTCTATACTTGTGACGCTGTTCTAGAATGACACTTATTAAATCGGTACCTAGACCTCTCCATTTATACTGGAGTAACTCGTTCAGGATATCATGCAACGGGCCTGGATCAGAATGTTGACCCTCATACAGAGTAATGAGGTACTGGATCATATACATACCCACCAGTCGTTGCTCGGCTGGGGGCAGTTTCAGAAACATTTGTGCCACTATTTCGTCTGGAAAAGTGGTAGAATCAGTAATCCATCGGACTGCTGATCGGGCTAGTTCTTGTTCATGCATGGTACTTAATTCACTATAACCGATTCGTGATTTCAGAATGTGATCGGTAACTTGAAATACTTGTTCTAGAGAACCTTGTTCTGGTGCTTGATGATGAAAAATAGACTTGTGTTCTAGGCGTAAATGGCGATCTGGAAATCTAGATTTTCCTACATACGCTATTCTGGCGGGATTCTCGTCTTCCTCTTCAGGATCAGAGATACTTTCTTTCTCGCTTACTTGTGCTGCTTTACGCTGTTCGTGTAACCTTATTATTTCTTTACGAATTTTCTTGTACATACTCTCCATGGCACTGACGGTCTTGTGCTTACCCTCGGCTATATTATCACTCCACCTTGTCAGGATTCTCATTTCGGCGGGATCTTTAGACGGGTAATCTTGTTCTCTTATTAGACAATTGATCAGGAACTTTAATATCATGAGCTGAATCTCGGCTTTCCTTTGAGACATAATCTCGCCAATACTTTCTGGATCATCCCCTGTACGGATGAAACGATATATTCTGTCTAGATCTTCTTTCATATTCGGTAAGGTGACTAGATACTCGGTCACCCTCCTTACACGTACGGAATATAAAACCATATTATACTCGCCTGGGACTGCGTCATAGACACATTCGTTAAGGGCTTGTCTGATTTCTGTGACAGACTTATTACTTTTAGGAGTACGCTGTGATGCTTGAGCATGTAATTCGAGTGCTGATAAACGTTTGTGTGGCGGCGGGGTTTGAGGAAGACCTCCCCCTGCGGCCCCTAGACTAGAATCGTCGGCTGACATTCTTCGTCCTGGCAGGGTCGGTAATTGTACTTGTATGGCGGACTGGGCCGGGGGAGCTGTTAAGGGCACCCCGGTGTCTGGAGGAGCATGAATTACCTGGTTTACAGGGACTGGCGGAGCGCGGACAGGATTTGCATATTCGGGGACTGTGTCGTCCAGATAGGACGAAATAAAAATATCAGCTGCGGTCGGTTTGTGACGTAGCTTGGTCGGAATTAATGGTGGCGGGAAATTACTGGATGCCTCTGGGGTCGCTTTTGGCACTCCTTCGGCAAGAAGAGGATACATACCCTTAATAAGGGCATGCCTCTGTCTGTCTGACTGTTCTGCTTTGACTTGTTCACCTATCTCGATTAATTCTCTTTCTTGGGCTCGTTCTTGGGATTCTCTACTTAACTCTGACTTTCTGACTTCCTTTTCCGTTCTTCTATGCGCTTCCTTACGCCATAACTCGATGGCATCTTTCTGTGACTGTCTGGCTTTCTTTTTCCATAATGCTTCTTCTACTCGCATGATACATTCGGCATCCCATGTACCCGATACGGGCCATCTATACTTTTCTTCTAACTGTTTGGTATACTCTACCCATAAATCTAGATACATTATGGCGCTTATGCCATGTTTCTGATACATAAAATGACCTGGACTGTCCCTAGGTGGGACAGGAACCGCTTCCTCTAACAGACCCTTTCTAGTTTTTAACTGACGTAACTTGGAAAATATAGGCATGACTGAACTGTAATCTGGACAAAATACAATACACAATAAAAACACGAAATCACATCGCACTCATACCACAACAGTAAAATACATGAAGAACATTTATAAATAACAGTTCGAACAGACTATTACCTGGAATACTGAGAACAGAAATAGAACAGGTTTTCTCGAGAACGGAACAGACTAGAGTTACTGGATGCACTGCTGTAACAGTACGGAACATACCGGTCCCATAAAGGGACGCATCAAGACCCGTATCCACCTAGGTGAACACTTCGTTTGTGAGTCTGGGCACCACCAACCCACGGACCAGGAGTCAATTTAGATTGGTCCTGTCTAGATACTACCCCAGCAATGGTACTCACCGGGCAGCACGGAACGGAAGGCCTCGGACGGGACTGGACTGCTACGACGACGGACGACGGACTTCGGACTTCAGTTACGGGTGGGCCTCCGGATACCTCGGACCTTGGACTCTCGGCTTGGGCTCTGGTCGGGACTCGCCGCGTTCCTCCACCGTCTCGTTTGGATGCTGGACCGCCTCCTCCGTCTCCTCCGTGGGCCTGAGGGATACTTGAGCAGAAATATCTGCCACTGCGCAGAAGAGTTCCGTCACGACTGCAGAGGGTCAGGGGGTCGGCGTGGCTTCACCGACGCGTGGGGAAAGGGCAAGTCCCTGTTCGGGCGCCATTATGTGGTATATAAATAAATAATACCGGATCTATTTTTGGATGAATGAATGAATAACAGATAGCTCAATGAAATAAGAGTCAAGATTCGAGGTAGTAGGAGTTTCTGCAGTTTATTACAGCATAAGGACAGGATCAGGACAACCTGCATAGGATGACCCAGCAGCTGCTGGGGCTTGGTCTGGGATGAGCGCGCTAATCTTTTAATAACAAGACATCAACTTATATACATAGCGCAAACACATAGCATTACATTGCAGTAGGCGTAGCAGTGGGTGGAGCAGAAGGCGTGACGCGTAGCAGTCGCGAAAGATAACAGTAAAAAGAGGTGTAACTGGGAGTATACATAGACATGTGATGCAAACATAACAGAATATGTCATGAATGGGCGGAAACATAGGAGGGGGCTACCTAAGGAGCCGGGACCTCTAACCTAATGGTGCGCGAAAACTGGCAATGACGTGTTACTAGGAGAAGCTGGGGGCTATGAACTCTGTGCTAGGAGCAGAGACTAGAGTCTGGAGGGTCGGAGCGACATGTACCTAAACCCTATCTGGTATCTAATGTTTTAGGGAACATGTTGATATAAACTAGAAGTCATGAGGGGAAAAGCTAACTTGATTCTAAGACTGGACCATGCATTATTCTACATGTAGTGCGTGATGAAGAATACTAAATGACCATTAAATACAGTATTTCTCTAACGTGGAGCCGAATAGGCTAGACAATGACGAAAACTATTGATGCAGTTCAGTAGCTTAGGAATGCAGAGGAGGAGGACTGAACTGATAACTGGAACTATAACATACTTTTGGCAGACTCAGAGGCAGAGCCAAGCTGCACCGGGCACTGCGAGGCAGGAAGTAAGTGAAGGGTCGAGGATACAGGTGGGGGCTGTATCGCTCCTCAGCGAGGCTTTCAGGAGACAGGAGCTGAATCCAGGGTCCGGGCCCTTTTGAGGCCTGGAAACGGGGACTTTATAATGGAATAACGTGCACACTGGGAAACGTGGCAACATTACTTTACATAGGCCTGATATTCGTAGTATTCATGAGGACTGGAAAATGTCATACCAGAGGTGGACACAACTGTAATTGCGTCATTAATCGGACATGGGGAATAACATATGCATATTGGTCATGCACACATAACATATGATGGATGAGGCGTAGGGACACAGAACATGGCAAAATTTACTTTTCCACACAGGGAAGACATGGCTTGGCAGTTCGGGCTGGACTGTTCCCATGAGGCACAGGGTCAGACTGATTTGCATATGGCCATGTCTGAACTGGGGTGGCGGAGTGAGCTAAAGAATGGTGATGGATTAAACCCAGATCAGTTGACTGGGGGTGAGTGTTTGATTTGCTCAAACGCTCCGTCCATCATCCCCTTTTGTATTGCTTTGTTCGCCCTAAGTTGACAGGGTATGCTCAGACGTGAGTCCCTTGCTCACTCTGCCACTGGATTCAAGATAGCCTGGCTGATGAGGATTATGAATCCGAAACCGGTCCCAGGATGCTTGTTTCCGGTCCAGGGAAGACATGGCTTGGCAGTTCGGGCTGGACTGTTCCCATGAGGCACAGGGTCAGACTGATTTGCATATGGCCATGTCTGAACTGGGGTGGCGGAGTGAGCTAAGGAATGGTGATGGATTAAACCCAGATCAGTTGACTGGGGTGAGTGTTTGATTTGCTCAAACGCTCCGTCCATCATCCCCTTTAGTATCGCTTTGTTCGCCCTAAGTTGGCAGGGTATGCTCAGACGTGAGTCCCTTGCTCACTCTGCCACTGGATTCAAGATAGCCTGGCTGATGAGGATTATGAATCCGAAACCGGTCCCAGGATGCTTGTTTCCGGTCCAGGGAAGACATGGCTTGGCAGTTCGGGCTGGACTGTTCCCATGAGGCACAGGGTCAGACTGATTTGCATATGGCCATGTCTGAACTGGGGTAGCGGAGTGAGCTAAAGAATGGTGATGGATTAAACCCAGATCAGTTGACTGGGGGTGAGTGTTTGATTTGCTCAAACGCTCCGTCCATCATCCCCTTTTGGTTCGCTTTGTTCGCCCTAAGTTGGCATTGTATGCTCAGATGTGAGTCCCTTGCTCACTCTGAAATTGGATTCAAGAAAGCCAGGCTGATGAGGATTATGAATCCGAAACCGGTCCCAGGGTGCTTGTTTCCGGTCCAGGGAAGACATGGCTTGGCAGTTCGGGCTTGACTGTTCCCATGAGGCACAGGGTCAGACTGATTTGCATATGGCCATGTCTGAACTGGGGTGGCGGAGTGAGCTAAATAATGGTGATGGATTAAACCCAGATCATGAGGCACAGGGTCAGACTGATTTGCATATGGCCACGTCTGAAGTGGGGTGGCGGAGTGAGCTAAAGAGTGGTGATGGATTAAACCCAGATCAGTTGACTGGGGGTGAGTGTTTGATTTGCTCAAACGCTCCGTCCATCATCCCCTTTTGTATTGCTTTGTTCGCCCTAAGTTGACAGGGTATGCTCAGACGTGAGTCCCTTGCTCACTCTGCCACTGGATTCAAGATAGCCTGGCTGATGAGGATTATGAATCCGAAACCGGTCCCAGGATGCTTGTTTCCGGTCCAGGGAAGACATGGCTTGGCAGTTCGGGCTGGACTGTTCCCATGAGGCACAGGGTCAGACTGATTTGCATATGGCCATGTCTGAACTGGGGTGGCGGAGTGAGCTAAGGAATGGTGATGGATTAAACCCAGATCAGTTGACTGGGGGTGAGTGTTTGATTTGCTCAAACGCTCCGTCCATCATCCCCTTTTGTATCGCTTTGTTCGCCCTAAGTTGGCAGGGTATGCTCAGACGTGAGTCCCTTGCTCACTCTGCCACTGGATTCAAGATAGCCTGGCTGATGAGGATTATGAATCCGAAACCGGTCCCAGGATGCTTGTTTCCGTTCTAGGGAAGACATGGCTTGGCAGTTCGGGCTGGACTGTTCCCATGAGGCACAGGGTCAGACTGATTTGCATATGGCCATGTCTGAACTGGGGTGGCGGAGTGAGCTAAAGAATGGTGATGGATTAAACCCAGATCAGTTTACTGGGGGTGAGTGTTTGATTTGCTCAAACGCTCCATCCATCATCCCCTTTTGGTTCGCTTTGTTCGCCCTAAGTTGGCATTGTATGCTCAGACTTGAGTCCCTTGCTCACTCTGCCACTGGATTCAAGATAGCCTGGCTGATGAGGATTATGAATCCGAAACCGGTCCCAGGGTGCTTGTTTCCGGTCCAGGGAAGACATGGCTTGGCAGTTCGGGCTGGACTGTTCCCATGAGGCACAGGGTCAGACTGATTTGCATATGGCCATGTCTGAACTGGGGTGGCGGAGTGAGCTAAAGAATGGTGATGGATTAAACCCAGATCAGTTGACTGGGGGTGAGTGTTTGATTTGCTCAAACGCTCCGTCCTTCATCCCCTTTTGTATCACTTTGTTCACCCTAAGTTGACAGGGTATGCTCAGACGTGAGTCCCTTGCTCACTCTGCCACTGGATTCAAGATAGCCTGGCTGATGAGGATTATGAATCCGAAACCGGTCCCAGGATGCTTGTTTCCGGTCCAGGGAAGACATGGCTTGGCAGTACGGGCTGGACTGTTCCCATGAGGCACAGGGTCAGACTGATTTGCATATGGCCATGTCTGAACTGGGGTGGCGGAGTGAGCTAAAGAATGGTGATGGATTAAACCCAGATCAGTTGACTGGGGGTGAGTGTTTGATTTGCTCAAACGCTCCGTCCATCATCCCCTTTTGTATCGCTTTGTTCGCCCTAAGTTGGCAGGGTATGTTCAGACGTGAGTCGCTTGCTCACTCTGCCACTGGATTCAAGATAGCCTGGCTGATAAGGATTATGAATCCGAAACCGGTCCCAGGATGCTTGTTTCCGGTCCAGTGAAGACATGGCTTGGCAGTTCGGGCTGGACTGTTCCCATGAGGCACAGGGTCAGACTGATTTGCATATGGCCATGTCTGAACTAGGGTGGCGGAGTGAGCTAAAGAATGGTGATGGATTAAACCCAGATCAGTTGACTGGGGGTGAGTGTTTGATTTGCTCAAACGTTCCGTCCATCATCCCGTTTTGTATCGCTTTGTTCGCCCTAAGTTGGCAGGGTATGCTCAGACGTGAGTCCCTTGCTCACTCTGCCACTGGATTCAAGACAGCCTGGCTGATGAGGATTATGAATCCGAAACCGGTCCCAGGATGCTTGTTTCCGGTCCAGGGAAGACATGGCTTGGCAGTTTGGGCTGGACTGTTCCCATGAGGCACAGTGTCAGACTGATTTGCATATGGCCATGTCTGAACTGGGGTGGCAGAGTGAGCTAAAGAATGGTGATGGATTAAACCCAGATCAGTTGACTGGGGGTGAGTGTTTGATTTGCTCAAACGCTCCGTCCATCATCCCCTTTTGTATCGCTTTGTTCGCCCTAAGTTGGCAGGGTATGCTCAGACGTGAGTCCCTTGCTCACTCTGCCACTGGATTCAAGATAGCCTGGCTGATGAGGATTATGAATCCGAAACCGGTCCCAGGATGCTTGTTTCCGGTCCAGGGAAGCCATGGCTTGGCAGTTCGGGCTGGACTGTTCCCATGAGGCACAAGGTCAGACTGATTTGCATATGGCCATGTCTGAACTGGGGTGGCGGAGTGAGCTAAAGAATGGTGATGGATTAAACCCAGATCAGTTGACTGGGGGTGAGTGTTTGATTTGCTCAAACGCTCCGTCCATCATCCATCCCCTTTTGTATCGCTTTGTTCGCCCTAAGTTGGCAGGGTATGCTCAGACGTGAGTCCCTTGCTCACTCTGCCACTGGATTCAAGATAGCCTGGCTGATGAGGATTATGAATCCGAAACCGGTCCCAGGATGCTTGTTTCCGGTCCAGGGAAGACATGGCTTGGCAGTTCGGGCTGGACTGTTCCCATGAGGCACAGGGTCAGACTGATTTGCATATGGCCATGTCTGAACTGGAGTGGCGGAGTGAGCTAAAGAATGGTGATGGATTAAACCCAGATCAGTTGACTGGGGGTGAGTGTTTGATGTGCTCAAACGCTCCGTCCATCATCCCCTTTTGTATCGCTTTGTTCGCCCTAAGTTGGCAGGGTATGCTCAGACGTGAGTCCCTTGCTCACTCTGCCACTGGATTCAAGATAGCCTGGCTGATGAGGATTATGAATTCGAAACCGGTCCCAGGATGCTTGTTTCCGGGCCAAGGGAAGACATGGCTTGGCAGTTCGGGCTGGACTGTTCCCATGAGGCACAGGGTCAGACTGATTTGCATATGGCCATGTCTGAACTGGGGTGGCGGAGTGAGCTAAAGAATGGTGATGGATTAAACCCAGATCAGTTGACTGGGGGTGAGTGTTTGATTTGCTCAAACGCTCCGTCCATCATCCCCTTTTGTATCGCTTTGTTCGCCCTAAGTTGGCAGGGTATGCTCAGACGTGAGTCTCTTGCTCACTCTGCCACTGGATTCAAGATAGCATGGCAGATGAGGATTATGAATCCGAAACCCGTCCCAGGATGCTTGTTTCCGGTCCAGGGAAGACATGGCTTGGCAGTTCGGGCTGGACTGTTCCCATGAGGCACAGGGTCAGACTGATTTGCATATGGCCATGTCTGAACTGGGGTGGCGGAGTGAGCTAAAGAATGGTGATGGATTAAACCCAGATCAGTTGACTGGGGTGAGTGTTTGATTTGCTCAAACGCTCCGTCCATCATCCCCTTTTGTATCGCTTTGTTCGCCCTAAGTTGGCAGGGTATGCTCAGACGTGAGTCCCTTGCTCACTCTGCCACTGGATTCAAGATAGCCTGGCTGATGAGGATTATGAATCCGAAACCGGTCCCAGGATGCTTGTTTCCGGTCCAGGGAAGACATGGCTTGGCAGTTCGGGCTGGACTGTTCCCATGAGGCACAGGGTCAGACTGATTTGCATATGGCCATGTCTGAACTGGGGTGGCGGAGTGAGCTAAAGAATGGTGATGGATTAAACCCAGATCAGTTGACTGGGGGTGAGTGTTTGATTTGCTCAAACGCTCCGTCCATCATCCCCTTTTGGTTCGCTTTGTTCGCCCTAAATTGGCATTGTATGCTCAGACGTGAGTCCTTTGCTCACTCTGCCACTGGATTCAAGATAGCCAGGCTGATGAGGATTATGAATCCGAAACCGGTCCCAGGGTGCTTGTTTCCGGTCCAGGGAAGACATGGCTTGGCAGTTCGGGCTGGACTGTTCCCATGAGGCACAGGGTCAGACTGATTTGCATATGGCCATGTCTGAATTGGGGTGGCGGAGTGAGCTAAAGAATGGTGATGGATTAAACCCAGATCAGTTGACTGGGGGTGAGTGTTTGATTTGCTCAAACGCTCCGACCATCATCCCCTTTTGTATTGCTTTGTTCGCCCTAAGTTGACAGGGTATGCTCAGACGTGAGTCCCTTGCTCACTCTGCCACTGGATTCAAGATAGCCTGGCTGATGAGGATTATGAATCCGAAACCGGTCCCAGGATGCTTGTTTCCGGTCCAGGGAAGACATGGCTTGGCAGTTCGGGCTGGACTTTTCCCATGAGGCACAGGGTCAGACTGATTTGCATATGGCCATGTCTGAACTGGGGTGGCGGAGTGAGCTAAGGAATGGTGATGGATTAAACCCAGATCAGTTGACTGGGGGTGAGTGTTTGATTTGCTCAAACGCTCCGTCCATCATCCCCTTTTGTATCGCTTTGTTCGCCCTAAGTTGGCAGGGTATGCTCAGACGTGAGTCCCTTGCTCACTCTGCCACTGGATTCAAGATAGCCTGGCTGATGAGGATTATGAATCCGAAACCGGTCCCAGGATGCTTGTTTCCGGTCCAGGGAAGACATGGCTTGGCAGTTCGGGCTGGACTGTTCCCATGAGGCACAGGGTCAGACTGATCTGCATATGGCCATGTCTGAACTGGGGTGGCGGAGTGAGCTAAAGAATGGTGATGGATTAAACCGAGATCAGTTGACTGGGGGTGAGTGTTTGATTTGCTCAAACGCTCCGTCCATCATCCCCTTTTGTATCGCTTTGTTCACCCTAAGTTGACAGGGTATGCTCAGACGTGAGTCCCTTGCTCACTCTGCCACTGGATTCAAGATAGCCTGGCTGATGAGGATTATGAATCCGAAACCGTTCCCAGGATGCTTGTTTCCGGTCCAGGGAAGACATGGCTTGGCAGTTCGGGCTGGACTGTTCCCATGAGGCACAGGGTCAGACTGATTTGCATATGGCCATGTCTTAACTGGAGTGGCGGAGTGAGCTAAAGAATGGTGATGGATTAAACCCAGATCAGTTGACTGGGGGTGAGTGTTTGATGTGCTCAAACGCTCCGTCCATCATCCCCTTTTGTATCGCTTTGTTCGCCCTAAGTTGGCAGGGTATGCTCAGACGTGAGTCCCTTGCTCACTCTGCCACTGGATTCAAGATAGCCTGGCTGATGAGGATTATGAATCCGAAACCGGTCCCAGGATGCTTGTTTCCGGGCCAAGGGAAGACATGGCTTGGCAGTTCGGGCTGGACTGTTCCCATGAGGCACAGGGTCAGACTGATTTGCATATGGCCATGTCTGAACTGGGGTGGCGGAGTGAGCTAAAGAATGGTGATGGATTAAACCCAGATCAGTTGACTGGGGGTGAGTGTTTGATTTGCTCAAACGCTCCGTCCATCATCCCCTTTTGTATCGCTTTGTTCGCCCTAAGTTGGCAGGGTATGCTCAGACGTGAGTCCCTTGCTCACTCTGCCACTGGATTCAAGATAGCCTGGCTGATGAGGATTATGAATCCGAAACTTGTCCCAGGATGCTTGTTTCCGGTCCAGGGAAGACATGGCTTGGCAGTTCGGGCTGGACTGTTCCCATGAGGCACAGGGTCAGACTGATTTGCATATGGCCATGTCTGAACTGGGGTGGCGGAGTGAGCTAAAGAATGGTGATGGATTAAACCCAGATCAGTTGACTGGGGTGAGTGTTTGATTTGCTCAAACGCTCCGTCCATCATCCCCTTTTGTATCGCTTTGTTCACCCTAAATTGGCAGGGTATGCTCAGACGTGAGTCCCTTGCTCACTCTGCCACTGGATTCAAGATAGCCTGGCTGATGAGGATTATGAATCCGAAACCGGTCCCAGGATGCTTGTTTCCGGTCCAGGGAAGACATGGCTTGGCAGTTCGGGCTGGACTGTTCCCATGAGGCACAGGGTCAGACTGATTTGCATATGGCCATGTCTGAACTGGGGTGGCGGAGTGAGCTAAAGAATGGTGATGGATTAAACCCAGATCAGTTGACTGGGGGTGAGTGTTTGATTTGCTCAAACGCTCCGTCCATCATCCCCTTTTGGTTCGCTTTGTTCGCCCTAAGTTGGCATTGTATGCTCAGACGTGAGTCCCTTGCTCACTCTGCCACTGGATTCAAGATAGCCTGGCTGATGAGGATTATGAATCCGAAGCCGGTCCCAGGGTGCTTGTTTCCGGTCCAGGGAAGACATGGCTTTGCAGTTCGGGCTGGACTGTTCCCATGAGGCACAGGGTCAGACTGATTTGCATATGGCCATGTCTGAACTGGGGTGGCGGAGTGAGCTAAAGAATGGTGATGGATTAAACCCAGATCAGTTGACTGGGGGTGAGTGTTTGATTTGCTCAAACGCTCCGTCCATCATCCCCTTTTGTATTGCTTTGTTCGCCCTAAGTTGACAGGGTATGCTCAGACGTGAGTCCCTTGCTCACTCTGCCACTGGATTCAAGATAGCCTGGCTGATGAGGATTATGAATCCTAAACCGGTCCCAGGATGCTTGTTTCCGGTCCAGGGAAGACATGGCTTGGCAGTTCGGGCTGGACTGTTCCCATGAGGCACAGGGTCAGACTGATTTGCATATGGCCATGTCTGAACTGGGGTGGCGGAGTGAGCTAAGGAATGGTGATGGATTAAACCCAGATCAGTTGACTGGGGGTGAGTGTTTGATTTGCTCAAACGCTCCGTCCATCATCCCCTTTTGTATCGCTTTGTTCGCCCTAAGTTGGCAGGGTATGCTCAGACGTGAGTCCCTTGCTCACTCTACCACTGGATTCAAGATAGCCTGGCTGATGAGGATTATGAATCCGAAACCGGTCCCAGGATGCTTGTTTCCGGTCTAGGGAAGACATGGCTTGGCAGTTCGGGCTGGACTGTTCCCATGAGGCACAGGGTCAGACTGATTTGCATATGGCCATGTCTGAACTGGGGTGGCGGAGTGAGCTAAAGAATGGTGATGGATTAAACCCAGATCAGTTTACTGGGGGTGAGTGTTTGATTTGCTCAAACGCTCCATCCATCATCCCCTTTTGGTTCGCTTTGTTCGCCCTAAGTTGGCATTGTATGCTCAGACTTGAGTCCCTTGCTCACTCTGCCACTGGATTCAAGATAGCCTGGCTGATGAGGATTATGAATCCGAAATCGGTCCCAGGGTGCTTGTTTCCGGTCCAGGGAAGACATGGCTTGGCAGTTCGGGCTGGACTGTTCCCATGAGGCACAGGGTCAGACTGATTTGCATATGGCCATGTCTGAACTGGGGTGGCGGAGTGAGCTAAAGAATGGTGATGGATTAAACCCAGATCAGTTGACTGGGGGTGAGTGTTTGATTTGCTCAAACGCTCCGTCCATCATCCCCTTTTGTATCGCTTTGTTCACCCTAAGTTGACAGGGTATGCTCAGACGTGAGTCCCTTGCTCACTCTGCCACTGGATTCAAGATGGCCTGGCTGATGAGGATTATGAATCCGAAACCGGTCCCAGGATGCTTGTTTCCGGTCCAGGGAAGACATGGCTTGGCAGTTCGGGCTGGACTGTTCCCATGAGGCACAGGGTCAGACTGATTTGCATATGGCCATGTCTGAACTGGAGTGGCAGAGTGAGCTAAAGAATGGTGATGGATTAAACCCAGATCAGTTGACTGGGGGTGAGTGTTTGATGTGCTCAAACGCTCCGTCCATCATCCCCTTTTGTATCGCTTTGTTCGCCCTAAGTTGGCAGGGTATGCTCAGACGTGAGTCCCTTGCTCACTCTGCCACTGGATTCAAGATAGCCTGGCTGATGAGGATTATGAATCCGAAACCGGTCCCAGGATGCTTGTTTCCGGGCCAAGGGAAGACATGGCTTGGCAGTTTGGGCTGGACTGTTCCCATGAGGCACAGGGTCAGACTGATTTGCATATGGCCATGTCTGAACTGGGGTGGCGGAGTGAGCTAAAGAATGGTGATGGATTAAACCCAGATCAGTTGACTGGGGGTGAGTGTTTGATTAGCTCAAACGCTCCGTCCATCATCCCCTTTTGGATCGCTTTGTTCGCCCTAAGTTGGCAGGGTATGCTCAGACGTGAGTCCCTTGCTCACTCTGCCACTGGATTCAAGATAGCCTGGCTGATGAGGATTATGAATCTGAAACCCGTCCCAGGATGCTTGTTTCCGGTCCAGGGAAGACATGGCTTGGCAGTTCGGGCTGGACTGTTCCCATGAGGCACAGGGTCAGACTGATTTGAATATGGCCATGTCTGAACTGGGGTGGCGGAGTGAGCTAAAGAATGGTGATGGATTAAACCCAGATCAGTTGACTGGGGTGAGTGTTTGATTTGCTCAAACGCTCCGTCCATCATCCCCTTTTGTATCGCTTTGTTCGCCCTAAGTTGGCAGGGTATGCTCAGACGTGAGTCCCTTGCTCACTCTGCCACTGGATTCAAGATAGCCTGGCAGATGAGGATTATGAATCCGAAACCGGTCCCAGGATGCTTGTTTCCGGTCCAGGGAAGACATGGCTTGGCAGTTCGGGCTGGACTGTTCCCATGAGGCACAGGGTCAGACTGATTTGCATATGGCCATGTCAGAACTGGGGTGGCGGAGTGAGCTAAAGAATGGTGATGGATTAAACCCAGATCAGTTGACTGGGGGTGAGTGTTTGATTTGCTCAAACGCTCCGTCCATCATCCCCTTTTGGTTCGCTTTGTTCGCCCTAAGTTGGCATTGTATGCTCAGACGTGAGTCCCTTGCTCACTCTGCCACTGGATTCAAGATAGCCTGGCTGATGAGGATTATGAATACGAAACCGGTCCCAGGGTGCTTGTTTCCGGTCCAGGGAAGACATGGCTTGGCAGTTCGGGCTGGACTGTTCCCATGAGGCACAGGGTCAGACTGATTTGCATATGGCCATGTCTGAACTGGGGTGGCGGAGTGAGCTAAAGAATGGTGATGGATTAAACCCAGATCAGTTGACTGGGGGTGAGTGTTTGATTTGCTCAAACGCTCCGTCCATCATCCCCTTTTGTATTGCTTTGTTCGCCCTAAGTTGACAGGGTATGCTCAGACGTGAGTCCCTTGCTCACTCTGCCACTGGATTCAAGATAGCCTGGCTGATGAGGATTATGAATCCGAAACCGGTCCCAGGATGCTTGTTTCCGGTCCAGGGAAGACATGGCTTGGCAGTTCGGGCTGGACTGTTCCCATGAGGCACAGGGTCAGACTGATTTGCATATGGCTATGTCTGAACTGGGGTGGCGGAGTGAGCTAAGGAATGGTGATGGATTAAACCCAGATCAGTTGACTGGGGGTGAGTGTTTGATTTGCTCAAACGCTCCGTCCATCATCCCCTTTTGTATCGCTTTGTTCGCCCTAAGTTGGCAGGGTATGCTCAGACGTGAGTCCCTTGCTCACTCTGCCACTGGATTCAAGATAGCCTGGCTGATGAGGATTATGAATCCGAAACCGGTCCCAGGATGCTTGTTTCCGGTCCAGGGAAGACATGGCTTGGCAGTTCGGGCTGGACTGTTCCCATGAGGCACAGGGTCAGACTGATTTGCATATGGCCATGTCTGAACTGGGGTGGCGGAGTGAGCTAAAGAATGGTGATGGATTAAACCCAGATCAGTTGACTGGGGGTGAGTGTTTGATTTGCTCAAACGCTCCATCCATCATCCCCTTTTGGTTCGCTTTGTTTGCCCTAAGTTGGCATTGTATGCTCAGACGTGAGTCCCTTGCTCACTCTGCCACTGGATTCAAGATAGCCTGGCTGATGAGGATTATGAATCCGAAACCGGTCCCAGGGTGCTTGTTTCCGGTCCAGGGAAGACAAGGCTTGGCAGTTCGGGCTGGACTGTTCCCATGAGGCACAGGGTCAGACTGATTTGCATATGGCCATGTCTGAACTGGGGTGGCGGAGTGAGCTAAAGAATGGTGATGGATTAAACCCAGATCAGTTGACTGGGGGTGAGTGTTTGATTTGCTCAAACGCTCCGTCCATCATCCCCTTTTGTATCGCTTTGTTCACCCTAAGTTGACAGGGTATGCTCAGACGTGAGTCCCTTGCTCACTCTGCCACTGGATTCAAGATAGCCTGGCTGATGAGGATTATGAATCCGAAACCGGTCCCAGGATGCTTGTTTCCGGTCCAGGGAAGACATGGCTTGGCAGTTCGGGCTGGACTGTTCCCATGAGGCACAGGGTCAGACTGATTTGCATATGGCCATGTCTGAACTGGGGTAGCGAAGTGAGCTAAGGAATGGTGATGGATTAAACCCAGATCAGTTGACTGGGGGTGAGTGTTTGATTTGCTCAAACGCTCCGTCCATCATCCCCTTTTGTATCGCTTTGTTCGCCCTAAGTTGGTAGGGTATGCTCAGACTTGAGTCCCTTGCTCACTCTGCCACTGGATTCAAGATAGCCTGGCTGATGAGGATTATGAATCCGAAACCGGTCCCAGGATGCTTGTTTCCGGTCCAGGGAAGACATGGCTTGGCAGTTCGGGCTGGACTGATCCCATGAGGCACAGGGTCAGACTGATTTGCATATGGCCATGTCTGAACTGGGGTGGCGGAGTGAGCTAAAGAATGGTGATGGATTAAACCCAGATCAGTTGACTGGGGGTGAGTGTTTGATTTGCTCAAACGCTCCGTCCATCATCCCCTTTTGTATCGCTTTGTTCGCCCTAAGTTGGCAGGGTATGCTCAGACGTGAGTCCCTTGCTCACTCTGCCACTGGATTCAAGATAGCCTGGCTGATGAGAAATATGAATCCGAAACCGCTCCCAGGATGCTTGTTTCCGGTCCAGGGAAGACATGGCTTGGCAGTTTGGGCTGGACTGTTCCCATGAGGCACAGGGTCAGACTGATTTGCATATGGCCATGTCTGAACTGGGGTGGCAGAGTGAGCTAAAGAATGGTGATGGATTAAACCCAGATCAGTTGACTGGGGGTGAGTGTTTGATTTGCTCAAACGCTCCGTCCATCATCCCCTTTTGTATCGCTTTGTTCGCCCTAAGTTGGCAGGGTATGCTCAGACGTGAGTCCCTTGCTCACTCTGCCACTGGATTCAAGATAGCCTGGCTGATGAGGATTATGAATCCGAAACCGGTCCCAGGATGCTTCTTTCCGGTCCAGGGAAGACATGGCTTGGCAGTTCGGGCTGGACTGTTCCCATGAGGCACAGGGTCAGACTGATTTGCATATGGCCATGTCTGAACTGGGGTGGCGGAGTGAGCTAAAGAATGGTGATGGATTAAACCCAGATCAGTTGACTGGGGGTGAGTGTTTGATTTGCTCAAACGCTCCGTCCATCATCCCCTTTTGTATCGCTTTGTTCGCCCTAAGTTGGCAGGGTATGCTCAGATGTGAGTCCCTTGCTCACTCTGCCACTGGATTCAAGATAGCCTGGCTGATGAGGATTATGAATCCGAAACCGGTCCCAGAATGCTTGTTTCCGGTCCAGGGAAGACATGGCTTGGCAGTTCGGGCTGGACTGTTCCCATGAGGCACAGGGTCAGACTGATTTGCATATGGCCATTTCTGAACTGGACTGGCGGAGTGAGCTAAAGAATGGTGATGGATTAAGCCCAGATCAGTTGACTGGGGGTGAGTTTTGATGTGCTCAAACGCTCCGTCCATCATCCCCTTTTGTATCGCTTTGTTCGCCCTAAGTTGGCAGGGTATGCTCAGACGTGAGTCCCTTGCTCACTCTGCCACTGGATTCAAGATAGCCTGGCTAATGAGGATTATGAATCCGAAACCGGTCCCAGGATGCTTGTTTCCGGGCCAAGGGAAGACATGGCTTGGCAGTTCGGGCTGGACTGTTCCCATGAGGCACAAGGTCAGACTGATTTGCACATGGCCATGTCTGAACTGGGGTGGCGGAGTGAGCTAAAGAATGGTGATGGATTAAACCCAGATCAGTTGACTGGGGGTGAGTGTTTGATTTGCTCAAACGCTCCGTCCATCATCCCCTTTTGGTTCGCTTTGTTCGCCCTAAGTTGGCAGGGTATGCTCAGACGTGAGTCCCTTGCTCACTCTGCCACTGGATTCAAGATAGCCTGGCTGATGAGGATTATGAATCCGAAACCCGTCCCAGGATGCTTGTTTCCGGTCCAGGGAAGACATGGGTAGGCAGTTCTGGCTGGACTGTTCCCATGAGGCACAGGGTCAGACTGATTTGCATATGGCCATGTCTGAACTGGGGTGGCGGAGTGAGCTAAAGAATGGTGATGGATTAAACCCAGATCAGTTGACTGGGGGTGAGTGTTTGATTTGCTCAAACGCTCCGTCCATCATCCCTTTTTGTATCGCTTTGTTCGCCCTAAGTTGGCAGGGTATGGTCAGACGTGAGTCCCTTGCTCACTCTGCACCTGGATTCAAGATATCCTGGCTGATGAGGATTATGAATCCGAAACCGGTCCCAGGATGCTTGTTTCCGGTCTAGGGAAGACATGGCTTGGCAGTTCGGGCTGGACTGTTCCCATGAGGCACAGGGTCAGACTGATTTGCATATGGCCATGTCTGAAATGGGGTGGCGGAGTGAGCTAAAGAATGGTGATGGATTAAACCCAGATCAGTTGACTGGTCTGAACTGGGGTGGCGGAGTGAGCTAAAGAATGGTGATGGATTAAACCCAGATCAGTTGACTGGGGGTGTGTGTTTGATTTGCTCAAACGCTCCGTCCATCATCCCCTTTTGGTTCGCTTTGTTCGCCCTAAGTTGGCATTGTATGCTCAGACGTGAGTCCCTTGCTCACTCTGCCACTGGATTCAAGATAGCCTGGCTGATGAGGATTATGAATCCGAAACCAGTCCCAGGGTGCTTGTTTCCGGTCCAGGGAAGACATGGCTTGGCAGTTCGGGCTGGACTGTTCCCATGAGGCACAGGATCAGACTGATTTGCATATGGCCATGTCTGAACTGGGGTGGCGGAGTGAGCTAAAGAATGGTGATGGATTAAACCCAGATCAGTTTACTGGGGGTGAGTGTTTGATTTGCTCAAACGCTCCGTCCATCATCCCCTTTTGGTTCGCTTTGTTCGCCCTAAGTTGGCAGGGTATGCTCAGACGTGAGTCCCTTGCTCACTCTGCCACTGGATTCAAGATAGCCTAGCTGATGAGGATTATGAATCCGAAACCCGTCCCAGGATGCTTGTTTCCGGTCCAGGGAAGACATGGCTTGGCAGTTCGGGCTGGACTGTTCCCATGAGGCACAGGGTCATACTGATTTGCATATGGCCATGTCTGAACTGGGGTGGCGGAGTGAGCTAAAGAATGGTGATGGATTAAACCCAGATCAGTTGACTGGGGTGAGTGTTTGATTTGCTCAAACGCTCCGTCCATCATCCCCTTTTGTATCGCTTTGTTCGCCCTAAGTTGGCAGGGTATGCTCAGACGTGAGTCCCTTGCTCACTCTGCCACTGGATTCAAGATAGCCTGGCTGATGAGGATTATGAATCCGAAACCGGTCCCAGGATGCTTGTTTCCGGTCCAGGGAAGACATGGCTTGGCAGTTCGGGCTGGACTGTTCCCATGAGGCACAGGGTCAGACTGATTTGCATATGGCCATGTCTGAACTGGGGTGGCGGAGTGAGCTAAAGAATGGTGATGGATTAAACCCAGATCAGTTGACTGGGGGTGAGTGTTTGATTTGCTCAAACGCTCCATCCATCATCCCCTTTTGGTTCGCTTTGTTCGCCCTAAGTTGGCATTGTATGCTCAGACGTGAGTCCCTTGCTCACTCTGCCACTGGATTCAAGATAGCCTGGCTGATGAGGATTATGAATCCGAAACCGGTCCCAGGGTGCTTGTTTCCGGTCCAGGGAAGACATGGCTTGGCAGTTCGGGCTGGACTGTTCCCATGAGGCACAGGGTCAGACTGATTTGCATATGGCCATGTCTGTACTGGGGTGGCGGAGTGAGCTAAAGAATGGTGATGGATTAAACCCAGATCAGTTGACTGGGGGTGAGTGTTTGATTTGCTCAAACGCTCCGTCCATCATCCCCTTTTGTATCGCTTTGTTCACCCTAAGTTGACAGGGTATGCTCAGACGTGAGTCCCTTGCTCACTCTGCCACTGGATTCAAGATAGCCTGGCTGATGATGATTATGAATCCGAAACCGGTCCCAGGATGCTTGTTTCCGGTCCAGGGAAGACATGGCTTGGCAGTTCGGGCTAGACTGTTCCCATGAGGCACAGGGTCAGACTGATTTGCATATGGCCATGTCTGAACTGGGGTAGCGGAGTGAGCTAAGGAATGGTGATGGATTAAACCAAGATCAGTTGACTGGGGGTGAGTGTTTGATTTGCTCAAACGCTCCGTCCATCATCCCCTTTTGTATCGCTTTGTTCGCCCTAAGTTGGTAGGGTATGCTCAGACTTGAGTCCCTTGCTCACTCTGCCACTGGATTCAAGATAGCCTGGATGATGAGGATTATGAATCCGAAACCGGTCCCAGGATGCTTGTTTCCGGTCCAGGGAAGACATGGCTTGGCAGTTCGGGCTGGACTGTTCCCATAAGGCACAGGGTCAGACTGATTTGCATATGGCCATGTCTGAACTGGGGTGGCGGAGTGAGCTAAAGAATGGTGATGGATTAAACCCAGATCAGTTGACTGGGGGTGAGTGTTTGATTTGCTCAAACGCTCCGTCCATCATCCCCTTTTGTATCGCTTTGTTCGCCCTAAGTTGGCAGGGTATGCTCAGACGTGAGTCCCTTGCTCACTCTGCCACTGGATTCAAGATAGCCTGGCTGATGAGAAATATGAATCCGAAACCGCTCCCAGGATGCTTGTTTCCGGTCCAGGGAAGACATGGCTTGGCAGTTTGGGCTGGACTGTTCCCATGAGGCACAGGGTCAGACTGATTTGCATATGGCCATGTCTGAACTGGGATGGCAGAGTGAGCTAATGAATGGTGATGGATTAAACCCAGATCAGTTGACTGGGGGTGAGTGTTTGATTTGCTCAAACGCTCCGTCCATCATCCCCTTTTGTATCGCTTTGTTCGCCCTAAGTTGGCAGGGTATGCTCAGACGTGAGTCCCTTGCTCACTCTGACACTGGATTCAAGATAGCCTGGCTGATGAGGATTATGAATCCGAAACCGGTCCCAGGATGTTTGTTTCCGGTCCAGGGAAGACATGGCTTGGCAGTTCGGGCTGGACTGTTCCCATGAGGCACAGGGTCAGACTGATTTGCATATGGCCATGTCTGAACTGGGGTGGCGGAGTGAGCTAAAGAATGGTGATGGATTAAACCCAGATCAGTTGACTGGGGGTGAGTGTTTGATTTGCTCAAACGCTCCGTCCATCATCCCCTTTTGTATCGCTTTGTTCGCCCTAAGTTGGCAGGGTATGCTCAGACGTGAGTCCCTTGCTCACTCTGCCACTGGATTCAAGATAGCCTGGCTGATGAGGATTATGAATCCGAAACCGGTCCCAGAATGCTTGTTTCCGGTCCAGGGAAGACATGGCTTGGCAGTTCGGGCTGGACTGTTCCCATGAGGCACAGGGTCAGACTGATTTGCATATGGCCATGTCTGAACTGGACTAGCGGAGTGAGCTAAAGCATGGTGATGGATTAAGCCCAGATCAGTTGACTGGGGGTGAGTTTTGATGTGCTCAAACGCTCCGTCCATCATCCCCTTTTGTATCGCTTTGTTCGCCCTAAGTTGGCAGGGTATGCTCAGACGTGAGTCCCTTGCTCACTCTGCCACTGGATTCAAGATAGCCTAGCTGATGAGGATTATGAATCCGAAACCGGTCCCAGGATGCTTGTTTCCGGGCCAAGGGAAGACATTGCTTGGCAGTTCGGGCTGGACTGTTCCCATGAGGCACAAGGTCAGACTGATTTGCATATGGCCATGTCTGAACTGGGGTGGCGGAGTGAGCTAAAGAATGGTGATGGATTAAACCCAGATCAGTTGAATGGGGGTGAGTGTTTGATTTGCTCAAACGCTCCGTCCATCATCCCCTTTTGGTTCGCTTTGTTCGCCCTAAGTTGGCAGGGTATGCTCAGACGTGAGTCCCTTGCTCACTCTGCCACTGGATTCAAGATAGCCTGGCTGATGAGGATTATGAATCCGAAACCCGTCCCAGGATGCTTGTTTCCGGTCCAGGGAAGACATGGCTTGGCAGTTCTGGCTGGACTGTTCCCATGAGGCACAGGGTCAGACTGATTTGCATATGGCCATGTCTGAACTGGGGTGGCGGAGTGAGCTAAAGAATGGTGATGGATTAAACCCAGATCAGTTGACTGGGGGTGAGTGTTTGATTTGCTCAAACGCTCCGTCCATCATCCCTTTTTGTATCGCTTTGTTCGCCCTAAGTTGGCAGGGTATGGTCAGACGTGAGTCCCTTGCTCACTCTGCACCTGGATTCAAGATATCCTGGCTGATGAGGATTATGAATCCGAAACCGGTCCCAGGATGCTTGTTTCCGGTCTAGGGAAGACATAGCTTGGCAGTTCGGGCTGGACTGTTCCCATGAGGCACAGGGTCAGACTGATTTGCATATGGCCATGTCTGAACTGGGGTGGCGGAGTGAGCTAAAGAATGGTGATGGATTAAACCCAGATCAGTTGACTGGGGGTGAGTGTTTGATTTGCTCAAACGCTCCGTCCATCATCCCCTTTTGGTTCGCTTTGTTCGCCCTAAGTTGGCATTGTATGCTCAGACGTGAGTCCCTTGCTCACTCTGCCACTGGATTCAAGATAGCCTGGCTGATGAGGATTATGAATCCGAAACCGGTCCCAGGGTGCTTGTTTCCGGTCCAGGGAAGACATGGCTTGGCAGTTCGGGCTGGACTGTTCCCATGAGGCACAGGGTCAGACTGATTTGCATATGGCCATGTCTGAACTGGGGTGGCGGAGTGAGCTAAAGAATGGTGATGGATTAAACCCAGATCAGTTGACTGGGGGTGAGTGTTTGATGTGCTCAAATGCTCCGTCCATTATCCCCTTTTGTATCGCTTTGTTCGCCCTAAGTTGGCAGGGTATGCTCAGACGTGAGTCCCTTGCTCACTCTGCCACTGGATTCAAGATAGCCTGGCTGATGAGGATTATGAATCCGAAACCGGTCCCAGGATGCTTGTTTCCGGGACAAGGGAAGACATGGCTTGGCAGTTCGGGCTGGACTGTTCCCATGAGGCACAGGGTCAGACTGATTTGCATATGGCCATGTCTGAACTGGGGTGGCGGAGTGAGCTAAAGAATGGTGATGGATTAAACCCAGATCAGTTGACTGGGGGTGAGTGTTTGATTTGCTCAAACGCTCCGTCCATCATCCCCTTTTGGTTCGCTTTGTTCGCCCTAAGTTGGCAGGGTATGCTCAGACGTGAGTCCCTTGCTCACTCTGCCACTGGATTCAAGATAGCCTGGCTGATGAGGATTATGAATCCGAAACCCGTCCCAGGATGCTTGTTTCCGGTCCAGGGAAGACCTGGCTTGGCAGTTCGGGCTGGACTGTTCCCATGAGGCACAGGGTCATACTGATTTGCATATGGCCATGTCTGAACTGGGGTGGCGGAGTGAGCTAAAGAATGGTGATGGATTAAACCCAGATCAGTTGACTGGGGTGAGTGTTTGATTTGCTCAAACGCTCCATCCATCATCCCCTTTTGTATCGCTTTGTTCGCCCTAAGTTGGCAGGGTATGCTCAGACGTGAGTCCCTTGCTCACTCTGCCACTGGATTCAAGATAGCCTGGCTGATGAGGATTATGAATCCGAAACCGGTCCCAGGATGCTTGTTTCCGGTCCAGGGAAGACATGGCTTGGCAGTTCGGGCTGGACTGTTCCCATGAGGCACAGGGTCAGACTGATTTGCATATGGCCATGTCTGAACTGGGGTGGCGGAGTGAGCTAAAGAATGGTGATGGATTAAACCCAGATCAGTTGACTGGGGGTGAGTGTTTGATTTGCTCAAACGCTCCGTCCATCATCCCCTTTTGGTTCGCTTTGTTCGCCCTAAGTTGGCATTGTATGCTCAGACGTGAGTCTCTTGCTCACTCTGCCACTGGATTCAAGATAGTCTGGCTGATGAGGATTATGAATCCAAAACCGGTCCCAGGGTGTTTGTTTCCGGTCCAGGGAAGACATGGCTTGGCAGTTCGGGTTGGACTGTTCCCATGAGGCACAGGGTCAGACTGATTTGCATATGGCCATGTCTGAACTGGGGTGGCGGAGTGAGCTAAAGAATGGTGATGGATTAAACCCAGATCAGTTGACTGGGGGTGAGTGTTTGATTTGCTCAAACGCTCCGTCCATCATCCCCTTTTGTATCGCTTTGTTCGCCCTAAGTTGACAGGGTATGCTCAGACGTGAGTCCCTTGCTCACTCTGCCACTGGATTCAAGATAGCCTGGCTGATGAGGATTATGAATACGAAACCGGTCCCAGGATGCTTGTTTCCGGTCCAGGGAAGACATGGCTTGGCAGTTCGGGCTGGACTGTTCCCATGAGGCACAGGGTCAGACTGATTTGCATATGGCCATGTCTAAACTGGGGTGGCGGAGTGAGCTAAGGAATGGTGATGGATTAAACCCAGATCAGTTGACTGGGGGTGAGTGTTTGATTTGCTCAAACGCTCCGTCCATCATCCCCTTTTGTATCTCTTTGTTCGCCCTAAGTTGGCAGGGTATGCTCAGACGTGAGTCCCTTGCTCACTCTGCCACTGGATTCAAGATAGCCTGGCTGATGAGGATTATGAATCCGAAACCGGTCCCAGGATGCTTGTTTCCGGTCCAGGGAAGACATGGCTTGGCAGTTCGGGCTGGACTGTACCCATGAGGCACAGGGTCAGACTGATTTGCATATGGCCATGTCTGAACTGGGGTGGCGGAGTGAGCTAAAGAATGGTGATGGATTAAACCCAGATCAGTTGACTGGGGGTGAGTGTTTGATTTGCTCAAACGCTCCATCCATCATCCCCTTTTGGTTCGCTTTGTTCGCCCTAAGTTGGCATTGTATGCTCAGACGTGAGTCCCTTGCTCACTCTGCCACTGGATTCAAGATAGCCTGGCTGATGAGGATTATGAATCCGAAACCGGTCCCAGGATGCTTGTTTCCGGTCTAGGGAAGACATAGCTTGGCAGTTCGGGCTGGACTGTTCCCATGAGGCACAGGGTCAGACTGATTTGCATATGGCCATGTCTGAACTGGGGTGGCGGAGTGAGCTAAAGAATGGTGATGGATTAAACCCAGATCAGTTGACTGGGGGTGAGTGTTTGATTTGCTCAAACGCTCCGTCCATCATCCCCTTTTGGTTCGCTTTGTTCGCCCTAAGTTGGCATTGTATGCTCAGACGTGAGTCCCTTGCTCACTCTGCCACTGGATTCAAGATAGCCTGGCTGATGAGGATTATGAATCCGAAACCGGTCCCAGGGTGCTTGTTTCCGGTCCAGGGAAGACATGGCTTGGCAGTTCGGGCTGGACTGTTCCCATGAGGCACAGGGTCAGACTGATTTGCATATGGCCATGTCTGAACTGGGGTGGCGGAGTGAGCTAAAGAATGGTGATGGATTAAACCCAGATCAGTTGACTGGGGGTGAGTGTTTGATGTGCTCAAATGCTCCGTCCATTATCCCCTTTTGTATCGCTTTGTTCGCCCTAAGTTGGCAGGGTATGCTCAGACGTGAGTCCCTTGCTCACTCTGCCACTGGATTCAAAATAGCCTGGCTGATGAGGATTATGAATCCGAAACCGGTCCCAGGATGCTTGTTTCCGGGACAAGGGAAGACATGGCTTGGCAGTTCGGGCTGGACTGTTCCCATGAGGCACAGGGTCAGACTGATTTGCATATGGCCATGTCTGAACTGGGGTGGCGGAGTGAGCTAAAGAATGGTGATGGATTAAACCCAGATCAGTTGACTGGGGGTGAGTGTTTGATTTGCTCAAACGCTCCGTCCATCATCCCCTTTTGGTTCGCTTTGTTCGCCCTAAGTTGGCAGGGTATGCTCAGACGTGAGTCCCTTGCTCACTCTGCCACTGGATTCAAGATAGCCTGGCTGATGAGGATTATGAATCCGAAACCCGTCCCAGGATGCTTGTTTCCGGTCCAGGGAAGACCTGGCTTGGCAGTTCGGGCTGGACTGTTCCCATGAGGCACAGGGTCATACTGATTTGCATATGGCCATGTCTGAACTGGGGTGGCGGAGTGAGCTAAAGAATGGTGATGGATTAAACCCAGATCAGTTGACTGGGGTGAGTGTTTGATTTGCTCAAACGCTCCATCCATCATCCCCTTTTGTATCGCTTTGTTCGCCCTAAGTTGGCAGGGTATGCTCAGACGTGAGTCCCTTGCTCACTCTGCCACTGGATTCAAGATAGCCTGGCTGATGAGGATTATGAATCCGAAACCGGTCCCAGGATGCTTGTTTCCGGTCCAGGGAAGACATGGCTTGGCAGTTCGGGCTGGACTGTTCCCATGAGGCACAGGGTCAGACTGATTTGCATATGGCCATGTCTGAACTGGGGTGGCGGAGTGAGCTAAAGAATGGTGATGGATTAAACCCAGATCAGTTGACTGGGGGTGAGTGTTTGATTTGCTCAAACGCTCCGTCCATCATCCCCTTTTGGTTCGCTTTGTTCGCCCTAAGTTGGCATTGTATGCTCAGACGTGAGTCTCTTGCTCACTCTGCCACTGGATTCAAGATAGTCTGGCTGATGAGGATTATGAATCCAAAACCGGTCCCAGGGTGTTTGTTTCCGGTCCAGGGAAGACATGGCTTGGCAGTTCGGGTTGGACTGTTCCCATGAGGCACAGGGTCAGACTGATTTGCATATGGCCATGTCTGAACTGGGGTGGCGGAGTGAGCTAAAGAATGGTGATGGATTAAACCCAGATCAGTTGACTGGGGGTGAGTGTTTGATTTGCTCAAACGCTCCGTCCATCATCCCCTTTTGTATCGCTTTGTTCGCCCTAAGTTGACAGGGTATGCTCAGACGTGAGTCCCTTGCTCACTCTGCCACTGGATTCAAGATAGCCTGGCTGATGAGGATTATGAATACGAAACCGGTCCCAGGATGCTTGTTTCCGGTCCAGGGAAGACATGGCTTGGCAGTTCGGGCTGGACTGTTCCCATGAGGCACAGGGTCAGACTGATTTGCATATGGCCATGTCTAAACTGGGGTGGCGGAGTGAGCTAAGGAATGGTGATGGATTAAACCCAGATCAGTTGACTGGGGGTGAGTGTTTGATTTGCTCAAACGCTCCGTCCATCATCCCCTTTTGTATCTCTTTGTTCGCCCTAAGTTGGCAGGGTATGCTCAGACGTGAGTCCCTTGCTCACTCTGCCACTGGATTCAAGATAGCCTGGCTGATGAGGATTATGAATCCGAAACCGGTCCCAGGATGCTTGTTTCCGGTCCAGGGAAGACATGGCTTGGCAGTTCGGGCTGGACTGTACCCATGAGGCACAGGGTCAGACTGATTTGCATATGGCCATGTCTGAACTGGGGTGGCGGAGTGAGCTAAAGAATGGTGATGGATTAAACCCAGATCAGTTGACTGGGGGTGAGTGTTTGATTTGCTCAAACGCTCCATCCATCATCCCCTTTTGGTTCGCCCTAAGTTGGCATTGTATGCTCAGACGTGAGTCCCTTGCTCACTCTGCCACTGGATTCAAGATAGCCTGGCTGATGAGGATTATGAATCCGAAACCGGTCCCAGGGTGCTTGTTTCCGGTCCAGGGAAGACATGGCTTGGCAGTTCGGGCTGGACTGTTCCCATGAGGCACAGGGTCAGACTGATTTGCATATGGCCATGTCTGAACTGGGGTGGCGGAGTGAGCTAAAGAATGGTGATGGATTAAACCCAGATCAGTTGACTGGGGGTGAGTGTTTGATTTGCTCAAACGCTCCGTCCATCATCCCCTTTTGTATCGCTTTGTTCACCCTAAGTTGACAGGGTATGCTCAGACGTGAGTCCCTTGCTCACTCTGCCACTGGATTCAAGATAGCCTGGCTGATGAGGATTATGAATCCGAAACCGGTCCCAGGATGCTTGTTTCCGGTCCAGGGAAGACATGGCTTGGCAGTTCGGGCTGGACTGTTCCCATGAGGCACAGGGTCAGACTGATTTGCATATGGCCATGTCTGAACTGGGGTGGCGGAGTGAGCTAAGGAATGGTGATGGATTAAACCCAGATCAGTTGACTGGGGGTGAGTGTTTGATTTGCTCAAACGCTCCGTCCATCATCCCCTTTTGTATCGCTTTGTTCGCCCTAAGTTGGTAGGGTATGCTCAGACTTGAGTCCCTTGCTCACTCTGCCACTGGATTCAAGATAGCCTGGCTGATGAGGATTATGAATCCGAAACCGGTCCCAGGATGCTTGTTTCCGGTCCAGGGAAGACATGGCTTGGCAGTTCGGGCTGGACTGTTCCCATGAGGCACAGGGTCAGACTGATTTGCATATGGCCATGTCTGAACTGGGGTGGCGGAGTGAGCTAAAGAATGGTGATGGATTAAACTCAGATCAGTTGACTGGGGGTGAGTGTTTGATTTGCTCAAACGCTCCGTCCATCATACCCTTTTGTATCGCTTTGTTCGCCCTAAGTTGGCAGGGTATGCTCAGACGTGAGTCCCTTGCTCACTCTGCCACTGGATTCAAGATAGCCTGGCTGATGAGGATTATGAATCCGAAACCGGTCCCAGGATGCTTGTTTCCGGTCCAGGGAAGACATGGCTTGGCAGTTCGGGCTGGACTGTTCCCATGAGGCACAGGGTCAGACTGATTTGCATATGGCCATGTCTGAACTGGGGTGGCGGAGTGAGCTAAAGAATGGTGATGGATTAAACCCAGATCAGTTGACTGGGGGGTGAGTGTTTGATTTGCTCAAACGCTCCGTCCATCATCCCCATTTGTATCGCTTTGTTCGCCCTAAGTTGGCAGGGTATGCTCAGACGTGAGTCCCTTGCTCACTCTGCCACTGGATTCAAGATAGCCTGGCTGATGAGGATTATGAATCCGAAACCGGTCCCAGGATGCTTGTTTCCGGTCCAGGGAAGACATGGCTTGGCAGTTCGGCTGGACTGTTCTCATGAGGCACAGGGTCAGACTGATTTGCATATGGCCATGTCTGAACTGGGGTGGCGGAGTGAGCTAAAGAATGGTGATGGATTAAACCCAGATCAGTTGACTGGGGGTGAGTGTTTGATTTGCTCAAGCGCTCCGTCCATCATCCCCTTTTGTATCGCTTCGTACAGGCTTGAGGAGGCAGGAATCTCTGGACAGGCCCTAAACTGGCTGAAGGCATTTCTATCTGGGAGATCCTTCAGGGTCTCTACCCCGCCGTTTCTCTCTAAAGAGTACCCCATCAAGCAAGGAGTGTCCCAGGGCTCTGCACTCAGACCCACTCTATTTAATATCTACATCCAACCACTAGCGGAGGTGGCCAGAAAACATGGGCTGTCATTAGTATCCTATGCTGATGACACCCAGCTAGTGGTTACATTGAAGGACGAGAGTGGGCTGAGTGCGCAGAATTTCAAACAGACCCTAGCCGACATTACCAGTTGGATGACTTCAAACTATCTCCAGCTTAATGCCGGCAAGACGGAGGTCCTGTTGGTGGGGAAAGATATATCAGACTGGGGTGACAAGTGGTGGCCGGAGACACTTAGCCAACCACCCGAGCCAAAAAGCTGTGTGAAAAACCTTGGAGTATTGGTAGATGCTTCCCTGAACTTCACCCATCAGACAAAAAAAGTCGCTGCTATGTGCTTTGGGATTTTGCGGAATCTTAAGCCCATCCTAAAGTTCTTTGACCATTAAACACGACAGTTGGTAGTACAATCAGCCATTCTTTCGAGGCTGGACTGTTGTTAGGGGCAAACGTAGCGGAGAAAACAAGACTGCAGCGAGTCCAGAATGCTGCAGCCAGAGCACTGACTGGCCTTCCCCGTCATCAGTCTGTGACCAATACCCTAATGAAACTTCACTGGCTTCCGGTTGAAAAGAGGATCCACTTTAAGACCTTGTGCCTCACATTTAAAATCTTAAAAATGGCCTCTCCACCTATGCTAAGTCCTCTCCTTACAGCATATGTCCCCGGCGCACTTTGCGCTCGGAGGCTCAGAATTTGGCAGTTGTCCCCCGCATCAAGTTAGCCCGAATGGGGGGCCGCTCCTTCCGTTACCTTACGGCCAAACTCTGGAATGCTTTGCCACCACAAATTCGCGGCTTGAGCGATTTGTTATCTTTTAGGAAAGTGTAACGGGACGCTGCTGCCACATCGACCCGTTATTGTGGAGGACACTGTACCGAGCACGGGAACCCTAAGTGAACTGTCTGTCACTCCCCCCTCCTCTTGTCTTCCCCAGCGGACAGACTCACACATGGAGAGTGAGTGTGACTGGCCCTTTAACTCGGACCCAGAGTGTGAGTGGGTGGGTCCCCGCGATGAGGCGTTCCCGTCAAATACGGAAGTGCCGGTGAACCAGGTGTGCTTGTACACCCGGAGTGGAGAAGACGAAAGAGAGAAGAACACAGAGAGCGGCCGAAGAACGGAAGCGAGACGAACAGAGGATCCGGAGCGAGGAGGAGAGACCCCGAATACGGAGGAGACGCCTGGAGGCCAACGTCACCACGAGTCGCCCAGCCACTCACCCGGGGGAGGGGTGTGGCTAGCCCAGGTGCGTAATAAGATCCGAGGCTGGGTAGGACAGAAGGGCGACCCCCTTGTACATTAGAGGGTATCCCTTGGTCCTGGTTCCCCTTTCCCGAGCACACCCCGTCACTGCACTTACATAGCTAGCTTTGACTCACGGGTGGTTGTATCTCCTCACTCCCTTTCCCTGCAGCTGCGCCACATAGAACGCTGTTCTCACGCACTGCTTTCTTTTCGTTTCTTTTGGGTCCTGAGGCACAAAAGCAAAGACGGACTCCGAGGACGGCAGACCCCGCCGAAGCCCGGACGGCTACCGTAGGAGTGAGCCAGTCAGGCCCCGAAGCTGGAAGAGTACCTGGAGCCGTTCCCCACGGAGACCTGGCCCCAGTCGACAGACTTGTACTGACTTTCTGTTAGAGTCAATAAAACCTCCTTTGACCAAAACCTGTCTGTTGCCTCTCCCTCCGCAGCCCCAGGAGTCCCCGCCCGCTACAGAAAGCCATCAAAACTCATCTCTTTTGTTAAACTGTTCTGTCATTGCACGCTCCATCTGCAGTGGCCTTTCTCCTCCGCTGGTAGAAAGCGCCGGGACGCCCCTTTGCTGGGGCAGCCGTGCGCTATACAATACAATACTTGGATATAAGGTTGGACCCCCTGTCAGAAATCACCTCTCTGGGGAACCCCACGTGGGAAAGATCCCCATTAACGCCCAGCCCACCACTGGTGCTGTCGTTGTCCTGAGAGGGATTGCCTCTGGGTACCGGGTGGCATGGTCCACCAAGACCAGGATATACCTGTTGCCCATGTCTGTCTTGGGATACAGTGCCCCAGAATCTCCATCCCTACCCTTTCGAAGGGTGTCCCAACAACTGAGAATGGTTGGAGAGGAGCTTTGACCTTCCTCCCACTCTTACCACTCGCCTGGCAAGTTTGGCAAGACCGGCAATGTACATCTGACTGCCTTTGCTTTTGGGGCGAGAAGAAGTGGGTGACAAGCCTGTCGAAGGTCTTGTCCTGCCCCAAATGTCCTGCCAAAGGCACGTCATGAGCCAGACCCAGTAGGAAGGTCCTGAAACGCTGGGGTACCACCAGCACACAGACTGACCCAGGTTCAGCGACCTATACAGGAGATCATTCACCCAGTAGATCCAATGTGATCCAGACTGATCACCAGTCACGTGGGCTGCAGCCTGTCACCGCAGACCCTCCAGAAAAGGGCACTCTTTTTGATCCATGCAGAATTTCTCCCTTGTGGGACCCCCTTCTTGCTGCCAATGGATCAGCTTAGAGATGTCCCCTAGTTCAGCTACCTGTTCCCCTGTAGGCACCGGGGCGTCCCCCTCAAGGTCCGCTTCCTCCCGAGCCATGGGAACTTCAGGGGCCAGTTTCCCCCGCCGCTTGCCCTTTCTCTTGGCAGGGACCTGGGCCACTGTGTAGACTCTAAGTCCCCCTGACCACACTCTCTGGCTGCCATTGACCGAGTGGACACGCATGCCCTCTCTGGCAACCCAAGCATCTCCAAGTGAGACCTGAGCTCAACATCCTTCCACAAGGACTGCTCCAGGTCGTTACCTAGCAGAACATCTACAGGCATGGAAAGGTTCACAACCACCCTCAAGGGACCTGAAACACCCCACTCGAAGGGAACCTGCACCACTAGACACTGGCACTCTGAATTGTCCACTGCAATTACTTGGTGGAATGCCCCTGGAACTACATTGCTCCTCAGAGACCAGGTGACACCAGACTGAGGTCACACTGGCTCCAGTATCCCTGAAAGCCTCTACCCTTCTCCCATTGATGGTCACCCAGGTGCTGTATTTCTTTTTGTTAGGGGACACCTGGATTACTGGGACCATCTCACTGTCCCCTAGTGAGATGAGGGTAATTTCTGCGGGATCCCCACCCTCCTGTGGGTACTCCTCCTCAAGCGCTACACCTAGCCAACACCTTGGACTACCCCCTTGGAACACCAGGGGTCCCCAATCATTTGTCCCACCTGGTCACATGCAAAACATTTACGGGGGCCAGTCTCAGCAGGCTATCCTGACGAGACCCCTTGTTTCTTATCTCCGGGGGGATGGGAACCTTTACCCTGGGTGTTAGTTTGGGGCCCTTTAGAAAACTCCTGTGCTCTACCCTTGTACCCCCCACCTTTCTGCTGGGGACCCTGCCCACCTTTGGCTGAGTCTCCCCCAAACACTTTCTTGTTGACCCTGGTATTCACCCAGCGGTCCTCATCCATAGCAAGCTTCCTGGTGTCAGTCAGCTTACTATCAATTAGGTACTGGCGCAGATCTGCAAATCATAGACTGGACAGGTGCTACCATGCAATCAAATTGAAGAGCCCCTGAAAATCTGTCACATCACCCAGCCATCCAGTGATCAGCAAAACACATCCACACATTCCAACCAAGTGTTGGCATTGGTCTTCTTACTGGACCAGAACTTATCCCTGTACTTTTCAGGAGTTAGACCATACTTAGTGAGGAGGATGTCCTTCATGTCTGGATAAGTGAGGTGATACCCCTTACCCAAAGCTATTAAAGTATTCCTTGCTTCTTAGAAGAAGAGAGGCCACAATCCTGCTCCACAATTCTCTTCAGGGACCCCATTCATGTGGATTGCTTCCTTGTACCCTGAAGCCACCTTTGTATGTCAACCTCCTTCTTGAATTCCTTGCCTACATTCTTAGGGAATTTCTTGACGAATTGCTGCCACCATCTGAGCTGGGCTTACTTCTTAGCTCCAGCTCCTTAAGACCTCGTTCATGGTCTAATATCATCTTCCTCTCCTCCATTTCTAGCCTGAGTTTTTCCAACTCGAACTTCCTTGCTTCCCGCCTGTCCTCCAGCTCCTCTGCGGACAGGCTACTGCTGCCTGGCCGGAAGGCTTCCCCCCTTCAAAAAGCACATCCACCCTAGGAATAGGCCCCTCCCCTCTCCACTAAGATCGCCAGATTGTCCACTTGCATCTCTGGCTGCTACCCAGGCCCTTAGCACCTTTTGTACCTCGTCCTTCCTAGTGAGGCCTCTGACTTGGACTTTTAGGCTCTTGCAAATGAATTTCAATTCCCTAACATTATAGAGTTCCAACCTATCCTCCTCAAAGGCAATTTCCAGGGATGCAACGGATGATGCTCTTGATGCCGGCATGACAAAGTAGAAAGTTCAAACTGGCAAGCTCAAAAAAATAGGCCAAAAAGAAAAAGGACTAGTATGTGGCACGTAATGGTCTGCGATATGGTAGTAGTGCACACCAATCACTGTAAGTCAAGTGCAAACGCAAGTCCTATCCTCACCGCTGACACCAATATTAGAAATGGGGGTCTCTTGTTGGCAAGGGCCTGCACCTTTGTCCAAGCAGGGACCCTTCTTCCTAGTCAGGATAAGGGAGTTACACTCCTAAAATAACCCCTGCTCACCCCCTTGGTAGCTTGGCACGAGCAGTCAGGCTTATCTTAGCGGCAGTGTGTAAAGCATTTGCACATAACCAACAGTAATACAGTGTAAGCACTACAAAACGACACCACACCAGTTCAGAAAAATTGTCAATATTTTACAAACTTTAAGACAAGACCAAAAATGATAAAAATCCACAATACAGTACTCAAAAATCTACAGTTGTCAAAATAAGTTTGAAAAACAATTCCTTGGTGTTGATAGCATCGTCTGGGGCTATCATGGCGTCGTGAGCTACAAATCCAAATAGATCAGGCTGGACGCGGCATCGCGGACCAGCTACTGTGTCGGAAAGACCCGCAAATAGTACCTGTTACAAATGCAGGGCGTCAAGGCCCATGAAGTCACTCGCGTTGCAGGTCGAGCTCCTTTCTGTTGGAATCAGGAGCGCTGGCGTCGGCGGGCGCTGGGTGCTGCGGTGCGAAGTGCAGCGGTGTGGCGTGCTGTGCCCCCAGGTCGCGGTGTGAGCAGCAGCTCGGTGGTAGCGCCGGATGGCGTTGTCGGTGAGACCAGGGTCACGTGCGAGATGAAGGCGGTGCTCATCAAGGTGCTGGCAGGTCACGGTGCAAGCAGCGGTGCCGTCGTTTGTTGATGAACTGGAGTTGATGGCACAGGCGTCGGTAGGCTAAGGCTGCGGTGTGGAATGAGGGCGGTACGTCGTGTAACTTTATGAGGGGTGCCCTCGAACAACGGTGCAAGCAGCGGCGTCTATTGCGGCATGGAGCGGCATCATCTGGGATACCAAGGTGTTGTCGTGAAGCGAGGCAATGCGGAGTACGGTACCCACAGCAAGCAATGGCTCGGTGGGAGCATCAGATGGTGAGACCAGGGTTGCGGTGCGTCATCGTCGTGAAGCGAGGTGGTGCGGAGTGCGGTGCCCTCAGGTCGTGGTGCGAGCAGCGGCTCAGTGGCGGCGTCAGCAGGTGGCGTCGTGAGGCGAAGGTCGCAGTGAGGCATTGTGGCGGTGCCCTCTGTGGTGCCGTCAGGACACGGAGTTGGCAGCGGCGTCATAGACGTTGTCGGGTTGCTTTTCCTCTGCTGCAGCACAAAACACACAGTCCCGAGTGCCGCGGGCAAAAGAGCTTGAAGTCTTTGTTGTTCCTGAGACTTTGTAAACAGGGGGCAAGCTCTACCTCAAGCCCTTGGAGAAACTCAAAAAATCAGATTGCAGAAAGTTGAGTCCAGTCTTTCACTGCCCAAGACAGAAGCAGCCACTGTAGGCCAACACAGCAAAGCACACAGCAAAGTGGTCGGTCCTCCTCACAGCTTCTCCAGCTCTTCTTCTTGGCAGTCTTCTTGATCCAAAAGGGTTCTAAAGTTCAGCGGTCTGGGCCCCAATATTTATATCCCAAAGTCCTTTGATCTCTTAGGCAGTGAATGTCTGTGCCCAGCCAGAACCAGTTCTGTCTTCTCTGGTGTGATTTCCTGGCAGGAGGTGGAGATGGCATTGTCAGAGGCAGACCAGGCGCTTTGAGGTGCAAGGAAATATCCACACCCTCCCCCATTGCAGCCCAGGTCGATTCAGCCCTTTCCTGACCTACCTAGACTATCTGGAGCCACTCCTGCTCCCCAGCCTTCTGTCATCCAAAATCCAGACAGGCAATCCACATTCCAGCAGAGGCACACAGGATGACAGAGCTAGAAAATACCTACTTTTCTAAAAGTGGTATTTTCAAACACAGAATATAAAAATTACCTTCACTAAAAGATGCATCTTTAGATTCTGAGTTCAGGCATACTAAACTTTATTATCTTATCTAATTTCCCGGGCCAGTTATGTTGATAAGATGTTATAAACAACTTTCCCATTCTGTCCTATGGGGGACAGTTAGCCTTGCAGTAGCGAAAAACAAAATGGGCCGTAATTCTCTACCAGGACATGCCACACACACCAGGGCATGTCCTACCTTTCACATACTCTGCACCCTGCCCACAGGGGTACCTTGGGCCTACCTTAGCAGTACCTGACATGTAAGAAAAGGGAAGGTTATGGACCGGCAAGGGTGTGTACTGGCCAAGTCGACATGGCAGTTACAAACTGCGTGCAGACTCTGCAATGGCAAGTCTGAGTTACTGTTTTTAGGGAAACTCATGGGGGTGGCACAACCAAGGCTGCAGGCCCCCGGGTAGTATTTGATTCACCAGCCCTGACACACGCAGTGCACTTTACTAGGGGCTAACAGGTAAATCAAATGTCCAAACATGGAAACATTAATCAATACCACAATTTACTATAGGAACACCTGCACTTTACCACTGATCAGCAGTGCTAAAAGTGCGCAGAAACGCTACGCCAGCAAAAACAGAGTCAAAACCGAGAGGGCAGAAAGCAAAAACTCAGGGGAAACATGCCAAAAGATACTAAATCTAACACATAGCAAAGGCCTGCTCAGATAGACATCAAATAATCCTTCGCTTGCACCTCTGATATAAAGAAGTGTGTTTGGCCCTTACAAATTACTTTTAGTGTGGCAGCGTTTAACAAAAAAGCTTGTGCCCCCTTTCCCTGAAAGGGGTGATTAATTGGCGCAGCTGCCACCTTTTCTCAACTGTATGATGACAATAATCGGGTCTTACCAAAAATTGCGTGCCCTTCCCTGCCCCTTCCTATCTGGCCTTGCAAGATCATATTTGATCTAGCGCGCCAATTGTTTTTCAAACAAATCAAAATCGACTGTGGTCTTAGTTCAGATTGCCCCCCTTTTGCAACCCGTTGCTTAAATGGGAACCTGTGTGCCCTTTGTACTTCATTAGCCCAGTTCCACCCCGTCAGTTCAGGAAAAGCCTTTGCCAATAACTCCACCACAAAATTACAAACATCCTGACCCTCAATCCCCTCATTCAATCCTAGTATACTGAGGTTATTCTTCTGAAGCCTATTCTCCAAGTCCACAATTGTATTGTAATTGCATTTATGTAGCGCTTACTACCCCTGACGAGGCGTCAAATCGCTTTTTCGGCGGGTAGCACGCTACTCCGGGACCCACAGAGGATTAGTGTTGAATTAGAATAGTGAAACATGCAAGTAAATTTTAAGTGGTGGATAGGTTAGTCAGTTATTTGGATTTGGAATGATAGCAGAAGGATAGAGTAGGACAAAGGTTTGTATTTATTTATCGCTCGCTTGTTGACGTATGCTATTCAGGGAGCCTCTAAAGGATTAGTGGTGAATTAATATGGTGAAATATGAGGTAATTTCAGTGGTGGATATTAGTCATTTACTTGGAGTGAGAAGGATAGCGGATGGATAAAAGGGGAAGAAATATTTGCATTCATATAGCACTTGTTACCCCTGATGGGTGTTGATGAAGCGCTTTTCTGGCGAGTAGCACGCCACTCCGGAACCCATAAAGGATTAGTGTTGAAAATTAGTATAGTATAAATATGAAGTAATTTGAGTAGTAGATATGTTATTCAGTTATTTGGGCAGTATATTAGTATAGTTGAATATGGAATATGGAATTTGAGAAGTGAAACATGTTACGCGGTACAAAAGGGGGTGGTGATGGACGGAGCATCTGAACCAATCAAAAACTCACACCCAGTCAAAAGATCTGGGTTTGATCCATCACCGTTCTTTAGCCCACTCTGCCACCCCAGTTCACACATGGCTATGTGCAAATCAGTCTGACCCTGTGCCTCATGGGAACAGTCCAGCCCGAACTGCCAAGCCATGCCTTCCCTGGACCGGAAACAAGCTTCCGAAGACCGGTTTCTGGCATTCCAACCGTCTTCAGCCCGGCTTGCTTGAATCCAGTGGCAAAGTGAGCAAGGGACTCACGTCTGAGTATACCCTGCCACACTTATGGCGGCCAAAAGCGGTACAAAGGGGGTGGTGATGGACGGAGCATCTGAACCAATCAAACACTCACACCCAGTCAAAAGATCTGGGTTTGATCCATCACCGTTCTTTAGCCCACTCTGCCACCCCAGTTCAGACATGGCTATATGCAAATCAGTCTGACCCTGTGCCTCATGGGAACAGTCCAGCCCGAACTGCCAAGCCATGCCTTCCCTGGACCGGAAACAAGCTTCCGAGGACCAGTTTCTGGCATTCCAGCTGTCTTCAGCCCGGCTTGATTGAATCCAGTGGCAAAGTGAGCAAGGGACTCACGTCTGAGCATACCCTGCCACACTTATGGCGGCCAAAAGCGGTACAAAAGGGGGTGGTGATGAACGGAGCATCTGAACCAATCAAACACTCACACCCAGTCAAAAGATGTGGATTTGATCCATCACCGTTCTTTAGCCCACTCTGCCACCCCAGTTCAGACATGGCTATATGCAAATCAGTCTGACCCTGTGCCTCATGGGAACAGTCCAGCCCGAACTGCCAAGCCATGCCTTCCCTGGACCGGAAACAAGCTTCCGAGGACCGGTTTCTGGCATTCCAGCCGTCTTCAGCCCAGCTTGCTTGAATCCAGTGGCAAAGTGAGCAAGGGATTCACGTCTGAGCATACCCTACCACACTTATGGCGGCCAAAAGCGGTACAAAAGGGGGTGGTGATTGACGGAGCATCTGAACCAATCAAACACTCACACCCAGTCAAAAGATCTGGGTTTGATCCATCACCGTTCTTTAGCCCACTCTGCCACCCCAGTTCAGACATGGCTATATGCAAATCAGTCTGACCCTGTGCCTCATGGGAACAGTCCAGCCCGAACTGCCAAGCCATGCCTTCCCTGGACCGGAAACAAGCTTCCGAGGACTGCTTTCTGGCATTCCAGCCGTCTTCAGCCCGGCTTGCTTGAATCCAATGGCAAAGTGAGCAAGGGACTCATGTCTGAGCATACCCTGCCACACTTATGGCGGCCAAAAGTGGTACAAAAGGGGGTGGTGATGGACGAAGCATCTGAACCAAACACTCACACCCAGTCAAAAGATCTGGGTTTGATCCATCACCGTTCTTTAGCCCACTCTGCCACCCCAGTTCAGACATGGCTATATGCAAATTAGTCTGACCCTGTGCCTCATGGGAACAGTCCAGCCCGAACTGCCAAGCCATGCCTTCCCTGGACCGGAAACAAGATTCCGAGGACCGGTTTCTGACATTCCAGCCATCTTCAGCCCGGCTTGCTTGAATCCAGTGGCAAAGTGAGCAAGGGACTCACGTCTGAGCATACCCTGCCACACTTATGGCGGCCAAAAGCAGTACAAAATGGGGTGGTGATGGACAGAGCATCCGACCCAATCAAACACTCACACCCATCAAAAGATCTGGGTTTGATCCATCACCGTTCTTTAGCCCACTCTGCCACCCCAGTTCAGACATGGCTATATGCAAATCAGTCTGACCCTGTGCCTCAAGGGAACAGTCCAGCCAGAACTGCCAAGCCATGCCTTCCCTGGACCGGAAACAAGCTTCCAAGGACCGGTTTCTGGCATTCCAGCAGTCTTCAGCCCGGCTTGCTTGAATCCAGTAGCAAAGTGAGCAAGGGACTCACGTCTGAGCATACCCTGCCACACTTATGGCGGCCAAAAGCGGTACAAAAGGGGGTGGTGATGGACGGAGCATCTGAACCAATCAACCACTCATACCCAGTCAAAAGATCTGGGCTTGATCCATCACCGTTCTTTAGCCCACTCTGCCACCCCAGTTCAGACATGGCTATATGCAAATCAGTCTGACCCTGTGCCTCATGGGAACAGTCCAGCCTGAACTGCCAAGCCATGCCTTCCCTGGACCGGAAACAAGTTTCCGAGGACTGCTTTCTGGTATTCCAGCCGTCTTCAGCCCGGCTTGCTTGAATCCAATGGCAAAGTGAGCAAGGGACTCACGTCTGAGCATACCCTGCCACACTTATGGCGGCCAAAAGCGGTACAAAAGGGGGTGGTGATGGACGGAGCATCTGAACCACTCAAACACTCACACCCAGTCAAAAGATCTGGGTTTGATCCATCACCGTTCTTTAGCCCACTCTGCCACCCCAGTTCAGACATGGCTATATGCAAATCAGTCTGACCCTGTGCCTCATGGGAACAGTCCAGCCCGAACTGCCAAGCCATGCCTTCCCTGGACCGGAAACAAGCTTCCGAGGACCGGTTTCTGGCATTCCAGCCGTCTTCAGCCCGGCTTGCTTGAATCCAGTGGCAAAGTGAGCAAGGGATTCACGTCTGAGCATACCCTACCACACTTATGGCGGCCAAAAGCGGTACAAAAGGGGGTGGTGATTGACGGAGCATCTGAACCAATCAAACACTCACACCCAGTCAAAAGATCTGGGTTTGATCCATCACCGTTCTTTAGCCCACTCTGCCACCCCAGTTCAGACATGGCTATATGCAAATCAGTCTGACCCTGTGCCTCATGGGAACAGTCCAGCCCGAACTGCCAAGCCATGCCTTCCCTGGACCGGAAACAAGCTTCCGAGGACTGCTTTCTGGCATTCCAGCCGTCTTCAGCCCGGCTTGCTTGAATCCAGTGGCAAAGTGAGCAAGGGACTCACGTCTGAGCATACCCTGCCACACTTATGGCGGCCAAAAGCGGTACAAAAGGGGGTGGTGATGGACGGAGCATCTGAACCAATCAAACACTCACACCCAGTCAAAAGATCTGGGTTTGATACATCACCGTTCTTTAGCCCACTCTGCCACCCCAGTTCAGACATGGCTATATGCAAATCAGTCTGACCCTGTACCTCATGGGAACAGTCCAGCCCGAACTGCCAAGCCATGCCTTCCCTGGACCGGAAACAAGCTTCCGAGAACCGGTTTCTGGCATTCCAGCCGTCTTCAGCCCGGCTTGCTTGAATCCAGTGGCAAAGTGAGCAAGGGACTCACGTCTGAGCATACCCTGCCACACTTATGGCGGCCAAAAGCGGTACAAAAGGGGGTGGTGATGGACGGAGCATCTGAACCAATCAAACACTCACACCCAGTCAAAAGATCTGGGTTTGATCCATCACCGTTCTTTAGCCCACTCTGCCACCCCAGTTCAGACATGGCTATATGCAAATCAGTCTGACCCTGTGTGACTTTGTTCGCCCTAAGTGTGGCAGGGTATGCTCAGACGTGAGTGCCTTGCTCACTTGGCCACTGAATTCAAGATAGCCTGGCTGATGAGGATTATGAATCCGAAACCGGTCCCAGGATGCTTGTTTCCGGTCCAGGGAAGACATGGCTTGGCAGTTCGGGCTGGACTGTTCCCATGAGGCACAGGGTTAGACTGATTTGCATATGGCCATGTCTGAACTGGGGTGGCTGAGTGAGCTAAAGAATGGTGATGGATTAAACCCAGATCAGTTGACTGGGGGTGAGTGTTTGATTTGCTCAAACGCTCCGTCCATCATCCCCTTTTGTATTGAAGTGAAACATGTTAGTCTGTTAATTTTGATTGAAAAAGGATAGTGGAGGGATAAAAGAGTGAAGTTTTTTTTTTAAGTCTTAGCAGTAGGAAGAGGCTTTTAGATGAGTAAAAAGGAGTTTTGGAGGGAAGGAGTCAGAGGGGAGAGTTTAGAAATGTTTGTTTTAGGGGATCGGTGTAGTAAAAAGAGGTGTCAGATGATGCAAGGAGGGGTAGAGCAGGAGAGAGTCTAGAAAAGGTTATTTTGGCGATCATAGTAGTGGTAGGGGGTTTGGGATAAATGAGAGAGTGGATGTAGAGGATATATTGATAGATCTATAGGATGAGAGATAGGGTAGTGCATTAGAAGGAGTAGTAGAAACAAGTTTGAGATGAGTCAGAAGGTTGGGCTAGAAGATATATTGAGCGAAGTATAGGCTGAGAAATAGGCTAGTGCATTGGAAATGCTAAATTAGAAGAAAGTGATAAATATATAGATCCATAAGTACATTGACAGTATATAGATACATACAAGAAGTAAGTATATTTAGATTAAATATATTGATAGAGGCACAGGATGATAAATAGGGTAGTGCATTGGATATGCTTTTTCAGGAGAAAAGTGACAGACAGACAGATCCAAGTACATGGAAGGTACATTGATGTACAATGGAAGTATGTACATGTAGACCAAAAATGATTTTTATTTATTGATGAATATTATTATCATTTTTTTTCTTTTTCTTCTCTTAACAACATAATTGTTTTACATGTTTTATAAAGTAATCTTGAGTAGTTTTTTGAAGATAAGGTGGTAGTCGGTGGATCTTATGTTGGGGGGTAAAGAGTTCCATAGTTTGGCTGCTTGAACTAAGAAGGATGTGCCACCCATTGTTTTTTTCTTGTATGGTGGGATTTTGAGGTGAGATGCTCCTTTAGAGCATAGGTTCCTTTGTTGAATGTGTTTGGTGATTTTATTCCTGATGAACAGTGGTCCTATTCCATATATTGCTTTGTGGGTAATACAAAGCAGCTTGAACGTGGATCTTCTGGCAACCGGTAACCAATGCAGGGCTTTCAAGGCAGGGGAGATGTGGTCTCGTGGTTTGATATGCAAGAGTAGTCTGGCAGCCGAGTTCTGAATCCGTTTAGTCTTTTCATGGTCGTTAAAGGTGATCCGTGGTAGAGGCTATTGGCGTAATCGAGTTTGGACAGAACAAGGGAGATGGTAGCTTGGACCTTGTGTGGAAATCCCAAATGAGGGAAAATACGTTGCAGCATTTTTATAGTAGCAAAGCTTGATCTTGCTAGTTTATTCACTTGGACATTCATCGACAGCTTGGAGTCCATGGTCATTCCGAGGTTTCTTACTTCCTTCGATACTTTAGGCAGTGATCCCAGTTCATCAGGCCATGCGGCAAGCGGGTTGTAATTTTTCCAATCGCCACACGTGAGTATTTCAGTTTTTGAAGCATTCGATTTGAGATGGCTCCAAGTCATCCACTGATCCACGGCTCTGAGACAACTGAAAATTGGTGATTTTCCAATGTCTTTGGGGCATTCCAGTTGAAGGAGTATTTGCGTGTCATCTGCATAGTTGTAGCACGTGAGGTGAAATGTATTGATCAGTACTGGTAAAGACTTCATGTAGATGTTGAAAAGCATGGGCGAGATGATAGAACCTTGAGGGACCCCTGCTTTTGTGGAGTACGGTTTGGACGAGAAAGGTGGGGTGTGGATGACATTAGTTCTGTTTCGAAGGTAGGACGCGATCCAGTCTAGAGCAGTTCCCTCTATGCCGGCTTCATAAAGTCTTTGTTTCAGAGTGTCATGGTCAACCGTGTCAAAGGCAGCTGAGAGGTCCAAGAGGAATAGCGCAGCAACCCGGTTGCAGTCAACTGTATTCTTTAGGTCATCCCAGATGGCAAGGAGATTCAGTGCCTCTTCCCGGACAGAATCCTGTTTGGAAATCTGAAAGTATGTCATTCTCTTCAATGAATTGTGACATCTGGGCGAACGCTGCTCTTTCTATCAGTTTGCCCAGGAAAGGTCCATTTGTAATGGGTCTGTAGTTGTCGGGGTTCAGCGGGTCCAAGTTTGTTTTATTCAGTAAAGGGCGTATGTATGACTTTTTGAGTTCTTCTGGAAATATTCCAGTAGTTAAGGAATCGTTGATGATTCTTCTTACTGGAATGGCAGCAGAGGTTGTTAAAAGATTTGTTTTGAAAGTTTGTGGCAGACAGGGGTCACAAGGGCTTCCGGCAGGCCTGCTGCTTTGACCAGGTCCATAAATTTATCGTGTGAGATGTGTTGGAAGGAACGGAGAGGCTTGATTAGAGCATTCTTGGATAGTTGTTTTGTACAAGGGTTAGTGCTGGTGCTTTGTTTCTGTTGTAAGTACGAGTCCAACGTGTCTGCTTTGTCCGTGTAATGATTTGCCAGTTTGTCTGTGAAATCTTGAGCAACAGGATGAGTTCCTTCTAGGCAATTTGGTTTTCAAAATCATTGAGTATTTTATAGAATTCTTTATTTGCACATTTAGCGTTTTGAATTCTGTCTGAATAGTACCTTTTCTTAGCTTTTTTGATAGCCGACTTATATAATCTGTTAATTTTTTGTAGGTGAAGTTTATCTTATTTGGCGTTTGTTTTGAGCCAGGTACGTTGCAGCTTTCTAATTTGTTGTTTTATGTCTTTTATTTCTGTTTCTCCAAGGCACTTTTTTCCTTTTGTTCTGTTGTGTGGTTTTGAGTGGTATCAGGATGTCAAAAGCTTCCTGTAGCCACTCATATAGATTCTGAACAGAATTTATGGTTTCCAGATTTATACTGGATGTTAGTTGTTTTTCCAAGTGTTCCAAATTGAGTTTGTTCCATGGCCGATAGGTGGATCGATGTAAGGTAGTTTTAGGTGAGTCGCTTAGTGTTGTTTTATGTTGGAAAGCAAGCAAGTGGGGGTCTGACCATGTGACTGGAGTTATAGTTTGAAAGCTAACTAGTTCAGTATTAGCAAAAATGACATCTAGGATATGTCCAGCGATGTGTGTCGGATTGGGGACAATCTGATGCAGGTTCAATGCGTCTAGGCCAGTCATTATTGGTTTTGGATGGGTCATATTGGTTTTATCAAACCAAATGTTAAGGTCACCCAGAATGCACAGGTTGGAGTGTATTGTTATCAGGTTTGAAACTGTGTCTAGAAGTGCGTCTGGGAATGGTGCCTTGCTAGGTGGAGGTCTGTAAAGGAGCAGGAAGTTACAGGTGGAAGGCGGTGTAGGATTGCATCTTGTTAGAAGAGCCTCACAATTCTTTATGGAGATGTTGTCAACTTTAGTGATATGTAATGTTTGCCTGAATACAACAGCTAGACCACCTCCTTTTTTGGCTATACGATTTTGGGTGATTATTTGACTGGACTGGAGCCATATCCTCTCCCAATCATGATTCGGTTATGAATAGTATGTCTGGTTTTGCATCGGTGAGAAGGTCGTAGATGTGATGCTTGTTTTTAGAGAGGGATCGAGCATTTATTAGTAGACAGTGTAGATAGTGGCCTTTGGTGATAGTGGGACTTTGTTTTGTAGAAGAGTGATCAGTATTGTGTGGGTGTGTAGCAGGTGTATTTTTAGTGCTGGTATTAGCTGTATTAGGATAGCAATCGTGTAGCTGTTCTTTATCGTGTTCCTTATCCAGCATGCTAAGAAGACATTTTGATGGGTCTGCATGTGTATGTGTTGGAGATGGTGTTTGAGAATGAGTTGGAGTGCTGTGTTGCTTTTGTGGTGTAACATTGTTGTGCGGTAGACTTGGGGAAGCAAAGTTGTGAGGTGTGGCATGTTGCTTATATTTTTTGCGTGTGTTAAAGGCGGAAGATGTATGAGTCAGGGGAGGTGGTTCAGCATGTGGGTCATGTCGTAATGTTCTAAATTGTCCAATGGATGAGAGGCGGTTAGAAGAGAGGTGCTGTATTTCTGTATCTGTGCTAGGTGTGGTGGAAGAGTGAAAGCTTGGCTTCTGTAGCCGCCTTCTGAACCACCATTTCATCCTCCAATGTGGAGATTCGTGCCTCAGCTTCATTCATTCTCTCAGTAAAGTCATTGCACGTTTTAGCAATCCTTCTAACTGTGTTTTGAAGTTTACGACAAGTCTGTGTTCTTTTTTTATTCTCTGTGCGTGTCTCCACTCTGTGATCTGAAAAACATCGGTAAATTGACTCCAAGGAGATCTCATATCTGTTTTTTCTACTAGACCACCCACGGCTTGGTCAGAGAGTTTTACACCTTCAGGGGTCATTTCAACTCAGAAGGAAAAGTCCCACAACAAATTCTTTGTTGCTTCTGACCGAACCCCCTTCTCCTTAGTTGGTACTTGTGTACGTACAGTGGATACTCCTAAATGTTCATCTTCCAGATTTGTACTTTTCTGATCACTACCAATACGCATTTTTAACCCCTCCAAAGAGCCTGATTTCACACCTAGTTCACAGGCATCATCCGACAAATCCAAAGGGTCTGAAAGGGAAAAAAACTTCTCCCCTTAATCACTCTCTCTGCTAGTGACATCAGCAGTTAGTCCAGCTTCAAGTTCTAACATGCTGCTGTCCTCCTGAAGCATCATTGTCATCACATTTTGTTTAATCACTGCCCCTGACTCTCCCGGAGCAATGCCTGTATCAATAACACTCTGTTCAGGCTCTGTTTGGCTGTGCATACCCTCATTTTCCAATAGTTTCCCCTGTTCTGACTCGCTATCCACACTGCTGGTTCCTCCATCTCTTTTTTCCTCTGTTGCAGCCTTAGACACATGTATTTTTTTCTATTTGCTGCTAAGAATATCTTGGGTACCTTTTTTTACTCACCAACCCTTGCTCACCCCTTGCAGCAAATTCTCCATTAGCCCTTCTGCTCCATCCAACGTAGCCCTAGCATTGCGCCCCGCAAGATCTGCTCTATCCCCTGCCACTGCTTCAGTAGTGGCTCTTGTTTTCCCACTGTGGGTTGTTTTGGGAGGTATGTCAGCGTACAGTGGAGTTCAAAGACTATTACAGCTGGCCCCCAGCCGCCAAATCGCCAACCGCTCACTGCTACAGGTATGCTATAGGTTTGCGCCCCCACTCAACTGCTCTGGCCAATTCACCGGCCTCACCGCCTCCGGACTCCTCACTGTGCTGCCGCTGCCGCTTCAGCACACCCACCTAGCAGCCCTGCCGAAGCCGTTCCTGCTGCCGGTTCCTCGGTACAGGTGTGTACAGCAGGCGAGCGTGCCTTGGCGAGGAGACCTCCAGACAGCGTTCCTGCTGGGCTATTTTTCGCCATTTTCAATGCCTTCCTGACACTTTTTCTTGTAGTTTTTAGGTTTGTGCTTTTTTCCTCCGTTGATTCTCCACAAGTTATGCCGTGCTTCTCGACCTGTTGACCGCAGAGATAGAGAGCGCCATCTTGTCTACTCACCCCATTGGGAGGGTTCTAATTGTGTTTTTTTTTTTCCATTGAGCTAATCAGACGAATAACATATCTGAAATCAATGATTTGCAAATGAAAAGTTCAGGACTGGAGACAGTGGGCCCAATTTAGAGTTTAATGGAAGGGTGCTTCGTCACAAACATGGATATCCCGTCCACCATATTACTAATTCATTGTATCTCCACCCACCTGCCAAACTCTTATTCAGGCCCAATGTTCATAAGGACCAGGAGGGAGGTGGTCACCCTAGCAGTACTTGGTGGTGATGGCACCAGCGTTCTCTGTGCTTAGTACATGACAAAAGCAGCACATACTAAACAGCTCCATGTTGTTAGTCTGCCTACTGTTTTTCTGGAGCTATTGCGCATAGGCTGTGCATGTTTTCTGGAGTACATAATGAGAACCTGACAGCCCAATAATAACTTTGAAATAATTTTTGGGATGCTGCTATTAATTAGTTGAAGGGCTTGATTTTTTTCCACAGATATTTTCATTCTTAAATTAAAGTCTGCCACGATTTATTAAATCAACCTTGACAGAGCAAGCATTGTTGTAGTGTTAGTGTTGTCATATGTAACTGAGCATGCCATTTATTTGGGGAATTTCTTGCCTCTGAGCAGATAGAACAACGTCAATCTCATTTCTTCGTCCGTTGTCACTATCATGCTTTTTGAGGCACTTTAAATTTTAGAAAATCACTGTAGAACGTGACACGTTGGACAGGGTATGTTAATGTGAGCATGGCCTTTATGCTTCTGCTCGCATCACCGGGGTGCACCTGCATGCGGTGGGTGAGGAATTTTATGGCAAGACCGGAGGCTCGTATTATGCCTTCTTTTCTTGCTTTATTTCGAATAGCAGCAAGATAAGCAAAAACCACAACACCCAGCAGGCACAGCAGAACAACTATTGGCCAATGGGGATAAAGAAAACAAATAACAAACCAATCACAACATAAGTACTATATATGGCCAGTTCTGACTGCGAGTAGCCCTCTTTTCTTGCTGCTACGCAGTCAGATAAGTCATGCTTTCTTATTCTTATCGTGCATTATTATTGGTTTTTGTTTCATTGCGAGTTTAAAGTGTTTATTGCCTTTATTAGCTATTTGCTTTGCACACGAGCGCTTCTCGCGCTTTCCTTGGTTTCGGAGCGGTTCCCGTCTCCGTGTTCGTTATTTCCCCCCCACCCCCCCTCGCGTGCTGCAGCTGTTGGTCTTTCCCGCTGCGCATGCTTTCTCCCTCGTTTTTCCTCTGCTCCTCACCGTGTGTCCACCGGTATTGCCGTGTTGCTTCAGCTCCTCACCCGGTCCTGTCCCCTTTGCTCTTCAGTCGTAGGGCCCGTCTCCGGGGGTGGTTTCTCTTGTCTTTGGCTTTTGTTCACGCCCCCTTCCCACCCAACCAGAGCGCGGCTCTAGCTAACGTCACACTAACCGCTCAATCACAGCGCGGCTCTAGCCGACGTCACCCGTCCCCCTTCGCAGCAGTTCCCCTCCTTTCTCAGCTCGTCTCCTCGGTCATGCACGCATCCCATTCATACTCTGAAAAATGATTACTTCCGTCCAAGCGATCACCTTTCTTGACTGTACGCCCACAGTCTTTCTGTAGTTGTCACCTTAACTTGGCAAGATGTCTTTCCGTTTACTTCCAGACAATCGCCTTCTCCGATAGGTTACTCACACGCAGTAACTTTCGACCAGCGTCCGCTACTCATACATTCACTCTTACACTCCCCCTATCTTGGATCCACGGCGGTCAATGGTACCTCGTGACCTCCGTACTATGGTCGACAACTACCCTGGATGTTCGATACACCCAAAACCACTTAAGCTCTGGCCTGAACTTAAGATTTCACCAGTTCACCCGTTTACCAGGTTACCAGTTTACCAGGTTGCGCGCGCTCACAACCTTCTCTCATTCACACTACAGGCATTCAACTCCGCAAGACATTACAATACAAATACAACACAAAACACCGCAATCTGTTCACGCATGACCCTTTTTATACTCACTCTCCGATACTGCTGCTTTTCTCGCACCGTCTGCACCTTTCGGCACACGATTCTTCCGCTGCTCGTCTCTCGGCGTCTCGGGCCTTGGGGTAAACTAACCTCTCTAGATTACCTTCCTCAAGAAGATAACCATCCTCACTCTGCTACCAACTGCTAACGCGGGATTACTGGTTACAAATTATCTTACCAAATCCCAAACTATGTCGACTGAATCGTTGGTACCTGTCTTTGAGTAAAAGGTAATCTCGCAATAAGTCAATCAATTTAAGAACTTACACCACTCTAAATGACCACTGACCAAATTTAAGTTTTAAAGTTTTAATATAAAGTCAAAGATAACTGAAGATACAAACTTCTCAAAATGAGATTCAAAAGGTAAATTGGTATCACTATAAACATGAACTTCTTGAATAATCTAAGTCTGAAGAACAAAATAATAAGTACAAGCTCAAAGACCATAAGGGTTGTCAAAATAGATATAAGTTGCAATCTCAAAGTCATTACAGAAAAGAAAATGTAGGTTAGTCTGTCCCTACACTATTTTAAATGACATCCCTGCTTAGCAAGATCTTAACCCTCTAGGTGTCAGCCGTGGTGACTTCCTAAGAAGATCACGCACTTCTCTTTGTCTCTTCTCTGATAATGGGTCTCTCTTGATCAGCCTATCTGCCTACCCATCCGCTTCCTTAGGCTCCCAAAATCATCTGCTCTGCTCTCCTCCCGGGTCTCTTTCCCTAATACCAAATCACATTTCTGATAGGAACGCCCCTTGGGACGCCCCTCACGTGGTATCTCTGTGCGCGGCAAACTCCATGATGGTACTCTTGAAGACCCTCGTTATAGTTGACCTTGGTTCCCAGGCTTCTTCTTCAGTGCGCTGATACCCCCTGAAATTCCTGGAAACTCCTACAGGCCTGCGCAAGGCGCCACTGAACAAAGTCCCTTTCATTCGAGCTGATTAGGACCCTCGCACCTGCATACAGCTCATCCTGCAGTGGGCCTCAAATTCCAGACTCCACCATATCTTTAGTCATAAAACACTCTCAAAGCTCTGTGCTGGACACCTCTCGACCTCTTCCCTAACGAGCACATGACAATTTAAACTACATGACATTATCGGCTCTGGCCTACTTGATTTACATGCAGCAGGTCCCTGCACTCTTAAAACGTTAACTTGATTTAAACAGCAAACATTCTTAACTAGCATACGTTTCTAAAATAACACATCTATAAAGCATATACTTTTAACCCTAAGTTCAATAGTACATTTGGAAGAACCATGTCAACCTTATCTCACATTAATTTAGCAGCACGTTCAGGTTTGCTGTGAATTGCCCTAAGGCCTACACATAATACTGGATTTTCAAAGTTACATTTAATTCGGACATGATTCTGTTAACATGAGAACATGAGGTTTTCACATATATTCCAACATTTCTACCTTAATCTCACACCGTTATAATTATAGTTACTCTACTTAACATTCTATACATTTCACTACTGAATATAAAACACTCGTGTGCAAAACATGTTTAAACTAACTACGTGCTTGTAAATATGGCGTACTTATACATTTTTTTTCAAACTTGTGCTCTCTCAGTCCCCCCTTTGATGACCTTCAGGGGTCATCATCACCAAGACACTAAAAATGTAGAACCCTTCAAAGTGAAGTCATGGTTGTGCCACCTCTTTTCATACTCTCCAATGCTTTCAGACTCTTGTATTGAGAATCCTGCATTGCTGTCAACTCTTCCTCCTGTTTCCTCATAGTTCTCTGCAACCTATTTGCTTTATAACATTGATACAAATGCACCAAACCCCACAAAGTGATTACACAAATCACTATTATGATGATGGGTTTCAGTCTGTACCAAACGATACCCTTTCCTAAGTTGGCAAACCAACTTCCAACTTTACCCATTCCATGGCCTACTTTTTCCCACACATTTACCTTTGCCAGGTCCTCAATTTCGTAGTGTATGGCAGTGATGTTTTGTATATACTTCTCTAGAGGTTTTGAATTGTCTGGAATGTAAGTACAGAATTCCTGGACCTTCAAAGCCTTACAGACTCCTCCCTCTTTTGCTAACAGAACGTCTAAAGCAAGTCGGTTCTGAAGAACCATCGCCCTAATCGATTGCATCTCCCCTTCTATCAGCATCAAGGATCTTGCAGTACTGGCAGATAGCCTATCTACGACTGTAGCTAACCTCCTGATCTTAATGTCATTCATTATCAATCCTAAGAAAGGGAATGCAGCACCTAGTACATCTCCAACTACCTCTGCTGCACCCAGCCCTCGTTTCCATCTAGTTGATATTTCCTTCTTAGGCGTGTCTAAATTCTCAACATGATATATTTTAGGAAAGACAACAGCCAGATAGCATGATCCATACCAATTATCTGGTAACTTCACATAGGCATTTCTTCCACATACAAAATATACATTTGGTATTGCTTGCATCCCTTTCAAAAAGTTCTTAGAGTAATACTCCAATTGAAAGGCATGTTCACAATTGACTTGACCTACATAAAAGTTCTCATAATAGGAGTGACTCCTGTGAATACACAGTTTCCCCCTTTTCTCCTTATCCAAAGCAATTGGACCAATACTACCCTTTCTTTGATGTGCCCTTTCCTCCTTGGTCCAATCTGTTTCCCATTGTCCTGATGCTTTCAAAATCTTCTGCCTCCTATATCTAGTATCTACCTGTGCTATAAACTTTTTCTCAACTTCTGATATTTGACAAGTCAGATTGTTCCTTCGAGCATGTGAAGTATCTAACGTTTTCCATGGAATAAACCATTTGTGTAGTCTGTCTTCGCTTTTGTAGTAGTCCCATTTGTTCAAATGCTTGAAATTCGGAACCTCTGGCAATGTCGAGTCGAAATTCGAGAAATAATACTCGAATCCTTCTCGTCCATAAAACATGCTCAACAATAAACTGCACGTTATTCCATATGTCAACGGAAGATGATGGTATCTGATACCCTCCTCCACTGAAGCTGGTAATTGCATACAAACGTAACAATCCTTTACTTCCATGGCATCAACATATTCATAAAGCAATTTAGCATAAGCATTTGACTTGTAATTTCCCTGTGACTCGTCGGTGTGAAGCCTTTTTATTTCTGCATCTAACAATGCTTTGTCTTTCTCATTGATGTTTCCCTTCTCTTTAATAATGGTATTTTTCGGTGTTGATACTCCCTTATCCTCCTTAACTGCGGTTTCATCCCCTTCGTGTCCCGCTAGGAATGAAACAGTTACCACTAAAATTATAAGAGAAACCACTACTCCTAAAAGTGTAACAGCTATACATTTTGCCCTGCGGTTCGGGTTGCCAGCCTCCATGTTCTCAAACAGTGTAGTTTTTTACTTTCTTCCAGCATTCACTTCCTCTTCTTTTCAAACAAAGTCTTTCTCTCTTGCAATGTCTTTCTTTGAACACTTGGAAGCTTGACAATTTGTTTCCGCAAAACAGTTCAAAGTCCAGTAGAAAATAGACAACCCTAGCCCTTCTCCATCCACTAAAATGAAACCCCTATCACTTTTCTTCTTCCACTCGGCGCTAGGTTATCTTGCAACAAGTTTTTACAATTTCTTTTCAACAGTCTTATTTTCGTCTGAAGTTATGTATGACTCAAGGAGTGACACTACGTCTTCATAAATGTCCATCCGAAGTATCATTCCCTCAGGTTCTGGGCAGTTCGTCCCACAACATGGAAAGTCAACTTTTTCTAGGATTATTCTCCTTATTTCGCTCAAGACAAGTGGACGGACAAACTTGAGAGTTAGCGTTTTTTCAATTTCCACTCCTGGTACTATCAGTTCTACATCCACAATTACAAAGGGGTCCGTTCTAATCAAGATCACTTTCTTCACCTTTCCAGTTCTGCGCCCCTTTGAAGACATTCACAATATGGTATTAATCCACAACAATAAGCGCTCCTAGCATTTCTACTACTCGCTCAAGCATTTCCAAACGAAGAAGAGTTCCCTCCAATATTGGATATCGTGAACAGCAAACTGGAAACTCAACTGTCTCTAAAATCAATTTTCTTATTCCACTCAGGAGAGCAGGATGAACGATGTTGAGTGTCAGCAACCTTTCGGTCTCCGCTCCTGGTAGTAGAAACCTTATTTGCACTGTGATGATCGGGTCAGTTCTGATCAGTTCCACTTCCCTGATCCTCCCTGTTCTGTGTCTCCCAGACATCTGCAACGAGGTAGGTCCAGTCGGGAGTAGAGTATCTTCTACTAGGCACTCGCACCCTCCTTGATCTTCTAAGACCCTCCTCGGCTTGATCCTGGATATCTTCTTCTGGATCTGAGTCTTCAGATATAGGAGTAAGCGTTTCTTCCTGGGCCGACCTCAAACTTAGCCTTCTTCTCCTAGTTGGCCAAGTGGCAGCTCCAAGCCTTATTCTCCTATTCCTTGTCCTCCCACTTGGTTCTTGGTCGCTCCGATACGGATCTGAGTCTGAGTCGTATTCACTTCTGCTCTCCCCTTCAGTTGCGTCTTCTGTCTCACTGCCGTCCTGCCTTTGCTCTTCTTCTGAATCCGTTGCGTTCCCAACTTCTTCTGACACCCCCTCAGCCGCCTCTATCCCTTCTTGCGACTCTTCTTCCACTTCCGGGCTTTCGTCTGGGATGGGAGCTGTTCCTTCTAGAGGTGCTGGAACTCTGCGAGTATGGGAAGCATGGATCCAATTTGGCAGCCCCCCGCACTTCACCGCGGTGTTCGTCATCAGGATTACCTGAAAGGGCCCACGCCAGCGAACATCTAGGCAGTTCTTCCGGACGTGTTTTTTAACTAAGACCCAGTCCCCTGGGTTCAGGTCATGACACAGGTTCCTCGCTGCTGGAACTTCAACTGCATGCACCTGAAGGGACACAGAATGGATGGCGTCAGACAGTCCTTTACAATAATCCAAGATCAGATCATCTGTAATATTCAATAGAGCAGTAGTTGGAACTGTAGGAAGTCTCATGGCCCTCCCCATCAGGATCTCGTGGGGAGAGAGACCTGTCCTCCTATCAGGTGTGCTGCGCATGCTCATGAGCACTAAAGGAAGAGCATCTGGCCAACTCAAGGATGTGGATGCCACTACTTTAGCCAATCTATTCTTCAAAGTGCCATTCACTTGTTCCACAATTCCTGAAGCTTCTGGTCGATAACTACAATGCAGATTTTGATCGATATTCAGTGTGGAGCACAACATCATCACTATTTCGCTGTTAAAATGTTTTCCTCTGTCAGATTCCAAAGAGGCAGGCACCCCGAAGCGCGGTATCAACTCCCTGAGCAACAATTTAGCCACTGTGAGTGTATCGCACCTACGTGTAGGGTACGCTTCAACCCATCTGGAAAATACGCATACAATCACCAACACATACCGAAGGCGATTGACTCTTGGCATTTCGATGAAAGCTAGTTGCATTCTATTGAAAGGCCCCCCCGACCTCCCAATGTGACTCAGTGTGACTGGTGTTCGTTTGCCTACGTTCAGCTGTTGGCAAGTAACACATCGCTTACATACTGATTCTGCTGCTATTCTGAATTTCGGGCAATACCAAGTCTGCCTAAAAACTCTCATCATAGCATCCCTTCCTAGATGTACTGGACCATGTATTTCTCTCGCCATGGGATTAGCTAATTCTTCAGGTAACACAGCTCTCCCATCTGCTGAAACCCAAAAATCCATTTCACTTCGCACACAACCTGCTATTTCCCATGCCTTTTTCTCTGTTTCAGGTGCGTTCTCCTGCATTATTCTTAAATCCTCCCAAGTGTCTACAGTTTCTAACATCATACTTAATTCAGTCTTTTCTTCTGCACCTTCTATTTCCACCTTTGAGAAAGAATAACTTTGTTCCGCACAATAGCGTGCGACTTCATCAGCATATCTATTACCTTGTGACACAAAATCTGTATTCTTAGTATGAGCTACACACTTCACTACCGCGATGTCAACAGGACCTTGTAATGCTTCTATCAGCAATCGCACAAATTCTCCATTTCGAATGGGCGAACCAGAGGAGGTCATGTAACCCCTCTGAGACCACAACTGCCCGAAATCATGAACCACACCGAAACCATATTGGCTGTCCGTGTAGATGGTGACTCTCTTTCCATTTCCTGCTATGCAGGCACGAGTTAGGGCAATAATCTCTGCTACCTGTGCGGAATGTACTCCTTCCAGGCAAGCGGCTTCCACAACTCCAGTAATGGTACAAACAGCATAAGCTGCTCTCAACCGACCAGTATCGTCTCTTAAACATGAGCCATCAACAAAGTAAATTTCATCCGGGTCTGACAATGGCTCATCCACAATATCTGGTCTGGGTTTCGTGCATAGTTCAGTCACATCAAGGCAATCGTGGTCTTCACATCCTTCGCCTTCTATTACCGTAGGTAATGGCATCAAAGTAGCAGGATTCAAGACAGAGCATCTCCTGAGAGTCACGTTTTCTGCGGCAAGTATAACTTGCTCGTAACGCGTGAGCCTGCTATTGGTCAGATGCTGCGTCTTCGTCCTGGTCATTAACAATTCAACTGAATGTGGTACATACACCACTACTGGATGTCCCATCACAATACTCTCGCTCCTTTCAATGCTGACACCCGTTGCAGCAACGGATTTGAGACATCCGGGCAACGCTGCGGCTACTGGATCTAATGTAGCCGAAAAGTATGCAACTGGTCTACGGGCATTACCGTGGGTCTGTGCCAAGACTGACAAAGCACATCCCTCTCTCTCACAGCAATACAGTGAAAATGACTTCTCGTAATCGGGCATTCCCAAAGCTGGGGCACGACACAAATCGTCTCTCAGCTGTAAAAACGCCACCAGACATTCTTCATCCCATGGTACCGGATCACTCACCTCCTTGTGCGTCAGTTTCTGTAAGGGCTTTGCTTTCAGTGAAAAGTTAACTATCCACTGTCGGCAGTAACCCACCATTCCTAGGAACATTCTAACTTCTCTCTGTGTTGTAGGCGCATTCATTTTCATTATCGCCTCAATCCTCTCCGGGGACACCTTACGTTTCCCTTTTTCTAACCTGTGCCCTAGATACTGTACTTCTGTCAAACAATACTGCAACTTGCTCGGAGATACCTTATGTCCATTTTCAGCTAAATGATTCAGTAAGGCAATTGAATCTGCTTTACAAGCTTCCTCTGTTTCTGACGCAACAAGTAGGTCATCTATGTACTGTACCAGAACCGAGTTCTGTGGCAGTACTAGATTCTCAAGATTCTTCTTCAGCATCTGATTAAAGATGGATGGGCTATCTGTGAATCCTTGTGGGATTCGACACCATGTTAAAACGCGATCTTCCATTTTAAAAGCAAAAAGATACCTGCTCTCTTCATCCAATGGGATTGAAAAGAAAGCCTGACAAAGATCTATCACTGTGAACCATTCTGCTTGACATGGTATTTGAAACAATATCACTGATGGATTCGGTACCACGGGACAACATGAAACGACTATGTTGTTAATCTTTCGTAAATCCTGTACTATCCTGAATTTCCCACTAGGTTTCTGCAAACCCATAATCGGGGAGTTACAAGGACTACCCACGATTTCTTTCAGTATTCCCTGCTGTATCATTGACTCGATCACAGGTTTTATTCCCGCAATCGTTTCCTGGGACAATTTGTATTGAGGCGTTCTTGGAAACTCAACATTTGGTTTTACCAATATTTTTACCGGTTCTACCCCCTTAATCAATCCTATTTCTTCTCCTGTGAAATCCCATACCTCTGACGCCACTGCATCTCGTAGGTCTTGGGGAAGATCTTCCATTGTCAGAGTAGGATATAGTTCTACACAAGATTTGGAATTGGCCACCTTAAAAGTAGCATCTTCGTCGGTAGTCTGTACCTCCACTCCTTGCGGGGTGCAGTATATGGTGCAGTTCAATTTGCACAACAAATCCCTTCCTAACAGACATACCGGACTCGAGTCACAAACCACAAACTGATGTTCGTTCATGTGGTTTCCAATTTTCACAGACACTGGTTCTGTCAAGGGACTAGTCATTCTTTTATTTGCGACTCCTACCACTTGAATTGTTTCCCCTGACATTGGCAAGTCTGGAACTACCGCTGATCTCAGAGTCGAACGAGTAGCCCCAGTGTCCACTAAGAACGTAGTGGGACACCCTGCCACTTCTGCCTCAACAAATGGCCCTCTCTGATCCACTTCTAGAACTGCCCCGAGGGTACAGTCCTCTTCACTGCTCACCCGTTGTCCTGTCAATGGATCAATGTAATAACATTTTTCTTCCTCGATAAACAGAGGCATTTGTTTAAAGACCTTTCCTCCAGCTGCTATCTTCGGTGGCTGTGGGAATTGGGCCCGTGGAGCCGAAGTCCCCCCTTTCGCCACCTTACTGCTCGGAACTGTCACCTTTTGCACTGGGTCTTCTTGGACCTGCTCTTCTACTTCTAGCTCTCCATTTTCAGGGTTAAAGGGACACTCGCGTCGCCAATGCCCCACCTGGTGACACTGATGACACTTTGTCGTTTTCTTTAAAGTGGCAAAGTCTATCCTAGGTCTCTGCCCTTCTTCATTATCTTTGCTCTGACCATTTGGTTTTCGTCCCATCCCCTGCTTCTGCTGGCCACCCTTCCCAGCGGACTGCATTTGCACCACCATCAATTTCTCCTTTAGATTCTTGGCTTTAGAATCTATCTCGTCACTGCAGTACCTCGCATATCGTAAAATCTCATCTAGTGGTTTGTTCTGCCAACAGATTAAATGTTGCTGTATCATCAAACAAATATCAGGTCTCAACCCCAAGACAAACTTTGACACAAACTGCCCTATATCTTTGGGATCCATTACATCTAGTCCACTGTATTGCTTGAATGTTTTCAATAATCTTTCATAAAACTCGTGAACTGTCTCCTTGGGTTCCTGCCTTGTTCGGTCTATTTTTACCCAATCTATGTCCTGTGGTGGTACCTTATCTTTCAGCCATGCTATTACCCTTTCATACTTTCGCATGACAATCTCAGACGGTCCATTAGTCCGAGCATCCCTCAATGGTTCAGCATTTGGCCATTCGACACTAGTCTTACAAGGGGTCCACAGATCAGATGGGACCACGATGTCAAACAACGTGTTCAAATCAATCCACAATACCTTCGAAATTTTAACAAACCTCTCTACCTGCTTATACCACTCTACTGGATTGTCCCGCAACTTCGGAAATGAGTTGGTAAATGCGGCTAAGTCTCCTCTACTCCAGGGCACATGTACATAATTTCCATTTGATATTTCTCGCAAAGGGAATGCCTCCATCTGCATTACCCTTCCCTCAGGGGTCATCACATTTGTACTTCGCCTAACCGTGCCCTTTTTCGACCACCTTTCTTCCCATTTATCCAGATCTCTCCACACTCGTATCCCAGCTATCAACTCCCTTATGTGAGTTTTCAATCCAGTAGTCCTTTTCTCATCTAGATCTTGATCTGAGTATTGTAACCTATGGTTACTCTGTAGTGCCCTTGTCCTAGATAAATCTACAGCATATCTGTCGGCCAAATTAGACAGTTTCTCGTGGAATGCTCTAGCTCTCCTAGTAGTATCCTTCGCTATGAACAGCAACTCATCTTGTTCGTACAAATCGATCCTTTCTAAAGGCACCGTTCCTTCTATAATCTCGTCTAGATCGGATTTTAGGCTGGAGACATCAAGCCTTTTAACCTTTATCGCAGCTTTCAGCACCTCTGGTCCAGATGTACCTTCTGCCTCCCTCCCGTCCCAGCTCCTAGCTCTGCGCCTAGGCACTGGTGAGTTAAAGGGAGTTCTCCCCTGTTCCCATCTCTCTAGGTCCCATGCCTTTCCATCTTCTCGGGGTGGATGATGAAATACTTCCTTATTTCTCATTTTTCCGCCTTCCCCGATCTGCCTGTTTTCTCTGGGTGCATAGTAAGGCATCCCATTGCTCCCCCTCTCTTCACTGTTTCCCTGTGATTCTTGATTACTCGAAGCATGGCGGGACCTGTCACTATTCTCCTTTCTCCAATGTTGAACGTCTTCCCCGAGTGTATGATGAAGGCACCTAAACCTATTCTGAAAAGCCCGTACCGCCTCATCTCCTCCTTTCCCCCAGAGACGGGACATTTCCTCACATTCTACAATCCTAGTATTTTGTTCCGGCTGTTCTCTCTGATTTGTAGGACATGCATCCCCTCTATTCTCCTGACTTTGGCCTTCCCGGCCCTGACTACTTTCGCTGGCCCCACAATGAGATACTGTCCCATTGCCCCTGGTATCCCACTCTGGTTCCGTCCTTGTCCTGTTACTCGGGGATACTATGGACCCGTCCCATTCCCTCAAATCAGCTCTTAATTCTGAATAGGGTCTTGGCCGCGGTCCCCTTAGATCCATTGGTCCTCTCGGACCTCCCTGTTCTGAATTGGGACCGACAGTTGTGTCTAATGGGGTATTCCATGTTACTGATCCTGGCACTTGTTTCCATGCATTTGTCACATTATTCCTCCTTTCCATCTCGATCCTTTCTCTATCCAATTGCCTTTGTTGTTCCCCCCTATCTCTCTCAGAATTATAGATCGAAACTATGGGTCCTATGGTAACAGGCACTTGAAGAGCGTCTGGCAATCCCACAGACTCAACCCTTTCTGTGGTTGGCGTTTTCTGCACCACAAACCTTCCCACTACACTCTGTACAGTGTTGTTTGGAGGTGTTTCTCCACTTTTGATAGGTGTCCATTCCGATATAGGGAGTGGTGTATATCCCTCTATGTCATTCCCATCTTCCCTTGCGAGCCCTCTATCTTCTATCAACTCCACTCTCGGAGGTGGTCTATCCATTAACAATCTGTTTATCAGATTGTCCTCCGACTCGCTTTCCTCGTCTTCTTCCATGAGGTTTCCTCCTCCTGACACCTCCCTCATCGGATACATTTTCTCCACCTCAATAGTCTGTACCCTCCAACGCTTTTCCTCCTCATCCCATTTGGAATCTCGCACTGCCCTTACCGATCGCGTCAGCCTTTGTTGACGCCTGTTCAAATTTCGGTCGTGTGCAGCCTTAATCCATGCATTAAGAGCCTCAAACTGTGTTGGTCTGGGCGAGGGTTTCAATGAGGACATGGTTGCCTTTAGCCGATGTAACACCTCTAACTTAAACGTTCCATACTTCGGGAACTGCATTTCCTCATTTCCTCCCGTAAGCTTATTCCAAGCCCCAATCCATAGTATGGTATGCAGCCCAACATTCGTTGCCATATAATGAGCTGGCGTACCCTCCGGCGGAGCCTCTTCCCCGTAATAATGTTCACTTCGTTTACGTTTAAAAATCCCTTTCAAACACTTAAAACACTTCATGATTTCTCTTTTCTCTGCGTTTGTTTACTTCCTGATGACACTCCACCAATCTCAGCGCCGTTCTCACTAACTGGCCTATCCGTACGCGACTTTCCTCCGACGTCACTCTAGCCACCCAACCAGAGCGCGGCTCTAGCTAACGTCACACTAACCGCTCAATCACAGCGCGGCTCTAGCCGACGTCACCCGTCCCCCTTCGCAGCAGTTCCCCTCCTTTCTCAGCTCGTCTCCTCGGTCATGCACGCATCCCATTCATACTCTGAAAAATGATTACTTCCGTCCAAGCGATCACCTTTCTTGACTGTACGCCCACAGTCTTTCTGTAGTTGTCACCTTAACTTGGCAAGATGTCTTTCCGTTTACTTCCAGACAATCGCCTTCTCCGATAGGTTACTCACACGCAGTAACTTTCGACCAGCGTCCGTTACTCATACATTCACTCTTACACTCCCCCTATCTTGGATCCACGGCGGTCAATGGTACCTCGTGACCTCCGTACTATGGTCGACAACTACCCTGGATGTTCGATACACCCAAAACCACTTAAGCTCTGGCCTGAACTTAAGATTTCACCAGTTCACCCGTTTACCAGGTTACCAGTTTACCAGGTTGCGCGCGCTCACAACCTTCTCTCATTCACACTACAGGCATTCAACTCCGCAAGACATTACAATACAAATACAACACAAAACACCGCAATCTGTTCACGCATGACCCTTTTTATACTCACTCTCCGATACTGCTGCTTTTCTCGCACCGTCTGCACCTTTCGGCACACGATTCTTCCGCTGCTCGTCTCTCGGCGTCTCGGGCCTTGGGGTAAACTAACCTCTCTAGATTACCTTCCTCAAGAAGATAACCATCCTCACTCTGCTACCAACTGCTAACGCGGGATTACTGGTTACAAATTATCTTACCAAATCCCAAACTATGTCGACTGAATCGTTGGTACCTGTCTTTGAGTAAAAGGTAATCTCGCAATAAGTCAATCAATTTAAGAACTTACACCACTCTAAATGACCACTGACCAAATTTAAGTTTTAAAGTTTTAATATAAAGTCAAAGATAACTGAAGATACAAACTTCTCAAAATGAGATTCAAAAGGTAAATTGGTATCACTATAAACATGAACTTCTTGAATAATCTAAGTCTGAAGAACAAAATAATAAGTACAAGCTCAAAGACCATAAGGGTTGTCAAAATAGATATAAGTTGCAATCTCAAAGTCATTACAGAAAAGAAAATTTAGGTTAGTCTGTCCCTACACTATTTTAAATGACATCCCTGCTTAGCAAGATCTTAACCCTCTAGGTGTCAGCCGTGGTGACTTCCTAAGAAGATCACGCACTTCTCTTTGTCTCTTCTCTGATAATGGGTCTCTCTTGATCAGCCTATCTGCCTACCCATCCGCTTCCTTAGGCTCCCAAAATCATCTGCTCTGCTCTCCTCCCGGGTCTCTTTCCCTAATACCAAATCACATTTCTGATAGGAACGCCCCTTGGGACGCCCCTCACGTGGTATCTCTGTGCGCGGCAAACTCCATGATGGTACTCTTGAAGACCCTCGTTATAGTTGACCTTGGTTCCCAGGCTTCTTCTTCAGTGCGCTGATACCCCCTGAAATTCCTGGAAACTCCTACAGGCCTGCGCAAGGCGCCACTGAACAAAGTCCCTTTCATTCGAGCTGATTAGGACCCTCGCACCTGCATACAGCTCATCCTGCAGTGGGCCTCAAATTCCAGACTCCACCATATCTTTAGTCATAAAACACTCTCAAAGCTCTGTGCTGGACACCTCTCGACCTCTTCCCTAACGAGCACATGACAATTTAAACTACATGACATTATCGGCTCTGGCCTACTTGATTTACATGCAGCAGGTCCCTGCACTCTTAAAACGTTAACTTGATTTAAACAGCAAACATTCTTAACTAGCATACGTTTCTAAAATAACACATCTATAAAGCATATACTTTTAACCCTAAGTTCAATAGTACATTTGGAAGAACCATGTCAACCTTATCTCACATTAATTTAGCAGCACGTTCAGGTTTGCTGTGAATTGCCCTAAGGCCTACACATAATACTGGATTTTCAAAGTTACATTTAATTCGGACATGATTCTGTTAACATGAGAACATGAGGTTTTCACATATATTCCAACATTTCTACCTTAATCTCACACCGTTATAATTATAGTTACTCTACTTAACATTCTATACATTTCACTACTGAATATAAAACACTCGTGTGCAAAACATGTTTAAACTAACTACGTGCTTGTAAATATGGCGTACTTATACATTTTTTTTCAAACTTGTGCTCTCTCATTTCTGTAGATTTCACCTTTTACACTCGCCTGGTATCACCGCAACGACTGACACGGCTATAGATTCCTTGTCTCCCAAAAACACGCGCCTACCCTGTGAGAACAATTAACCGCCCTCTTCTTTCCCGCCCCCCACGCTCCCCCCTCGTGTCGTCGCTACAAGCCGAACTCCGTCTGTGCGTACAGAGACTTCTGAACAAAGAAGTGTTAGTTTGCCTCAGGGTGGTTTTGTTTTGGGAATTTGTCAATGACAACGCATTCTCTCTCTCTCAGTCATTAGCAGAGGCTAAATGCAAGAGGCGTATATATCATCATATTCCACGGCGTAATAGCAATTACTATACTGGTAGTCTATCAATTCTGCAGACACGCCAAATTAATGCCCTAGTTCTGAATAGGAAAGGATGAGAAACTGACTAGAGGCACCATAACCGTTCACCGGATTTGAATCCTTCCGCAATGCACGCTTGCCCTGGCACATGCGAGCACATGTCTGCCCGGCAAGGGCTCTTTGATGATCCTATCCATTTTCTTGATACCCCGCGTACCCTTCCCGCTTTATGGCCTTTGTGAAACCTTGCTCATGTCCCATAATCTCTTTACAGTTTGAAACTGTGACCAGGGGACATATGCCCTTCTCGTGTGCACGCTGAGAATCATTATCACATCTAATCATAATCACGTTCCAGAAGTTACACTTGCAATGTGCGCATGCGTCGACTCGCGAAATTCTCACTTAACCGCTTCAAGCCTTGGATCAGATTCTTTCATAATCAACGCCTTTTTAATTTCCAACCTTTGTCTCATTACATACATATTTTGTTCAGCGTGATAATGATTTAATATTTTGCAATAAACAATTTTACTCAGTTTCTTTTCCTAAATATCAGAATCTATGATTTGTACTACACACAGCAAAATGACACAACTTTATTTTGCTCTATTTTAGCTAACATCTGAATTGAAGAAAAATGATTCAGCCTTGTAAATAGTTTGTATTTCATCACGTGAAAACCATTTATTTGCTCACTCATTCTTTAACTTGGCAGATAAAAATGGGCAGTTTTAATGATTAAAACTGGCAGAAAATAGGTTTGTCTCGTATTGTCAGGTGCATGTCTACAATCCATTACTGGCCAATTTTTTGCAAGACCGTTGAGGCTAATGCAGACTGACGGATCAAAGATGAGAGAATAAATTATGTTTATGGTGCTGAGAGGTCAATAGAATATTTTGGCAGTGACAAATAATACTACAGACCCACATCCAATGGACCATTCTCAGGCAAGATGTATGCGAGAGAAGTGTTTACTCAGCCCACTAACTTTATAGAACATTATAGGGCGTATTACAAATAGCAGCAGTGGAAAGATCAGCTCGCACAATCCCACCTGCAATGTATGGTCAGTATGAAAAAAAAATGAACAATTAATTTTAACGGTGAGTGCTACAACAGACAACACTCCTGCTGCAGAAAAGTGTAAACAATGACAATTACAACAGTAATTGTCAAATATAATGTTTCTTGCTAATCTGGAGCACTCCAACTAGACAAATCACATAGATAATTACAAAAAGTATTACACATTTATTACAATGTTGTCATTATTGATTGTACACACAAAACTCAATTTAAAATATAGAGATCAAAGATTATTTTACAAGTATCGTACAAAGAAGAGGCATTGGATCATTGTGCCGATCTGTTAGATGCATTCTAATGTAGCAACAATGTGCCAAGCTCGTACAGTTTAGCAATTTGTAAATAGTTCAGACAGACAATGAAAGACAAATAGACAAGAAATTGGTCTTTTCCTATGTAATGTCTGAGATGAGTACACAGCCAATATGTGCTTCATCTACTAGACTTCCTCAGGGCTTATTACGATTAACCGTGGGCAGAGAGCTCTGCTCCGCCCGCGGAGTGTGCAAAGTTTTGCCTACTTTGCGTTCTGCGGAGAACGCGGAGTAGGCAAAACTCTGCACACTCCATGGCAGAGCGGAGTTGGCCCGCCGCCCGCCTCCACCCTCCATATTAAAAATGAATTAATACTACATTAAGAAGTAAATAAAAAGACTTATCTTCACTCCAGCATCCCCGGGCTGCCCGTCCTCCTCTTGCTCATACCTCAGGGTGATCTGCGCATGCACTCGTTGTGAGAAGTTGGCCTGGTATATGATGTCCACTATTCTAGTGGGCACCTTGCACCAGTCCAAACGTCCCTTATTGATGGTAGGTTTAGACAACCTTCATAGAAAGCTATCCCAGTGGTAGCTGGGTAGAGCAGCCTTTAGGCTAAGTCTTGAAGGAATGTGAAGTAGCTTGTTTTACCAGTCTATAATCTCTTGAATGATCAAATTAAAGAGCACCCCACCAGGTATATATATAAAATATATGTATTTATTCTAAACACAACCCCTCTAGTCTCTTTATGAGGCTAGAAGCAAAAGTACAATACAAGAACTTAAATGGCACACAGTAAACTAGCACAGTATACGTTTTGCTCTAGGGACCTCACAAACCATATACTAAAATAGTGGTATAAGAACCACGTGAGAGTTAGAAGTGAGGCCTAGGGCGTGTAGAACTGCTGGGGCAACCAGGAACCACCCAAGGTAGGGACGCAGGAGACCCACGGGGGACGCGTGCAGTGTCTAAACACAGCCGCAAATCACCATAGACTTCTATGAGGAAAGTTAAAGATATAGTATTATAGTTTAAGGACACTTAGGAGTGGACTACGGTGAAACCCTTTCAGAACTGGACACTTCGAGAATGAAGACCCACAGGAGCACCGAAGTACTCATGTTACCTTACCCAGGGAAGCGGGGTGCATAGGTGTCTTTTCATGTCGGGTTTCGTCGTCGATTCCAATGGAGAGCTGCAAAGAAGTGCTGCAGGCGTCCAGGAGAAGAGTGTCCGGATGGATCCAAGGGTGGATCGGAGATCTGAGGAACCTGAAAGCAGAGGGGGCAGAGTCTGGGTCTCTAACCAGTGACCAGGATGGCGACAAGAAGATGCCTGGCGATGTCGGGTGCTTTAAGGTGAAGTAGGTGAAGTTTGACTCTTCTGCCACGAGGTCCAGGAGGCGTCGATGACAACCAGGAGCTGGATTTGAGCTGATCCCACGTCAGATGTCGAGTGCTGTAGCGTTGGTATCAGGATTGGACCCAACAAGCCTTGGCAACAGCAACCCACGCAAGTTGACAAGATTGGCTACGGTGCAGACCTGCAAGGTCTGAGGGACTCACCCTTTGGAGGGGAGTCAGAGCACGTCTGGAGCAACCAAGGAAGCCTAAGAAACTAAGGATTGTCCTTCATGGGGACCCACCAGTCGACGGACTAGGGATCGCGAAGGAGCCTCGAGCTGAAATGCAGGAAGCGGGTCCACGGAACACTCGTGGCGTGTAGGCCTCTAAGCTTCGTGCAAAAGGTGCTCGGGGCAAGGGCAACAAATAGCCCAATGCACAACTTCGGAAAGTTGCAAAATTGCAGGATGTCCAGGAGTTCCGGTCCGACGTCTTTCGTGATAGCTACAGGTCTCAGCTTCGCTGGGGACTCGTGTCAGCCTCGGAAGTGTCTGGAAGTCCGTGTCCTGTGTCGCAAATTCTTTGGGATCCGTCGGGAGCCTTGAAAATGCAGACCGGCAAGATGCTTCTTTAGTGCCTGTTTGAACTGGGGTTTGCAAAAAACAACAAGTGATGGACTGAATGTGGATCAATGTCACACACTCCCCCAGTCAAAAGATCTGGGCCCAAATCCATAGTTTTTTTGCACTCCACACCACCCTGGGTCAGATAATGGCTTTATGCAAATCAGCTCTGACCCTGTTGCCCCATGGGAACAGTCCAGTCCGAACTACAACAGCCATATCTTTCTCAGACCGGAATCAAGCATCCGAGGACCGGACCGGTTTCGAGGTAACACCTCTCTTCAGCCCGGCTAGCTTGACTCCAAGTGGTGTGGAGTGCCTGGGACCCACGTCTGGGCATCCCCAGCGCACTTAGGGCGGCAATTGCAAAAAACAACAAGTGATGGACTGAATGTGGATCAATGTCACACACTCCCCCAGTCAAAAGATCTGGGCCCAAATCCAACCGGTCCTCGGATGCTTGATTCCGGTCTGGGAAAGATATGGCTGTTGTAGTTCGGACTGGACTGTTCCCATGGGGCAACAGGGTCAGAGCTGATTTGCATAAAGCCATTATCTGACCCAGGGTGGTGTGGAGTGCAAAAAAACGATGGATTTGGGCCCAGATCTTTTGACTGGGGGAGTGTGTGACATTGATCCACATTCAGTCCATCACTTGTTGTTTTTTGCAATTGCCGCCCTAAGTGCGCTGGGGATGCCCAGACGTGGGTCCCAGGCACTCCACACCACTTGGAGTCAAGCTAGCCGGGCTGAAGAGAGGTGTTACCTCGAAACCGGTCCGGTCCTCGGATGCTTGATTCCGGTCTGGGAAAGATATGGCTGTTGTAGTTCGGACTGGACTGTTCCCATGGGGCAACAGGGTCAGAGCTGATTTGCATAAAGCCATTATCTGACCCAGGGTGGTGTGGAGTGCAAAAAAACGATGGATTTGGGCCCAGATCTTTTGACTGGGGGAGTGTGTGACATTGATCCACATTCAGTCCATCACTTGTTGTTTTTTGCAATTGCCGCCCTAAGTGCGCTGGGGATGCCCAGACGTGGATCCCAGGCACTCCACACCACTTGGAGTCAAGCTAGCCGGGCTGAAGAGAGGTGTTACCTCGAAACCGGTCCGGTCCTCGGATGCTTGATTCCGGTCTGGGAAAGATATGGCTGTTGTAGTTCGGACTGGACTGTTCCCATGGGGCAACAGGGTCAGAGCTGATTTGCATAAAGCCATTATCTGACCCAGGGTGGTGTGGAGTGCAAAAAAACGATGGATTTGGGCCCAGATCTTTTGACTGGGGGAGTGTGTGACATTGATCCACATTCAGTCCATCACTTGTTGTTTTTTGCAATTGCCGCCCTAAGTGCGCTGGGGATGCCCAGACGTGGGTCCCAGGCCCTCCACACCACTTGGAGTCAAGCTAGCCGGGCTGAAGAGAGGTGTTACCTCGAAACCGGTCCGGTCCTCGGATGCTTGATTCCGGTCTGGGAAAGATATGGCTGTTGTAGTTCGGACTGGACTGTTCCCATGGGGCAACAGGGTCAGAGCTGATTTGCATAAAGCCATTATCTGACCCAGGGTGGTGTGGAGTGCAAAAAAACGATGGATTTGGGCCCAGATCTTTTGACTGGGGGAGTGTGTGACATTGATCCACATTCAGTCCATCACTTGTTGTTTTTTGCAATTGCCGCCCTAAGTGCGCTGGGGATGCCCAGACGTGGGTCCCAGGCACTCCACACCACTTGGAGTCAAGCTAGCCGGGCTGAAGAGAGGTGTTACCTCGAAACCGGTCCGGTCCTCGGATGCTTGATTCCGGTCTGGGAAAGATATGGCTGTTGTAGTTCGGACTGGACTGTTCCCATGGGGCAACAGGGTCAGAGCTGATTTGCATAAAGCCATTATCTGACCCAGGGTGGTGTGGAGTGCAAAAAAACGATGGATTTGGGCCCAGATCTTTTGACTGGGGGAGTGTGTGACATTGATCCACATTCAGTCCATCACTTGTTGTTTTTTGCAATTGCCGCCCTAAGTGCGCTGGGGATGCCCAGACGTGGGTCCCAGGCACTCCACACCACTTGGAGTCAAGCTAGCCGGGCTGAAGAGAGGTGTTACCTCGAAACCGGTCCGGTCCTCGGATGCTTGATTCCGGTCTGGGAAAGATATGGCTGTTGTAGTTCGGACTGGACTGTTCCCATGGGGCAACAGGGTCAGAGCTGATTTGCATAAAGCCATTATCTGACCCAGGGTGGTGTGGAGTGCAAAAAAACGATGGATTTGGGCCCAGATCTTTTGACTGGGGGAGTGTGTGACATTGATCCACATTCAGTCCATCACTTGTTGTTTTTTGCAATTGCCGCCCTAAGTGCGCTGGGGATGCCCAGACGTGGGTCCCAGGCACTCCACACCACTTGGAGTCAAGCTAGCCGGGCTGAAGAGAGGTGTTACCTCGAAACCGGTCCGGTCCTCGGATGCTTGATTCCGGTCTGGGAAAGATATGGCTGTTGTAGTTCGGACTGGACTGTTCCCATGGGGCAACAGGGTCAGAGCTGATTTGCATAAAGCCATTATCTGACCCAGGGTGGTGTGGAGTGCAAAAAAACGATGGATTTGGGCCCAGATCTTTTGACTGGGGGAGTGTGTGACATTGATCCACATTCAGTCCATCACTTGTTGTTTTTTGCAATTGCCGCCCTAAGTGCGCTGGGGATGCCCAGACGTGGGTCCCAGGCACTCCACACCACTTGGAGTCAAGCTAGCCGGGCTGAAGAGAGGTGTTACCTCGAAACCGGTCCGGTCCTCGGATGCTTGATTCCGGTCTGGGAAAGATATGGCTGTTGTAGTTCGGACTGGACTGTTCCCATGGGGCAACAGGGTCAGAGCTGATTTGCATAAAGCCATTATCTGACCCAGGGTGGTGTGGAGTGCAAAAAAACGATGGATTTGGGCCCAGATCTTTTGACTGGGGGAGTGTGTGACATTGATCCACATTCAGTCCATCACTTGTTGTTTTTTGCAATTGCCGCCCTAAGTGCGCTGGGGATGCCCAGACGTGGGTCCCAGGCACTCCACACCACTTGGAGTCAAGCTAGCCGGGCTGAAGAGAGGTGTTACCTCGAAACCGGTCCGGTCCTCGGATGCTTGATTCCGGTCTGGGAAAGATATGGCTGTTGTAGTTCGGACTGGACTGTTCCCATGGGGCAACAGAGTCAGAGCTGATTTGCATAAAGCCATTATCTGACCCAGGGTGGTGTGGAGTGCAAAAAAACGATGGATTTGGGCCCAGATCTTTTGACTGGGGGAGTGTGTGACATTGATCCACATTCAGTCCATCACTTGTTGTTTTTTGCAATTGCCGCCCTAAGTGCGCTGGGGATGCCCAGACGTGGGTCCCAGGCACTCCACACCACTTGGAGTCAAGCTAGCCGGGCTGAAGAGAGGTGTTACCTCGAAACCGGTCCGGTCCTCGGATGCTTGATTCCGGTCTGGGAAAGATATGGCTGTTGTAGTTCGGACTGGACTGTTCTCATGGGGCAACAGGGTCAGAGCTGATTTGCATAAAGCCATTATCTGACCCAGGGTGGTGTGGAGTGCAAAAAAACGATGGATTTGGGCCCAGATCTTTTGACTGGGGGAGTGTGTGACATTGATCCACATTCAGTCCATCACTTGTTGTTTTTTGCAATTGCCGCCCTAAGTGCGCTGGGGATGCCCAGACGTGGGTCCCAGGCACTCCACACCACTTGGAGTCAAGCTAGCCGGGCTGAAGAGAGGTGTTACCTCGAAACCGGTCCGGTCCTCGGATGCTTGATTCCGGTCTGGGAAAGATATGGCTGTTGTAGTTCGGACTGGACTGTTCCCATGGGGCAACAGGGTCAGAGCTGATTTGCATAAAGCCATTATCTGACCCAGGGTGGTGTGGAGTGCAAAAAAACGATGGATTTGGGCCCAGATCTTTTGACTGGGGGAGTGTGTGACATTGATCCACATTCAGTCCATCACTTGTTGTTTTTTGCAATTGCCGCCCTAAGTGCGCTGGGGATGCCCAGACGTGGGTCCCAGGCACTCCACACCACTTGGAGTCAAGCTAGCCGGGCTGAAGAGAGGTGTTACCTCGAAACTGGTCCGGTCCTCGGATGCTTGATTCCGGTCTGGGAAAGATATGGCTGTTGTAGTTCGGACTGGACTGTTCCCATGGGGCAACAGGGTCAGAGCTGATTTGCATAAAGCCATTATCTGACCCAGGGTGGTGTGGAGTGCAAAAAACGATGGATTTGGGCCCAGATCTTTTGACTGGGGGAGTGTGTGACATTGATCCACATTCAGTCCATCACTTGTTGTTTTTTGCAATTGCCGCCCTAAGTGCGCTGGGGATGCCCAGACGTGGGTCCCAGGCACTCCACACCACTTGGAGTCAAGCTAGCCGGGCTGAAGAGAGGTGTTACCTCGAAACCGGTCCGGTCCTCGGATGCTTGATTCCGGTCTGGGAAAGATATGGCTGTTGTAGTTCGGACTGGACTGTTCCCATGGGGCAACAGGGTCAGAGCTGATTTGCATAAAGCCATTATCTGACCCAGGGTGGTGTGGAGTGCAAAAAAACGATGGATTTGGGCCCAGATCTTTTGACTGGGGGAGTGTGTGACATTGATCCACATTCAGTCCATCACTTGTTGTTTTTTGCAATTGCCGCCCTAAGTGCGCTGGGGATGCCCAGACGTGGGTCCCAGGCACTCCACACCACTTGGAGTCAAGCTAGCCGGGCTGAAGAGAGGTGTTACCTCGAAACCGGTCCGGTCCTCGGATGCTTGATTCCGGTCTGGGAAAGATATGGCTGTTGTAGTTCGGACTGGACTGTTCCCATGGGGCAACAGGGTCAGAGCTGATTTGCATAAAGCCATTATCTGACCCAGGGTGGTGTGGAGTGCAAAAAAACGATGGATTTGGGCCCAGATCTTTTGACGGGGGGAGTGTGTGACATTGATCCACATTCAGTCCATCACTTGTTGTTTTTTGTTTTTTGTGTTTGAACTGGGGTGTCACTCCTTGACCCCAAGGGAGATTTCTTCCGTCTTCCAGTCGATATGGAATGTTGAAGGTCCAAGATTTCTTCTTCAGAGTTTTGTCCAGGGTAATCTAAAGTCCTAGTGACTGGGTTTCTATACTTATACCAAGTTTAGGGGTTGGACTAACTCTAAGGTCCCACCTATGGGAGGACCTGGGGAGGGGGTGGGTACACCCCTTCCCCTTTGTCCAGTTTCATGCCAGAACTGGGGCTGAGTGCACCAGCAACCGGTTTGAACTGGAAAATGCATGGAGCACCTTGTGTGCCCCAGGCAGTGTCTGAAAAGCATTCACTGAATGCAACCCACCCTGCCCCAACACACTAAAGCCTGTCTGGGGAGGTGCTGGCACCTCCCTGGACAGGAAACCTATTGTCCAGGCCTCCCCTGCTGGAGTTTTGTCCAGCAGCAGGAGGTCTGACTAGTGTCTGTGGCAGCAGCATCCATTTTGTGATGCTGAGGCTCTTTTAAACATTTACCGGGACAGTAAGTGTGTACATGTCTTCTTCCTCTAGAAGAGTGGAATTCTACCCTCACCACCAGCAAAGGGCGGGTGGTAGTATTCCAAAGTGTTTGACACCAAACACGACATGTTTTGATAAAGCCATTCCAAAGTTAGCATTAACCTCAATGATTATAATGCACTTAAGAGTATATGGTATGGCTATATCATAGAACAGCTATAAGGAAGGGATTCTGAAAGCTGCAGAGGGGCTCAGCTCATGCTAGGGCACCCTCTCACACAAAACCAAGCACTCTGCCTTCATGATTGTCAAGGCCTGCCATAGGAGTGACTTATAGGTTAATATGTGTCTATATATATAGGTAGATATAGGTATACTATATCTAAGTAAGGGGTGCTTACACCACCTTACACAGGCTGCAAGAGCAGACCTGAAGTGTCATTTCAGAAGGCTTCCCAGGGGTGGCATAATACATGCTTCAGCCCCTGGTAGGCCTCTGGGGTACCTATGCCCTTGGTACCATATGCTTGGGAATCATAAGTGTGACCCAGTAACCAATCTGGTATGTACCTAAAGTACATGCAATCAATTTAGAGTGAGAACAGCTAGGCTGTGATCCTGATTAGCAGGGCCACAGCCAGACTAAGGTCGAAAAACCAGTGAAACACTGCAAAAAGTGGGGGTAGCCATAGGAAGCAGATCCTACTCTTCTACACGCATTCCCACGGATGCGCATTTCTCGCAAGGAATGCACATGCGCGTGTGCCTGCAGATCAACCTGAGATGCAAGCAAGAGGAGGACGGCAGCCGGGGACGCCGCAGTGAAGGTAAGTCTTTTTTATTTACTTCTTAATGTAGTATTCATTCCTTTTTAATATGGTGGGTGGCGGAGCGGAGTTTCACGGAGTTTCTCCCCGACTCCGTGGAGCTTCGCGTAGTGCCGCTCTGCCAGCTCCGCCCAGGCTTAAGTATGATACACACATAAGGTATACACGCCAAATCTTTGTCCTTTTCTTCCAACATCCTGAGGATTTTACAGGTACCCAGGGTTTGTGGATTCCCCTGGAGGGAATACAGAAATTAGCCAAAATACAGCAACATTTTTGTTTTCTTTGCAAAAATTGAGAAAAAGTGCTGCAGAAGAAAGTGTCTGTTTTTTCCCCTGCAAATGGTATCAACAAAGGGTTTGTGGTGCTGAAATCACCATCTTCCCAGCTTTCAGGGACAGGCAGACTTTTGTCAGAAAACTAACATTTTTGACACAGTTTATGGCATTTTACTGGGACTATTTTTACTATTTTTATGCTTTCAACCTTCTTCCAGTTTGTGGTAGAAATGGTGTGAAAGCAATAATGGATCCTGGAAATCTATACATTTCAGAAAATGAGACAAAATTCTGAATTTATCAAGGAGTCATTTGTGTAGATCCTTCAAAGTTTTCCATGGAAAATAACAATTGAAATGAAAAAACTATTGAAATTGATTTGAAAAAACAGCAGTTTGCGCCAACATTTTCACCTGTAACTTCTTCTAACTATGGCAGATTTTTTAAAGCAATATACCAGTATGTCCGCTGGACCCTACTAGTTGTCGTGATATATAGGACTTGTAGGTTCATCAAGAAACCGAGCTACCCAGAGTCAATAACTGAGCTGCGCCTTGCAATGGGTTTTCATTGTGTACCAGGTATATGGCAATTCATTTGTTAAAATATAAAGCGCGAAATATAGGTATCAAAAACACCTATGTATTTCTGAAATAGGAACAAAATATAGAGTTTAGAAGAAGTAGTTATTTGCACATCTCCAAAATTGTGGGTACCCATACTAGTATGTGAATTAGAGGACATTTTTCAAAGTGACTTCTTTTTTACACATTGTCTTACATTTGGAAGGCAGAAATGCATAGAAAGTCATTATGTAATAACAGTTGTTCTATAATTATGATTTCCCCTAAGTCTCCCACTAAAAATGGTACCTCACTTGTGTGGGTAGGCCTAGTGCCTGTGACAGAAAACGGCCCGAAACGCAACATGGACATATCACAGTTTTCTAGTGAAAACTGACACTTGTTTGCAATGTGCCTAGCTGTGGATTTTGGACTCTAGGGCCAGATGTAGGAGCCATTTACCGACCGGTAACGGCCGATTTCGGCCGTTACCGACCGGTAAATGGGTATTTGGTATGTAGGGGGCATATTTTACAGATTCAGTAAATTTACAGAATCGGTAAATTTACCGAATCGGTAAAATACAGAATCGGTATTTTTACCGAATCGGAATCTTTCATATGTAGGTGGGACTCTTCAGAGTCCCAAAGCCATTACAGATTCGGTATTTTACCACCCAATCCAATTGGGTGGTAAAATACCGAATCCAGGTGTGCATGCACATGTGTGTATGCACACCTGTGCCATGTGACAGACAGACATGCCCTTAGGGCATGTCTGTCTGCCACATGGCACACATGACAGTATTTGGGGTGCTAGAGGGTGTCAAAGTGACACCCCCGCACCCTTGCTAAAATCGGTATTTACCGATTCTGTAATTACAGAATCGGTATTTCCCGTTGATTCCTATGGGCTTCAAAGCCCATAGGAATCAATGGGAAATACCGATTCTGTAATTACAGAATCGGTAAATACCGAATCTTAAAGATTCAGTATTTACAGAATCTGTAATACCTACATCTCCCCCCTTCATATTTACCGACTCTTAAATACCGAATCGGTAAAATTCGGTATTTAAGAGTCGGTAAATATGAATTACCTACATCTGGCCCCAGCTCAGCTGGCACCTAGCAAACCTGTACATTTTTAAAAACTAGACACCCAGGGGAATCTAAGAGGGGGTGACTTGTGTGGCTCACACCAGGTTCTGTTACCCAGAATCCCTTGCAAACCTCAAAGTTTATCAAAAAACAAATTTTACTCCAAGTTCTGTGGTGGAAAGTTCTAGAATCTCTGTGGATTCACAAATTTTCACACACCCCGCATTCCCAAAAGTCTTCCAATAAAAATGGTACCTCCCTTGTGTGGGTAGGCCTAGTACCCGAGACAGGAAATGGCCCAAAATGCAACGTGGACACATCACATTTTTCCAAAGAAAACTGACTTTTTTTGCAAAGTGCCTAGCTGTGGATTTTGAACCCTAGCTCAGCTGGCACCTAGGGAAACCTAGCAAACCTATACATTTTTTAAAACTAGATACCCAGGCAAATCTAGTATGGGGTGATTTCAGTGGCTCTCACCAGGTTCTGTTACCCAGAATCCCTTGCAAACCTCAAACTTTTGAAAAGAAAACATTTTCCTCACATTTCTGTGATGGAACGTTCTGAAATCTGTGTGAATCCGCACATTTCTACCCACCCTGTATTCACCAAAGTCTCCAGAAAGAAATGATACCTCACTTGTGTAGGTAGGCCTAGTGCCCGCGACAGGAAATGGCACAAAACACAAAGTGGCCACATCATATTTTTCCAGTAAAAACTGACCCTTTTTGCCATGGTACTAGCTGTGGATTTTGAACCCTAGTTCAGCCGGTACCTAGGGAAACCTAGCAAACCTATACATTTTTGAAAACTAGACACCCAGGGGAATCCAGGTGGGGTAACTTGTGTGGCTCTCACCAGGTTCTGTTATCCAGGTCCCTTGCAAATCTCAAACTTGGTTAAAAAAAACGCGGCATTTTCCTCATATTTCTGCGATGGAAAGTTCTGGAATCTGCGTGGATCCACAAACTTCCACCCACCTTGCATTTTCCAAAGTCTCCTGATAAAATTGTACCTCATTATGCGGGTAGGCCTGGTGCACGTGACAGGAAATGGCACGAAATGCAACATGACCACATCACATTTTTCCAGTGAAAACTGACCCTTTTTTTGCAATGCACCTAGCTGTGGATTTTGAACCCTAGCTCAGCCGTCACCTAGGGAAACCTAGTAAACCTATACATTTTTGAAAACTCGACAACCAGGGGAATCCAGGATGGGGTGACTTGTGTGGCTATGACCATGTTCTGTTGTGGGTGGACCAAGGCCCTGCAACTGGGAAGGGCCAAAAACATAGAGATTGAGGGGATAGCACAGCGAACTCTAATCTCTATATTTGTTTTAAAATATGTTTTTAGGTGATTCTGCATTAGACACTCCCACAAGTGAGGTACCATTTTTATGGGGAGACCAAGGGGAACGCTGTGTGCTGGCATGGTGATCCCATTCAGAAATATAAGGAAAATGTGATATTTTTAGCTAAATTTGAGGTTTGTAAGGGGATTCTGGTTAGGAAAAGGTTCGGGGATCCATGCAAGCCATACCTCCCTGGACTCCCCAGGGTGTTGAGTTTTCAGAAATGTGTGGGTTTGGTAGGTTTCCCTAGATGGCTGCCGAGCCCGGAGCCAAAAACGCAAGTGCCCCCTTTTAAAATCAGGTTGTTTTATGATAGGTAATATTGATGTCTCCACAATACATTTTGGGCTCTTCCCTGTCGCAGGTACTTGGCCCACTCACTCAAGTGAGGCACCATTTTTATCTGGAGACCGTGGGGAACGCTGGGTGGTAGTAAATAAGTGTCAGTCCGTTGATCCCGCAACTTTCTTACACAGAAACTTGATTATTTTTCAGCTAAATTTGAGGTTTATAGGGAATTCTGGGTAGGAAACGTTTGGGGGGTCCACTCAAGCCATACCTCTCTGGACTCTCCCGGGTGTCTAGTTTTCAGAAATGTCTGGGTTTGATAGGTGTCCTTTTAGAAATGGGAATCTATATTTGGAAGAGGTAGGTACCTTCTTCCAAGTAGGGACCCTTCTTCTTAGTCAGGGTACGGGAGTTACACTCCTAAAATAACCCCTTCTCACCCACTTGGTAGATTGGCACGAGCAGTTAGGCTTATCTCAGAGGCAGTGTGTAAAGCATTTGCACATAACCAACAGTAATATAGGAAAACACTGCAAAAGGACACCACACCATTTTAGAAAAATATCCAATATTTTTACATTTCCAAAACAAGACCTAAACTAAAAGAATCCAACATACATTACTTAAAAATATATACTTTGCAAGATATCGTCTAAATTGCAGAAATACCTCAAAAACACAGTTCATAGGAGTCGTTAGCTTTGTCCGGGGAACCTCGATGGTGAAAACAACAGAGATTAACAGTTCCAGCTGACCACATCGGTAGGGGCCCGCAAAAGCGTGGACAGACTCGATAATAGTACCTTTCTCATTGCGGCTGGCATATTGGTGTGAGTCAATTGTGGCAACCGTTGTGGTTACCGTTGCAAAATGAAAGTGGTGCAGGGTGCGGTGCCCTCTCGATGCGGTGCAGGCAGCGGCTCGGTGATGATCATCCAGACGCCGTCGGTGAGACCAAGGCTTATGGTGGAGGGTAAGGCAGTGCTCGATGCGGTGCTGGCAGGTTGCAATGCAAGCGGCAGAGCTGGTTAGTGGGAGCAGGCATCAGTTGGCCCAGACTGCTGTGTGGGACAAGAAGTTTTGCCATGAGACTTGCGAGCGGTACCCCCAGCAACGATGTGGTCACGGGTGTCAAAGTCGGCAGCAGCGCTGGCATAGGTGAGACCAAGATGGTGAAGTGAAGCAAGGCAGTGCGAGTGCGGTGCCCCCAAGGTCACGGTGCAAGCAGCAGCTCGGTGGCATCGGTCGTCGGTGACACCAGGGTTGCGGTGCGAGATGCGGACGGTGCCTTCTGCTGTGCCATTAGGACACAGAGCCAGCGATGGAGTCAATGACGGAGTCGGTTGCATTTCCCTTCTCTGTGGCAACTGAAACAACGGTTCCAGAAGCGGTACCCAGAGGTTGATGAAGTCTTTGCACTCCCCGAGACTTGAGAAAAGGAGGCAATCTTTACTTCAAGCTCTTGGAGATACTCAGCGCAATTAAAATAAAGTTCAATCCAGTTCTTTCACTGCCCAAGGCAGAAGCAGCAACTGCGGGCAAACCCAACAAAGCAACAACACAGCAAAGGGGCAGTATTCATCGTGGCAGCTCTTCTAGCTCTTCTTCTTGGCAGGTTCCTTGATTCCAGGGAGTTCAGCAGTTGTCCTGGGGTCTGGGCCCCAATATTTATACACAAAATTCCTTTGTTCTCTCAAGCAGATAGTGTCTGTGCTTAGTCCAAACCAGTTCTGTCCTCGCTGGCCCAGCTTCCTGGCAGGAAGTGTTGACAGTATTGTCCAAGGCAGACAGGGCCTATTCAGATGAAAGGGAAATCTCCTCCCACCACTCTAAATGCAGCCCAGGTCTATTCAGCCCAGCCCTGACTCATTCAGGAAAGGCAGGACACACATCAACCACCCCTCCAGTGGCTGTTTGAGAGAATACGCATACCCAGTCCCTGTCACTCCAAAGCCAGACAGTCAATCCACAATTCAGCAGAGGCACACAGGATGGCTAAGCAAGAAAATATAAACCCATAGAGGACACTGTTCCTGTGGCCAGGTGCAAAAAGTCACCCATGCCCCAAAAGAGGAAAGGGGGTAAAGAGTGAAAGGAAATCCTAGGTGAAGGACCCACTCAGCTAATGGAACACCACTCTATGTCCGCTGATGCCCTCACACACCCATAGGGTGTCATGCTTCATCATCGGGCAGTACTCCTCGTAGGGCCAGTGTTGCAATTCCCTATGGGCCCCCCGAAGGCTCACTTTATTCGGAGATCTTTTGAGGACTGCCAGATGATGCATGCAGGTGTGTGGGTCCACTGTGGAGGGTGAAGACAGTGCGTGTAATTGTGTAAAAGATCAATAAAAGGTCATCATGCAGCCAGAGTAAAACAGATGTACCCTTAGCAGAGTCTGGCTGCTAAATAAAATATTGCCCTGTAGGCACACTATGACCGGGTGTCGTTGGTCATAGGTCGGCGACTAAGCAAGAAAATACCCACATTCTAAAAGTAGTATTTTCAAAAACACAATATAAAAATCATATTTACTAAAAGATGCATTTTTATAATCTAAGTTCAGGCATACTAAACTCCATCTTTCCATCTTGTCCCAATGGGAAGTTATATTTATAAGATGTTTAAATAAATTCCCATTCTAGCCTATGGGACAGATAGCCTTTCCATAGTGAAAAATGAAATGCACTGTAATTCACTACCAGGACATGTCACACACACCAGCCCATGTCCTACCTTTAACATACACATCACCCTGCCCACAGGGGTATCTTGGGCCTACCTTAGGGGTGACTTATGTGAAAGAAAAGGGAAGATTAGGCCTGGCAAGTGGATGCACTTGCCAGGTCGACATGGCGGTCACAACTGCGCGCAGACACTGTAGTGGCAGGCCAGAGTTACCTTTACTGGGCTTCTTCTATGGGTGGCACAATCGGTGCTGCTAGACCACTAGTAGCATTTGATTTACAGGCCCTGGCATTCTCAGTGCACTTTACTAGGGACTTATCTGTAAATCAAATACGCCAATCATTGAAACATCAATCCATAGCACAACTTACACAGAGAGCATTTGCCGCTTGGCACTGATCAGCAGTGGTAAAGTGCCCAGAGTCCTAAAACCAACAGAGAGGTCAGGAAAAAACAGGAGGAAGAAGCAGAACATTTGGGAATAACGCTACGAAAAAGGCAATTTCCAACATGAATAGCTCGGGCCAAAAACCCAGGTTACCCCTCTTGCAAAATCAGGTTGTTTTGTGATAGGTAATTTCGATGTCTCCACTCTATGTTTTGGACCCTTGCTTGTCACGGGTACTTGACCCATCCATACAAGAGAGGTACCATTTGTATCGAGAGAACTGGGGAATGCTGTGTTGTAGGATATTTGTGGTGGCCCATTGATCCAACAACTTTCCTACACAGAAATGTGATTTTATTACCAAATTTGAGGTTTGCAGGGAATGCTGGGTAGAAAAATGTTGGGAGATCCACACAAGCCGCACATCCCTGGACTCACCTAGGTGTTTTCAGAAATGTCTGGGTTTGGTAGGTTTACCTAGATGGCCGCTGAGCCTGGGACCAAAAACGCACGTGACTCCCTCGCAAAACCATTTAATTTTGTGTGATCGATAATGTTTAAGTCTCCACAGTACGCTTTGGCCCATTTCCTGTCGCGTGCACTAGGCCTACCCACATAGGTGAGATACAATTTTTATCGGGTGACTTGGGAGAATGCTAGGTGGTAGGAAATTTGTGGAGGCCCAGTGATTTGTTAAAGTTAAATTTGACGTTTGCAGGGGATTCTGGGTAGGAAAATGTTGGGAGATCCACGCAAGCCACACCTCTCAGGACTCCCCTTGGTGTCTCGATTTCAGAAAGGTCTGGCTTTGGTAGGTTTCACTAGATGGCTGCTGAGCTCAGGACCAAAAACGCAGGTGACCCCCTTGAAAAACCAATTTGTTTTGTGATAGATAGGTGGGCACCTGTGCTTTTGGTCCCAGGCTTGCAGACATCTAGGGGAACCTAGAAAACACAGACATTTTTAAAAACTAGATACCTGTGGGAGTCCAGGGAGGTGTGACTTGCATTGATCCCCCAACATTTTCCTTCCCAGAATTTGCTGCAAACGTCAAATTTAGCTAAAAAGTCAAATTTTCCTCTAATATCTGTGTGGGGAAGTTGGGAGATCACTGCACGGCACAAACTTCCTACCGCTCAGCATTTCCCTCAGTCTCCCGATAAAAATGATACCTTACTTGTTTGAATGGACCAAGTGCCTATGATGTGGAAGGGAAAAAAACATGTTGTGGGCTGCCCAAAGTAGGTCTAAAAGGGCAGTTTGTTTATCCATTTTTAGACTGATGCTACTTTGGACACCCACACAAGTGAGGTATCATTTTTCTTGGAGACCAAGGGGAAGGCTGAGTGGTAGGCAATTTGTGCCTGCGCAGTGATCCTACAACTTACTCACACAGATATGTGAGGAAAATGTGACTTTGTAAGTCAATTTGAGTTTTGCAGGGGATTCTGAGTAAGAAAACACTGAGGGATCCATGCAAGCCACACCACCAGCCAAGAGTCTGTACACACATACCTCCATCCACGCACACCACCAGCCATGTGCCATCCATGCACACTGTTGGCAACGTGCCATCCATATACACAGCAAGTCAAATGCCATCCATGCACACAGTCAGCCAAGCACTATCCACGCACACTGCCAGCCAAGTGCCACTCCGCCAGCCAAGCACCATTCCCGCACACCACCAGCCAAGCAGGGCTGGACTGTGAACAGCAACCAGCCCTGGCCGATTGCTGCTCGACCAGCCATGGGCAGGTGAGGGGCATAATAGTAAAAAGCGCTGCTACAGCTTTTGTTACTGGGGGCTGATATTGCAGCACTGCTGCAAAACCGGCCCCTATGACAAAACCGGCCCCCACACCCAGAAAAAAGGCCCCCACCCCTCTAGCCCACCGGGGAAATGCCCTATGCCCGCTACTGCCAGTCCATCCCTGCAGGCAAGCACCATCCACGCGCACAGTCAACCAAGCGCCAGTCTATGTACACTGCCAGCCAAGCGCCACTCCACGCACACCACCAGGCAAGCGCCAATCTACACATACTGTCATCAAACACGAGTCCACACACACCATTAGCCAAGTGCAGGTCCACACACACCGAAAGCGAAATGCCAGCCAAAGGTCAGTACACACAGACCCTCAGCCAAACTCCAGTTCACACACACACACACACAAATTCTCCCTGGTTTCTAGTGGGGAGTGACACTTGCCTATGGAGCTTCTCCCTGACATTCCCATAAACATATCCCTGGTGCCTAGTCGTCTTTGGCTATTGCCCCAATATGCCTTACGGGGGCAGAAAGACTTTTCTGGGGTTGTGGGCACTAGCATGCCCATTCTCTGCATCCCTCACCCCACGTATAAAAAAAACAACATGGGCTTTCTGCCCATCCCTGGGGGGGCAGATAAGGGACTATTGCCCCCATCTGCCTCCCGGGGAGGCAGAGAGACTGTGTTAATTGTTTTGGGCAGTGGGTGTATTGGCATGACCATTCTGGGTAGCTCCCACCCTTATGTATGAAAAAAACCCATAATCCCTGCTGCCTAGTGGGCTTTCTGCCCCCCGGCGGGGCACATCAGGGGCTATTGCCCCATTTGCCTCCTGGGGGCAGAAAGACTGTGGAATCCTTTTTGGGTGTGGGGGCATTGGCATGTCCATTTAGGGCATCCCCACCCCTAAATACCATAAAAAAAGAATCCCTGGTATCTTCTGTGCTTTCTGATCCCCCCACCAGGGGGGCAGATGGGGGCTACTGCCCAGGCCTGCCCATTTAGGGCAACCCCACCCCTAAATACAATTTAAAAAAATAATCCCTGGTATCTAGCGTGCTTTCTGCCTCCCCTCACTGGGCAGAAAGCCCACTAGACACCAGGGATTCTTTTTTTAAACTGTATTTAGGGGTGGGGTCTGCCGTAAATGGCATGCCTGGGCAGGGAGGGCAGAAAGAATGAATTTGCCCAAAGTATTTTGGGGGAGCAAATGCCCTTGTCCAAGGAGTTGCTCCCTCCTCCCTGATGTCTAGTGGTGCATCCATGCTTGGGGATCACCCCAGGTGATCCCCAAGCAGGGATCCACTAGGGAGGGGTACAATTGGAAAGTGGAGATTCTCCCCTTTCCAATGACACCTCTCCCTTCTGCCTCAGTGCTCAGGGGGCGGAGATAGCCCCCTGAGCACCAAGGCAGTGAAACTGAAACTGACTTTCAGTTTTGGTTTCTGCAATATGACGTCAGCACGACATGTGCACCGATCGTCATTTCAGAGAAATTATCAGAACACCCTCGGGAGCTGGAAAAGTACACTAGATGGACTGCATATATTAAGGAGATACTTAACTAGACATTACATCACGCCACAAATCGATATATTGCTTACCACCTCCCGACCTTATAGAGAAGCTCAAATCTATCAGCCTGAACACCAAGAACAACACATCATGGGACTCCTTTACTCCCTTCAGTGAAAAAGACATTAACAAGATTCTTCAGAGTATCAACCCATCTAACCACTACAGCGACCCTTTGCCTCCTTCCGTCTTCAAAGAAATCAAGAATGTCCTCATCACCACCTGGACAAAGATTGTAAATGCATCATTGTCTCAAGGCACGATCCCAGACTGCCTAAAAGCAGCTCAGGTATCACCTATTTTAAAAAAAAACTAATACAGATAGGGATGACTTGAACAACTTCCACCCCTTCTCCAACATCCCCACCCTAGCTAAACTCCTAGAAAAATGCGTCCAATACAACTCTGTCCTCACATAGAGAATTTCCAACCCCTTGACCAGCATCAATCTGGCTTTCGGAGGGGACACAGCACTGAATCGGCTCTCACTCAGGTGATGGATGACATTTAAAAAATGCTTGAAGAAAATGAAACCTGCCTCCTAATCCTAGTCCTTGACCTTTCCTCGACCTTCGCAACGGTCAATCACGACAACCTCCTATACATTCTGAAGAACAGGATGGGCTTCTCTGGTCAGGTGTTACAATGGTTCTCGTCCTTCCTCCACCACAGATCACAAAGAGTCAAGGCTAACCACTCTCTCTCCCAGCCTTCTCCTGTATTCATGGGGTCCACCAAAGGTCCGCCCTATCTCCTATACTCTTCAACCTGTTCTTGGAACCTTTAGCTAATTTATTGAATTCCACAAACATTCTCTTCCGTATGTATGTGGACAATACGCAACTATATCTGAAAATCTCCTATCCAGATAACATCATCTCTCTCAACAGGACCCTTACGTCTACTCAAAACTAGCTATCCGAGAACCACCTACTGCTCAACACCTCCAAAACTGAACTCCTTCTCATCTCCCCTCCGAACCATATCCCCAAGCTAGACCTCTGGCTGAATTACCTCACTGCTTCAACTGCTCTCCCCTCATCATAGACTCTGCCAAATCTCTCGGAATCACCCTGGACAAGCACCTGAACATGAAGAATCACATCAGCAATGTATGTACGGGAGCTAATCACTTGATGAGGATACTCCGAAATATCAAACCTTTCCTTCCACAAACTGATTTCAAGCAGGTGGTCCAAGAGCTTGTGTTGCCGAGACTAGACTATGGCAGTGCTACGCTATGTGGCCTCCCCAAATATACGTTGACCCTACTAAGGGCATCATTAAACGCTGTGGCTAGGCTGGTTACAGGTACCAAAAGAAATGCACACATATCCCCAGTCCTGAAATCCCTTAAATGGCTGCCCTACAAAGCTCGAATTCAGCGAAAGATTGCTTGTCTGGCGCACAAAGCCATCCACTTCAAAACCCCCAGTTACCTAGCGCAAAAGCTGGAATTATCCAGAGGTGGTAGTGATAGAGCGCGCAGGTCACCCGACCAACAAATTTACCATATGCACACTTGGGCCCATAAATGTCAATTTACCATATTTATTAATTGGGTAACCTACACTCTACTACCAGTAACCCTTGTTCGTTCCTACCTATTTCCTATATACCCAACTTACCAATCCTGGTCATAGGTATCTATGATCACACTGGATCAGGGAGCTAGCTGTAAAAGATAAGCAGTCACCACAATACAATACACATTTATAATATTTGCACTCTTTATAATAACCACAGACTCAGGAAGTTTTGAAAACCTTTATTTAGTTCTCGTCAGAGTCAGAAAGCATTAGATTTACAGTAAGCAAACTATCGATAACCAAAATCATGAAGAGTGTATAACCATGTACAAAATAGATCATGCCAACCATTTAGAACTCCAAAGGGAAGGTAAGAACAGGGAACATACTGGGAAAAATAAATGTATAGGAATCAGACTTAGAATGGATTCTTTCTAAAGGACGGGAAAATAAGGAACATACTAGAATGTCACAGTTTATTATTTTCCTATGGGATGGGTAAGAAAAGGGAACATGAAACTGTAATGACGAAACTGAATTTATAATGTAGTAAAGGACGGGTAAGAAATTGGAACACGCTAATAATTCAGAATGGCCTCTTTAGTTCTAGTAAAGGGAGGGTAAAGAAAAGGAACATCTATTTATTCAGAGACAGTACTTTATTTATCCAGCTATAAGGTAAGGGAAAAATGGAACATGCTAATAAAACACACCTTCACGACTTCAGTATTTTGTCACCAGGGAAAAGAAAATAGGAAAGGGTAAAGAAAGATTACGCAAATGTATTTCCCTCACAGATTTATATTTACCTTAAACGGTGTGGGGACCAACCCTGGCCAAGGGTCAGTTAAGGACAGGAGAAGCCCCAAGAAAAGCGATTGCCAGTAGGCCAGCAGGTGCAGTATAGAAACCAGGACAGGAAAACCAGATTAGGATCAGGACATGACCACCAAAGTTGAGACCAGCACCCGCAGTTCAGTTGCAACGCCTGCGCTACACCCTCTCTGCAGCTATCAGTCAAAACCCCGAATGGGTTATCGAATTCCCCAGCAAAGTGCTTCGCCAGCACTTAAGGTTCTCAAAACCCCGAATGGGTCTGTGAGTCTGTCTGACAGAGTGCTCCGCAGCACCTCTGTTTCTCGATCAGCTATTGAGTGCGTTGAGTCAGTGACAGGTCAGCTATTCGGACAAGTCAGACAAATTCTGTAGCTAAACCTAGGCTAGTTATACTGTTTTCGGGTCAGTGTACCACCCCCCAAATGTTGCAAGGGTAAGAATCCCCAATTTCGATTGGACAAAAGAAAGGACAGGTCATCACACCACCTAGGATTTGACTTTCTCTAGCCCATAATTTACATTTTCTGGGCACGCCTATCGAACTTCAGGTTCTCATGATGTGTTCAATGTGCGAAACAATGGACAGTCTATTGATTTATACATTGTAGTCTTTTGACTTCCTTTTAGTGGGGTCAGACGAATATTCCCAGGCACATCTTGGCTGGTGCTTCCATCTGGCTTGGTTTCAAGAACACCGAGTTCATCCCCTGGCTGAAGACTGTCATGCGTAGAAGGGATTTTCAAAATGGAGTATTCCCGTCCCTCATGTCCAAAGATTACGATACATGAAAAGTAAATAGAAACAGCTTTAGAATACAGAAAAAAATTATTACACTGTATACCATGAATCCTTACACTATTCCCATTATTTTAATATAACTATAGCTTTAGTGATTAATGCAAAACAAACAGCATAGCAAAAGCAGCGATGCAAGCTTCAGGCATGTGAGAACATAAAGCAGCCATTTTAGCTCTAATGCGCAAGTGCTCAGAGTATCCCACCAGAACTGCGAGTACGTCACGTCACATGGGTATGACCGACGCATGCGCAGAAGAAATTCCCACGTAGCATCAGCCATTTTAATCTGCAAGCGTATTACTATTAGTAAACACATAAGCAAGCATCACTGGGACACCCAAAATGTCGGAATAAAGGGGTAAATTAGTAAGACAAACAGATTGATTAATTAATTAGGGTTATTCGAGGTTCATGAATACAAGCAAGTCGCTTTACGTGCCAATCCTTGCTCCATCAATCCCCTCTTTGATGATATTTTATATCATCACAAATTAATGGAACCAGATGTCAAATTTTCCCATTGTACCCAGTTCAATCTCTTCAAACATTCTGTTTAGCTTTTTCTCAGTATCTTTGTTAGGATGAGAATTTTTCACCCTTTTATAAATTTGATTATTTAATTCTTCTAATTCAAGCTCATCAACATTCCTCTTCACTCCTCGCTTGCTCACAGTATATTTCTTTTTGTGTTTTCGACATTTGCAGCAAATTATTATGACGAAAACTACTAAACCTATTCCCGCTATTGTCATCAGTATTTTACTCACAAGACTTTTACCTAGGTTAGAAAACCAACTACCTACAGCGGAGAGACCATCTGTAAGTCTCTTCCAGGCACTGTCAACCTCCAGTGGTTTAAGCTCTTTTTCCAAATTCGTAATGTTCCTTACATACCCTTTTATTTCCACACTTTTGTCAGGTATGTAAGTGCAACAATGTTGCGCTTTCAACACTCTGCAGACTCCGCCCTCTATTGCCAATAATGTATCAAGAGCAAGTCTGTTTTGTAAAACCATTGATCTGATCGCAACCATTTCGGTATTGACTATCAGGAAACCTCCAGCAGTGTCAGTTGATAACCGATCTACTACTGTTGACAATTTGCAAATTCTGTGTGTATTCAGAGCCACTCCCACTGTAGGTATCAATGCACTAAAAATATCACCTACTATTTCACCAACACTTTCTCTTTTAGTGCATACTAATTCATTAGTCTTTTCAGTGCTTCCAGTGATTTTCCCCACATGGTATATCTTTGGAAAGACAATTCCAAAATAACAGCTTCCGTACCAATGGTCGGGCAATTTGAAGTAAGCCTTGTTCCCACAGAATTTATAAATTCCAGGAAACACAAGTTCTGACCCATCTTTGAAACCCCAACCCCCGATTACCTTGTAATTGTGTTCGCATTCACTGGAACCAATGAATATATTGTTATAATAACTGGTTCTTTCTCTTTGAAGACCATGTTTCCCTTTCTTTTCGAAATCCAGTAACATAGCAGCATTAGCCCCACCATTTGAGGTGCTCCCTATGCTTTCAGCCCATTTAGGAATTTTCTGATTCTTGTCTTTGGCTTTCTTTTGGAAACTTTCTCTTCTTTTCTCTACCATATTCAGAAACATTTTCTCTTTTTCGTGTAATGAACAGGTTAAGTTATCTTTGTGTGCGTCATCTAAATGTATTTTTCCTACAGTTAGAAAGTAGTCACTCATGTATTTAGCTACATCTCTAGTTGTTGAATAGCTTTATTTCGATATATTAACATATCATAAAAGCATTACAATACAGAATAAAAATGATACATTATAATCAACTATAGACAATATAAAATCTACAGAGTCAATGATAAAACATTAATACAATTATTTGCCCAGGCATAGAAACTGCTTAGGGGCTGGATCCACTAACATTTACTGAAGCAGGAGTTTCCTTACAGTTCTTATCCGCCATGCCCAGTTGTATGTACAGGGTTTAGGTTTCTTCGCACAGGAAGTTCAGAAAATATCACATCAAAGTTTGAGTAATAATACTGTAAAGGTCATCTCCTATAAAATAAACTAGTTAGAATACTACAGGAGATTCCATAGGTTAATGGCAGATGGTGGTACGTCACACCTTCAGAAACCGTGGGTAGCTTCATGCAGACATAACAGTCATCTATTTCCATAGCTTCTACATAATGTACTAACAAGTTTGCGAAAATATTTAAATGTGTTTTGTTCTTGAGTGTAATTCTCCCTCATCTGGTGCTTCTAAGTCTACCCTTGTTTGCTTAAGGCTAAGTGTATTTTCTGGTGCATCTATTCTTTGTGGTGTATTTCTAGTGTGTGATTCTACGGTGTCTTCTGGTAAGTGATTATTTGGGTACAGGTTTGGGTCTTTACTCATCATAGAAGGAATAGCTATTGTTAGTCCTATCCAAAGTATCAGTACTATTGCTACACTATATAAACATACTTGGCAGCATGTTTTTAAACAACCTCGTCTCGGTCTCCCATTCACAGAAGAATCAGACATTTTGTCTCGAAAGAAACTTCAACCCCTCTTTGTAACTCTGCACAGCTTGCTTACTCGAGCAACTTTTCTGGTTGGTTTCGCTTCTTCTTCAGCCTGGTCAATAATCAATTCTTCATCACTTTCGTCACTAATTTCCAAATTTTCAAATTCTTCCAATACAAAGTAAGTCCACCCAGGGCTTTGATACTTGTTGTTCAGTTTCTTTATACGGGCACTTCTTCTCTTGGCTTTTATCACAGCTGGATCAGTTTGACTTGAGACTTCATTTATCTGCTCAGGTTCTTCGTTTATTGTCTTTAGTCGCAGTCTCAGTCTTTTTACAAATCTAGGTACTGAGTCACCTTTTCTTAGTCTTTTAACTGGCACTGTGTCTTGGCCTTCCTTAAACGCTCTTTTGTTGTCGTTCAGTTGTGGCACATTGGTTTCAAAATCGTCTTCAGTATTTCTCCCTAACTGACTAGGTCCAGGTCTTTCATCAGTGTCTTCTGCCTGGTCACTAAACTGGCCTTGTTCAGGTGTATGTTGGATTTGGCTTTAATCTGTTTCGATTTCTTCTTCCTGAACACAATTGTCTAGTCCTATCTGATCCTGTTCAAGCACTTCGAACCCTTGATTTTCTTCCGCTTGAACATCCTCCCTAATTTCTATCTGTCCCTCTTCTGGCTCAGGTGTTCTTGGTGGAGTGTCAATTACCTGTTCTTTCCCTATCTGGTCCTCCTCAGAATCAGATTTGATTTGGATTTCGATGATCTGATTATTTTCTTCTATACCTGTCTCGTCCTCACTATCCCACTGTCAATCTAGATAGATCTGCCTTCTGGTTCATATAGGATCGATAGTCAGGTCGATTATTGGGACCCAATCATCTTGACTGGAGCTCGGTTGTTCTTCTTCAGCTACTTCAGGACCGATTTCTTGGGACCCCTCAGCTGCACAACCTTCAGCCTCAGTTTCTTCGGGTTCAGTCACTTTCTTCGTATAGCTGGCATGGATCCAGCGAGGTACTCCTGCACACTTTACAGCCGTGGTGGTTACCAGAATTACCTGGCGTGCCTTACCCCATCTTGGTGCAAGACAATTTTTCCGAGTATGTTTCTTAATCACGACCCAGTCACCTGGATTCAGGTCATGTGCTGGAGTCGTTGGCCTGGCGACAGCGTCTTCTCCAACATGGTGAGAGATAGAACGCACTTGGTCAGCCAGTTCTTTGCAGTATTCTAGTACCAAATCATCAGATATGCTTATCAGTTTGTATCCTGGTACCCATGCTTGCCGCATTGCTGTTCCCATCAAAATCTCGTGGGGACTCAAGCCTGTGTTTCGGTCTGGAATACTTCTGAGTCCCATCAACACGAGTGGCAAAGCATCAGGCCATTCCAATTGAGTGTATACACACATTTTTCCCAATCTTGCCTTAATTGTGCCATTCAGTTGTTCTACCACTCCAGAAGCCTCTGGACGATATGCACACTGCAGTTTTTGCGTAATCTTGAATGCTTCACAGATTTGTTTTATTATTTCATTCTGGAAATGCCCTCCTCTGTCTGATTCAATCGTGACTGGGAATCCGTACCTAGGTATTAGTTCCCTAAGTAATAGTTTGGCTACAGTGATGCTGTCATTTCTACGTGCAGGGTAAGCTTCCACCCATTTTGAAAACAGGCAGACAATGACAAGTAGGTATTTCACTCCTCGACAAGGGGGCAACTGAATGAAGTCAAGTTGTAGTCTAATAAAAGGGCCCTCTGCCTTTCCAATCTTTCCCGGCAACACTACAGTTTTCTTTCCTGGGTTAAATTGCTGACAAATCAGGCACCTTTGGCAGAGTGCTTCTGCTACATTTCTGAATTTCGAATTGAACCATGTCTGTCGGAACATGCGAATCATGGCGTCTCTGCCCAAATGTGTATCCCCATGTATCAACCTAGCCATAGGAGCAAGCAGACAGTCTGGCAACACAGGCATACCATCAAGGTAAACAATGAAACCATCTTCATCGCACTTTGACAACCAAATTTCCTCCACCTTTCTTTTTCTTTTGCCTCTGCTGCATCCTGTAAGTCTCTTACCTCCTCCCATGTGTTTATTCCTTCTAGCATCATAAGTTGGCAGCTGTTTCCGTTTCTCCCAACCTTTATATTGATAGCCATTTTGTATTTTGCACAATGTTGGGCTAACTGGTCAGCATATCGATTACCTGCTGTCACTGTGTCATTGCCAAATTTGTGAGCAGCACATTTGACAACAGCCAATTCTTTTGTAACTGGATTGATTCCAGTAAATCCTGTACATATTTTCCATTTCTGATAGGAGTACCTGAAGAAGTCAGGAACTCCCTTTGCATCCATAATTGGCCAAAGTCATGCACAACCACATAACCATACTGGCTATCAGTGTATATGGTTACTTTCGAGTTCTTCCCAAATTTACAAGCTCTTGCCAAAGCAACCAATTCGGCTATTTGTGCAGACTTGACTCCATGCAAATAGGATGCTTCCACTGGACCTCCCACTGTGCATACTGAATAAGCAGCGCTTAGGCCTCCTTCTTCATGTCTCAGACACGAGCCATCTACAAATAGCTCATAATCTTCGTCAGTTAAGGGTGTTTCCTTTATGTCTGGGCGTGGTTTTGTACTAAACTCGGTCAAATCAATGCAGTCATGTTCAATTTCCTCCCTCACTTCTGCTGCGAATGAACTAGGCAGTAAGGTAGCTGGATTCAGAATATTACATCTAGCAATGGTTACATTTCCTGCACCTACAAGGATTCTTTCATACTTAGTCAGCCGACTAGGTGTGAGATACTGGATTTTAGTTCTCGTCAGTAAAATCACAACAGAATGTGGAACATACACAGTTACCGGATGTCCCATAACAATGGACTCACTCTGTTCAAGACTCATGCATGTTGCAGCTACAGCTTTCAAGCATCCGGGCAATCCAGCTGCTACTGGGTCCAAAGTGGAAGAAAGATATGCCACTGGACGTCTGGTCAAGCCATGAATTTGGGTTAAAACTGAAAGTGCACAATTGTCTCGTGTGTCACAAAACAATGCAAACTCCTTTGAGTAGTCAGGCATTCCCAATGCAGGAGCAGTACACAGACATTCCCGCAATTTTACAAAAGCAGTCATGCTTTCGTCATCCCATTCTACTGGATCTTTTGCTCCTTTCTTTGTCATTTTTAGCAATGGTCTTGCTAGGACTGCAAATCCCACAATCCACTGCCTACAGTATCCTACAACTCCAAGAAACATTCTGATTTCTTTCTGGGTATTGGGCAATTCCATGTTGCGAATCATTCTAATTCTTTCTGTGGTAACTTTCCTGACACCTCTCTCTATCTGGTGCCCCAGATATTTTACTGATGAAGTGCAAAACTGCAGCTTGTCTGGTGATACTTTATGTCCTCCCTCACCTAAATGGTTCAGCAAGGCAATTGTGTCAGTAACACAGTCTTTTCTGCTTTTAGACGCCACCAAGAGGTCGTCTATATATTGCACCAGGACTGATTTTCCGGGCAATATCAGTGATTCAAGGCATTTTTTCAGAATCTGATTAAAAATTGAAAGACTTTCCGTGTACCCCTGAGGAACACGATTCCAAATGTATACAGGACTGTCGAATTCAAATGAGAAAAGAAATTTGCTGTCTGGATGCAATGGAATTGAAAAGAATGCATGACATAGCTCAATGACGGTAAACCATCCAGCATTCCATGGTATTTGGTATAGAATCACTGCAGGGTTTGGCACGACAGGACAGCAAGGAACGACAATTTTATTAACCTTGCGCAGGTCCTGTACGACCCTGTACTTTCCACTCGGTTTCTTTATGCCAATTATCGGTGAATTACAAGGACTGCTTAATACTTCTTGCAAAATGCCTGCTTCTAGTAATCGTTTGATTTCAATAGCAACTCCTGCTTTCACTTCTGCACTCATTTTATACTGTTTAGTATTTGGGTAGACTGCATCTTTTTTTATGGCTATTTTTATGGGGTCAACATTTGCCATTAATCCTACATCTTTTCCAGTAAAATCCCATACCTCTGGTTTCACTGTCTGTTGGAGTTCTTCAGGTAAGTCTTGTATTGTCAGTCTTTTAATTTCTGAGTCGGGTCTTGCTAACATTAATTTATAAATTCCATCTTCATCTGGGGTCTGTATTTCGACACCATTTGGAGTGCAAAAGTTAGTGCAGTTCATTTTACACAACAAATCTCGTCCTAGAAGGTTTACAGGACTGGAATCACAAACAACAAATCTATGCATTTCTTTAAAATTTCCAATTTTAATCTCCATGGGTTCTGTAACTGGGGTACTGATTAGCTGATTAAAAACGCCCACTACATGGATCGCTTCTCCCGAGAGGGGTAGGTTTGGAACGTCTGCTGTTCTCACAGTAGAACGGGTAGCACCAGTGTCCAACAGAAAGGTGACGTCATTTCCTTCAACCTTTCCTTCAATGAAAGGCCCTGACTGGTCCACCGGTAAGGAGGCGCCAAGCATGCACTCCTCGTCCTCCCCCTCAGGCACCGTCAGTAGGTGTCGTCACAGAGAAGCGTGTCATTTAAAAAAAATTGTGAAGTTGCTGCATTTCTATCCTCCCTTCCTTCCCAAACTTCGGTGTCTTCACTCTGTTGTGCTTTGCTCCTATAATTTGGCCTAGGTGCACGAGGCAACTGATTCTGTTTTACCTGCTGCTGGGTCTTCAGTGGTGTCTCATCCTGCGTCTGTGGATTTAAATCATTAATTTGCACATTACCATTCTGTACAGCCTTGCACTTGTCTCTCCAGTGTCCTATCTTTCCGCACCCGTGGCAGAAGAACTTGGATGCCCCAGGGCAGCAACTGCGCTTCATAAATTGACATTTCATTTCATAAATTTCATTTAATTTAATTTAATTTCATTTCACTTTATCCTTGCCTCCTCTCGACTCATTTTTATTCTCGGCTTTCCCCCACCCCCACCCCCAGGGCCCTGACTCTGATTATTAGTCATTTTATTCAGCTGCTGTTCTTGGTGTTCTGCTAATTTTACCTTGCCCACATGACCTTTTCTTTTAACTCTTTCCGTTTATCTTCCAGCTCATCTTTGCAATATTTAGCATATTTCAAGACTTCATCGATTGGTTTAGCCTGCCAGCAAATTTTATTGTCTTTGATCCACTGTGAAATCTCAGGCCTTAGCCCTAACACAAATCGATAAATAAAGTGGGTCATGTCCTTCATCTCAATATTATCCAGACCACTGTATGTCTTGAACACCTGTAACAGTCGTTCATAGTATGAATGCACCGTTTCATCTCGATTCTGGGTAGTTCTATCTATTCTGGTCCAATCAGTTTCCTTTGCAGGCACCTTTCCTTTCAGATATAACATTACCTGGTTGTACTTCCTCATCACGTCCCCTGAAGGAGCTCCTGTCTTTGGGTCTCTAGGGAACTCTTCACTAGGCCAATCAACAGCAATTTTACATTCTGTCCATAAATCTACAGGAACTACAATGTCAAAGAAACCATCTAGATCTTTCAGGAGACATTTCTGAACTTTCACAAATCTCTCAACCTGTCTGTACCATTCTACAGGCTTTTCTCGTAGTTTTGGGAAGTCATTTGTAAAGGACACAATATCCTGTCAGGACCATGGAACATGTACATATCCTCCACCTGGCACTTCTCTCATAGGATATAATTTTTCCACCTTTTCTGCTTCTTTTAGGACATACTCAGAAGTCAGTCAGTCAGTCAAAATACTTTATTGCGATAACTTAATATCATATAAAGACAGTGCACCATGCAAAAGTTATAAAATACATTAGATAAATACACACATTTAAAAACAAGTTAAAATACCCTTCATAATTTCTAGGAACCACATAATAAATGTTAAAAATACAAACATTGATATGTTAAAATTAGAATAAAAAACAATCCGACATCTATGTTTACCGTAATTTCAATTACTAGTGTAGTCACAAAGTACAGTTTTTACTCAGTTCATTTCATTAATGGGGTATTGTTATCATTCACGTTCCTGTTCCGAATCCTAATAGCACTCACTAGAAAACTAGCTACATGAAACGTAATCCTGGGAGTCTGCAATAACTGTAAGTACAGGAGGGCAGGTTTAACTTGTATGAAGCCAGCCTCCTTTAAAATGGGTACAAGGAACTTTCCCCTGACGTCTGTGTAATGACCACAGAACATCACAAAGTGCATTGTGTTTTGTGCGGAAAACATGTCACAGGAGCATGGCAATGCTTTTTCTGGAGTGCTCCATGCAGGGAAAAAAACAAGATTAAAATGTATCAAATTAAAACGAAATCGAGTTAAAAGAAACCTGTGGTAAGGGTGATTCACAGTATTTAAGTAGGTTTCTGGGCCACCATGCAAAGACAGAATTAGGCTAGCCCTCACAGTGGGTTTTTTCAATTCCATTTCTTCTCTTTCCAGGCTTAGCATTTCTCGCATTGTCTTTGGGAAGGAAGGGAGGATAGAAATGCAGCAACTTCACCATTTTTGTTAAATGACACGCTTCTCTGTGACGACACCTACTGACGGTGCCTGAGGGGGAGGACGAGGAGTGCGTGGATGTCTTTGGATGTTATCATCTCTGGCGCTGAATATAGCTATTGTTAAATGACACGCTTCTCTGTGACGACACCTACTGACGGTGCCTGAGGGGGAGGACGAGGAGTGCGTGCGATGTCTTTGGATGTTATCATCTCTGGCGCTGAATATAGCTCTGGTCTCCCCACTTTAGTAAGCCTGTCCTTAATGTACCTCAACCACTGTATATTGTTTACCTTATCCAAACATAAACAATCTTTCATTATAGTATGATTCAGGGGTATTTCTTTATTTAGCCATATCCTCATCCACTCTACTAAGGGTGATGTTTTTATCAAATCTGTGATATAGCCCTCCCCAAGTTCCGCATGTGCTGTGTAAGAAGGAGTAGATTGTGGGACGCCAAGGACACGTCTTAAAAATGTATTTTCTGTCATCTGGAGGGAGTCCGAGCACCTATATCCCCAGATTGAACTGCCATAGGATGCGACTGAAATGCATTTAGCCCTGTAAATTTTCATCAGGGCTACGATTGGCCTGGCCCCCAACTTCTTCGAGAAACCATGAAGGGCCGACGATGTTCTTGCCAAAGATATTACTCTGTTCTTTAGCTGAGGTCCCCAGTTGCCCCGTTTATCAAAAGTAATCCCCAAATAAGGGAAGGTAGCTACTTGACAAAGCTTCTCTTGTCCACAGGAAAAAGTTTTAATGCTTTTTTTCCTTGCGGCACTGCCCATTAACATGATCTGGGACTTCTTGCCGTTTATTTTAAGGTCCAATGACCCCATGAAGTTCTCAAAAACGTCCAAGAGGCGTTGTAACCCCACCCCAGTGCGTGAGAGTAGAACCGCGTCATCCGCGTATAGGAGTACTGGTATACCCAGCTCCCCTACTCGCGGAATGTCGAGAGTCGCCTCTCTCAATGCAGGTTCCAGGGCTTTTATATATATTGTAAACAGAAGGGGGGCCAGGATACAACCTTGCCTGACCCCTCTTTCTGAATCAAAGGGTTCCGTGCACCGTCCCGCAGAGGTGGCTCTGACTGTGGCTTTAAGGCCCGAGTGCAAGTCCGCCAGGAGGTTAACCAATGCCCTATCCAGGCCCATTTCTAACAAGATAGTCCATAGCTTTGATCTGTTAACCAGATCAAACGCTGACGAGAGATCCATGAAACCTAGGTACATGGATCCCTCCCTTGCCTTAGTGTATTTCTCCACTAACAAGTGCAGATTGGGGCATTGATCTAACGTGCTTCGCTTGGGTCTGAATCCATATTGGACATTTGTCAAGACACCTCTATCATTTGCCCACTCATTTAATTTAGCTAAGATGACCCGACCTAGTATTTTGACTGAGGAGTCAATTAATGAGATGGGTCTATAGCAGGCGGGATCCTGCCTGTTTCCCTTTTTAAACACAGGTATAATAATTGATGTTTTCCACGATTCCGGGATGTTTTCATGGCTTAGGGTGTTAAAAACCTTACAGAGTAATTTAGCCCAGAATTTGGGAGCACATTTAAAAACATCGGCAGGGACCCCATCGGGACCTGGCGCCTTGTGTTTTAGGGTCAGATCTATATCTTTTTCCACCTCTGCTGGCTCAAAGGTGACTGACTGACACTCAACAATACGGACAGCAGGTCCCCCAACAAGTCCACCACTATGATCAGAATAGATTTGACTGAAATGCTTTATCCAACCCTCATCTGGAATGTTAGTCTCCAGTGGGGAGTTCTCCTCGCCTGAGAATAAAGGCTGATTAACAATCTTCCAGAATTCTCCAATATTTTTTATGGTAACTGGATCAAGTAGCTGGGACCAGGCTTCCTCTCTCAATTCTTTTTTCCTGTCAACTATAGCTTTTTTATACTGAGCTCTAAGGCTCGTGATAAGTACAGGATCTTTTGGCGTTGCCTTCAAGGCGCTAAGTAAATCGCCATGTGCTTTAGAGCATTTTTTATTAACTCAGAAGTCATTTGTTTGGATCTAATTTCCTCTTTTTTCTTTGCCCATCTGGCTTTCCATTTTTCTAATTCTCCCTACTTTTGTAACAGGTTTAGCAATTCTCTTATCTCCACCTTTTTCCCTGACACATTCATATTTTCCAAATCCTTGTCAGAGAACTCTGCTCTAGAGGGTTTTTGCAAGACTTTAGACTTACCAATGTCAATTCTCATGCAAGCTGCGGTGTCCATTAATTTCTCATGGAACACTCGGGTATTACGGGTGATACTTTTGCAAATGAATAACAACTCCTCTTCGCTAAGAGTGTTTAGTCTGTCCAATCCCACATTCCCAGCCATCAGTTCTTCCAATTGTATTCTTAGCTTGTATATATCCAATGGTTTTGGCTGGTGATTTGGTTTCTCTAATTCTCGGGTCCATCTGTCGATTTCTTCAGGAGTCACTACCGTGGCACTTCTAGTACCCAAAGATGACTCAATCTGAACTTCTCTTGAAGTGAAAGGAGTGTTCTTTCTCTGTGAACTCCCTTCTGGTTCCCTTATCTGTAAATCCATCAAAGAGATCACAGATTCACATTCACTTGCCTGATCATTTATTATCAAGGGCTCTTTTCTCGGCTGAACTACAGATGTGGTTATAATTGGAGTTTTCGGACTAGCTTGCTTGTCCCGGTACAGAGGAACAACTGGACCAATAGTTACTGGAATGGTCAGGGCTTCAGAACTGGTATTTAATTGGGAGATTTTCTGACTTAGTTCTGTTCTTTGTTTAACTAAATTCTCTCGTTCCCTATCCTGCAGGACCTTATCCATGGAGGTTTCATGTACTATCTGCGGATTCAAAGGAGGGTTATAACTCGGGGCACTTGGATTTGTCATACTTGGTCCCTCACCATAATTAGGTTTCAGGAATGGATTTCTCGTACTTAGGGATCTTGGATCCTCATTATAAGGTGGTGGATTTTTCATTAATAAATCGTCCAGATAATCATCGTCTGAATCACCACTGGTCATTAAATGCTTTGTCTTCTCTGTCCTTTTCCCTCCCGTAGGCTCATCTACTGACAATACAGGGTACAGTCCCTCTACCATCATGATCTGTCTCCATTCTTTTTTCTCGGGTCTCTTTCTGTACCTTCGGATAAAATTTAGCTAACCTTTTGTCAATTCTGGGTCTGTCTCGCTCAAAAGCCTCAATTTCCCATTCCTCTAATGCCTCATATTGCGTTAGTCTAGGTCTGGGATGTAAATCATTCATTTGGGTTCTCAAATTAAACAAAATTCTCCCATTAAATGTACCTTCTAAGGGAAATGCCAAAATTCCGTCATCTTTAGTATATTCCACCCAATTTTCCAACCATACGCAAGCATGGTAACCTCTGTCAAATAACATAAATGATGCGGGAGTATTAGGTGGTGGAATAATAACTCCTTCTCTAGTTTTGATAGGCTTATCTTTCTTGAAGTAGTTCTTTACTTTGTCTACAAATGTCATTTTTCTGTTGCTTCCGTACATAACGTTATGTCTAGCTGTTCTCCACTGATCCCTCACAAAACCTTGATATCTTGGATCAGGTCGAGTCTGGGGATGAGTCGGATACCACATATACCTTTTGCAAATTACTTTGTTTACAAAATCACTTCCAATACAAATGCGTCTTTTAATTTTCTGTAACCAATCAAATGCGCAATTTCAAATAATTTCAACCAATGGGTTAGCGGCTTTTCTCATAAGACAAGTTCCCACGCTCCTGTGCTCACTCCTCCTTTACAATGCTGTCTCAGCTACACGCCCGCTGTCTCAACCAATACCAGCGCGGCACTGAGTGACGTCAGCGCAGCTCCGCAACTGACTCTCTCCTTTACAAGGTAACGGAAAACTCAATTTCTACCCTTTTAAAGTGCACGTGCTCTGTTTAATTAACAACGCAAAACATTCGCCACTGTATTCGAGTGTATAGAAAGAAAAGATTTGTTTCACTGCAAGTAAATCTCTTCCGTTTACTTTTCATATACTGCGAGTAGATCCCTTCTGCCTACTCTTCACACAAGCATTAGCGAACCTGCTACTCCTTCGACTCATCCACTCTGGGATATATACTAAGCCGAAAGTTTCACCAGTGAACCCCTTTGCTATCAATCAAGCTTATACAAACCTGCTACTCCTTCCGTGTGACACTTACTAGGTGATATCACAATAGAAGTTTTGCCAGCGAACTCTTTGCTATCATTTATTCATACATTCATACAGAAAACCCTAATTAGTGCTTCCAGTTCTGCCCAACCCGCAGCAATTTTCCTCAAGCAACTGACCTCACTGCGACGTGGCTTCTATTCTACCACTCGCTATTCTGCCCCCGGGGATTCCAGACAAACATATAACAATCATTAACGAGTTTGGTTAGAACATTAAATCTGTATAGCAGCATTTAAAAAATGAATTTAAAACATTTCATAACATTTCAAGGAAAACAATTTTACATTTGATCGATCGATACTTTTAGCAGCAATAACATTTTTCACCGTTAGCAGCAGTTTACCTATCTACCTATCTTAACTAGTCCTACCTACCTTTAACTAGTCCCTAACCATAACTCTGCTACCAGAAAAATTACTGATAGAGCGCGCAGGTCACCCGACCAACAATTTTACCATATGCACACTTGGGCCCATAAATTTCAATTTACCATATTTATTAATCGGGTAACCTACACTCTACTACCAGTAACCCTTGTTCGTTCCTACCTATTTCCTATATACCCAACTTACCAATCCTGGTCATAGGTATCTATGATCACACTGGATCAGGGAGCTAGCTGTAAAAGATAAGCAGTCACCACAATACAATAACATTTATAATATTTAAACTCTTTATAATAAACACAGACTCAGGAAGTTTTGAAAAACTTTATCTAGTTCTCGTCAGAGTCAGAAAGCATTAGATTTACAGTAAGCAAACTATCGATAACCAAAATCATGAAGAGTGTATAACCATGTAGAAAATAGATTATGCCAACCATTTAGAACTCTAAAGGGAAGGTAAGAACAGGGAACATACTGGGAAAAATAAATGTATAGGAATCAGACTTAGAATGGATTCTTTCTAAAGGACGGGAAAATAAGGAACATACTAGAATGTCACAGTTTATTATTTTCCTATGGGATGGGAAAGAAAAGGGAACATGAAACTGTAATGACAAAACTGAATTTATAATGTAGTAAAGGACGGGTAAGAAATTGGAACACGCTAAGAATTCAGAATGACCTCTTTAGTTCTAGTAAAGGGAGGGTAAAGAAAAAGAACATCTATTTATTCAGAGACAGTACTTTATTTATCCAGCTATAAGGTAAGGGAAAAATGGAACATGCTAATAAAACACACCTTCACGACTTCAGTATTTTGTCACCAGGAAAAAAAAAAATAAGAACATATGTAATTATAACTTTTAGCAAGATTTCAGGAAAGGGTAAAGAAAGATTACGCAAATGTATTTCCCTCACAGATTTACATTTACCTAGAACGGTGTGGGGACCAACCCTGGCCAAGGGTCAGTTAAGGACAGGAGAAACCTCAAGGAAAGCGATTGCCAGTAGGCCAGCAGGTGCAGTATAGAAACCAGGACAGGAAAACCAGATTAGGATCAGGACAGGACAACCAAAGTTGAGACCAGCACCCGCAGTTCAGTTGCAACGCCTGCGCTACACCCTCTCTGCAGCTATCAGTCAAAACCCCGAATGGGTTATCGAATTCCCAAGCAAAGTGCTTCGCCAGCACTTAAGGTTCTCAAAACCCCGAATGGGTCTGTGAGTCTGTCTGACAGAGTGCTCCGCAGCACCTCTGTTTCTCGATCAGCTATTGAGTGCGTTGAGTCAGTGACAGGTCAGCTATTCGGACAAGTTGGACAAATTCTCTAGCTAAACCTAGGCTACTTATACTGTTTTCGGGTCAGTGTACCACCCCCCAAATGTTGCAAGGGTAAGAATCCCCAATTTTGATTGGACAAAAGAAAGGACAGGTCATCACACCACCTAGGATTTGACTTTCTCTAGCCCATAATTTACATTTTATGGGTACGCCTGTCGAACTTCAGGTTCTCATGATGTGTTCAATGTGCGAAACAATGGACAGTCTATTGATTTATACATTGTAGTCTTTTGACTTCTTCTTAGTGGGGTCATACGAATATTCCCAGGCACATCTTGGCTGGTGCTTCCATCTGGCTTGGTTTCAAGAACAACGAGTTCATTCCCTGGCTGAAGACTGTCATGCGCAGAAGGGATTTTCAAAATGGAGTATACCCGTCCCTCATGCTCAAAGATTACGATACATGAAAAGTAAATAGAAACAGCTTTAGAATACAGAAAAAATGATTACACTGTATACCATGAATCCTTACACTATTCCCATTATTTTAATATAACTATAGCTTTAGTGATTAATGCAAAACAAACAGCATAGCAAAAGCAGCGATGCAAGCTTCAGGCATGTGAGAACATAAAGCAGCCATTTTAGCTCTAATGCGCAAGTGCTAAGAGTATCCCACCAGAACTGCGAGTACGTCACGTCACATGGGTATGACCGACGCATGCGCAGAAGAAATTCCCGCGCAGCATCAGCCATTTTAATCTGCAAGCGTATTACTATTAGTAAACACATAAGCAAGCATCACTGGGACACCCAAAATGTCGGAATAAAGGGGTAAATTAGTAAGACAAACAGATTGATTAATTAATTAGGGTTATTCGAGGTTCATGAATAAAAGCAAGTCGCTTTACGTGCAAATCCTTGCTCCATCAGTAGAACTTCAAGAAGTGCTAAACACTTTCCTCTTGACACCACACATCTTTAGCAAAAAAAGAACCTGCCACCGAGCCTTCTCCGGCGCTGCCCCGAAGATCTGGTACTCTCTTCCACCGGAAGTACGCAGAATCTCCTCCACGGTTGCTTTCAAATTGGAATCCAAAAGATTCCTAATGAGCAAGTTTGTTACTGTAAAAATGGTTGCATTGTATAATACACTCCTGTTTGTAACCTGTACTAAATGCAGAATTATAAGCTGCCATATGTGCATCAAATGGAGCTAAAATGAGAATAAAAATATATTTTAAAAAACTAAGAAGGGCTGACCTATGGTTTGCAGAATGTTGTATAGATATGTACTTGCAAAGATCAAGATAAAGGGGGGGTGGACCACTTGTACCTGTGTCACCAGGGTAAGAAACGGGTTGTATCTTTCATAAAAAATCCTCATGCACGTACGTAGGTGGAAAGGCGGTATATCTTGGTTCTCCACCTAATCGTAACGTGACAGCACCATCATAGGGTTGTTTTTTGGTATGGTATGCTGACCACTGGTACTCCAGTGGTGCCCAGAGACCAAAAAGGGGGAAGGTAAAGTGCTCAATGTGAAGTGAGGTTAAAATTCTTTCTGCATCCTCATTTTAGTAAATGTATTAATTGTGTGGGGATGTGGAAGAAGTTAAAAACAAAGCGTGTGCTTATGTAGATCGTGTTACTAATCTTACGTCCGTATGTGAGGTCGGGAAGTGATTCCAGAGCGAGCACAAGCAAGTACTCCAGCAGCTGCAGGAAGCTGGGGGAATCTCGTCGGTCCCCCCGAGGAAGCCCACAATAGAGAGGTTAAAATATACCCACTCCACTGCCGCGCAAATAGCAAACAGTTCACTTTCACTGGTCCTGAGGAAAGCCCCGTAGACCCGGCTGGGCATAATGGGGCTGAAACATGTCAAGCTCACATACGGACTTCACTAGTGCGTAAGATTAGTAACACAATCCATATTAACTTGTGTGCATCTTGTTAACTCATTAGCGGTAGTTAGCTGCATTTAAACGAAGTGAGAGCCAGATGTTTGGTCAATTATAATCAGGTTATTTACTCATCTTATGTCTTTGGCTGCCATCTTTTTCTCTTGCAGTTGACATGATTTGTGCCCAGGCCTCAGTCACTCAAATTATTTCTTCAATAAACGCATTACGAATTACATGTTTTCTCTCCTCTGCAGGTGCATTATCAAGAAGAGTTAGTTAGTTAGTTAGAATAAGGTCTTTGTTTATTGTAAAGAACTATTAGAATAAACTCGCCTAATTGAAATTTGGCCATGGAAATGCAGTGTGTAAGCATGGGAAAGAGCCTCCTATACCAGGCAGATCGAACTACTGCTAACTGCAAGGCCACATAGCTGTACATTATTTGTTTGACGCTGGGAATCTTGCGAGTCTGTCTGCCCCCAGAGAACCTTGTCATTTGATTGGACCATCCAAAAGAAGTTGGTGGGACAAAGCTTCCAGAAACTTCTACTGTGTATTAATTGTGGCTTTATTAAAATAGTTGAGTAGATCCTGTCCTGACTTGATGGAGAGAAGACCACTCTTTACTCTACTGATTTCCTCTTCCCAGGGTGTTAAGCTTCATGCTTGAATCACGGTTTCTTTCCCCCGAACCTTAATTTGGTTCTTCTGATGCAGGCAATTTCCTCTTTGAATTCATACTTTCCACCTTCAAAGTTCTATTTAGATAAGGGAAGTTCTTGATCGAAACTATCCACTTTTCATTCTGTGCTTTCTACCTTGTCTTATTTTGCATCTTCTCCTTTATAAAATACAAATTCAGAATGCACAAATAAATTAAAATGCATGTCTTTTGAATACATTGACTTTTCTGATTGACGGTTTTGTAACCCTTACTTAATTTTACCAATATCCCTTTATGGTTTGGACACCATCCTCTCTTTTGTTATTGTGGAGCCACAATTGGTTTCACTGTCATTGAAATGTATTGCTGACGCTTGCTCCTTTTATATGCTTTCATTAGGCAACCAGAGGTCCATATGAACAGTGGAGGACCCTGTACATGACTACACTAAAATATCTAGGTTCAGGAAAATCCACCCCATCAAATGTGAAGTTGAAATGTGTCCTACGTGAACATAGGAGTGAACTGGCCTTGTATTCTGACATAGCCATCTAAGGCTTGCCTCAAAAGTCTTCCAGCCTCATCTGATATTGTCCTCCCCACAATGGCCATAATGATACAGTTCAATATTTGACAACTTCCTTTATGGAAAAGCTTACCAGAATTATGGGATGTATTATTTAGACGTTGAGGGGGAGAAGTGTAGACATTTTCAGGAGCACTTTGAGCACTTTCAGAGCCCCCATGTTCCCAAAAGTACCTGAACCTTGTTGCTGCCCCTTTTGCAAAACCCCAGGATAGTCCATTTTCCGGGTGACATTGTGCACTCCACAGGATCACATCATAGTGGGCCATGAACAGGCGCATTACCCCCAGGTCCCTCCTGACCTCGCCCCATTCCTTTAAATATGGAGATAACCATCTCCATGACAGAAAAATAGGAAAAGGAGCATGCTGGGATACCCTACCTGCTCCCTCCCACTGGGAGTACATAAGCAGCACCAGCCCAGCATGCAGCCTGTTCTTTTTTTCTGTCTCCGACAGAATGGATGTTCGAGTGTGCTGTGATGTGTTCTACTTACTGCCTGCGCCCGCTCCTGCTGGGCTGGGGTGGCGTGCTGGTCCTTCTCTGCTTCCCCTGCCCGGCTGCCTGGCTTCGCGGGCAGGGGTTCTGCTTCCTGGTGTGTCTGCCTCCCGGCCTGCCTGGCTTGCTGGGTCGCGTGGCTTCTTCCTGGCTGCTTTCCGGATTGACGGCCCTTTGAGGCTGGTGCGCCGTCATCCCGCTGTTCTTCCGGGTTGCTTGGGCGCGTCTCCCCGAGCTTGGCCGGGTGGGAGACGCGCTGCTCCTGTGGATTGAAGGCGAGGCGCTGGATGGATTCTGGTGCCGGCTGGGTGTGTGGGGGCCTTGTTTCGTGGTGCTGCGGCCCCCTCTGCGGGTGAGTCCCGCTTTGCGGTGTTTGCTCTGTACATTTCTTCCGCTTCACCGCTGCCCTCGCTCGCCCTTGACGCATTGGGCAATTGCTGAGGATGTCTGCTTTGTAATGTGTGCAGTGCGGATGTTCAACACACATGCAGATTTTCATGCTTTTCTGTACGTTGTTGGCTGTGCCTTGCTCGAGGCTGTGGGTTCTGGCACTTCCTCGTTTGTTGCGGGTAGCTTGAGTTCGGTTCCCTGGTGTGCCTGTCTGCATGTGGGGTCTCGTTGCCGGCCTCATTCTGTGGCGCCGTGTGATTGGGCCTCGCTCTGCGCCTTGTTGGGCCAGTGCTTTCCGTTTGGCCTTCTGTGTCCTCATCTTTGTCGGCCACTATGCCCCGCTTGCGATGGGTGTGTTTGCCTGGCTGCCGCATGTCTTCCCCAGGTGTCTTCCCCTGATGTCGCGGTGGTGTGGTCTGCTCTACCTGGAGCTGCTGTCCTGGAGGGCGCCTGGGCAGTTTCTTGGGGGGCGGTGAGCTGTTGGCGCGCTCCTCCTGCCCTCCGGGTGAGTACCGCGTAGCGGTCCCTGTTTCTTTCTTTTTTGTTGTCCGGCTTTCCTGCTGTCTTTCTTTTGCAGGTTCCTCCTGGGCCTGGTCCTTGGCTCCCTGCATGTGGCTGGTGTGGATCTTGCCTTGGCCTCAGCTGGGCGGACTTCTCTACCCGGCGCTGGTGTTCTGGTGGGCGCCTGGCCAGTCTGTTGGGGGTGGGGGGGGTGCTGTTGTGGCCCTCTTCCTGCCTCCCTGGTAAGTGCCGTGTATCGGCGATCCCTGTTTCTTTCGTGTTCACTGTCCTTGTGCGCTGTGTGGCGGTTGGGATGTGTATGGGCGGGTTGGCCTTGCTGGACATATTTCCGTCTTTTACCTGCTGCTGTTCGTGTCTGTTGCTGGTGGGTGTCGTCCTCTGGGCGTCTCCCTGCCGGTTGAGTGGGGTGTGTGCTGTTTTTCTGCACTGTTTCATCCGCTTGTGTCCGCTTGTCGCTTGGTCTCCTGTGCTGCCTTGGCTCTTCTGCTGCTGGGGTGGCTGTTGCGTGCTTGCAGCCTTGGTTTGCCTTCCCCGTGCCTCCTCGGCGGATTGTGTTCTGCTGGTCGGGGCGGTGGGCGGGTGGTGCGTTCTTCCTGCCACCTTGGAGTCCTTTTCTCCTCCTCTTGGGTTGCGACTTTGGAGGGGTTCTGGGGTGTTTCTCCTGTGGTAGGGGCCCCCTGCTTCGTTCGGGTTGGGCCCCTCCTTTTTGCTCTCTCGGGAGTTCTCCGGCCCGGCTTTTTTGCTGGGCGGGTTCCCCTGTTGCTCGGGCCCCCCTGCTCTGCGCTTGTTCCGCCCCTGGTGGGTGCGCTTGTGCCCTTGGAGGGGTGTGCGTTCCCTCTTTTTTCTTTGGGGGTTGGGCTGTTCTCGCTTCCTGACTACGCCCTGGTTCCCTGTGTTCTTTGTGTTCCGGGGCCGCTTCTGTTTTCTCCTGTGTGCCTTTGGCGTGCCACTTTGGTTGGCTTGCCCTTGTGCCTTGGATTGGGCTTTTTCTTCCTGTTCCCCTGGCCTGAGTGCTGTTTTGGGGGTTCCGGTTGGGCCTTGATGGGCTCGTCTTCTGTCCTTCGCCTGCAAGTGCGGCTCCCTGTGCTTTCTGGTTCCGGGGTTCTTGCTGGTTTCTTTGCTGTTCCCGTCTGGCCTCTCCCTCTGACGCTTGCCGCGTGGTGTGGGTGGTTTGCCACTTGTGCTATGCTCTGCGGCTATGTTACCCTGTGGCTTTGGCTTCTGGTCCTCCTGCTGCCTGGCCGTCCCTGGTGGGGTGTCTTCCTGCTGGGCCGTGGTTCGCTTTCTGCGGCCTTCTGTCCTTCGGTTCCTGGCGTTCCTGTGGGTTCGGTCCTGGTGCGTGCCTGTCGGTTTCCTGTGTTGTCCGCTGCTGGTCGCTTCTTGCTTCCTCTCGGGTGCTTTGCTTGGGCCCTGCTCGGGCCTTCTGGATTTAGGCGGGTTTCCCGTGTCCTCCCCTTGTTTCCTTGTTGGGGGGGGGGGGGGCTATTGGGACCTTCCTCTGTCCTGGTGGCGCCTTGTCCTGGTTCGGGTGGGCTCCGGGCCGGGCTGGTTGTGCTCCTGGTGGGTCCTGTTGTTGTGGGTTTGTCTCTCCCCTTCTGCCTGGTGGGGTTTGGTTTCCTGTTGAGGTTTTCTTCTCCCCTCTTGTTTCTCTGGATGGTGTGTTGTTCTGTGGGGCTTTGCTTCGCTGGCCGCTGTTGCCTCTGGTGGATGCTGGGTCGTTGGCTCTGCCTTCGGTGGGTGCTTGTTCTTCATATGCCTGGCGCCTGTGCCACGCCCTGTCTGCCGGTCCTGGCTGAGCTGTGCCCTTTCCCTGCTGGTGGGTTTTGGGTGTCGGTCTCCCTGGGTGTGTGGCCTCTCTGAGCTTTCCTTTCGCCCCTTGGTTCCTGCCCTTCTGTTGGTTTGTGCGGGGTGGGTGCCTGTCTGGATGCCGGCCCGCCTTACCTGCCTGCCTGCCTTTGGTTTTCGCTGTTGGGCGCTTTTTGCTCCCTTCGGGTGCTTTTGCTTGCCATAGAGGTATGGTAACTGTTAGAAGAGAGCGCACTGCTAGTAAAGGAATGTACAGTGAATACAGTAATGAGTGGTGCTCAAAACAAAAAACTGGTCGGTTACCACGACCTATTATAGTGCTAACAAGTTAGCTCAGTCAAAGACAATAATATTCGGCGAGCACTCAAAGGTCAAATCAAGTTATCAATGTTCATTTGTATCGAATCAGTTTATTCTTTCCAATTTTCTTCCTCATTGGAAACAGACTTCAATGTTCAGAAATTCTTCTTTCTACACATAGCCATGCAGTCGTGCAGCCAACACGTGTTTCGTCTGGTCATATAAGACCATTGACTTCCTCAGGGCTGCAACCCAAACAAAATATAACAATACCACTAAATTAATAATTCAAATTTGTCAGCCATTTGACAACAGTAATATAGAGGTTATTATAATACTAAGGGAAAACATCCCAAAACCGTATGGGTGCTCAATAGTAATACTATATAAAGTCACAGAAAGCTCGCCACCAAGTATAAGTTAGATACACCTTAGTGTAGATCTAAAGTATCACCTCCATATTATTTAGCATGATATATTGTTAGATTAAAGTAAGTATTTCATAATGGGTTAGTTGTAAACAAATGTGATCATGGCGGGTGGCCCAATACCTAGTCTCTTCCACACTGCTCTGTATCGTATCTTCAGATCCTATTTGTAGCTTTCATATCCTATGTAAAATATTATAGTTGTCATTTACATCTCTAACTAATAATAGGGTTAATGTAAATTAAATATCCACTTTATTACGAAGTCCTCTTACCTGGTTATAGTTTTATCCGCGATTGTCCCATAGTCCTATTCGGGTATCTATGTCTATTTCCTAATAAAACGAAATTCCATGTTAGCGATAATCTTAAATATTATCTAGTTGGTATCTAAAAGTTAGTATTCCCTATCGTATCTGCCGGCTTTCTTACCTCCTAAGCAGTATCAAGTTCATCGGAGGACGCATCTGCTTTTGCTTGCCCTGTGCTCGGGGTGTCTGCCTTATGGTGGTGTCTCCCCCTGGTTTCCGGGGGGGGGGGGTTGGGTTTGTTGTGCCCTTCCTCTGTGCTGGTGGGCCTTGCCCTTTTTGGTGGTGTTGGCTCAGGTTTCTTCTTGCCTGCTGACCTGTTTCCCCTCTTGTGTCCTGCCCTGTTGGCCGTGCCTTTTCGCTCCTTGTGGGGTTTGGGTGTCTGCCTCCCCTGCTGTGTGGCCGGGTTTCTGCTTCCCGCCTCTCTCGCTCTGCCTTGGGTTGCGGTTGGCTTTGCTTCTGTTTTGGGGCTTTTAGGGGGGCCTGGCGTTGGCCCTGTGCCCCCGCGCGGGCTGTTTTCGGCCTGTGCCCTTTACTCTCTCGTTGGTGCTGGGGTGTCCCTTCCCGCTCCCTTGTTGAGTGGTGCGCCTTGGGCTTCTTTGGGCTTCTGTCCTTTGCTTTCGGTGCCGGGGTTTTTTCCTGTGTGCTCTGGGGCCCGAGGCTCTGCCTCTGTTGGTTTTGCCTTTCCGGTCCCTGTTTTGGCATCCTGTTCACTTTGTGTTTGGGTGTCGGGTGCACCTCTTGGCTTGCTTCTGTTGGGCTTTGTGCTGTGGGGCCCTTCTTTGCTTCGGGTCCTTATTTTTTTGGTCCCTGCTGGGTTCCTTTCCTGGCTGCTCCTTCTCTTGGGCTTTGTCACGGTCCTGGGTTGGTCTTCGGTCCTTTCTGGGTCCGCTCCCTTCGGTTGGCTGTGGCGATGGATCCCTTGTGTGGGCTCTGGGCTTCCTTCCTCTGGTTCTCCTTTCTCTGGGAGGTTTGGCTGTGGTTGGCTGTTGTGCCTTTCCTGTGCCCCTTCCTGGTTGGGGGTTCCTTTTTGCCTCTCCTTCTGGGTCCTGGTGGTGCGGTGTTGTGTACCTCCTGGCTGGCTGGCCTGCCTGTTCTACGGCTGGTTTCTTGGGGTTGGTCTGTGGGCCTTGTTGTTGGCCTTCTGCCTTTGGGGTTTCGCCCTCGGTGGTTCTGTGGTGTCTCCCTTTTTCCTCCTGAGGGTCGATCCTCCTGTCCGGTTCTGGGGTTTTGGTTTCCCTGTTTCCGTGTGGGCCTTTGTTTTCTTTCTTGGCTGCGCCCTCGTTTTTGCCCCGGTCTTGGTCGTTTTTGGGGCGCCGGGTTCTTCTCTCGGTTGGTTGACTTTTGGGGTGCTGCTGCTCTGTGGAGTCTCTGCGGGGGTTGGCCTTTGGTTGGTCCTGCCCTGTGGCCTGGTTCCTCTGTGGTTCCCTGTTGCTGCCCTCTTTTCGGTTCTGCTGGGGGCTTCCCCTGCTGTGTTGGGGTTGTCCCTCTGCTTTGTTCCTTCCTGTTCCTTCGGTTCGTCCGCCCTGTGCGGGCTGTTCCTTTCTGCCCTTCTCCTTTGGGCTGGTTTGGCCTGTTGGTCCATGTTTGTTTGGCAGCCTGGGTTCGGGGGCTTTGCCCTTGGGGGCTTCTCGCTGGTTGTTTGCCCTTTCCTGGCTCCGTTCTCTGTTGGGGCGCGTGCGCTTCTCCTGGGCTTCCTTTGGTCGTGGTGGGGGGGGCCTTGGTTTTGGCTCCTCTGCTTGCTCCCTTGGGGGCTTGGCTCTGCTTCTGTGCCTCCCTTCTGCGTGGCGGTCCCCTTCTGGCCTTTGGGGTCTTGGTCCGGGACTGTGGGGTACTGTTTTTTGGTCTGGTGCCCTTGTTGTTGGTGGGGTTCCGGAAGGCCGGGTTCTCTGCTTTGGTATTCTCCATATTTTAAGGAAATGGACGAGGTCAGGAGGGACCTGGGGGTAATGTCCTATTACTTACCGGTGATCTTCATTACTCCTGGTCCCGTTGACCTCATCCCATTCCTTACTTCCCTCCCTCCCTCCCTTGCGGCCGGCCTTCCTGTTGTTGGCTTGGCTTGGTGTTTTCAGGCTGCATGCTGGGCTGGTGCTGCTTATGTACTCCCAGTGGGCGGGAGCAGGTAGGGTATCCCAGCATGCTCCTTTTCTTTTTTTCTGTCATGGAGATGGTTATCTCCATATTTTAAGGAATGGGACGAGGTTAACGGGACCAGGAGTAATGAAGATTACCGGTAAGTAATAGGACATTATGGTAGCATGTTGGCAGAACTGAACTCAGGACTACAGCTGCCAAAACACATTTTGTTGACTTCAATGATTCTTAGGACATGCAAAAAAAAAACTGCTACCCCATCAATAGCAATTTTCAAAAGCATCAGCAGTGTCACCTATTATTTTAAGCCATTTGACAATCAATCAGCTACATTAGGATATAAGAAAAAGACTGATCATCGGGATGATATGATCCAATTTAGAATATATTCTACCCATTCATATCAAGCTGCCTTCTTGAAAGAATAAGTTGAATGGATGATTCAATCTATAAAATAGTATTCAACATTCTTGTCTTTCAGTTTTAGTGAGTAGAAATTCTCACCTAGTTGCCACACAATAGATATATACAAGAGATCATATTTATTTTAATTTCCTGAACTGTTAAAATGAATGCCAAGTGTAGGACTATGAGACATTGCAAGTAATATTTACCAAAACGTAAACATATCTGCTTCTTAGTGAAATATGTGGGTCACTTATATAATAGCAACAAGAAACTGAGCCATGGCTAAGAGAGTGTGTAGATCCCTGATCATATGTAGTTAGTGTAAACAGATTGAGAAGGTATTGTATTGTATGTAAACGAAACAAGCATTGCAAAACCAATAGGCCTGGTGTTTGCTGCCAGGTTTTGACTTTGCCATTGTTTGTGAATTATGTATGTGAAAGAGTATGAGGGGTCTACTTTTTGTTTGTTAAAGCACATTGTGCAAGAGCAGAATGCCATAAATCACAGAGAGGTAAGCCAATGGCTGAAGTGGGCTCACTCTGTACCCTTGCTATATGCTCTGATGGGTGGAGAAAAAATGTGACTGACACGTTGACAGACAAATAGATGAATGAAGTGAGCTGAAAGTCCATGTAAGTAAGTATATAATAAATTTCCATTAAATCAAAAGGTTTTGGCTAATGGTATACTACCATAAATTCAGCAGAATGTGAATAACACAGTGGATATATTATAATGGGAAAGCAGGTCAGCTCTGTTGCAGACATATAGTGGCAGTCAAGCAAGACAAAATAATGAACAAAGTAAACAATAGGAGAACCAAAACAATAGGGGAATGCCAAAGAATCATATGAAACAGAGAAACAAATGAGGAAGATAAAAAACAATAGATGTGTTTTATTATAGTCTTCCAAAATATTTCACCAATCCAAAGACTCTCATCGGGGAAAGACAGCAATCCCAAAACAGGAGATCGTCATTTTAACACGGAAAGGTTTCTTTTTTTATACATCAACAATGTCATTTGTTAAGTTGATAGTTACTGCTAATACATGCTCTAATCTGAAGTTAATAAGTTTGAATACAAACAATACCAACTCTGCCTTCATCCTTCTGATGTTGATGAATGCCTTTACCTTTGGATGATAGTAATATCTGTGATATATAGAACTTCGAAACGGCAAATGTGCCATATGAAGTTCAGTATAAAATTCAAACTGTTGTTTTATGAACATAAAAAAATAAATTGTTTCAATGGGAATGAATATACAAAGTAGTACTTGAGAGTGTAAATATAAATGATAAGCTCAAAGCACAATGAAAACCAGGGAAAGAAAAACCAGAGACTGCCATAGTTAAGCACAGACCTCAGCTCTTTGCCAGAAAAAAATATGACAAGACAAGTATTAACTGGAATGCCACACCCAAAAGGATGAATTGATGTAGGGCTAAATATAGGAAGACTGAATGGATGGATTCTGGTGCCGGCTGGGTGTGTGGGGGCCTTGTTTTGTGGTGCTGCGGCCCCCTCTGCGGGTGAGTCCCGCTTTGCGGTGTTTGCTCTGTACATTTCTTCCGCTTCACCGCTGCCCTCGCTCGCCCTTGACGCATTGGGCAATTGCTGAGGATGTCTGCTTTGTAATGTGTGCAGTGCGGATGTTCAACACACATGCAGATTTTCATGCTTTTCTGTACGTTGTTGGCTGTGCCTTGCTCGAGGCTGTGGGTTCTGGCACTTCCTCGTTTGTTGCGGGTAGCTTGAGTTCGGTTCCCTGGTGTGCCTGTCTGCATGTGGGGTCTCGTTGCCGGCCTCATTCCGTGGCGCCGTGTGATTGGGCCTCGCTCTGCGCCTTGTTGGGCCAGTGCTTTCCGTTTGGCCTTCTGTGTCCTCATCTTTGTCGGCCACTGTGCCCCGCTTGCGATGGGTGTGTTTGCCTGGCTGCCGCATGTCTTCCCCAGGTGTCTTCCCCTGATGTCGCGGTGGTGTGGTCTGCTCTACCTGGAGCTGCTGTCCTGGAGGGCGCCTGGGCAGTTTCTTGGGGGGCGGTGAGCTGTTGGCGCGCTCCTCCTGCCCTCCGGGTGAGTACCGCGTAGCGGTCCCTGTTTCTTTCTTTTTTGTTGTCCGGCTTTCCTGCTGTCTTTCTTTTGCAGGTTCCTCCTGGGCCTGGTCCTTGGCTCCCTGCATGTGGCTGGTGTGGATCTTGCCTTGGCCTCAGCTGGGCGGACTTCTCTACCCGGCGCTGGTGTTCTGGTGGGCGCCTGGCCAGTCTGTTGGGGGTGGGGGGGGTGCTGTTGTGGCCCTCTTCCTGCCTCCCTGGTAAGTGCCGTGTATCGGCGATCCCTGTTTCTTTCGTGTTCACTGTCCTTGTGCGCTGTGTGGCGGTTGGGATGTGTATGGGCGGGTTGGCCTTGCTGGACATATTTCCGTCTTTTACCTGCTGCTGTTCGTGTCTGTTGCTGGTGGGTGTCGTCCTCTGGGCGTCTCCCTGCCGGTTGAGTGGGGTGTGTGCTGTTTTTCTGCACTGTTTCATCCGCTTGTGTCCGCTTGTCGCTTGGTCTCCTGTGCTGCCTTGGCTCTTCTGCTGCTGGGGTGGCTGTTGCGTGCTTGCAGCCTTGGTTTGCCTTCCCCGTGCCTCCTCGGCGGATTGTGTTCTGCTGGTCGGGGCGGTGGGCGGGTGGTGCGTTCTTCCTGCCACCTTGGAGTCCTTTTCTCCTCCTCTTGGGTTGCGACTTTGGAGGGGTTCTGGGGTGTTTCTCCTGTGGTAGGGGCCCCCTGCTTCGTTCGGGTTGGGCCCCTCCTTTTTGCTCTCTCGGGAGTTCTCCGGCCCGGCTTTTTTGCTGGGCGGGTTCCCCTGTTGCTCGGGCCCCCCTGCTCTGCGCTTGTTCCGCCCCTGGTGGGTGCGCTTGTGCCCTTGGAGGGGTGTGCGTTCCCTCTTTTTTCTTTGGGGGTTGGGCTGTTCTCGCTTCCTGCCTACGCCCTGGTTCCCTGTGTTCTTTGTGTTCCGGGGCCGCTTCTGTTTTCTCCTGTGTGCCTTTGGCGTGCCACTTTGGTTGGCTTGCCCTTGTGCCTTGGATTGGGCTTTTTCTTCCTGTTCCCCTGGCCTGAGTGCTGTTTTGGGGGTTCCGGTTGGGCCTTGATGGGCTCGTCTTCTGTCCTTCGCCTGCAAGTGCGGCTCCCTGTGCTTTCTGGTTCCGGGGTTCTTGCTGGTTTCTTTGCTGTTCCCGTCTGGCCTCTCCCTCTGAAGCTTGCCGCGTGGTGTGGGTGGTTTGCCACTTGTGCTATGCTCTGCGGCTATGTTACCCTGTGGCTTTGGCTTCTGGTCCTCCTGCTGTCTGGCCGTCCCTGGTGGGGTGTCTTCCTGCTGGGCCGTGGTTCGCTTTCTGCGGCCTTCTGTCCTTCGGTTCCTGGCGTTCCTGTGGGTTCGGTCCTGGTGCGTGCCTGTCGGTTTCCTGTGTTGTCCGCTGCTGGTCGCTTCTTGCTTCCTCTCAGGTGCTTTGCTTGGGCCCTGCTCGGGCCTTCTGGATTTAGGCGGGTTTCCCGTGTCCTCCCCTTGTTTCCTTGTTGGGGGGGGGGCTATTGGGACCTTCCTCTGTCCTGGTGGCGCCTTGTCCTGGTTCGGGTGGGCTCCGGGCCGGGCTGGTTGTGCTCCTGGTGGGTCCTGTTGTTGTGGGTTTGTTTCTCCCCTTCTGCCTGGTGGGGTTTGGTTTCCTGTTGAGGTTTCCTTCTCCCCTCTTGTTTCTCTGGATGGTGTGTTGTTCTGTGGGGCTTTGCTTCGCTGGCCGCTGTTGCCTCTGGTGGATGCTGGGTCGTTGGCTCTGCCTTCGGTGGGTGCTTGTTCTTCATATGCCTGGCGCCTGTGCCACGCCCTGTCTGCCGGTCCTGGCTGAGCTGTGCCCTTTCCCTGCTGGTGGGTTTTGGGTGTCGGTCTCCCTGGGTGTGTGGCCTCTCTGAGCTTTCCTTTCGCCCCTTGGTTCCTGCCCTTCTGTTGGTTTGTGCGGGGTGGGTGCCTGTCTGGATGCCGGCCCGCCTTACCTGCCTGCCTGCCTTTGGTTTTCGCTGTTGGGCGCTTTTTGCTCCCTTCGGGTGCTTTTGCTTGCCATAGAGGTATGGTAACTGTTAGAAGAGAGCGCACTCTAGTAAAGGAATGTACAGTGAATACAGTAATGAGTGGTGCTCAAAACAAAAAACTGGTCGGTTACCACGACCTATTATAGTGCTAACAAGTTAGCTCAGTCAAAGACAATAATATTCGGCGAGCACTCAAAGGTCAAATCAAGTTATCAATGTTCATTTGTATCGAATCAGTTTATTCTTTCCAATTTTCTTCCTCATTGGAAACAGACTTCAATGTTCAGAAATTCTTCTTTCTACACATAGCCATGCAGTCGTGCAGCCAACACGTGTTTCGTCTGGTCATATAAGACCATTGACTTCCTCAGGGCTGCAACCCAAACAAAATATAACAATACCACTAAATTAATAATTCAAATTTGTCAGCCATTTGACAACAGTAATATAGAGGTTATTATAATACTAAGGGAAAACATCCCAAAACCGTATGGGTGCTCAATAGTAATACTATGTAAAGTCACAGAAAGCTTGCCACCAAGTATAAGTTAGATACACCTTAGTGTAGATCTAAAGTATCACCTCCATATTATTTAGCATGATATATTGTTAGATTAAAGTAAGTATTTCATAATGGGTTAGTTGTAAACAAATGTGATCATGGCGGGTGGCCCAATACCTAGTCTCTTCCACACTGCTCTGTATCGTATCTTCAGATCCTATTTGTAGCTTTCATATCCTATGTAAAATATTATAGTTGTCATTTACATCTCTAACTAATAATAGGGTTAATGTAAATTAAATATCCACTTTATCACGAAGTCCTCTTACCTGGTTATAGTTTTATCCGCGATTGTCCCATAGTCCTATTCGGGTATCTATGTCTATTTCCTAATAAAACGAAATTCCATGTTAGCGATAATCTTAAATATTATCTAGTTGGTATCTAAAAGTTAGTATTCCCTATCGTATCTGCCGGCTTTCTTACCTCCTAAGCAGTATCAAGTTCATCGGAGGACGCATCTGCTTTTGCTTGCCCTGTGCTCGGGGTGTCTGCCTTATGGTGGTGTCTCCCCCTGGTTTCCGGGGGGGGGGGGGTTGGGTTTGTTGTGCCCTTCCTCTGTGCTGGTGGGCCTTGCCCTTTTTGGTGGTGTTGGCTCAGGTTTCTTCTTGCCTGCTGACCTGTTTCCCCTCTTGTGTCCTGCCCTGTTGGCCGTGCCTTTTCGCTCCTTGTGGGGTTTGGGTGTCTGCCTCCCCTGCTGTGTGGCCGGGTTTCTGCTTCCCGCCTCTCTCGCTCTGCCTTGGGTTGCGGTTGGCTTTGCTTCTGTTTTGGGGCTTTTAGGGGGGCCTGGCGTTGGCCCTGTGCCCCCGCGCGGGCTGTTTTCGTCCTGTGCCCTTTACTCTCTCGTTGGTGCAGGGGTGTCCCTTCCCGCTCCCTTGTTGAGTGGTGCGCCTTGGGCTTCTTTGGGCTTCTGTCCTTTGCTTTCGGTGCCGGGGTTTTTTCCTGTGTGCTCTGGGGCCCGAGGCTCTGCCTCTGTTGGTTTTGCCTTTCCGGTCCCTGTTTTGGCATCCTGTTCACTTTGTGTTTGGGTGTCGGGTGCGCCTCTTGGCTTGCTTCTGTTGGGCTTTGTGCTGTGGGGCCCTTCTTTGCTTCGGGTCCTTATTTTTTTGGTCCCTGCTGGGTTCCTTTCCTGGCTGCTCCTTCTCTTGGGCTTTGTCACGGTCCTGGGTTGGTCTTCGGTCCTTTCTGGGTCCGCTCCCTTCGGTTGGCTGTGGCGATGGATCCCTTGTGTGGGCTCTGGGCTTCCTTCCTCTGGTTCTCCTTTCTCTGGGAGGTTTGGCTGTGGTTGGCTGTTGTGCCTTTCCTGTGCCCCTTCCTGGTTGGGGGTTCCTTTTTGCCTCTCCTTCTGGGTCCTGGTGGTGCGGTGTTGTGTACCTCCTGGCTGGCTGGCCTGCCTGTTCTACGGCTGGTTTCTTGGGGTTGGTCTGTGGGCCTTGTTGTTGGCCTTCTGCCTTTGGGGTTTCGCCCTCGGTGGTTCTGTGGTGTCTCCCTTTTTCCTCCTGGGGGTCGATCCTCCTGTCCGGTTCTGGGGTTTTGGTTTCCCTGTTTCCGTGTGGGCCTTTGTTGTCTTTCTTGGCTGCGCCCTCGTTTTTGCCCCGGTCTTGGTCGTTTTTGGGGCGCCGGGTTCTTCTCTCGGTTGGTTGACTTTTGGGGTGCTGCTGCTCTGTGGAGTCTCTGCGGGGGTTGGCCTTTGGTTGGTCCTGCCCTGTGGCCTGGTTCCTCTGTGGTTCCCTGTTGCTGCCCTCTTTTCGGTTCTGCTGGGGGCTTCCCCTGCTGTGTTGGGGTTGTCCCTCTGCTTTGTTCCTTCCTGTTCCTTCGGTTCGTCCGCCCTGTGCGGGCTGTTCCTTTCTGCCCTTCTCCTTTGGGCTGGTTTGGCCTGTTGGTCCATGTTTGTTTGGCAGCCTGGGTTCGGGGGCTTTGCCCTTGGGGGCTTCTCGCTGGTTGTTTGCCCTTTCCTGGCTCCGTTCTCTGTTGGGGCGCGTGCGCTTCTCCTGGGCTTCCTTTGGTCGTGGTGGGGGGGCCTTGGTTTTGGCTCCTCTGCTTGCTCCCTTGGGGGCTTGGCTCTGCTTCTGTGCCTCCCTTCTGCGTGGCGGTCCCCTTCTGGCCTTTGGGGTCTTGGTCCGGGCCTGTGGGGTACTGTTTTTTGGTCTGGTGCCCTTGTTGTTGGTGGGGTTCCGGAAGGCCGGGTTCTCTGCTTTGGTATTCTCCATATTTTAAGGAAATGGACGAGGTCAGGAGGGACCTGGGGGTAATGTCCTATTACTTACCGGTGATCTTCATTACTCCTGGTCCCGTTGACCTCATCCCATTCCTTACTTCCCTCCCTCCCTCCCTTGCGGCCGGCCTTCCTGTTGTTGGCTTGGCTTGGTGTTTTCAGGCTGCATGCTGGGCTGGTGCTGCTTATGTACTCCCAGTGGGCGGGAGCAGGTAGGGTATCCCAGCATGCTCCTTTTCTTTTTTTCTGTCATGGAGATGGTTATCTCCATATTTTAAGGAATGGGACAAGGTTAACGGGACCAGGAGTAATGAAGATTACCGGTAAGTAATAGGACATTATGGTAGCATGTTGGCAGAACTGAACTCAGGACTACAGCTGCCAAAACACATTTTGTTGACTTCAATGATTCTTAGGACATGCGAAAAAAAAACTGCTACCCCATCAATAGCAATTTTCAAAAGCATCAGCAGTGTCACCTATTATTTTAAGCCATTTGACAATCAATCAGCTACATTAGGATATAAGAAAAAGACTGATCATCGGGATGATATGATCCAATTTAGAATATATTCTACCCATTCATATCAAGCTGCCTTCTTGAAAGAATAAGTTGAATGGATGATTCAATCTATAAAATAGTATTCAACATTCTTGTCTTTCAGTTTTAGTGAGTAGAAATTCTCACCTAGTTGCCACACAATAGATATATACAAGAGATCATATTTATTTTAATTTCCTGAACTGTTAAAATGAATGCCAAGTGTAGGACTATGAGACATTGCAAGTAATATTTACCAAAACGTAAACATATCTGCTTCTTAGTGAAATATGTGGGTCACTTATATAATAGCAACAAGAAACTGAGCCATGTCTAAGAGAGTGTGTAGATCCCTGATCATATGTAGTTAGTGTAAACAGATTGAGAAGGTATTGTATTGTATGTAAACGAAACAAGCATTGCAAAACCAATAGGCCTGGTGTTTGCTGCCAGGTTTTGACTTTGCCATTGTTTGTGAATTATGTATGTGAAAGAGTATGAGGGGTCTACTTTTTGTTTGTTAATGCACATTGTGCAAGAGCAGAATGCCATAAATCACAGAGAGGTAAGCCAATGGCTGAAGTGGGCTCACTCTGTACCCTTGCTATATGCTCTGATGGGTGGAGAAAAAATGTGACTGACACGTTGACAGACAAATAGATGAATGAAGTGAGCTGAAAGTCCATGTAAGTAAGTATATAATACATTTCCATTAAATCAAAAGGTTTTGGCTAATGGTATACTACCATAAATTCAGCAGAATGTGAATAACACAGTGGATATATTATAATGGGAAAGCAGGTCAGCTCTGTTGCAGACATATAGTGGCAGTCAAGCAAGACAAAATAATGAACAAAGTAAACAATAGGAGAACCAAAACAATAGGGGAATGCCAAAGAATCATATGAAACAGAGAAACAAATGAGGAAGATAAAAAACAATAGATGTGTTTTATTATAGTCTTCCAAAATATTTCACCAATCCAAAGACTCTCATCGGGGAAAGACAGCAATCCCAAAACAGGAGATCGTCATTTTAACACGGAAAGGTTTCTTTTTTTATACATCAACAATGTCATTTGTTAAGTTGATAGTTACTGCTAATACATGCTCTAATCTGAAGTTAATAAGTTTGAATACAAACAATACCAACTCTGCCTTCATCCTTCTGATGTTGATGAATGCCTTTACCTTTGGATGATAGTAATATCTGTGATATATAGAACTTCGAAACGGCAAATGTGCCATATGAAGTTCAGTATAAAATTCAAACTGTTGTTTTATGAACATAAAAAAATAAATTGTTTAAATGGGAATGAATATACAAAGTAGTACTTGAGAGTGTAAATATAAATGATAAGCTCAAAGCACAATGAAAACCAGGGAAAGAAAAACCAGAGACTGCCATAGTTAAGCACAGACCTCAGCTCTTTGCCAGAAAAAAATATGACAAGACAAGTATTAACTGGAATGCCACACCCAAAAGGATGAATTGATGTAGGGCTAAATATAGGAAGACTGAAACCAGGTAACACCTACTATAAACGTGATAGTTAATTCTCTAAATCACATTGCCATTATGCCCAAAAAGATTAACCACTTGATTGCTAGGGGTTTCACCTCAGTACCAAGGCCTTTTTTTGGATGTTAGATGTGCCTTACATTTAAATCTCCACAACTTTCTTTACACAAATATTGTGCATAAGAAATTACAAACTGTTAGACTTGGCATCTTTTGGCGTGTTTCCCCTTAGTTTTTGCTTTCTGACCTCCCCGTTTTGACTCTGTTTTTGCTGGTGTAGTGTTTCTGCACACTTTTCTCACAGCTGATCAGTGGGAAAGAGCAAGTGCTCCTGTGGTAAATTGTGTTATGGATTGGTGTTTCCATGATAGGATATTTGATTTATTTGTCATCCCTAGTAAAGTGCACTGAGTGTGCCAGGGCCTATGAACCAAATGCTACTAGCAGGTCTGCAGCACTGATTGTGCCACCCCCGTGAGTAGCCCTGAAAAGGTAACTCAGACACGCCATTGCGGAGTCTGCTCGCAGTTTGTAACTGCCATGACGACTTGACCAGTGCACACACTTGTCAGTCCCTCAATTTCCCCATTCTTACATGTCAGCCACCCCTAAGGTAGGCCCCAGGTGCCCCTATGGGCTGGGTGCAGTGTATGTGAAACATAGGACATGCTCTGGTGTGTGCGGCAACACCTGATAGTGGATTACGGCCAATTACATTTTTCCCTATTGCAAGGCTACCTGTTCCTCATAGGACAGATTCAGGAGTTTGTTTATAACATCTTAAAACATAACTGGCCTGGGGAATTAGGTAGGAAAATTAAGTTTAGTATGCCTGAAATCAGAATCTAAAGATGCACCTTTTAGTGAAGATGATTTTTACATTCTGTGTTTGAAAATGCCACTTTTAGAAAGTAGGTATTTTCTTGCTCCGTCATCCCGTGTGCCTCTGCTGGAATGTGGATTGCCGGTCTGGGTTTTGGATGACAGAAGGCTGGGGAGCAGGAGTGGCTCTAGATAGTCTAGGTGAGTCAAGAAAGGGCTAAATAGACCTGGGCTGCAATTGGGGAAGGGGGAGGAGATGTCCTTGCACCTCAAAGGGTCTGGTCTGCCTCTGACCCTGCCATCTCCACCTCCTGGCAGAACTACTTCTAGCTGAGCACAGACACTCTCTGCCTAAGAGATCAAAGGATTTTGGGATATAAATATTGGGGCCCACAACACTGACTTTTAGAACTCTTTTGGACCAAGAAGACTGCCAAGAAGAGCTGGAGAAGCTGTGAGGAGGAACAACCACTTTTCTGTGTGCTTCCTGTGTTGACCTGCAGTGGCTGCTTCTGTCTTGGGCAGTGAAAGGACTGGACTTGACTTTCTGCAATCTACTTTTGTGAGTTTCTCCAAGGGCTTGAGGTAGAGCTTGCCCCCTGTACAAGAAGTCTCAGGAACAGCAAAGACTTCAAGCTCATCTGCCCTCAGCACTGGGGACTGTGTGTTTTGTGCGGCAACAGAAGAAAAAGCAACTCGACGATGTCGACGATGTTGCTGCCGACTCCATGTCCTGAAGGCACCGCAGAGGGCACCGCCACAACGCGGCACTGCGCCCTGGTCTCACCGATGATGCCTGTTGACACCGCCATGAGTCGCTGCTCACACCGCGACCAGTGAGCCCCAAACTCTGCACCGCTTTGCTTCATGATGACGCCTTGGTATCCCCGACGCTGACGCTCCACTCCAAAATCGACGCAGCTGCTTGCACCATGGTTCGAGGGCACCGCTCATAAAGTTACACGACACACCGCCCTCATCCCGCACTGCAGCCTTGGCGTACGGATGCCAGCATCATCGACTCAAGTTTGTCAACGGACGACAGCGCTTCAGCAACGACAACGATTCTTCTTGCACTGCAACCTGCCAGCATCGCGATGAGCACCGCATTCACTCCGCACCACGACCCTGGTCTCACCGACGACGCCATCTGATGCTGCCACCGAGCCGCTGCTCGCACCGTGACCTGAAGGCACTGCATGCCGCTGCACTTTGCACCGCAGCACCGACGCCTGCCGACGCCAGCGCTCCTGTCTTCAACAGAGAGGAGATCAATCTGCAACGTGTGTGCCTTCGAGGGCCCAACGACTCCTGCATTGACCTCCGGAACCGATGCCTGCGGACATCGTGCTTTCGGAAGCTCAACGAGAGGTCGCTGACGCCCTGCATTTCTAAAAGGTACTGTTTGTGGGTCTTCCCACACCGTAGTTGACCTGCGACACTGCAGTCAGCCAGAGCTGTTTTGATTTGTTTGCTCACGATGCCCTGATAGCCCCGGACGGAGCTATCAACATCAAGGAACTGTTTTTCAAGCCTATTTTGATAACTGAAGATTTGTTAGTACTGTATTGTGTGTTTGTTATCATTTTTGGTCTTGTCTTAAGTATATCAAAATATTGGATATTTTTCCAAACTGGTGTGGTGTCCTTTTGTAGAGGTTACACTGTATTACTGTTGGCTATATGCAAATGCTTTGACTGCCTGACTGCTCATTCCAGGCTACCAAGGGGGTGAGCAGGGGTTATTTTAGGAGTGTAACTCCCTTATCCTGACTAGAGTGGAGGTTTGTGTCTGGCTTTGGCTCATGCCCTAGCCTACCACAAATCCCATTTCTAACACAACCTTTTTCCTCAACATCCTGAGGATTCTAAATGTATCCAGAACTTATAGAATTCCCTGGAAGTAACCTAGAAAATAGTCACAGTATGTAGTTTTTTTGTGGAAAAATTGGGAAAACGTGCTGGGTAAGAAAGCCAAAGTGTTTTTCTGAAAATGGCATCAACAAAAGGTTTACTGTGGTGGGATCATCATCTTCTCAGCTTTCAAAAACAATCCTAGATGTATTATAAATAGAATTTTTTATCATAGTTTTGGCATTTTTCTGAGAGATAGTTCATATTTCCTAATTTTTGCAGATTCAGCCTGCTTGCAGTTTGTGGTAGGAACAGGTGTGAAACCCATGGGTGATCCCAGAAAACAATATATTTCTCATAAGTAGACACAATTCTGAATTCTGCCAGGGGTCATTTGTGTTGATTCCTCTAGGTTGTCCGAAAGAACGTAACTGTTGAAATTAATTTTTTTTTGAAAATGAGTAGAATATATGCAACCATTTGTAACAATGCTTTCATCTGTAACTTCTCGTCACAAGGGACGGTTTACTAAAGCAATATACCGTTGTATCCAGCAGACACTTCTGGTCATGATTATAAATAAGGTTTGCAGGTTGTACAAACACACACAATACCCAGAGCCAACAACTGAGCTGCATCTTACAGTGATAGTCTCATGATAAAATATAAAAAAAGAAAAAAAGGGTATAAAATAACCCATGCATTTTTTAAATGTGCAGAAGAAACTGAGTATCAGAAGTGGTTAGCTGCACACTTCTGAATTTGTGGTTACCCATAACATTGAGTGATTCAAAGGGCATTTTGCAAAAGTTCTTCTTTGCCGCTCGCTTATTTACAAATGGAAGCCACAAACACACACATATTCTACTATTCTGTGTTCCCACATGTTTCCAGATAAAAATGGTAACTCTCTTGTGAGCTGGGTCTAGCGCATGCAACATGAAAAGCCTCAGAACATGATTTGGGGACATCACATTTCTCCCAGCAAAATCAATGCTTTCATTTTTTTACACTGCGGGTAGCTGTAAATTTTGGGCACAGCTCAGCCACTACCCAAGGAAACCTATCAAACCCTGACATTTCCTAAAAGTAGACATCTTTGGAGTCCAGGGTGGTGTGATTGTGTGACAGTCATTAGAATTTCTTATCTAGAAGCCCATGCAACCTTCCAACTTTGTTCATAAACACACATTTTTCTCACATTTATGTGAAGGTAACTTTGGGAATCTGCGAGGACCACAAATTCCTTTCACCCACCATTCCTACAATTCTCTTGACAAAAATGGTACCCACTTATGTTGGTGGGCCTAGTGCCCACAGTAGGAAAAAGTCAAAAAGGCAACATGGACACATTAATTTGTTTTACACCAAACAGACCTGATGTTTGTTTTTTGGGTACCTGTGGACTTTGGGCACTAGCTCAGCCAGCATCCAGAGAAACCTACCAAACCCAGACATGTCTGAAAAGTAGATACTCTGGGAAGTCCAGGTTGATGTGGCTTGAATACATCTCACACAAAATTCTTACCTAGAAGCCCTTACAACCTCAAACTGTGGCCCAAACCATACATTTTCCCCACGTTTCTATGAAGGAAAGTTCTTGAATCTGTGGTGAACCACACATTTTCTTTTACCCAGAATTACCACCCTTCTCAGGATAAGAATGATGACCCACTTGTGTGGGTGGGCCTTGTATAAAATGGAAGGTGGAAACATCTGCAATAGTGATAACTGTGTTAATTGAGTTCACACAACCAAACCCTGTCATTTCTGAATACCAGACACCTGGGCGAGGGTGGTCTGCCAAGACGTTTTGCTACTCCCAATGTCCTAAAAACTCACTCTTTGCCAAAAAGCACACAATTTCCTTGCCTTTCTGTGATGTAAGCTTCTGTAATCTACAGGGATCCACAAAATGCCAACCACCCAGCGCTATCACACCAGACCCCATAAAAACATTATCCCACTTGTGCAGCTGGGACTAGTGATCGAAACAGGGACAAGTCATACTAGGGTCAGTGGGAGTTCCCGTGGGCTAAGCACACAAGTAGGGTAGCATTTTCATCATAGGGAATGCTGAAAGGCAGGAATGTATGTGTTTGGTAGGCTTCCCCCTGTGGTTGCTGACCAATGCATGAAAGTGCAGCCATTCATCATGGCAAGTACGATAATATTGAGATTTTGCCTTACACTGCTGGCCCAAATGTAAAAAAAACACCCAAAAGAATAAAAATGTCCTCTCGCTTGTCATTGGGATAAGGATGCTTTAGTCTCCAGGGGAGCAGAAAGATTGCGGGGGCTATTGGAGTGAGGGTGTGGTCAGATGTCAGGATGAACCAGACCCCAACCCATTATTTTATGAAAAATATTCCTGGCATCCAGTGGGCTTTCTGCACCCCCTCCCCTCCAAGGAAAAACTGGGGCAAACTGCCTCATCCCTCCCCCACCCCCATAGGCAGAATGACTGGCTTGTTCCTTTTTGGTGTAGGAGTATATCCCTGTACCTGGGTGGCACTCCTGCAATCAAAAACAACAAGACCTGGTTTATAAGGCACCTCTTGTCAGGCTACACAATTTACAAATGGAGTCGAGGATCTACAAACGTTAAATTCCATATAATCCTCTCTTTTCTTTTCTATGAGGTATTTGCCAAACGTTTTCCGCCTTTACTTAAAAAACGTTTTTACAATAGACAGTACCCACGTTTTATAATATTTCCATCAAATGATCACGATGTGAAAAGAACCCAAAGGTTTCAAATAAAGTAGAAAGAAGGAAAAAAGTGTGAACGGCATAATGACCCCTCACGTGCGCACCACCAACGGGTTCACTGGTCAGTACTCACCAGTTGTGCCCACTTTTATCATCATCGGTGGTCATTTTGTCTAGAAAAAGAAAATAGGTGTCCAAAAGAAAATAACCTCGGTGCAGTGAAGTGAACAAGTCACATCTCACGATGTAACCATGGGTAATTAAAATTGAAAATACACTATATTAGCAACCACTTTAATATTCAAAAAGTGTATCTTTTCAAATTAAAACCGGTTGCTTATTATGCATACCGTTTCCAGCGCCAACATGTCTCTTTGCCAAATCAATTTTAGTCAAATTCTTCAGGGCAAACCACTTGGTCAAGACACCAGTATTGGACACACCATACACCGTTGTTGGAGTCTGCCAAATGTAAAAACAAGACAAACACAACATACGTCGTCACTCTCACAACTTCCAGTTTGTCAAAAGACCTGCATTATTGATTAATAATGTAGTATGAGTTTAATGATAGACATTTACCCTCAAGAAGCCACTGTTCCACGTACCAGCTTGTTCTATTGAGGTCTCATGAAGAACTTCATATGTGAGAATAATGCACGTGAAATGCTAAACAACATAACACTCGTGTATAGGGCAAAATCAGTACCATTTCAAATTCTCCTTTTACTTAGTACCAGTTTGATACACCTGATAGAGACTCATGGCCCTCATTAAAAAACAAAGTATTGTTCATCTGTATTTCTTAAGTTTTTAAAGTTTTCTCCATATTGCCAGACCTTTATAGGTGACTGTTCTCCTCACTTCCCATTCCTCATCCCTCCCCATTATACGTCTAATTAAGACTCTAATTAAGACTTGAACACCCGCCTCTTGCCGGTTGTTTGTTTCTCGTAGCGTTCATAGCTTTTCTGAATAAGTGGTTCCAACAAAAGGGGCCTTTCACATCAATCTCTCTGCAAACCCCTGCTTGTCAACTGGTTACAGAACAAATAATAATGGTTCTGTCGGACCAAAATACACAGTGATGTAGTATTTCTTATTGTGTTATTTAAAACATCCATCCCTGTCAGGGTACATAGACAGTGGTACCTATACCAATGTTAACAAAACACACTGACCACAATGAAAATTAAAGTAAAGTTTTAGTCATATACTTTCATATTTTCTGAATTGTATTAAAACATTAGTTTTGCTGTCCAAAACAAACATAAAACATATAAACCACATAAATTTTGTGTAGGACTGATATACATTTAAAACAACATACAAAGATGTCAAATCACACAGAATTCTTAGCGAAATCAACTATATATGCAATAATCCAATAGGTACATCAATTAATTCTTTTGTCCTAGTAGATTTTGTATAGTTGATTCATGAAAGAGAAATGCGTCGACGTTTCGACCCTTGGGGCGATGCGCTGGTTGTGCGCATCAGGTGCGGGTCTTCATCTTCATTACGAGGCAAGATGGCGGCCGCAGTAGCGGCTGAGTGAGATGCTCGCTCTCTGCTCCCGGTCGGAAAGGGGAGTGAAAGCTTACGCTGTTCGCGCTGACTGTCTTGGTTATCGCAGGCGCAGATGGGAGTTTTTCCTTGATATCTGTATTTGTACTCTGAAACGTGGATCATACGAAGGGCTCTTGTAACAGTTATGAGCTTCTGATAAACAAACGGCTGACAGCTGACGGCTTCGGCGTGGGATACACGCCGCTCATGGTTGCACAGCTCCTGCTTCTTGGTTTCTCTCGAGTGCCTGTTTGGCGTCTCCCTCCCCCCTTCCCAGGACTGCATTTGTACCTGTGTTTGGGTAATAACCTAGACCCAAAGATGCCGCCAAAAATGCTTTCAAAGCCTCCGGTCACCAGAAGCGGCAGAACGATACCCACAGGGCAGCCCGGTGCAGAAGGTGCGGCTGCAGAGGAGACAGGACCGTCGGGTGGTATTGAAAAGCCACCTTCGCAGTTGGAGTCAGCATTTATCACGAAAAAGGGAGCGAAGCAAAAGAACACGTCAAGTAAGAACCCTGGTGTACAAACACTCCCTGAGATGTTTGTGAAACACGCAATGCGAACTAACTTGCAAGAGCGCTCCGATACTGCACCAATGAGTCAACTATTGCGCGATGGGGAGTTCTTGGAGGCTTTTGAAACACCTTTGTCAGATACTGCTAATACTGCCAATAATGTGGAAATGAGCTCGGGGGGTGCATTATGGGAGATGGAGTTCATGGGGAAGCTAACCTAGACAATGTCGATGCTGCTGATATAAATGTCCCAGTTGAGGCAATAACGCCGCCCCAGGTGCTTGCTGCTTTACGTTCTGACTCTCTCGCTATTCAAGAGGCGGCTGACAATTTTTATTCAATGTCAGATTTTTCCTTAAATGAGAGTATTGATAAGGATTGGGCAGACTACCCGGAGGAAAGCAGTATAGATGAGGACTCTAAAATAAGCGAAACTTCCCCAGGATCTACAATAACTGTAAAAAAGCATAGAGCTCCAAGAATAAGGCATCCGATCCTAGTGTCTTCACTGTGGAAGCCATGCCTCAAGATGGATGTTCTGGAACTGAGCAGGTTAACGAGCCGCATAATGACTCTGAGGTGACTTTAGCTATGATTTACAAAACAATGGTAGCTCACAGAGCAGAGTCTAAAATAGAAATTGCGCATACACAAACTACGTGCAGAAAGGTGCAAAACGCTGTCAGGCGAGTTACCAAGATTTGCTCAGATATCTCGTCTAGAGTCACCGAAACAGAGTCTAGAATATCCGTGCTGGAGGACGAAGTTGCGGCACAAAAAGCTGAGCTCTGTGCTATAAAAGCCCAACGGGATGATATAAGTTTCAAACTTACGGAGTTGGAAAACCAATCACGCAGGAGTAATCTGCGAGTTCTGGGGGTCCCAGAAGAAATGGGGGGCCCTGATGTACGGAAATTCATTTGTGACCTTTTCCAGGACGCTTTCCCTGAGCTGACCTCTTGGGACTGGCCTACAGTTATTGAAAGGGCACATCACTTTCCTTTTGCAATCAGAAAAGCAAAGCACTCAGAAGTGGAACGGTCTAGAGCAATTTTGGTCCGTTTTAATACTTTTCTGGCAAGAGAGGAAGTTTTTGGTCTCGCTAGACCCGATAAGCAGAGGTCCGCAAAGGGCTGTAGTTTTTTTTGTACGGCCAAACTTTTGCCCAGCTACTGTCTCTAAACGTTGACATTTGCACCGATTGATTGCAGGATTTCAGGAGAAAGGAGCCACCGTGTATCTACAAAATCCAGCTAAATTAAAAGTCATTGTAAAAGTCATTGTTAAAGGCCAAACTAAAGTATTTTTTTCAGAGATTGTGGCGAAGGACTATCTGATGACATTGTAAAACTGTATTTAAACATACATCATATTTTTTTCTGTCCTGTTTGATAGTCTCTGAAAAAAGCTTGTGTTGATAATTATGATAATTATGTCATTTCTACTGCAAAAAGTTTAATTTCAGATATTAGGATGCAGCTCTTTTTTCTCCTTTTTTTCCTTTTTTTTGTTTGTGCGAACATCGATAAATTAATGAAAATGTATATGCTAAACATGATATTATTCCTCTCCTTTCCGACCAAGAAAGGGAGCAGGGGGGATACTTTGAGTTCCCAGGGACTAATGGTACTTGTGCCTCATGTGGTGGGATGGGTGGGTGGGGTGGAGCGATGGTTTCTGGTACGGGGTTGGTGGTGGTGGTGGAGGGGGGTGGGGTGTAAGTCAGCGGTAGTTATCTTTGAATGGTCAGCAGAGCGGACAACTTTAATATGTTTGCGTGATATGAATAAAAATAAGGAAGCATTATCTTTGTTATTTATAATGTATAATAATGGATAGAAAACTAAAAATTTGTACGCTGAATATTAATGGCCTTAATGATTTCAAGAAAAAAGAGATTCTTCGTAAAATACTTCAATTATCACAAATAGATATTTTGTGTTTACAAGAAACACATATCTCCTGGGATAAGAGAAATTTGCTGAAAAACCTAGGTATTGAATTATTAGTATGCACAAAGCAGACTGGGATAAAAAGAGGGGTTGCTATTTTTATGAAACAGGGTCTGGGGAAATGCCTCAAAACACTAGCAGATAAATGGGGAGATGGGGACTGGCAGAAATTAACATCGATGGCAATAAGTTTACTATCTGCTCTCTGTATGGCCCGAATCTAGATGATAGTGAGGTAATGAACTTGATTAATGCAGAGCTTGCTGCCTGGTGTCAACCAATAATTCTCTGCGGTGATTTAAATGTCCATATTGAAGCTGATATTAATATTAGGACAGATTGGAACTATAAAGGCCGTAAGACCAGGACTTATAGAGCTCTCCGGGAATTGGTGTTAGGGAACGGGCTTATTGATGTCTGGAATAGACGGTGGTCTTCTGAGCCTGGGTATACTTTTTTTTCGGCCCCACACCAAAAGTTTGTCCGTTTAGATTATTTTTTTATTTCTCAAGATTTTATAGATATAATGCCACAACTAGTCTCAGACCACAATCCTGTAGTAGTGGACATACAACTACTCTCCCAAAACAAAGGCTCTAACCGAAAGTGGTTGTTTCAAAGGAATTTGTTGATGGATGATGATTATCTTTCATACATGGCTAAAATTATTAAGGAGTTTTTTTTATGTAATAATGATACGGCCTCTATTCAAATTGTCTGGGACACCTTCAAATCAATAATTAGAGGAGAAACTCTTAGTTACTCTTCAGCAGAAAAAGAAACAGAATTAATTTAAGAGAGAACTAGAAAAGGTGATGGCGGCAGAACTAAAACTGGCAGCCAATATTAAATCCGGCCAAGGTATTGAAGAAGCCCAACGTGCTCTAACCACCGTACGGGCTGTAGCTTACTCTTACCTAGCTGACCAGGTAGCGTCTAAATATAAGCAATACAAGTCAGAATGTTATGAACTAAATGAGCAAACGGGAAGAGTGTTAGCACAAAGGCTTAGGCAGAAGGCAGTTTTTAACGACATTATAAAAATCACTGACCTAAATGGGGTAACCCATGAATCTAAAGTGGTGGTTTTAAAGGCGTTTCGTAATTTTTATCAGCTGCTATATAATAAATCGAATGACGGTATTGGTGTAGTAGACAATGCCTTAGAATATTTTACTAACCTTGATAACATGAAACTGCTGGAAATACAAAAAGATGTTCTAGCCTCCCCCATTATGTGGGAAGAGATTGAATTGGCTATCCTGGGATTCACCCCGAGGAAAAGCAATGGGACCAGATAACATACCGCTGGAATTTTATCGTACTTTTCGTAATATGTCAAAACGGAGCTACTTAAAGTATTTCGGCAGGCTTTTCTGGGTCATCCACCTGACTCTTGGTCCCTGGCCACTATAGTTGTTTTTAAGAAAAAAAGGAAGGCAGGGTACGGAGCTAGGGTCATATAGACCAATCTCTCTTATTACTTCAGATAGCAAGATCTTTTCTAAGATTCTTGCTAATTGACTAAATGATTTTATGCCCAGGTTGGTCTCCAAGATACAACATGGATTTATTAAAAAAAGAGACACAACTGATCATGTCAAACGAATTATTGCTCTATTAGACTGGGCGCAGGCCACAGGATCCCCGGTTGGGGTTGGCCTGCTGGATGCAGAAACAGCATTCGATAGGGTCAACTGGGGATTCCTGTGGTCTGTGATGGCATGGAAGGGGTTTCCCACTGAATATATAAACGCAGTACGGGCGGTATATGTTAATCCTAAAGCAGTAATCTGGGTCGCCTCCGAGGTTTTTGATTCTTTGCCGATAACAAGGGGGACAAGACAAGGCTGTCCTTGCTCCCCCTTGCTGTTTGCATTATACATTGAACCCTACTTGAATAGAATAGCAAAAGAAACTGACATTGTTCCCGTAAAGATTAATCAAATAGAACATAAAGTTTTTGCGTATGTCGACGACGTCGCTATTGTCACTTCTGACATTAAACGGGCATTACCTAAAATAATAGAATTGGCTCAGGAATTTGGCGCGTTCTCTGTATACAAACTGAATATCTCGAAAACACATCTAATCCACTAGATTGAGGGAAAGCCGGATGACCTGGTGTTCCCTGCTGAAGCTTCTTACCTGGATATAACGAGGTCTGCTAAAATAGATGATATTATACGGCTTAATACAGACCCTATGTTAGAGTCAGCTAATAGGACTTTGGAGAGATTGAATAATTTTCATTTATCCCTGTACGGTCGTACTAATGTATTGAAAATGTTAATATTTCCTAGATTTCTTTATTTGTTTTGTACGATAGCTCTTTTGTTCCCCTCTGATTTCTTTCGTAAATTAGATAGAATGGCTTCTAGGTTTCTCTGGGGTTACCGAAGGCCCAGAAAAGCTCTCAAATGGTGTACATTACCCAGGATTAGGGGAGGTTGGGGGGTACCGAATTTTTGGTTATATTACTGGGCGGTCTGATTAAAATACATGGGAATTCTAATTTGTCAAGATGTTCATATGGACGAATCAATTAGGCCGTCAATTTATGAAATGGTTTTGGGTAAAGATGCACGACAATGTCTGGTGAGAATAATAGAGCCTAGTTATTAAAAATAAAATAAAAAATTAATTATCCAAACCGTATTCCAAATTTGGAAACAGCTCAAAAAAAGATTCAATTATTGTCTGGACCTGAATTACTATACGCCTATACTGAACAACCCGACCTTACCTGACATTTTTAGAGGCCCTGTAATACTGAGATGGCACTCCGCTGGAGTGTGTTTATTAGGAGACTTATACCAGGACGGGCAATTTGTCTCTTATTCTTATCTGCAGCAAAAATATATATTTTTAAGAATTGATTTCTTTAAGTATCTCCAAATTCGAAGCTTTTTGGAAGTTAAAAGCCTTACAAATTCAATAACGATGGAAAAAATTGATATGCTAGAAGGCAGTAGAAAGTGCAGTAGAATTGGTGTAATATATCAGATGATGATAAGTAAAATACAGGATGATCTGAATGTATATATAGATAAATGGCAAAGAAAACTAGAAATGGAAAATGTGGACCTACTTAGAGCAATAGAGTTGTCGAGCAGTGTTATATTCAATGGATCGTTCAAAAGCCAACACTTTATGTCCATTTTCGATTTATATTACACCCCTGCTAAATTGGCAAAATGGAAAGCAAAAAGTGGAGATAAGTGTGATCGATGTAGTGATATTGCTGCGTATTCCATCCACATGTTCTTCACCTGTCCGAAACTACTTAAACGTATCACGGAAGTACAATTTTTTCTTACTAATAGTTTGGGGATACAAACTGAATTATCTGCAGAATTAGCAATTCTTGGAATCCAGTCAGATCAAATTGGCAAAAGAACGTTTGAAGAAGAAGGTTTATTATTCATTTGTATGTCTGTATATCGATATTGTATAACTTCTCGTTGGCTAGATGCTGATCCTCCAGTTTTTTATCAATGGCAGTCTATTTACCAACTTGAGAAGGCGGTCTATAAATTAAAAGGGCGGAAAAGAAAGGCATTTGGACAAAAACTTTGGGATCCAGTTTCTAACTGGATATGATTGGTGTTTCTGTTCTAGCCTACCTCAATTTTTTCTTCTTCCATTTTGTTTTCTTTATTATAAGATGATGCTCTCCTGGATCCGTATTTTTTTGATGAATCATATCATGATATAAGCTGATGCTTTTCTGGATTTGTATTGTTTAATTTATGATGAACTATATTATGATATAAGATGATGCTTTGCTGGATTTTTATTGTTTTGTTTATGATGAACTATATTATGTATAACTATCTGCTGACGTAAAAATAAAAATATATTTAAAAAAAAAGGGGTTCCAATATCACATAAACGACCAGTTTACAGTAGGTAATGTTGAGCACAAGTCCTCTTTACAGTCAAAGGGGTCGGATAATGGTTTGTTTAGTACAAGTCGATGACGTTTCGACACTTTAAACATTGTAAGGTCCCATCAGGAGTAATTGGTAGGGGACACCTGATGGATTTGAGAAAGGGCGTGAGAGGTGAAAAAGAAAGTGGACACCGATCCAGTGAATAAAATAAATATTTACTCACATTGGGACCCTTCTGGTAGCCCCACGGAGATAAGAGGATACAATTGTCTCTGGGTTCAACTGGTGACAGAGCCATTGTTTTTTTGAGAATGTTAAATGCCTTGGTTCTTATTCGTAGGGTTGCCTTTTTTGTTTGTTAGGTAATCATCAGTGGAGTGCAACATGGCACAATGAGGTCTGGACTAATGTAAGGGCATACCTTTTATATTTAGAGTGACTCAAAAAACGTAGTACATGAATGATTGAACTAATTTCATTCACTGGTCATCACTCATTGCCACATTTCAGTTAATTATTCTTTAGCTTGCTTCTGCCATTACTGTCAGGGACCAACTGTATACAAATCACTCTTGGCATGCCTGTTCCTGATGAAGTAGGACCACATTTTTTGCAAACCTTGGTCCTTGTCTGCAGGGGTGCACTGGACACATAGTGATGGACTGAGGTGAATCCTACAGAGCGTGTAAGAGGCAGATAGTAATTCTAGCATTATACCTATAATTGTTTTGTTTTTCTCAGTTGTTGGTTAATACGGTTGACCACAGTATTAATTTATGGAGTAAATGACAGCCCTCTAAAGAAGATTATCACTAGATTCTTTTGACATAATATGAACAGAATTGTGTATTAGCATGTTAAACAACTTGGGATAAAAAAAATACAAGATCATAAACTCAAAAAAATTAAATAACTACAAAGTGTGACCTTGCTTATTCCGCATACAATCAGGCGATGACAATATATTTTTCGTTTGAAAAATGAACCCCAGATAAATATTGCTTGAAGGAGCAACTGAACCCAGTATTGTATATGATAGTCCACCCAAGTACAGTTCAACAAAATGTCCTTTGCATTGCTGTTATGCATTGCTAATGTCCACTCAGAGAAGGCGTTCTTTTTATCACAGGCAGTACTTGCTGGGTTTGTTTTAGAAAACTAGCCATTTCCCTGCCATTGAAAGACAATGTACTGCAGTTGCCCCACCAGCCCCTGCTTTCTTTCTTTTGGTCCCTCACTTGGTGTAGGCACAACTGCAAGAGTGAACAAGAAGTTGTCTCAGCCAAATTCAAATATGACCGGTTGTTAATGCCAGATTATCCGTTCTTTTTTCGTATTGAAGACAGTCATTGAAGATACTAGAATAATTCTCTTAGAATCCTTTGAAAAAATGCTAATGCCTCCGTTCATAAGCCGTCAAATTATTTAAAGAAGAAGCTCTAAGCACCTGCCAGTAGTGGATCACTCCCCCTGGACTGCTTTGGTGTCTCAAGATCCTGTAAGCCAAGAACACACCAGGGCTGCAATGGAGGCTGCAGGTGCTTCACCTGTAGAACATATAGCTAAGTGGATGGTCCTGTTGTGGAGAGGATTCAATCCTGACTCTCTGAACCAAACAGATTTCTAGCTGCAATGAGATCTGGCCTAGGACTGCTCCTCATGATGTGAGGCTCACCCAAGATGAGAGCGCAAAGTCAAGCTGCTGTGCCTGAGAAAAGATTGGATTGTGATCCCGGAACTAATATACCTTTGAGAACCCTTTGCACTGTTATAGATGAATCTAGATAATTCACTTCCACCCTTCTCCTACTCTGCATTGGAAGGTTTACCCTCTTTGCCTTTTTGAGGCCTTCAGTCCTGCTTGCAAAGGACTAAACAGCCCGTGTCAAAACAGCCCCTTTCAATGAGCAACATGTAATGTCTTTCCTTGCCTCAGGCCAGTCACAAAACCATTAAAAACATCCTTAACCCTAATCATTCTCATGGTCTCCCCAATTAAAAGTTGAAAGCTGACCCTACTACAGTGTTCCCTAGAGTGCTAATATCATCCTTAGAGGGACTTTGTAGTTAAAGGGCCGATGGGTGGTCTATATTAAAAAAGTCTGGATCACAACCAGCTAGTTCTGAGATAAAGTCATTTAAACCCCCTATCAGCCCTGTTGTGGAAATGTGTTGAATCCTTAGCCAGCTTGTCCAACATTGACCAATATTGGACTAGATTGCCTCTGATACCTTCCAGTTGTGGGCTTGACAAGGTGAGTGGTTGACAAAGCCATTTAATTTATATACTACATCAGATTAAAAACAAGGAGTATATGGAAAAAGAGAACACTGTCATTATTTGCCGTTTGGACTACTGATTGCGCTAAACAAGTTTCAGTCTCTTCTAAACATTTGGAGTTACTTTTGAAATATTAAGATTTAAAATGTCCTTTATTAGCCTATTAAGTAAGTGGGCAACAAACAATAAAATAAGTTTCCTAAAACTTTCAGGAACAAAGTTTGCACCTGGAAATGTAAAAGACAAAGTCCTCATGCTCTGAAGTTCCCTGTGAAATAAAACTAAACTATGAATGCTTTCCAATGAATACGGATACCAAAACTAAACCACAATGCACATTTATTATATACAAATATTAAGTTTTAGGTTCTATTCATTTTAAAAAGACTGCAAGAAGCTGCACCTCCACCTTTAATGTGTTTTATATGATGTTGTCATTGATCACACTCTAACTATTTTACTTTAATTATTTGATCTGGCTAAGCCCTATGATTCTGAGGTGTATCTTAGTACCTGGACCATCTATAGTAAAAAGGTTAGGGGCAACCAATAATACTGTCACTATTACCCAGCAGCATTTGAGTACTGTATGAGCATCATCCCTTTTGCAGTATTGGCTTTTTTGGTCCCTGTTTTGACTGCTACTGGTCACCCACTCTGCCCGGCCAAGTCCTAAGATTCTAGTCCAAAAACTGCATCTTGACATTTTTTAGTGGTATCTTAGTACCTGGACCATCTATAGTAAAAGGGTTAGGGGCAACCAATAATACTGTCACTATTGCCCAGCAGCATTTGAGTAATGTATGAGCATCATCCCTTTTGCAGTATTGGTTTTGTTTTGGTCCCTGTTTTGAATGCGACAGACGCAGCGCTGTTGTACTTTTGCCTGCTCTGAGACAGCCACACCGGAGGAAGGACTCCAAGTCCCAGGGGGCGACGGGACTCACCGCACCTGCCCTGCATCATCCCTAGCACCAGCAGCCTCTTAACAGCTTGCCGCTCCCACTTCACGGGAGCCACTGCGCTGTTGTGCTTTTGCCTGCTCTGAGACAGCCACACCGGAGGAAGGACTCCTGGTCCCAGGGGACGACGGGACTCACCGCACCTGCATCATCTATTGGCTATTTAAATTCCTCGTCATTCCCGCTGCGCGGAATGCACGCGGACGCGCGCCTGGCGAAGCCCAGGCCAAGAGCGGGCCCGTTTGAGCCCGTTCGAGTACGGCCGAGGACGGGACGGGCCACCCCCTAATATTTACAGCTAAAGGTCGGTGCACGTTTAATCACCTTGTCAGTTGATATTGAACTATAATCACTAGCCATTCTAAGGAGTAGGTGTTTTCTTCATTTACATAATGACCACCTCTAAGGCCGGGAAAGGCTGGAAATCCATCACAGGTGGGTCAATACTAGGTACTCTGGACTACTTTCTTACAAGAGCGTCTTCTGTTTTAGCCCACGAAATTGAGCTGACAGAAAAGAGACTATCGTTGGACATTGCATTCGATAAACGATCATCCATGGGAAGTCTGGCCCAGGTACGGTTGTCAATCCCCCAACAAGTCATTGACTCTATCATGCCAGGCAGCATTGGTGAGGGTGAGGGGAATTAATTATTGCAAACCGTTGGATGCTTGCCTTGTCTCCCCGCAAGCGAAGATGCCTCACTGGGCACTAGAAATGCTCCTAACTCTCACAACATGCATTCTGGATCGTCGACATTAAATGTCAAGACACGATCCGCCTATACTTCTAAATCGGGATTATCTCATTCTACGGCAGGCTCAACTTCAAAAAGGAAGCGTGGGGGTGCCCACATGAAAGGAAGAAAAGCAAAAATCCAGAAAGCTAATATAACAGATGAGAGTGTGACACCAACAACTTCCCATAGTCCTGCTATATGTCAATCTACTAGTGAAGCGATTACATTGTCATCGAGTCCTGGCGATGTGTTACCTGCTGAGCTGGGATCGGACTTCTGGACCAAGCTGGAACTCATCTTTAAAAAGACATGTCTCCCCATTTATGACAGACTCGACATTATAGAAAACAGACTTGCGTGCCCTAAACTATCGTTCAGGCACGGGATGAAAACCGGGTCAAAGGGGCAACTGATAAACAAATGAGCTTGACAGGGCATACTAATGAAGCTGTTCACCCCACTGTCCCGCTGACTGCGAATAAAATAGTTGATATCACTGTTCCTGCTGTGACATCGTATATTTCCCCTCCATTTTCTTCCAGTAATCTAGCAGTCCCTAATCATACTGTGCTGAGTGGAAGGGCAAAGATAGGGGAAGGTAGCAGGATAGTAACCCAACAACCCCAAGCGAATAACAATATCCCTCGTGCCCCACCAACAAAAAGATTACTGTGTGTAGATCTTCCCCCTGAATCTATCCCGTACGTGGTGGTCCGAACACAAGCAGAGGGCAAATTCAGTTGTGCCTAAGGATGGCAAACTAGTAATGAGAACTAATTCATCTGTTGGTAAGGTTAGCCTCCAGGCCGGGGCATTAGCTATCCAGCCTAACGGAATCCAAACAAATGTAGAGAGTATAGTTTTGGATCATTTGGGTTGCGAGTTACTATTAAACCAATCATTGGGAGAAATAAACTTAACCTTAGCTTCTGGGCCAAGCATAGAAAATAGGCGATATCATTTAACTGGTTGGGCGGATAACGTTGGCGGCTCGCCTAGCAAAAACTGTCCTATGTCGATGGTATCTTGGAATATAGCGGGTTTGGGATCCAAACTAGCCTCGCCCGACTGGTCTGATTTCATCGAAAAATTCAACATCTGCCTCTTCCGGGAGACATGGTCGGTAGCCCCTGTTTTTCGGCTAGGTTATCTTAATTTTCATGTCTCTGCAGTAAAGAAGGATAAAGGTCGCCCGATAGGAGGTCTAGTGATCTGGGCTAGGCAGGTTTTAAGCTGTAATATACAACAACTTCCTGTATCGAATAATGATATTCTCGCAGTGAGACTTAGCTTTCCCTCAGGTAAAAGCATCGATATTTTTAATATCTATTCAAGAGGCCATCCGGGGGGGGGGGGGAAGTCAGAGGTAAATATCAGCCTTAGAAGATATGATAAAGGCCATGTCTACCAATACTCTGCAACTTGTAGCGGGGGATTTTAATACGACGTTTGAGCCGTTAGGGCATGAAGATCAGAGCCTTACGGAGGCGAAAGACTCGAGGTGGTGTATCCCCTATCTCGAGTTGGCACCCATAAAAAAATGGACTGAGGTGGCTATCCAATTGAAGGGGTTATGTATGGGGAAACAATTGAGGGCTGCCAATGGCCGAACGCCAGCTGATAGGCAGGGCGCTAGGACATACGATAATGGCCACAGGTCTAGTTGTATAGACTATTTGCTTGTCCATATAAAATTGTGGCACTGTCTTAAGGACATGGCAGTAATGGGTTGTATAGAAAGTGATCACAACCCTCTTACCTCTTCATTTAATTTGTATCCAGATGAAGTTGTACCAATCACACATGATGCAATAGTGCCAGATCTTATTCTAGCCAATGATATGCGCCATCTTAAATGGAGCAAAGTTATCGAACATCCCGAAACCCTGGTTGCTATAAAAAAATGATGTAAATAATGTATTAGTAGAACTGGGGTCTAGCGCCACCAATGAGGATTTTCACTCTTTTTTGATTGATGCCCATATCAAACTCTTCGCTCGATTAAAAATTTATTTTTAGAAGTCAGGCCCAGGCATAAGTAAAATGAATAAGAAACCTGAAGGTTGGTATAATGAGGCTTGTCGACAAGCACGGGCCAAGCTGGGCTTAGCTCTAAGAACGAGGGACCCAAGTAATGTAAGAGCGGAACCGGGTTGTTATAGGAAAACCCAGTTGGAGGCAAAAAAGCTATGGGATGAGTGCAAGTGGCAGGAACTCAAAGAAGCATGTGTGGCCAAGAACTCAAAATTGTTTTGGGATACATATAAATGGGACAGGGGAGGGTGTCCGGCCCGCCCTCATAATAATGTAGCCCAGCATCAGTGGATTGATTATTTCAAGCCACAGTATGCCAGTAGCAGTAGTGAAGAGAGCTGTGGAATATTTTCATGCACATATTATGAAGGGGTGGCTTTTACCCTAGAAGAAGTTGATAAGGCGCTAGATGCAGTAATTGAGGGAAGAGCAGCGGGTATAGATTGTATTCCTGCCGATGTTTTTTTAAATGACAAACAAACCTGGCGATTATATATTGCTTATTTGGCAAATGCAATTGCTCATGGAGCCTCTGTCCCTTCTTCATGGAAGGGGGCGGAAATTATCCCGGTGTACAAAGAAGGAGACAAGTCTGTTGCAGGCAATTATAGGCCAAGTAGCCTAATCGACTCGATGCAGAAGATTATGGGTAAATTAGTTTTGTGTAAGGTGCAGACCTGGATGGAAGAAAACAATATTTTGAGTCCACTGCAGGCTGGGTTCGGCCCTCTAACAAGCACGATTGATCAAGTATTTCGCTTTATCACTCTCTATTGGAGGACAGTGGTTTTGGGAAAAGGGGCTCTGTACGCTGTGTTCGATGATTTGAGGGCAGCTTTTGATTTAGTGCGGCGTAGTAAATTATGATGAGTCTTGGGAGATATGGGGTGGCGCCGGAGTTGCTGACACTGATCGTCCGCTTGCATGAGGATCATTTTGCCCGGGTCCGATGAGGGTCATACGGTGAGGTGACGAAAACCTTCTCCGTTGATAGAGGAGTGCGACAGGGATGCGTTATGGCGCCTACCCTGTTCTCGCTCTTCATCAACCGAGTGGCAGATTACCTTTCCCTGGCCCCCACGGATGCCCCGGTGCTGGCAGGTACTCGTATCCCAATCCTCATGTTTGCGGACGATACTTTGATCATCTCCAAAACATCGAGCGGCCTCCAGAGGGCCCTGCAACGGTTCAAAGAATTTTGCCTTCTGCGCGGTCTAGAAATAAACACTGCCAAAACTAAATTCATGTCTTTTAACGAACAAAAATCCTTTAGAGGTATCTTATGAATAAACTTCCCCTGGAGCAGGTTGATGCTTTTACTTATCTGGGTGTCACCCTGCAGAAGGATATGCGTTGGAATAGCCAACTTGATCTGGCTGTTTTAAAGCACCAACAGCAATCAGGGATTCTTCTAACTAAATTCAAGACCTCTTTAACCAAACCGATTAGTCCTGTACTAGACCTTTATGGTATGAAGGTACTGAGTTCGGCCCTATATGGAGCCGAATTGTGGTGGTTTGAAAACCTAAAGCGCCTGACCTTGGCGGAGAACGCGTTTCTACGCAAAGTCACTAGTGTCCCACAAAGTACTCCATTGAGACCACTCTTATTGGATCTAGGCAGGAAATCAGTGGAAGATCTGGCCAAGCTTCGCCCTTTACTATTCTGGCGTAGAGTATGGTGCACAGAGGAACTTTCACACTATGCCCAGGGCCTTATGGATATTATTAAAATCGACACCTTCATAAAATCAAATGGTTGAAGGAGACTAGATCTTTGCTAGTGAGATTGGGCATGACTGAATTATGGGATGATCCTTTAAATGCAGACTTTCCTTCCCAAAAAATCTTGAAAGGTAGATATTGGGAAATGGTTTTCTCATCAGTATGTTCTAAATGACTCGAATTTAAGTCCTGGCCCGTGCTAGAGAAGTACTGGGATTTTATTGAAAAGCCCTATGATCGCAAACTGTATTTCCATTTCCGGGTGGGTACCCTCCCAACAAGGTTATTCACTGGTAAATGGGTGGGAGCTATTAATGACAGATGTTTTAGGTGTCTGGACCAGCAGGAATCAGTAAGCCATATAGTGTTCTTCTGTCCATTATATGCCGCACCACGTAGTAAGTGGATAAAGCCAATCTGTAAATTAATGGGCATCAGAAGATATGCTGAGGCCTTGCGAATTTTATGTTCAGACTCTACCCCACCAATAGCTATTGCTGTGGCGAAGTTCTTGAAGTGGGCATGGTCAATCCGTTCGAAAATGTTGCTTTTGGTTAGCCAGTAGTTGGCCCTTTGTGTTATCTGTTAGCACCATGATGCACATCTGTGATAGTAGCCCATGTATTTGTAAGGGTGTATGATTTTTCTCTGGCAGCGGTATATTCCTAGTTTTTGAATTACACCCTATCTTACATAATGAACTATTGAATTGTGGTAGTATTGTTTTTTTAAACTCGGAAATAATTTTATCTTTAAAAAGAAATTTAACAAAGTATTCGATAGTTGTCAAAGGAACTTAATTGTATCTTAATTATTTATTCAAAAGGTTTTAAAATGTATGTTTTTAGATTATACTGAATTTTGATGAATGTTTTTTAATGCTTGTGCTTTTATGACTTAACTGTCGAATAAAGTTTATATGATGATGACTGCTACTGGTCACCCACTCTGCCTGAATAATTTGTGCTGAAGAGGATTCAGAGGCCCAGCCCAACACCAATGTAATCTTCTCTATTAAACTACTCGTGGTTGTCAGCCAAGACCCCATTTTTAAGGTCACCTGGGGTTGATCACTGATTTTTCTCTCTCGCTTGCCATCTTTTAATGTTTTGTGGGACGCTGCTGACCGATTGTGTTGAATGCTTTTGCTATATGTTTTATTTGTAGGCTGGTGATACTCAAAATCTCGTCAGTTAAGATTATATTCTGGGTGCCCTTGTGGCCACATTCAAGGCCTGGTCAAGAGCTGTAGATGGTTTATAATCAGCTATGAGAAAAAAAATGATAGGTAGGCTTGATTCTCAAATCATAGGGACTCCGCAAGTCACAGAAGCCAAACAGGCTTGCTTCTATCACCATGTCTACTGAGAAGAGTCTTTGTTTTCTGATTTGTTCTTTATCTTGTTGAATGTCTTTCTTCATCCAGATTCAAATACTGTAACTCAGTGCATTCTCGTCTTCACTGTGAATAAGCTCCAGGAAGTTTCAAATGTAGCAGCTTGTTTTTTATTGGACTCCGCTCTTTAGATGGATATTTTACTGCAGTTATGTTCATCCAAAATATTAAAACATCTCCAGAAACACATCCATCATCTATATTTCAAATACAAAAGTGACATTATCAACATTCCTTCACTACATAGTAGCAGGAATTTGGACCATAGACAGGAAATCAAATGGGAAAGAAAAAGCTGTCCTGGTCTTTGTCCTCACTAGGTGGCTGGCAGTAACAGAGAGAAACAACCATGTGCCAGGAAGCAAAAAGGAATACTGATAAGCATACAGGTCTCCAGGTTCCCCTACATGGTATTAGATGTGTATAAGGTTATTGGTTCTTGAGGCTCAGAACATTTGTATAGCAAGATGGTGGTAAGATTTGCTAAGCACCACAGAGAATTCTGGCTTCCAACCTGAAGTAGATACTGTTATCTACTGAGAATCACAACAGGAATTCAATTTACCCTCTGGAAAGTACCTTTGATGTGCAGGCTAAGCTCCTGTCACCACTGCTTGGTATTCTTTTCTCTCCCCAAGGTGATACCACAGAATTGTACCTGACCTCACCACAGAGGAGTCACAGAGAATTGATACAGTTCACACCTCTTCCACAGGAGCGTTAATCCTCAATATATAGTGTTGGAGTGAGAGACATTTTAAGAAAAAGGAGAATTGGATAAGACGTCCCCATTCTCAGAGACCTAAATCTCAGTGATGGAGAAGGAGAGTAATTGCTTCTTGCATTAACCAATACTGCTATTTCACCAAACACATGGTCTAGACACCCACTTCAAATATTACCACTCTATCTGTGGAACAGAAAAATGCATCTGATATACAAAATTATTTGACTCCTAATACAGTAACCAATTAATGTCAATAACTATCAGGTGCCTACGATGGCTGCTTAGAAGACAGCTCACCTTCTGTAGCCAGAGAAAGATAGTTAGTTGAAAACTTCCATGGCTTCTGACATCCACTTGCAACTCACTGATTGGGTACCTGCACAGGGGCTAGCCAGCTCCACAGACCATGATGCGTAGATTCCCCACCTGTGGGTGTGAGCAGATAATATCATCTTACAAGCTTTCATGGACCCCAAAGGTGAGGCATCAGTATGGCAGACCTGAGAATGTCAATTTTGGCATTCTCAACTCCTCTGATTCCCATCTAAGGCCCAACTTGAACACCAGTGTGCCCTACCTCTGACATTGACAAGATCAGCCAGAGAATCACTCCTCCCAACCAAGACAGGTCCCCGCTTGTGGATCTGAGGAAAGCTTCCTGCCTGTGCACCACAGAATGGCTCAGCCCTCTCCATGGAACTCTCATCCACCATTAAGACCAGGTGAACTCCCTGTCTTGAAGCGCTCCTATACCAGAGTCCTTAAAGAGGACAGCCTTTGCCAAGACAATGTCTCACTTGCCACTCCAAATCCTGTGTGACAAGGTGCAATCACCACTTTTGTTGCTCCCTTCTTCCTCCATAAGTTCAATGCCATTTTCTGTGTTGTCTCCCAGGGGATGATCTCTTTGGTTTCCTGCTCTGTTACCCAGCCGTTGGAGTCTATGTGTCCCAAATTGTGTATTTGGCTGGGGAGCCCCATCTTGCTATCCTGTCCCATCCACCATCAAAGGAACCCTTGAGATCTGTCAGGATTGTTGTGGGCTCCCAAAAAATGTTAGCCAGATGGGAGCCTTCATTTTGTATGTTTAAGAACTAAGACAGATCTCCTCCAGGAGCCATTCGCCTGGAGCCCTAGAAATAGTAGAAGAACTGAGAAAAGACGCCATCTATTATTTAGAAGGGGTAGCCAAGTTTGGACCAAAACAATGGAAAGAGGACTTCCCATAGTGACATTGTCCTTAAGTCATAGAAAGAAAAAAGGGATTCAAAGAAAGACTATACTGATTTCAAAGAAAATGTGGAACGATTTACAAATTTGGCTAAGCTGAGTTTTCAAAATAAAACCCATCACACCTGGTGCCGATCAGACAACAGACACCTGAGAAATAGTAGAAGGACTAACTTCTAAACCCAAGTTAACTATCATAAGCACAGTTCTATTTTCCCCTGAATTGCCCAGATGTCTGACAAAAATGAATGATGTGGTATCTATCATTGTACTGTACCTGGACTATAACTGGCAGATCCTTCCCCTCTAAAAGGACTAGAGAAAATGATCACATTGCTTCAGTTAACCTTGTAACAGTGTAAACCAGGGTAACGTTTTCCCAATGTTCACAATTCTGTCCTTCTTCCATAACTCAGCCTCATTTGTTCCACCCATTCTCACCTAGTATTTCATCCAACATGCCCCTCAACAAACACACCCTTTCCCATAGTATCCTCTTCCCTTTCAAACTATCCAAGAACGTTTCGAAGACCTTTAAAACTGACTTGTTGGAGTGTTCCCAAACACCCTCATAACTGACCTCTTCCCCAGGAACGTTACACTTAAAACCGACCTCATGTTTCTTTTCCTCTTACATTCCACTGTGGAACAAGAGATTCACCTCTTCCTTTTTCATCTCTTACATATGAAAAGTTCCTCATGGCAAGAAACTTACAATTGCCCCTTCTAAAAGGAAGATATAGTTATACTATACATTATTGTAAAATCATGATTCAAGCCTCAAACAACTTTCAAGCTTTTGATGCATTTTTAAATCCCTATAATTTCAACACAATTCTCTAACAATGTACCCTGACATCCTGTCCATGAATCAAATACCACCTGACATCAAACACAGGCTAACCCCCCACATCATGGGTTAGTTCTCCTTCCCTCCCCACACAGAGTTCTCCGAACCCCATACACCACCCCACAATCTCAAGCAACCCTTTCCCCAGCTACAAACCATCCTGCAGATGGAAGTATCCTCATTATAGGGTCTCTCAGTAACCAGGAATTTATATCGGTCCAATCTGTTTATGCCACTGAATCTCAAACTTGGAGTGGAAAGATTCAGGGATAAAAAATAGATTTCCCTTACATAAGGAGTATCAGACCATATTATGTTAGCATGATGCATCTATATGTACCCTCTTTGCTTGATATATATATATATATATATATATATATATCCCAAACAAAAAGGTTGCCCTTGAGGAAACGCCAACACAGTAGGTGAGTATCTCCATAATTTATTTTAGGCAGCAGGCACAGCATAACATCTCTCTCCCACAAAAAATGCCAAATGCATTTCGGGCTCCCGCCCTTGCTCACTGGCTGTTCACAGAAACATCGGCAGCTGTGTGGACTCAATATCAATACACCCCGCCCCAGTGGGAATTCTTGCCTCAATGCTTTTGATGCAATGCAATCCACAAGCATTGAGGCAAGAATTCCCACTGGGGCGGGGTGTATTGATATTGAGTCCACACAGCTGCCGATGTTTCTGTGAACAGCCAGTGAGCAAGGGCGGGAGCCCGAAATGCATTTGGCATTTTTTGTGGGAGAGAGATGTTATGCTGTGCCTGCTGCCTAAAATAAATTATGGAGATACTCACCTACTGTGTTGGCGTTTCCTCAAGGGCAACCTTTTTGTTTGGGATATATATATATATATATATATATATATATTGCTTTTGCAGGAAGGACAGCATTGATTCACTCCTTGCGTTGACACTGCTAATAGAGTAGGCCGAGAACCATACAGACGCCATTTTCGAATCTATGCTCGAACACGGGCTGTGATCACGTGTTAGTCTCCAGCAGTTGTCAAGCCCCAGTTCCTCTAAATTACTGGGCGCAGCTGAACGTAGGCTGTTTACTCGACTGTCCTGAGACTCAAGGTCGCATATGGCTTTGGGTGCGATAAGCGCATTCTTGGAGGCGTCATGCCTACACTCCCGGGCACCAAGACGAAAGGGAGTCACCCCTCCTGACCTCCCCAGTAATAAATAGCTAAGCTTTGAACTAATCATGTGTGCCATATATGGCCCTTTCCTGGAGCTCGAGGGCCAACTGGTGATTTTCCTTTTACAGTGATTATTTGTGTTGAACTGAAAAGTATATAATCACATGTTTGAATGCGAGCCAACAGTCTTCTCCGTGCACCTGATGGTTGAGGACTGGAGAGGGTCCTCTATAGAGTATTTTTGCTTAATAAAAGATTGGACTTCCTTCACTGCCAACTGATGTCTACTCACAAGTGGATGCACATTCTCTCTTTCCAACACTCTATCACGATCAGTTACTCAGGTCTGAATTATATTCTGAGTCCAGCCGGACTGTCCCTAGCTGAACTAAACCACACTTATAATACTTCTCCATTTGTACTCCTCTAAACATCTCTCACGTTTTCGACACCTTTAAACATGGTACTCAACTCTATGCAATCTCACTTACAAACACACTACACTATCAAGCAACCATAGTCTCCTTCTCTAGTTCATTCTCAGTCGTGAGCACCAATCTTTCAAAGCCCACGAGGAACACTTATCTGCACCGGATTAACTAGAATCTGCTTATCTTCAAGATAAATGGTATTCTTCAAGAAATAAGCCTTTCTTCCGAAGCTGACTGAATGCACTCAGTCCTTCAATTGATTGAAGTTTTCATCCCCTCTTATCTACAACCTTCCGCTCACAACAAACTCATGACCACATCCAGAAACAAAAAGGAACCGAGACCCAAGAGAGCAACTCAAGGCATCACCAAAGAGGACATAAAGTCTCTCCTAGCAGAATATGGCAGGCACTCTCCACAGAGCTATGAGCAAAGGACCCACATTATCCCTGCCATTGGGTCAAAGGATGACCCAACATCCCAGAAACGAGAGGAGATGAAACCTAAACAACCTATCAAAATTCATGCTTAATCCATTTCTACTTACTATATACAGCCCTCCCTGAAATGTCAGGTCCAAAACGACAGATCTGCTAGAAAACATAGGATTGAAATATGTGACCTCATCACATGCAAGAGCTTTGACCATTTATTCCTCACAGCAACTTGGCTAAACAAAGCATCTCCATCAGTCCTACAACTCCTGCTTCTCTAGAATGCTCCGTTTGCTTGGATAGAATTGAGAAAACTGGAGGTGGGGTGGCAAGCATCCACAAAAATTTCATCAAATGCACCACAACAAAACATAACAGCTCCCCTATTTTTCAATGCCTCTTGATAGAAATACAATCAACAGACATAACTCTAACCAAGTTCCATCTAACCTACCATGCTCTAGTACACAATCACTTCTTTGAGGAACACATAACTGAACTAATCCTTTAGGATCTATCATCCACAGTAGACATCTTCCTTGAAGACTTTAACTTGCAGTGGAGTGCAATTAATGATTTGCATTATTAGAAAACAACAATGGTCCCTAGGTGGAAAAGGTAGCACAAAACAATAAACAACATATACTAATCAAAACAATGTTTTAATATATAATATAATCCATCCATAAAGAGAATTCCAAAACCAACTACTGCTGAATGGTGTGAACAAAGTGACCTGAATAGAGTGCTGGAAGGGCAATCATTTCCAAAGTGAGACATTCCTCTCAATTCTGTGATCCAACCCCCTATCCAATCATGAAGAAACTGAGCTCAAGCGTTGTACCTTTCTGTATGAAATGGATCAATGCATCCATGTCACAAGGCATGGTATTGGACATTCTAAAAATTGATAAGGTTACCCTTTTCTTAAAAATTCAAGGATCTGTCCCAGAAACCTTAGAAAACTGTACCCAGTCTCAGAACTTCCATTTCTGGCCAAGGTCCTAGAAAGCAACTAAAACAATGCATCCACAACAAACATTTACTCGACCATTCACAATTGTTTTGAAATCAGGATGCAGTACTGAAATGGCAATCCTCCACATTGTTGACGATGCTCTACTTATGTTGAGCGATAATTAATCCTACCTTCTCACATGCCTTCACCTATTTGCGCCATTTAAAGCAGTCAACCATCTCGCTCTCCTCAAAACCTTATAAAGCAGTATGAGCCTAAAAGGGACTGTGCTCAACTGGTTTGACTTATATCTGGATATTCGTTTTCAATCCATAAAAATTCTCAACTCCACCTCAAATAATCTACTGCTCCATTAAGGTGTCCTGCAAGGCTGCATCCTCTCTTCCAACCTTTTCAGCACCTGCTTAAAGCCTTTGGGGGCCACCTTAATAAATCCAAAATGTCATACCACTTCTACATGCACGATTCCCAACTGTATTTGACAGTCCCCTTGCTCAAAGACACAGAACTCCCCACTTTGATCCTTGAGAAGATACAATCTTGGATGCCCCAACATCACTTCAAACTAAATTTCCTCAAGCCAGAAATTCTTCTGAAACCACCACCAAATAATAACTCATTACTAGTATATTCTTTGGTAAGTGCTGGCAACAACCTCAAATGTAAACCCTTCAATGTGTAGCTGGACAAAACCCTAAAATCTCCAATCCCACATAAATAACGTAGCCAATTGAGCACAACTTTGAATCAAACTCATATGCAGAGTGAAACATCTCCGCCGGTCTGAGGAATTCAAATAAGATTTTCAATGTATTTTCCATTCAAGATTGGATTTTTGTAACACACTTCTGACAAGGATACCAAAACTCTATTTGGATCTCCTAAAATGAGTTCTCTGTTTCACTTTTAGACTAGTATAAGACATGAAGAAACACTATCACATCAATTCTATCTTGATTGCTCAAAACTGGTTAAAAAGTGAAGCAAGAGGTATCTTGAAAATATTTTTCATTATTCATAAAGTTATTCACACAGGACCCTGAACTGCCTGTCTGAGAAGCTGTCATCTCTGCAGGACAACAACTTCTTCATAGCTCCATTATCTTTCCACTAAAAGTTTCTTCTGCTAAGGTACAAAAACACTCAAACAACCCAACTCAGGAACATTCTCCCAGGTTATGGCATATCATTCAACATTCAATAACATCCAACACCTGCCTTGAGGTCTTTAAAGTGGCGATGAAGACTATACTCTTCCAACAATTCCTCCTATTAGCTTTGCCCTATAGCCACTCCTAGTGATATTTCAGATTAAAGGGAAATGGGACTATCTCTCTATAAATGCCTACCCATTACTCAGGCTAGGCCTGATAAGAATACTATTATATTCTACATGCCACCTACCTTTTGGACATTTCCCCCATGTACCTTTGGACTCCTTCCATTCATATTTCCTTATTTTATAAGGACTAGCTAATGGACCAGACCAATGCTGGCCTCAATGTGATTGTGACCCTCTACATTCCCTGATACCTTGCTCTTAGATATACTCTTCCATTTTTTCAGCCTATCATGTACTATATAGAATCCCCATCTTATATGGTTTGGGTTTTAATCCATTGTATATTCTCTAAAATGACACAATGTGATAAACTGCCTACACCCTACTATTGTTTATTGCACCTAGTTGTATACCGTACATTTTTATTAAGATACCTGATACACTATGTCTTTATGATATGTAATGGTTTCGTTTGTATGCTCTGTACTACATTAAGCACTCTGATACATTTAAAACCCTAAATAAATAAATAAATAAATGAAATACAAAAAAAAACATTTACCTGAGGATGAAGGACCTGAAGGAATTATAAACTATTATTACTGAACAATGTGTTTTCTGAAAATTTCCTCTCTTGAAATTGTTCTGTCAGATCCATTCGATTTTTTACATACAAGGTCTTCTAGAATTCCAAAAATGCCAATCACATTCAAGACACTAGCGCTCAATAGAATCCATCTTAACGCAGAACAAAAACAGAAAATACAAGTAAAATATAAAGGATATCGGGTTTTCATAAAGAGTATCCATCACTTTTTCGATCGGAGATTTTGTCACGTTTTGCAAAGAAAACCTGCCGTTGAGATTTTCCGAAAAGCATATTGTGACATGAAAAGGAACCACCACAGCATCCTCAATCCGAATCCATAGGAACCCAGAGAGTTGGGAAATATAAGAAGAGCATCTCCTACTTCCAATTAAGCATCTGTCACATAACAGGCAAGATCACACCAGTTTGTCCCATTTCCTCATCAAGTCTTGCTAGGTTAGCCGCCTACTATGTCACTGCCATGATATCTCGAAGGCAGTTCAGCAAACCGTTGTATCACATTGGGACATTTGTTAAGGTAAATTCATAATGTTCATTGACCTTTCCTCATTCTGTCTCTTCCTGTTATCTTCTACTCACACTTGCCTTGGTTTTGACAGGTGAGATATAATGAAGAAGCTCAGAGAAGTTTGGTTGCTTGGAATAACCCATACTGAGCTTACATGAGGGGCCACCCTACCACCGAAAGGAGTGTCCTGAATTGCCCTTAAGTTGTCAGAAAGGCACCTGACACTGGAAGCCATACTGAGCTGAATGCCATGCATACTTTCAGTTTTCTGATTGAAGCATATTAGAATCTGTGACTTTTTCAAACAACAATCTTAGTTAGGTAGAAATTCTATCCCCTCAGGAAGCTTTCATGGTGGGTGGCTGGGCTCCTGGAATTTCTAGCAATCGAAGGGGGACTGGAGCTCTTCTTTCAGATCAGAAGAACTATCCTGTAAGGCAGACACCTTACAAAATCATAGAGTACAACAGAGTGGCTCAGCCCTTCCTTCATCAGAGGTTGATAAAATGACCACATTTTATTTGAATAGTAGTAACCCGTTTATATTGTTAAAAAGATGTGGGACTAAGGCAGAAAATACTATATAAAATATGTTGTTGTAATTGTTATTTAGGAGAACCACAGAGCAAACAAGAGGCTACTATTAGAGGGTATATCAACAAGATGAGAAGTAGATTAGCAGCAGCAGGCCAGCTTTTGAGCATATTTCTCAAGAGAAGAAAATCAAGTAACAAAACAGCCAGCAGCTTTAATGTGAAGAAATAAGATTATCACAGGGGGGCAGTGGTGTAACGCAAAATTATGGGGACCCCGCGCAGAATGTGGTGAGGGGCCCTTGAGTCTCCGAGATCTTCATTGGTCTTGGGCTCAGTTGTTGGGGCCCCCTAAAGGGTTGGAGACCCCTCTGTGCGACAGGGGCTGCTGGATCCTGTGTTAGGCCCCTGGTGAGGAGGACTCCATTAAGAGTTGCTGAAATGCAATAAGTGGAGCTGGCCAATTAAAAAATAAGTGATAAACCAAAAAACCAAGAAGAGTAAAGAACCTCGGGAGAAAATAAGGCCCATAGGGCAAATTACAAGACAGCAGGACAATCAAAGGCCCAGTGGCTGTTAAAAGTGAGGGTAAAACATTTAGGAGGAATCAACCAATTACAGTAAACATGACCACAAGTGAAAAACAGCAGTTTTTGATGTCTGTTCGCTCAATTTTCCACAGGCATACACACGACTGATGTCTTTCAGCACCTTTCATCTGAAATTCCCCTCACTTTGCATAGCTGAGGCCTTCTACATTTGACTTGTTTTAAAATTTGGGAGACCAGCTTTTTTTGAGACGTCAGGTACTAAAATGAATTATCCGGGCTACGTTTTCCACAGGCAACTTGTCTCCACTCCCTTTTATCAGCTTATTAGATTTGCAGATTGATTTACTAATGATTTAACCAGATATGAGGAGACAGAATGTCCAGGTAACAAAACCTATTTATCCTAGGTACAAGATGAGAAATATTCCCAAATTCAACTTCCGAGCTCTGGATTACAATCTTGTACCCCGGTGGCATTGGTCATATCAGTTCAGATAGGGTGGGACACCTGGGCCTAATGAATTGGTCGAATTGGAACAAACCTCTCATGTAGCACTTTGCTATAAGACCTGGTTTCCGTGTGTTGCAAATTGAAATATATTTTTATTGTTTTTCTTTGACATAAGATGCACGTATACATGTAACAATTAGAACACTTCGCTGTTTCATTTGGTATACATAAATTACATATAAGCGTTAGGTGGATGGTTATTGAATGGCTGTTCGGATGGCCCAATGGGCTGGTGGCCTTTATGGCTAGGTTACAAGGGACCCCTTATCTTTGGTCCTGTGCTTAGTTGTAACATATAATGTAAAACATATAACATACACACGTTTGGCAGCTGGTTGTGGTTCGACCGTCAGACACTGTGGATGAGTTCTGCTTTTTTGCATTCCTCGCAGCTGCCTAGGCTGGTTTGTATGGGTCTAGGAAGCTATCTAGTGATGACCACATCTCTCTGTTGGGTTTTCTCCAAGGTGTGTATCTTAGTGCAGTGGAGTCGGCTGCTCTTAGGTACGTCACCCAATTCAGCCACCCTTTGAAAGTGGCCTTTGTGATGTTTTTCCACTTGACTAGCACTGTTTTTGTTGCACTGGTTAGGAGGAAGTCGAGAAGGTTTCTGTCTTGTTGTGAGGTAACATCCGTTTTGAGGTGTGCTGTGGTTATAGTGCCAAATTCTTGTTTCAGGGTGCAGCCTAGGACCTTGTTAGTAAAGTCGAAAACCTTCCTCCAGAATTTGCTGACCATGCTGCAATAGACGATGAGGTGGGCTAGGTCCCCTTTTTCTTTCTCACAATTCCAGCATCTGTTATTCTCTATCAGACCTAGTTTCTCTAGTCGTGCTGGTGTCCAGTATACCTGGTGCAGCAGCCAGAATTCCGTTTGGGCCAGTACTGGTGATATCATGTTACATGTTAGGGACTTCCACATGGTATGTAGTTCTTGTTCTGGGAATTTCGAGCCTATCTGTGTTTCCCAGTAACTTGTACTTTTAGCGTTGAGCTTTGAGTATGCTGGGCGGAGGAGTTTGTACAGGTGCGAAACTTGGTGGCCGGTCTTGTTTATGTTTTCCATGTATTGGAATATTGAGGGAGTAAGCCTGTTTAGATTTGCTTTTGTGACGGCCAATTTGATAGCCAGGAAATTGTATAGCTCTATGTCTGGGAGGGCGTGCCTGCCCCTCATGTTGTTGAACGTGAGGGGCATGCCTTTCTCCTCCAGCTGAGCTGGGTGCGAGAGGCCTAATTGTTTCCATGTTGTTATGTCTAGGGGTCTGCCTCTGTATTCGATTTTTGGATTTGCCCAGAGTGCTACCCACAGTGAGTTTTTGATGCTTATCTCTAGGTTTTGGTCTACTTTAAGAAGGGCCTGTTTCGTTATCTTGAATATCGGGTTCCCTTTTAGTGACTGTTTGTTGGTGGTGAGGAGGGTTAGTGGGTCAGTATTGCTAAGGATGGCTCTCTCTAGTAGTAGCTAGGTAGGCGTGTATTGCTGATTTTGGAGTACCCATTGCATCCCCTGCCTGGCCACAAAGGCAGTTTGAAAGGTTCTCTATGTTGAGGCCCCCTTGTTCTTTCCTCAATCTCAGTTTCGGGAGGCTTATTCTCGTTTTTTTGTCTCTCCAGATGAATTTGTTAAGTATTCGGTCTATTTTCTTGTGGAAGTCATCTGTTAGGGCTAGGGGAAGCATGCTGGCTAGGTAGTTAACTATTGGAATGATCATCATTATGACTGTTTCTATTCTTCCCCACCAGGTGATAAACTTGGGTGACCAGTTTTCCAGCAGCCCTTTTATCTTGTCTAGGGTGTTCTTCTCGTTTTGTTCGAGGGGGATTCTCAGATTCCTCCCGAAATTGATTCCTAGGTGTTTGACAGATCCCCTTTGCCAAGCTAGCCCTGAGTCTCCCAATACCTCTTTAGTTGTGTGTATATTCAGTGGCATACACTCTGACTTATCTCTGTTTAGTTTGTAACCAGAGTGAGTTGCGTAGGTGTCGATGGTGTGCATGAGAGCCGGTATGGATTTGGCAGGGTTTTCAGTTGTAATTAGTAAGTCATCCGCGTAGGCAGCTAGTTTGGCTGGTGCGTTGTTAATAGTTATGCTGCTATGTTCTTGTTTGCTAGGATGTCCCTGATCAGTGACTCTAGTGCTAGTAGGAAAAACAGTGGGGATAGTGGGCAGCCTTGTCTAGTCCCTCTTTGGAGGTTAAAAGGGGTCAAAGTCATTCCGTTGATAGCAATCTGTCCTTTGGGATTTTTGTAAAGAGCCAGGACCTTCTGCGTGAAATTGTCCCCCAGGTTGTATGCCTGCATGCATTTCTCTAGGAAGTGCCAGGCGACTCTGTCGAAGGCCTTTTCTGCATCAAGTGTGATTTCAACCACCGAGTTGTGTGAGTTCAAGCAGTGTTTGATGACTTGACAGAGGAGTCTTGTGTTGTCACTTGACATTCGAGTTTTCATGTATCCTAAATGTGTGTTCCCTATGAGCTGTGGTAGTAGTCTGTTGAGTCTTGTTGCTAGTATTTTGGCGTATATTTTGCAGTCTAGGTTTATAAGTGATATTGGCCGGTAGTTTTTCAGCCATTGTGGGTCCTTACCTTCCTTGGGGGTGACTATGATGTTGGCCTGTGACATCGTCTCTGTTACTGCCCCATCACCCCCGCAATGATTAAAAACGTTCGTTAGGATCGGTGCTAGCTGGTCTTGGAAGGATTTGTAGAATGGTGCCGTGTAACTGTCTGGTCCTGGGGCCTTGTTGTCTTTTAGGGCCTTAATGGCTGTCCTAACTTCGAGAGATTTTATGTCTTGGCCTAGTGCCAGCGCTTCTTCTGTCGATATCTTTGGTAGGTTTAGGTTCTCCAGGTAGGTGTTTGTCCCCTCTGTATCAAGGTTATCGTCTTTGTTGTAGAGTTCCTTGTAGAACTCCATGAAGGTGTGTAGGATGTCCTTGTGGCGGGTGTGTGTTTTGCTGCTAGTATCTGTGATTGATGTGATGTAGTGCTGCCTTTGCTTGTGCTTGAGGTATGACGCTAGTTTTTTTCAGCTTTGTTGGCTTCACATAGGTTGATTTCTTTATATTTTGATATCCATAGCCCCGCCCTTTCGCTCAGGATTCTGTTGAATTCGTATTTTCTCTTTGTGAGTTCTGTCAGTATGTGTTGGTTTTTGGTGTCTCCGATGTGTCGTGTTTCTAGCAATTTGATGTCTTTTTCTAGCTGTGACAGCTGGGCCCTCCCCTCCTTGTCTCTCCTGGCCTTGACTTCTATTAGGACGCCTCTGATGGTTGCTTTGAGGGCCTCCCACAGTGTTTTGGGGTCTACGTCCGGTGTGTCATTGTCCTCGATGTAGTCATCTATAGCGTTCTGGATTCTACTCTTATCTTCTTGTTTGGCGATGGTAGTGAGGTTGAGCCGCCATCTTCGTGTTGTATGTTCATTGTGTCTCCCTGTAAGGTGTAGGCTAATGCAGGCATGGTCTGATATTGTTCTGGCAGCAATGTCTGTGTGTTCTATTAGGTGCGTGTGTGTTCCTGAGATGAGAATGCAGTCTATTCTGCTGTATGAGTTGTGTGGGTTCGAATAGAAGGTGTAGTGTCTGGTGTCGGGGTGTTGGAGTCGCCACGGGTCCACTAAGTTGAATCTGTTGCATAGGTACGTTAACGTCTTGTGGGACGTCAGGGTACAAGCTTGTGTTTTTGATTGCCTATCTAGGGTTTGGTCAAGCGCCATGTTGAAGTCGCCCACCACAACCGTCATATTGTGTGAGCCGCTGGACTCTAGTTCTTTAGTTACCCCCTCCCAGAATGGTGTGTCGTCGGTGTTTGGTGCATAAATGTTTGTCACTAGTATTGTCTCCTCTCCTCTTTTCAGCTGCGTGATCAGTAGTCTGCCTTCATTATGTTGCTGGACCTTATCGATGGTTATGTTCGATTTACTGTTGGTCAGGGTAATGACTCCTCTCTTTTTACCCACCGCTGGTGAGCAGGCGACTTGACCTATCCATCTAGCTCTTAGCTTGCCTGCTTCATCTGTTGAGAGTTTTGTTTCTTGCAGCAAGATAATGTCCCCCTTAGTCTTGGCTAAGTAGTCTAGTACCTTTTTCCTCTTGATGGGGTAGTTAAGACCTTTAACGTTGAGGGAGATGATCTTAAGGTCTGTTGACAGTGTCTTGTTATTAGACTGTGTCATTTTTAGAACTGCGTTGGGCTAAACCTGTTCTGGCCGTGGGTAACCTATCCCTGACAGTTCTGTGCTGTGAGTTAGCTGCGTGTTTAGGGTCTGGTGTTCCCAGTGTTGTTGGCGGTCTATCTAGTGTATTTGAATTGGCTGCGGCGTAGACATTGACAGGACGTACACAACAAACAAGACATACATGACAAACAACCCCCCCTCCCCTCCTTCAGTTCCCTCCTCCCACCCCCCCTCTCACTATTAATGTGTGCTGTGGGCATGCGACAGCAAGGTCCCACCTGCCCCGTCTTGACCCCGGGATATTAGGGTTAAGACAGTTAACAGTGTTCTGACATAAATTCTCGATCTGGTATAGTTAAAGGATATACTGATCAGTGATATAGTAGTGTTTCTCTGAGGTAGGTTTTGTTGCAAGTCTTTGCCACGGGAGGTCTTTTTTCTGAGGTTGCATTAGGAACCTATTTCCTTAGTCCGCGTGTGAGTTCGGTGAGGCACTTCTTTTGGCTGATGGGGTTAAAGCTTCCATGTCCTGGGTGGGGGGACCCTTAAGATATTGTGACAGTTCTCCTGGATCCTCAAAGGTTAGTATGACTCCCTTGCTGTTTATTCTGAATCTTGTGGGACCTGCGAAGGAGAAGGTGATGTTTTCTTTTCTTAGCTTGTCCCTCTGGGCTAGAAAGCTCTTTCTAATATCAACTGTTGTTTTGGAATAGTCTTGAGTGAGAATGATCTTGTGTCCGTTCCATAGCAGATTAGGGTTCTTCCTTGATACCCCAAAGATATGTCTGTTTGGTGCAAGCGAATAGGTTTGCATATTATTGGTCTGGGACCGGCTCTGCCCATTTGCCTGCCGGCCGGGACTCTGTATGCCTTGTCTAGCTCGAAAGGGCTGTCAAACTTGAGTTTTGTCAGGTCTGGTATAAGGTTCTTTATGAGTGTAACACCTGATCCGGCTTTGTCTTCTTCTCCCTCTGGTACCCCTAGGATTCTTATGTTGCCTTTCCTGTTGCGATCCTTGAACTCAGCTGCTTGTCTGCGTAGTTCGGCCGTTGCTTTGGCGATGTTGCCTATGGCCTTTCCTGTGAGTTGGGATCTGTCCTCTATGTCGCTCACTCTTTGTTCTACCGCTTCTAGATTGTTGTTGGTTGAGTGTATGTCTGCCCTTATTGCTGCAAGTTCCAGTTGTATCGTGTCTGTTGTTTTTTTCGTGGACTTTGCTAGATCGTGTACATCTGCTAGCTTTTTGAGGATACTATCCAAAGTGCTGCTGATGTCCGCTCTTTTTTTGATGGGGGATTCCGCATTGCTCTCTAGCCTATTTTTCTTTTGCTGTTGTGCAAGTTTGTCTTCTCTGCCTGCCATTTTCGTCAGCCCCTCGATGTTACTTTCTGTCTCTCTCGGGGATTTTCGGCGCTCTCTTTCACTTTGGTGGTGTTAGGGAGGAGGAGGTGTATACACGTTCGTTTTATCTTTGTTTTCTCCTCTTCCGATCTTCCTGTGGGGGGCGCCCAATCGATGCAGCCATTTTGGATTCACTCCTGACGTTAGATCAGCAGCGCTAGGGCGGGTCGATAGCGTTTTGCCCCCGCTGCTCCCTCTGATGGTGTTCTGACCTGCCGTGTTGGATCGGCTGTCTTCTTTGACTCCGTTGGACTCACTTTGTTCTTTGTGCTTTAATTCTCAGCGCCTCTATTCTTCTTAATTTTTCTCCCCGCACCCTCCTGTCCCCCTCTTTGTTGTGCCCGTTTCTTCCCCTGGAGTTTGTTGATGGTGGCCGGCGGCACAGTGATCACGTGTACTGGGCGATCTTTCTCCAGTGGCCCCGTTGTTCCTGCCCTCTTTCTCTGCTTCTTCTTTGTGCTGCGGGACTTCTGAGATGGCGGCGCCCTGAGGGGTGTTAGTTTCGGTTTCGCTCGCCGGCGTGCGCGGTTTATTATTCAATTATGGGTGCGGCGTAGGTAATTATTTTAAGCTGTGTTGGCTGTCTGCTGATTGCTTACCTACAGTCTGCTATACCTCTTGTGTGTTTTTGCTTTGTTTGCGATTTCTTCCTGTATATCTCCTGCCGCCTTCTGGCACCTCCCGCTAGAGCATTTTACTTTCCCTTTTTTCGCCTCTACCAATATGGCCGTGCTCCGGGTGTTTTCCCGTGTTCGGTTCCCCTCAGCGGTGTTCGGGGTGGCTGTTTTTGTTTGGACCTGAAATGTGGGCATTAGCGTTAGCATTGGCGTTGTTACGCGTGTGGATGCCCACTGACCTGTTTTGGCCTTTCCAACTGTGTTTTTGTCGCCTTGTTAGATATTCGGAGGTATCCCTCCCGGTGCCCTCTTGCTGCTTTGTTCCTGCTCCTGCTCCATTACACTTTTATTTTTACCTTTTTTTCGTCTGCTTGGCGATGTTGGCTGCGCGCCCTTTATTCCTCTCGGGTACCGGCCCACCAGTGACTTATACCCCGCCAGAAAGATGGTGTTGTTTATCAGTTCCTCGCTGCTGCCTTCTGATGGCACCGGGCAGAGCGTACTCTTCCCTAATTGCCTCCTTCAATATGGCCGCGCCCTGGATGTGCTTCCGCTTTCGATTTTGTTCGTCGGTGCCTGGCATGCTCGCTTTAGTTTAGCGGGGAGAGCGGTGCGTTAACGTTCGCCTTTTGCGAAGTTTTTTAAACGTCCACTAACCATTTGTGTGGTTTCCTTCTTTCTGAGTGGTACCTTCGTCGTTGTTCTTTACTTGGAGGTAACTTCAACCGGCGCCATCTTGTTTCTTGAGTGTTCATTGGTTCTTGGTCCGTTATGAAGACGGAAATTTGGTGTTTTTGTCCTTCCTTGTTATCCACACTGCTTTCTGCTTACTCCTGCTCCGTTCCGATATCTTTAGCGCCGTTTCATCAGCTTGACGACGTCAGCTGCATGCTGTTTTTTTTCGCTAGATTCCCGGGGTCTGACGGAGCTCCGGACGTAGGCGGCTGCTCCTCTTGCCATCCAAGCCACACCCCCCGTGTGTTGCAATTTGAACTACTGCACAGGATGTATTAAACATGCATGCTACTTTTCGAACAGGGACCGGCAAGTAATGATAGATAACTAAGAAGATGAAATGTAAATGCCCATTTGTATCACTCCATATGGTCATGCCTTAGAATTGAAAGCTTCTGCAGTTCAATGCATAACGCTCTACATGTTGTGTTTGAAATAACAGTCCCTAGTTAAGGTAGAACCGTTATATTGGGATTGTGGGGTTATAACTCTCCACTGAGGTTTTTATAATTATTATGTAATCTGATACTCACAGTGGCAAAAACTGTTTTGACGAAAATGTATGCTGTCATAAAAGATTCACAAACTTAAGCGGATATTTGCAAAGAAGTGGCGGAGTAAGGCGTTAGCCTTCATTTCTTAACGCCTCACTCCTCCACTTCAGAAACGCAAGGCTGCACCATATTTACAAGGATGCGTTTCCCCCTGCGCTGGCCCTACGCTTAGCAGTGTAGCGCCAACACAGGCAGCCTTGCACCATAGTGCAAGGATGTCTGCGTGCAGGGGAGGATTGTTTATGTGTAGGAAGATGTCCCTTCCTGCACATAAACAATCCTGAAATGTCATTTTGTCACTTCTATGTGTGCTGCTTAATGCAGCACACATGGAAGTTACAAAATGTCTTTTTTTTTACAGACTGACTGTGTGCAGGAAGGGATGCCTTCCTACACATAAACAATTCAAGGTGTTTTGCTTTTTCCATGTGTGCTGCACAAGGCAAAAAGCAAAAACGAGGAGAAATAAAGCATTTGTCCTCGTTTCGCCAAGTTAAGACCAGGTTTACCCTGGTCTTAATTTTGGCACTGCCTCCTATTTACGCTGCCCTTGTAAATAGGGGGCAGCATCAAAATCAATGAGTGTTATGGTGGAACGCCCATCGCAACACCCACTGCCCACCCCTTTCACACTAAGCATAGCGGGAAAGAGGGCCTTATTTACAAGGCAGCGTTAAGCCACCCTTGCACCATAGTGCAATGGTGTCTGGGTGCAGGGGAAAGATTGTTTATGTACAGAAAGGTCCCCCATCCTGTACATAAATACTCTTTAAATGCCATTTTGTCACTTCTATGTGTGCTGCTTAATGCTGCACACATTGAAGTCATAAAATGGCATTTTTTTCTAAAGATTGTTTATGTACAGGTAGGGGGACCTTCCTGTACATAAACAATCCAAGCCATTTTGCTTTTTCTATGTGTGCTGCACAAGGCAGCACACATGGACAAAACAAAAACGAGGAAAAATAATGCATTTCTCCTTGTTTCGCCAACTGAAGACCAGGTTTTCCCTAGTCTGAATTTTGACGCTGCATCCTAATTACGCTGCCCTTGTAAATAGGGGGCAGCGTCAAAATCAATGGGTTTTCTGGTGGAACGCACACCGCAACACCCACTGCCCATCCCTTTCAAGCTAAGCATAGTGTGAAAGGGGGCCTGATTTACAAGGCAGTGTTAATCCACATTAAGTGGCTTACCACTGCCTTGTAAATAAGGCAATGCCCCTATCGCCACAACAACATCATAAAAGTGACGTTGTGGTGGCGATAGGGGCTTGTATATATGCCCCTTAGTTTGGTATATGGTGGCAGAGAGGCATACCTCTGATACACGAGTTTGAAATCTGGAAAAGTGTGGGGAAGGGGATGCCTTGACACCTGGTGGGGAAGAAATGTGACAACACTAAAGGGATTGTGGAATGACTACCATGTTCAAATCAAGTATCAAGTAAGTGCGGAGGCCTGGAATGCATTATACTTGAAAAACGGTTATGTGTTATGACTAACATGACTTTACAATGACCCAAAAGGTTTGTTCTTGGATTCTATTCGATTGCTTAAAACAAAAAAGCAGTAAATTGTTTAAAAACAAGCACTAGCAAAACCAATAGTTCTCGCCTTTTGGTCCATTGGCTTAGCCAATGCCATTTGTGAATGCTGCACAGCATCAGCAAAAATGTATTTTTTGACAATGCTGTGCGGCATCAGCGAAAAGAAAAAAAAGGCGTGATGATGTGGAAGGCAGCGTGCCATTTCGTACGTGCATGCATGCGCAATGATGTATGATGTATGTACATTCATGCAATCAGGAAACATCCTCTACAACGTAACTTTTACCACGCAGTGCCTTTACGACACAACTTTTACAACGCAAACCATTACAACGCATTGCGCTGGGGGGCGCTCTAGGATAGGGAATAAGTTTAATTTACTGTCCAACACCTTCCCTAGTGTCCACGGGGACTGGAGTTGGAATACTAAATTAAACTATTCACTATCCAGCGCCCCAAAGCACTATGCGTTGTAAAGGTATTCGTTGTAAATACCGCGTTGTAAAGGCATGCGATGTAAAAGTATGCGTTGTAACGTCATACATCCATGCAATCACCACACAAGTGTGAGCATATGATATTAATAGGATGCCATCTTTTTTAATTACCTATCCAAGATGGATCAGTAAATTAAAAAAATTAAGTCTGAGTAGAGCAAAAGCAATTTGCTGCTGGTTCCTGAAAAAAAAGAAAAGACCGCTGGGATGGAGTTGCAATGAAGTTGTGGATTGGGGAAGCAACCACAAGTGAGTGGGAGGCAAGGAAGCAATGAACGCCTTTTGAGACTTGGCTGAGGAGGTATAAAAAAGAAATAAATAAAAAACAAGGCGGAGTGTGCAAAGCAATGGACGAGCTTGGGTGGAGGGGATGAGGGAGCAACATAGAGCACAGGGAGAGCAGAGCAAGTACACATATGTACTTTCATGGAGTGCTGACAGAAAAAGAATAAGGTTCGCTAAATGTGAACAGCGAGAGTGTGCAAGGCATCCTATCTAAAATAATAGTAAACACACTATGCTCTGGGGGTGGGGGGTGAATGACTGAATAAAAAGTAAGCACATAAAAGTGATACAAAGCCATCAGTGGTTAGCAATGGGTTGGGCCATATCCGACTGTAATTTTTTGGGACGGTCCACAATAGGCATTTACCTAAAAGCAGCCTGGTAGGCGAGACCTAAAAAGATGGTGATACAAGTCCCTACTGTGGCACCTTCATGTACTTTTGTACTTTTGAAATGAGGAAAATCCAGAAGATTATTTCTCTACTACAACTACTACAGAAAAGGGCAGTCACTCTACAGTCTCTGCCATCATACGCTGGCTTCCATTGATATTAATGTAATGGTGTCCATCAAGATATCAAATCCGCTGAATCCTCTGTAAGGGACTGTCTTCAAGCCTTACAGAATCAGACTGCTCATCTCATTCTCCCCGCCCCCTTCTCCCCCCAAGAATATAGTAAACCCCATCTGCCCTCCATTTGGAAGTGTTTTAGGGTCCTAGTCATCTCACGATTCATGCTAGGGTCTCTTTATAAACCCTCTGTATTATCCATAGCTTCATTTACAGAACTCCTTTGAAGTTTCTGGCTTATTGCCTGGCTTAATATATGCCAACCTGAGCTTTGTTCTCTTCCAATCAATCTCTATTAAAAAGTTCCTTAGTTTCTTAAGCCAGGACTGGAGGTCTCACATTTATCATCTTTAATCTACGTTTATAGAATTCATTGCATTCTGGAAGTAGAAAAATCTCTTTTCATCTTCAGTTTAGGTAACAACTCACAAAGCATCTGTTTGGTCTCTGATCTCAATCTTGCTAGCATCAAGAGACTCCAAGAATGGTAGCTCACTTAACTAGTCATTTTTAACATAAAATTGCACAACATAGCACAACATAACATAAGATAACTTAGCATAGCAAAGCAAATAGCCTAGCAAAACGTAACATAACACAAAATAGCATTACATTAGAATAAATACTTGCAATGATTTATGCAATGTCTATTCCATAAAGTTGCTTTCACCGCTGTACATCTACAACTCATGCTCAATTAAGATCATGTCAGATTACTTTCCTCGAAGCTGGCATGCTATAATTTTCCCTTAAATGCTTTCGCCCACTTATTTTAATCGCAGAGGACGCTCATAAATTTCTAGAAAAATGTGCTTTATCATCAAGAAGCTATTTTAATTAGCTTTAATCAGATCAACAGTTTATTGCATTTCAAGGGCTTTGGTGTAATGTTTTAGGGCCAGTTTTTAAAGAACACCTGTTATAAACACGAAACTGTTTTCTGCTTGAACGAGAAAGAAACATGATTTGGGGCCATTTGATGTTAGGAATCTGGGAAGTGTTAGACCTGGCATCCTTGGCTTGGTTTCCTCTGACTTTTGACTTCTGACATCCGGTTTTATTGACTTTATTTTTGCTGGCTTGGGGATTCTGTGCACTTTACCAATGGTAGGCAGTGCTAAAGTGCATATGCTCTGTACTCAAAACAATGTAACTTTGGCTTATCCACACTGGCATATTTCATTTACTTATAAGTCCTTAGTAGAGTGCGCTATAAGTGCCCTGGGTCTGTAAATTAAATTCTACTAATGGGCCTGAAGCACTGATTGTGCCACCCACTCTGTAGCCCTTTAAACATGGCTCAGGCCTGCCACCGCAGAGCCTGTGTGTGCAGTATAAACTGCCATTTTGACCTGGCAAGTTAACCTACTTTCCAGGCCCAAACCTTGCCTTTTAATACAAATAAGTCACCCCTAAGGTAGGCCCTGTCGTGTTGTAGCTATTCGCTGGGCGGCATACCAAGCACAGGACACAGGTTAGTCGGGTACTTCATTTATTGTCATATTGTACAGCAGCTCGTCAGTACATCCGTCCTCGTCTCTGTCCTGGTCATTGTCTGTCCTCTTCCTGTCCCGTCACCGGAACTGGTGTCCGGTGACGACCTGGTCACTCTCCCTTAGGACCCACAGGGTCCTAACGCCCTACTGTCGGTCGCCCACCCTATCAGGACATGACATCTCCCCCCTTGTTGCAAACAAATGTTCATGACACATTTATCATAACCACTGTCGCCCACCATTGACAGTCCTCATTCACAGTTACATTGATGAAGGGGAAAAACAAAAAAAAAGAGAGAGAGAGAGAGAGAGAGAGAGCACTTGTCATTCTACATTTCTTCAATGAGTCTCTGTTGTTTACTGCATGCCCTTCGTTATTCTAGTTTCTCCACCGCTTCCTTGTCCTTTATCTTCTACCTTCCATATGGCTGCAGTTGTCGCTGTCATTTCTTCTTTCTCCGCCTTCTTTGTCCTTGAAATGCTATCTCTTTCTTGTTATTCGTTGTTTGTCGTAGACAGCCGTTATCATCCATCCTTTCACTTTCGTCACCGCCAGTGACTCTTTGGAGAGCTTGTTGTCTTATCATCTATATTATTTCTGTCTCAACACCTTTGGTCCTGGCCCTGCGGTGCCGCTTTCCTTTATTTCCTTGGTGGCGCTTGTCCGCTCTGCTCATTGCATGTCTTTGTCCTTTCTTTTTGCTGCTCTTTCTCCTGTGGTATGTCTTTCCGTGTTGCTCCCTTTTACCCCTTTTTTTTCTAGGCTCTCCTATCTCCTTTTAGCCTTTTCTAGGCTCTCCTTGTCCTTTTCTCTTGTGTCCCTTTTGTGTCCTTTTTTCTTCTTCTTCTTCTTCTGTTATTCTCCTTGTCCTTTTAGCCTTTCTCTTGTGTCCCTTTTGTGTCCTTTTTTCTTCTTCTTCTTCTTCTGTTATTCTCCTTGGCCTTTTAGCCTTTTCTAGGCTCTCCTTGTCCTTTTAGCCTTTTCTAGGCTATCCTTGTCCTTTTCTCTTGTGTCCCTTTTGTGTCCTTTTTTCTTCTTCTTCTGTTATTCTCCTTGTCCTTTTAGCCTTTTCTAGTCTCTCCTTGTCCTTTTCTCTTGTGTCCCTTTTGTGTCCTTTTTCTTCTTCTTCTTCTGTTATTCTCCTTTTCTTTTAGCCTTTTCTAGGCTCTCCTTGTCCTTTTCTCTTGTGTCTCTTTTGTATCCTTTTTCCTTCTTCTTCTTCTGTTATCCTCCTTTCCTTTTAGCCTTTTCTAGGCTCTCCTTGCCCTTTTTTTTGTGTCTCTTTTGTTGTCTTTGTGTCTCCTTTTTCTCTCTTTTTCTTTTGTGTTCTCCTTTTTTCTTTCCTGTTTCTTTGGTCCCTTCTTTCCTCGTTATTTTGCTCCTCGTTCTTCTTTCTTCTTTTCTTTATTGCCTTGTAACTTCTCTTTTGCTCTTTCTTTGTCCTTGCGCAATCTTTGTCCTTTTATTTCTCTTTGTTGTTCTGCTTTCTTTCCTTTTGTTTTGTTTTCTTTTCTTTGTTGTGTCTCTTTTCTGTCTTTTATTTAGCCTCCTCTGGCTTCTTCCACTCTCTTGTTCTTCTTTCTTATATATGTATATATTCTTTCCTTCTTTCTCCTTCTCTAAGTCCTCTTTGTCCCTCTTTTCTTTGTTATTTCTCTTTTCTGTCTTTTGTTCAGCCTTCTCTGGCTTCTTCCACTCTCTTTCTTTCACTCTCTTTTGCTCCTTTCTTAACTCTTTTCTTTTCTTCTTTCTCTTTCTTTCTCTTTTTCTTTCACTTATTATTCTTTTCTTTTCTCTTTTCTTATTGCACTGTCTTCTTTCTTTTTCCACTTGTGCGCTCTTTTACCGGTTATTTATCCTTTATTCTTCAATCAAGACATTTATCTCCTTTGTCTCCCTTTTCAGACCTTTTCCGTGCTTATCTTTCTTTTCTTCTTTATCTTCTTTTTCTTCCTGTCTTTTCTTCTTGCTCGCGTTTTCCTTTATTCACCTTGTCTTATGTTCTTCTTCTTCTTTGCACACACGGAAGATACCGAAGGTCTTTCATTGATCAAAACTCAATGCAGAGCCTATAAAGTGTTCTACAGAGGTGACCAGAACCAGAGGATTCGTATACTACAGGAGACACACAGAAAGAAGTGAATATTAAGATGCAGTTCAGAATAAGAACTCAGTCCAGAAAGAGATTATGAACCCATAGAAAGTACCCATCAGCCCACTCAATAGTGGAACTTCGTCATCTGGGATTTTTGGAGAATTGGTGTCCAATATGCCCTTCCTCAGATCGAGCTTGAGGCTAGCTTAGGACCCAATGGTTGAACCCTCAACCAAAGAGGACGACAGAGTATGAAGGCTGATAGGGCTTAGTTGCAGTGCTTAGAAAAAGTGTAAGAAAAGAAAATAGTAAATAGTAATCCAAGTGATTAAAAATACCTATCTTCATGTCAATAAGGAAACTTTATTATGTGTGCCCATCAAGATGGTATAGTTAAAAGCAGAGTGAAAATAGCAGTGAAAATATTTGCTATTTACCATAGATGTTATTTGGTCAACATGTTTCAGCCTCTCCAGGCTTTCGTCAGGACCTATAATTCACTACTGCAAATATTCTTAGGAATTGCGTATCATCTCCCAGTATTATGGGATGAGAAACCTCACCTCACCTGGCAACGGCTCAGGGTAGGGAGGCCACGCACTCTCCGTCGTTACCTCGTGCTTCTCCAAGCTCACATAATAAAGTTTCCTTATTGACATGAAGATAGGTATTTTTAATCACTTGGATTACTATTTACTATTTTCTTTTCTTACACTTTTTCTAAGCACTGCAACTAAGCCCTATCAGCCTTCATACTCTGTCGTCCTCTTTGGTTGAGGGTTCAACCATTGGGTCCTAAGCTAGCCTCAAGCTCGACCTGAGGAAGGGCGTATTGGACACCAATTCTCCAAAAATCCCAGATGACGAAGTTCCACTATTGAGTGGGCTGATGGGTACTTTCTATGGGTTCATAATCTCTTTCTGGACTGAGTTCTTATTCTGAACTGCATCTTAATATTCACTTCTTTCTGTGTGTCTCCTGTAGTATACGAATCCTCTGGTTCTGGTCACCTCTGTAGAACACTTTATAGGCTCTGCATTGAGTTTTGATCAATGAAAGACCTTCGGTATCTTCCGTGTGTGTAATTGTATAGTTGGGGGACAAGATACCCTAAGGTCTATAATATTAATTCCCCTTGGGCCCTTCTTCACTTTGTGTTTCTAAGTGCTTCTTCTTCTTTGCCCTTTGCCTGGCTTTGAAATGGCTGCTCTGTTCTTTCCTTTGATCATTTCTTGAGTCTCTGTTTCTTTTGGTATGCTATGTTGTGCTCCTTTTTCTTTATCCTTTATCTTTTTCTCTGGCACCTTAATTGTTTGTACTTATTCTCTTCTCTTTTATCTTCTTTTGCCCCTTATTTTCTTCTTTGTTGTTTTGTTGTGGGGATCTTTAGTCCCTTTCTACCTCTGTTTACCTTTGTTTCTCTTCGTGTTCTTTAATTGTCTCTTTTTCAATGTTGTTTCACTTATTTTCTTCTTCGCCTGGCCTTGAAATGGCAGCCCCGCTGTTTCTTATGGCCTGTTTCTCCAATGTCCCATTTAAAATGGCCGCCGTTATCTCGCGAGATTTCGCGATCGAAATCTCGCTTTTCCTGACCTCATGATGGCCTCCTCATTTGTTTCCCACTTTCATTGGCTCAGCCGCCTGACTTAGTGATGGCCGCCGAGACTCCTAAGCTCTCGCGAGACCTCGCGCCTTGCTTTCAAAGGCCCGCGCTTGTTCTTAGCGCTTACCGCGATCTGCTGCATCTTTCTACAGTCGCTGTCTGGTGGGCTCCCGCGTCGCTCTTCCCGTCTTCCATCTCACTTGCGGCACATCCAGGGTGAGCACCTGGTTTTTCCACGATGGTGCACGTGCTGGACACACGTCGATCCGTTTCTTTCCTTCGTCGCCAGTGTCGTATTGTAGCTATTCGCTGGGCGGCATACCAAGCACAGGACACAGGTTAGTCGGGTACTTCATTTATTGTCATATTGTACAGCAGCTCGTCAGTACATCCGTCCTCGTCTCTGTCCTGGTCATTGTCTGTCCTCTTCCTGTCCCGTCACCGGAACTGGTGTCCGGTGACGACCTGGTCACTCTCCCTTAGGACCCACAGGGTCCTAATGCCCTACTGTCGGTCGCCCACCCTATCAGGACATGACAGGCCCCAGGCAGCCCTATGGGCAGGGATCAGAGTATTTAAAAGGCAGGACATGCACTTTTGAGTTTTACATGTCCTGGTAGTGAAAAAGTGCTAAATTAGTTTATCACCACTGCAAGGCCTATCTCTCTCATAGGTTAATCATGAAATTTCCTTAAAAAATCTTTAAGTGTAATTCCCAAGTGGGCCCGATTCACAAAGGTGAACTTAGACGTTTTGTATAAACTTAGACTAAACGTCTAAGTTAACGACTGGGAATTCACAGAGGGCATTTACGAGTACTATTGTTATGTCTGCATCCGTGGCAGAGATCCACTCAGAGTGCAGACATAAAGTGTCTTTATTCAATTTGTGATTTGCCCTTTGTGATTTCCAAAAGTCTTAAACTTAGACGTTTGGTCTAAGTTTAGATAAAAAGTCTAAGTTTACCTTTGTGAATCAGGCCCTTGGAATTTGGTGTCTCTGGACTCTTACTTATAGTGAAGTCGGATTTTAAAATGTAAGTCTGAAAATGCCACTTTCAGAAGTTTATACAAAAGGGGATGATGGACTGAGCGTTTGAGCAAATTAAACACTCACCCCCAGTCAAATGATCTGGGTTTAATCCATCACCATTCTTTAGTTCACTCAGCCACCCCAGTTCAGACATGACCATATGCAAATCGGTCTGACCCCGTGCCTCATGGGAACAGTCCAGCCCGAACTGCCAAGCCATGTCTTCCCTGGACCGGAAACAAGCATCCATCTTTCAGAAGGTTAGCATTTTCTTACCTTAATCATTCTGTGCCTCTGCCCCTCTCTGAATACAAGTTTGGGTTGGAAGACAGCCGGGCTTTGTGCATTCCTTCTAGACAGTCACACAACGGGAGCTGGGGTGTGACATTTGCATCTTGATGGTGCATCACCAGGCTGATGGGCCTTTCTGAGGTAGATTGGGGGGAGGAGTTGACACTTGCACCTGTGCCTGTCCCCGTACAAAGATCTGCATACCCCCTTGTAGGGAGTCTGGAGCCAGGCAGGAAATACAGGTATCTTGTGATCTTCAAAGGCGTCTTTGAAGTCTCCCCAACTTCAAATGCACATTTGGGTATAAGTACTGGACCCATGACACCACCAAATCAAAACGTTGCTGGAGCCAAGGATAGTCTGCCTGAAAGAAGAGCTGCTGTGCTGTAGGAGGGATTGCCACTTTACTAACTGCATTGCTGTGTTGGCCTGCTGCCTGCTAATTGGTGTGCTGTAGGAGGGACTGCCACTTTGCTACCTCTTCTGCTATGTTGGCCTGTGGCCTGCTGCTTCTTACCTGGGAGGGAGGGGGACTGGACCTGTTCTGTACATCCTTGAACCCAAGTTTCTCCAAGTATGCGCAGGCTTGACTCCTGTTTTCTGAAGTCTCAGGGTCATAAAAGACTTTATGCAATTCTGCTGGTGCTGCTGGACTCTGTCAGCTGTGAGTCATACCCTTGCCTGAGGTGCCACCGCCAGTCCTGGGCCTCAGAAGTGGGCTCTGCAGCTGTTTTGTCTAAAAATCGATGAAGTGACGTCTTTGTGCCAATCGGAACCGACGCAGTGCTGACTCAACGGTGACATGGGTCCCGACTGTCAGGTTCGACGATAATGCAGTGCCGCTCCATCGACACCGACTGTGAGGGTCGACTCCGAGCCGAACCTTCAACACCAACTGTGAGGCTCGACTTCGACCCATCGACCTGACTGCGTGAATCAGAACCAACGCATTCAGTCTTCAACGCTGACGCTTGCTCCATCCAAAGGTTGTTTTTCAGTGGGCCCTGCATGGGTCCTGTAGCCGGCCTGCACTCCATCGCGGTCGGCTTGGAACTTTGGATTTAGACCGGTCTAGCACGACCTCAAGTAACCTTTTAGCTCAATTGATGTCTAAGCACTGTTTTTGAAATTAATCTTTAAAAATTCATATCTCAAGTTATACTTAATTAATGTTTGTCATTTTGGTCTTGTTTTACTCAAATACATATTCTCTATTTTTTTAAACTGGCGTGGAGTTGTTTTATGGTGTTTCCACTTTATTACTGGTATTAAAGTGAACAAATACTGTACGCATTGCCTCTTAAGTTAAGCCTGACTGCTCTGGCTCGGAGGCTGTGCCATACTCTACAGGCTAAGGGTTCCATCGCTATAGCGAAGAGCAATGGAGATAGTGGGCAACCCTATCTCAGTGGACACACATAGCCCTGTTCGCACACTTGCATGTGGGCTTGTATAGAGTCATTTATTCCAGGCTATAAACCGGGGCCCAGACCCATCCTGTGGATCATCTGGCAGATATACTCCCACTGTACAGAGTCAAAAGCTTGTTCTATGTATAGGAAAGCAAGAGGATGCTGATCTCCCTGCAACTCCGGGGTTGCATAACTTGTGCTAGCCTGCATATATTGTGGAGCGTATTTCTCTGTGGGAGAAAACCAGACTGGTCTTCATGTATAAGACATGGGAGGTGTGGTAGTAGTCATGCCGCCAGAACATGGCTAAGGATTTTGAGATCTACATTTAGCATTAAGAGGGGATTATATGATCCCGCCTCTAAGGGATCCTGGCTTTGGGATCACAAGAATTAGGGCCTGGCTCATGGAACAGGGAGGTTCCCTCCCCTTGAGGGCCTCCCCGTGCACCACCAACAATTTATTCAACAGTATGCCTGGGAATTGTTTATAAAATTCTGCTGGGAGGCCATCGCCTCCTGTTGATTTGGCAGTTTTTAAGTTCCTCACAGCACCTAGTATTTCCTGTTTACAAAATGGTGCCTGCAGCAACTCATGGTCACTGGGGGCAAGGCTTTGCAATGCGAGTCCATCTAAATAGGCAGCCATTTCCTGTGGCCTGTTTATCTGATGTGGTGCTGCATATACTCTACGCAAACGCTCTGCAGACATGTAATTTGTGACCTGTTAGATGTATGCTTCTCGGCCTCCCTGTTCAATAACCACCAAAATAGGGAGCATTTGTGTCTTGGATTTTATTAAACATGCCAGTAATTGTCCAGTTTTTTTGCCCTCCAAATACTACCATCTCCTCCCTGTGGCCTTGTTGTGTTTTTCCAATTGGTCCCACAACTGTGCTGCTGCGTATCCCAGATGTTTAGGGTTGTCGAGTCCTCCAACAATGTCCCCTCTAACTTTTTGAGTATAACTTCCTGTTGTGTCAGGTCCTGTTCCAAAGTGTGTTTTATACCAACTGTAGTCACCAGGCATACTGCATGTATCATCACATTAATGGTGTCCCACTCCACCGGCCTACTTCCCACCGGCTCCCAATTCGCTTCAAAATAGTTTGCTAAAGCATGCGTGTGTGGGTGGCAGATGCGCCAATAATCTACTAACGTAAGGCTATGGAGCGCCTGCTGAAGGGCAGCGGTCACGCTGGGTTTGGTGTCTGAACACAGAGGAGACCTATCTATCGCACTGTCCAATGCACCGTTGAGGTCGCCACCCAGGACTACCTCCACACCAGGGGAGACTTGTGCAGCCTCCAGCACCTGACTCATGAAATTCCAATTATCAATAACAATTTCTTGTGGGCCTGAATGGAATCCGTGGGGCTATCCATATCAACGCTCCACATCTGTATCCCGAGTAGGAGGTAGCAAAGAGCTGCCTTGCTACCTCCTCTGCAAATATTTCATACAGTCCCCCCAAACATGGGTCTGCTGCAGTAAGGCCACCCGCTATGCCATATCTGTGAAGATATGCATATACCCTGTTATGCTTACCGGAACCGCACAGACCACACACATTCCATGTCACAAACTTAAATGTATATGTGTAAGACACCTGTCCCAACCCTGTACTTGGATGCAGAAGGCACAGTACTTTGACCTTTGTCCTTTGTCCTTTGGCCATGTGAGTTTCCCTAACCCCGGAACTAAATCAAACATTACTATTTTAAACCTGTGAACAAACACCAGAAAAATATGGCAATACTTTGCTCCCTTATCCCATCCTCGGGCACTAGCCACCAATCCCTCCTGGCACAACAAGCAGTCAAAGGGTAGTAAATCCCACCCCAATTCCCCTTCACCCAATCAAGTTACAACAAGATGTAGAATCTGACCAGGTCACCAGTGCTTCCACTAGTCGCAAATCCCAGACGAGTGCTCAGCAATTTGCTTGGTCTAGCACCCGGACTTTCCCGACCAAGGATCTATAAAACACAACCATTTATACGCTCTTGTGGCCTTGTTAAATCCATCTATATAGGTGAGCGCTGACAGCGGGCACTGTCTCTCGCATCTACAGTTTATTATTATTATTATTATTATTAAGGAGTTTTATACCGCGCCTGGTTACCCTTGGGCATCCCCGCGCTTATCCAGAGAGAGACGCCATGACACGCGACACAGGAATTAAGCAGGAAACAGGTGGGTTTTTAACAGCTTGCGAAAGCGTAAGAAGCTTGTTTCCGAGCGCAAGTGCAGAGGAAGGGAGTTCCACAAGATGGCCACATTGATGGAAAATCTTCTGCCACCAGTTCTTACCTTCCTTACCCTCATGACCTGCAGCAGATGTTGATGGTCTGAACGGAGGGAACGGGAAGCCTTATATGATTGAACCATGTCCCGTAGGATAGGTGGGCCTTTCCCCTGCAACATTTTATGGGCCATACAAAGTGCCTTGAATTTCACCCTCTCCCTAACAGGGAGCCAGTGCAGCGCCTTCAGCGCAGGTCGGGCAGACTGACGCCTGGGAAGGTCCATCAGGAGCCTAGCGGCCGCATTCTGCACTTGCTGCAGTTTATTTAGGGTGGACTCTGGAGCCCCCAGAAACAACGCGTTACTAAAGTCCAGCCGAGAGATGATAAGCCCCTGGATGAGTAACCTCCTAGAGGCCACTGGGAGGAGAGGTAAGATCTTCCGGGCTGATCGGAGCAGACCGAAGCACACGCCTGCGGTCTTTTTAGCGTGTGTCTTAAAAGAAAGGTCCTGCTCCAACCACACCCCCAAGCTCTTGATCTCCTGTTTGGGGGTGGGAGCCTCTCCCAGGCAGCTAGGCCAGCTGCTCGGAGATAAGGAGGGAGGGGAATTCCCCAGCATCATCAGTTCTGTTTTGGAGCCGTTAAGCTTGAGTGCTGAGCTACACATCCACGTGAAGATCTTATCCAAACACGTGTGCAGCCGGTCGGGATGGTAAGCCGACTGGGGAAGCCCTACCACCAGCTGAGTATCAAGTTTGTCAAAGGTTTACATCCTCACCTGTATCCTGGGCCTAGAGTCAAGCCAACCAGGTGTGGGGGACCTCTCACCCCATCACTGTACCTTCACTGTGGGTTTCCTGCACTAGGGACGATGGTGATTCTGTGACTCCAGGCGTGTCAAGTCTGCCTGCAGCAATGCATCCGCGCAGACCAAGATATGTTCCCTTTTTGCTCTCAGCTGTCCTCTCAGATACTGAGTCCAGTTTCGAGTTGGGCTCCACGAGCCGCAGCATCTCTGTTCCCGCCACTAAGTGGGCTGATCTGGATGTCCCGGCCCAATAGATGTCATCATTTAGCCACCTCTTGCAGGTGTTCATAGAAGTTTAAATAGATGGCCATTAAGCGCCCTGGGCAGCGTCCCATCTCTAGAAATGGGACACAGTGCCCCATGGGCACCTTCTATCAAGAACAATTTAGAGAGACATTTGGGCTGGAGAGCTGTGTTTATCCAACTCTCCAGAAATAGTTCAACCAAGGGGCCATCCTCCCACTCCGGGAAACCAAGAAAGTGGAGATTGTTCCATCTTGAATACTATCGAACATTCTCGACTCACCTAACCCCACGATTGGCCATTATGTTCGAGGACGCGCTCAAGACGGGGATCTTGCCAAGATCCCTCAGGGAGTCAGTAATAGTCACATTTCTGAAACCACACAGGGACCCCAAGCTTCCATCGTCCTACAGACCGATCACGTTACTCAACGCGGACTGCAAAATCTTAGGTAAAATGCTAGCGGACAGATATGCCCAGGTCACACCCCAACTGGTCCTTCCCGACCAAAGTGGGTTTGTGCCAAACCGCAACACGTCTCACAACCTTCACAGACTATTCCATGTCCAGGACACGACACGTGATCGGTTTCCGAACGCAGCCTGCCTCATATTAGACCTTGAAAAGGCGTTCGACACCCTCCTATGGCCATACCTGTTCGAGGTCCTGAGGAAGAACAACTTTGGCCCGCGCCTGACAGCATACACCAGGCTCCTGTATACGCAACTCACATCTAGGGTCCGGATGGGAAGTTACATTTCCTCGGAGTTTGCGGTAGAGAGAGGGACCAGACAGTGGTGTCCGCTGTCACCCCTCCTGTTCGCCCTTGCGGTTGAACCCCTGGCAGTTCGCCTGCGACAGGAGGGCACGGACTGGGGAATTCCCCTGGCGCACACGTGGCACTGCGTGTCCCTATACGCAGACGACCTTCTAATATACGTTAGGGATGCTACAAGCGACCTGACCCGCATCTGGACGACTCTGGAGGAATTCACAGACATTTCGGGCCTTAAGGTCAACTGGGGGAAGTCCTCGCTGTACCCGCTGAGCTCCCGTATGGTCCCATTAGAAGCCCAGATAGGCGCCCGGTCACTTGCATGGAACGCAGAAGCTCCCCGCTATTTGGGAATGCGTCTGTACCACACCCCTGAAGACTTATACGAGGGAAATCATCGTAAAGTCCTAGCCGGACTATGGTCAGCAGTGACCTTTTGGAAAACGTTACCGCTGGCACCTATTGGCTGAGTGGCCCTAGCAAAAATGGTTATGGTCCCCAGACTACTATACCATTTCGCGAATCTCCCAGTGGTTCCACCACGATCGTTCTTTAAAGAACTGAACAGCCTCCTCACGGAGCTGGTGTGGGGCGGAGGACAGCGGCGAGTAGCCTTGTCTACCCTTTACCTACCCACCATGGAGGGGGGACTGGAAGCGCCATGGCGGCCCAACTCCAATGGCTCTCCTACTGGACGGCGGGGCGCCACATGGGAGAGACCGTCACTGCCGACGGTCCTGTGTCACAACCAGCACTCCATCGACTGCTGCTACTGGGCACCAAACCTATACGGACTTGCCCCCTGCAGATGTCCATCGCCCGCACCTGCATGATGCGCATCCACCGTATGTCTAAAACACAACCCCCATACTCGCTCCTGCTACCACTGGTAGGCTTCCCACGAGGAGATACATATTACACACAGGGAACACTTCGAGTCTGGACAGAATTGGCAGTCACAGAGGTGGAAGCATTGTTTGAAGAGGGATAGCTCAAAACATTCGATCAGATGATGGAGCAATATGACCTTACCCCCGGGCAATTCTTACTCCATAGGCAATTAATAGATAGCAGTCGTAGGCACTGGAATCCGGACACAGGGGAGCCCGAGATGCACCCAGTGATACACGCGATCCTACACATGGGAGTGGGACGACACCTGATAACTTGGCTCTATAAGGCGACACTTACACTGCTTCTCCCGTCCCTCCAACCCTTACGCCAGAGGTGGGAGACGGACATGGGCAGGGTGGTCCATGACAAAGAATGGAGCACTACCCTGGAATACCCCAAAAAAGTATCCAGGAACGCCAGATTCCGTAACATACAATTCAACGTCCTCCATAGAGCCTACCTCACACCACACCGACTACAGAGCTTCTTTCCCGATACACACTTTGAATGCCCCCGATGTCACATCCCAGGAGCGGACTTCAGACATATGTTCTGGGATTGCCCCACACTCCAAGGATTCTGGAGTAGAGTCCATTGAGTCCTTGAAGAGGTTACTGCCATCACAACCATGTCCACCTGGGAAGCATGCGCGCTCGGCATCTTCTGCAGGCGGAAGTCTGAGAAAGTACAGTATAGTTTCCTCTCACTAGCCATTCTTTTGGCAAAACGGGGAATAGCTATGCATTGGAGGTCCCCCACTGGACCACCAGAAGCAGCGTGGATAGACCCAGTACACAAGTGGGGCAAGGCAGAGGAGGAGATACTCCGGGAGGAGGAGGTGAGGGGCCACCGCAAACACCCCATATCCCTAGACTGGACCCAGTTAATGTACAAATTCACGCAGACAACGCGCCCCCCAGAGTCACCTACGGCCTCACAGACCCAGACACGAATAGCCACACCAGCCTCCGCACCTCAATGATACAGCCACGGACACTACCCGAACATCGACAGACACCGCGCCCCGCAACCCTTGCGACTTTACACGCGACACTCACTCCACGCACGATACTATATCACGCGGCCCAGGAGCGCTGACACTACGCTCCAGCGCAGCGCAGCGACTCGCCATCCGCACCCCCTCTAGCCTTCTCCCTCACCCCACCAAGTTTGACCCTAAAGTTTTTTGAAAGGGTTAGAAAGTTCAGGGTGGAGGGAGTATCCCCCCCACCACAGATACATTGGGTAGATCTATAGATGACATTGTCACGACAACACATGAAGCTGTGCGGACCGCGTCGACTCGGTCGGCACACCCTGCGACGACCACATACCAGTTGCTACACCATGAGGTCACTACCATACCGAGAACAGCAGACCACTCACCACGGACAGTCTCAGCTTTGCTCAGGGGTGAACAGCCGACCCTGCAAGGGATCATGAGGTAAACGCTATTAGATCACACAGTTAGGTGTGGCTGATGGACACAAGACCGCCGAAGGGGGCAGAACACTGAGTGCTTTCTTTGGAACAATGTACTTATGGTCATGTATTACTGTACAGTTTAATCAATGCTATGTTGGTTGTAAAATGCAAATAAAAATCCAATAAACAAATTTAAACAAAAAAAGTGGAGATTGTTGCATCTAGATCACCCTTCAGAATCCTCCAGGCGATCCTCCATCTGTGTCTTGCTGCATTTCAGGCCCTCCACCATTGCCGGCAGGTTCTGGATATTCTCATGAAGCATGGCAACCTCCTTCTCAGTATTTGTAACCCTCTCAGCCACCTTACGTAGGACTAGTCTCAAGTGGTTTATATCTTTGGCATAGTGTCCATCTTGGTTTCCAGTGCCACTCGGGAGCCCTGTTTGACCTCCAGGATGTCAGCCGTGGGCTACCTTCGTTCTGGACTTGCCCAGCCTCCTGGTCTCACCACACTCGCCCATGGTTGGGCACAGTGTATTGCATGATTTTGTTAGCTTGTGCCTCTTTCTGTGGCTTGTCTTTTGCCATTGACGAGTATGCCAGTCAACGTAGCACACAGCATAGGTTATCAGACAATGGGTCACCAGGGGAGAGTGCTCCACACTAGATAGTAAACTCCTTCGCTTACAGGGTCTTTGGGTATCTTTTTAGGGACCTAGGTACCTTACACCGGTTAAGTCTTGTCTCTTATCGCTTCTCGGCCTTTTGGCTAAGATCAAGTGAAGACTTCTCTTTGCATTTAAATTTAAGGTTCGACTGCAAAGCCATCTTTCACAGACCTCAGGAACACCAGCTGTGGTCAGTCTGCCTCAGTGGTGAGCTGAATAAGGTAGTAAAGTGCATATCACTGCAATAGCTGAAGCAAGAAAAGGCTCCCTAAAGTATTTTAATGTTCCCAGTGCAGAGGCATCAGCACAGGTCCCTGTCCTAGCGCGGCCCCCTTCCCTCATTATTAAAAAAAAAAAATAACAAAAATCTACCGGCAAAACGCCGGAGGCCCCTCCCCATTTCTGCAACACTTTGCATTCGCCTGCTGCACTCTGCAATCGCCTGCTGGTTGGGGGATGTAGTCACCTTGGCTGCTGAAGGTCCTTGGGGGCCAACAAGACCTCCTGTTACCTCCAGTAAGTCCCACACAGCAGGATTGCTGGGAGGATTTTGAAGGAAAATATGCCTCTTGGTACGCTGCTGGTTGGACGAAGTACCCTTGCCTCCTGAGTGCCTCAGGACTAAAATGGATTTCTTCCATCAACCAGTAGTGTGACTTCTCTTAGTGTGGTCATTGATAGAGGAGGTTTCCAGATAGATCTGTGTGTCATCTGCATACAGATGGAAGGGGATGTTGGCTTTTTTGAGTAGGGTGGTGAGGGGTTCCATGTAGATGTTCAAAAGTTGCGGGGAAGGCACTGAACCTTGGGGCACTTCCCTGCTGACGAGGTGTAGTTTGAACACAAAGTTTTTGATTTTTATTCTTTGGGTGTGGTTGTGAAGGAAGGAGGAGAACCAGTGTAGGACCACCTCATCTAGCCCTGCCCTTTCTTGAAGAACCTTAATGAGAAGTTTGTGGTCAATCGTGCAGAAAGCTGCAGATCGGTCTAGGAGAATGAGTAGGCAGCATTGGTCCGAATCAAGTGATTTGTGGATGTCATCAATGACGTTGAGGATCGCGGTTTCAGTGCTGCAGCCTTTTCTTAAACCTGATTGGTGGGAATCAAGAAGGTTGATGCTATCCATGTGGTGAGTTAGGATTTTGGATAGAAGAGGTAAGTTAGCGACAGGTCTGAAGTTATTCAGATCTTTTGTGTCAAGGCCTGGTTTTTCAGCAGTGGTGTGGCTTGTCCGATTTTGAGGCAGTCTGAAACAACTCCGGGTCTCAGGGAGCTGCTTATGATCTTACACCAAAGTGGGGCTAGGGAGAGTTGTAGCTTTTTGGTCATTTGTGGAGGTAGAGGATCTAGGACTTGGGATGAGGGATTGGATGTGGAGATCAGTTTGACTATTTCCGCTTCCTGAATGGGGTTGAAGGATTTCCAGGATTTTGTAGGGGGCTTTGATGAGCTGTCTTTAAAACCAGGCGTGATGCTCTTGATGGGGGGAGGTGATGTCCAGTGAGAGCTCAAGCTTGTTGGTATTGTCATTAAAGAAGTTGGCGAAGTTGGCGCAGAGTTCTTTGGAAGCCTGCACTGAGGAAGTAGTGGGCTTGGAGGTTTGTTGCCTAATGATGTTAAAGAGCTCCCTGGGCCCGTTTTTTTCTGTTGTCCAGCACGGTTCAGAAAACCAAGTTTTTTTCGTATCCCTACCATATTGGTATGAGGTAACGTTTGGACTGGACCCTGATGTACAAAAGACAATCAATAAATAGCGTGGCAGCCCACTGTGCCGGTTATGCTTCTATAGCATCTATTGACACAATAGAACCATAATCTGCACAGTGGGCTGCCACACTAGATTTTACTAAATGGATACATAACATTTCTAATATTTTTCTTGTGTACTGGCATTCTGCTTTTTCAATTGGTACTGTACCCCCCATGATTGAATGTGTGTGATTTAGGTGAGTGAATGAGTAAGAGTTATCTCAGTTTTTGCCAACCAAAGGATATATTGTTAGTTTTCTAGATTGAACCCTAGTCCTTTGGTGCACAAAGGGTCCCTCTCATTTTTTCAAGAGTATCATAATTTGAAGAAAAGGGGAAAGTGTTTTCCATTCAACTGGTGGTGAGATATTTACTGGCACAGCAATGGTAAGGTGCATGTTGCAGGAGGAGTGGGTACTAACCTGCAGGGGTGTGCTACATGTTGCCAAGGGCTTTGGCAACTAGACTGTCATAAATACTCTGGAATGCTGTTTGGGGTGGGAGCTCTAGATGCTGGACTGACAATTGTAATGTTGGCATCCAGATCCTTGGCACGGTACAATCCACAAAAGAATTTACATTCTAGAACTTAGATATCAATGTGGGTTACGCTCATTGGAATAATACTTTGCACGCGGTGGGGCAATGCAATGTGTATACAGAAATACTAACCATGTGTTACTTGATCAGGGCAATGAAAACGACTTACATGGCAATGGGGTAAGAATGCTGGGGTTTGGGAGGTCATGGCATGACAATGGTTCTTACAATGCTGCTGGTGGATTGTGCATCCTAGAAAAGATGGAAAACAGATAGTCATGTGTATGCTGGAGTGCAATGTGGGGTCGTACAGCCTTAAAACTGATGCTTAAGGTTTGATCTTAAAGGGAAACATATACTTTTGTTGAATGGTGCTTGTATGATGTGGAGCATTGTGGGTACTGGAGAAACAAATATGTTTTGCCTGCTGTCATGCTGGTAACAACAAGGATTTATGCATGGTAATTCACATACTGAAACTGGGAAAATTCAATGTAGATTCCTGCATTGTTGCAGTGCTTTGCATGCTGGGAAGCAATGTGGCCACAGGCTTACTGATTTTGTTTTACATACTGTGTGATTGTGCAAAGTGGCATGGCAACTTGTGGTTTAAATAGCAGGGAAACGTGAACACTGAAGGCCTCATTTATGAAAAGTGTTGAAACATGGGAATGCCCACCCTGCATACATTATACCTGACTCAGGTATAACATAGCACAGGCATTTACAAAGTGATGCATCTGCCTAGGTGTATCACTTTGTAAATAGGGCGCAGTATGGCGCATTGGTTATGCCGCCACAGTGTCACTGAAACAGTGCTGCGACAGCAGTTTAAGGCCTTCAAAAATAAGGCCCTGAGTTTATTTGCAAAACACAACGTGTAGACGGCTGGACCATAAGTTACTGTATCAAAAAACACTGTGCCGGCTACACATAACTTTATATCCTCACTTTTAAGGAACAAACCAAGTGAAACTACTAGGTTAGTTGGGTATCTTTTACTCTTACCCTTTTATTTTGAAATTTTAGTTTCTATTTTTTTGAATATTTACATGTACAAAAGGAACACCCTAACGTCCAGTATCATATACACATAAAGACTGTACAATTCTACAACACAAATACAACATTTAAATATATACACAAATTTCCTTAAATTTATACACAAGTGTTCGATTTCTCAAAAAGACAAGAGTCACGCTTTATACTCAGGATCAAAATTAACAGCAAATAAATGCAGTCAACAAAGTATATTACGCTATACAAACATAAGCCATAAATTTATTGCGTGGCTTATTTGGCAACTGATGTCTGTGCCGACGCGTTTCGAATCCGGTTTAATCACTTGACGGATTCTCTTCAGGGCTCTGTCTTTAAAGATTCATCTAAGGGTGGATAAAGGAAAGGAACCCTTGTTAAGTCTTTTTTTGTCTCTATTTTTCAAGCTTACCTCTATCTTAACCACTATCAATGGTAATACCTGTTATCCAGCAGCCGCCGGTCTGCTCATATTAATTTAGAATTTATCTTCCGTTTTTATTAGAAAGAAAAGAAGTATTCGTCCTGTAAACAAACAGGAAGATATTGTAATGCTCAATTACACCCTCATGGTATGATAATATGAATTCACTCATTCGACATACCTCACTATATTGTCTTGATCACGCAATATTCTTTTATCACGTTGCTACTGACGGTGGTAGTCCTCGTTAGTTATTTTGCAGCCTGTAACCAACAGTGAAGTGATATGAAGTCTTGCGCTAGCAGTTTGAGAGAGAAAAAACGTTCACTCCTTGAGTGAAAGCCTACCTTTCGTTCATGTGCTCAGGCTTGGCTGCTCGTGATGTTTATTTCTTTTTTGCCCACTGCTCTTAGTCTGGGACAGCGTTCTTCGCCCTGTACATAGATTCCCAATTAGTTTTTACACAGAACGGGCCAGTTAGTATTCGCTGAGGTTAAAGTAACTCTTTCAGCCTACTTACTTCCAATGCGGCGATCCGGTGACTCCTAACTCAGTCTGTGGATTCCGCGGCCATCTTAGAGACAGGCTTTTGAGGCAGAGGACGCTTTGAACATGGCGGCCATCTTAGAGTGGGTTTAATCTATCCGTTCTGTTCCTTTCTGAGTCATAAAGGTACTATGTTAGATTTCGAAAGAAGGTGAATTACAGTTTATTCTAGAAACCTTTTTCTTTTCTCATAGTCTCGATACTTCAGATAACGAATTCAACCCAGTGAGTGTACTGTTGAATTTTAATATCAAGTACGCCTCCTTTTGGAGTAAAATTCTGTCTGGGTCCATGGGTCTTGATTGTTGCAGAACGTACAGTACTGACCACCTGAAGTCATTTTCAGTATGGTTATGTTCAAGAAAATGTTCCACCATAGGGGCTGACAGGACTTTGTTTTTCAGCCTTGACTTGTGTTGATTTATGCGTATGTTAACTTGTTGTGTGGTTTTGCCGATGTAGATTTTTAAACACGGGCAGACAATGACATACACAACATTCCGTGTTTTACAGTTGGAGAAGGGAAGATGCTTCCATCTCACACTTCCATGCTTGAATTCAGTTCCTTCAATTGTATTTCCACATGCCGCACAGGAGACGCATCTATGATGTCCCTCTATGGGTTTCATACCCCACTTTGCTAGTAAATCACTTTTGGGTTTGGGCACAGCAACATCTGCTCTTACTATTTGTTGCCCAATGCTTCTGTTCTTCCTGTATGCAAACAACGGCCGCGGAAAGGAGCAATCCAAATTTTCTAGAAGGTGCCAATTTTTCAGGACCACCTGTCTTAGTTTATTAGTGTCTGGCCCAAATGTGGTGACTCAAACTAATCTGTCCAATTCGTTTTTGGTTTTGGTTTGTAGAAGGAATTCCCGTGGCGTGTAACGCGCTCTTTTGAGCGAATGCTTCAACAATTTCTTTGGATACCCTCTTTCTTTTAGTTACATGCAGAATGTGCTAGCATGTCTGTCAAACTCGTCCAGCTCCGTACAGTTTCTCCTAATCCGGAGTAGCTGTCCATATGGAAGATTTGCCCTCAGATTTCTCGGATGGGCACTTCGGTGATGTAGCATTGTGTTTTTGTCCGTCTTTTTCTTATGAAGCGTAGAGATTAACTTCCCTTCATTGCACATAATTTCTACATCCAGAAACGTCATTTTTTTATCGCTGTATTCAACAGTGAATTTGATGTCTGGATGTTTGGCATTAAGCCAAGCATGGAACTCCATCAGTTCGGTGTGGCTTCCCTGCCACAGAAGCCACACGTCGTCGATGTAGCGCAACCATTGCTTGATGTGCACACTGTATGGATTATCATTTTCAACAAACTTCTTTTCAAACTCTGCCATATACAGTATAGCCATTTCTGGAGCATAAGGGCATCCCATAGCTGTTCCCTTTGTCTGCATAAAGAACTGTTCGTTGAAACGAAAGTAATTCTTCCTCAAGGCTATCTCCGCTAGTTTTAAAATAAAACTGGTGGGAACTCGGTGTGGTCTATCACGGGATTCCAAATACAGCTCTAGTACCCCCAGTGCCTCATCCGGGAAATAACTAACGAGGACTACCACCGTCAGTAGCAACGTGATAAAAGAATATTGCGTGATCCAGACAATATAGTGAGGTATGTCGAATGAGTGAATTCATATTATCATACCATGAGGGTGTAATTGAGCATTACAATATCTTCCTGTTTGTTTACAGGACGAATACTTATTTTCTTTCTAATAAAAACGGAAGATAAATTCTAAATTAATATGAGCGGACCGGCGGCTGCTGGATAACAGGTATTACCATTGATAGTGGTTAAGATAGAGGTAAGCTTGAAAAATAGAGACAAAAAAAGACTTAACAAGGGTTCCTTTCCTTTATACACCCTTAGATGAACCTTTAAAGACAGAGCCCTGAAGAGAATCCGTCAAGTGATTAAACTGGATTCGAAACGCGTCGGCACAGACATCAGTTGCCAAATAAGCCACGCAATAAATTTATGGCTTATGTTTGTATAGCTTAATATACTTTGTTGACTGCATTTATTTGCTGTTAATTTTGATCCTGAGTCTAAAGCGTGACTCTTGTCTTTTTGAGAAATCGAACACTTGTGTATAAATTTAAGGAAATTTGTGTATATATTTAAATGTTGTATTTGTGTTGTAGAATTGTACAGTCTTTATGTGTATATGATACTGGACGTTAGGGTGTTCCTTTTGTACATGTAAATATTCAAAAAATAGAAACTAAAATTTCAAAATAAAAGGGTAAGAGTAAAAGATACCCAACTAACCTAGTAGTTTCACTTGGTTTGTTCCTTAAAAGTGAGGATATAAAGTTGTGTAGCCGGCACAGTGTTTTTTGATACTGAGTTTATTTGCAACATGACTGATAGTGCTACTCCCTGAGTTGTAAGCCCTGTGCTCCTTCAGGGTAGGAAGTATCTGGCATGAGTCCTAGCACCTTGTCTAACAATTCTGCTAGTAGGAGTCTAAATAGGCTATCATAATGAAGAGAAAATTTGCCTTGTCTGTATAGCGTCCATAACAGGCAGACTTTCTGAGTAGCATCCATGGTAGCTAAGCTTGCACATTTATCATCATATTATTATCCGCACCCTGGAAAACTTGGGCTCCTTAGCATATTATATTGGCAGCTAATCTTGGTCCAGCTCACAAAGAAACAGATCAGCCCAACCTGTCAGGACAGGTCTTCTTCAGATGGGATCACAAGCAACTACAGACTGGTTTCAGCCTTTAGGGTCTCATCTGTGAGGTGTAGCTGGAGTTCAATGGCACAGTGAGTAATTACCAGTGATTGACATTAGTTCAAGCATTACACCTAACACTTATTTGTTTTCTAAGTGCAATATTATACCCAAGCAGTAACGAAAACGACCATACCGCCAGTGGCCTGCTTTTTGTTCCCAAGTTCTTGGAACAATGTACAGTCAAACAACTAGACGAGTATATTAATAAAAACAGATTACTATGGAATACATTTAAAAAAACATACATTAGAATGGGTTGAAAGGGTTAAAACTATTTAAACATTTATTCTTTGGCATGAAAACACAAATTTGATCTATTGCAGATGTGCCTTGCTTACCTTTGCCCACTCTCATAAGTGACTGAGCAATAACAACTGAACCATGCTGAGGTTTCAATCTGGAGGATTAGAGCTGTCAGATGTCCCATTCTGAATGGAAATGTGGACAGCTGTGCAGATGAAAGCACTGGCACTATTGATTTTGCTCCTTGTGAGGACGTGTGGCCTTGTTGGCACTCACAAAACTGAAACTGAATGTCATTTAATACAGCGTTTAACTGATTAACTAAGAATTCAGGCTTAGTTGAGAGAGCTGTCAGAAGGGTTGAGTGAAGGAGGGGGGTTTGTTATTCCCTAGGCCTGTGCTTTTCATGGACCCCCTCATTCGTACTGCAAAATGTACATATTTTAAAGCAAGCCTGCTCAATTTATTAATAACGAGACATCTAACATGGTTAATGCCGGTATAAGGAACTAAGGGCCAGATGTACAACCAGCAATTTTGTGACTCGCAAATTGTGTTGCAATTGCGACTCGCAACTTGCGAGTCTCAAAACTGGATGTACAACAATGTATTTAACACTGTTTGCGATTCCCAATGGGGTTGCAAATTGAGAGGCTCTTTAATATTAATGAGCCTCTTGCAATTTGCGTGCCCATTGGGAATGGCAGGCCCTCCAAGGTATGGTGGCCTGCTGGGCTCAGCAGACCACCATGTCTGGGACTGCCTTTAATTAAAGCAGCTTTTTTTTATGCAGACCATTTTTCCTTGAAGGACCACTGCTTGTCCTTAAAAAATATTTTTAGAGCCTGTCACAAAGCTGAAGCGGTCCCCTGGGGACCCCTTCCCATTGGCGACTCCTTTACCACCCTCCGGAAGAGGGTGGTAATTTGCGAGTGTGTTTCGACCGCAATTGCGGTCGCAAAACATTCGTACATGGGTTAGAGAGTCTTTGATGATAAGGGCACATGATTTGATGAGAAGGGCACATGGTCGCCTCAGATAATAGCTAAACGTAATGTTTTAGCAAGATCCATCTTGGCTGTTCTGGGCTTTGCCCGTAAACTGGGCGTTAAACCATTTCAAGCTCTGCTAAAGATATACGGAGCTAAATGTACCTCCCCTGCTATGTATGGGGCAGACCTCTGGGGTTTTACGAACGTGAAGGCCATTCAAGTGGCGGAGGATACGTTTTTATAAACTATTCTATCTGTTCCTCAATCCACATCTGGTTACATTGTCCACCAGGAGTGTGGAGTGGGTTTTTTGGAAGACCGAATAGCCATAGCTCCTCTTATAAAAATGGATTTCTATCTGGCTAAACCCCGAGCTGGAGCTGAACCAAGAAATCCTTAGAGATTGCCTAGCACTCGATTTTGGCCATCGCATCCCCTGGCTGAGTTATGTCCATAAATTAGCTGTCAAACTGGGTCGACCAGAATTGTTTAACTCGCCTGATAAGTTAGTGAAAGGGGACATTAAGTGGGCCAAGGACTCTTATAAGTTAGCGGCGTGCTCAGCCAGAGAGGACAGAGAGCTGGGTAAACCGACCGTAAGGGCTCATCAACTATTAAAAACTACAGGAGTGATTGAGCCTTACCTGAACATTGTAAATAATGCTAATCATCGTTTTGTATTGACCAGATTCAGGTTGAATCAATTCCATATCCTTTTTTCTGAATCTCCAGGGTGGATAAGGGAGGAAGATTTGGGGATTTGCTCATGTGATGGCTTTTCCACAAAGGACACTATGCATTTTATTTTATTTTGTGACCACTTACACCCCGTTCGCAAGCGTTTCATCATCCCTCTTATAAAAGATAAAAGATAAAGGTTTTACGCAAGTTAAACCGGCCCTTCTTTACTTCCAGCTACTTTCTAATGTGTGGGAGATCTTTAACGTAGCTAATTTCCTTACTGTGGCTGTAAGATTAAAGAAAAAAATTGATTGGAATTAGTTATTATAATGATATTTGAAAAAATGAATTGTGACTGAGCATACTCTCTTTTTTATTCAAATGGTTTTAAAGGTTTTAAATGATGTTCCTAATTGAGATGATAACATGTACTGTATACATTGCTAGTTTGCACTTTTCAATTGTATTCTTAATTTTTTTTAAATTTTGGTCTTGCATAAAACGTTTAGTATACTTTTATGGTTTTTGTTATGAACCGAAATAAGTATTTTTGACTGACTGACTGACTGACTGACAGGGTTAGAGAGTCGCTATTTGGAAGGGACCGCCCCATCCAAATAGCAAGTCTCTAAACACTTTTTTGCAAGTCGCAATTCATTTACGACTCGCAAAATTGTGTTGGTACATGGCCATTTAAATTTTAGCAGGCGCAAACGGGTCGCTAACCCGTTAGCGCATGATAAAATTGGTCGTACATCTGGCCCTTGATGCTCCAAGTTTGAGATGCCTGTCTGCTCATCATGCAAACAGAAAAAAAAAGATCGGAAATCCTCTTCAGTGTGGTTGAAGACAGAGATGATTTACTATGTATAATGAAGAACCAAAAACATTCTCAACACCATTTAACCATTGCAAGCTATCCCTCGAGCCCATTACACCAATTTTGTCCACATCCTCAGATTTATCATGGAACTCTTCCAACTAACAGACCAACTGAGTCCAGATGCTGTCTTCTCCTCTGCTATGTCCCAGCTCCCAATTCCCAACTGCGTTCACATTCTACCACCATCCAAAACATTTCAACTGACCCTCTTCTAACATCACGCACAGTTGTCTGTGTCCCCACCTGCTTTTTCTCCCCTCTCATCAAATGCCACACAGGTCGACACGCTACAAACACACACCTCCACACACACCTATCCAAAATCACACCAAAGTCCACTTCCTAACCACCCCCAGCATCCTAGCTCTGACAACATCCTTAATAACACCTCAGTCAAATGTGAGGTGAGTACTATATAGAAAGTAAAAAGCTTGGAGTGAAAAAACAGAACCAATCTTTGCCATCAATACACTGCATAATGAGAAACAGAAAACTATATCAAGGCTGCATATGAATAAGACAGAGTAATGAAGGTGGGGTGAAAAGGATCCTATGAATAAAAGGGGTTCGACCATTTGACATGGTAGGCACGTTCGATTCATTGATCTCTTTTTATTAGCCACAGTGCAAAAAATTTAGAAAGACTGCATGACGAAAAACAGAAAACTATATCAAGGCTGCATATGAATAAGACAGAATAATGAAGGTGGGGTGAAAAGGATCCTATGAATAAAAGGGGTTCGAACATTTGACACGGCAGGCACGTTCGATTCATTGATCTCTTTTTATTAGCCATTGGACAAAACATTTCGAAAGACAGATGTTTTCATCGATTGGTTAAAAAAAATAAGTAGGCTATCAAGATTTCTCAGTTGTCCTCATAGAAGGAGGATGGGAAACAGTTGTAATTCATGAAGAGGTGAGAACAGACAGCAGAGAGAGGATCACCTGAGTAGTTCATGGGGAAAGGTTAGTGGTTCAATAGATAAGAACCAAGGGCCTCATTTATGAAAACTGTTGCATCGCTGTTTGAAAACAGCGATGCACGTTTTCACTGCACCCTCCGTGCGACATGATTGATGCATCATATTTATTGTATGATGCGTAATGTCGCAAGGAATGACAGATACGTCAGTATTACTGACGTATCTGTCTGCACAAAACTGACGCATTGTTGGAGTTGTGTCAGAAGCGTGACGTGACTCCATCAATTTTACTTTCACATGAGGCAAGCCCCATGTGAAAGGGCCTGCGTCAGTCTTACGCCTGCTGCGAGGCAGGCATAAGATTTTGACGTAGGGGCATCCCAGAAGTGGGGCACTGAAAACTGATACATTTCACTGCACCACTTCTACAAGGTTTTTTAAGGGGGAACGCCCACCTTGCATACATTATACCTGACGGAGGTATACTGTAGCGCAGGGCTTTACAAAGTGACGCATCTGCTTAGATGCATTACTTTGTACATAGGGCCCAACATGGTGCATTTTTTACGCTGCCGATGCGTTACAAAAAGTGATGCAACAGTGGCACAAAAGTGTTGCATGGCCTCATAATTAAGGCCCCAAATATTTTGTGTGCAGAATTAGACCACAAAGAGTTAAAAGTAGGATTGGACAATTAAAAGTTTTTAAACAGATGAAAAATCAAGAATTTGAGATAAGAGGATAGGTTAGAGTTAGTAACAGAAACAATAATTATGGGGGAAAAAACTGATGTGTTTGCATTCCACAATCAAGGTGAATGCCTAACTGAATTACGGTAAAATAGTTTGAAGTGGAATATAGAGAACACACAGGCAGTGACAAGAAGTACGAATGGAACTAGAAAGATATGATGGAAATTAGAATGCAGAGATTGATTTCAGAGAAAAGGCCGATTGGGTATAAGGCTTAGAGGCTAGGGAAAAAACGAAAAAGAGGACAGAAGCGGATAGATTGAGGAAATTAATGAAGTTAATAAAGAGACAAATGCGGAGTTCATATAGTTATTTCTAGTTTACTAAGTAAGGATCAGGTTGACTCGATTCGATTCGATTTCAAAGCTTTATTCGATTAATTGAAAACAACAATCATAAAAGCACATGGTATAACAGACAATAGACATTCATTTATCGCTTATACAGATTCCACGCAACGGGTTAAAATTAAGGCTACATGATACGGGAAAGAGTTTAAAAAAGCATACTTTTCCTCACAGAGATGGCTTTCAAGATAAAAATCGCAGTACGAAAGCAAATTTCATGATCATTCAGGGAGAAAAGCAATCGCATAGCTGATTTAACAGTTGTTATTGCCCTTTTTTTATACAATGGTTTTAGATAAAATACACGTAGATGCAAGTAAAAATCACAAATAAATAAAAAGGCAACAGTGCTTTGTTTTGTAATCCCATCACATGGACACGGTACAGAAGGATGGATTTTTATATGCGGAAAGGCCACCAAATCATGGGCAATACCCAGTCTTAGCCTGGTAAGGACGTACCGATGAGACGACCGAGTGAACGCAGTTAGGTAGGTCTGAAAACCAGTGGTCTCGATATTGGAGTAATAGTACTGGGGAATTGTTAGCAACATTTTTGCCTCCCTACGTGCTTCCGCCTTTTTCCCTAAAGACAAAGATTTTAACTCCTTTTTAGGGATATCGGAGAGACTGGCTGGATCAGCCAAAATGTCCATGTTCAATAATACTCCTACTGTGGTCACGACGTAATTAATCCAAGGAATCAAGAGCCTCTTGTCTAAACCAAAACAGTCAGTAATAATGTCTCTCGTAAAGCTAGTTTCTTCTTTATTCCAAATTGCTCTCCAAACCATCAAAGGTCTTAAACTAATTAGGTCGGACAAATATTCTATCCCTAGCTCATTATGTATTATCGGTGTAGAGGCTGATTGGGGCAAACACAATAATCTTTTCAAAAAACTGTTCTCTTCCGTTTGCAGAGCCTCATAACGGCTATGCCCCCAGGCCCCTGACCCATACAAGGCTATGGGAGCGCATCTCAGTCGATATATTTGCAACATGTCGTAAATACGACGTTGTCCAAGCTTTGTTGCAAACTTAAAGACTCCGTGTGTGCTATTGGACATCTTAGCTTTGATATTCAATATTTCTTGTGTCCACAGGCCATCATTACTAAAGGTTATACCTAGATAACAAAATGTATTGACAACCTCAATCCTTTGCCCATCAATAAAAAAGGAACTAGACTTCCTCGGCTTACTTCCACAAATCATAATAAAGGTTTTCGTGTAATTAATCTTAAGTTTGCGTTCTTTTATGAACCCCGCAAACCTATCCATCAGTCTCTGCAAGCCTCGGGGGGTTCTAGATAGAAGTACCGAGTCGTCGGCATAAAGCAGAACGGGAATGGCCAGCCCATCTACTTGTGGTGCGTCAGAGTTAACTAACCTAAGTTCGGCCTTAACGGCATTAATAAAAAGAGAGAAAAGGAGGGGTGCCAAGACGCACCCTTGCCTTATGCCTAGGTTAACCCCAATATTGTCAGTGCAGTCCCCACCCCTGCCAAATCTAATACGTGCCGATAAATTAGAATATAATCTAGCAAGGAAATAAATAATCTCTGAGGGTGCACCCAGTTCAAGTAGTGTTGGCCATAGTAGGGCATGATCGACTAAGTCGAACGCGCTGCTTAGATCAGCGAAACAGAGAAAAAGCTAGCCCTTCTAGGCGCGCGTATATTTCCCTATTACGAGGTCTAAATTTATGCACTGTTCAATCGTCCCTAATCCTTTTCTAAACCCAAGCTGGGAACGGGCTAAAATTCCATTTCTCTCCACCCAGTCCTCTAACCTAGCCAGCAACACCCGGCTCATTGTCTTGAGGGAAGAATCTAGGAGGGAGATTGGTCTATAATTCTTTGGATCTGCCATAGCTCCCTTTTTATATATAGGTATAATCACCGATTCCCCCCAAGAAAGCGGGGTGCCATCAGTCACTGCAGCATTAAAAACTTTAACCAATACAGGCCCCCATAATTTCGGGTCAGTCTTATACAGATCGATCGGTACCCCATCCGTACCGGGTGCCTTTCCACCCTTACTACCCCTGATCGCCACCTCAACTTCTTGTACTGTAATATTCAACGGGGTGGCCGGCCAGGGTTCAGTGTTCCTAGTGATTGGAATTGCCATTCCATTCGAGTTGAATATACTTCCAAAATGTGACTTCCAGCTTTCGTTGCTGACATGAGCGGTGAGTACCGGAATATCCTCACTCTTAAAAAGAGGGCGATTAACCACATCCCAGAAGAGTTTACTATCCGACATCTCGACTGCTCTAGTCAGGCTATCCCAGGCTTCTTCCCGAAGTTCTCTCTTCCTACGCTTAAGCTGTTCATTATAGGATGCCCGTAAGTTTGAGACAATCGATCTATCCCTTGGTCTCCTGGATAATGCTGTCTTTAATTTCCTCAGGGACTCAGTACATGCGTGGTCGAACCAACCGGTCATAGGTTTGTTATTACCATGCTTAGTAGCTGTCAGGATATTGTTAATTACAATATTTATCCTATTGAAACTAGATAAAATTCCCTGAGTGGAAGAGTTCTCATCCAGGCAATCTTGTAGATCCGGGAGGCAAGCCGACACAATTTTAACCAGGAGCTTTTCTGAGTTGTCTCCCCTCCATTTTATCCTATAGCCGTTGGATCTACACGGCACTATGTCATTGATGGTACAAGTATTTAACAAAGGCTTAAGGCCCCAGAAAGTGATCACTAGTGTGATACAGTTGTGATCACTTAGAGCTAAATCCATTACTACTGGGGCATCACAGAAGGGACTAATATCATTAGTGATCAACAGATGGGCGATGATCGTGGCCGAATTCCTCCTCGTAAAGGTAGGGACGAAGTTACCCTCGCTGTCTTTAGCAGGTTGGAGTATAAATAATGCAAACTTGGCCAGAACCAGGTTCAACGACTCTCCATACGCATTGTGAGGAAAGTGCATAATACCATCACCACTGTCATCATTGTACCCACAAACCTTGGTCCCTGATAGTGTGCACGTAGTGGTGTTAAAATCCCCGCCCCAGATGATTGAGAAGTTCACACAGTTATCCTTACAAATCTTATCCAGGGCCTTCTCCAATTCCTTTACCACCAGGCAGCGGGAAGAAGCAAACACGTTGTTGTAATGGTTAATCAACAAGGTATTACGTCCATTCTTATGGGATAACCACACAATTTGCGAGTGACAACCAACATTTTCATGCAAAATAACCTTACCTGGAAGTTTGACTGAGAGTAAGATAACCAGGCCACCTTTGGCTCTACCCATATTCGAGGCCTGTGCTGGTAAATTATAAGATACAAAACCATCATAATTAATATAATTCACCCACCAAGTCTCTTGGAAGCATAATATGTCGTAATTGATCAAAAAATCTTTCCAGCCCAGGCAGTCTCGTTTGTTATTCCAGCCAGCAATGTTCCAATAGGCAAGATTAAACCATCTATCACATATTTCAGTACTGTAAACGGGGTCTTCCTCAGCACTTTTTGAGGGACTCTCCGGCAGGCTTAGTTGGTTTGTATTAAACAAAATACTCCCATGTCCTTCAGGTATAGTGGTAGCTACGCCCGAGTCCCGTTTCCATCACGGGATGGGGCGCTATCATTCCCCCCCCGTGCAAGATCAGACAGTATAGCCTCCACTTGCTGAGGAGACTCTTTATAATTAGGGGGTGGGCCTAGTACCTTGATCTGGGGACAATTACTCACTAGCTCATGCTGGGACTTGGTCAGTCAGTCTACGGCTTCTAAACAATTAAATCGATTGTGGCTAACGTAGGCATCAGTAGGAAACAAAGGGGCCTTATTACCCCAAGCCCCCCTGTCATTTTTCCTCCTTACTACTCTGGTCCATTCGCCTTGGCCTCTTATGAGTTCTCTCTCATAATTCAGTGGATAGAAAAAATTTAGGGGAAATGGCTGGATGATTGTATCTGTCTTATGATTTTCCCATGCGCAAATGTGGGTGACTGCCCTCGGATCTCTAAAGGTTACAAGGACACAGTCACCGATAATTGATTTCAATCAATCAATCAATCAATCAAAGCATTTATATAGCGCGCTACTCACCCGGAGGGTCTCAAGGCGCTGGGGGGGGGGGGGGGGGTCCGCTACTGCTCGAACAGCCAGGTCTTGAGCTGCTTCCTGAAGGCGAGGTGGTCTTGGGTCAGGCGGAGGCTGGTCGGAAGGGAGTTCCAAGTCTTGGCGGCCAGGTAGGTTGGCCGTTCTTCCCACCCAGGGGGTCCTCTTGACCATGATTATCTCATTTGATGTAAAGGGGGGAGAGGTCTATTCACGCTAAGCCAGCTTACCACTTTATTCTTTAATGAGGCAAAAGATTCATAAACTTCCTCTTTTAAAGTTGGGACGCCCGTGAGGACCACTAACAAGGGCTATGCTTCCGGTGGGAGATCTGGGTATGAAACATTCCCTGCCTGGTTATTGGTCTCGCGGTTAATTTCCTTAGGCGGAGTTTCCTTTACTTTCAAGGGGGCCTTGGCTGGAGCTGGGCCTCCTTCACCGCCCCCGCGGGATACTAGCTTGGATCTAGGCTTGGGGATGGGTACATCTTTTCTCGCTGGCTGGGTACTAGTAACTACTATCTCAGGTTGGGTATCTGTACTAACACCGTTTTCTATGAGCTCAGTATATGGGGTTACAATAGTTTCTGTTCTAGTAACCATTTTTTCTAGTGTATTAGTATTAGCTACCACAACTTTTTCGAGCTGATCCAGTTTACAGTTAATGATCCGTGTTCGCTCCAGTAGGGGCAGCATTAAAGATTTCATTAAAATTTTGATTTTTCCTAAAAGGTCGCTATTGCCTGTATATTCAGGAACCATGTTAAAAGGGGCTGAGAGCCTCATAGATGTATTTAATAAACTAGGACTGGGTGTTAGGCCACAGTTTTTAGATATTTTGGCAGGTTTCTCCATTGGGGGGGCTCCCTGTTTCCTTTTGGTAATTTTATTTTGAACACTTTGGGTATTCGTTGGAGGTAGAGCGAGATCAGGACTGTCCATTGACGTTATTAAGCTAGTCAGGGATCGTGTAGAACCACTTATGGGTGTACTGTCTAAAGTATTCTCTAGGTAAGAGTCAATTGCACCGGATTCTACCGGCTTCGGGCTACAGGATGAACGTATAGCTGTTCCCAGGTCCGCCAAACCAGATACGGGGGAGACAGATGCACCAATAGCGCCAAGCGAAGAGCGCCTGCCTGTCACCAGATCAAGGGACAGGCGCTTTTCTGTCTATGCTATTTCTTTCTCCAAAATTTTTGCAGCCTGGTTAATGGAACGGTCCATGGTCCCAGTAACAGCCCCCCCCGGGGTAGATATAGTAACCTTTCTTCCCTTCCCTGACCGCAGCACCATGCTGATAGTTGAGTGGACACTACCAATAACAGAAATAGCTGCAGGAATCGAATGATGTACCTCACAGAGAGTGGGCCCTGTCCGGCCTCTATCGGCCTCGGACGGCCTCAGAAGGCCCGCCCTTTGCCCGGGGGGGCCAGCTGTAATAGGAGAGGAGGCAGGGCTGGTTGGGGGAAGAGGACCAGCTGGTGACTCCAGCTATGAATGCTGGTCCTCGCAGTCCCCAACAGGCACGTGCTCCCCACAGTCCGAGTCCAGTAAACGCGCATTGGCTCCAGTAGCAGCAGAGGGACCCGTGGAGATTGCAGCAAACAAAGTCCGACACTCCAGTGACAGGGCAAGGGAGGCTTCATGCAGCCAACTACACCCGCGAAGCGGGGGCCGTGAGATGTGATATGCTGCGAGCGGGAGGCGGGGCTGGTTCGGGGAAGAGGACCAGCTGGTGACTCCAGCTATGAATGCTGGTCATCGCAGTCCCCAACAGGCACGTTCTCCCCACAGTCCGAGTCCAGTAAACACGCGTTGGCTCCAGTAGCAGCAGAGGGACCCGTGGAGATTGCAGCAAACAAAGTCCGACACTCCAGTGACAGGGCAAGGGAGGCGTCACGCATCTCTAGTTTTCTAAGTAAGGATCAGGTTGACTCAAATTCAACGTGTATTGAAGTTATTAAGAGGCAGTAGGGCATGGCAGTAGGACATTTCCCAGTCGTACATTTAAAGCAAGAGGCAAAGTCTATTGCGGTAAAGAATATTTTTTAGAAGGAATAAAAGTAAAACTGTTTTAGTTTATTTTCAAGTCTGTGCTGAGCTGCCATGTAAATTTGCATTCCCAATATGGGGCTCCTTGTCTCGCTGCGATGTGGCCCACGTCTACTAGAGCTCATTCGGAATATTTACACAATATATTGCTTTCATTTACATGAAATTTACTGAAAACACGCAAAATACCATTCATGCAGGAAGTCTCAGTTAGGTGTCATCTTATTCCATGCACCTTTTACGTTTCTTTAAGATTGCATTTTATGTGGGAAAGGGTTGTTATAAATAGAGGAAAGTAGATACATTGTTTAAATAGCTTCATCTTAGATGCTAAGGTTTTGAAGCAGTAATATATGCAAATGCTTATATAATTATGGATTACTCTAATTTTTCATTAATAATGGATCGTACTGCATGCCGGCAGCCACAGCAAAATTTGTATGGAATGTGGCCAAGTGTTTCAGAGTATTGAAGCAGTAAGTCATCCAAGTTATTGCTACATACTTTACTAAACCAAGGTGGCTCATACAATTTTTCAAAGTATTAGTTAGGCACTAGATTAAGCCATATTAGGTAGTAGTTGTGTTTGGGAAGTGGATATTGGCAAGAGCAGACATAACACGCCAAAGCTCTGAACTTTAGTGGACACAATTGGAAGTTTATACATCTTCACAGACATTTGGTAGACCTCTGCTCTTTCCTGAATGGTTGGGGGATCAGACCCATCTTACAAGTGTTGAGAAGGTGATGTCCAAACTTCAGGATCATCTTTAACGTTCTTGGATTTATTTTGTCAGGGTATCACCTATGGCTAAATGTACTATTAGTTTGCTCTTAGCTTAGTTCATGGGTTAGTTTTGAGTAAAACCATGAAGCATAAACTGTAGAAAAGATCCTTTTTGCATGGTCATCCCCCTCACTTTTGACCCCAAATGCTGATGGTTATTACTGCTGCCCAGACCTCAGTGACTGTGCTCTCTCCCAGAACTGTTATGCCCAACCTGGTAATCCCGAATTAGCAAAGACTTTGCCCCCTTATAAGTCTCTAATATATGGTACCAAGGGAACCAGGGCATAGATGGTAAAGGGGTCCGAAGAGCTACAGTCCGGTTTTCTGCCACCCTGAGTGACCCAAGTAAACTACTGACAGCAGGCCTGCCTTTGTAGACTGCAAGAGCAGTGCAAACAGCTCAGTCACGACTGTACCCTCACCTTGTGTGGCACAGTTAATACACTATTTTTAATATATGTCAGGCACCCCTTAGGGAAGGCCCAGGAGGCAGGGTGTACGATAGGTGAGGACATCTAAATGAAAGCCTATATCTTCACATAGTGGCGTTCCACATTGAAAACAACTATAATTGCTAGCAACCCACATGATAACTTGGGCTTCCATGCGGGCATTCTCGAGGTTGGCAGATCCATTATCGTACTGCCCAAATATGTCGTGTTTGGTATCCAAGAACATGTCTTCTCACCCCTGACATGAATCATATGCCTTGGGTGATGTGGCATGCACCCAGGTGGCTACCTTAGAGGTTGCTCACATGATTGCCCCAGAATCTCTGAGCTCTGGCTGGCAGCGTGCACTTCCTGCTTTTACTGCTGCCAGGACAGGAATCTGACCTCCTGCCAGGCAGTGTAAACACTCCAAGAAATCAGAAACAAAAGCTTGGGCAGAAAGTAGATCACACCTCCCTCCTCCCAAGCAGGCTAGTGAAATGGCACACACAGGTGGTGAGCTACAAAGGCTGTAGCACCTCTGATATGCATCAGGGCTGACTCCCTGTGGAGGAAACAGCACTCCTCCTGCCCCAAGCACATTTGCACCCTGGCAGGCGGGAAATTAGTTATTCAAGGAGGTAGACATCTCCAGAAGGCTAGCCACACCTTCAGGGTAAGCAGCCTGGTCTGAACACTAACATGTGATTTCTGCCATCTTTAGGAGTGGCAGAATAGAGGGTTCTCTATAGAAAGGGTGACTCAAACCCCTGGATTTGGTCACCTACGGGGAGGACTAGCTGCCCATTTGCTATTAGCTCTTACACCCTTACCTCTCTTATTCCTAGGATTTAAGGGACCCCCCTGACACCAGCACCTCAGTTCTGAACAACCTGCATCAAAGAGGACAGAAGAAGAGACCTGCATCTGCGAGGACAAGGCTTGCACAAAGCAAAAGAGGAATACCCTGCACCTGTGGCAATGCTATACGAACGGCCTGATTGAGCCTCATCCGAGGCTGTCGCTCAGTTCCTCCAGACAGAGGGACCCCTGTGGAAGCCTGAAGCACCCTCAGAATCCCCTGGACTAGTAGCACTAGTCCCTTGCAAACTGCAGGAATAACAATGCTCTGGATCTGAAGAATCGGGGCCATCGGGCCCTCGGAGGGATTGCCCAAATCCAGTCTAGTCAATTAGGGGAACTGATATCCGGCCTTCCACAAAGTTAGATGCAACTACTGCGTTCCCCATGACCATCGGCAGTCAAAGTTAATTTCTGCTCTACTTAATACTGCCAAGGCTTGTTGTTTGCCATTTTGGCAACCAACCCCTTTACTCAAACCTGCGTCAAGAGGGAACTCCATCCGACTTTCAACCGATGTCAGCAACCACACTGTTGCTGTCTCTTTGCATCTTTTTCCCTTTCAGCACCGTTTCAGTGGTAAAAGAAGCTCTAAAAGGCTACTGTACAGCATCAAGGAAAGTCAGGACAGGGGAGTGGCCCAACCACCTTTAAGATGGCCACAAGTTGCTGAGGCTACGCTTGGCATTGGGGGCATTTCCATTCTTCTGGCGGCGGCATCTGCCAAAAATGGATGTGAAATAGGTGGAAAGATGTGCGGACACTGGGTGACGAGGTAACTTCTTACTCCTGGCATTTTTAAGGGTTGCTCCCCTCATTCTTTCCCCCATATGGAGCACCTCAGAGCTGACAGTCATGGTCGCCAATTTGTTGCAGCGGAGCGAGCTGGAGCCAGTTCTTACTGCATGGCATGACTGAACTTCGTGGCGACATATATAAATTTCAGTGCCAATGAAAGCCCTGAAACACTATTTTATTGTTCCTCTGCTGCCTGCATTGTTTTAATTGGACGATAGCTGAAGCTCCAGTAACTGGATTTAAATATGGCTTGAAGAACTGATTCCTGTGAGACAATTTATTTAGCACACTTTGCGCATTGTATTTTTTGCCTTCTCTATATTTATTTTCAGCAGTATACTGAAGAAAAGTAGCAGTCATGCCTGACACATAGCCTTTTTCAACTATAAATACTGCTGCATTTTTAATTACAGCTTTTCAAATGCTTCCTCTCATGTAGACTGGTCTCTACATTATTTATCTCTTGGATAACAGAAGGGACTGATCTATTTAGTCATTTTTGATGTAATTCAGATAGTGATTTATTTGGTTTAGTCTTTTTGAGCCTCATTAGACACTTCCTGAATTGAGGACATATTTTGTACATTGCTTTTTTTTTCTCTTCTCCTCCTGGGAGGTGTCAACACATGGAGCCCCCTTCCGCCTCTACGTTCAAGACTGCTATCACATCCTCAGCTATGCCTGTTGCACGCAAAGATACAAACGCTTCCACTAAAAGATAGAAAAAGGATCCTGGCTCTCCTACAACTTTGGAAGATCTTATGGAAGAAATTAAGCATTTGAAACCTTTTGTCATTGTAACTAACATTACACTTCAACGTATTGAGGAAAAGGGGTCTATGCTGGAAACAAGGATATACGATGTTGAACAATGGATCAGTGATGCACAAGATGCTGCCACTAAAATAGATAGTATGTCTCAAGATATAACGCTTTTGAAGCAGCAGACTGAGGATTTGGAAAACCGCAACAGACGTAGCAATCTTTGGCTTTATGGTATTACGGAAAGAGCAGAGGGACCTGATATGCTTGCCTTTCTTTGGGTCCATATTCCCAAACTGGTGGGTCTCAAAGAAGGAGTACATCTCATCTGCCCTGGACTTCCTCCCTTGATTTGATGTGTTGCCTTCCATGTAACTCCCTTCCCACACTATTGTTCCCGATTTTCCTCGTGTCTGGTAAGTTGTTTTTATTGTTTATTTTTGTATGAGGTATCTCTATTGTTGTTTATATATCTTTATGTCTTGTTGATCTTAGCTATTGTTTGATTGAAGGATGTTCACTTCTTTATACGCTCTCTGTTTTTTTTCATAATAATGTTTGTCTCCGATGCGGTTTTCCTTTATGTTAAATGAACGTTTGCCTGTTGTCCATCTTCAATTTTGCGTTTCTCTACCTCCTCACTTTATTCTTTCACAATACATGTGTTTCCATTCTTCTCATGACTAAAGATTTTTGGCTTTCTGTCATTTTCCCTATTTCAATCAGAATGTTTGTTTTATTTCTTTTTTTATCATTCTTTCCTTTTTGTTTCCTTTTTGCTTTGTATTTCTCTTATTATCTCATTTTTTGTTTCTCTATGTGTCACAATCTTTTTATGATTTTAATTTAGATAATTTTTTAAATGCAATGCATTCTTAGATTGTTTGATGCTGGTTTAACTATTCTTTGGTTATATTGGTTCAGAGCATTTGATTAGATAGTACAATGGTGAACTCCCTTAAGGTTATCTCCATAACCCCATTAAAAAGCAATTCTTGACCCATTTAGCATGCCTCAATTGCAATATTACTCCACTATAAGATACCCATTTGCTAGCTAAAGACCTAAATTAATTGCACAAAAATTGTGTCGACAAGGGGCCTGATGTAGGTCACCAAATACCGGTCGGTAACGGCCGATTTGGTGATTGAGATGTAGTGGGCCTATATTTTACAGAATCGGTAAATTTACCGATTCAGTAAATTTACAGATTCTGTAAAATACCGACTCGGTATATTTACCGAATCGGTAAACCTATATGTAGGTGGCACTGGAAACAGTGCCACAGGCCCCTAAGAATTCGGTGGTTACCATGTAATACCATTGCAAGGTAAATAACGAATTCCTGTGTACATGCACATCTGTGCATGTACACCTGTGCCAGGTGGCACACATACATGCCCTGAGGGCATGTATGTGCGTCACTTGGCACACAAACCTGATTCAGGGGTGCAACAGGGTGTCAAAGTGACACCCTGTCCCCTTTGTCAATCCGGTAATTTTACCGAATCGGTATTTACCGATTCGGTAATTGCCATAGAATCAATGGCAATTACCGAATCGGTAAATACCGGTTCGGTAATTACCGAATATTCCCGATGCGGTAAAAATACCTACACAGCAGTTACCGATTTGTAAATACCTAATCGGTAAAATTCGGTATTTACGAATCAGTAAATACTAATTACCTACATCGGGCCCCAAGTCTTTTGCTCTCCTGCCCTGAACCACAAAAATGGGGTTATAATTATGGTTTATTAATCCCTTCCCTTGGTGGTTGAGAAAGTTGAAAGTGATGAGGGGGGTCGATGGGGTTTATTGCATGCTACTCTGCACCATATGACTGTTTCTAAATATTTATGGGCCCACAGGTATAGATGTACGCTTTTGAATTAAAATGTCAGATGTTTTGTGCTCCTGTTCTAATGCAAACTTGATAGTTGGTAGCGATCTTAATCAAATTGTAGACCCTTTCTTTTATAGGAAATCTCAGGTTAAATATTTTCCCAATAAAATGCAGAAAACTTTTACACAATTTATACACTTTAGGGGTTTGTTTGATGGTTGGAGATTATACTCTCCGGATACATTGGAGTATACCTTTTTCTCACCAACACACAAATCCCAGTCCAGGATTGACTATATATTCCTCTCACCACCCCTTGTTGCTTCACTTACACATGCTGAAATAGGGTAAAATTTTAATTTCAGACCCTGCACCAGTTATAATAGATTTAGATTTATTGCCTGAAGCCTCTAAACCTAACTGATGGCATTTTAAAAATAATATATTAAAAGATAAAGAATTCTTGCAGAATTTTGAATGCTTTATAATAGAGTTTTTTCGGAATAATATTACGCCGGATATATCCCTTTCCACATTGTTTGGGATGCTTTCAAGGCTTCTGCCCGGGGTCATATAATTAACTTTGTTTCAGCTAACAAGAAGAAAGCTAGTAAGGAATCCTCAATTTTACTTCAATCTATTAAACAGTTAGAACATGATTTTTTTACTACTAAGAATGATACTGCATTACAGCGTTTAATGAATGCTAAATTTGAGTTTAATAAAAGGTCAACTGAGGAAGCTGTCAGTACATTGTTAACAATTGTTTCCAAGTTTTTTGGGGACATAATAAGGCTGGTAAATTACTCACCAATGATTTCAAAGTTAAATCTCAAAAGTCTAAAATAGGTAAGATTTTGGATGACAGTGTGAGCCAGTTTTTTAAGAAAAGACATTTTGAAATGTTTTACTAACTTTTATAAAAATCTCTATACACCAGACCACTTTCTTACTGATGAGGCACTTGTTTCTTATTTTGATTCTCTCCCACCAAGGCAACAACAGATAAAGCATCTCTCTTTTCTAGAGAAGCCAATCTTGATCTCTGAACTAAAGTCTGTTCCTAATGCTTTACCTAAAGATAAAACTCCGGGTCCCGATGGCTTTACTGCTGAACTCATCTCCTGTTTCTTGTATCTTTTACTTCCTCAGTTACTCACTTTATATCAGTCTTTTCTCTTGCAAGATAGAGTTAAAGAAACCTTTCTAGCGACTATGATTGTTTTGATCCCGAAAAACAATAAAGATCCCTCCTTATGTGCTAATTATAGGCCCATTTCCCTATAAATTTAGATTGCAAGCTTTTTGCCAAGATTCTTTCAATTAGAATTTCTCCTCTCATTCCTGATATGGTTGGAGTTGAACAAACAGGATTTTTGAAGGTTAGACACATGACTGACAACTCGAGATTATTTCTTGGTATCTTTCATATGGCCTCTTCTACCAATATTCCTATGGCTGCTGTTTCTTTGTATACCGAAAAGGCTTTTGATTGTGTCAACTGGAAGATCATGATGCAGGCTTTACAATGGCACAGGTTTAGTCCAACTTTTCTTAAATATGCAAGTGTATTTTATTCCTCACCGATGAAGTCTGTCTTTTTAAATGGGTCCAAATCTTCATATTTACCCCTATTACGTGGTACCAGACAGGGATGGCCTCTTTCTCCTTTACTTGTTATGTTATCCCTTTTTACATACATTATGTAACTCAACACTGTTTCGTGGTTTTCAACAAAAGGACACTGAGATTAAGTTCTCAGCCTATGCTGCTATTTTGATCCTTTATAGCTCAGACTGGAAACATCAATCCCGGCTTTTACCAATCTTTTGTCATTTTATTTCTAAATTAACAGGATACAAACAGAATTTTATAAATCTGAAGTGCGCCCCCACAACAAACATTGTCTGAAAAGTATGTTCGCCTAGACATCAAGTTCTTGGTAGTTAAATATTCTACCTCCGTAGCAAAGACAATCCAGATTAATTCATAAGATGTTCATCATAAGATTCTTCAAATTACAGAGAAACGGTCTCCATTATATTTGTCATGGTGGGGAAGATTAGCCACTATCAAGATGATGTTTCTATCTGTCATAAATTTTTACCTGTCCATGTTACCTATTAAATTACCCGTCCCATTTTGCGAGTCGTTGAATAAATCAATTGCTGCGTGTTTATGGAATGGTAAAAATGCGTGCATCTGTTTAATATCTCTTTGTAAACCCAAGGAGTTGGGAGGTGTACATTTCCCAAATTTTCAGTAATATCATAATGCCTTTGTTTTAAAACAGGTTCTACCTTATATGGAATGCAGTGAATCTTTAACTAATAGTATTTGGTGCAGATTGGAAGATTCACTTGTGTCACCATTTCCTTTTCATTTGTTACCATTTTTTTCAAAACCTCCTTGAACGTTTTCCGCTCCATCTATTAAGTATTCTAGTCTGGTTTCTTCCCTTATACTCACAAGACCCTTATACCCGATACAGCAATTTCTGGAATCCACTATATGGCATAACAAAGGTATAAAAATCTCGAATCAAACTACATTTTGGAAACATAAAAGGTATCATTTAAACAAAACAGCTGATGTGTGACAGGATCCCTCCTACTTTTTCTGAAATTCAAAACAAGTTTGATATTCCTTCTACTTATGCTGGTAAATATGAGTCTCTCAGAGATGCCCCTAGGTAAGCCATCTCCACTGTTACTCAGTCTCAAACACCCATGAGCTCCTCGTCGCCTGTTCCACTTGTAATATTGTCATTACTCAAAGCTTCCCATATATATAAATATCTGCAATACACTACTCCTTTTCGTCTTAAATCCAAAATGTAGACAATGTGGGAGTGTGACCTTCAACACTCCCTATCCCTAAAGGACTGGGGTCTCATTTGGAATAAAATACATCATACATCCCTGAATGCTACCACTACACAAACTCTTTATTATTTTCATATCAGGTTATATATTACTCCACTCTCTTCATAAAAATCCAAAGTAACATTCTCAAACATGTGCAGATCTTATAAAGATTTTCCTGGTACATATTTGCATATGTTTTTTCATTGTCCTCCAACCACCGTTCTATGGATACAGGTTTGCAAGACTATATCTACTATTTGTTGTATTGATTTTCCTTTTGATGTTAAATTTCTTTTTTTAGGAAGTACTTCACCCTTTTGGCCTACATGTTCCAAATTGGGCACCTTTTTATATCTGTCACTTGCTATTGCCTTCCAAGTCATCACATCCAATTAGAAAAATCCCAAATATATTAATATTTCCAGCTGGTGGAATCTTCTTTGTTCACATAATAGACTTGACACAGCAGCAGCTACAGCTACATTACAAATAATGGATGAGGACCTCTTTAGGTCTTCGCTTACTGATTACTTAAATATAAAGCCTAAAACCCCCAGTGATTCCAAAAGTGTTTTCTAGACACCCTGATAGCTTCTTTTCCTATTATTTAAAGTAGTTTATCTAATTATTTATTATTGTTCTTATGAGAAATAAGTTGCTAATAACATGTTTTATTATATGAATTATTTATCATAGGAGATAGGATTTATTATGTGATGCATGTGCTGATATGCAATACACAAATATTTCTCTTCATCTTTTTTCTCTTCTTTCTGTTTTCTTCCCTTTTTTCCTTTCTTTTTTCTCCTTTCTTGTTTCTTTTTAATTACACAAAATATCTTAAAATGTGATGTTACAAGTACAGAATGATTTCATCTATTCAGTTTATGATGTATTTCTTCCTTGTATTAAGTCTTAGTAATGTTTTGCCTTTATAGTTAAAATGATAAGTCATAGTTTGATTTATCATTCTGTGTAATATATAATTCTGTACGTTGATATTTTATTCAATAAAGCTTTGTTAACTAAAAAAAAAAAGGACAGCCAGGACAACTCTGCACCTTGGCTCCATGGGCCAGGTATCATTGAACTGATTTTTGTGGATTGGTCCTGGGACCCGTATCACCTTTACCGTGCACAGGTACCACACAGCTCGACCTGCAAGTGACCAATTGTCACAAGTAGTTGTTCCGATTAACCGCAATGAGAAAGTTTCACTGTATTATTTTGCACTGATTTTATATTGCTTAAAAAATCAATAATTTTAGGTACGCTATTCCATTTATTTTGGTGTCTAAATAAAGAAAAAAATGCATTTGTATAGATTGATGTCAGATTTCTTTTGATTCTTGTCAATTACTTATCGTCCATGTTGGTATTCTGAAATCCTTAACACATGTTTCTCTAGTAAAGCCTGACTGCTCTTTACCCCACTACCAGGACTGAGCTAAAGATTTATTACTGTGTATCCAAGGACCATCTTTGATGTATCATGGTAGTATTATATAGTGGGGTGTAACTCCCACACTACATAATACTTCACCTTCCTATATTAAAAAAAATCACGAAATGTCATATGGTTTTATGTATAATCTTCAAGTATTTAACAAAAGGAATCACACAAGCAGCATAGATAAAGGCATACTGGTACAAACAAAATGGATGCACCAGAAAGTTATGACAAGGGAGCCTCCATTCCACAGGTCAGCCTGCCCTCTACCATACCAGGCAAAGGAGAACCAGTTACTTGAATACGCCTGGCAGGGACAATGAAGGAGTTGAGGAAGTAATGTTTGCAACTTGAGAAAATATTATTTTTTCAATTATAATTTATGTATTTCAGGAAAACCGGATACAAAGGGGGCTATTCACAAAGGTAACTTGCAATTGTGAGAAATTGCCACAAGTAAGTTTACTATTACACTTTATAGTACTGTTACCACTTTGGGCTATTCCAAAAATCCAAGTGTAAAGTTACTTAAAAAGTCTAGACTTACTAGTACTTACCACCCTGAAACAGGGGAAAGCAAAACATACGGGTGTAAAGTTCTTACTGCCAAAAAAAGGATCAGTAGTAAGCGCAGCATCACACATGGCAAACACTGATACTGCAACATCATCCCATTGAAAATAATGGAGTTTAGACTTAAAATAAAACCCTATAGGAAGTGATGTTAACTTAAATTAACTTAATTAAAATATTTAAAAATATAAATCAATATAATTTATATCATTTAGTATTTCAAAATGATCTCAAAATAAACAATTTTTGGATTTCTTTTTACATAGTTTAATAATTAATAAAAATATGTTAAAATAAAATTGTTATGAACATAAATACTTTGGTTTTTATTACATTTATACATCATTTAACGATGAATATATAATTTGTTTTAGGTGTTTATAAAATTAAAACTCTAGAAAAATGTTTTAATTTAATTTAATATATGTAGGTAAATACATGTTAATTCAAAATTAAGCTAATAGTGCTGTAGCACTTTTGTTTGTTGTTCTAAATGTCAATACAATTAATTTACATTAGTATTTAACATAACAATATTTTTACAATATTTTTCACGGTTTAATACACTTTTAAAAATGTTCCTATACATTACCATACTGAGATCTCCACCACTTTACCATGTGGAGAGCTCCGTCTCGACTGCTGAGTCTCTGTAAGGTAAAGTACAGGGGAAAAATAAAAAAGTTTATTAAACTTGAAAAAATTGCATAAAAATATTTTAATCTTAAGTATTATTGTAAATCATTTTATATATACTTTAAATGTAGACAAAAATGCTAACTACTGAACTTAATTTTGATTTGAATTCATTTGGATACATTACATTCAATCATTCTTCGGCAGTTTAAATTAAAAAAGTCCCACCTGAAGTAACACAATAATATCTCTTTATTATGTAGTATTAATTCTTTCTGAATAGCATTAATTAAAAGTAATTTTAATAGATTTTAATCAAAATGAATGGTACATTAATTTTTAAATTAAAAAAGTAAACTGAAATATGTTAAAATAAAAAAGTTTTATTTTTACATTTTATTTTTACATTAAATTTAAACTTTATATTTTTAACAATGTTAAGTTATTTAATTTGACACTATTCCCTTTCAGAGTTACTTTAAGGCCCTATCTCCATTTCAGTCCATGGATGGGTGTTGCAGTACCCATGAGTGGCCATGTGTGGCACTGGACTTACCACAGCTATGAGCTGGGGTACATTTACTATTGTTTGGGTCCTTTTCACAGTAGCAACTATAGAAATGCAGTTGGTGAACTAGAGTGGGCTCACTCAACTGTGGGTGAGCTCTCTACACTCCTCCCTAGATCCCTCCCCTTTATCATAAATATTATAGGGAGATGTGTCACGTTGTAAAGTCCTGCGTCAGGTGTAATGTGTGCAGGGTGGGCGTTCCCAGACAAAAAGCCACGTAGAACTGACGCAGTTAAATCTACAAGATTTCACTGCGTCACTCTACGCCTTCACTGCGCCAACATCCTTATGCCTGCTCAGAGCAGGCGTAAGGAATGAAGCAGGACTTTTTTAATGGGACTCACCATCTATTGTGGCGCATTTCTGGAGTTGTGTCACTTTCATGAACAACTCCAGCAATGCATCACTTTTGCGCCAACAGATGTGTCAGAATTTCTAACACATCTATTAATCCTTGCACCATGGAGCACTGTATTTTAAATTCAGCGCATCTATAGTGGTGCAAGGACATTCAGCGCTGAATCAAGGAAACTGACACATCTGTGCAGATGTGTCAGTTCCTTGTAAATCTGCCCCAAAGTGTGTAAACTCCTAAGGGGACTCCTGAGATTGGGGTGCAGCCATATATATGATGTTGCTGGCACAAAAAGCCTAAGGTAATGATTTAATCATGTAACTTTAGGGGAGACATGGACCTGAGTGAGTTTGGGGGTGCAGCTCCAATTGGACATCAGACAGGTTCCTGACGATTACCTTGATCATGTATACTAAAAGGCTCGAAATATGTACATGCCCACTCAGAATGGTGAGTCAGTTTTTATCAGGGTGGATCGAGAGATGGAGCTGACAAACAGGTCTGCTGTTCATTCCATAGGAGAAGGAGCAAAAAAATGCCTTTAAATCTTGTTTTTTTCTTGTCCCCTTGCTGTGAGTTCAAAGACAGACTATGAATGTCAGTTTATGTCTTCTTACAAATTGCTGCCTATTTTATACTTTTCTTTGTCTAACAGCAAAGTTGGCAGGATTTTGCAAAGTGAATTAACTGTCTGACAATAGGGTAGAGAGAGCGTGAAATTTGTCTGATAGAAAAGTTAAAGGATATTGAAAAGTGAATTAACTGCCAGACAATTGGGCACAGAAAGAATGAAATAAAAGGCTGTGACATAATACAACATTTAAATAGTGAATGAGCAGTACAAATATTTCAAAATAAATCACCTGTAAGCAAAAGCAATTTCTTTTGTAAGTCTGAAGTGTGATGGAAACAAAGATTGTATTAGTATCGAAACAAATCAGAACACTTTACTTGATGTTGCACATATGGTAAACATTTATTGAAATACAATTTCCACACATTATTGTATGTATGCTATATAGTTTTATCAGGAAAGCTGCATTTCATTGGGAAATTGTGTGGCCATCTCAATGGAAATTATACTGTCTGTAAATGATAGTGTGTTACCACATCAAACTTCGGTAATGTATTTATTTAAGGCGAGAGCTATAAAACATGAACTGAAAAACATTCCTGCCCCAGCACTGATGAAAATGCTATTTGTGACCTAACAGGCGAGTCTGGGGGGTCATGTGTACCCTACATGTGTGCTAGATTCTTATTTTACATGGAGTCAAAGAATATACTCTTAAATCAAACAAAAATGTTTTTTGTACAGAAGACATGCTGGACCCACATATTTGAAAGTGCACTCATATGTGATAATGAAGAAAAAGACAGCTTGGTGAAATACATTTGTTGCCTTGGATCACACGTTTTGAGACCATTTTACGGATCAAGAGCATTGTAGTTAAATCAAGAAGATTATAAGTCACTAGAGCTGCAGGTCTGGTAACATTTTATGATTTTACAAGGTTTGAATAGGCAATAGTCTAAATAAAATGAGAACTTTCAGTTTGCTCATCTGCTTTGGGGTGGGAGAGATGGGACATGTTATGGTTTCTGGTTTTATTTGAGGATTCACTTGGACATTTTCTTCCAGTAGTGGCCGAGGGATAGGATATAGCATTGTTGGTCCAAGTGAAGCAGACAATGTTAATGATAGGCCATGGATCTCTAGACGAGACAAGATTCAAACTGAAATTAAACACATATGATGCCTATGAAAGATATGTTCTGGTCCCTAAAATGGAATCTATGAGGATTGGGAGCAGCAGCTAAAATGCATAAAGTTAATGCATATCTGAAAAGACCTGGGGCACATATAGTGCTTCTGCAAGAAACACAACTCACCAAGCTTGAGTTTACCAGCCTACAGCATATGTGATAAGACAAGATGTGTGCCACTGGGTACTCCTCCTTCATCAGGGGTGCACTTATATGAATACAACCTGGGGTTTCTTTCTAGCCATACACACCCAGATAGATAAAAGTCAGCGCTTTTTATTGGTGTCTGGAAATGTTGTGGTCATGACGTGTTGTTGGGCTTTGTTTATGCATCCAACCAGATTATTTAACTTTCTTCTCTGCATTATTGACCCACTTGGGGCACTCAGATTGCTGTACACTACAGATGCAGGGCTCCCAACCTCTAAAAGTGGTGAGGATGTGGTCACTCTATCTATGTTGAACTGGAGTCTGGCCAACATTTAAAGACTACGACATGATCAGGAGAGGGATATTTATTTTACTCTACTCTTTATGATGTACATATGTGAAATGATTAGGTGTTATGCAAGGGGGACCTAAAACAATATATGGTGAGCTGGAAATATTTAGGTAGAACATTGTGGGACCATAATCCTTTCCTAGTCCCAATACAAATAAGGAAACCTCCACACCCTATGGCAACCTGGGATCTTCAGTCTAGTTCTCTGGCGGATGCACCTTTCTGGACATCACTAGGGGAGCTAATCACAGGGAATTTCAATAACAATCAGGGCTCTGCTTCCACTGCCCTAGTGGAGTGGGAGGCGTTTAAGGCAGTGGTGTGGAGGTACTGTCTGTGGAAAGTAGTTTGTATTAAGAAGGAGGTAGGTATTGAATTGGACATCCTTGATAAACCTTGTAGGACCTGGAATTAGATGCACCCCTGGACCCAACAGCAAAGACTAAGTTCATTGAGTTCAGGGACAAGTATGCACACAATATTGGAAAGCTAAGTTGCCACAATTTCAAAGAATATATCACCAGGGTGGCTTGTATCGATCAGAGACTAGTAGTTCACCAATTACACAAATCCTGACTCCGAGTGTACAATTGGTGCACTCACAACAGCAGTATTTATGGAACATTATGTGCAGTGTTATGGTGCCCCCATAGGGGAAACTCCGGGGGGAAGTAGAGTCCTACTTTGATAGGGCCCTCCATGTTGCCATGAGGTGGCGGAGAGTTTGGATGGCCCCATCTCTGCCAATGAGACAAAAAGTGCTATTAAAGACCTGGCCAGAGGAAACAGTCTGGGCTCTGATGGACTCCCAGCTGAATTTGATCAAACCTAACAATGCCCTCCTGACTCAAAGATTGGTCACCTGAAATGCTAAGACATTGAAGGGCAAGGTGCTCCCTGCATCACCAAGGGTGGCAATTGTGATACCATTACACAAGGCAGAAACACAGAGGGAGAGGGCAACCTCTTATAGGCCACTCCCTATGTTTATTCTTTAATTTAAAATTCTTTCTAAGGTGCGAGCAATGAAACTATAACCCTACATCACTACCCTGATTCATGCGGAAGAAATAATAAGTAATTATAGCATGTAGCTTTTCCCTTAACCTCAGGAGACTCTTTAAAGTGTTACATGGAGCGGAGGCTGATAGATTCCCTGAGGGAATGGTGATCTCAACCGACTTGAAAAAGCTTCAATACGCTCTAGTGACAATAGAAGCAGTTATGTCAAGGATGAGTCTTGGATCAGGATGGATATGTTGAATCTGTTTTTAATACACTAACCCAATGGCCACAGTCAAGACTAGTCAATATGTCTCTCATCAGTGTCATATATTAAGTGTCACATGACAATTGAACTAATTGCTGCTGTGTGTAGAGTGGAGGCAGAGGGGAGCAGAGGAGTATCCTGGTGGAAGATGCTGTACATTTGATATCTCTATATGCGGATGATTTACTGTTGTAGGTCAAGGATTGGGATTTAGATTGGCTACCAATGTTGGAAATCAGGATTTGGGGATGCTTCTTGCTTCAGGATTAATAGATCCAAGACAATCACCTTGCTGGTGTTGCCAGCAGGTAGGATACCTGGGCTCGGAGAACTTGGACTTGGTTGGGTCACACATGCCTGGGCGTGTGTATATATTACACATCAAATCACTGTAAAGATGGGAATCTAAGTGGAGCGATGAGAGCACTAAGGAGCATTGTATCGTTCTGGTGTTCCATTCACCTGCAGATCATGGCACAACTGGCTCTTGCTACAATGGTCCTCCTTCCTAGAGTACTATATTATTTCACACATCTCCTGGTGTGTATTCTGGCTATTTGGCTTAAGTAGTTGTAGTCAATTGTCAGGGATGTGGTCTAGCATGGACAGCTGCCAAAGTGTTTTGTTAGATGTACTTAAGAGTCCAATTTTGAAACGGGAGTTTAGGTGCTCTGGATTACAAATTTTATTACTTGGTGTTGCAGCTACAATAGGGTGTGAAGTGGCTAGATGGGGAAAATATAGAGGAAATAAACTGGCTGGGGCATACACCTAACCCAAGCTTCTTGATAGAACTACCAATGCAGGCTAAACTCAAGGCACATGAACATCTGTTATTACTGTCCACAGCCATAAAATGCTGGAGAGGGTGTCTGAACTAGACATTGGGATGTCCCGCTATGACCCAGCATTGCTACTGGTTGGACTTGCACCTGGTGAGTCCCCTACTTTCTTCACTGCGTGTAAGATCTTACACTGGAGAGAAGTTGGGATATTGACACTCGGAGATTGTTCAACAGTTGGGACAGTAATTCTCCTAGATACAGTTATTGAGGAATATGGGTGGCCCCCAGAGAAGTTTCTGACATATGGTGCTTTAGCAAGGGCTTTTGCATCATTGTAGAATGTTGGTATGGAGGAACCCCAAAGGCATGAGGTACTGTAGTAACTAACACCGATTGGGGTTGGATGCCACTTGGTGATCTGGTTTTATAGGGCTTTAAACAAAATGGTACATAGGGACCTGGATAGAGTTAAGGCCAAGTGGGAATCTAATTTTGGAACAGAGTTTGAGGACAGGGAATGCAATAGAATCCCGGCATACCCCCAGAAGGTATCTCGGAATACTATGCAAAAGGCTATTCAGTTTAATTTCACACATCTGACATACTTTATGCCTTGTAAAATAGGCAAGACATATAGTGGGGACCCCATGCCATGTTCCAGGTATACAGTATTGGCTGTAGATGTTTTCCATATGGTCTGGATCTGCCCACGAGAAGGGGTCTATTGGACACAGATTGCCTGACACACAGGAGAATTCCGAGTTATGAAGTGGCATGCACTCTGTAAGTGTGCCTCCTGAGTGGTTATCCTAGACCTAAACCCATAAAATTGGGCAAAAAAATCATTGATTTATCATTGATCTCAGCTAAATGGCTGATTTCTATTTACTGGCTGCCTGCGGGAGGACCTATATGTGCCAGGTGTGGAGGAAGGACATAGTACAGTGAGCAAGGGCGGGGTAGGAGTCCCTGCATAGGGAGGTAGTGTGTTGCCTCTGTAGATGACCACTGGCTTTACCATGGAAAGAAGTCATCCAATCTCTTGAAGAAAATGACACCTAGAAGTATGTGTAATGGTTAGACAAATCCATAAAACATTATCTCTACATTTTTTCTTTTTTAAAGAATAGTCAAGGATTCAATTATATGTCTCCTCATGTGGACATACATAAATCCCCTTACTGGCAACACTTGCTTTAAGCTGACATCCGCAATTCATAATGTCTGATGTCACCTTTGTAATGCATGCCCAGTTTATTTTTAAGTTGAAAAGTATGTGCTACAACTGAACCTCACTCTACACCATATCTGAGATTGTCATACAAAAAAGAAACTAGAAGGCTTGTAGTCTGTCAATATATACTTGGCTTTATTTAAATAATTGAATTAAAGTTTAAAAAAAAAAAACCCAGCAGACCTAGCTACCCAACTATTAGCAGAAGGTTAAATAATGTTCTTAACTGTAGTGCTAATTTGAAATGAAAAACAATTTAGCAAGAAGCCAATCTTCTCCAAAGACTTTCCAACAATTAATATTGGAGATTGCATTTAATATTTGCTCATTGGTGAATTGCTCTTTTAAATATTTCAATTTCTGCCCTCAGAGCCTGGGAATTGATGATGCAACTTAACAGTTATTAACTTCATAATATTAGATTGATGAAATAGATTGGCAGATCCCTTTCTATTAAACCAAGAAAACTTCTGCTATAACTACTAGTTCTCCTGAAGAAGACCATTTTTAGGTCTCGGCTAGCGTAGGCTGCGCTTGCATTTGTCACCCCGAGTGGGATGGGTATGCTCAGATGTGAGGCCCATGCTCTCCACACCACTGGAGTCAAGCTATCCTGGCTGAAGACGGCTGATAGCCAGAAACCGGTCCTAGGATGCTTGATTCCAGTCCAGTAAAGACATGGCTTGGCAGTTCGGGCTGGACTGTTCCCATGAGGCACAGGGTCAAGGCTGATTTGCATATGGCCATGTCTGAACTGGGGTGGGGTGGAGTGCAAAAAAACGATGGATTTAGGCCCAGATCTCTGTACTGGGGTGAATATATGACATTGTTCTGCACTCTGTCCATCAACTGTTGTTTTTGCATTTGTCACCCCGAGTGGGATGGGTATGCTCAGACGTGAGTCCCATGCTCTCCACACCACTGGAGTCAAGCTATCCTGGCTGAAGACGGCTGATAGCCAGAAACCGGTCCTAGGATGCTTGATTCCGGTCCAGTAAAGACATGGCTTGGCAGTTCGGGCTGGACTGTTCCCATGAGGCACAGGGTCAAGGCTGATTTACATATCACCATGTCTGAACTGGGGTGGTGTGGAGTGCAAAAAAATATGGATTTAGGCCCAGATCTCTGTACTGGGGTGAATGTATGACATTGTTCTGCATTCTGTCCATCAACTGTTATTTTTGCATTTGTCACCCCGAAGGGGAATGGGTATGCTCAGACGTGAGTCCCATGCTCTCCACACGGGAAACAACCTTTACAACGCAACTTTTACAACGAACTACAATTACAACGAATTTTTTACAACGCAAAAACTTTTACAACGCATACCATTACAACGCAGGATTTTACTACGCAAGTAACTTTACAACGCATACCATTACAACGTAAGTATTGGTAAGTATATAATTATTTTAAAAATATTATATGTTTGGGTTTTTGGGTAAAGGGGTATTTTTAGGGTTCAGGGTCAGTTTTCAGTTTTTGGGTAAAGGGGTATTTTTAGGGTTCAGGGTCAGTTTTCAGTTTTTGGGTAAAGGGGTATTTTTAGGGTTCAGGGTCAGTTTTTAGTTTTTGGGTAAAGGGGTATTTTTAGGGTTCAGGGTCAGTTTTCAGTTTTTGAGTAAAGGGGTATTTTTAGGGTTCAGGGTCAGTTTTCAGTTTTTGGGTAAAGGGGTATTTTTAGGGTTCAGGGTCAGTTTTCAGTTTTTGGGTAAAGGGGTATTTTTAGGGTTCAGGGTCAGTTTTCAGTTTTTGGGTAAAGGGGTATTTTTAGGGTTCAGGGACAGTTTGGGGTTTTTGGGTTACAGGGTTAATTTGTAAAAATAAAATAAAATTATATTTAAATTAAATTAATTAAATGTAATTAAATATAAATTAATTATATTTTAATAATTTAAATTAATTTAAATTAAAAAATTTTTTTTTAGGGTTCAGGGTCAGTTTTGGGTTTTTGGGGTACAGGGTTAATTTGTAAAAATAAATTAAAATTATATTTAAATTAAATTAATTAAATAAAATTAAATACAATTTAATTATATTTTAATAATTTAAAATAATTTATATTAAAAAAAATATTATATACTTACCAATATTTACGTTGTAATGGTATGCGTTGTAAAGGTACTTGCGTTGTAAAATCCTGCGTTGTAATGGTATGCGTTGTAAAAGTTTTTGCGTTGTAAAAAATTCGTTGTAATGGTAGGCGTTGTAAAAGTATGCGTTGTAACGTCATACATCCTCTCCACACCACTGGAGTCAAGCTATCCTGGCTGAAGACGGCTGATAGCCAGAAACCGGTCCTAGGATGCTTGATTCCGGTCCAGTAAAGACATGGCTTGGCAGTTCGGGCTGGACTGTTCCCATGAGGCACAGGGTCAAGGCTGATTTGCATATGGCCATGTCTGAACTGGGGTGGGGTGGAGTGCAAAAAAACGATGGATTTAGGCCCAGATCTCTGTACTGGGGTGAATGTATGACATTGCTCTGCATTCTGTCCATCAACTGTTGTTTTTGCATTTGTCACCCCGAGTGGTATGGGTATGCTCAGACGTGAGTCCCATGCTCTCCACACCACTGGAGTCAAGCTATCCTGGCTGAAGACGGCTGATAGCCATAAACCGGTCCTAGAATGCTTGATTCCGGTCCAGTAAAGACATGGCTTGGCAGTTCGGGCTGGACTGTTCCCATGATTCAGAAAAGGGGGTGGTGATGAACAGAGTGCCTGAATTAAGCAGACCACTCTTACCCAGTCCAAAGATCAGGGCTAGCGTAGGCTGCGCTTGCATTTGTCACCCCGAGTGGGATGGGTATGCTCAGATGTGAGGCCCATGCTCTCCACACCACTGGAGTCAAGCTATCCTGGCTGAAGACGGCTGATAGCCAGAAACCGGTCCTAGGATGCTTGATTCCAGTCCAGTAAAGACATGGCTTGGCAGTTCGGGCTGGACTGTTCCCATGAGGCACAGGGTCAAGGCTGATTTGCATATGGCCATGTCTGAAATGGGGTGGTGTGGTGTGCAAAAAAAGATGGATTTAGGCCCAGATCTCTGTACTGGGGTGAATGTATGACATTGTTCTGCATTCTGTCAATCAACTGTTGTTTTTGCATTGGATATATATTGAAGCGCATCTGGTCATCCTGTAGGAGTTGTCAAAGTTGATCAAGTGTGTTGCTCTACCCCTGAGGCTGATGCCGGGGGCTATTAGGATTGCAGAAAATACTTTTTAAAATATTTGTACACTCTCTGTGAAATTAGCGATTTTGCACAATACTTATTTTAAAATAATTGTATGTACCTGGTTGCTTGATTTTAGCTATTTGTACCTTGCACGTAGTGCCTACCTCGCTAAACTCCGCTCCTGATCCCTACTCTCTGCACGGCCGATTAGGTGCCGGTGCGAGAGAGGGGAGGACGCCATTTTGGAGGGGGACGGCAGGGTTAGCGCTCCAGTCGCTGGCTGACTCCCGCCCTCCCGACCTACTTAAACCCTGATTTCTCGCGGCGGCACAGATCTAGTGTGTTGCTCTATCCCTGAGGCTGATGCCGGGGGCTATTAGGATTGCAGAAAATACTTTAAAAAATATTTGTACATTCTCTGTGAAATTAGCGATTTTGCATGATACTCATTTTAAAATAATTGTATGTACCTGGTTGCTTGAATTTAGCTATTTGTACCTTGCACGTAGTCCCTACCTCGCTAAACTCTGCTCCTGATCCCTACTCTCTGCACAGCCGATTAGGTGCCGGTGCGAGAGAGGAGAGGACGCCATTTTGGAGGGGGACGGCAGGGTTAACGCTCCAGTCGCTGGCTGACTCCCACCCTCCTCTTTCCTTTTTCTTTTCTATAAATGCTCACTACTTCCCGACGGCGCAGCGGGCGCAGCGGGTGCATCGGCGGCGCGCCGAAGGCTCGCCAAAGGCAAGCCCATCTACGCCCGTCCGTGACCAGTCGGGACCTAGGGCCATAACCCCTGCATCCCCACCTGCACAGATAAGATATTACAGTGCGGAATCCCTCCTCAGTATGAGGACTACCGGGTAAAAATATTGTCTGCACTCACTTTCAGTTATGGATCTGGCTGCGGTCTGCCCAGTGTGCAAACAGAACCTAAATATTAATCAGCCTCATGATAGGATTCAGGACTACAGCATGCTGCTCTTAAACTGTAGATCTCTAGTAAAACACAGTACGGAAGTCACCCTTATGTTGGAAGAGCGCTTGCCAGATGTAGTCTATTTAACAGAAACCTGGCTGACGCCAGATTCTGATCCTGTCATAGTGACTGCCCTGCCCCCGGGCTTCCAAATTATACAGAAGAGCCGGGCTGCAGGGAGAGGAGGAGGCCTGGCAATAATATATAATAAGCAGTATCGGTGCCGAGCCATTTCTGAATCAATCCCAGATTGCGAGAGTCTCGCATTTAGTATTGAATTCTCTCCTAACAACTGTTTCTCAGGCACCCTTGTATACCGGCCGCTGGGCCCCCCAAAGCAGTTCCATAAATCCCTCCCAGCTATTTCGGCCGAACGGGTCACAACCGCTTCCAACTATACACTACTAGGTGACCTCAATTTTCACTTTGACGTCACCCTCGATCACACTGCCACGGAACTGGCAGATGATTTAGCGGCTCTGCAGCTAGATCAACGGGTCGATTCATCCACCCATATCAAAGGTCACCTCTTGGACCCAGTGTTTAGCAACTGCACAGAGCTCAGGGTCGGGCGACCAATCCGTCTCCCGTGGACTGACCACTCGCTTGTTCCCTTCACCTGGACCACGCGCAAGTCACCTTTTCCCACCCCCACTGTAAGGAACTCCAGAAACTGGGCCAGACTCCCAGTAGACTCTTGGTCTGACAGCCTTGTGGCCTCCCGACCCCCCCATAACGAGGACCCATGCGCAGCCAATTGAGAATATGAAGATTGGATTGCGAAGTCCATTGAGGCCATTCTCCCCCTTCGCAAAGTCGCGACGAGGCAGGCACGAAAAACTGCCCCCTGGTTCTCTGAGATCCTCAGGGAAAAGAAACGTCACTGCAGGAAATTAGAAAGACGGTGGCGTCTGGATTACTCTTCGGATGAGAAGACCCAATATAGAGATGCAATCAAAGCCTACAAGGATGAGGTAAAAAACGCCCAATCAGTTTATTTCTCTGAAAAAATGATGTGAGCTAAATCTAAACCAAAGGAAATCTTCCAGGTAGTGAAAAGCCTTACCAAACCTCCCCCCCCTATTACGTATTACGGTAAAACCATAGCCCACTGCAATGATCTGGTAGAATTCTTCAATCAAAAAGTTCACCAAATATACTCCTCCTTCCCCACTATAGAACCGGTCTCCATGGTTCAGGGTCAGGTGAACCCAATGGAAGTTTCACCCCAACCCCGGGCAACTCTGGTATACTTTCCATTACTAAATCACGAGTCTCTGGATTCTTTAGCCCGCCAAGTAAAATCTGGGTCACCATGTGACCCAGCCCCAACAGAGGTAATGATGTCGGTAATTCAGGTCGTTCTGCCTACCATCATGAACCTCCTGAACGCCTCCATCACCTCTTGTACCATCCTGCTTGCCTGGAAGCAGGTTATGGTCCGCGCTCTGCTCAAAAACCGAACCTAGATCCCGGTGATTTTAGCAGTTATCGCCCGATCTCCATGCTCCCCTGGGTGAGCAAAATTCTCGAAAAGCACATCAATATCCATCTGATGGACTTTCTCGAGAATAATCAGCTGGTGGATGCCACCCAGACGGGATTCCGACCAGGACACGGGACGGAGACCGCCCTGCTAGCAGTCACCGAGGAGACCAGAAGGATTTTACATCAAGGGGGATCAGTGGCAGTGGTCCTCCTTGATCTGAGCGCAGCATTCGATACGGTCAGCCACAACACCTTGCTGAGCCGCCTCTCGGATGTTGGAATATCAAGCAGGGCACTGCTTTGGCTCAAATCATTTCTGAGCAATAGGTCTTTCCAGATCTTTGAGGGAGATACGGTCTCCGCGAGCAGACCATTGAGCTGTGGGGTCCCACACAGCTCCTCCTTAAGCCTGCGCTATTTAACATCTACATGAGACCACTGGCTGAGGTTGTCCGTCCGTATGGCATTAAAATCATCTCATATGCGGACGACACGCAGCTGGTGGTCTCCCTTGCGCAGGAGGATGGCCTATCAACGACATCGGGGCTAATGAAATGCCTGGAGACAGTAAAAGGATGGATGACGACATCCTCCCTTAAACTTAACAGGGATAAAACGGAGCTGATGCTCCTGGGCCCCCAACCCCTACACACTTTGACTCCTTCTGGCCCTCATGCCTAGGTACCGCCCCAGCACCCAAGGACAACATAAAAAGCTTAGGGGTCTGGATGGACAAAGACCTTTCCTTTAACACCCAGGCCACTAAACTCTCCGCAACCTGCTTTGGCCTCCTTAGGATGCTGAAAAAAGTCCTCCCACTCCTACCTATGGAAGCCAAGCAAGTGGCCGTCCAGGGCTTGATCCAGTCCCGACTGGACTTTAGCAATGTTCTGTATCTCGGTGCCCCTGACTACACACTACGTAAGTTGCAGATAGTCCAAAACTGCGCGGCCCGCACACTGCTCCAGGTGCCCCGTAGACTGTCAGCTAAACCTGGGCTGAGCAGGTTGCACTGGCTGCCGGTACGGCAAAGAATCGCCTTCAAGGCGATGTGCATATCCCATCGGGCCTTTTGGCTCACAGGACCGGCAATTAGCCGCAAACTAATAACACAGTACCACCCCAGCAAAAATCTTCACTCTAGCCTGGCTTTCCTGGCCACAGTCCCTAGAATAAAATGAGCAAGAGCTGGCGGCAGGATGTTCTCTTACAATGCCGCCAAGCTGTGGAACACGCTTCCCCTTCTCCTCAGGTCTAACCCCAACTTGTCCTCTTTCCGGAAGCAATTGAAGACTTTTCTTTTTAATGCTCACCATTAACTCTTCTCCCAGTATCATACTTTGTTAGGCGACCACAACGATCTGTCAGCGCTTGGACGCCCCAGGGCAGCAATCGCGCTTTACAAGTGTACGTTTCATTTCATTTCACATTTAGATAATGAAAAGCTGACAGGAAACAGATGGCACCAGTGTCATATCACAGGTCACCTATTGATGGTACTTCTGTTCACACAATCCAAACGTATTTCCAGTAGTAGGAAGGAAGGCTATGGTATATCTCTAAGTAACATGTTGTTTGTGCTGTATTACAGGCTCCTGAGATATCAACATTTAAGAAATGTGATTGCATTTTCTTGTCCAACAAGACAAAGCAATCTCTTACATTAGCAAGAGTGGATTTGGTGCCCTTTGTAGACCTGAATGAAGCTGTCTCGTTACATCCCTTCCCAGGATCTATTTGGGTTAGGGTGGTTTGGTGATATTCTGGCTAGTTGTTACCCACAACCTTCAGGGTAGCTGTTCTTTTCTTCAGTGTTTCTCAAGTGGCTAGAAAAGACTATTTTGAAGCATTCATCCTAGATCTGAGGTCAGCTTCAAAATTCTGTAATAAGTGCTTCAAGAAGTGGACTGGACTGAGCTCTGCATGCAGGTTGAATACTCTACTTTTGGATCGGTCTTTAGATCCCCAACATAATCAGTGGGGAGTACATGGTGAATGCATATTAAATTGGAGGTGAAATAGTTGGTAAATAAAGTGAAAGCTATGAATAACTAGACATAAAATTGCATATTTCTTTATTGAATCGCAGGGCATCTTTCAAGGTTTATCGATTTGTTAATAGTTTTCTGCTTTGGTTTGCGGTATTTACAATGTGTTTAACATGGTACTCATTTTGTCTGTCTTTAATTTATTGTTGTGGTTCTTCCTGTGTCTCTTGCATCATAAATGTGATTATCATTTGGTACTTTTTTCATGTCATATATGTGGATGGTGTAAATACACGCTGCACTCTACACATCGCATTTAACTATCCACACTATACGTGCCCATAAGGCACCATTTGCAATGCTCTTGTCAGGAAGTTAAATACGTATTCCCAATGTAAAGCACATTATTTAGAGGGAAACTGAGGTAATGTACTACTGTTTAACAGTGATAAAGTGCTTAAAGTCCTAAAGCCAGCAAAAGTAGTGTCCAGAAAAAGGCAATTAATCTAGGGCGATGGGGCTGAAATGCAAATTTGCGTTAATTTGCTATTGATTTGTATGATTGGCTTTAAAAGTTGTGGGTGATGTGTTTCTGCTTAGTCAGGACTCTATAGCATTACTTATTACTTCCGTCACGTGTGTGGCAAGCTTTTCCAGTGGGGCTAATATATTCTAGTAGATGTTTTCCCGTGAAGGACGTCTGAATGGAAGACATTCTAGGAGTTTGTATCAGTCGGACTGTGAATTGCTGTAACATTTCTAGTTACTGCAGTACTGCTGCAGAATGGATTTTTGTCTGAGTCCAGGACCTCTAGTAGCCCCCGAATCTCCAGGATATTGTGGTATCAATTACACGTGGGAAACATTTTTTGTGGCACTTAAGTCAATGTGTATGGCTCTGTGTGTGTGTGGCTCTGTGTGTGTGTGGCTCTGTGTGTGTGTGGCTCTCTGTGTGTGTGGCTCTGTGTGTGTGGCTCTGTGTGTGTGTGTGTGTGTGGCTCTGTGTGTGTGTGTGTGTGGCTCTTTGTGTGTCGCTCTGTGTGTGTGGCTCTGTGAGTGTGGCGCTGTGTGTGTGTGTGGCTCTGTGTGTGTGTGTGTTGATCTCTGTGGGTGTGTGTGGGTGCAAATGCAATAGGTCTCGCACTCGCGAGAGATTAAGCTATTGGCATTGTAAATGACAATGCCATTTATTTATCTGTTTTCAAAACCAACACATAAATACAAATATTGTCATTTACAATGCCAATAGCTCTAACTTTTGCAAAGGCGAGACCGTTGCATTGTAAATGCTTGTTAGTTTTGTAATTTGGTGAATCTCATTCTTGTCCATTTTCTTTAGCCATACATGCTAACATCTTATCCACAAATTCTTCTACCTCTTTTGCCATACAGTTGATCCATTAACTAAGGTTTTTAAGATACCATCTCAGCTGCATTTATTAGCTTGCAAGCGTGATATAATAGATTTCTTCTCAGCTTTCATTGCAGATGTCTTTAACAAGTAGTCCTTCCGCTGCTTACATATTATGGCTGCAAAATAGATAGCAGCATCCCTTAAGGTGGCTTTAAATACTTCCCAGATTATTGAAATTGGAGCTGGGTCCTTACTGTCTTAAAAGCAAATTAGGTATGAAATATTTTACCCTTGTGAGAAAGTCTAGGAGGGGTAATGAGCTTCAAGCATAGAATGGTGGTATCCATACTCCTTTGACTGTGTGACACAATGGCAGGTGCACAAATGCCAATCTCTACTAGCCAGCTCTTCGCATCATCTGAGGTTACCTAAGCAGTTGAAAAGAAGATAAGCCCACATACATGGTTATATCTAGGAAAGGGTTGCAATTCTGTGGGTGCAAATTCATAGATTAGTACTATGGGTGGCTCTGGCAAGTGCATTGAGGAGCTCCAGGAGAAGTGCAATGGAACAAAGTATAGCAGAACCCCTTTGGCATGCTTTGCAGCAGGTGTCAATGCCACATATCTCATTGTCTGAGTGTGCTTCAGGCTTGTTTTTGGAGAGCAGAGGATGGTGCAAGAGTCAGCCACTACACAGTAAGTGTGCTTTGTGGTGCTAGATGTGACTTGCCCAGTGCAGAAGGTGAGTATTGTTGAGTATTCTGGGGCAGATTTACAATAACTGGCGCATCCCTGCATATCAGCGAGGGTGCACCAGTTATTGTGCGTCACGGCAGACACTTCTAGCGCCACCATGGATGCGTGGCATTTACAATGCAGCGTTCCATGGGAAAAGAATAGACAGTTGCGTGACGCATCTGCTGCCGTAAGGTTTACGCATTGTTGGAGTTGCGTCTCAAGCGCGACGCAGCTCCAGCAAGGGTTGGGGTGCCCCTATGCCTAACATGCTACATCAATCCTTACACCTGCTTCAAGGAGGCGCAGGGTTTTGACGCAGCATGGTCGTAAAAGTGACTGAGCGAAATCTTGTAGATTTCACTCAGCCACTTTTAGGACGCGTTTCTGCGCCGGAACGCCCCCTCTGCGCTGGAACGCCCACATGTGGTGCAAGACTTTACAACATGACGCATCTCCCTAGATGCGTCCCGTTGTAAATACCCCGCAGCATGGCACTGGCTTTGCGCCGCCGCTGCGACACAAAAGTGACGCAGCGACGGCGTAATGTGGCGTACAGGGCTTGTAAATCGGCCCTTCTATTTATAAATCTTGCTTTACACTGGGCCATGTATGGCAAAACAAGAGACAGTAGACTTAACAGAAATGCAGCCTAATAATACTTTTTCTATCACCTATATTAAATGTTCAAATCATTTAAAGCATTATTTTGTTGTAAATGCCTATCTGGAATATAAAAATATAAATGATTGGGCATATTTTCCAACCACTGCTATGAAAAAAACACATAGTCTTCCCTATCTGATTTACAAAACAAAACAAGTTTATTAACACTGCCTGAAATTTTTGTTTCATAAAAGAAAATGTAAGTGCCAATGAGAACCTGACTGGCCGTAGTGGGCACCGGGCAGTTCCCCAGTGAACCGCCAGGGTGGAGGCTGGTTTTGGACCCCTGGGGTGCCGTGTTTGTTACCAGAGGCTGGTTTTTATCGGCCCCCTGTAACAAAAGCTGCTGTAGTGTTCTCCATGTGCAACCCCCCTAACCCCCACCATGCTCCCACCCCTCGTGGGCAGTCTGACTCAATTGCCAGGGCTGGTTTGCGTTCCCAGTCTGGCCCTGGTGCCACTCCAGACCTTTGTCTCAATATTTGGTTCATTTTTTTTACAAGCATAAAGGTGGCAGAACTCTTAAATTAAAAAGCAAAATTCAAGAACCCACAAGTTCTATCCTGGGTTCAGCTAAAATAAGTACAATATGCTTTATGGCCGTTTTTAGGTCTCGGCCTAGCGTTACACTGCGCAGCAGTGTTCGTGCAGCCGAGGTTTTATGTCAACAGTATTGGGGGCTTAAACCCGCCCCTCTTCTCCATTGGCTGGCCTCATAAATGCTGGCCAGCCATTGAAGGAGAAGGGCGTCACTCCGTTTAAGCCCCGTCTTTTTGGGATTCGGGGTGTGTTTTTTACTTTTTTTCTGTTTTCTTTCTCTCCTCTTCCCATTGACTGGAATGTTACCTTCCAGCCAATGGGAAGAGGAGAGAACGAAAACCACTCCCCGAATCCCAAAATGACTGTACCTTTCTCCGAGGCATTTCTACCTCGCCTTGGAGAAAGATGGTGGTGTAGTCACGCACAGCAGGCTCAGCCCTCACCACAGAGCGGAGGATGGAGGCTGCAGCCGTGCTGGTGGTCTGCGACCTCGCTTTCTTCCCGCACCCTCTGCAGGCCAGGGTGCTCCGGGGCGACGACGACAGCTTAGCCGAGTGCAACATCTTCTTCAAGGAGCAGAGCCCGCCGGGGGGCTTCGCCGACCCCTCCGTGTCAGGATCTGCCAGAAATACAACGGGGAGCCGTGCTTCGCCACCCTGTACAGCACCGAGCACAAGACCCCCCTGTACTCCGCCTTCAAGTACACCGAGGTGGCCCCTGGGAAGGTTGAAGGCTGGCTCGTCGAACCCCAGGTAAGACTGCCTCCTGCCTGCAGCAAGCCCCCGGCGATAGGGCGTTTATAGATATAGCGCCTTGAAGGGCACTGGGAAAGTTATACATTTCATTGCTGCGTTTCTTCCTCTCGTAGCCCTGTGTTGATGTCATTTAAATTGCTAAATATGACTCCTTTTATGACCTGAGAGGGGCGAAAGGTGGAGTCGACATTATCAGCCGCGGGCCGTGGAGGGAGTTATGGTGGGGCAGGGAGGCGGGGAGGGGGAGGGGAGGGATGGAGGGTTCTAAAAACCGGCATATGGATAATTGCAGGTAAGTAAACAATTGAATTAATAAAACGAATTTCGTAGCGCGCACTGCATCGCATTTTGCTCTGACTTGGCGAAGGGGCATCGGCTCCTGGCGTCGCATCACGCCATGAGGGAAACGGCAGGGCAGTGGTAGACGGGGAGACGGGGAGCACCGGGAGACTTCCCTACAGCCTACAACCCCCAGCAGCCTCAGCAAACTCGGGGGCGGCGCGGCTGACAAAAAACTTTTAAATAAGTAGGATTGTTGATGTACTTCTGTTGGGGGATAGAAAAGTGGAAGCCTCTGATTTTTGTAAAGAATGTGCCATATCTTGCTTTCCAACAAATAGGTATTGATGTAATTATGATTGGAGTTTTAAAAAAAAATGTTTAACTGGGTTATGTACAGGATTAAATTGTAATTAGTAAAGAACGTTTTATTTATGCACTAGGTGACAATTGGGTCGTGGAGATATATTGAAATTGTCCTGAAGAAGGAAGCCATAACCATCTAAAGCTTCCGAAACGCGTTGACGCATTACAGAAGGGTTAAAATTCTGAGTGGCTAACAGAGTATTGGGTATAGGAAGGGAAAGCCTCCCCATTGTTGCCAACAAATGTTTTGAATTAACCACACAACAAGACAAAGTATGTTGTCTCGTTTTCTCCACCATTCTTGTGTTTTTATTGATTTTTATTGATTTTTATGTATTTGTAAACAATTTTTAAATAAATGTACATTATTTGACCTTATGTGGTTTTTTCCTTGTTAAGTGTTTGCCACAAATTTGATATTTTGGGTATAAGTATGATGATTGTATGAAATAGTTGAGTGAACATGTGAAAACTATAATTTGTGATAAATTGTACTCCCAACGGAAAAAACCTTTTTTACTTAACAACATTAACTCCCTGACAGAGTTTTTATGTAAATACAAGGAGGGTCAAACCACTTTCGTATATTTTACCCTGATGGGGGATTTTAATATACATTTATGCAACAGAATTGCCAGTTTAGAGATACCACAAACATAGATATGCTGCCCCTTTCACACTTTGAACACTCTGTAAAGGGGACCGCCCTAGAAAAACTTCTCTTAGAGAATGATTTATCTGAACCAGAGTTCTTCGATACTAACGAGAGGGTGTCAACTTACAGTGCCAGGGATAGTGATACTATTATTGATTACATATTTATCTCTCCGGGCATGTTACATAATGTAATCTTTTGCAATGCTATACATACTACATTCAGTGATCATAATCCTGTAGTGTTAGAACTAGACAACAATAACCTGTTTTTATTTAATAGAGTAGCAAACGCAGAAATATCTACAGATTTAATTGCTAAGGACCAGGGGAGACGGGTTAAATGGAGCAAAATCATCCCAGAGGACTTTTTTAATTCCCTAAACTTAAAGGTGGGTAAAAAAATTAACATATGTAGGGAACCACTTAAATTTGAGGGGAATATAATTTTGTCATTTGAAACTATCTGCCATCAAGTGGCGGATGATTTAAAGTGCAAATTGAAAAATAAGGAGAAAAAGGCAAAGGGGTGGTTTGATAATGAATGCTCCAAATCCCATACTGAATTACATAAAGCACTAAAAAAGACTCCCCGAGATAGACAGGAGGTGGCCAGGCTTAGGAAAAAGTATATTTTGAATATTTTAAGGAGAAAAAATGAAATTAAAAGACAGGCATGGGATGACTTACATGAGAAGGCTATTCTGAGGGATAGCGCTAAATTCTGGTCAATTGTTAACACTCCCTTATTTAATGGGAAAGAAAATGCGCCACTAGAGGTAAATATCCCCGAACAGGATTGGCTGGATCATTTTCAAAAAATCTATGGCAGTAATCTCGAGCTAGGCTCCTTAGACCCAATACTGATTGAGACGCAGGAGATTTTACCTAGATTTTCTATAAAGGAGGTACAGAAGGCCATTGAGGACACGGCGGGCCAGAAGGCCCCAGGCCCAGATGGCGTACCGGCCGACATGTTCAAAGCAAACTCAGGCATGTGGTCAGTGGTCCTCACCAATGTTTTTAATGTAGTTAGTGTAGATAAGTCAAGAGCCCCAACATCCTGGTCACAGTCCATTATAATCCCCATATTTAAGAAGGGTCAAAGGGGGGACCCAAAATGTTATAGGCCCATATCCCTGTTAGATTCTTCCTTTAAAAACCTAGGTAAGGTCATCCTAGAAAGAATCTCAGCCTGGGCCATTAATAAAGATATTCTGTGTGAGGCTCAGTACGGCTTTCGAGCCGGGAGAGGTACAGAGGATCAATGCCTAAATCTACATCTTACACTGAGCAAATACACAGTAGCGTCTAGGGGGATGATGTACCTGGCATTCATGGACTTGTCCACAGCTTTTGACCTAGTTAATAGGTCAAAGCTGTGGACAATACTCCTGGATAGGGGCCTTGATCGGGCACTTGTGAACTTTTTGGCGCAACTCCATAGAGACCTGAGGGCGACTATTCGCATGACTCAAGAGGGAAACTGTACCGCATTTTTTAAATCTGGTAGGGGGGTGCGCCAAGGGTGCATTTTGGCCCCCATGCTTTTTTCCCTTTATATTAATTCACTAGGAAAGTCTCTGGAAGCGGCATCTTCTGATGCACCGCGCATGGGTGCCTCCTTGATGCCGGTTCTATTATATGCCGACGACACGGTGTTGTTGTCAAGAACCCCAAATGGCTTACAACACCTACTCAATTCCTTTGGGGCTTTCATGCAAGACCTGGATCTACTAGTAAACATAGAAAAATCACATGTAATGGCAGTGGGCAAACGCAAGAATATTATTAAAACCCTCTCCTGTAATGGCTCAGTGCTCTCCAAAGTCAAAGTTTTTACCGACCTAGGAGTGGTGTTTGATGAGAAAGGGCCGTGGGCACCACAAATTTCTAGCAAAGCAGCGGCAGTAAAGAGATCGGCGGCCGCTATCCTGGGTTTTGTTAAACGACTGGGTGGGAAACCAGCTGAGGCTATATTGTCCATCTATAGAGCCAAAACCCTGGCCATTGCTAGGTATGGGGACTCGATATGGGATTTTAAAAACTTGGCTCAGATTCAGAGAGAGGAAAACAGATTCTTGCGATCCCTTATGGGCCTCCCCCAATCTACACCAGCTTTTGCAGTCCACATGGAATTGGGGATGGGGTATATTGAAGACACGCTGTCCTTGGCCCCGCTTTTGTCATGGATTAGAACATGGCTCAATCCAGATTTAACTTTAAACCACAAGATCATCAGGGATTGTATGGGGCGGGACAATGTGGCTGAGATTGGTTGGTTAACACATATTAAATCAATAGCAGGATACCTGTGCCGCCCCGATTTATACACAAACCCTGAGAGCCTGAAAAGAGAGGACATTAAATGGGTTAAGATCCACTTATAAAGAAAAAGGAAGCAGAAAGAGAGGCTAGTGAAATTATGAAGCCAACTGTAAGGTCTCACTACATGATGATTACATCGTTATCTATACAACCATACCTGATGATAGTCAATAAACCATTTCATCGGTGGCTCCTTACAAAATTTCGCTTTAACCAAGTTCACTTTCTGCTGGGAGATTATGCTAAGTGGTGTAAGCCTCACGAGAATGTTCCCTGTAAATGTGATGACTTTTCTGACCAGGATATATTGCATTTTGTGTTTTTCTGCCCCTTTTTTAAGAGTGGCAGGGAAAAATTTATTAAGCCAATACTAAAGGATAAAGAGTTTAAGCAGGTAAAACCGGCTCTATTGTACCTGCAGCTTATGGAATCACCATTAGTAATGTATGGGGTAGCTAACTTCTTGACAGTCTCAATACGGTCCAGGCAAAATAGACTTTGGCCGTCTTTGATCGAGCAGGTAATTCTATGCTCGTTTTCCACTTCGCCCGCAATCCTTCAGCACAGATTCCTTAACTTAATACCCCCGTTTTTATGTGTCCCGTCAGATTCATCTCGACTCATGAAGACGTTTGCCACTACTGATCTATGAAATTACCGATCCGTCTAACAAGACGCTAGCAGTCGGTAAGCCACTACGCCCTCGCCCTTTGTTTGGCAATATGTAACTTTTGGATAACGGAGTTTATAACGTGGCCTGCTCACCCCCGCAGATGCAGCGCCACGCCACCAGATCCTACCCTATCAATTTGTCAAACCACAGACCGACAGCACGCGGATTCTTGGTAAGATTTCCCAATGGCCTTATCGGCAAATCCACTATTATCTACATTTTCCAACCCCGCTAAAGTATTAGCACTAATTCTGTCACCGGTGGAGGATGTACCCATTGGTACACGCCACTTCAACCAGCAGCCATCTCGTATCTCTATTTCTGGGCCGCCTCGAGTACACATTTGGCCACATATTTTGTCATAACTTTTAAATCAACTCTCTTGGGTACCGCGTCCAGCGGGTGTATGGCTGGTCGTGCGCACTAGTCCCTGTTTTTACTGGCGCTCGCACCTGCCCCTCTTTCCAATCTTTGGGCATTAATTGTATTTGTTACATTTATGACTCGCATCAAGTAAAAGTGCTTAATTAAGTATATCTACCTAGCGAATCGACTCATATTTATCTAATTTGTTTCTACCTATGTGATAATTTTGAGGTCTATTTAGTACCCTCTAATTCGCAATTCATTATACCCTCAATAGGTCCTTTGCCCCAACTCTCCCCCTATGGTCCTGATGAAGACCCCACAGCAAGGTTAATCAATCCTGCAACCTCAAGAGGGTCGAAACGTCGACTGTTTGTTTTTACTGTGGCAACTTCACGCCAACAATCTGTATATACATGTTACTCTGTGTCGTATGCCTTTCTTTGAATAATAACACTATGCGGCATGCAAGTTGTTGCTACTTTGTTGATAGCATGAATAAGTGCTTTAAAGATTGATTTTACTGTCACTTAATCCCACCACTTCACGATCTCCTCACTATCACGTTCCTTCTCCCTTCCTGGGGCACTGTATGACGTACAATACAGTTGATTGTTTTTTACATGATGTATATTGGATATACTTTATCCCACTGTGAATTAAACTGTGCGGATAGAAACATTTGTTGTTGATTAATTGCATTTAAAGTATATATAATCATTTCCTTAAAATACTCTGGGACCCCCTCCTCTCAGTATCTATTCAACCCAGGTCCCAGTGACGTATATGGGTAAAACCCCCCCTTGTTCACAATCTACTTCGTGCAGATGCATGTCTGCGAGGTTTCCCTCCCCTTTGTTTAATTCTTCTTCCAGTATCACAATATGGTAGAAAGAGAGCTCCTGTCCTACTCTGAGGACTACATCGACAAATTACTTGAAAACCCTGATAACATTTTCTTCCAATCAGATGTTCCATCAATTGATTTCTCATTAAAAGACAAAATTTCCCGCCTTGAACGCCTGGAGAAGAAACTAGTGCGCACCCGCTGGCATGGTCACTTGCTCACCAAGTACCTGAAAGAAAACATAATTCCGGTTGGACTTCAAATTAAGATTGAGCCAGCTATCTTTATCGAAGTCCCGAAATTCAGAGAAGGCTTTAGTCATATATCCAACAATTGCTCTCGCCACTGGATGGTGTTGGGTGTTGAAACGGCTAAAGATCAGGTGTTGCAACTCACCGCTGAAATCACTGCATTGAAATCTGAAATATCTGCTGACACCAACTTTGCAAGCGCAAAGGAAACCCTAACCAATCTACAAGCTACACTCAAGGACTTCGACCTAACTACCCAAAATCGCAAGCTTGAAAAATTGGCACGGGATATCCGTTTATACGATAAAAAAAAGACATATCCCTATCTACAAGACGAGTATTACCGACAAGACTCACAAGGCCGTTTCACCACTAGAGGTCGAGGTAACTACAGAGGTAGACGCAATTATCCCACCTTCTCCGACTCGTCCTATAGCTCCGAGGGTGAACAGGACTCAACAGGACAAAACTATCAGTATCAATACTTTGACTACAACTATCCACCTCAGCAATTTCCTCCTTTTTTAGGACAAGGCCGTGGGTCTTGGCGACCTCCACGAGGAAGAGGCAATTCATGGCCCCGCGGGCAGAACCAACGTGGCACCCAACAGAATCAATCCAACTGGAATGGAGGACGAGGCCAACCTTCCAAACAAGTTCAATTCCAACCAGAACTACATGGCGAGAGGGTGACTCGCAACAAAACTTACCGTTGGTAGAACCAGTAGAATCGGTTGAAATCCTGAGCCCCATTGTTAACATATCCAGTCAACCACTCAACAATACTGAGATCCAAGTACTCAGCAAGGGACTATCATATGTCCCCACATACAATCCAGACAACTTTACTGTAAGAACTGAACTATATAAATTCTTCCGGAAAATCCGACTAAAGTATTTTTTCCGCAACTCTGATACACAGTCGAAATCATCGGTCACTGGCCTTCGACCACCATCAACATTTGTTCCCTATGCCAGTAGTATGTCTAACCAAATTCTAGCATACGAAAATGTTGTTTGGCGTGATGTACAACGGGCTCTGCTAGACAGAACCTTTGTTAGGTATAACATTAGCAAACTTCAAAAAACAGCACTACAATCGCTGGCAAAAAATACTCAAGTCGTGATCAAACCTGCCGACAAAGGCGGTGCCATTGTGATTCAGGATCAATCCGCTTACAAATCGGAAATTCTACGTCAATTGCAGGATGCCAATTGCTACCAGCTATTAAGATCTGACCCCACCAGATCTATTGCCACAGAGATCCTTGAAATAACACAGGAGGGATTGGAACTAGGTTTCCTGTCGGAGAATGAATTTCATTTTCTCAACAACAAGCACCCACGTCTGGCAACACTCTACACTTTACCCAAACTGCACAAAAGTATGACTAATCCACCCGGTCGGCCCATTGTGTCTGGCTGTGGGTCCATTTTGGAACCGCTTGGAAAGTATATTGATTTTTTTATCAAGCCTCTGGCAGAGTCAACCCCATCATACCTTCGAGATACCATGCACACCATCAATATAACTGAAAGTATACCCTATGATCCTTCAAATCAAATACTAGCTACCTGTGACGTCGTCTCCCTCTATACTTGCATACCCCAACAAGAAGCATTGACAGTGGTAGCCCGGTGCCTTCAGAAACGTCCTGCACCTGTCCAAGTACCATCTGAATTTATTGTAGCTTTGCTGAAAATCGCTATGACCCGGAATTTCTTTCTATTTGATAACAACTTCTACTTACAAACCTCTGGAGTAGCGATGGGTGCTCCTTTTGCACCTGACGTAGCCATTCTGTATATGGCAGCTTTTGAAGAGGATACGGTCTTCAATCAACTCAACCCATTCAGAGACCAAGTGGGCCTCTGGATGAGGTATATTGATGATATCCTCTTGATCTGGAATGGGAGCAAAGACCAACTGAACAAGTTCTTCATTTGGCTTAACCAGCAATCCCAACAGGTCAAATTCACTATCACATCACATACCAATTCTATTGACTTTTTGGATATCACCATATACCATGAGTCTGGCAGACTCCAGACCAAACTATTCCGCAAACCGGCCGAGAGAAATTCTTTAATGGCCTACAACAGTCATCACCCCCGTGCCCTTCGGGACAACTTGCCCTTCGGGCAATTCCTTAGGATACGTCGCAATTGTTCCACCAAAGATGATTATTTCTCTGAATCTCAGGACCTATCCAATCGCTTGCAGAGCCGTGGTTATCCGAGACGTTTGATCAAAAAGGCCCGCAAACGAGCATGGTTCTATCCCCGAGAAGAGCTACTGGTGCCTAGAAACAGAACTGATCAAGAGCAGAATCGCATAGTATGTGTAACGACCTTCAACACCAAAAGCAACAGTATTAAGAAAATCATCAACAAACACTGGCATTTGGTTTTGGATGAAATCAAACAACCCCAGACTCCGCTCCATGCATTCAAGAAAGCTAAATGCATTAGAGACCATGTGGTTAATTCTTTCTTATCTCCTGAAGGTCAGCCCACAATTAACACCTTATGGAATTTACCACCAGTCATGGGTCATTCCAAATGTGGCCATTGCAAGGCCTGCGACTCAGCCATACAGACTAAGGATTTTGCACACCTCAATCTAACTGTTAAACTCAAATCCTTTAGTAATTGTAATTCCCACAATGTCATCTATGCCATTCTGTGCCCATGTCATAAGATCTACATCGGACAGACCCAGCAAAAAATCAAAGCCCGGATACTACAACATATGAGCAGAATTCGCTGCAATGTTGAAGGCGCACCGCTTGTAGAACATTTCAAGTTGAACAACCATTCACCAGAAAGTTTGCGATGGCTGGTCATAGAAAAAGTAACACTGGGACCACGGGGTGGCAACATCTCGGATATTCTCAATATACGAGAACTGAAATGGATGTACTTCTTCAACTCCATTGAAACTGGCCTTAATGAATCTGATAGTTCATTCTCTCAATTGGCCATTCTACCCTAGTTAATCAGTTGGACATTTTTTACTACTAGCTACCACTGAGATGCTATTCCCTAATATGCTTCCATCCCTAAGGTGTCTATACCAACGATAACAGCACTGTTTAGGAGGGCACAATGGCCATCTCATAAATTGTTGAGCCTTTACCCTCATGTTTGAGAGGTACGCTCTATTATTTCTGGTAACTATAATCATGCCATGTTTCACTATGTCTTTATGTTGCTAATATATGGTTATGCTGGATTCTACATATTCACATTTTGTGGAGCCTTTACCTTCATGGTTGCAGATTCACGCTCTTATTACATGCCCATTGTTCTTTTTCATTTAATATTGTACTGGTTTCCAACTGTAAGACATTATGTCATTTGTATTATCTACATATGCCTATTACTGTTTTGGTAAATTCACTATTCCCGGCGCAGATAGTTTTCTCTATTCTCCCATGTCCCTATGAGGTTGCCTGACTATTTAGTCTTTTTGCTATTTCCATTTCCACTCTGGGCCACCACGTGACCCATCACCATGACACCCTTCTCAAACTAGGAAGCACGGCAGTCACACCGCAAATCGTACACGGAGCCTTAGCAAGCCACTCGGATCGAGCAGGTAATTCGATGCTCGTTTTCCACTTTGCCCGCAATCTTTCAGCACAGATTCCTTAACTTAATACCCCCGTTTTTATATGTCCCGTCAGATTCATCTCGACTCCCGAAGACGTCTGCCACGACTGATCTATGAAATTACCGACGGAGCCTTAGCAAGCCACTCTGATCGAGCAGGTAATTCTATGCTCGTTTTCCACTTCGCCCGCAATCCTTCAGCACAGATTCCTTAACTTAATACCCCCGTTTTTATGTGTCCCGTCAGATTCATCTCGACTCATGAAGACGTTTGCCACTACTGATCTATGAAATTACCGATCCGTCTAACAAGACGCTAGCAGTCGGTAAGCCACTACGCCCTCGCCCTTTGTTTGGCAATATGTAACTTTTGGATAACGGAGTTTATAACGTGGCCTGCTCACCCCCGCAGATGCAGCGCCACGCCACCAGATCCTACCCTATCAATTTGTCAAACCACAGACCGACAGCACGCGGATTCTTGGTAAGATTTCCCAATGGCCTTATCGGCAAATCCACTATTATCTACATTTTCCAACCCCGCTAAAGTATTAGCACTAATTCTGTCACCGGTGGAGGATGTACCCATTGGTACACGCCACTTCAACCAGCAGCCATCTCGTATCTCTATTTCTGGGCCGCCTCGAGTACACATTTGGCCACATATTTTGTCATAACTTTTAAATCAACTCTCTTGGGTACCGCGTCCAGCGGGTGTATGGCTGGTCGTGCGCACTAGTCCCTGTTTTTACTGGCGCTCGCACCTGCCCCTCTTTCCAATCTTTGGGCATTAATTGTATTTGTTACATTTATGACTCGCATCAAGTAAAAGTGCTTAATTAAGTATATCTACCTAGCGAATCGACTCATATTTATCTAATTTGTTTCTACCTATGTGATAATTTTGAGGTCTATTTAGTACCCTCTAATTCGCAATTCATTATACCCTCAATAGGTCCTTTGCCCCAACTCTCCCCCTATGGTCCTGATGAAGACCCCACAGCAAGGTTAATCAATCCTGCAACCTCAAGAGGGTCGAAACGTCGACTGTTTGTTTTTACTGTGGCAACTACACGCCAACAATCTGTATATACATGTTACTCTGTGTCGTATGCCTTTCTTTGAATAATAACACTATGCGGCATGCAAGTTGTTGCTATTGTGGAGGTTAAAACCTTTATAGCGGAGCTTGACTCACTGCTAAGGAGAGGTGGGCAGGGGGCAGACTGCCTTCTCATAGCTGGGGACTTTAATTGCCACCTATGCCCCTATAGCCAAACAAAAAACTGTGGTATTTTTGACTTAAGGGGAGACCCGACCACGCATTTTGAACACTCCATAGTAGGCAACCTGCTAAACCAATTTATGCACGATTGGGATTTGGCCTTTGCCAATGAACTATGTGAGCCATCTGTGTCATTTCAGACTACTTTTTTTGGCCGTGGAGCAGGTACTGTAATCGACTTTATCTTAGTCTCAAACAGGAACCAGGGCTGGGTGGTGGGTTTTGATACGGAGGATCTAGCAATAAGCGATCATTTCCCTATCAGCACTTCCCTTAGTCTAGGGAATTCGGGAACTACAAAAACAAGCACGATGAGCACACTTCATGGTCGCTCAGTGGCGCTGGCCAGAAAAAACGGCTACGCCATAAAATGGGCAAAAATCGATCCCACAAAGTTCCTGAAAGATTTGGTTCAGAAAGAAATGGGCCAGTTTTCCATCTGCCTAGAATCAAGCTCCAACCCCGAGCAAATAATACAGGCGTTTGACGGGATTACCGCCACAATAAACGCCAAGTTAAATAAGAAACAAAAGCTAGGGGAGGCAAAAAGACTACATGGCTGGTTCAATCGAGCCTGCACCAAAGCACATAAAGTCCTCTTACAGGCCCTAAAGACAGTCCCAAGGGATAGTGGCAGAGTTAAGGAGGCTAGGCAAGCATACAAGCAGACCTTACGAACCAGACAGTTAGACCTCAAAAACGCAGCCTGGGAAGCCCTTATTAAGGCAAGTGCCCTAAGGGACAACACCATGTTCTGGAAAGAAATCAATGCTCCCTTCTTTTCAGACAGGAAGGAAGATTCTTTGGAAATTGGCATACCAGAAGACACCTGGGTTGACTACTTCACCTCCCTCTACGAAAAAGAATCACTTGCATTGCTGGAACAAGATGAGTTGGAGGTAGAGCGAGAGGTCCATTCACCGTCTCACAGAAATTTCCCACTAAATATAATGTTTACCCCTGCGGATGTGGAACAAGCGATCTGCCAGAGTGCTAGTCAAAAGGCCCCTGGGCCTGATGGAGTTCCCATTGATCTATTTAAGGGGAATGTGGATCTCTGGGCCCCCTTACTAGCAAATGTCATGAACGCTTATACCAATTTAGGTTTCCCCAACACATGGCACGAAGCAATACTTATCCCAATATTTAAAAAAGGGGACAGACAAGACCCAAAATGTTACCGTCCCATCTCCCTGCTAGACAACCTAATGAAAGTAGCAGGGAGGGTTCTCTTAACTAAATTACAAGTATGGTCTGAGAGCAAGGGGATTCTCTCAAAATTCCAATATGGATTTAAGTCCGGATTGGGAACCGTAGAGCAAGGTCTAAATCTGTCCCTGATAATAAATAAATATATTGGAGCAAAAAAAGGGAATCTTTTCCTAACATTCGTTGATCTAACCTCGGCGTTCGATTGTTTAGATCACGGAATGTTGTGGAGAACCCTGGCCACAATGGGGATAGATAATAATATCTTAAGTTTTATTCAGGAGTTGTACAGAGATGCAGGCGCTACGGTGAGATTTGGCAAAAATGGCGAGCAAACTAGAAAGTTCCCCATAGCAAAGGGTGTCCGCCAAGGCTGCATACTTGCGCCATTTCTATTCAACTTATATATTAACGAGGTAGCAGTCTCGTTAATTGCTCTGGAGGTGGACTACCCAAAGATAAACGGTCTCCCAGTCCCACTATTGCTATACGCTGATGATGCGGTGATTATGGCCCGCACTCAGCGGGGACTCCAAAAGGCGTTAATGGGTTTTTCAACCTTCATGAGTTCTAGGGGCCTAAAAATAAATGTGGGGAAAACGTTTACGATGTCTTGTACCACCAGTAAAAAAGTGCCTGACTGTAAAACCTTTGTTAATGATTCAAAGATAGCTGTGTCTAAAACATTTTCTTATCTGGGCATTATTTTTAATAATAGGGGGACATGGTCCTCAGCGATCACCTCCCGGAACTTGGCTTTTGCACGCTCGATAGGGGCAGTTAAACAATTTGCCAAAAAACTAGGTGGGAAACCGGTAGACACACTACTTAAGATATACGCAGCTAAGTGTGTGTCCACGGCGGTCTATGGGGCGGGGATCTGGGGTCTTGCGGATCCCTCTCAAATACAAAGGGTGGAAAATGCTTTTTTGAGATACCTTCTAGCAGTCCCGCGCTCTACATCCACCACCATATGCCACAATGAACTTGACAGACCCCACATTAGTGATTTGATAAAGATAGCGCCAGTTATGTTATGGTTCAAGATTTGGACATGTGAGTACACGACTTTCAATAGGGAAGTAATTCACGATTGCTTGGGGCAAGCCGAGGGCACCAAGCAGCCGTGGTTGGCATATGTGAAGAAATTTCTGAATTCTATTAACCAACCAGAGTTATTTTCAAATCCAACATCATGTGCCCTAATCTCAAAAAAATCACTAAAAATGTCATGCCTTGGTTTATTGGAGGACAGGAGATATTATTTAGATGGGCACAAGTCCACTATCGTTGCCCATCGCCAGATCCTCCATGATCAAGGCCTCCACCCTTATCTGGCGCCCAATTTTTCATCCTACCACAGAATGCTTTTAGCACGAATGAGGACGGAATCTTTTTTCAGGTTAATAACGTTCCCCGTGCCAAATGATTGGTCCGGGAACCTGATAAAATGCCCGTGTGATGGTGTAGCCACCCAGTCTAACATACACTGTATCCTCTTCTGTCAGTATTATCAGTGGGGGAGGAAAAAACTTCTGATACCACTGTTAAAGGCATGGGGTCTGAGAAGTTGCAAATCTGCCCTCCATCGATTGTATTTGCTTCAAGATGAGCTCACCATTGTAGTGATGATAAAATTCTTGTCGTTTATTATAAAATGTAGAGGAACCATGAGAAATGATTAGGAGCATGAGGGTTTGCATGAGTATTATTTTGTGCCTAATAACATCATATAATACACAAATATGTTTATATTTACCTCAATTGCTCCTTCGCTTTAATGAATTTATCTCCCCATCAAATGCTTTTAATGTAAAGTTTTTAATGGTTTTTAGATCAGATTAATTGATAAGCTTAATGAATTGTATTTGTGTAGTGTCTTTTAAATTCATGCAATTTTTTTATTGTGTCTTGATTGTATTTTGTATTTATGCTCGCTTTTATGGTGTTTGTTAAATACCGAATAAAGCTATCTTTGAATCTTGAATCCTGATAGCATGAATAAGTGCTTTAAAGATTGATTTTACTGTCACTTAATCCCACCACTTCACGATCTCCTCACTATCACGTTCCTTCTCCCTTCCTGGGGCACTGTATGACGTACAATACAGTTGATTGTTTTTTACATGATGTATATTGGATATACTTTATCCCACTGTGAATTAAACTGTGCGGATAGAAACATTTGTTGTTGATTAATTGCATTTAAAGTATATATAATCATTTCCTTAAAATACTCTGGGGCCCCCTCTTCTCAGTGTCTTTGGTTCTACATCATGGAAATGATGAATGACCAAAATAATTTTAGGTTAATAGTTTTTGTAACAACTGAACTGCAAATTTTGCAAGGTTTGCTAATTCCTCTATGGTTGTAAAAAATTTTGTAAATAGAACTGTAGTAAATCTCAATTTATATATTTTGTCAGGCCGAAACATAGTACTGAAACGGCGTTGCTGTCGATAACTGATGATCTCCGTATGTACCAGGACAGGGGTATTTCTGTTGTCCTGGTGCTACAGTATTTATCGGCAGCGTTCGATACCATTTCTCATAAGATCTTGATCGAACGACTGACTGTGAATGGACTGGGTGGCAAGGCACTGGATTGGATAGAGAGCTTTCTCTCCGACCGCACTCAATGTGTCACCATGGGTGAATTCCGGTCGGATGAGGTTAAGATCACTAAGGGGGTGCCACAGGGCTCATGTTTGAGCCCAACTCTTTTTAACACCTATGTGGCCCACCTGGCAAATATAACGAGAGCTTTTGGTTTCTGTCCAGTGTCTTATGCTGATGATACCCAGCTGTTTTTTCCATTTAAATCTTTGACCCCGGAGGTTAAACAATCCTTCTCCGAGGGAATGAAAGCAGTATCCCAGTGGGTGTCTTCCAACTTTCTTCAGTGTAATGTTGGCAAGACTGAGGTGATGCTTTTCAGTGAAGCCAAGATATTATGGTCCCCTGATTGGTGGCCATTAGACCTGGGGCCAGTTCCCGAACCAAAACAAGTAATCAAGAACCTTGGGGTTCGCCTGGAGCCGGAGCTGACTTTAAAACAACATGGAAATAATACGGTGGGGTCCTGTTTTCATGTGATAGGACTCCTTCGTAAGGTATTCCCGCTCCTTGCGGACTCCATTAGAAAGACGTTGGTTCAGGCTCTAGTGATCAGCCGACTTGATTACTGTAATGGTCTCCTGGTGTCTGCTAATGAAGAGGTGTTGGACCAACTGCAGGTGATACAGAACACCGCAGCCAGGTTGGTCCTCAATGCTCCCCCCAGGTCTCCATCCAAACCTCTGCTGGAAAAACTTCATTGGTTATCCGTCCGCCAAAGAGTGAAATTTAAGACATGCTGTATAGTACATAAAGGACTACATGACCTAGGACCTTCCTATTTAGCAAAAAAATGTGTTCCCTATGTTCCCACACGTACCCTTAGGTCAAGTGATCAGCTGCTGCTAAGGGTACCTAAGATTAGCAGGACTAGACAGGGTGGCAAGGCTCTGTCAGTGGTAGGTCCCATTTTGTGGAACAATCTTCCCTTCCAACTCAGGCAGTGTTCAGATCACTTTGCCTTCAGAAAAAAACTGAAAACTTTTATGTTTCAGGTCTAACTAGTTAGGTCATGAGGTAGTCAAACATGACTCTTGGTCCTGTATTATTTTTTTGCTCTGGTTTTTGCTTCTGGTGTCTTTGAGCGCGGAGATACTCCTTTGGGAGTTTATTCAAGCGCTTTATAAACCCGCAAATAAAAAAATAAAATAAATAAAATCATTCAACATCTAGTGATAAATTTTGTGCACACATAGATTATGAATGCATCCCTGAGTTAGGCACACCGTGGGTTCTTCATAGAAGACTCCTCATACAAAAATGTATATATGGTATGATTTATTTCAAACTTTACGATATTTCCGTCATATCATATTGAAGCTTTTAGTTTCTGAAGTTTTTATACATATACATGATGACGTATCCAAGACAATTCTTAAGTGCTCCGATGCATTTCGGGCATCAACAGCCCTTTATCTAGGAGCTCTATAAATCAAAACACGATATAGCAATCACTAACATATAGTAATAAACATGTCACAAAGTTAACAACTTAAAGAACGTACTGTGGTGTAAGCGCAGGCATACGGATCGGGTGCTCTCATTAAAAAAGTGACCAAAAAGTGCAACGAGTGCGCGGTGCAGTGAAAAAACTCTCAGAGAGGTAAACAGACTTACACAAACTGAATGTCCGAAGATTGTGCGGCTTAAGGGCTGAAATAAAAATAAAATTAAAATAAAATACGAGAGTTAATGCAGGGCACTCACTCGGTGGTGGCGCCTCGCAAGTGTTAGAAAAATGGTAACACAGCGGTTAAACCAACCGACTTACTTGGATAAGAATGCTCGATCGTGACCGGTTTTGGAACTTCGTACGAACGGGTGGATGGTAAACCAGTTACCGCGACATTAAATCATGTGATCTGGGATTTAGCAAGCTCACGTGAGTGGCTCAATGAGGCTCACGTGGGTGATAGAAGTAAAAAGTGGACAAATATCGGCCATGTTGGTGACGTATGCGGAATAAATGAGTGCTGCAATAAAGTTTTGAACAACACCACCTAGCAAAAAATACCACCTAACAAAAAATCAGTGAACGAATCGAGTGACATATTTACAATACAGGCAACACAAAAAAGTATAAACAGCATCAGGAAGCTACTGAAACAGTGGTTAAATGAAACAGCTAAATTCAGTCCTGTCATTAAGCCCAAAGGGCTTCATGGCTTGGAGGCGGTAGATCCAAGATATTTCACGTTGCAATAAAGTTTTGTTATTGTCCTTGCCCTCATGTTTTTCAATAATCTCAAGTACCAAATATTTTAATTGGGCGATACTGTGTTTTTGCTCCATGAAGTGTACAGCAATGTTCGATTTCTCATTCCTGGTCCTTATGTTGGATTTATGTTCATTTAGTCGAACCTTGATTTTTCTTTCGGTCTTTCCGATATATATTTTTCCACATGGACATTTTAATAGATAAATCAAGTTTGATGAATCACACGTGGCGTTGACCTTTAGTTTGATATTATGGCCCTTCATAGGGTGAGTGATGGAATTGCCTTTGATTACATTATTGCAGTTATTACAATTCATACAAGGACGAGTGCCATTGGCGATGCTTGGCTCTGGTGACTCCTTAGATAATATCTCTTTGATATTCATGTTTCGTGTGTAGGTAAAAATGGGTGGGGCTTTAAACAAGTCTTTAAATTCTGGTTCTGATTTGAGGATCGGCCAGTGTTTTAAAATGATTTTCTTATATGTTGTACTGAGTGTGGAGATTTTTGATACTAGTACCATTCTGGTTTCACTGGGTTTAGTGGATCTTTTTAGTGCCTCCTCTCGGGAGATGGTTGATACTCGATTTTCTGCTTGTTCAATGATATTCTGGGGATAGCCCCTTTCACAAAATCTCATGCCCATTTCTTTAATACGTTTTTCTCCGGTGTTTACATTAGATGTGATGCGTTTGGCTCGTAACATCTGTGAGTAAGGTAAATGGCGCTTCAATGAGCCCTGATGAAAGCTAGAAAAGTGCAACGTATTATTGTGATCAGTTTCTTTGCGAAATAAGTCAGTCTCAAAGCCTTTGGTCGTTCTGGTAATAAGTACATCAAGGAATGTGATGGATTCTTCACTCATTTGCCAAGTTAATTGAATTCTTTCATCTTTGGTATTCAACGTGTTCAATGATTGTTCTACGTGTTCTTTAGTGTCTTTCCAAATAAAAAACAAATAGTCAATATATCTGACGAATAATTTCAAGTTCTTTGACCAGTCTGAGTCTCCATAAATATGGGCACTGCAGTTACCCATGGACATGCCGGATAGTTGCAGATACCATACCTTCTCATATTCAAAATAACTGTGATATAAGGTAAACATCATGAGTTCCATTAAGAATTGTTGCATGGAAGTGTCAATCTTACTGTGAAGAATAGCTTTCTCAATAGCGTCAATACCCCCAGCGTGAGGGATAGACGTATATAAAGATTTGACGTCAGCGGTGCATAAAACTAAGCGTTCTCCAGCTTGTGTTGTGACTTCAGCAAGTTTGACTAAAAAATCCGTGGTGTCCTTAACATAGCTTCTCATTTGTTTCACCAATGGCTGTAAGTATCTATCCAGGAATTTCCCCACCGGTTCATGTAGGGATCCCCTGGTAGATACAATGGGTCTAAACGGTGGATCTTCAATACATTTGTGGATTTTAGGTGTCATGGGCTTCTGGGATGTTCTAGGAGTAAATATTTCTTTGTCCTTTCATCAATGGTTCCTGAATCGTTGGCTTTCACAAGTAGATCATTTAGTGTAGCTTTAAATAGTGTGGTGGGATTCGTATCTAATCTCATGTACGTTTCTGAATCAGAAATATGTTCTAGAATCTTTCTTTCATACATTTGAGAGTTTAAAATCACCAGGGCTCCGCCTTTATCGGCTTTAATGCATTTGATGTTTTTGTTGTTAGCAATTTTTTTAAGAGTATCTTGGTCTTTCTGGGTGATGTTTTAAATAATTTTCTTTTTGTAATTGATTTTCATCAAATCTTGTTTAACCAAGGTTTCAAACATATCGATGCATTTATGGCTACAAGGCGCTTGGTATGTACTAGGTGGATGTAAACCCATCAGTTGATCTGGTTTTTTGTTAGTGGTGGGTGGTAAAACGTTGTCAAAAAAGTGGCGTAGTCGTAATTTACGAGTGAACTTGAAGGTGCTAACTTCCAGTTCAAGTAAGTTGGTTTGGGAAGTCGAAATAAATGATGTACCTTTCTCTAACTGTTTCATTTCATATGGCTTTAAGATGGTATCAGAAATATTAATGACTAGGTGTTCTTCTTTTTCTTTTGGATCGTGCTTCTTGTATTTGGATGACCCTTCTCTTTTTCAATTGCCCCGCCGGGGTCTCCTCTGTCGTTTGGGCCTTCCTCTAAAAAAGATTCAGAGATTGATGGGTTATCATTTTGTAGAGTGGTTTTATCCATGTTGCTCGTTGATGCATCAGCTTTTGGAGGTGCGGGAGTAAATGTAACTGTTTTTTTGGGTGGACGGCTAGACGATTCACTGCCGGATGAAGATGTATCGGTTTGCTGACTGTACGGCTTGTTTCTTCGTCTCTGAGCGTACACCTCCGCCCAGGTGTAAACTTCCCCTAGCTTGTAGTCCAGGGTATCTCTCCTGAACTTTCGTATTTTTCTCTCATTGATTTCTCTAGTGTGTTTTTCAAGCTGTATCTTAATGTCGTCCAATATTTTAGACCATTATTCCAATGAAACAGCATCTTCTAATTCTTTTTCGATCTCTTTGATTTCATTGTTGAGGTCAATGAGTATGTGAGATAATTCTTCTACGATAAGTAGGATTAGGTCCAAACTGCAATTATTGAGGATTGCGTTCCATTTTTCTTGGAATGTTTTAGAGTTCTTACACAAGGATGGTTTCAACGCTATCCTTAATCCACGGGGGATCCGTAAGGCTCTATGATACTTAATGAGGGTATTCGCGTGTAATTTCTGATTTACTTGGCGTTTAGATAAATAGAGGAGTTGTCTGATGCATTGCTCTTTCGTGCGTCCTGAAGGTTCTTGGGCTATATCTTCATTAATTAAAGCATATATGCGCGCTGTCTCTTCATCGTCGTAGGCAAGAATGCTTGCTCTGGCTTCACTGGTTTTAGTGATTTCGTCAAATTGCATTTTGGAAGGTGTGCGTGCTACCTACCAGAAGGGCGGTAGGAATGATACTTATGTGCAGATAGGGCAGGTGCACAACACTGGGTTTATCAATGAAAATTTGATGAGAAGGTTAGTATAACGTTCTCATAAAATTTTCATTGATAAACCCAGTGTTGTGCACCTGCCCTATCCGCACATAAGTATCATTCAACATCTACCCTTACACACAGCCCAAGGCATACTAAAATCAACTTTTTTAAACAGTGCTTAAATTCCGTGTTAACCGGCTTCTAGGCGGCCTCGATTTGGAAATGTGATGTACTGCTTCATGGTTTACCCTGTTAGGCCATTTTTCCCAAGTAAGTGAGCACCTGTCAATCATTCAAATCCTTATAGCTGCATTCTTTACAGATGGCTCGGGTGACGTGACTGTGTTGAAAAAGCATGTTTTTGTCATGTCAGGAATTTTAAACCCGAGCCTGCCTCCCACTCACGTCTGTAGAAAGCAGAGTAATCATTCAGCACCGCAGCCTGCACTGGGTGGGGCTGGCTGCAACAGCACTGCAGTGAGGAGCAGCTGACAGGCCCGTCGGCCCTGCGCCCCGGCTCCAAGGCTGCAGCAGGCGCACAGAGCGGGCATTGTTCTGCAGCCTGGGACAGTGGCGTCTGGAGCGTCGGAGGACGTGACACAAATACAGTGTGCGGCTAGCTGTGGCAATGTGCGTGTGTTTGGGCTTCTCAATAAAGCTTTATTGTATCCATAGACCGCACAGTGATGCAGACAAGAGCTCGAGGAAGGGTGGCCTTCCTTTGGTGTGTGCTCGGTTCCCTGTGATAAGCCCCATTGTCTGGGCCGACCTCCCCTCCCACCCTGGCTGAGAGCAGCCCTGACCTGGGAATTGGCTTAATAGCCCTCCAGGGGAGGTTGTTGCTTTGAGGTGGAAATCTTTAACACGCCTTGGCAAAGGCAGTAGGTTTCACCCTTGTGAGGTATTGGCGTTGCCAGTACCTTTTCCGATGCTGCACAGCATCAATAAAATAAAAGAAAGACACGATGGTGTGCTGCGCTTAAGAGCGCGTGGCGTCATGATGTCATGCGGCTGCAGCCCGTCATTCGGTTGGCCCTCACATGCTTCACCACTCATGCATCCATGATCCATCTATTAAATGACGAGGATGCCTCAATATGTTTTTAGGTCTCAGCCTAGCGTACACTGTGCAGCAGTTTCGCGCAGCCGAGAATTTATATCTCTTAGTATGGGAGCTTGAACCCGTCCCTCTTCTCCATTGGCTGGGTTTCTAAATGGAGGCCAGCCATTGGAGGAGAGGGGCGTCACTCCGTTCAAGCCCCGTCTTTTTCCGATTCGGGGGTGTCTTTTTTCGCTTCTTTCTTGTTTTCTTTCTCTCCTCTTCCCATTGGCTGGAATTTTACCTTCCAGCCCATGGGAAGAGGAGAGAAAGAATACCACGTCCCCGAATCAGAAAATGACCGTGCTTTCTCTAAGGCATTTCTGCCTCGCCTCGGACAAAGATGGTGGTGTTTTGGTGCTTTCGCGACTGATTTTTAAATAGTTCTTTGAACCCCACGCTTTGGAGGGGTTCAAACAACCGTTTTGCAACCAACATGGTAGGTAAACGATGTGCTTTGATCCTCTGATGCAGGGTGCCTTTGCGCGTGCGACCCTGTTACCTTTATTTAACCTGTGGAGCCGTGCTTGTGCAAAACCACCTTAAGTCGTTTGAGGTCGGACTTCGTATGTCTGTGGTCAGGATGGGTTCCCTTTCGAAAGATCAGATCACAAGTATCTTGCAAATTGAGAACATCCGACTTTCCCCGACGCATCAAATAGTTGTTGGCTTCTACAATCCTTCAGGTTTTAGTCTACGCGTGACATACGAATGTAAAGCTTATGAATAACCCGCACTGGATGTGTGTTCTTAAGTCACGAAGAAACCACTGCATTTGCTGCAGAGTGTCGAAAATTGTCGTATTTGTCAACATTCCATTCAAATTGATGGCCTGCGGATGTCAGTCTTGGAAATAACGTATTTTGTAGTGGTCTCACTTATTTTTATTTTTTTATATATATATTTAATACATTTAGGCGACTGGACTAAAATTGTGTTCAATTTTATATTTCGATGGTGTCGTCTTCCTAGCTCCAAAGCAGGAAAGATGATCGCATAATTACTGATACAAAAGGGGGTGGTGATGGACGGAGCATCTGAACCAATCAAACACGCACACCCAGTCAAAAGATCTGGGTTTGATCCATCACCGTTCTTTAGCCCACTCTGCCACCCCAGTTCAGCCATGGCTATATGCAAATCAGTCTGACCCTGTGCCTCATGGGAACAGTCCAGCCCGAACTGCCGAGCCATGCCTTCCCTGGACCAGAAACAAGCTTCCGAGGACCGGTTTCTGGCATTACAGCCGTCTTCAGCCCGGCTTGCTTGAATCCAGTGGAAAAGTGAGCAAGGGACTCATGTCTGAACATACCCTGCCACACTTATGGCGGCCAAAGCGGTACAAAAGGGGGTGGTGATGGACGGAGCATCTAAACCAATCAAACACTCACACCCAGTCAAAAGATCTGGGTTTGATTCATCACCGTTCTTTAGCCCACTCTGCCCACCCAGTTCAGACATGGCTATATGCAAATCAGTCTGACCCTGTGCCTCATGGGAACAGTCCAGCCCGAACTGCCAAGCCATGCCTTCCCTGGACCGGAAACAAGCTTCCGAGGACCGGTTTCTGGCATTACAGCCGTCTTCAGCCCGGCTTGCTTGAATCCAGTGGCAAAGTGAGCAAGGGACTCATGTCTGAGCATACCCTGCCACACTTAAGGCGGCCAAAGCGGTACAAAAGGGGGTGGTGATGGACGGAGCATCTGAACCAATCAAACACTCACACCCAGTCAAAAGATCTGGGTTTGATCCATCACCGTTCTTTAGCCCACTCTGCCACCCCAGTTCAGACATGGCTATATGCAAATCAGTCTGACCCTGTGCCTCATGGGAACAGTCCAGCCCGAACTGCCAAGCCATGCCTTCCCTGGACCGGGAACAAGCTTCCGAGGACCGGTTTCTGGCATTACAGCCGTCTTCAACCCGGCTTGCTTGAATCCAGTGGCAAAGTGAGCAAGGGACTCACGTCTGAGCATACCCTGCCACACTTATGGCGTCCAAAGCGGTACAAAAGGGCGTAGTGATGGACGGAGCATCTGAACCAATCAAACACTCACACCCAGTCAAAAGATCTGGGTTTGATCCATCACCGTTCTTTAGCCCACTCTGCCACCCCAGTTCAGACATGGCTATATGCAAATCAGTCTGACCCTGTGCCTCATGGGAACAGTCCAGCCCGAACTGCCAAGCCATGCCTTCCCTGGACCGGAAATAAGCTTCCGAGAACCGGTTTCTGGCATTACAGCCGTCTTCAGCCCGGCTTGCTTGAATCCAGTGGCAAAGTGAGCATACTGATGGCGGCCGAAGCAGTACAAAAGGGGGAGGTGATGGATCTGAACCAATCAAACACTCACACCCAGTCAAAAGATCTGGTGTTTGATTGGTTCAGATGCTCCGTCCATCACCACCCCCTTCTGTACCGCTTTGGCCGCCATAAGTGTGGCACGGTATGCTCAGACGTGAGTCCCTTGCTCACTTTGCCACTGGATTCAAGCAAGCCGGGCTGAAGACGGCTGTAATGCCAGAAACCGGTCCTCGGAAGCTTGTTTCCGGTCCAGGGAAGGCATGGCTTGGCAGTTCAGGCTGGACTGTTCCCATGAGGCACAGGGTCAGACTGATTTGCATATAGCCATGTCTGAACTGGGGTGGCAGAGTGGGCTAAAGAACGGTGATGGATCAAACCAAGACCTTTTGACTGGGTGTGAGTGTTTGATTGGGTCAGATGCTCCGTCCATCAACACCCCCTTTTGTACCGCTTTGGCCGCCATAAGTGTGGCAGGGTATGCTCAGACGTGAGTCCCTTGCTCACTTTGCCACCGGATTCAAGCAAGCCTGGCTGAAGACGGCTGTAATGCCAGAAACCGATCCTCGGAAGCTTGTTTCCGGTCCAGGGAAGGCATGGCTTGGCAGTTCGGGGTGGACTGTTCCCATGAGGCACAGGGTTAGACTGATTTGCATATAGCCATGTCTGAACTGGGGTGGCAGAGTGGGCTAAAGAACAGTGATGGATCAAACCCAGATCTTTTGACTGGGTGTGAGTGTTTGATTGGTTCAGATGCTCCGTCCATCACCACCCCCTTTTTAACCGCTTTGGCTGCCATAAGTGTGGCAGGGTATGCTCAGACATGAGTCCCTTGCTCACTTTGCCACTGGATTCAAGCAAGCTGGGCTGAAGACGGCTGTAATGCCAGAAACCGGTCCTCGGAAGCTTGTTTCCGGTCCAGGGAAGGCATGGCTTGGCAGTTCGGGCTGGACTGTTCCCATGAGGCACAGGGTCAGCCTGATTTGCATATAGCCATGTCTGAACTGCGGATGAAGAGTAGGCTAAAGAACGGTGATGGATCAAACCAAGATCTTTTGACTGGATGTGAGTGTTTGATTGGTTTAGATGCTCCGTCCATCACCACCCCCTTTTGTACCGCTTTGGCCGCCATAAGGGTGGTAGGGTATGCTCAGACGTGAGTCCCTTGCTCACTTTGCCACTGGATTCAAGCAAGCCGGGCTGAAGACGGCTTTAATGCCAGAAACCGGTCCTCGGAAGCTTGTTTCCGGTCCAGGGAAGGCATGGCTTGGCAGTTCGGGCTGGACTGTTCCCATGAGGCACAGGTTCAGACTGATTTGCATATAGCCATGTCTGAACTGGGGTGGCAGAGTGAGCTAAAGAACGGTGATGGATCAAACTCAGATCTTTTGACTGGGTGTGAGTGTTTGATTGGTTCAGATGCTCCGTCCATCACCACCCCCTTTTGTACCGCTTTGGCCGCCATAAGTGTGGCAGGGAATGCTCAGACGTGAGTCCCTTGCTCACTTTGCCACTGGATTCAAGCAAGCCGGGCTGAAGACGACTGTAATGCCAGAAACCGGTCCTCGGAAGCTTGTTTCCGGTACAGGGAAGGCATGGCTTGGCAGTTTGGGCTGGACTGTTCCCATGAGGCACAGGGTCAGACTGATTTGCATATAGCCATGTCTGAACTGGGGTGGCAGAGTGGGCTAAAGAACGGTGATGGATCAAACCCAGATCTTTTGACTGGGTGTGAGCGTTTGATTGGTTCAGATGCTCCGTCCATCACCACCCCCTTTTGTACCGCTATGGCCGCCATAAGTGTGGCAGGGTATGCTCCGACGTGAGTCCCTTGCTCACTTTGCCACTGGATTCAAGCAAGCCGGGTTGAAGACGGCTGTAATGCCAGAAACCGGTCCTCGGAAGATTGTTTCCGGTCCAGGGAAGGCATGGCTTGGCAGTTCGGGCTGGACTGTTCCCATGAGGCACAGGGTCAGACTGATTTGCATATAGCCATGTCTGAACTGGGGCGGCAGAGTGGGCTAAAGAACGGTGATGGATCAAACCAAGACCTTTTGACTGGGTGTGAGTGTTTGATTGGTTCAGAATCTCCGTCCATCAACACCCCCTTTTGTACCGCTTTGGCCGCCAGAAGTGTGGCAGGGTATGCTCAGACGTGAGTCCCTTGCTCACTTTGCCACCGGATTCAAGCAAGCCTGGCTGAAGACGGCTGTAATGCCAGAAACCGATCCTCGGAAGCTTGTTTCCGGTCCAGGGAAGGCATGGCTTGGCAGTTCGGGGTGGACTGTTCCCATGAGGCACAGGGTTAGACTGATTTGCATATAGCCATGTCTGAACTGGGTTGGCAGAGTGGGCTAAAGAACGGTGATGGATCAAACCCAGATCTTTTGACTGGGTGTGAGTGTTCGATTGGTTCAGATGCTCCGTCCATCACCACCCCCTTTTTAACCGCTTTGGCTGCCATAAGTGTGGCAGGGTATGCTCAGACATGAGTCCCTTGCTCACTTTGCCACTGGATTCAAGCAAGCCGGGCTGAAGACGGCTGTAATGCCAGAAACCGGTCCTCGGAAGCTTGTTTCCGGTCCAGGGAAGGCATGGCTTGGCAGTTCGGGCTGGACTGTTCCCATGAGGCACAGGTTCAGACTGATTTGCATATAGCCATGTCTGAACTGGGGTGGCAGAGTGGGCTAAAGAACGGCGATGGATCAAACTCAGATCTTTTGACTGGGTGTGAGTGTTTGATTGGTTCAGATGCTCCGTCCATCACCACCCCCTTTTGTACCGCTTTGGCCGCCATAAGTGTGGCAGGGTATGCTCAGACGTGAGTCCCTTGCTCACTTTGCCACTGGATTCAAGCAAGCCGGGCTGAAGACGACTGTAATGCCAGAAACCGGTCCTCGGAAGCTTGTTTCCGGTACAGGGAAGGCATGGCTTGGCAGTTTGGGCTGGACTGTTCCCATGAGGCACAGGGTCAGACTGATTTGCATATAGCCATGTCTGAACTGGGGTGGCAGAGTGGGCTAAAGAACGGTGATGGATCAAACCCAGATCTTTTGACTGGGTGTGAGCGTTTGATTGGTTCAGATGCTCCGTCCATCACCACCCCCTTTTGTACCACTATGGCCGCCATAAGTGTGGCAGGGTATGCTTAGACGTGAGTCCCTTGCTCATTTTGCCACTGGATACAAGCAAGCCGGGTTGAAGACGGCTGTAATGCCAGAAACCGGTCCTCGGAAGATTGTTTCCGGTCCAGGGAAGGCATGGCTTGGCAGTTCGGGCTGGACTGTTCCCATGAGGCACAGGGTCAGACTGATTTGCATATAGCCATGTCTGAACTGGGGCGGCAGAGTGGGCTAAAGAACGGTGATGGATCAAACCAAGACCTTTTGACTGGGTGTGAGTGTTTGATTGGTTCAGAAGCTCCGTCCATCAACACCCCCTTTTGTACCGCTTTGGCCGCCAGAAGTGTGGCAGGGTATGCTCAGACGTGAGTCCCTTGCTCACTTTACCACTGCATTCAAGCAAGCCGGGCTGAAGACGGCTTAAATGCCAGAAACCGGTCCTCGGAAGCTTGTTTCCGGTCCAGGGAAGGCATGGCTTGGCAGTTTGGGGTGGACTGTTCCCATGAGGCACAGGGTCAGACTGATTTGCATATAGCCATGTCTGAACTGGGGTGGCAGAGTGGGCTAAAGAACGGTGATGGATCAAACCCAGATCTTTTGACTGGGTGTGAGTGTTTGATTGGTTCAGATGCTCCGTCCATCACCACCCCCTTTTGTACCACTTTGGCCGCCATAAGTGTGGCAGGGTATGCTCAGACGTGAGTCCCTTGCTCACTTTGCCACTGGATTCAAGCAAGCCGGGCTGAAGACGGCTGTAATGCAAGAAACCGGTCCTCGGAAGCTTGTTTGTGGTCCAGGGAAGGCATGGCTTGGTAGTTCCGGCTGGACTGTTCCCATGAAGCACAGGGTCAGACTGATTTGCATATAGCCATGTCTGAACTGGGGTGGCAGAGTGGGCTAAAGAACGGTGATGGATCAAACCCAGATCTTTTGACTGGGTGATAGTGTTTGATTGGTTCAGATGCTCCGTCCATCACCACCCCCTTTTGTACCGCTTTGGCCGCCATAAATGTGGCAGGGTATGCTCAGACGTGAGTCCCTTGCTCACTTTGCCACTGGATTCAAGCAAGCCGGGTTGAAGACGGCTGTAATGCCAGAAACCGGTCCTCGGAAGCTTGTTTCCGGTCCAGGGAAGGCATGGCTTGGCAGTTCGGGCTGGACTGTTCCCATGAGGCACAGGGTTAGACTGATTTGCATATAGCCATGTCTGAACTGGGGTGGCAGAGTGGGCTAAAGAACGGTGATGGATGAAACCAAGACCTTTTGACTGGGTGTGAGTGTTTGCTTGCTTCAGATGCTCCGTCCATCAACACCCCCTTTTGTACCGCTTTGGCCGCCATAAGTGTGGCAGGGTATGCTCAGACGTGAGTCCCTTGCTCACTTTGCCACTGGATTCAAGCAAGCCGGGCTGAAGACGGCTGTGATGCCAGAAACCGGTCCTCGGAAGCTTGTTTCCGGTCCAGGGAAGGCATGGCTTGGCAGTTCGGGGTGGACTGTTCCCATGAGGCACAGGGTTAGACTGATTTGCATATAGCCATGTCTGAACTGGGGTGGCAGAGTGGGCTAAAGAACGGTGATGGATCAAACCCAGATCTTTTGACTGGGTGTGAGTGTTTGATTGGTTCAGATGCTCCGTCCATCACCACCTCCTTTTGTACCGCATAATTACTGAATCGGGGAAACCGTGCGGCGCGAAGTGACATGCCTTCTTTTTATGGAAAGGAGACCAAAGTGGTCTGCTTGCAGCGCTAGTGTGCCGCCGCCCCCCAATATCGCCTCGCCCTATATGGAAAGTAGTGGGCCACATCACACAACACAAAGCATTCACACATGGGCTAAACCCCATTTACACTGGCAGGCTCATTTCCATGTACCTACCCGACCCTGTGACAAGGTGGACCCGACAACAGGGGTGCGTTGTGCAGACACTAGGCTTGGCTTAGCGGCACATGGCAAGGCACATTGGTGTTTCAACCCCCTGCCCCCCCCCCACCCCTCCATTTTCTCCTTGATCCCTTGATGGACATAGGGGCATCAATCAATCAATAATACTTTTTTTGATTCAGACCCCCAACTAAGGTCAACAAATACCATTACATACAAAAGATGTTAGATTATATTTTTAAAAGCGATTTTAGAAAACCTTTTATAACAAAAAACAGGTTAAAATAGTTTGTGGCTCTGTGTGTGTGTGTGTGGCTCAGTGTGGCTCTGTGTGTGTGTGTGTGTGTGGCTCTGTGTTTGTGTGTGTGTGGCTCAGTGTGTGTGTGTGTGTGGCTCTGTGTGTGGCTCTGTGTGTGTGTGTGGGGCTCTGTCTCTGTGTGTCTGGCTCTGTGTGTGTGGGCGCGTGTGGCTCTGTCTCTGTGTGTCTGGCTCTGTGTGCGTGGGTGCATGTGGCTCTGTCTCCGTGTGTCTGGCTCTGTGTGTGTGGGTGCGTGTGGCTCTGTGTGAGTGTGTGGGTGCAAATGCAATAGGTCTCGCATTTGCGAGAGATTAAGCGTTTGGCATTGTAAATGACAATGCCATTTATTTATGTTTTAAAAACAAAAATGTCATGAGCAATGCCAATAGCTCTAACTTTAACAAGGACGAGGCCATTGAATTGTAAATGCTTGTTTCCAGTGTTTGACAGCAATGCAAGATACAGCAAACATAGAGACAGATGTAAGTGCTATGGCTTCTGCTGAAAGCAGATCAAATGAACCAGCTAATAGGTCAGAAACAGAAAATGCCCGAGGTGCGAAAACTATTACTCTTTTTCAGCAGAAGTGACAACATCACAAGCCAGGTTGTACTGGTACACATGTGTCCAGCAATGTTTCAGAACATGTGCTGACAGGAGAGCTTGCTAATATTAGCTCTCCTCATCAAGAACTCATTCAAGGCATCGAAAGACACACATAAATTTAAAGTTGAGAGTAACTACTACAGGAATAAAGTCTGGTGAAAGGTGCTTAGAAACCTCTAATGGGGCATGAAAAGAGTCAGGCAAAGAGACAGGAGGATATGAATTAAACAATCCAGTCAAATAACCTAAAGAAAATCTAGAATCTGCATGCAAATACATGCTAACTTCATTAAAAAAAAACGATAGGCCCCTCCTGAAGATGGGCCCTCTTCAGCCCCAGAATTGAAGGATTTGACGGAATGTAGCATGAAGCCTGAACTTCTGGATAAATTAGCAACTGTGATTATTACTCATGCAAGAACCTCTATTAATCCATAGAAAGGCTATGTCATGTATGGACTAACCTGGCAATCTGGATCCAGCAGGAGCACTGTTAACTTCCTTACTTCCTTGACCCCATTGACAACCGTACAAAGGGCACTATGCTGGTCAGCAATAGACCCAGATAAAGGGGAATGTGACAGGAGAGAAAAATATAGACACTGCAGGATATATTTCCAAGCCCCTATCTCCACAGTAACATCACTTTTAACAACGTTCCTGTTTCGATAGGGGCATTAAGCCACTTAACGTGGATTAACACCGCCTTGTAAATAAAGCCCATTTTCACGCTACACTTAGCATGAAAGGGGTGGGCAATGGGTGTTGTGATGGACGTTCCACCACAACACCCATTGATTTAGATGCTGCTCCCTGTTTACAAGGGTGGCGTAAATAGGAGGCAGCGCCAAAACTAAGACCAGGGAAAACCTGGTCTTAACATGGCGAAACAAGGAGAAATGCTTTATTTCGCCTCGTTTTTGCTGTTTCTATGTGTGCTGCTTTTTGCAAAAGCAAGCACCATTGCATTATGGTGCAAGGATGCCTGCGTTGGCGCTAGGCAGCTGAATTTAGCGCCAGCGCAGGGAGAAACTGAGGGGGTTGCCGTATTATTGTAAATATGTCGCATCCCTACGTTTCTAAAGTGACCAAGTGTGGCATTAGCAATTTTGGAGCTAACCAGCGCTCCGCCACTTGCTTGTAAATATACCCCTGAGTATCTTCACTTACCTGTTCATACGGCTGGCCTCAGCCTGCACTGTGCTGCAGAAGCATTAATATCTTTCACCATCGAAATTCCAAGTCACTTTTTCTAATATGACATGCCTTGTGAAGATCTATTTCCTGACTTTAAATAGATGGTTGAAACTCTGAAACTTCCTAGAGCTTAAATATAAATTAAACGTTCACAATGGATGCAAGGAAATGCCTGAAATACAACATTTGCTTCTTTAATAATAACTACCTTCAGTGATACATGAATTGTGTGTGCTCTGAATGACTGTAACAACTTCATCAGCTGTATGATAATGAATATGCATTAGTATTGTATCTTTCCTTTGGCAACAAGTAGTCACTTACCCACCACAGTCAATACCTTGACACCATATGTAATTAAAAAAGAGTTGAGGAGTCTCTTTGTTGTTCTTGCAGAATAATAATTGCAATTAGAGTTCTTAAACCTTGGAAGGATAACTCCAGTAATAATGTGCACCTATCAAAGGTTTAAATTCCTAATCTTACGTACTGTCCTAAATACTTCTCTATATCCAGCAAGTCTTTGAATACTTCAGGCATAGTGCTTAGCATTCCAAAATCTTGCAACAAGAACCAGCTGCAGCAACTATGTATCTAGATTGCCTAGTAAAGAATGCTGTGAAAGAAAAGGAACTTCTACTCCTAGAATCTAAGATGGCCGCCACCATTGCAGGTCTGATGAGAGTGCCCAGGCACCCTGAGACTTGTCTGTCATGACTCTCCCTGTGTGTTTCATGCAGAGTGCATGTCACAGATGCAAAGTCTTATATTTAGCTGTTCACACATTCGTTCCAGTGACCCCTCTGCTGAGAAAGACTCATGCACCCATGAAGTCCAAAGGAGCATGTCTCCTCCTCTGTACAGTATACAAAGGTGAGTGTGGTTAGAGGATCATGCCAGGATTGTGGATATGGAATTCAAATAGGATTCAACTATGGAAGATTACAGGCCCAGCTGATTGAATAAATGTACCCAATTGGGTATCAGAGCACTTTACAGAAGATAGAGGTACAAACAGAATTGCAGGGAAAAAACAACAACAATGATAATCAAGGTAATGGAGAAGATAGAGGAGCTATAAAATATGCCAAGGGAAGAGGAAATAATGTAGCATACAAGTGCAACAGACAAATAGAGGGGTTGAGTACAAACCAACGTCATAAACATTGTCGAAAGCATTGGACCCCTTGCAGGGAAAAATAAATAAATAAATGAAGTAGCGTTAATGGATGTAGGTGCCGTCAAACAAGGGAATTCATCCAGAGAGCTTTCAATTTTTTTTTTAAAAAGCCGTAGAGGGAGTCAGTCTGATGTGCAAAGGCGAAGGAGTTCCAGATTCTCTGGACGATAGACGAGAACGCCTGATTATAAGTTTTCTTTTTCTTTTGAGGTTTCAGCAGCAGAGTGCTGGAACTCCTAGAAGATTGGCTCTCACCAGAGATCTCCAGTTTTTGGGCTAGGTACAGAGGGGGGATAAAGTGAAGGGCCTTGTGAGTCATGCACGCAATCTTGAGATGAATCCTTGCCTCCAAAGGCAGCAAGTTTAAGCATTTAAGTACCGGCATGATGTGGCTATTTCTTCTGGAACCTGTGATGAGCCTTGCAGCTGAATTCAGGGAAGCCCTGAGCCGAGCCAACTTGTAGCTTGCTAGCCCACAGAGGGTAGCGCAGGCATCATAGTCTAGCCCTGAGATTACTAGAGCTTGAACAGCAGACTTGAAGTCACCTGGGGTGAGGAAAGGTTTTTATCTTTCTTAGAATACTCATGTGGAAGTTGGCACCTTTGGTGGATGAGCTAATGTGTTCCTGCATGCTCAATGACTTGTCAAGTATAATTCCAGGAGACCAAGCAGAGTCAATGATGTGTGGGGTACAGTTGAGTGCTGTTAGGTGGTTCAAGTACTTAGCGATGATGGCAGTCTATTTGGTTGTCGCAATCAGGAGGAATTCCATTTTGGTGGAGTTGAGCTTAAGATGTTGGGAAGTCAGCCAGAGTTGAATTTTGAGTAGTTTTGAGTTGAGTGATTTGAAGTCGTCTGGGGAGGAGATTTTCAGGTAAAGTTGGGTGTCATCAGCATAGATGTGATAGTGAATGTTGGATGAATTGAGTAATACCGTTGGAGGCTCCATGAACAAGTTAAAGAGCGTGGGAGAGAGTGCAGATCCCTGAGGGACCCCAAGAGTGGATGACAAGGAGTTAGAAAGGGAATGATTGACTTTAAATCTTTGCTTTCTGTTGTTTTGAAAGGAGGCAAACCAGTTTAATATAGAGAGAACCATCCTTCTTTACAGTAAATCCAGGAGGTTATCATACTTGACCGCATCATACGTTGAAGATACGTCAAGGAGGATTAGAAGGCAAGCTTTATTCTGATCAAGCATTTCTAGGGCGCCATTGACTATGTGAGTAATAGCCATTTCAGTGCTACGGCCCTGGAGAAAACCCAATTGGAATTGATCTAAAAACAGGAATTGATCAATGTGGTTACATAGTTGGACTAGAACACATTTCCCACATAAATAATGGCACTAGTTCATCTATGCTCCTTCTGCTAATAAGCAGGACGCCATACAAACACACAATATGAACACTCTTATGGTAAATAAAGTCCATAAGACCACCAAAGGAGGTATCATCAAACTCAAGCTCCTGCTAACAAAGACATAGCTGTTGGTTCTAAAAAAGTATGCTTCTGTACATTTTATCTGAAGTAAAAAACATATAAATGCTACAACAGAGACAAAAGTGACTCTATTCAATCAAAAAAATGGAAATGCTTGAGAAAAAAGAGCAATGTGCATTTTCAGTGAACTATGTGAGATGTAACAACATGATGTCAGCAATACCATTCAGTTGCAAGTAGGCAACTTAATGCAGTTCAATTACAATTGGCAGACATCATAAACAGATCCAGTAACAACCACCACCATTAAGAAGTTAACCTCAGGAAGCATATTTTCATTGGTCACTCAAACCTGATCCCCTTTAATCCTCCCATACAAACTATGAAAAGATGCACAGTGCTGGTGTCATCAGTCTCAGTTCGGGGACCACAGATCCAGCAGTTTATAATGGTCCTCAGCCATGGAGATTGAGTTAGCTTAACTCTGATGTCTCTCCTAATATAGCTTTGCAAACTGGACCAAGTACACCCCTTTAGTACTTGACATTCAGTGGTAGTGATGGTGAGAACTCACAGGCTACTCACTGAAGTAGTGTGGGAGCATTCAAACTCAAGTCTCAACAACCACACAGCAGCACAATAATTAATTGTCCTGCATTGTGCTTTACTTTTAAGAAGAAAAGTATTTTAATGTACATTATAGCTAGATACTACACACACAATGTTGACAAGAATTAATTTGGTGTCCTTGGGGTTGGGGTTGGCTGTGCCTCTATTCGCTGCTTTCCACTAGGTACCCCCTTTCTGGTACATGTGGTTTCCCACCAGGAATAAAGTTATAGTACAACCAGGCTGATGTGCAGTTTCCAACGTTACAGTTTTAATGTACTCAGTCCTCTACAATAGAAGATTGTTCTCATGGAGTAAGGCTTGGGCATTATCTATGCTTTCTTCACCGTGGTCAAGCAGCTACCTGATTCTGCCTCTGTCCCTCTCCTCCTTCTGGGACGGAGCATGAACTACAACTCTGGTGAGGCTTCTTCTTGTCTCTGGGGACCCATGCTACAGTCTTAGGCAAAGTTACTACTTGCAGGCAAAGCTACTCCCTGGCAGACCATAGATCACCCTCAGGACAGGTGGGCAAATGGTCTGGGATTGTGGCAGCACTGCTGGATGTCAGAGGCCCCACCTTTTCTCTGCAAGGTGGCTCGGACTAGTCCACGCTTTCTTTGGCCACAGTGGGGTAATCATTTATTAGGTCAGAGTGGTGCAGGCCAAGCTGCCTTTTCATTCTGGCCAGAGGTCAAGCCACATTTTCCTACTGATCACAGCAATGCAGGCCAAGCCACATTTTCATTGAGATAATAGTGGCACAGATCTAGCCATGCTTCCATGTCTTCTCTCTGGAATTGCAAATCAGAGTGTTTGATACCCACCCATCCCCAGGGTTACATATCACACTCTTCTATCCTCCTCTTCTGGCAGATCCGCCCAATACTGGGGTCATTTTGCACTTGGCTCCCTCTAGATTGTTACTGCTCTGGCAGGATTGGCAGGTTCATTCCCTCTCTCAGTAGGCAGACTAGCTTCTAGGTGGTTCAGGTCAGGTAAACTGTCTCTTCCAGAAAGAGATAGAGTCAGGTGATAACCCTTCAGCTCTGAGAAGCTCATTGTTGCTACGCAGACTTCTGAGCACTACGTGGAATGTGGAGCACTGCCTTTTTTATGGTCCTGGCAAATCTAAAACTTCAACAACAAGTGAGTCAGTGAGTCTATCTTTACACAGCCAAAGTGGACAGGAAATGTGGATTCTATGCACGTTCAAAAAACGGTTTGTTGTTCGCCTTTCAAGTGTATTCTCCAAGCTGCTCTCTAGACACATCCTTTGTGTATAAATATGCTCCTTAGAGCAGTCTGGATGGCCCAAAACAGAGGCACAAAGAGGTGTGAACTTTCTGCACCTGGCTGTGAATAGCCACACAGAAGAGTGTTAGGAGAAAGTCAAAAGACTAGCCTCACCCAAGAAGTCCCCTTCACCTTGAACAACAGAGACTGCAGTCCCTCCCTTCACCATCTGTAAAATGCCAGTGCTACAGGAACACAGTCAACTGCCTTTGTTAGCAAAATCCTAATTAATTTTCTAAGGAGCATTGCTTCCTATCTCCCAACCTCAGTATCTAAGGGCCATACTTATGAAATATAATTTGTGGTGCAGGGCAGCACAGCAACTCTCTTACTACACTGCCCTGCGTGACAAGGAAAGGGCAGGAATGCTCCGTATTAATCCAATACGGCACATTCCTGGCTTTTCTTCTTGCACTGGTGCCATTTTGGTAGCCTGGCGCTAATGTAGGTGCATGGCTGCATGTGCTGTTGGCAGGATTGTTTTTGTGCAGGAAGGGGAGCATTCCTACACAAAAATAATCCTGAGGGCCATTTTCCTCTTTCTATGTGTGCTGAAGAATACTGAAACGAGGAGAAATAAAGATATTTCTCCTCATTATGCCTCTCCTGGGGGGGTGTATCTCTTTGATGCAATCTCAGATATAAAAGGTCTTGTAAAACTGGCAATGTGTCAAAAACACATGCTCATGGAACACCGCCCCTGCACAAAGAAAGGAAAGGCAGCAATTTGCGATGTGTTGCCTTACTCCAGATTTTGAAGCCATTGAAAGCCATGCAAGGTGGCTTCACGTGGGCACATAAATCTGACTTAGAGGTTTGCGTCACACATGCACCACATTGCTCTCATAAATATGTCTCTTAATATCCACCTTCCAGCTTTAAAAATGTCAGCAAGACACTCCCATTGTCTGACAAAATAACATTACCTCCATTTTGTGGTCATGATCAGGCCAGAGGCATCACAAAACAGACCTCACAGTCCTCCTTTGCTCTGGCTCACACATACACACAATGCCTATACAACATAAAACACATATAAAACATGTTTTGAATATTAGCACTAGGATTCAGGTTACGCCTTAAAAGTAGAACTTTATATGAGTGGGCTAGTAGGCCTTCAATGCAGTGACACGAATATGCCTCCTCAAGTCAAGTCAAGTCAATTTAGCTTTATTCGAGATGCACTCATAAAAGCATAGAAATTATATATTTGGTCAATAACATTTTAAAATGTAAAAGTCATGTACAAATAGTTAAAAAACACAATCCTTAAACAATGATTTAATAAAGTTCATCTGGATTGCTATGTTCAAAATGACTAATAGTTCTAATTAGATTAAAAAGTTTTACAAAATCAAACTGGGTAAATGTTCCTTAAATAAAAAGAAAGGAAACAAAGGGGGAACCAGCAGACACACAATTAGCGATCAAGGCCTAAAATTTCTGCCTTAGCGCCCATGCCCATCCTAAATATTTAGCAGTTGCTATTGAGATGAACAATAAAGTGCTAGTGCGTATGAGTCTTAGTGCTTCAACACTGCTGTTCATACCCAAAGACTTGCACAATGGGATTAACCAGACTCGTCTTGGAATTACATAGGCGGGACAAACAAATAGAAAGTGAGCAGTGGATTCCTTATGATCCCCCCATGCAGGGCAGATGCTAGTACTTGCACTAGCCCACCTGCCGGTTAAAGACATGAGGGGTAGGGATCCTGCTCTGAGCTGGAAATAGAGCTTCCTGTCCCCAGGTTTGGTGATGGCATCCCAATAAGGCTCTAACCTAGGGGTAAGCTTTGCCTCTAGAAAACCCCCAGCCATGGTCGAAGAACCAGTGCCATTCCAGATTCGGTATTCAACCTTCTCCCAATAAATCTCCTTTAAGACATTTTTGATGGAAAAGAAGCTGTCGCTGGATTTTTCCACAGCATTTGCATACCCAAGCCTACTAAGGTATTTCTAAGCTCCTTTAACCAGCTAATTTTGTGGAAGACATCGAATATGCCTCCTTATCCCGCAGTCTTTTTGTCCACAGGGAATCACAATGCAGTTGTTACAACAACCGAGGTGTGATTCCGCATACCATTTCTCCGCAAGTCTGAACAATGACTTGCGGAGGCGCTGTATGTTGGAATAGTATAATTTACTATTCCAACTCCAGTCTGTGCGGACAGCAGGGAGTGTTTTGGATTTTAAATCCAACTCCTTCCCCCCTCCCCTCCGCAAGTCGTTGTTCCGACTTGCCGAGTAATGGTATGCGGAATCACAACGTGGTCGTTGTAACGACCGTGTTGTGATTCCCTGCTTACAAAAAGTTTCGTTATAGACGTTGTTTACCCAGTGACACAGATAAAAAAGGTCTGGTCACAAGTATGGTACACAAAACACAGCATGTTGCCACCACTCTTTGAGCTAAATCTTGTTTAAGCGACAAATATTTTCCACCGTCTTTGAATAGAAGCTAAATCAAATCAGCATCATAATTAACAGTTTTATTTCAGTGAAGGATGAGAGTTTTAGTTCGGTCCCTCTAGTGATATCAAAAGTGGTTGTAAGAGAGCCATTGGTCCATATCCAAGCCTGGGGCAATGAATAGAATAACATGACCAGCACAATGACCCCACAGGGCAGTCCCAGTTCTGCAACGTTGCCAGTAGGAAAGGCCACTCAAGGGAATCGAATGCCTTATCGGCATCCAGAAGAGCAACTGCTGCCGGCACCATGGGGGAGATCCTGTTCAGTACTGAGAAAACCGTCTACAGTTGAGAGATGTCGCGTGCCATGGGACAACCCCAAACTTTAAAGGTGATATGACTTGGTCTAGCAGGAGGGATAATTGAGTCATTAGGACCTTAGCAAGGTTTTTTTAATCAAAATTAAGCAGTGATATTGGCCGATAGGTGGTACAATGCAAAGGAACCTTCCCAGGCTTCTATAGTGTAATGACTGCCTCATGCAGCATTGAGGGAGTGCCCCCACCTCCAGAGTCTCAGCTTACACCTCAAGCAGCTGTGGAGGTCAGTAATTGTTTATAGGCCTTATAAAAGTCCCCAGTAGGATCATCTAGACCACGGGCCCTGGCGGCTTCTAGAGCATCGATAGCTAGACTGATCTCCTCACTTGCGAGAGCCTCACTGAGATTTTGCCACTCGGCCTCTGTGATCCAAACCATTTCTATCTCAGTCAGGGAGTCTGCCTAACTGAGTCCTCACTAGAAGTGCAGGTAGAGTATAGGGATGAGTAAAATCTGAGCAGCTGTGCCAGTATGTCAGCATTTCTCTGGTCCCATCAGGCAATCGCAGCTCAGGAATTAATGCACTGCCCCTAGGTAGGCAAAGCAGATGAGCTAAGGAGTGACCGGATGCTCTCCCTCCCCATATCGGCAGGCTGTAGCGTGCTTCCTGAGGAATGTGACATCCCGCTTGTCCAGGTCCCATAATTCATCCAGCAGTGCAGTTGTGGGCCATGTCATTGTTGAGTGCCTGTGCTACCAATGTCACGTAATGCAGTTTTGACACGGGCCAATGCATTGCACATGCCGCTCAACACACCAGAGTACTTAGAAATGGTGATCCCCCTAATGTAGGCTTTGAATACCTCTTAAAGGGTGGCCCTTATGGAGAGTGAACCTTCATTTAATACTAAATATTCAATAATGGAATTGTGAAGCTCGGAATGAAACACTTCGTCAAGCAGGGTACTGCATGGAAAGCACCAGTGCGTCTCCCTCTTCCCCCATACAGCATTACCAACAACATCTGGACTGGGAAGTGGTCAGAAAGAGTATGTGGGAGGTGGGCCATGCTGCCTAGCCACAGAGTAGCAGTAGCTGTGAATACCCAGAAATCTACGTAGATCCATGTGTTATGGGGGTAGTGTAAAATATATAGCCTAGGGTTTCAGCATGTGACAGGCAACCGGCCTCCTTCAGCACGTTTGTGTCGCAGAGGGTACAGATGACCTGTAAAGATCGTGGTTTGCTACTAGGGGTCGCGGATGTAGAGTCAAGGAGGGGGTCTTGGATGAGATTAAAGTCTCCCCCCAATATGATGTGGTCTGCGTCGACATGCCCCAGTAGTGACGTAAGGAGTTGGAAAAAGTCCAGGGAGCCTGTGTTTGGGGCGAACCCTTAATAAGCAATATATGCAATGGCCTGCCAGTGTGCCTGCAACCACAACATATCTACCTTTGTCATCGGAGTAGTGAGCTAGGAATGAAATGGAATGGACTTGTGTATCAGAGTGCATATGCCCCAGGAATAGGTGCTGTAGTTGGAGAAATAGTGGTGTGGATTCCAGGATGATGCAAAGGTGTGTTGGTTCCCGGGTGGGAGGTGGGTCTCCTGTAAGAATGCAATCTTTACACCGTGGAGCATGAGATACTGCAGCACTTGTTTGCCCTTGCGGGAATTGTTGATACCTCTCATATTCCAGGATATGAATGGGAGCTCTACTACAGAACCTCGGTTGTCATGGGTCGACCACATGTAGTGGGATACAGACCTGCATTTCCAAAGGGATGGGACCTTCCTAGAAAACAAACAAACAAAAAGGAACTGAACTCACAAAAACCTCCACCCTACACTCCCACCCACTCTAGGCACTGATATATCCAGCGAATCCCAGAAAACGTCACCCATAGCTGAAAAACAAAAACCCCAATAGTCTACACAGTTGTGTACACCTCATGGGGCGAACAAAGCTGCGGCGACTGAGTCCCATTTATCAATCTGTTGAGAGAACAGCAGGGTCAGAATGAGTCAAATGGCATAATAGGGTAGTGGGCCTGTTGAGTGGCCGAGACAATAAAGTAGGTACCCACTGCATATGTTGCATCCTGAAAAATGGAGGGGGAGGCAATTTATAGCAATCTATACTGATCAGTCAGGTGCGAACAGGTCCATGCTGGCAGAGGCATGTAGGTCAGGGTGAGCAGGCGTAGGGCTGCATGATGATGATTTTCACTTTTTATATTTCTTACAGAAGGCTAGGACATTCACAGCAGTGTCAAAGAAGCAGGTTTTGCCGTGCACATCCACCCATAAGCAGGCTGGGTAGAGCATGCTGTATGTCAGTCCGAACTTCCGTAATGTGGTCTTAGCCTCAGCATATGTACGACGTGCGTCTTACACTACCATGGTGAAGTTGAGGGCGAAAGATAGGTGGGAGCCTTGGTGTTTTCTTATTTCCCCCATCTTGCGTGCCAGATGGAGTGCAGTGTCTCGATCCCAAAAGTTGAGGAGGCAGGTGATAATGGGGCATGCGGGGTACCATGGGGAGGCCGTAGACCAAGTGAGCGGTGGGCACGCTGCACTACAAATGTGGGTGTGAAATGTTGGTGACCGAACAAGTCTGAAAGGAGGCCCTCGACAAGAGATCTATTCATCCCATGTCAATGTGTTCCATGACCCCCAAGATGCGCAGGTTGTTGCAGTGGAACCTGGCCTCAAGGTCCTTATTCTTTTATAGTTACAGACCTATCTTTGCCGAACTGTAAGGCTGTGCAAATCATCTTTTGGACCTCATTGTTGAAATAGGTACCCCTTTCTCATTCAAAAGAAACAGGCTTGCCGTAACGTGGGATGAATTCTCGCAGTGAGGCTGTTATCTCTTCTTGTTGGGTAGGCTACCATCTATCTCGAGAAGACACACACTATGGCCAGGATATACCTCAGCCCATTGTAAGCAGGCATCTCCATAAAAACTATGTGCTTTCTGTTGAAAGGACCACCTAGTCTCCCTATGTGACTTAATGTGACGTGTTTTCTTTCCTGCATTCATTTGTTGGCATATTACACATCAATGACAAACTTCCTCTGGCACCATTCTAAATCTGGAATTAAACCAATTCTGACAAAAAAGTCTCACCATGGCATCCCTGCCTAAATGTGTATATCCATGATAGTACTGTGCCATTGTGAAAAATAAACTGTCTGGCAACATGAGTATCCTATCAGCTGACATTGAAATGTCATTAGAATTTTTCTCACAACCCACCTTGGTCCAACTATTTTGCTCTGTTTGTGAAACATTTTCCTGTACCCTTTTTGATTCATCCCAAGTATCAGTCCTATGAAATTTCCATTAAATATTCAGTCTAACAAATCACAATTCTGTGCTACTGAATCAGCATATCTATTTTCCATGACAATGTAACCATCACCACATTGATGCGCTGCACATTTCACCATTGCAATCTCTTCAGGTAATTGCAAAGCTTCCAACAAATCTTTAATGTGTATTTCATTTCTTATTAGAGTACCTGAGGATGCTAAGAACCCTCTCTGTGACCACAATTGCCCCAAATCATAGACAATATCAAAGCCATACTGACTGTCCGTAAATACAATCACTCATATTAGCAGTTAAACTGCATGCTTTGGTAAGGGCAATTAATTCTGTAACTTGTGCTGAGGTAAATCTTTGAAGCCATGAAGCTTCGACAACATTATTTATACTGCACAAGGCATAAGCTGCTCTCAGTGGGGAAACAGCCTTTACAACTAGGTTTTTACCATGTTGTGCCTTTACCATGCATTTTTTAGCATGAATGTTTTTACCATGTGTATGTTTTCAAAACACATGCCTTTACCATGCATTTTAAGGTAAATTGGGGAGTCTGGGGGGTCTCCCCCCACAAATACATTGTTTTTAAATATAATCAATGCGTGGTAACGGTATATGTTGTAAAAGCACATGCAGGGTAAAAATGCATGGTTAAGCCATGCAATGTATTTCCCTACGTTGTTCCGTAGTACAACCCTCTCAGTGCGCCCTCATTACTTCTGAGACATGAGCTTTCTACAAAAAGGACATGGTCTGGCCTAATTAGGGGTTCATCCTTAGTATCAGGTCTTGGCTTAGGGCATAAGTCCATGACATCTAGACAATCATGTTCAATTTCATCACAAACAACATCATTTAATGGCAAAAGACTTAATGGGTTATGTATTCAGTGCGCCCTCCTTGCGACACCATGGATGCGACGGAATATCCTTTTATGTCTCAAGGATTTACAGATACGTCAGCAAACCTGATGTATCAGTAGGCGCAAAAATGACGCATTGCTGGAGTGTGTCTAAAAACAGACGCAACTCCAGCAATGTCTCATTTCACATGGGGCAAGCCGGTGTAAGGATTTGATGCACTGATGCCAAAGAAGTGTTGCAGTGAAATTTTATAGATTTCAGACTTCTACTAGCCTTTTCTGCACTGGAATGGCCACTCTGCATACATTATACCTGATGCAGGTATAATGTAGCGCAGGGGTTTACAAAATGACGCATCTGCCTCAGTGCGTCACTTTGTAAATATGGCGCAGTGTGGCACATTTTTCAAGCCTCCGCAGCGTCACAAAAAGTGATGCAACAGTGGTGTAAGGGCCTCATGAATAAGGCCCAATGAAGTTTGCTCATATTTGGTCAGACGATTGCGTGTCAGGTATTGGGTCTTTGGTCTTATTAAAAGAAGCTCCACTGAATGTGGGACCATAACAGTTAAAGGGTTTCCCATTACTATGTTCTCACTCTTTTCCAGACTAGTGTCACTGCAGCAACCGCATTAAGGTAACCGGGAAAACTAGCAGCTACAGGTTCAAGGTTAGTGGAAAAATGAATATGCCACTGGCTTTCGGGCATTACTGTGCATCTGAGTCAGCACTGAGAGAGCGCAATCTTCCTCTCTCTGCAGAATACAGTGAATATTTTTTATAATCTGGCATTCCTAGTGCTGGGGTGTGACACAATCTTTCTTTCAGCTCTAGGAAGTCTTTCATCCAGTACTTGTCCCATGGGATCGGATTAGACAAATCTCTGTGTGTAAACCTCAGTAAAAGGCTTTGCCCCAGAGAAAAGTTTGGTATTCACTGTCTACAGTAGCCAACCATTCCCAAACACATTCTGACTTTCTTTTAAGTTTGAGGTGGATCCATTTAAAGATTGGCTTCCAATTTCTCTGGTAACACCTTCTTAGCTCCTTTCTCAGTTATGTGTTCCAAATATTGAACTTCTTTTTGACAGTACTGCAGGTTACCCGGGGACAGGTTATGTCTGTTCTCAGCCAGTTGATTCAATAGGGCATTGGTAGCTTGTTTACAAGCTTCTCGCATTTCTGATGCTAGAAGCAGATCGTCAAATAACTATACAAGTACTGATCTGTAGGGCATTTGCAATGATTCCAAATTTCTTTTCAGAATCTGGTTGAAGATAGAAGGAATCTCTGTATAACCTTGTGGAACAAGACACCGAGCTAATACTTACGGATGTATGACGTTATAACGCATACTTTTACTCCGCAGACCATTACAACGCGACTTTTACTCCGCATACCGTTACAACGCATAGCGCCTTGGGGCGCTGGATAGTGGTAAGTATAATTTACTATTCTAACTCCAGTCCCCGTGGACCCTAGGGAAGGTGTTGGATAGTAAATTATACTTATTCCCTATCCTAGAGCGCCCCCCAGCGCAATGCGTTGTAATGGTATGCGGAGTAATGGTCGCGTTGTAATGGGTCTGCGGAGTAAAAGATCCGTTGTAACGGGTGTATACCAATACTTACTGCTGGAACACAAAAGAAAATAGGTACTGACTTTCTTCGTGCAATGGCACTGAAAAGAAAGCCTGACACAAGTCAATCACTGCAGTACATGGAATCTGAAACAATATTGTGGCTGGATTCGATATCACCGGCCAACAAAGGATCACTATTTCATTAATCTTTCTAAGATCCTTCACTGTCCTGTATTTTCCATTAGGCCTCTGTAAACACATTGTCGGAGAGTTACATGGACTCCCAGTTAACTCCTTTTTGTAACATGTCCTCTATTACAGGCGTTATTCCTGCAATCGTCTCAGGAGCCAAATGGTAAGGTGGAGTTCAGGGATATGCGGCATTTGCTTTTACTGTAATCTGTACTGGTTTTACACCTTTAATTAGTCAGATATCTTTTCTTGTGAGATCTCAGACTTCTGTATTCAGAGTGTCTCTTAAACCTTCAGGCAATTCTACAACTGTTATTAGGGGAAACATTCATGCAGTTGTCTGTTGTCGAATCATTTTAAATTCCACATCCTCATCATGAGTTTGAAAAGCAACACCATCCAGTGTGCAGTAAATAATGTTATTTAACATGCATAATAACTTTCTCACTAGCAAATTTACAGGACTCGAATCACAAACAACAAACTGATGTTTTTCTTCAAATTAACCTATTTTAACCGGGACCTTCCCGAAAATGGATTGTTACTCCTACAACTTGCACATTTTTCCACAAGAGAGGTAGGTCTGGGACTTCTACTGCTTTATCAGTAAATCTGGTAGAAATGATACGGGGTGGCCATACACTTCAACATCTACATATGGCTGCTCTAGTCTACCTCTAAGACTGCTCCAAGTACTCAATCTTCCTCCCATATTAGATACCTTCATTGAGAAACAGCAGACCCAGATCCATCATTTTTGAAAAGGGATACTGCTGTAATGCATTTTGATTTGAATTAGGAAGTTGTTGCATTGCATTTTGAAGCAATTTAGTATTCATTTTTGACATTTGACTTAAATTAAATCTGGGATATTCCATTTTTGAGAAATCATTTGAGCTGGTGGAACTGGCATCATTGGAACTTGTCCCTGCATAGACACTTGCATTTGCTGTGCGGGCATGTTTTGCATCTGCATTCCTCTTTCCATTTGTACAATTCCATTACCTTTATCAGGATTATATCTACACTTCCTCTTTCAATGCCTGACCCCATGACAGATGTGACAAGGAGTAACCTTTTTCACAGAAGAAACATCTGCTCCTGAACCCGTATTAACAGGAACACTTCTATCTCTACTGTGAGGCACACTGAACCCTCCTTGGCTACCCTGGAAACTGATTTGTGGAATGATAACACCTTTCATTCGTCCTTGATTCCCAGTAAATGAAGGATTCTGAAAACCTTTCTGAGCCAGCCTCATCTGTGCCAACAGCAAATTTCTCTTTTACATGTTTCTGCTTCATCTTCAGCTCGTCCCTTCAATACTTTGCTTATCTCAGAACTTCTTCAAGCAATTGGTTCTGCCATCAGAACACGCTTTGAGTTAGCCCTAAGACAAACTGTGACACAAAGATCCCCATATCCTTTTCTTCAGGATATTCTTATCTACTATGCTGTTGATACGCCAGGAACAGTCTTTCCTAAAACTCATAAACTGATTCCATTGGTTCTGGGGCCATTAGTTTAATCTTAACCCAGGCCAAATCTTTTGGTCCCATTCGACCCTTTAGGAAAGCAGTCACTGTTTCAAATTTCTCCATAACCACAGGAGATGGTGCAATAGTTTGAGTATTCCTCACAGGTTTTCCTTGGGGATATTGTATCTCAGTCTTACAGTCAAATAAGTAGGCACTACAATATCAAAGAATGTATCCTAATAAGGACACAACACCTTTGAAATCTTTATGAACCGTTCTATTTGTGAATACCACTGCACAAGTTTGTCTCTCAACTTTGGAAAATTGTTCAAAAATGCTGCAAATCGCCTCTGCTCCATAGTACATGTACATACATACTTCCTGTTTTTTCCTTTAAGGTCTTTCCTTTTCAGAATCTAAATTAGCTTGCAACTTTGCAGTTTCTGTCTTTTTGATCCCTGATGCTTCCTCTAAGCAACACCAAGGTAGAATACCTCCATCCTAAGTAAAGTTTATTTCTAACTGCGGTCACAGATGTAAAAACCAGTGTTTCTCTATCTGTAAGTGCTTGTACTGTCTTTGGCGGTCTCCACATAATAATCCGTCCATTTTGTGAAGTTTGAATAAACTCTGTTGCAGGCAAACCTCCTGCAGCTCCATACATTTCTGGCATCAAATTTACATTGTGTGTGGCATTTGTAACTGGCCTAGGTAAAGTCTGTACATTTACTGGTGGTATTGGTGCTATTCTATGCACTATGGAAGTGCTAGTCACAGTGGAGACTGCTACTTTTGGTCGAACCACAACTGATGGAACAAACCGAAATATCTGCATAGGTTTCTCAATCTGTGCTGTACTCAGTACTACTGAGACAGAAGCCACTGTACTACTCTTACTGGCACTTTCTTGATTTTGTTCAGTAGGTGTTGCAAAAGTTGGGGATCTTACTGCCAGCATTTCTTCTAGCATTTCATTCCTTGAATCGCTTTCTGTTTCATCATTTATCTTTTTCTTTTCATTGTCCTTCTCTATTGATTTCTTCTTATTTCCCTTTACTGGTGTCTCTGTCATAATAGCTGGAAACAAATTGGTTCCCTCAATCACAGCTTTTTTCCATTTACGCTCTCCTTCATCCCATTGAACATCTGCATAACGCACTGCTCTCTTTGCCCTTCTCTGATATTTGTCCTTCTCTTTCTCTATGGCAACCTTTCCAGATAATTGTAGAGCTTCATATTGAGCAGGTCTAGGAGGTAGCTTCATTTCATACAATTTCCCTTTTAAATGATCAAGAATTCTAGTTTTAAAAGTTCCATATTTTGAGAAACTCAGTGGACCCTCATTCTCTGTGATGAAGCCTAAAACCTGTGTGTAACCTATATTCTGTTGTAATAATGTATGCAGATATACCCTCAGGAGGTGCCTTTTCAACTTTCCGTACCATCACCTTCACCAAATTCTTAATTTCTTTAAAACATTTTATGTTCGCTAATAATTGAAAGGTAAAATCAACTTCAATTCAATAGTTTGATTCTGTTCCGGATACGTCAAATCCCTTTAAACCAATTCTTTCGCAGCTATTTTTTTTACAAATGCTATATTCACTCAACCACTGACCAATCCCAGCGTGACACCTTGATGTCACCAACCAATCCCAGCGCGAAAGTACACCAACTGTCCAATCCCAGCATGGACCCTATGATGTAAGGCTTCACTCCTTGCAGCAGTTCACACTCTTTTACAAATTCTTCGTACTTGCACAAACTTCAACAAAAACTTTCAATAAACATGACAAACATATCAATTCTTGTTTGCTTTACTAGAAGAATACCTATATTGCAATAATTCGAGAAATTCACAAATGCAAATGGAATCTCAGCCAACGTGAAATCACTCTAATCAATGCCACATCACCTTTCTGCACAATTAGGTTCCGCTAACATCAATCAATGTTAAACAATCACAACAAGATTTTTATGTTTCTGTCTGATCGGTAGAAGTGATGGTACATCACATTCTACATCTTAAACCGGCAAAAAAGAATAACATATGACAATGGCTCTTCCAAGCATCTTCTACACCTAGCTCAATCTATCCTGGAATCTTAGACTATTACTAGTCTGAAACTCTTCAACCTATTCAGATAAAGAAAAATAACATCTTCATTCATCTATCCATTCACTCCAAAACACAATTCGTCATCATATAATAGGCCAAATCACAATTAAAATAGACAATGCATCGTCCTATTAATACTCACACCTTCAAACAGCAACCACCTTCAAATAACGCCTTGTCAGATATTCATGTTCTGGGCATTGGATTTCGGGATTCGGGTAATTTAATTTAACTTGGGAACTTATTTTATAGCTCCATTTAAGGGGTGAAGCGCACTCTGCTACCAGAAAACTGAAAGAGAGAATAGTTAAAAATTTGCTTTCCAGTACAAGTTCAACCTGTGACAAGAATTCTTTTCGATGATAGATCTTTGCCACCGTCTTTGAATGGAAGTTAAATCAAATCACGTCAATCAACATCATAACTAACAGTTTAGGTTCATCAATGATGAGAGTTTTAGATCAGTTTTAAAACATTCATTGTCTTTAAGAAATTAGTAAATTATTTTTCTCTTTTTATTCAGTGCTGAACTAATTAGAAACATGCACTAATATAAAAGACTGGATGCTTGGCAAGTTTTGCACGTTTCGACTACGTGTCATTTTAAAGCATGTTTTCATGTTAATACCTAAGACAAATTATCGGTTTTGTTAATTAATGTTTATTTAAATGTTCTAACTCTATCAGAGTGCATTGGCATAGAGTGAAGTGCCATATAGTGCAGTGGTGCAAAGTACCATAGAGTGAAATAGAGTGCAGTGGTGTAGAGTCAGTGGCATAGAGTGTAGTGGTGCAGAGGGCAGTGCTGAAGAGTAGACAGAAGTGGTATAGAGTGCTATGGTGTAGAGTTTGCAAGGTAGAATGGCGCAAAGTGCAGTGTCATAGAGTGCAGTGGGGTAGAGTGGCGTAGAGTGTAGTGGCATAGAGTAGTGCGGTGCAGAGTAGAGTAGAGTGCAGTGGCATATAGTAGAGTTCTGCAGAGAAGAGCAGCACAGAATGAAGTGGTGTAGAGTAGAGTGGCAAATAATGCAGTGGAGTAGTGTAGAGTGGTGGAGAGTAATGAGAGTGGTGTAGAGTACAGTGGTACAGAGTAGCATAGAGTGGGATAGAGGGCAGTGACGTAGGGTGCAAGGGTGTAGAGTAGAGTGACGTAGAGTAGAGTTGCGTAAAGTGCAGTGGTTTAGAGTAGAGTGTTGCAGAGTAGAGTGCACTGTTGCAGAGTGAATTGGCATGGAGTGCAGTGACATAAAACGCACTGATTTAGAGTAGAGTTGCATAGAGGGCAATGGCGTAGAGTACAGTGGTGCAGAGTAGGATAGAATCTCATACAGTGCAGTGGAGTAGATTGGAGTGGCGTACAGTGCAGTGCAGTGGTGCAGAGTGGAGCAGAGTGGCTTAGAGTGCAGTACAGTTGCATAGAGTGGAGTGGCGCAGCGTAGAGTGGAGTGGCGCAGAATGGAGTAGAGTGACTTAAAGTGCTGTGGCATAATAATAATAATAATAATAATAATAATAATAATAATAAGGCATTTATTAAGCGCACAGCTACCCCCAACGGGGTGTCCCGACGCTACAGCAGACAGATAGCGGAGCAGAGCAAGAGCACTAACTAGACCTGGCGGCTGAATAGCCAAGTCTTGAGAGATTTACGAAACTCAAGTTCTGACTGGATCTGGTGTAGGTGAAGAGGGAGTTTGTTCCAACATTGAGTGGCACCCACCTCAAAAGACTTGCCCCTGATCTAGTTTTTTTTAATCTAGAGGTGACAAGTAGATGTTAAGCGGGACGCCGCAGACTAAGCGCGCCACGGCTTTTTGGACCGTCTGAAGTCTACGAAGCAGGCCCACTGAAAGACCCAGATATAATCCATTCGCATGGTCTAGATGCGAAGTAACCAACGCATGAACCATAGTTTTACGAGTAGCGCTAGGCAGATAGTTAATGATTTTTTTTATAGTTTTCATTTTGCCAAAGCAGGCGGCCGAAACTGTCTGGACCTGAGCAGCAAGGGACAAACAATTGTCCCATCTGAAGACCAGATTCTTCACCGAATCCTTGGGAAGAGGGGCCATGCCCAATTCCTCAGGCCACCGCAAATTAGAGGCGAGGGGAGATGGTTGGTTAAAAAATAAGATCTCGGTCTTATCAGATTGGATTGTTTCAGTTGCAAAGAGTAGAGTGGCGCAGGGTAGACTGGAGTGGTGCAGGGTAGAGTGGAGGTATGCAGTGGCATACAGTAGAGTGGCATAGAGTGCAATGGTGTAGAGTTGAGTGGTGTAGAGTGTATTGGCATAGAGTGCAGTGTTGCAGATTAGAGTGGTGTGGGGGTGACAGAGTAGAGTGGTGCAGAGAAGAGTGTAGAGGTGTACAGTGAAACAGTGCAGAGTAGAGTGCAGTGGCCTAGACTAGAGTGGTAGAGAGTGCCATGGCGAAGAGTGCAGTGGTGTATAGTGGCAAGGAGTGCATTGGCATAAAGCAGAGTGGGGCCAGTCAAGTAGAGAGCTGTACAGTGAAGTGGCATAGAATGCAGTGATGTAGAGTGGAGTGATAGAGTGGAGTAGTGCAAACTAGAGTGTAGTGTAGTGGATGAGTGCAGAGTAGACTGGAGTAGAGTAACCCGGAGTAAACATGGAGTGGTAGCGCACTGGCATTACAGACACCAAATTTTCAATTGAAATGACCATTACATTTGCACAGACATACAGTTTTGCTGATAAAAGTATACAGCACACAAACGATAATGTGTGGAAATGTCATCACCTGGTGTATTGATTTGCTTTGATCGTATTAAAATATTTGTTACCACCACTTCAAAATTGCGAAAATATGTGCTTTATTTGTGCTTTCCTATATATTCTGAACTATCTGCACAGTTTTTTTACAGACATTTAAACGTTGTCGTGTGCTACAAAAAATCCTTTGTTTTACATCAAGACTGTAACATGAATCCTCCCACTTTGAAGTCAGAGAAAGAAATTTAATCACAAGTTCCCTCGGAAGATGGAGCCTGACATTTGACCTCTGTATTTGAATGGACAGCAAATGTAACAAGATAAGAACCAACTTTAAAGGCCTGTTTACCGAAAGGGAGCACTCTGCAGGATACAGTAAATAGGCAAAACTCTTCACCAGGGACAAACTAAAGCTGGACAGCCTAAAACAAATAAAGCTAGTAAATAGAAAACAAACAAGTGTGAGTTACAAACAATAAGCCAATGGTAAGCAATGGATAGAATCCATTCTCAGAGAAGCTTTCAGATAGTCCCAAGATATCTTTAGCAAACCGGACAGACGGGGACCTAAAAAACAGGCTGCCTGAAATATGCAGTGAGGCACTCAGTGCAGGAGAACACCCGGGTGCCAGGGGCGTTACTATCCATACTGGAGCAGTTGCTACGGCATCACTTCGACATGTCTGAGGGGTCTTCTGGACTCCCAATATAGCTATTTTTGCTTCCTGAATAGGATGGGAACCGTTTTCCCTGCTTGCAATAGGACCCATAGTATCTTTACTACACCAGGGGCCCGTGCACCATTCATGAGACAGTCCTGTCCCATCGCGTGGGCTTCCAAGAATTTAAATCAAGAAAGACATTCTGAAAAAACCAAAAGGAGAGCAAAATTCTGTTAATGCGTTAGGTTTCAGTATTTTTCTGTCATATCCAGCCAGGCAGTATTTTACCCAGTTACCACCCTGCAGCCGAGAGTGATTTCATGTGCCCTTTTCAAATGTGTGAAGTTTCCGAATGCATTCGGCCTCAAAATGTCAGAACGATCAAAATGTTTCCGTATTACCGGATGACTAATACTTTACAACACTTGCAACAAAAGTCGGAAGTGTTCCAGTGGTCTGAAAGTGCACTTTACAAGCACAAAACGTTATTCAGGTAATGTGCGGCTTTTGCTAAAGTACACAAAGTGTCTCAGTTCGAAAAAATACTTCCAGTGTCGAGCTCTGGGAAGGCACACTAATTTGTATTTCATGGACCTTTGCCAAAGCAAACGCTTTCTGAGATAGCATGTTTAGAGGTATACATGTGACCTCTGCATCTCAAACCCTGAGTTAAGCAGCCCTGGCACTCCAAGGAAACTTTAATAAGTAAAAACAAACTTGGACAAAGCAGCAGCTCTGCGGTTACCGGATTCTCCAGCAATATAAAAGCATATTGTGCACAACTGCAAATCTAACAGAGTTCTTAAATGCAGAGTCTAGTTGTCAGACATAGGTGCATTTGCGTTAATGGCCGTGCGCCCATTTTACCATGAAGAAAAATGCCTTTATTTATCTTCATTTAGAATAATCACGCGAACTGCCCTTATACGAGCTATCACTTGCAGTACTTTCTCATGTGGATGCTGAGAACCATAACTCGGTACAAATGCATAGTTTCTGGGTTTTGCACATCTATGTCCTCTATAAACATGTGCATTACAGCGATGACCAGAAATTTGATTTAAAAATCTCAGCTTAGATATTCTTCGGGCTGTTTCCTAGAGATAGTGATGAGTCAGTAGAGCATCAATTACATTTCCCATCAGTGGCAATTAAACTAACTGTGTTGCCCCACTACTCAAGCCTCCCTGCGTCATCCTCCCTACGTCAAATCATCTCTCTCCAATGCTGCTCCTTAAAAGTAAATCATCAAACTGCAGTTGCAAAAGAACAACACTATGTGATTCCAAAGTCTGATCTCTCTGAGGATGTGGGAATACATGTACTGTCGATGCAATTTCATACAGTATAAATAGTTTTAATAGGGAAAACATATCACAATATCTATCAGATCCGCGTTAGATTTGCTCCATTGCACATTTCATGCATGGCTTATCTGATTTTCACTTGAACTTTAATCATGCTTTCAGTATCATGCGGGCTGCTTTTCCCTCCCCTTTGTGCGTCCAGTGTTATGAAACAGTACCGTAGAAGTTTGTAATAAAAGTTTTATTTATGCATTGCTATGTTCATACCCTCTATAAAAAAAGAATGGCATAAGTGTTTAGTGGTGGTGCCACTCTGTGTAGGCCCCTCAAACAAATACTAAGGGCCATATGTATCATTATTAGACAGATTGAACATTTTAACCTACTCAACAAATACCAATCAGGCTTCGGTGCAGGTCCCAGCACTGAATCAGCCATGACCCATATAATTGATGATGTTCTACAAATCCTAGATCAGAACGGAGCCTGCTTACTCATCTTGCTAGACCTTTCCCCGGCCTTTGATACCGTCAAACACGATAACTTGATAGACCTAGTGAAACACAGAATGGGAGTATCTGGATCAGTTCTAAATTGGTTCACTTCGTTCCTCCAAAACAGATCACAACGATTTAAGGTCAACCACTTATTGTCCGAACCCGGCCCGGTCACGTTAGGAGTCCCACAAGGACGGCAATTGCACACAAGGATCCTCACTTTCTCTGACACTGGTTAATTTATTTGTGGAACCCCTCACTGAAATTCTCAACTCGTCTAACGTGCAATATCACATGTACGCGGACGACACACAATTATACCTTAAGATCCATACCCTTGAAGACATCAAAGCGCTCAACACAACTCTAGGAAAAACTCAGACCTGGCTGGCAGAAAACTATCTAAAATTGAATGCCCTCAAAACCAAAATCCTCCTAATCGCTCCTCCCGCCCAAGTGCCCATAATGCAAGACTGGATCAAACATCTTACTGCACTCAACTGCCAACCTCTCATCGTTGACTCAGCGAAATTGCTGGGAATTACACTGGACAGAAACCTTAATATGCAAAAACACATCAGCAATGCAATACAAGGAGCAAACTTTCAGATACATACTTTGAGAAAACTGAAACCTTTCCTGCCAGGAAAAGGACTTCAAGCTCTAGTCATCCCAAGAATTGACTACGGGAGTGTCTCTCTCTGCGGCTTGCCCAGAGCTGCAATGGCCCCTCTAAGAGCCTCAATCAACGCCGAAGCAAGACTTATCACTGGCTCCATAAGAAGCGCCCACATATCCCCTGACCTAAAATCCCTTAATTGGCTACCTTTTGAAGCCTGATTTCATCTGAAAATAGCATGTTTGACACATAAAGCCATTCACCACAATGCACCGTGCTATCTGGCACAGAAACTGATGACCTCATGTGGGGTCAGATCCTCAAGAAGTGCTAAAAACCTTCTACTGAAACCGCAAAGATTCAACAAGAAGAAAACATATAACCAAACCTTTTCTGGGATGGCGCCCAGAATATGGAATGCTATACCCCCAGAAACTAGACTTAATCCCTCTTCAGCATCTTTCAAAAAAGAAGTGAAATCGCTTCTCATGGCTAAATTCACTTGAGCATGGACTACTATTATTATGCTACCCAAAGTATCTTCCACATGGAATCTTATAACGTCTACTGTTCAGCCAGGTTTCCTGGATATTGTATCTATATTTTGCATGATATACATTGAACGTTGTGTTATGTACCTTATACCCATGAATCTATGATAGGATGTTTATACTTTCATTGATCAGTATTGAACATTATGTTATTTACTCTGTAATTTTGTAACTAAAACACTTACCTTGTAAAGCGCTCTGATACCCTCAAGGGTCTGGTTCGCGCTATATAAAACTTTCAAATAAATAAATAAATAGCGATTACCTAAATTGTTTCTTTTAGCATTTCCTAATGGGTCGTAAATCGTCCTCCCTCATTAATATTCATGAGGTAGGCCGCAATTTGCGACCCATTAGGAAACGCAAAAATCACAGGGATGGTGGCCTGCTGGGGTCAGCAGACCACCGGATGTATGACGTTACAATGCATGCTTTTACATCGCATGCTTTTACAACGCGGTTTTTACAACGCATACCATTACAATGCATAGCGCTTTGGGGTGCTGGATAGTGAATAGTTTAATTTACTATTCCAACTCCAGTCCCCGTGGACACTAGGGAAGGTGTTGGATAGTAAATTAAATCTATTCCCTATCCTAGAGCGCCCCCCAGCGCAATGCGTTGTAATGGTTTGCGTTGTAAAAGTTGCGATGTAAAAGCACTGCGTGGTAAAAGTTCCGTTGTAAAGGATGTTTCCCCAGACCACCATGTCTGTGCTTGCTTCTAAATAAAGCAGTCTTTTAAAAAAAAAAATATCAGCCTGTTTTCCTTAAAGGAAAAAGAGACGCATTTAAAAAAGAAAAATGAAAAGTATTCTTTTAGTTTTTAGGGCTCGGGCCTACGTCACCACGAAGTGAGGCGGAGCTTCCGAGCTCTTATGTATTAGAAAAAAAAAATTCTTTAGGGGTCCGGGCTGCCACATTCCTAAATGCGCGGACGTGTTTTTTGGCATCTGCCTAGTGATTCGTCTTCGCTGTGCAGTATTTTTAGTAGCCTTGACGCCATAGGCTATATTTAATTGTAGTCAGCCATTTTAGGTATTTTGATGGCATAAAGTGTGTGGTTACGCGCACGCACGGCAGACTATTAATCTTAATTAGGAGCTGTCAGAGTGCCCGTGTAATGCAATCCAGATGGTCTGAGCGGTGAGCGCGTTCAATGTAAAACTATGTAGAGTGCCCGTGTAATGCAATCCAGATGGTCTGAGCGGTGAGCGCGTTCAATGTAAAACTATGTGAGGTCTAAAGCAGTCCCTTGTGGGATCCTGACAGTTGTTTTGCAGGGGAGCACTTTTCGCATATATAATGGACAGTAAAATATTTAAGTGTTCTGAAACAGGCGTCTCAGTTTAGCGTTTGCTGGAGCACAAGCTATTGGACGGGATGATAAATCAGCGCTTGACGTGATGGGGTAATTGTACACAATCAGTTTAAAAGCTAGCAAATATTTAAGGCCAGAGGTTAAATGTCAAAGCCACATCACTCGTGCTCAGCGCTGTAGTGTATTGTGAATGACTGGTAATTGAGCCGCTAGGCATATTTCTCCGAAGGGAAATGCATTTGACAGCTAAAAGCCAACACCAGGCTTTCCCACAAGTTGTAGTGGTTTACTGCATTAAAAGCAGAACCGAGCAAGTAGGGCATCGGTGCCTCATGCGGGTTGACAGTGCAAATGTTTGCTACTACCATGCTAATTGCCACCCAGAGCACATTTGAGATTATTACTCATGTTTTGTCTTTTGAATAAACATTTCAGGCCTTCAGAGGGTGACTCACTTTGGGAACACATAGGTTGAACCGTCACCACCCCTCCCACCCTTGTGAGCTACATACTTCATCGGACACTCTTTATTTGGAAGTAGTGTCTTTTCCTACCTGAGTTATAAAGCATCAATGAGAGTCACCCTGCATTGAAAGTACCTGAGTAGTGAGTAGTGAGTGCAGAGTAGTGAGTGCAGAGTAGTGAGTGCAGAGTAGTGAGTGCAGAGTAGAGAGTACAGAGTAGTGAGTAGAGTAGTGAGTAGAGTAGTGAGTAGAGTAGTGAGTAGAGTAGTGAGTAGATTAGTGAGTAGAGTAGTGAGTAGAGTAGTGAGTAGTGAGTAGTGAGTAGAGTAGTGAGTAGTGAGTAGTGAGTAGAGTAGTGAGTAGTGAGTAGAGTAGTGAGTAGTGAGTAGTGAGTAGAGTAGTGAGTAGTGAGTAGTGAGTAGAGTAGTGAGTAGAGAGCAGAGTAGTGAGTAGAGTAGTGAGTAGAGTAGTGATTAGAGTAGTGAGTAGAGTAGTGAGTAGTGAGTGCAGAGTAGTGAGTAGTGAGTAGAGTAGTGAGTAGTGAGTAGAGTAGTGAGTAGAGTAGTGAGTAGAGTAGTGAGTAGAGTGGTGAGTGGTGAGTGCAGAGTAGTGAGTAGTGAGTAGAGTAGTGAGTAGTGAGTAGAGTAGTGAGTAGAGTAGTGAGTAGAGTAGTGAGCAGGGAGTAGTGAGTAGAGTAGTGAGTAGAGTAGTGAGCAGAGTAGTGAGTAGTGAGTAGAGTAGTGAGTAGAGTAGTGAGTAGAGTAGTGAGTAGAGTAGTGAGTAGTGAGTAGAGTAGTGAGTAGTGAGTAGAGAGTGAGTAGAGTAGTGAGTAGTGAGTAGAGTAGTGAGTAGAGTAGTGAGTAGTGAGTAGAGTAGTGAGTAGAGTAGTGAGTAGTGAGTGCAGAGTAGTGAGTAGAGTAGTGAGTAGTGAGTGCAGAGTAGTGAGTAGAGTAGTGAGTAGAGCAGTGAGTAGTGAGTAGAGTAGTGAGTAGTGAGTAGAGTAGTGATTAGTGAGTAGAGTAGTGAGTAGAGTAGTGAGTAGAGTAGTGAGTAGTGAGTGCAGAGTAGTGAGTAGTGAGTAGAGTAGTGAGTAGAGTAGTGAGTAGTGAGTAGAGTAGTGAGTAGAGTAGTGAGTAGAGTAGTGAGTAGAGTAGTGAGTAGTGAGTAGAGTAGTGAGTAGTGAGTAGTGAGTAGAGTAGTGAGTAGTGAGTAGAGTAGTGAGTAGAGTAGTGAGTAGAGTAGTGAGTAGTGAGTGCAGAGTAGTGAGTAGTGAGTAGAGTAGTGAGTAGAGTAGTGAGTAGTGAGTAGTGAGTAGTGAGTAGAGTAGTGAGTAGAGTAGTGAGTAGAGTAGTGAGTAGAGTAGTGAGTGCAGAGTAGTGAGTAGAGTAGTGAGTAGAGTAGTGAGTGCAGAGTAGTGAGTAGAGTAGTGAGTAGAGTAGTGAGTAGTGAGTGCAGAGTAGTGAGTAGAGTAGTGAGTAGAGTAGTGAGTAGTGAGTGCAGAGTAGTGAGTAGTGAGTAGAGTAGTGAGTAGAGTAGTGAGTAGAGTAGTGAGTAGAGAGTAGAGTAGTGAGTGGTGAGTAGTGAGTAGTGAGTGCAGAGTAGTGAGTAGAGTAGTGAGTAGTGAGTAGAGTAGAGTAGTGAGTAAAGTAGTGAGTGCAGAGTAGTGAGTAGAGAAGTGAGTAGTGAGTGCAGAGTAGTGAGTAGAGTAGTGAGTAGAGTAGTGAGTAGTGAGTGCAGAGTAGTGAGTAGTGAGTAGAGTAGTGAGTAGAGTAGTGAGTAGAGTAGTGAGTAGAGAGTAGAGTAGTGAGTGGTGAGTAGTGAGTGCAGAGTAGTGAGTAGAGTAGTGAGTAGTGAGTAGAGTACTGAGTAGAGTAGTGAGTAGTGAGTAGAGTAGAGTAGTGAGTAAAGTAGTGAGTGCAGAGTAGTGAGTAGAGAAGTGAGTAGTGAGTAGAGTAGTGAGTAGAGTAGTGAGTAGAGTAGTTAGTAGTGAGCAGAGTAGTGAGTAGAGTAGTTAGTAGTGAGTAGAGTAGTGAGTAGTGAGTGCAGAGTAGTGAGTAGAGTAGTGAGTAGAGTAGTGAGTAGAGAAGTGAGTAGCGAGTAGAGTAGTGAGTAGAGTAGTGAGTAGAGTAGTTAGTAGTGAGTAGAGTAGTTAGTAGTGAGTAGAGTAGTGAGTAGTGAGTAGAGTAGTGAGTAGTGAGTAGAGTAGTGAGTAGAGTAGTGAGTAGAGTAGTGAGTAGAGTAGTGAGTAGAGTAGTGAGTAGTGAGTAGAGTAGTGAGTAGAGTAGTGAGTAGAGTAGTGAGTAGAGTAGTTAGTAGAGTAGTGAGTAGAGTAGTTAGTAGTGAGTAGAGTAGTGAGTGGTGAGTAGTGAGTAGTGAGTGCAGAGTAGTGAGTAGAGTAGTGAGTAGTGAGTGCAGAGTAGTGAGTAGAGTAGTGAGTGGAGTAGTGTGTAGAGTAGTGAGTAGAGTAGTGAGTAGAGTGGTGAGTAGAGTAGTGAGTAGAGTAGTGAGTAGAGTAGTGAGTAGAGTAGTGAGTAGAGTAGAGTAGAGTAGTGAGTAGGACATCACAGGCAGCAGCTGTGCAAGCTTCTTACACTCACAAGGAGACCCCAGGCAGCTGAGGTGCAATCTTCTCCCACTCACAAGAACGACATCACAGGCAGCAGCAGTGCAAGCTTCTTACACTCACAAGGAGACCACAGGTAGCAGAGGTGCAAGCTTCTCACACTCACAAGAAGGACATCACAGGCAGTAACGGTGCAATATTCTCACACTCACAAGGAGATCACTGGCAGTACACACCACATGAACACACTCCATAACACATAGAAACAATACATTGGCATTTACAATGCCATTAGCTCAAACTCAAATAAATCCGAGCCCGATTGCATTTCTAATGCTTGTTTAAGAGTACGCCTGCTCTTAAAAAACGATTTTGCTATCATTCACAAAGGGTAAACGGTCCCTAGTGGAGCCCTTCCCATTTGCAAAGGTGAGAGAAGAGAAAGAAGACAGGCACACGAGATTTACATTGCTTATACATTACGTCTGACATTGGATGGGGCCAACAGGGCCCGATTACATTCTTGCTAGGGTTGAGCTTCACCCTAGCAAGAATGTAATCATGTGTCAGGATGTGTCACCTCGCCTACCTACGGAATCTCAAAATAAATAGTCTAGGAACGTGTCCAGGGACCCCCACATCCTTCTTGTGGCCAGTTTCCAGGGTGAATACAGTAGTGTCCTGTTGTCTGCTCCTCTAAGATGCGTGATCCAGTTAGTAAGTAAGTAAGTAAATTTCTTTATTGTTCGGTTAATTAAAACCATTACAATTTGTGGCATACTACAGCCTTTAAACAGAGTTCTTAAAATATTAGCAAGGAAATAAATAGGAAAATGAAGAAATTAAAAGAAGGGTTTACATTATAAAAGGTTTACGATACAAAGAGTCCGACCAGTCGTAGCAAAATTTGCTGTAAGACAGATTTATCTATCAACAGTGACCTTAGGTCTCGATGGGGGTCCGGCAAGCGGCAGCGTGCCTTGTTTTCTCCGCGAAGCTGTCCAGGAATTTTACTAGTCTGCAGATCAGTTGGGCATCCGCTGAGCATAACGCCTTGACTATCGCGGACCGGCGGGTACGGACTCCTAGCTCGTTGAGTTTGTCCTTGAGCCAGTGCCGCCGTCCGTAGTACATAGCTGGGCAGATGCAGACTATGTGTATGAAGTCTTGGTTAGCTGCACCGCAGAGATCGCATTCAGTGGTTACTTGTGGTCTCCATCTAGGTTGGTCTAGTCGTGTGGGTAAAGTGCCCAGCCTTAAATGGAGGAATTTACGTTTAAGGTTCAGCGAGAATGCCGTGTCTAGATAGAGGGCTGGCGCTGGCTTTGTGTACGATTTAATAGTCATCCAGGCGTGGGACCGGATACTGAAAATTATTTTGTCGTTGAGGAACGAGTGCTTCTTGGCAGTCCTTTTGACTACCTGGTTAAATGAAGGGGCTGGGAGTTTTGTTTCCCACAATGCACCAAGCTCAGTTTCCTCTAGTGAGAGCTTTAAATATTTTGAGTGCTCAGAGTTCGGGCTTGTCTGGATCGCTCCCCAAAGTGCATCATTCATTTTATTCTCCTTGTTCCTCCAGACGTAGTACCAAAATTTGATGGCCTCATATTTTTTCAGTAAGACTTGAGATTGTAGGCCAAATTCAAGTCTGACTTGTGCTGGGGAAGAGTTATTCGGTAAGAAGAAGACCCGCTTATAGACTTTAGTTTGTATTTTCTCCAGGAGGGTGGCACTTTTCCCATGGTGTAAAATGCTCCCGTATGCTATTGTAGGCAATAGTTTGGCTTTCATTACAATTAGCAGGGGGAGACAAGAGGGCCCTTTAGCTCAGCTGCCAAGTTGGTGAGGGCATGCAATAATGCTGCCCCCTTTCTTAACATGGCTTTTAAGTGCACCCTGAAATTTAAATGCTTGTCTAGGTGTACCCCCAGGTATCTGTAGTCATTGACGGATTCCAGCTGATCGTTGTTTATTTGAAAAATTGGCGGATTTTTGCGTCGGCGTGATATGAGCATTGTCTTAGTTTTCTTAATGTTTATGGTTAACAGGTTCCTTTTTGTATAGGTGGACAAGTCGTCTAACAGACGTTGGAGGCCGATTCTTGTCTGGCTCAGGAGTACCACATCGTCCGCATACGATAAGTGCGTTAGGCGAAGGGTGCCTAACTTGGGAGGGTGTGCGTTAACCTTATCTAGGCTTTCTGCCAAATCGCTCATAAATAAATTAAATAGGTGTGGGGCCAAGACGCATCCTTGCTTTAGACCGTCATTGGTGTAGATCTTCCTAGTCAGGCGTCGTCCAATTGTCGACTTTTACCTGCATCCAGGTTTCAGTGTAAAGATTAACAATGGGCAGGAGAATTGAGTCCGGTAGGCCCTGGTGCTTTAATTTCGCCCAAAGCATATGCCTGTTGACACGGTCAAATGCCGCTTTAAAGTCTACCAAACAGGTATGAAGATCGTGGGAGTTCTGAAGGCTTTCTCAGCAATAAGGCATAGGGCCATGGCGTTCGTCGTTGTACCCATGCCGCGCCGGAAACCGGTTTGGTTCACTGGTATTTTGCTGTTCGTTTCTGACCATTCAGCCAGGTCCGCAAGTATCAGTGACGCGTAATATTTTGATTCTGCGTCGAGGAGAGCAATCAGGCGATAGTTGTTTGGATCCTTGCACTCGCCACCTTTATAAATTGGGGATATGATAGCTCCCCTCCAGCTCTCAGGGATACTGCCTGTGTTGGTTACTGTTCGAAACAGTGAGCTGAATTTGCTAGCCCAGTACTGCGGGTCAGTCTTGTAGATGGCTTGCGGAACGCCATTTGGGCCTGGGGCGCTATCTTGCCTGCTTTTCCCAATTATTTTTAAGATACTTTGTTCGCCATCGTGCCTGGGCCATGGAGCTATTGGACTATTTGCCTTTGCACTGGTCCCTAGATGGACTGAAGTGATGACTTCCCACACTGTGTTGTCTGTTGCATCGAGGGGCAAGGTGGAAACTGCACTCTTGTTGTTAATTGAGAATGTGTCCATTAGATGTTGGGACCATTGGGATTCGGTTATGGAGGCCATGCCTATTGGTTGGGCTGTCCGGTTTACAGAGTTAACTTGCAGCCAGAAGGCCCGCGAGTCGACTTTCTTGATGTTATGCAATAACTTAGACCAGAACTCATTTTGGAGGGTTTGTTTTTCGGTCCATATTAATTTCTTGTATTGGGTCCTGACCTTGCGTACGGCTGTCCAAACACTGGCGTGATCCAGTTGAACCATCCTTTGTACGAAGTCTTGGTAGTGTCTTTTCAGTTTGTGAGGACCATTTTCACTGCTGCTGTCAGTAGTAAGTCCAGAAGGTCCCTGTCCTGTGCTGATTTCAATTCAGTGCTCATAAAACCCGTGGTGATAGTGGAGAATTCTTTTGTGAGAGTGCAGGCAAACATTTTATTTAAAAACCTAAAAAATTCACCCCAGAATGTTTTAAGAGCAGCGTACTACAGGATAAGGTGTGCTAGATCCCCTTTTTCTTTGTTACAGTTCCAGCATACTGCCTCCTCCCTGAGTCCTAATGAGTGTAATCGTGCAGGGGTCCAGAAGGCCTTGTGAAGCAACCAAAATTTAGTGTGTGAGAGCACTGGGGAAATTGTATTACGTGAAGCTGATATCCATAGAGTGGCCCACTCTTGGTCATTGAAAATGGCTTCAATTTGCTTATTCAAGTAGGCAATTGTTTTGTCGTTAAGCTTGGTGGATTTAGGGCGGAGGAGTTTGCAGAAGTGTGAGACCTGGTGTCCTAATTTATTTATTTTAGATACGAGCTGGAAGGCTGATGGTTGTGAGATTAAAAATTTGGTTTTGGACAAAGCCGATCTGATTTTTAGGAAGGTATAAAATTCTATATTATTTAGTTTATGTTTTTCCTTGAGGGTGGCGAAGGTGATGGGGTAGGATTTGTTTTTTTTATTGGATGGGGTAGCAGATCCCTTTCTCAATCCATGATTCGTAGGGTAGGCTTTTCCCTTTGTATAGAATCCTGCTATTGGCCCAGAGTGATTCGTTTTTAGACCCTATGATGCTGTTTTCTAGCTTTTTATCTACCTTTAATAGGGCGATTTTAGTGTTTTTAAAGATCGGCTTTAAGATACAGGGGTATCTGTTTGCTGTTAGTAGGGCGAGAGGGCTTAGGTGGTTTAGGATGGCTTTCTCCACCTGCAACCAGGCCGAAGTGTAGCCATCCGGCGGTGCTATCCAGTAAGAGCCTTGTTTTGCTAGGAACGCTAATTGAACAGTTTTGAAGTCTGCTAGGTTTACTCCTCCTAGTTTTTTCTCCAGTCATAATTTTTTAATGCTTATCCATGCTTTCTTTCCACGCCAGAGGAAATTAGAGATCATGATATCAACTTTGCGATGCAACTCATCTGTGAGAATGAGTGGGATCCTGCTGATCAGATAGTTAATCATTGCCGTAATCATTATTTTGATTGTTTCTATCCTGCCCCTCTATGTTATGAACTTTGGTGACCATGATTCTAGGTGTTTCTTAATCTTTTCTACCATGATTCTCTCGTTATGATGTAGTGTGTCGCTTAGGTAACTGCCGATTTTTATGCCCAGGTATTTGATATATCCTGCTTGCCAGGATAAGCCGACCCCCCTAGACTGTCCCTCGTGCAGTTAATATATAATGGTTTGCATTCAGATGTGTCTTTATTTAATTTATACCCAGAGAGCCTATCGTGTGCATCAGGCCAACAATTGTGGCCTTCGGCTGTTCTGTTACTATTAAAATATCGTCAGCGTAGGCGGCTACTTTAATGTCAATGCCGTTGATATGTATGACCTTTATGTTCTTGTTTAATTTGATGCCTTGAATGAGAGGTCTAGTGCTAATAGGAATAGCGAGGGGGACAGTGGGCATCCTTGTCTGGTGCCCTGTTGTAAGGTGAAGGGGTCAGAAAGTGACCCATTAACCACTATTTGGGCTGATGGTTTCCGGTACAGGGCCAACACCATCCGTATGTATCCTTCACCTAGGTTGAAGGCCAGCATACAGTGCTCCAGGAATTCCCAGGAGACTCTGTCGAAGGCCTTCTCTGTGTCCAATGTAATGATCACAGCTTGCTCTAATTTTTTAGATGCCTGCTCTATGATATGGCAGAGAAGACGTGTGTTATCATTTGACATACGTGTGCGTAAGAAACCCACCTGTGAGTTACTTATTAGCTTGGGGAATGCGGAATTTAGTCTGACTGCCAATATTTTCGCGTATATCTTGCAGTCCACGTTAATAAAGGATATGGGTCTGTAGTTTTTTGATGATAAGTGGTCTTTACGTTCCTTGGGGATGACTATAATGTCGGTCTCTGACATGGATTGTGACGCCCTCCCATCAGCTGCGGCGTGGTTAAAGACATGCCTCATAGTTAGTTTCAATTGGCTTAGAAAAGCCTTGTAGAAGGCGGCAGTGAAACCATCTGGCCCTGGGGCTTTATTGTATTTCAGAGATTTGACTGCCATTTCAATTTCGGTGATGTTAATTTCTTGGCCTTTTATTTGAGTAAGTGATGGAAGAGACAGCGAATTGGCTACGTTTGTGTTTTAAGTAGGGGGCCAGTATTTTTCCTGCTTTATTGGCCTTGTACAGATTAAGGGCTTTGTATTTATTGATCCACAGTCCCGCCCTCTCACTCGGTATTTTGTTGTATTTGTATTTCATTTGTGTAAGTTTAGCTAATAGTCTATTATCCTTAAAGGCCTTAGAATGAGATAATTCAAGGCTTTTAATCTCCCGCTCCAGCTGCTCTAGTCTTGAGTTTGTGTTTTTGTTTATTTTAGATTTAATCTCAATTATTGTGCCTCTGACTGTCGCCTTCAGGGCAACCCATAGAGTATTGGGGGTAGTCATTACATTTGAGATAGTCAGTTATAGCCTCCTCTACCCTTTTTTTGTCCACTGGGTCTGACAGTTCGTCGCTGTTAAACCGACATCTCTGGGGGACGGCTTTGTTATGACAACCGCTCAACTGTAGACTGATACATGAGTGGTCTGATACTAGTCTAGGGGCTAAGTCTGAATGTTTGATTAGGTGTGTGTGGGACCCAGATACTAATATGTAATCTATCCTGGTGTAAGAATTGTGCAGGTTAGAGTAAAAAGTGTAGTCCTTTATGTCCGGGTGTTGAAGGCTCCACGCATCTTTTAGGTTGTATTTGGAGCAGATATTTTGGAGGGCTGCATGTGATTTTGTGGGATGGAAATGACAGGTAGATTGTCTATCTATTATGTGGTCTAATGGGATATTAAAGTCCTCTGCCATCACCGTGAGGTCAGTTTGGGGGAAGCTCTCTACAGATCTCGCCACCTGCTCCCAGAATGTTGGGTCGTCTGTGTTGGGCCCGTATACATTAGCCACGTGGATGAACTCCTCCCTCCTTCTCAGGTGCGTAATCAGGAGCCTCCCCTCGCTATCGTGGGATTGTGATTCTATTGTTAAGTTGGATCTCTTGGATACCAGTGTCCTCCCCCTCCCCTCTTTGTTACGGCTGGTGAGCATGCCGTCTGTGAGATCCAATTACCTCTCACTAGTTTGGCATCTTCCCAGGATAGTTTGGTCTCTTGTAGTAGGATTATATCCCCCTAGTTTTGGCGAAGCAGTCTACAATCTTTCTGTGCTTAATGGGGTGGTTAAGGCCCTTCACATTGAGGGACACAATGTCAAGGTATGTTGCAAGATTGAGTGTGTTGCTGCCGGCCATCACCTAGGGTGTAGCATGGTGGGTGTATTTGTAATTACAGACATATTGGTCTTGATGGGACCAGTCAGACATATTTGTACCTGTTCCCTATGCCCACGGTCCAGTGCAGCCGTATTCCCCCAGTGCTCTGCAAACAATGAATCTAGCATGTCTGGACGAGCGTCTGTGTCAGATCTCTTACGATATTCTCTATCAGAACATGCCATAATGTATAAAGTAAAGAGGTGAAAAAGGACGGGAAAGTCAAGAAGATAGATAGCAAAGAACTAAGAAACCATAGTATGGGTTCCTCCCTCCGTTCTCCCCTCCCTCCCTCCCCCCTACTACTCTGGCTTGGCTTGGATGGCAGAGCGGATGGCTGCTAAGAACATCGCTCCAGCAAATGGGACAGTAAAAACAGCAATCCCAAGAGTTTCAAGCGAGAGAAAAGTGCTCAAAAAAGTTTTGGGTGCGTCGGAACCATAACACCAACAGAAGACACCGAAACCAAGCGTCAGCAGGCAAGCAATGGTACAAAAATCGGCATAATATAGAGCGAGGTAGCGTTGGTAGGAGCGGTAAGATAGCGGACCGTAGAGCACAGATCCGAAACTAAACCCCCTCTGAATCGCTTAGGAAGCTCGATGGCTCGTCTACGAGTGTTGGAAAGCAGATAACCTCACAAGTAAGCCAAGGCTGCAATAAGTCGGTGAACGTATGCCAGTATAAAAGAAAGGTTGCGGGGGTGGAGAGTTGCTGAAGTGCAGCACAAGAGTCAGCACCCTTGTATCTGTAAAAGAAGTAAGCCCGAACGAAATGCACGAGCATACAGGACTCTAACCAAGACTAATTTCCAACGTTCGGGGCGTCCGGGGGTGTCCTCTGTGCTGCAAAAGGATAGGGAAGAGAGTGAAAGCGAAACCAGGGCAAGCACAAAATGGCGCTAAGCCCCGTGACCCGCCATTAGAAGGGAGACAAGGAAGCGAAAGCGTATCCTGCAATCCCCCAAAAGGGCGCAGAGATGACCTATATTCAAACGGGACTGTAACCAAGGCAAATTTTCCAAAGATTGGAGCATCCGGGGGCTGCCCTCCATTCCACAGAAGGATAGAGAAGAGAGTGAAAGCAAAACCAGCGCAAGCACAAAATGGTGCTGAGCTCCGCGACCCGCCATTAGAAGGGAGACAAGGAAGCGAAAGCGTAACCTGCAAGCCCCCAAAAAGGCGCCCAGATGACCGATATTCAAACGGTGAGGGCATCAAAGCAAAAAACCTAAGCAGAAAACTTCCCTTCTCGGTAACCAACCATATCCCCAGCCCATGCAACCACACCCGGGAGCAGCAGGTAGTGCAGGACGGGCAGCGCGTGGAAGAAGGCGGTAAGGGTGGCTCAGCGGCAGAGGTAGCAAGAGGTTGCTGTACGTGGACAGGCTTACCAACGGGCGCGGGAGACTAGGTGAGCCAGAGGGAGCCACAAAGTGGTTGGTACACATCGTCCCCCAATTTCTTTTTTTTAAAGTTCACCAAATCGCATGCCGGACCCAGTGGGCTTTCTCAACGAAGGGGGATGGTTCACTGTTATCGCTAGCCCACAGAGAGGGAGGCCCGAAGGGAAGGGCAAGAGAGGCTTTAAGTGGCAGCAGGAGGAACACCCACTCTAATCTCAAGGGTGACAAGAGGGATGTATGATGATACATCGCCAACCGTCACATCGCAAGTAATTACCACGCTGTTTTAAAATCGTTAAAGGCATTACATCGCACGCATTTAGAGGCCGATTAGGATCGCGGACGGAAACGTGTCCCGTCCGCCAAGGATGCGGGCAAGATACTCCGGACCGCTCCACGGATAAACCGCCATAGCGATAAGGAAAATAATGGAACGAACCCCCGACCGCGGCGGACGGAGAACACCAAACTCCGTCCGCGGCGGACGGAGTACACCAGAGCCCGCCGCAAGCGGATGGAACCGTCGAAACCCCGTCCGCCGCGGACGCACATGACCACGGGAACAGCCACATCTACCGCCATACCTGCGAAGGCTCTGTGTCCGCGATTAGGATAACGCCGCCTGTACCCCGGTACGCACCGCCATCCACGGCCGCGGCGGAAAGAATGCAACGAGAAACAGTGCATCACAGCGGAAGGCCAACACGAACAACATCCCTACCGTCAAACCAATGTCAAAAAGTGTGACGGAAGTAAATTGCAAACACACGAAAAAGAACTACCCCCCCACCTGAAACACCAACACCAATCACAAGCCACAATGACACCCCCCCAAGTACCCAATAATGCACACTAGTCAACACACCCACCTACCACCTGACTGCCAACAACCATTGAGACACGACTATAAAATGACTCACACCCACTACCACAATCCTTTGCATCACAGCAGAGCTGCTAGCAAGAGGCCCAATACGACCGACAGCATACACCAATTGAAGACACACAACCACAACCCTACCACACCCACCACACAAACACCCACCACACCATTCCTACACACCACACAACACACACCTGCACCCCCCAACTCACTCAACCCACACCCTGAGCACCACACACCATGGCACCCAAAAAAAAACCTAAATTCACGGAGACCGAGTTGAAGGTAATGGTGGATGAAATTATCCGTGTTGAGCCCCACATATTCGGGGCCCAAGTCCAGCGCAAAAAAATCACATGTGGGACAGGATCGTCAGTCGGGTGAATGCGTCAGGGACCGTGCCAAGGACAAAGCACGAGATACAGAGGCGGGGGCATGACCTGAAAACCAGGGTGAAAGGCATCCGTGCCAAAAACCATGTGAGAGCAAATCACACTGGCGGCGGCACACCCCCGGAGCCCATACCATACACTGATTGGGAGGAAAAGGTGCTGGGCATACTGCACCCAGAGAGCCTGGAAGGACTTGAGGAAGGAGAAGAGGCTGGTAAGTACAAACCAAGCACCACGATCAGAACGACATGGTCAGCCTCACACAACTGAGAAGACACATCTCCCAGGCCCCAACCCATGCACGTGGGCCACATACTCACCAAAATGTAAATGGCTACCAGCAGGCCCCCATGTCCACAGGGAGGGCGGTGGTGGTGGGTGGGGTGTGTGAGAGGTCACCACTACAACTCCCAACAGGCCCCCATGTCCACAGGGAGGGCGGTGGTGGTGGGTGGGGTGTGTGAGTGGTCACCACTACAACTCCCAACAGGCCCCCATGTCCACAGGGAGGGCGGTGGTGGTGGGTGGGGTGTGTGAGAGGTCACCACTACAACTCCCAACAGGCCCCCATGTCCACAGGGAGGGCGGTGGTGGTGGGTGGGGTGTGTGAGAGGTCACTACTACAACTCCCAACAGGCCCCCATGTCCACAGGGAGGGCGGTGGTGGTGGGTGGGGTGTGTGAGAGGTCACCACTTCAACTCCCAACAGGCCCCCATGTCCCCAGGGAGGGCGGTGGTGGTGGGTGGGGTGTGTGAGAGGTCACCACTACAACTCCCAACAGGCCCCCATGTCCACAGGGAAGGCGGTGGTGGTGGGTGGGGTGTGTGAGAGGTCACCACTACAACTCCCAACAGGCCCCCATGACCACAGGGAGGGCGGTGGTGGTGGGTGGGGTGTGTGAGAGGTCACCACTACAACTCCCAACAGGCCCCCATGTCCACAGGGAGGGCGGTGGTGGTGGGTGAGGTGTGTGAGAGGTCACCACTACAACTCCCAACAGGCCCCCATGTCCACAAGGAGGGCGGTGGTGGTGGGTGGGGTGTGTGAGAGGTCACTACTACAACTCCCAACAGGCCTTCATGTCCACAGGGAGGGTGGTGGTGGTGGGTGGGGTGTGTGCGACAGGACACTGAAATGTAATCAAATTGATATGAACATGTAATGTCCACAGTACTGATGAGCACAATCTTGTCCCTCAGGTGATCGTAATCTGACTGGTGAAACCAGCAACCGGCCGCAAGACTCGCCTCACACCCATACCGGACTCTCTGGGGACGATGCCACAGCCAGCTCCGGTGCGGAGGATGGTGCGGGCCAAAGCAGACTGCCAGGGCCATCTGGCTCACAGGAAATCCCGGCCCCGACAACCGTCGCCTGTGTAACTCCTGCAACACCGGCCACAGTGAGCTGCAGACCCACCACCACCACCAGTACCACCACTCCTGCCTGTGCCACCCTGCCTAACCCACCGCACGACGCAGGGCCATCGGCCTCCCACCCAAGCAGGGAGAGTGGGCCAGAAAGGAGAGCGGCGAGGCCACATCAGCGAATCAGGAGATCCACACTCCGTCGCGCTGAGGAAGGACACCCACCCCATCCTGTGGCAGAGTCACTTGAAACCCTAGCCAGGTGCCAGGCTTCCTACGAGCGTGGCCAGGAACAGGCAGATCATGCCCGCCAGGACTCGGTGGACAACACTAACATGTTGCGGGCCATTGACCGCCGCCTTGGCCAGATAGTGGACATCATGGGCCAGCAGACAACAAAGTGGAGGGAATGGATAGCCCGCAACAACCCCACCCCCCCTCAACCAAGTGTCCAGACGCCACGGCCAGCAACACAACCGCCACCGCCACCTGTGCCCCTGGCGACGGATGTGGCCCATGAGCAACCTGCCCCCCCAGCTGACTACGTTCCACCTCAAAGATGGAGGGGCCGTCCGAGGCTGGAAGTGGGTGAGTGCAGTGGGGGTGCTCCATCCACACACTCCAAGAGGGGCCGACAATGACTCTGACACTGCCTGAGCCAGCCATTCACCCTGCCAACTATCCTGTCCCACATAGCCAATCATTGGCACAGGTCTGCTGGACTAGCCTGACATCACCCAATGTGGTGTCAGCACGGACATTTCATCTGCCATTACCTTCAACTCACACTCCCCCACCCCACACTTACTTGTAAATATTCACCAGCAGCAATGCACAACCTGTAAATAAATGCCACTTACACACTCAATGATGTGTTGCCTCCATGTTTAATCACATGATTGCCTCAGAAACAGACGTAACCAGGTGCAGAGATCCAAGTCGTACATAATCATGCCGCTGCGGGAGTGACCTAGGGAAAATCAGAGACAGCAAACACACGTCAGGAAACAGATTCACACCCATCACAACACACTGTACAGCAACATTCCACAAACCACACTCATCACAAAACCATTGGATGAGAGGACACACATCATGGAGACTTGCATGTCCAAATAAATGAACACACACATATGCAACCATCACATAGCAGAACACCCAGCTGATGCACACCACATCCACACAACACCAGCAAACATACATAAGGCATTGTCAACCGGCACAAGAGGTAGTTACTCACATTCAAGGGAAGTAGCGATCAATGAACTGGCGCCTCTGGTCCACACCTTCCTCCTCACCACTATCCTCATCAGTCGACATGGGTGGGATGGGAGGCAGAGGAACTTGTTGGTCTTCAGGGTCCAAGAGCAGTTCAATGTCATTGCGCACGGCCAGGTTGTGGAGCATGCAGCAGGCAACCACGATCCTGCATACTTTGCCTGGTGAGTAAGGCAGGGCCCCTCCGGTCTTATCCAGGCACCGAAACCAAGACTTTAGCAGTCCAAAAGTATGTTCCACCACTCTACGTGTCCTTCCATGTGCATCATTGTAGCGCATTTCACCCGCTGCAGTAGGATTACGTATGGGACTCAGGAGCCAGGGCCGGTTTGGGTACGCCGAGTCGCCTATGTAGGGGGGTGACAGACACAAATATCACAACCAGAATTGGCGGGTACCCCATGCCACACAGAAATCACAAATGTCCCCACAGCATACTCACCAACAAGCCACGCATGACCGGGACGCAGATTTGCCATCAGTTGGGGGACAATGCTGCTCCGCATGATGTGGGCGTCATGTGCGGAGCCTGGAAATCTTGCACACACATGGGAGATGATGTTGTCGGCCAGGCACACCACCTGCACGTTCAGCGAATGAAAGTGCTTCCGATTCCTATAAACCTGCTCACGTGCCCGTGGTGGAATGAGAGCGATATGTGTGCCATCAATGGAACCCACTACGTGTGGTATCTGGCCCAGTGCATAGAAGTCTGCTTTGACTGCTACCAACTCTGACGGCCGTGGGAAATGGATGTAGTCATCCTTGTACAGCATCATAGCTTTTAGAACATCCCAAAGTACCATGCTGAACATGGACTGTGACATCCCCCCGGCATGTCCAACTGTGTACTGAAAGGTGCCAGTTGCGAAAAAGTGTAGTGCCGCCATCACCTTTGCTGTGGGTGTAATGGAACCAGGATACGTCCTTCGTGGCTGCAGATGAGGAGACAATTGGGCAACAAGCTCCATCAATCTACGTCGATCTAGCCGGAATTTCCTGATCACCTCCTCGTCAACCATATCCTCCAGCACAGTGTATGGCCGATGCACATTTGGAGCCCTCCTGTGTGGGAGAGAGAGGTAACTTGAGTCAACTTACAAACAACGCATAGGTGTGCAACTCCATCACATGTAAGCCAACATTAGCAAGAAGATAAATGTTGTGGACAATGGTCATATGTGTGACAACTCTGAAAGTAACTACAATACGGAGTGCCCCATTAACAATGTGCAGCCACTAGCAACAGGAAGTGTGTCAACACGTACAACGCAACTTAGTCACATGTCAACATTACTGACAAGACGTGTGTCATGACCAATGTTCCCTCTAATTTTTTTCCTCTGTGTGCGGCAGTGTAGGGTCTCTGTGCGCTGCAGCCATGGCAATGTGCGCCAGGAACCAGACCATGCGTGTGTGCAGCGCCAAATATCCCTCCAAACTTTTGCTTAAAAATCTGAAAAGATGGTGCATTTCCACACATACATTGTCACGTTAAACTATACTGTGTTGTGTGTTTAGGTTTGCCGTAATTTTTAGCTGACAATATAGCAAATACAAGTTAAAAAAACTTAAAAAGTATTTTAAAGTTGTGTAAACTAATTACATCGGTGGTACTCATAGTACGGCCCGCGGGCCGCCAGCGGCCTAGCAGGCCTTCATTGGCAGCGCACGCACCTTGCCTTGTCGTTTCTAGGCAAAGTGGAGATGCATGGGCTGTAAGAAGGTGTGAAAAAAACAACAAAGCCTCATTAACAAGTAAATGGAAGCCCTGTGAAGTATTCAGGTACAGCTGTGTGCGCGCCCAGGAAGCTGTCTCAGCCTGGGCTGCCACAAACGAATGGGTAAGTGGGGGAGGCTGGGGCTTAAGCCCTTTGAGCCCAATGGGCATTGCACGCCTGGATGTAAGCACATTCAGAATTTGGACAGATAGGGACAGAGACAGACAGATAGATAGAGACAGAGGTAGAGAGAGAGAGGAAGGTAGAGGGAGGGAAGTGGAGGGATGGAGTGAGAAGGGGTAGAAGGTGGGAGAGGGAGGTAAGGGAGTGGGGGTAGATGGAGAGGGAGATAGAGGTAGAGGGAGGTAGAGAGAGAGGGAGAGGGAGAGGGAGGGGCAGAGGGAGGTAGCGGTTGAGGGAGTTAGAGAGGGAGGGACAGAGGGACGGAGAGGGAGGGACAGAGAAGGAGAGGGCGGAACAGAGAGGGAAAGGGAGGGACAGAGGTAGATGGAGAGGGAGGGACAGCGAGGTAGAGGGAGGTAGAGAGAGGGAGGTGCGGAGGGAGAAGGAGGTAGAGGGAGGTAGAGAGGGAGAGGGAGGGACAGAGAGGGAGAGGGAGGGACAGAGGTAGATGGAGAGGGAGGGACAGCAAGGTAGAGGGAGGGAAAGGGTGGGAGAGGGAGGTAGAGGGAGAGGGAGAGGGAGAGGGAGAGGGAGCTAGAGGAAGAGGGAGCTAGAGGGAGGGACAGAGAGGTAGGGGAAGGAAGAAGGAGAGGGAGGTAGAGGAGGGAAAGGGAGAGGGAGGGACAGAGAGGTAGAGGGAGGGAGGTAAAGGGAGAGGGAGGGAGGGAGAGGGAGGGACAGAGAGGTAGAGGGAGAGAAAGGGAGAGGGAGGGACAGAGAGGGAGAGGGAGAGGGGGGACAGGGGTAGCAGGAGGTAGAGGGAGGGACAGAGTGGGAGCGGTAGGTAGAGACAGAGAGGGAGGTAAAGGAGGGAAAGGGACAGAGCAGGTGAGGTAGGTAGAGACAGAGAGGGAGGGAGGGAAAGGGAGAGGGAGCTAGAGGGAGAGGGAGGGACAGAGGTAGATGGAGGGACAGAGGTAGAGGGAGGGAAAGGGAGAGGGAGGTGGAGGAGGGACAGAGAGGTAGAGGGAGAGGGAGGAAGAGGGAGGGACTGAGGTAGAGGGAGGTAGAGAGGGAGGGAGGGACAGAGCGGGAGAGGTATGTAGAGACAGAGAGGGAATTAGAAGGAGGGAAAGGGAGAGGGAGGGGCAGAGAGGGAGAGGTAGGTAGAGACAGAGAGGGAGGGAAAGGGAGAGGGAGGGAGAGGTAGGGACAGAGCGGGAATTAGAAGGAGGGAAAGGGGGAGGGAGGGACAGAGAGGGAGAGGTAGATAGAGACAGAGGGAGAGGGAGAGGGAGGGAAAGGGAGAGGGAGGGAGAGGGAGTGACAGAGCGGGAGGTATGTAGAGACAGAGAGGGAGGTAGAGGGAGAGGGGAGAGGGAGGGGGGAGAGGGAGGGACAGAGAGGGAGAGGTATGTTGAGGTAGGTAGAGACAGAGGGGGTGGTACAGGGAGAGGGAGGGAAAGGGAGAGCTAGGGAGAGGTAGAGGGAGGGACAGAGAGGTGGAGAGGGAGGGATAGAGCGGGAGAGGTAGACAGAGACAGAGAGTGAGGTAGAGGGAAAGGGAGGGAAAAGGAGAGAGAGGTCGAGGGAGGGACAGAGCGGTAAAGGGAGAGAGATAGAGGGAGGGAGAAGGAGATCGAGGGAGGGAGAGGTAGAGTATTTGTTACTTCTGTGGACATTGTGGACAATGTGCAGCCTTTAATTTTAAACTTTTGTGCATTCTAGGAGCAAATTTGAATGTTTTCAGATATGGTTTTGTCCTACCCTAACAAGGGTGTAAATGTTGATTTAGGTATTTCACTGGTAGTAAGGTCAAAATGTCATGTCTTAATTTTGGAGGTCGGTTGTGGGGTAGAACATTAGCATCAAACAGCCCGAGCATTGTTCATAATAAAATCAGTGTTGAGGCAATGCTATCGTTTTTAAGAGAACAAAGAGACTGTTTTTATTAACCATATTTTGCTTAGTAGTATAGAGTATAGCCCTCATATGCTAGAGTCTGCATCAGGGCCATCAGATACTTTTTAGGTCAACACTATACTTCCTAGATTACATTCCACATCCCTATAAACCACTTCATAACACACCATAACACTCAACTCCACGCCACTCCATAACAATGCACTCTACTCCACGTTAGAAGGCTTCACTCCACACCACTTTGCACCAGTAATTTTTAGCCATACTGGAAAGCAGCCACACTGCTGTAAAACATGGCTAAGACATATTGACCCTCACCACTGCCTTCCTGTTCTAGAAAAATTGTGTTTTGATAGGGGGAGAGCTGGGGTTAACTCACTGCCTCCAAGGCACCTTATTCTCGACAAACACTGTGGGTGTTTCAGTAATGTATAAAGGGTGATACCAAGAACTGATTGAGCTAATTAGGTCTAGAAATGAAGAAATTATGAAATATAGGGAGTGAGGTGGAAGGCTGCAGGTTAAAGTTAGGATGTTTTAGTGCCCTTTACACTTGTGACAAAGCCTCCTTTTAATGATTGTTTAGGGTCTTCAGAGCATGTAGCAAAACCCCTCTACCTGCTGGTGATAAATAGAAATTCCCATTAATTAAATTGATGGTTTTGACCTGCTTTTTCCTCCACCGAGTAATAGTCTCCTGAAAGAGAAACCATGACTCGTGATTCAGCACTTGGCACAATGCGATTAATCAATATTCTCATTTGAGCTGTCGAGGGGGGTGATGATAAAAAGGGGGGAGAAGGACGGCATCCAAATAAAACTGATAAAAAGTATCAGACCATTAAGTTACAGACTGCAAAACGACAAACCTTAACTCATGGCAGCCGAGAACTGCAGAGGTCAGGGCAGGGCAGAGGCCCGGCTGGGGCCGCTCGTGCACACTGCACTACTTAAATGTAATGAGAGAGAGGCTCGGCTGCGTGTGTGTCAGGAAAAGGCAGGCTGAATGTGATTGGTTGCGGATTTCAATTATGCAGATTTTTAAAGCAGTGAGTTACCCAGGATCTACTGAGAATGCTTTATTTCAAAGAATGCGTCTGCCTGTACATCTTTAAATAGGTATTTTGTGGTGTTATACATCCCAATGTTTTTGTTAGAGTTGGCGATGTTGAAACCTTTCTTACTGTATGTAAGAATGGTTTTTACTTTTTCTGTCCGTGTGAGCTGCAGTCGTCTGTTACTTCACCAGACTATCAGAGATTATTTCCATAGTGATAATCTAAGGAAATGAGCTTCTATAGTTTGTAGTTTTCGCAAACTGCAAGGAAGAGTTTTAACTTCCGGTGAGAAATGCCGCGTGTATGACACTCTGCTTTACATTTTTAACAGTGCACAGCTGCTGGTGTGCATTGCAAATAGCACAAGTATTAGCACATATCCCTCAGCTGTGCACTCTAAGAACTGTCAGGAACTGTCAGTCTCCCGCTAAGAAATGGTATTTAAACGCGCCGCTCGCATTTTTAAAGTAGCGGTGGCACGAACGGTGTTCCAGGGAGTGCGCGGTAAATACCGTTCACTGCGCGCTTAGGGTGATCTCTGCGCGCACGCGCTCACCCGCGCAGCTTATTGGGAACAGTGGTCATGACCCTAATGTGTAGAAGCCACATCACAGACACACATGCAAGTGCATGCACACAAACGATAATGATACACACACACCATGTCATCATGCACCAATGCCAACACCAATAATGGTGAGCATACGGACATTACATGCATGGTGACACAACAGGCAACACACATACACTGAATGCATGTGTACCCCCACCATTGTAGTGACCTCACATGAACGACACACTGACAACAGATTCAGAATGTGGCGATACAGCCGTGATGTACTGTGTAGATGTGAAGAAGTAAAAACGTCTGTAGGGTAACACCCGACGTCAACACGTCGACATGCACATGTGTTGCACATTGTGTGCACACCGATGGGCATAGTATGGACACACATGGAATAGTGCATGACATATGAAGTTTCCCTATCACGCTCACAACCCTCATGACGCAACTGCAGACAATACACCACGGTGCAGCGTCTGAAAATATACAATCATTGGTGCCGCCATGGCGGTGCACTGCTTCCGCTATTTTCGAATGGGCATACGAGGGCCGTGTTCCCTCTCCCCATTGTCTGCATGTGCACGGACCGTCACGGTCACACATCGGCAACCGCATGTGCAAGCTTCCGGGACGGATGCTTCTTTTGCAACAATGTTCAATCACTGGCGCCACCATGGCGGCGCACGTATTCGGCGGGGGAGGTGCAGGCCAACACATCCTTTAGAAGATGTCAATGGACATGGCAGTTAATGACCCCCCCTTACAGTCACATTGCATCATCCACCGTACACCGGCCGGCCAAGCCCGGCCCAGGACCGTCGTGCCGGCCATGTCCACAACCGCCGTGCCAGGCCCGGCCTAAGACTGCCATGCCGGCCATGTCCACAACCGCCGTGCCAGGCCCGGCCTAAGACCGCCGTGCCGGCAATGTCCACAACCGCCGTGCCAGGCCCGGCCTAGGACCGCCGTGCCGGCCATGTCAGCCACCGACGGGTGTTCACTCGCCTGGCACGGCGGTGGCTGACATGGCCGGCACGGCGGTTCTAGGCCGGGCCGGGCCGGCCGGTGTACGGTGGATGATGCAATGTGACTGTAAGGGGGGTCATGAACTGCCATGTCCATTGACTACATCTAAAGGGTGTGTTGGCCTGCACCTCCCCCGCTGAATACGTGCACCGCCATGGTGGCGCCAGTGATAGAACATTGTTGCAAAAGAAGCATTCGTCCCGGAAGCTTGCACATGCGGTTGCCGATGTGTGACCGTGACCGTCCGTGCACATGCAGCCAATGGGAAGAGGGAACGCTGGCCGCGTATGGCCAATCGAAAGTAGCGGAAGCAGTGCACCGCAACACCAGGGCCAGTCATTGGCCCTTTTACAAACACGCATTCCACGGCTGACCAATTGCTGGCGACGTATGCCACTGACATGTGCTCAGGGCCCTATATATGTGTGATGTCAAAAAGCACACATCCTACCCTGGGAACCAGTGCTGCCTGTTCACCTCGACCTGCTGCTGCTGAGCTGACCACCGACTGCTGCCTGTGACCATCACCTCGACCTGCTGCTGCTGAGCTGACCACCGACTGCTGCCTGTGACCATCACCTTGACCTGCTGCTGCTGAGCTGACCACCGACTGCTGCCTGTGACCATCACCTCGACCTGCTGCTGCTGAGCTGACCACCGACTGCTGCCTGTGAACATCACCTCGACCTGCTGCTGCTGAGCTGACCACCGACTGCTGCCTGTGACCATCACCTCGACCTGCTGCTGCTGAGCTGACCACCGACTGCTGCCTGTGACCATCACCTCGACCTGCTGCTGCTGAGCTGACCACCGACTGCTGCTCTAGTGACATACTCCGTGATCTTGCCATGTCGAGAGTCAAAGAGATCCGGTCTCGTCCCTTCACCACCGCGGAGCTTGATGTCCTCGTGGACGGTGTGCTCCGCAACTTTGGACGGCTCTACGGCGCACCCGGACAGGTGGTAAGTGCAGTGTGGGACATGTTGGTGTGCATGAGGTGGTCAATGACTCCTGGCTTCTGCAATCTTGGCTGTGTACTGTGGGCCCGACATATTTGTCGGAATGTTCATGGCTGCTGACAGATACGTGTTGCCCCATCTGTGTGACAGGCCAACTGTCCACTGACTTGCACCCTTTTGTCTCCCATCATGGTAGGTCAAGCTGCACCTTCGCATGGACGTGTGGAGGAGCATAGCACGTGATGTACGGGCATTGGGGGTGTGCAATAGACGACATACACACTGCCACAAACGCTGGGACGACATTTCCAGGCTGAGCAAGAATGTAGCGGAAGTGACACTGGGGATGATTCCAAGAACGCCACGTCTGGCCCGACGCTCCATGACCCCTCTCATGCACCGTATCATTGCTGTGACGCATCCTGACCTGTCCGAACGGCTGAGTGTGGATCAACAGCAAACTAGCGGTGAGCAGACTGTCTGTGTATGTTACTTGGGAGTGCAATGCATGTATTGGTGCCCAGACACAGTAGTGACTTCCGTGGTGCGTATGTATCGCTGCAATGCCATGTTGGTGCCATTGGGTGAGTGTAATTTGACATCCAGGTCCGGCATGTTGACACGCCACTTGCTTAGTAGTTGAGTGTTGAAGCACATGCCGTAGTGGTCCGTGGCCCCATGGCAAGACATGTGTGCAGATGTACATGCTCCTGCCCTGTCCGCATGCTGTACATGTGTCACGGCCACCAATGCTTATCTCATGTGAGGATGACTGGTAGAGGTGGGCCGTGTGCAGGATGGGGGCTAGATGAACTTTGTCAGCAATGGAATTAGGGATTCCTTGTCCTTCTGTACGTGAGTGTGCCCATGACTTACACCTCTTTTCTGTGCATTTCAGCTTTCGCAGAGGGCACTCAGCCACAGACGGCGGAGATGAGTGGAGGCAATGCATCCGGATCAGACTTCGCGCACACGCAGACTGACAAAGAGGAGGGCAGCGCCGGAGAGGGGGACAGGACCGTCCCTGAGGACTCGCATGTGGAGACACCATCGTCCTCATCTTCCGACAGTGTTGGTGAGCCAGCACTGTTGTCACAGACTGGGAGTGGGCAATCAACACCTTCGGTCGGGACACAGCACACAGGGCCCACACTGCCGCCAACTGCACCATGTACTGTTCGTGCACGCAGGAGTAGGGGGAGCAGAGTGGCGTTCGGTGCAGGCACCGCTGCCCCTGCCATGGTGACCCAAAATGCACTTTGTGCTGAGGCTGTTGATCTGCTGCAACAGCTGTGTGTGGGGCAGACCAATATGACAAATGCATTCCAAGACCATGATAGGAAGTTGGGGCAGGTGGTGGCATTCATGGAAGGGATGCATGGCGATCTTGCTGGTCTACACAGGACAGTTCAGTCATTGGCAAGCAGTGTGTCGTCTGCCATTGTACAGTCGCATGGACAGGGTGCTACTTCTGTTTCCCCATCTACACCACTGGATGTCTCGGGGGAGTGAATATTCTGACCAGGACTCTAATACAGGTTATTGCACTAGAAGCAGCGTCAGACAGCACGTCAGGGCACGGAGGGCACAGACACCATCCCCTAGGTCAGCTAAATCTGTTCACAAAGACAACGTCAGATACACTGGAGTACACACACAGGATCCACAAGTGGTGTTGGGGGACATGCCTTCACATGCTACACAGGCATTCCACACAAAAGGTACTCCCAAGGCAAGGGATACTCCCAAGTCCATGGACACTCCCTTGGACAAGGACAGTCAGAGGACAAAGGCACCTCAAAGGAGCAGGGACACTCCCAAGGACAAGGACAATACTAAGGAAGGGGCCACTCCCAAGGACAGGGACAAGGACAGTCAAAAGACAAAGGCACCTCAAAGGAGCAGGGAGAGTCCCAAGGGCAGGCACACAACAGAGGAAGGGCCATCTCCCAAGGGCAAGGACAAGGACAGTCAAAAGACAATGGCACCTCCAAAGAGCAGGGAGAGTCCCAAGGGCAGGCACACAACAGAGTAAGGGCCATCTCCCAAGGGCAGGGACAAGGACAGTCAAAAGACAATGGCACCTCCAAAGAGCAGGGAGAGTCCCAAGGGCAGACACACAACAGAGCAAGGGCCATCTCCCAAGGGCAGGGACACACACAGGGAGAAGGTGTCTTCTGGAGACAGGTACACCACAGACGACAAGTCTGCTGCCAGGAACAGGGCACCGTCCAGGGCACAGGGAAAGTCCAGAGACAACACTCCTCCTACGGATAAGGCACATCCTAGGGACAAGGCTTCTCCCATGGACACTGGCGCAATCAAGGACAGGCATACATCACCCCTGGCTGCACTGAGGCTGATGTTGTCAAAGGAACGGAAAACAGATGTCTCCGCGGCGGAGTCCCCCCATACCTCCACTCCCATCCAGGCCCGTCAGAAGCAGAGGAGGGAGTCCCCTGTTGTTGCATCCCCCATTACACATGATTCTGAGTCCAGGCGGCAGGCACACAGCAAACGACAAGCAGGCTCCAGCACGTCCCCAGAAAGCCGACCCCCGGCAGCAGAAGCTCCACCTATGGTGGGTGATAATTCATTTGAGTCCCCACCACTTGCCAGTCCTGTCCTGTCCAGGGTGCACTCACATATCCCTAAGAAACGCAGACACACACCATTGACACCTGCCCACCCCGATGTCGCTCAAGTACAGCTATCCCCAGCTCCCAGGGCCACCCTGCCTCCTGGCCCATACAGCCCTGTGGCTCATCATTTCAGTGGTCCCAGTGGCGCAGGTGCAGTTGACTCTCATGTATCAGATAGTGGCACTGTGTCTGTTGTTTGCTGTCATGCATCATGTAGTAGCACAGTCTCAGTTGTGCCCTCTCCTGTTTCAGGTGCTGGCAGTGTATCTGGGTCTATGGCTCATGTGTCAGTCAGTAGATCTGTGGCTGTGTCTCACACTCCTGTTTCTGGTGCTGGCAGTGTGTCTGGGTCTGTGGCTCACGTGTCAGTCACTACATCTGTGGCTGTGTCTCACACTCCTGTTTCAGGTGCTGGCAGTGTATCTGGGTCTATGGCTCATGTGTCAGTCACTCGAGCTGTGGCTGTGTCTCACACTCCTGTTTCTGGTGCTGGCAGTGTGTCTGGGTCTGTGGCCCATGTGTCAGTCACTCGGGCTGTGGCTATGTCTCACATTCCTGTTTCTGGTGCTGGCAGTGTGTCTGGGTCTGTGGCCCATGTGTCAGTCACTCGGGCTGTGGCTGTGTCTCACATTCCTGTTTCTGGTGCTGGCAGTGTGTCTGGGTCTGTGGCCCATGTGTCAGTCACTCGGGCTGTGGCTGTGTCTCACACTCCTGTTTCTGGTGCTGGCAGTGTGTCCGAGGCAGGTAGTTCACGCAGTCCACCTGATTCTGTGATGTGAGGTGCTGTTCACTTCACTCACATGTTATTGCACATGGTGTGTACATTGTCCATTGAAAACAGCCTTGCACTGTTGTGGTCCTGGGGACGGGTTGCTTGGAACACGTACTTGTGCTGCCTCTGATGGACATGTTCAGTGCAATGGACTGTTGATGCACTTAGCCCCTCTCACGTGCTGCCTCTGATGGACATGTTCAGTGCAATGGACTGTTGATGCACTTAGCCCCTCTCACGTGCTGCCTCTGATGGACATGTTCAGTGCAATGGACTGTTGATGCACTTAGCCCCTCTCACGTGCTGCCTCTGATGTACCTGCTCTGTTACGAACAATGCCCTGTTGATGCTCTGATACTGCATTCTGCCCTCTGATGTGCTGACTCTGATGTACCTGCTCTGTTGTCCACAATGCCCTGTTGATGCTCTGATACTGCATTCTGGCCTCTGACGTGCTGCCAATGATGTACCTGCTCTGTTACGAACAATGCCCTGTTGATGCTCTGATACTGCATTCTGCCCTCTGATGTGCTGCCTCTGATGTACCTGCTCTGTTACGAACAATGCCCTGTTGATGCTCTGATACTGCATTCTGCCCTCTGATGTGCTGCCTCTGATGTACCTGCTCTGTTGTCCACAATGCCCTGTTGATGCTCTGATACTGCATTCTGCCCTCTGATGTGCTGCCTCTGATGTACCTGCTCTGTTACAACCAATGCCCTGTTGATGCTCTGATACTGCATTCTGCCCTCTGATGTGCTGCCTCTGATGTTCATGCTCTGGTGCCCACTTTGCCCATGCTCACGCATACACTGTGATTATACCCCTATTATGTGTAATAAAGGTAGTCAATCATGTGTTGTGGTTTGTCGTAGTCATTCCTGCTTGCGTGCTACAATTGTGTATTTGTATTTGCTTCTAATCAGTGGTTTCGGTAACATGACACTCCCCCTCCCAACGTCACGACCCTTGCAGGTATTCCCCTCCAGACAGCGAATGGTTTGTGCCTTACCTGCGTCGTCGTCGATAGTGGGCCAAGACTTGGACGTGGTGGATCGCGAAGAGCATCGGGAAAGCGTGTAGCGCTGGGTCCATGGTGGCGAGCAGCTTGCGGTGGGTATCTCTGCTATGTATGGTATCTTCGCTGTGGGGAATTCGCCGTGTTCAGACAGGTTGTTTTTCCGCAGCGGTTTTATGTGTATTTTCCGCCATCTTGATTTGAGGGACGGTCGTAGACGTCAGTCCGTACGGCGGAGTCTCTGGATTGGTTACGTCCGCCGCGTGGTCGGGTGTAGTTGGGCGGCGGTGCGTGCTCTTCCGTCGCGGACGGAATTTTGACACTCTTTCCTATCCTGATATGGCGGACGGAGTGTCCGCGGCAGGCGAACACGGAAAAGGCATTTTCCGCTTACTCCAGGGCTGCGGTCGCACTTCCGTCCGCCATCCTAATGAGCCCCTTACTGTGTATGCTGTTGCCATGCGATTGTAGTGTCTCTGCTGCTTTGGGGCATTACAACGCAGTTTACTTAATCGCCTGCTGTTACATCATTTTTTTCACTGAGGTGATTCAGTTTCTGGGCCGTGTTGTTTTTCATTCTGGTGTTTTATGTTTCTCTGGGCATGAGGCAGCTCGACACAGGAGATGTACCTTTATACACGGGCGAATGTGGAATTCGACATGGAATGGCAAATATGTATACCAATGCTGTGAATCAGGTGCACGATAATTTGCATTATTTGCAGCTATGGAGAAGCAGAGCCTCTGAATGCTTTGGCAGAATCAGTCCTAAAAAATTACTTTCATTCTCTTTCAATACTTCTTAGGTACCCACTGGCCAAATGCAAACACTTTTCAAAACACACTTGAGAAGGTTGGGTGGTCCGGGTCATTCCCTACACATGCTCAGTTCAACGTGGGGGACGGTGATTGATGTATTCATTATTTTCTATACTATTTCAACTGTTGTCGACCCCAGGATGTGTCCGTTGATTTGATAGAAATGGGCAGTCTACATCACGACACAGCTGTCTGCTTGTTTCACTCGATTCCCAAGAAAACAGAGGGTTGTCAATTTTAAAGGTCACACATACACATACACACACACATAAACACACACGCACGCACACGTTCCCCACCTGCCCCTCCGCTGGAGGGTATGTCTTTATTATGATAAGTAAAGTAACCAGTCAGGCGGATGGCGTAAGAGTGCAGGCCAACATAGATTTGAGAATGCATGGTGAGAGATGCCGCTTACAGGTATGGGGCATGGGCCAGGAGAATAGTCTACTCACTGCAGTGGTGCATCTGAAGTTCTGAAAAGCCAACTCTTCCAGCTTTCATTTGGGCCGGGCCTCTTCGGCTTCCCCTCCATTTCATTCAGTTTTTCTTTTCAGGTTGCAAAACTATTTAAACCTAATTTTGTCCACATTAATGTCCAGCCACTAGCCTACTTTTATCCCGTGTCACAAGACCCTTGAAAGATGCTCTGCATGTTTTAGTAAATTGCTCCTCAGCAGAGTTCTATACTCTGTTGTGATATAATGGTACACCAAAGCACTGCTCCTTTTATCAGGGGTGGCTGCCACCTCAATGGCCAGCTGATGACACGATTAACTGCTGGTGGCATCTTCTAACGAGTACGAGACTTTCTAGTATACCCATTGGGAATTTGGAAAATATTGTAGTCTGTCAGTCTGAGTCTCTTGACTCCCCCATTTGTATATAGTGTCTGTAAATAGTGCTTAGATACATTAAGCATGGAGTATCAACAGTTGCCACCCCTCCCTTCCCCCCACATGTAGGTAGTCCCTAAGGCTGCTGGATGTGCAATGGTGTATACTGCTGGTTACACACTGTCTACCTTTTCTCTGCATGCACTCCTCCTCCACTACTCCACTACTCTTGCCTTTCCCCTTCCCCCATGAACTCATCATAAAACCAAGTGTAAGTGTCTGATTTGAAATCACAGAAACATGAATACAGTGGAAAGCTTCTTTTATGATCACCTATCTGTACCAAGACAGTCACATAAGGTCAACTTATGGTCTGAGACAGAAAGCCAAATTTCATAAAAAGGCTGTGACAGCGCAAGAACAAAACTGTACTTCCATGTAAAGATGTTGGCTGCCTGCCCACCCTCCAAATCCTGTGTCCGGCTCTGCCCAAAAAGGCAGGACCCAGCAAAATCCCTATTCCCTTCTATCTTCAAAGTAAGGACCAAGACTGCAGAGACCAGAGGCCTATGACTGCCGTCCTGCCCTTCCAGCAAGAATGGCTACATGCAGTGCTGATCTGATCTTGGGATTCCATGGGTGTTTTCATCTCGCTGCCGGATCATTGTTTTCCCTTGTAAGTGGTGCTGACCTGAGTTGGACGGCCTCCACCCTTATTCCCTGCACTGGCAGCTCTGGTCTACAGATATGTATCCATTCGCATTTATGTTGCTTACAGCTCATTATTTTGACTGTGAGTTGCGCCTACCAGAGGAAGAGCGCTGGTGTATCATGGCAACTGACTATTGCACCAATTTTATCCCCAGATCTACAACTCAGACCTGCATACAAGCGCCTGTGAGCCTTTGTGATTCTGTCGCTGCAACGTATGCCCCTCTGTGAAAGTATAAATCTATTGCCCTGGCTGCATTCGACTGGGCTCTTGAGTTGCACATAACTTTATATCTAGTGCCACCCCCGGGAGCAAGGACTGTAACTGCTGACATCTGCCACCAATCACCCCCTCTCTGAGAACTACATACACTGCTTCCTGGGCCCACAAAGAGAAGAGGGAGCCTGCTGCCCAGCATAGAGGATTCTTTCCAGGTGCTTGTTCCAGAGGTTGCTTGCCGAAGAGCAACTTGCGTTCTATCTACCCTAAAGACTGAGGAAGAACACGGAATGTGTGACATAATGTGCTTGCAAATCTACAGTTAAGCCACTCATCCACCCTTTCATCCATCCATCCATCCATCCATCCATACATCCATCATTCGTTCACCCACCTTTTCACACATCCATCCATCCATCCATCATTCATCCATGCAACCTTTTATCTATCCATACATCCATCCATCCTTCATCCAGCCACCCTTTCATCCTTCCATCCATACATCCATCCATCATCCATCCACCCTTTCATCCTTCCATCCATACATCCATCCTTCATTCATCCACCCTTTCATCCATCCATCCATCCATCCATCATTCATCCACCGACCCTTTCACACATCCATCCATCCAGCCTTCATCCATCCACCCTTTCATCCTTCCATCCATACATCCATCCTTCATCCATCCACCCTTTCATCCTTCCATCCATACATCCATCCTTCACCCATCTACCCTTCCATCTATCCATCCGCCCATCATTCATCCACCCACCTTTTCACACATCCATCCATCATCCATCATTCATCCATGCAACCTTTTATCCATCCACACATCCATCCTTCATCCATCCACACTTTTATCCTTCCATCCATACATCCATCCTTCATCCATCCATCCTTCATCCATCCATCCATCCACTAAATATGTTTTAAAACGTACCTCATGTCGCATCAAAATCCTTAACGCATCATCTTGCATCTGTCATAAGCCATCATCTTGCACGCGCATTGTCATTGCTAGCGATGTAAAAGTCAATGCACAGTTGTAGCATGCGTTCTAAAAGCATGCAATGTAAAGCCTCCTGTGATGTTAAAGTCGTGTTATGATGGCAGCGTGTGAAAAGACCGTCGTTGTAATGGGTGTTTCCCTACAAGAGACAACCGGGCCTATCAGCCGGAAAAGACTGCATAATAGCTAACGCATAAAAGATAATGGGCCTGCCAAACACAAGGGCCGCAACGCGACACAAAGTAGAGAGAGCGGTCTTATGAGCATGCTCACACCGGCGAGAAAGCAGCGAGTGCCCTCACCACTGCACTCCAACAACACAGTGGTGCACAGGACACATCTCAACATTGCAGGCTCCCAGTGACCCTCCCACCAGCACAATACTCAGGAATTACCACTGATCAGGGTGGTGCATCAATATTTTGATTTGCTCTACATTCCATCCATCAAGGGTGGGGCTTACACTGGCGTTAAATGAACACATGTCAGAGAGGTGAACAGACCCCACAAACCCGCAGATATTGAGGGAGATGTATTAGAGGAGCTTACAGAGGACGACGGCCCCGCTATCAAATAAATCCCAGAAGCAACAAGGAAGAGCGAGCGTCATAAGCACCTCAAGTAGGGTCCACTAAACAGTAGTCTAAAACCGGTGAACAGGAAAAAGCTAGGGTGGGAGCGACAGCTGAAAGAAACTATCAGAGGTCCACAACCTGGCTAAATCCACAAAGAACACCAAAGATGCTATACAACTTGAGATCGCAGCAGTCAAGGAAGACCTCCACACTGTCAATAACAGGCTCACCGCAGCCGAACAGAGAATCAGCGATATAGAGGACTCATCCCACAGCGCGACGCAGGAGATGAAAGCAGTAACAAAAACCTCCTCATCAATCCAGAAACAGACAGCGGAACTGGAAGACCGAAATCGGCGGGGAAACATCCGCATACTGGACCTTCCAGAGGGAGAAGAGGATTCAGCAGGTTCTTGTGTGGCCTTTCTCACAAATCACAAATCAAAAGTTAGAGCGCCAATTTGAGTTGGACAGTCCCCACTTTTAAGTCATCAACAAGACAAGTAGGACGTCCTATCATCTACAAACTGCTAAGGGCTCAACACATGGAGGCCATCTTCGACTTTGCACGTAAAAACCACCAGATAACATGGAAAGGCAACAAGATCATCTTTACGCAGGACTACTCAAAGCCCACAGTCGATACCAGGAAGGGCTTTCTTGCCCTGCGCGTCAAGCTTAGGGCAAAAAACTTAAAGTTATCGTTTGTAGCCCCAGGCAAATTCAGAATAGTTGATTCCGGAAGACAGCACTTCTTCAGCAACCCTAAGGATCAAGCTGCCTACCTAAACGGCCCTATTCCTCAACAAATGGAGACTGGACAACCGGGGTCCAGCAAAAGGAGAGCATCACCAGACCCAGCCATCGGGTGAGCGCTGCTAGCTTCCTAGACCACTATCAGGGCTCATCACTATACTGCCTGCAAAGAGTTCAACAGCACTCTAAACACATCGGCTACCTCGGAAGACCACCTTAGTCAAAGCAGCTTATGCAACCTCTATCTACCTCAACTGTCAACTCGTCTACCTCATTGGGGGATGCCTCAACTACACACAATGGATATTTGCCACAACTGTCTACCTCATGGGAGAATCCTGTACCCACCCGCACGTCCATCTTGCAACTTGCAACAGCAGGATAACAAGATGGACCTTTTTAATGCACAAGCTAAAGACGACCCCTTGTATCCTTTTTGAATCAGACCATTTTTAGACTATTTACAGATATCTGCTGATGGGCTCACTCATCAGATTTATTTTGTATGTAATGCATAATGAGGGGGCGACTTCAAAGAACAGAGCCTAGTGAACTCTAATAACCTATCTTGGGACTACAGATATATAAGCCACACAATGGTTATTCTCCGAGAGACGGAATGATGATCCTGTTGTCGCACGTCCGATATACGAAATGCCAATGTTTTGTGACCGGATTTCGGTCACAAAACATTCCTACATGCCACTATGATTCGGTATTAAGAAGGGACGCCCAGAACACACCACTTCCTAATACCAAATAGGTATGTATTCGCAATTCCAAATTGCTATTCGGTAACATGTTACTGAATCACAATTTGAAATTCATACCTACCAAAATGCATTTTTACCATTGTAAAAAACCTGATTGGGCCGTTTGTGAGAACAAAAATGCATGATCCACATGGGCCACAGTGCTCTGCCTGACACTACTCGTCTGACTGATGGAGTCTCATTTATTTAGACTGTGTACCTATGCCTAGCCCTCTAGCACATTGAGAACCTTGACGCCACGCTATGCTCCTTGATGACGCCATGTTCTTCCCTGCATATATATAACATCTCTCTCCAAGTAGATTCAAATGCGAATTGTAAGCAAATAATGACAAAGTTCCTGCATAGTAGCGTCCAGTCTGAGAAATAACTGCATGACATAGTTACTCAATTTGAAGGTGTAAGTAGGGGCTTGCCTTTAGTTAAATTGGGTCCCAGTTCACCTGGTGCCAAGTTGGTACACTGAGGTGAGTTGGAACTCCTGAAGGCTCTGTTCTGTACGTGTGGCGTGTGTATAGCAAACACCTGGTTTATTAGCTCAGGTGGCAACTTGTTGACTGCGATGACAGTGGGTAGCTTTTTCCTGTAAGTATGCACATGTGAAAATGGAAGCAACCATGAGGAGATTTACAAACATTTTGTGCTAGGTTAGCGTGACTAAAGTGACGCTAACAAGCACAAAATGTTTTTTTTGCTGTTTACTTTTCAGCGCAAAACTTGTTTCGCGCTGGAAAGCACCCTCAAAGTAGCGCAAAGCAGCGAGTCTAGGCATAGTATTTTGTACAAGAAGGTAACCCTTCCGGTACAAAATGAATGCTAGACTCATACGCATACCCTAGCGTTCTGGTGCTACGGTGTGTGCATGACGCAAGGCCGCTGAAATCAGCGCTTGCTCAAGGGAAAGTGGAGGAGAGAGTCATATTTCTGAAGATATGGCGCTCTCCTGCTCCCTCCCGGTCATGGAACGAAGAGCAGCCTCACGGGGTGCTGTGCTGCATTGCGTGACTTTTTTGTAAATCTCCCCCCAAGAGTGGCGCCAGCCATCCGTCTTTATTAGTGAATAGTGCTTGGTGGGTAGCCTCCAATTCCTTCTATTTTATCATTCATGTCTTATTTTTCGGGGTCTGTGATCGTCTATTTCTGTTCGTTTTAGGAGAATGGTTGTCACGTATCTCCCCACAGTACTTTTTAGGTCTCGTCTAGGCAGTGCTTGTGCTGTCTCTTCGAGACATGCTGCATTCAGGATATGTGCATAAAGCTCTGCCTACTTCCCGCCCATCTTTTTAATTGGCTCCTGTCCCTGTCCTTTGCAAATGGTGGCTTTTCATTGGTCATTAGGCTTTGTAGTCCCACCCTGTTTCTTTATTTAACCTCCCATGAGGACACCCTCTATTACATGTGTTGTTACACCCTAGGTTTTAATTGCAGCCTCAAGGCACTATTTTCTTAAAGGACTTCAGACTGGGCACACACTTGCTCCTAAACAAGGTTGGTAGCGTTATTATACTCTCTAGCACATCTCACATTTATATTAGACAGTCTATAAACTTCCCCTCATCAGCTCCACATAGAGTACAACCTAATCCGAAATTATTATAATAATTATTTTCTCACATTTCAAAGCTACTAATTGTATATATTGTATGTACTATGGTACTGTCTTGCATTCAATACATTATGGGTAGGGTGGATTTACTATATCTGCAAAGTTTATGATGCTCCTTAGGGACCTCTAGGCGCAGCTTGAGGTACTCGCACCTACACATCTCACATTTATATTAGACCCTCTATAAATTTCCCTTCATCAGCTCCACAGAGTACAACCTAATCAGAATTATTAGAATAATTGTTTTGTCACATTTCAAAGCTATTAGTTGTATATATGGACATAGCTATTTGAACGTACTTGTGGTACTGTCTTGCATGCAATGTATTAGGGTAGTACCATATGTGACCAAAATCCAGCACTTATTCATGCCCCATGCCTCCAGCAATGGAAGAAGGAGAGGAGCTCTGATAGGCTGCTAGACAAGAGGTAAGAGCATAACCCCACTAGCTAGAGAGCAAAGAGATGACAGCAGGCGTGGCATGTGGATGCCAAAGGGACTGAGGTTAACAAGGCCAGGCTGGACCGTGTGGCATCACCTGGGAGCTGTAATATCTGTCCAAAAGACCTTTTGTGTTGGATGGGTGTAGGAGAAATCTTGAACTGGCTGACGATGGTGCCAGGTGAGGTGTCTCTTCCCATCTTCCCAGCACTGCAAGAAAAGAAAAAAAAAGTTTGTTTAGAGGACCAAGCCACACAGGAGGTATCTGCTCCATACATACAGAGGTCGGGCAGGCTCTAAACACACACAATGATATTAACAATGCCTTCTTAAAATATTACATACAATTATACCTTGCTCCACCTAATTAAGATGTAACCCGAATACAGGCATGCCTGGACTCAGTCCTAGTCCCCTGAATCACCTCACAACAAAGTGAATCCATTGATGAGTCTCTAACACAAAGCAAAAGTAAACTAGCTGTAGATCATCTAGCTAGAGGAAAGACATCGAGCACTGATGATTCGGGCCTGAATTTTACACCACATATAGTGCACTGGTGGCCCCTAAATTATTAGCACAGTATAAAGAAACAAAAGAGAAAGATGTACTCTAATAATTCACTAAGGAAGATATAATAGTTGTGCTGTCAAAATACGGCTGTGATCAGCATGAAGTAAATTCATATAATTCACTGTCACTTCTTAACATAAACGATAAAATCTTAGGAAAAGCCTTATCAAGCAGATTGCTACACATAGTTCCCAAAAGTATACATCGAAAGCAAATTGGCTGAATGCAGGGCCATATTGCTTTCACTAATTTGCAAATATGGTTTCAATTGATGGACTCATCACCCAAGAATGGACTAACCCCAATGGGTACTTCAAAAAGATGGAGGGTCCCCTGTTGTCAATATCAGGGAGGGGGATTTCAGTTTCGCAATAGGTGGAGTTCCCTGTTCTATTTGTAGCAGGCTGGGATCGCTGAGGTGAACTGAGAGGGAGTATTGGAGGTATGGGCACTACTGTATTTGGCCTAAGTGGGAATTATGGCAACAACAAGGAACAAAATGAAAGTCAGGAAGTAACTAATGGACACAAGAGTTAAAAGGGAAATGTGCAGAATTTATTACAACCTCCCAATGTGGGTTACAGTCTAAAATATAATACAAAAATGATTAAAAACCACCTAGGGCGGTAATATAGTGTATAAAATTAGTCAAAATGTAAAACAGTCGACGCGGCGTTTCGGTGCTTGTAAGTCTTGACACCTTCTTCAGGACATTAAGGACATTTGACTTGGTATCTATGAATAAATAACAATATTTTAGAATCATTGTGTCTTTCTTTCTTCTGTTGTATTACATTACAGTTATAGTCTAGGTCCCTAGTTGTTGTCTCTCCTCGTTTACTCTCGTTCTTTATCGTATGTACATAATGTAACAATGATTTTCGTTGCTCACATTTACAAATAAGGCTTAGTGTACCTGTATTTTTATCTTATGTAGAGAACGCTTGTCAATTGCAGTTCAATTTGATATAGGATTCACCGGATGAATATAGGTCTGTAAATAAAATGGAGAACAAAATATCCCTTTTTTTGGTTCTTTATTGGATATCCAAAAGCTAGCTCCACTTAACCTGGCACATTTATTTACCTTAAAAATGGACCGACGTGATTGTTATATATGCACGGAGAAGCCACCGAGGTCAATTCTTTATGATGATAGGGTATTTTCTTATAGGGAATAGATTTTTTCTTGTGGCCTGAATATAAGAAGAATTGAGTACAATAAAACTCATTCTAATATGGGAATTATGTCTTTCTAGTCGAATATTAACAAAAATAGGTGAATACTCACCAACATTGATGGTCGCTGATAAGTGGGTCTCTGAATATCCACTAGACAGTGATTCCTTTTAGTCAGGAAGTTTTAATGTCTGTAACAATAAGTCGAGTTACAATACGCTTATATCTTTGATTACTCATAGTAAATTAATAACTAAGTTAATTCAGTGATGGAATTTTATAACTATCCTATTTCCATATTGCTACATATGGAGAGGTATATCATTTAGGTGTGGTCCTCAATCAGAGAAGTAAGGACACTATTGTTGGTTAGAGTTCACCCACCCTTAATTAATCACAGTTGGTATTCAACCGGTCCAAGCTTTACTTTTAGACAAATTTATTTCAGGGCACAGTTCTAATTTATTATATTTAAAGTCCCTTCACTATTCTCCTGGGGCCGGTGCTTTAGTATAGCGTGCTGCCTTGTCTACATACCTTTTATTTCAAAACGGCCTCCCTGCTCCTCCGTGCGTTATCCTTCCTTCCGATGTGGAATGAGAAGGTCAGTTCAAAATGCGGCGTATTTGTACTGCCGCTGCCGTGCTGAACCCGGAAGGAGTTCTTACTGTGATAAAGTTATTCTTCGCACGGTTTTTGTTTTTTTTAAAAATACAACTGTCTTTAATCTATGCCTTGGGATAGATGTTTGTGTCATCCTATTACTTGGTATATTTGGTCAAAACGACGGGTCACCTTAGTTTCTCGAGGCTGTGACCCGGAAGTGGATCGAATTATGTGAGTCTATAGAGTATGTCCACATTTAGACGCTTTTCGATGACCCTTTCCACAATTTTTCTAAAGGACTGTTCTTATTTTTGCGATCAAGCAGAGGGAGAACTCGATATTCATACTGAGGACAGTCATTGTAAATTGTGACTACTTCGGCGGCCATTTTGAATAGGGAACGGCTCGTCGGGCCCCTTTTCGATATTGTTTACTATTTGGCTGCCATTTATAATTGGGAAATCTAATGATACAATCTATGTCTCGTTTCTAATTGGGAAATCACATCACACAATCTATATCTCAACCAACAGTCTACAATCTGCCGTTCAACAGTATGACTTATAATTTTACACATTATTAAAAATACAGACTCGATTAGCTTCTAATGTCTTAGAAATTGATACGTTATATTTCCTTGTTGAATTACAGTTGACTGTGGTCAAAACGATCCTTAAACACAATGCGCTTAATCATCCAATCCACAATTATAAAGATTATTCACAAGTAAATCATCACTGACTTATAATTTTACACATTATTAAAAATACAGACTCGATTAGCTTCTAGTGTTTTGTTGAATTACAGTTAACTGTGGTCATATCGATCCTTAAACACAATGCGCTTAATTATACAATTCACATTTATAAAGATTGTACACAGGTAAATCATCACTGGCTCTTGTGTCCATTAGTTACTTCCTGACTTTCATTTTGTTCCTTGTTGTTGCTATAATTCCCACTTAGGCCAAATACAGTAGTGCCCATACCTCCAATACTCCCTCTCAGTTCACCTCAGCGATCCCAGCCTGCTACAAATAGAACAGGGAACTCCACCTATTGCGAAACTCACCCCAATGGGAGCATCATTAAATATTGAAAAGACCTTCAATACTCTCCTATATAATCTTATGCTTTCGGAATAGGGACAGAATGCTTAAAATGAATAGGTTTCCCATATACAGAACTGATGGTAAGGGCGAACACAGGGCGTGTGATAAGTAAGCAGTGGCCCACTGGCAGAGGCAACAGACAGGGCTGCCCACTATCCCCAATATATTTTGCCTTGGCAAAGGAACTATTAACATGTATTTTTGGAAAAAGGGACCCTGAATGGGGGCCACACATAGCAAGCAGCCAGCACATTACTTTGTAAACGCTGACAACACTTGCCTATATTGAAGCGGCACAGAGGCTAGAATAACAAAATTAATTAGGCTCCTAGAGAAGGATTGAAGAATCACAGTATCAAAAGTTAACTGTTAAAAATTCTGTATGTTGCCTCTGAGGCCAACAGAAAATTCCTAAAGTCTATGCTCCTCTGGGAAATGGCCAGCAGAACTGGGATCCCCTCCATTACCAGTTGCTAGGTGAGAAACTTGGGGGTTATTTTTGATAATGAATTGTCATTCATGCGCCATGCAAATACGGTTGTTTTTGAATCATTTGTCATCATTAGAATGATAAAGAAACTCCTTCCTTATCTTCCTATCTCTGCTGCTTAGACCCTTATCAGTACCCTAATCATGTCTCACATTGACTACTGTAATGGACTTTTCATTACTGCTCAGGAAAGAGTATAAAACAAGTTGCAATTGGTGCAAAATGCAGCAGCTAGACTGCTTACAGGTACTCCCAAATTTAAACTAATTTCCAACATCATTTGACAGCTGCATTGGCTACCTGTTAGAAACAGAGCCAAGTTCAAGGCTTTGTGCATCGCCTTTAAATCAATACACTCTCCTGGACCAGAATTTTCAAAAAAATCACTGCATCCATATACTCCCTCAAGATGCCTACGTTCATCCTCAGCAAACCTCCTGATGGTACCACGAACAAAAAAAGTCTCATGGGTCGACAGATCCTTTCTAGTTGCCACCATTAAACTTTGGAACAGTCTTCCGCCCTATATTAAGACAATCACGTCCTTACTTACATTTAGGAAGCAAATAAAAACTTGGCTCTTTAATCAATAATCATCATTCCCCTGCTAGCATGATCCATAGCGCCGAGACACCCATGGGTATTTGCACGCTCAATAAATCTCCTAGCTAAATAAATAAACTTCAATGGAGAATGAAATGGTTTGTTAAAACAGAGAAACCAGAAAGAAAAGTTAGTCTGCCCCCAGCAATGGCCCATGAAGGTGTGCCATTGAAAATAAAACTAACAGCTGGAAATCCATTATTGCTGCTCTCTGGTAGATACTACTGGAAGACATACATGAAAAACTAAACACTCAAGCGAACTACGATATATGCCTACATGAGCTAATCATGAGAAGGAACTTTTAAATGAATGAGTACCTCTGCTGTGTATGTATACCACCAATTATTTATTTAAAACTGTAGCAGAATATATGTTCTGATATCCAATTCCATGACAGAATCCAATTCCAAGAAATTAAACTACTCTGAAATAAACACCTGTGGAAGGATGCTGGTTTCTAAACAATAGACGTCTTTTGTGATAATGATGCAATAAATACCATTGAAGCCATAAAGAAGACAAAAAAAACATTTCGGCAGGCCAGTTTATGATGTACAGAGCACTGGCTATGGCAAGATCCTTAACATGAGGGAAGAAACAATCAAACCATCGAAATTGGAGTTACTGCAGCTAATGCTAACACACAGCGACAAGAGTCAATATCATTAGCTAGTTCTGACAGGGTATAACATAGATACCATGGGACTAGAAACGAAATGGGAAGCAAAACTAGGAGAAGGGATCACTGATGCAGAATGTTATAATGATCTGAAATACACAAAAACAGTGTCTCGCAACCCCAGATTCAATGTCTAATTATTTACATCAAGCATACCTCTACCCCATGAAGATCAACCAGATGTGTGAAGGAGCAACACATAGTTGCCCTAGATGCAGAACATCAACAGCAGACTTCTAGCACAAAGTAGGGGAATGTAAACAAGTGTGAAACAGTGGTCGCTCAGGTCACAGAACTGACCAATGGCGGCTAAGGTGCATCCTAGTAGCATTCCTAGTAAGACAAATACCCAGATCCAAAAACTAAGTTGTCATATCAATTAATTGATTTAGCATATGTAAACAGGATAGCCATGGCATGGCAAGCAGTGGTATGGCTTCCCATGCTGTTTCTTAGACTTAGAGCAATAAACTACACTGAAAATGACACACTTGCTCCTTTACAAAAACAAAGAGGAGGCAGGCCAACACAACACATGGGTCACTATGCTAATAACATTGACAGTGAAGACAGATGAGCAACACTTCTTTTTTTTTAAGTTCAAAGTGATTTTATTGAATTATTTTGCAAACATAATTAGACAAATACAATACAAAAAGAATAAATCTTACATGCGTAAATGCTGAAATTATGAGCATAAAATGCAGTAAGCCAAAAAATGAAGAGGAAGGGAGAGAAAAAGGGGGGGGAGGGGCGGGGGAATGTATATATCATAGAATCATAAAAGCAAACAATATAGAGTCACAATTAAATTGAAAACAAAAAACATGGTGAATGAAGAGAAATTAATCATCAAAATACATAAGAGAATACTGAATCATATCATTGCATAACATATGAATCAATAGGAGACCAAAAAGATTGAAATGACTGCGAGTTGTGAATAACTCCTTTAAGAGACAGCTGAGCACCTCTTCTAGTAAAAATAATCCACGACCACCAAGCATGAACTGAAAGAGAAGAAGCGTCTTTCCAACAAAAAGTAATGGATTTTAAAGCAGCTGTAATCAAAAAATTAAATAACTTAGCCTCAGACTCACTAAGAGGATGTGATAGGGCAACTGATTTACATATTAACATAGCATAAGAAATATCATCTCGTAAAGGCAAAATTTTCAAAATGACATTCCATACATCCGACCAAAATTTCATAATAACTGGGCAATCAAATAACATATGACAAAGTGACCCAGAACTTAAAGTGCATTGCCAACAAACATCAGATGGTAACAATTTCGCATTGCTTAATCGAGATGGGGTCCAAAGGGCGTTAAATAAAATATACGCATTAGTCTGATAAAGAGACACCGGCAGCCAACCAGAGATACAGTTGAGCCATATTGAGGACCATGTGTCATCTGTTAGGGAAATGGAAAGTTCAGTATTCCAAAAGGATGATATGGCACCAACATTGGAGCCCTGGGAGGAGGTAAATCTTTTATAAAAAACAGAGACAGCTTTGGGGGAAGATGTAACAGCCTTAAGGTAAATTACCAGGTCATTAGTGGTGGAAGAGGGAATACCATTGGAAAAAGAGTCCAAAATTGAATTACATAAAGATTGGTATCTAATGCGTAACTGTAGTTGCTCAAAAGGAATGAAGGCATTTCCACAAAATACATCGTTAAGATAAAACATTCCTTTTGAAATCCATGAGGACCAGAAATTAATGTTTCTGTTTAGTTTAAGTGAAGCACTATGCCATAAAGACAAGTGGACTGTAGAGAGTAACGGTAAATCAAAATTAGAGTCCAAATCATTAATTATTAATCTAGAGGACTTGATTATAGAAGACAGACGAACAACCTTGGATGTAGAAGACATTGACATCAAAGAGGGCAGTGAAAAGGGTCGCACAATTGATGACTCTATATCAAACCAAATTGGAGGTTTGACCATATGTCAGTTTGTAAACCATAAGGAGCTTTGTTTTAAGATAAAAGCTTTATGGTAGAGGTAGAAGTCTGGAAGGGCAAATCCAGCCTGGGACTTAGGGAGTTTTAATTTCCTATAAGCAATACGAGGAACCTTGTTAGACCAGAGGAATTTAGATAACAGTTTATCAATATCTTTATAGAATTTAAAAGGAAAGATTTTTGGTGCAATATTCATTTTTATAGCCTCCATTCTCCCCCACCAGGTGAGATACAGGGAAGACCACTTGGACATTTTGTTTTTGATATAATCAAGTACAAAATCACTATTTAGTTTTAATGTAGCAGGTAACGAGGAGGAAAATAGGATATCTAAGTATTTAAGCTTACTATTCTGCCAAAGAATATCTGTGTTAGGTAGCATATCCGAGGTACAAAAAGCATTCAAAGGAAAACATTCTGTCTTACTTACATTTAATTTATAACCTGAAACCACAGAATATTTTGCAATAATGTCTAATAATGAGGGAACAGAGGAAAGAGGATTACTAATAAACAATAAAACATCATCTGCATAGGCTAAAGTTTTAACCATGACATCATTTATCGCAATACCTTGAATATTATCACAGCATCGGATATAATTAAGAAAAGGCTCAATTCCTATTAAAAATAACAGTGGGGAAAGGGGACAACCCTGCCTAATACCTCTAAAGAGAGAGAATTGAGTAGAAATTTGACCATTGATAAACAAACGAGCAGTAGGGGCAAAATACAAAGCAGAAATCATACAAATAAAATGGGCACCAAAATTAAAAGATAATAAAGTTTTAAATAAAAATTGCCTATGAATTTTATCAAAAGCTTTTTCTGCATCCAAAGCCATCACACCCGCAGGGGATGTAAGATGCGGACTCTTTTCAATAACATGTAAAAACGATCTGGTATTATTAGCCGAGTAATTATGTTTCATAAAACCAGATTGATCTGGATGAATGATGGAGTGAAGGATAGGAGTTAATCTAGTGGCAAGGATTTTAGCATAAAGCTTACAGTCCTGGTTTATTAGGGAGATGGGACGATAGTTAGCAACCAGGGTAGGGTCTTTATCAGGTTTGGGCAGAACAATGATTAGAGCGTCCGTAAAGGAGCCCGAAATGGTGCCAGAGGAACCAAAATGAGATAAAAGTGCACTTAAATAAGGTAAAAGGGAAGACTGAAACTCTTTATAAAATTCAGCTGGGATACCATCTGGGCCTGGGGATTTATTTTTGGGAAGTGATTTAATAGCAAGTAAAATCTCATCACAAGTAATGGGAGAATCTAAACCTAATCTATCTGAGGGAGAAACTTGAGGCAAATTACACTAATTTAAAAAAGAATCAATTAAAGAATCATCACAGGGGACTGGTTTACTATATAGGTTAGAATAAAAATGTAAAAATTATTGGACAATATCATTATGGGAAATAGCAACATGACCATGAGACCCACGTATTGATGTTATTTGAGTTTTATCCCTCTTAATTCGCAAATAGTTTGCAAGAAGTTTTCCAGATCTATTGGTATTAAAACGAAATTTAGCATTAGATTTTGAGAGTTGGACTCCTGCTCTAGTACTCAGTATAGCATTAAATTCATAACGGAGCTTTTGTAGTTTAAATTTGTGTTGAGGGTCATTAGAGGAAATAAATAAACATTCATATTTAGCAATTTGTGTTTCCAAATGTTTAACATTAGCGTTAAATTGTTTGTTCTCACGGGCCATAATAGAAATAGTGGTACCTCTAATGTAGGCCTTAAAGGCATCCCATCTGTTCACAAGGGAAGTCGAACCTTCCGGGTTAAATAAAAAATAGTCTTGAATAGCTTGTAATAGTTTAGACTTATGCTTATCACTAAGTACTATGTTCGTGTTCATACGCCATCGACTTTGCTTGGTAAAAGTAGAGGAAATATTTAAAACAAAGGAAATTAAGGCATGGTCCGAAATATCAATATTACCTATAACAGGGTTGGTGGCTGATTGAAGTAGGGAAGGTGAAAGCAGAAAATAATCAATCCTAGAATGAGAATTATGGGGATTAGAGAACAATGAAAACCATTTATCAGTAGGAAAGTATAGCCTCCAAATATCGGTCAACTTGGTTGTGTGAAGGAAAGATTTAAAGGCATGAAAAACTTTAGGAGGTCGGAATTTTATAGCGGAAAGCCTATCTAGCAGTGGATCAATGATCACATTAAAACCCCCCCCAACAATCAAAGGAATCTGCCCCAACTTTAGAACTTCAGAAGTTAAAGTAGACCAAAACGAAGGGTAATCAGCCGTATGACCATAAATATTAAGCAAAAAGAAGGTTGAGTCATGAATTTTAACCTTAACTATTATATATCTCCCGTCTGAGTCTGTGAATTTACTAAGAATCTGACAGTGTAACCTTTTTGCAAAGAGAATTGCAACACCATTTTTCTTCCCCTGCGCAGGAGAGGATACAATATTATCTACCCACTTTTTCCTCATATATTGCAAAATGTTGTCATCAACATGCGTTTCTTGGATAAAACAAATGTCAGCTTTGCACGCACCCAGGTAGTCCAAGATTTTAGTGCGTTTTACTGGATGTCGTAAACCTTTAACATTAAGTGAAACAATTTTAACATTATGAGTATTAGCCATTAGGAATTGGGAGGAAGAAGATAGAAGAATGAATCAGAGGACAAGGAACTGAAAAACAGCCATGGTAAAAGAGCGACTCTATGTAAAGAGTAAGAAAAGGAAAGACACAATAGGGAGAAACACAAAAGGAAGGAAAAACGACAAACAAGAAACAGAGACATAAAGAAGAATACAGAGACGCACACCCGTTCCACAAGCATGGCCATAAAACCGTTGGAGCCCTTGAAGAGAGAAATATTTAAATGCCAGGAGAAATCAGACTATAAGCATTCAAGTAACAGGATCATGAGTATCCATTGACGGTGAAACTTGTTGTTCCAGGAAAAGACGTAGATCTGCAGGATGATGAAAAGATTTAGATAGGGTGTCTTTCCAGACTCTCATCGTAGAAGGATCAAATAGACCATACTTAAAACCAAGACTTCTCAGTTGCGGGCGATAAGAGGAAAATTCCTTGCGAATAGCAACCATTTCTTTAGCAAAGTCTTGATGGATAAAGATTTTACAACCATTCACTAAGAGTGAGGGAATTTCTCTTGCTGCTTTCCTAATAAGGACCAAATGATGGTGTCGCAAAACCTTAAAAATCATTTGCCTGGGCTTAGTGTGGCGAGGATTCCTATGCGAGGGAATTCTGTGAGCCTTATCTACTTTGAATTTTTCGGGGAATTTGACGTTTAGGAGGCCAGGTAGCAATGACTCCAGATATAAGCGACAATCAGATCCCTCAATCTCTTCCGGCAGGTTGAAAATACGGAGATTGTATTGTCTATTACGGTTTTCCAATTCCAGCAATTGAGTATGCTTTGGTACTATTTGACTCACCAAAGGCGTAAAAGAGTCCAATTTATTTTTATTGTCCTGAATTTTGACAGCATTATCAGACACTATCACGGACATAGAAGCCATATCTTTGCGAATATTTTTCACTTCAGTCGCAATAGTGTCAGTATTCATGCGCAGCGCTTGAATTTCCTCCAAAATAAGAGCAAGTGACTGTTCAGAAGATTCAACAATGTTAGATTTAGATGGAGTAGGCGATATCTGCTTTTTCCTTTTATTAGCAGCCAAGTTTTTATTTTCCATCTTGAGGTGCAAAAATAACGTTTTGCTTCAGCTAAATGCAGAATATGAAAAAAACACCTCAAAATGTAATAAATGTGAGGGAAAAAGGACTTAAAATTCCCTAAAAGCTCTTCAAAGAGACTGGTACAGCAGCTAAACTGGATCGTGGGTGTGGCTAGGCCCAAGCCAGGCCCTCTCTTTGTAAGCACTCCGCCCCCTAAGCAGAGCAAACCGGCAGAAGCTGGATCATAGGCAGGGGAGAGAAACCAAGGAGTTAGCTGAAGCACTTCCCCACGGCGAAATCGCCCACAAATCACTCACAAGGTAGAAAATATATAGAAAAAACAAGCGCCGCTGTTAATTGAGGATTCTTTGACAGGAATATGGTCGTTAAACGGCTAATTAGGCCGTTAGACTCACGGAGCTCCGGTGGCGGCGGCCATCTTGGTCGACGCGCTCGCGCGAGTCCCTATGAGCAACACTTCTAATAGAATATGGAGCAGCTCAATTTAGACTCCACCCCTACACGTCACAGAAATGCAATTATATAACATGTATTTGACATTATATTCACTGTGTTGCTTAACTTCATTAATGTCTGCAAAGCATTTAAATGTATTAATGAAATGTAATCACTGTAGCGACTACAGATTTATATACATACACACTAATGTTCAGTTTAAAATATGACATGAAGTCTATATTCTTTATTCAAGTTGTTACACTTAACACTTCAAGTTATGTTCACACATGTAATCATGTACTCTTTTACTCATGTTTTACATTTAATTTTCAAGATACACATGTGCATGTATAATCATGTATTTGAAGCGCACATTAAATGCTTACTTTAGTTAGCCTGACTGCATGCCTCTGTTGAAATGCATTTTGCGTGCCAGCATTTTTTCCTTTTCTTACAGGTTTATTATTTTGTTAGTTAGAGAAAGCTTTATTGTCTGTATTAGACTGTTGATAGAACGGCCTGGAAGGAGACTTGTCAGTAAACATGGAGAAACAATGGTCGAAACAAGCTTTCTATTCATCATGTACCAGGATGGCAAACTGTTCAAGGCTGAACCTCAGTCTAAGTTCAAAGCTTTGAAAATTCAGATTAATGTTACAGATGCACTCAAGCAATGTTGTGGTGTGAAAAGAGATGAACATTTCTGCATCTCCTGTTACTTTTAAGTTGTTCTCACAGTTAGAGTCATGTCAGATTCTCTTTAGACTTGGAGAGGTACAGACCTCTTTGCTGTCCTTATTTTTGGAGTGCGAAGCTTTATGCTAAACACTTAGGGCCTGATTATGATTGTGGTCGGATGAGCGTCAGACCATCATCCTGTCAGTATCGGGACAGGCATAAAGGGAGTCGGCGGTCCCACCATGCAAATTATGATTCGACCGTCGTGGGGGCGGTCAAAAACATGCCTCGTAGCATAGAGGATTGTGCTGCTGCCTGAAGAAGGGCTGCAGCGCAAGCCTCAATGCTACTAGGTATGTTTGTAAACATCCCTGCACTATGTGGCAGGCACTACATGTGCCTGCCACATTGTGCAGGGATATTTAGGGGGGCACCATAGGTGTATCCCAAGTTCCAAAAGTGGAGGGCTGGGGGAAGGGGCCCGCTAGGGACCCCCCAAAGCCACTTTCAGCCTGCCTTTTCATGGCATGTTAACCGCGTGGATGAAGACACATGGGTGGCACATTTTGAGGTGATTTTTGGAAGCGTGATTGCCCCAGAGGATGAACGCTATATCCCCTCAGAGACACCCCTTAAGCCTATAACTTTTAAACTGGAGGAAATAACCCTCTCTTTTGCCAAATGCAGTCGCACAAAGCACCGGGACCGGCTGGGCCTGATCGACTTCTTTCTAGAACATTAAGACCTATGGGCCCCATTGTTAACTTATTTAATGAAATCTCCAAAACTGATCCAGCTCCATCATGGAGAACAAGCATTATAGTGCCAATATATAAGGAAGGGGATAGATCGAAACCCCAGAACTAGTGGCCTAGTTCTCTTCTTGATTCCACTGCCAAACTCCTGGGGCACATTTTACTTAATAGGTTGGAAGACTGGGCAAGAGAAAACAACGTCCTGATGCCTTCCCAGTATGGATTCCAGAAGGGCAGGGACACGATCGATCAATGCCTAAACATAAGCGTGGTCATCTCCAAATATACCAGAGCAAAGGAAGGGACTATATACATTGCCTTTATGGACCTTTTGACGGCTTTCATCTGTGTAGTCCGTTCTAAACTCTGGACAATCATGGCCACGATGGGCATGGATTCCAGGTTGATTATTCTTATACAGCAAATGTACCTACAAGGGACGGCCTCAGTCCATTATGGGAGGGACGGGGAATGTACCAGACCATTTGGGATCCTGAGAGGGGTCAAAAAAGGCTGCGTCCTTGCCCCTTTTTTATTATCACTTCATACATTCAGAGTTGAGGGAGCCTTAAAAACCTGCCTGCCTGATGTTCCACAGTTTCCCTCAGGTCCATTCCCAATCCTGGCCTATGCGGATGATGCCATCCTGATAGCCAGGACAGGTGCAGCACTCCAACTTCTAATTGACACCTATGTGAGCTTTATGTCATCCATGGATCTTAAGGCCAATGAGTTCAAAACCTTTATTTTAGTGTCAAGACTATCCCCTCCCAAAAATATTCCGTTGTTCCATATTAGAACTCGTAAATTAGCTGTTGTGGAGACCTTCTCATACCTAGGGGTTGTTTTTGATACCATAGAAACCTGGTCACATATGGTGGGTAGTAGGGCCCAAACAATGGAGCGTACTATGGCGGCAGTCTCTGATTTCATTAAAAAACTAGGCTCAAAACCCCTAACAACAATAAAAAAAGATCTTTAATGCTAAAACAATCTTGGCAGCGACCTATGGGGCGGGGTCTGGCGCACAGCACCAACCGACTCCCTACAGAAGCTGGAGAATGGGTTTTTCAAGAGGATCGCTTTGCTCCCTCTTTCATTTTCAACCCATGTCACTCACTTAAAGGTGGATATGCCCTATGTGTCTGACATCGTGAGAGCAGCCCCTATCATGCCGTGGCACTCAATATGCAATAGGGACACAGTCGATCTTAACCAGACTATTGTACTAAATTGCCTCTCATTAGATAAGGCTTATAAGATCCCCTTGTTGGAGTATGTTAAAACAACTATGAGCTGTATGTAAATCCCACCTCGTGCTCCAGGTTCCCTACAAAGAGGCTAAAGGCACTAATTTTGGTGAAGCTAGCCAATGAAGGGAGGAATTTCAAAAGTTAAAAATAACTATAACGACCTATCACTCGATCCCACAAGTGACAGTGGGTGAATACTTCTACCTGGACGCAGTAAGGAACCTGCAGCATAGGTTTATTCTTTGAAGGTTCCGCTTGAACTTAAGTCCCCTAATGCTTGGTTTCCCTTCAAAACAGTATGCTCACAGTGACTTGACATCTTGCCCATGCAATAATCTATCAGCCCAGACAGACCTCCTCCTTTTCTTCTTCTGTCATTTTTATAAGGAGCAGAGAGCCAGATATATTAAACTTCTTTTAATACGGCACAATTTTAAGCTGTGCTGCATTGTCCTGTTTTATTTGAAAAATCTTCATGATCCTTTTGTATGTTTGTGCATAGCCTCATTCCTTTGGGGCTGTAAGCATAGGAGACATTTATTAGAATTGGAGACATGTGCTAACTTTTAGCCTTAAACTTATTTGTTTCCCCAAGCATACTATGTAACCTCCTCGTAACAGTCTCACAGAGATAAAGGATCTCCACAACATATGCATTATTTTTGAAGGGCTTTTATAACTTAGAATGGTGGTCCCTTGTTATTTAAATGTATCTGTTTTTAAACCTTTGTATTTATGTGGCAAAACGGGAACCTGCAGATCAGCATCTATTCTTTTATTATGTTCACTGCACAAATAATAGACATTGAACTGCGTAATTTGCACAGCTCAATTCTATATCCCCATTGTTTTTGGGGTTTGCACTTGTACATTGTTTTTGCTATTTTAAATTATTAGTTTGTAATAACTCCTATGTATTGAACTGTATTGCATTCAGAAGAATTACATTGTTGTATCTTTTTAATATGTACACTTTGATGATCTATGTTTTCAAATTAGATCGAATAAAGTTATGGAATGAATGAACAACCATTACACAGCCGGCAGAAAGGGACATTGTAATCCCTATGGCGGTTCCTGAGCAGGGACTGTCACTGTTGTAGGGATTGCAGTCCCTCTGACTGTCCAACGGGCTCCTTGAGTCAGTTGGATGCGTAGCGGACAGTCTCTCCGCCCGCCCACCATCTGCCCACCATCGTAATGCGGCGGGGAGGCCTGCAGGGACAGATGGCGGTGGAACCGCCACAGACAGCCTGACCGTGGTGGTCCCACCGCCATCGTAATCTTGCCCATATTTCCTTTTTCTTTGGACTACTCTTGAAGTCTGATCATGCTGACACCTTAGTCTATGCTGCCAAATTAGAGCTCCTTGATAGATGACCTAATTTCTCTGACTTATGTTTAGAAGAGAGAAGGGAAGTTACTTTATGGAACACCTGTTTACTTTTACTTGTTACTTTATTATTGTGGTTAGAACAATTGTGTATCTCATTCTATTGCAGCTCAATCAAATGAGATAATTCACTTTGCCTATTGTACTGATGTACTTATTAAATTTACACTTTGCTTGCATACTTACTGGATTGATTGGTACTCCAAATTAAACCGTTTAATCCTATTCAGTGATTCCTAGTTCTTAATATAGAGTCACATTGGCTTTACAAGTTAAAAATGCATTATTGACATTTACTCCCTTTCACTGCTTCATGTTGGCAGCTATCGAAGGCACATACAACCAATAGGGAAAGATCTTTAACAATTTAACGAGGAGATTAAGTTGCAAGGCTCAGTGCTCCAGAAGATAAAACCACAGAGCAGGGAATGATCCCTTGGAACAATGAGAAAATGACCATATATACACATGATACTTATCCAAATATATAAGTGCCACATACAAATATATCCCAGTGCATGGCCCCAGAGAAACACATGGGATAGGCCAGGTACCAATATAATGAAAGACTCAAGCTGTACCCCGACCCCAGAATAGTACAGACTGAACAACGGCTATAATGAATAAATGACCAAATATATAGCATCAAGGTCTGCATGGAGTAAGCTGGGTGGATGGAAATCAGTGTAATTTCAATGCATCTTAAAAAACTGCTAATACACCACTCCAGAGGGGGAGTAATGATTACAGATTAACTACTGTAAATAATGCATGTAAAGACTTAACAAATTGTCGGACAGGATCCCATATTATACTGGGAACCCTTTCAATATTGTAAGATAAGAAATACATGCTTTGAAAAAATGTATTAAACAGCAATTAAGACCAGCTTGTTACCTATTAGACATAGTGACATCACAGGGCTAATTTTGTAAATACACCTCAGCGCCACATTCCTCGAAGATAAAAACTAGGAAAAAGTTTAATACTAGGGCTTTGGACACAATTGCTTTCAAAGGCATGTGCTTGATTTTTGGACTGATTCAAGAAAACACCCAGATTTATTCTGCTAGAAAATCCATTTTTTTATGTCAAAGATTAAACTTTGTTTAGGACCAGGTTAAGGTACAAAACAATATTGGTTCTCAAACAATAAGGGGGCGTATTATCAAGGGGGGGCGATAGGAAATTATCGCCGCTTTAGCGGCCGTTTTCGGCCGCTAAGCGGCGATAATTCTATCGCCCTATTAGCAAGCTGTCGCTAACAGCAGTTAGCAACAGCTTGTAGGCGATAGCGAGCGGTTTGGGGCCCGCTTTGCATGTCAGCGATATTTATCGCTAATGACATGCAAAGTGGGTGTACCCAACCTGTTAGCAACTGAAAGCAGTCGTTAACATCGCTATCGCCTATTACCAACACAGGCGTAGCGATGGAAATATTCGCGCTAAGCTAAAACTAATGCCTGCTCAGACCAGTTCTTAGCCATTATATTCAATGGGAGGTGGATATAATGGCTAAGACCATGTTAGCGATAATGCGTGAATATCGCTGTATTCTCAGCGATAATCACGGATTTCGCCGCTATCGCCGGAAATGTTATCGCTTTTGAGATAAACGTTGCTAATAAAACGTTATTTCAGCGATAAAATCCGGTGATGCACGGCAATAAAAAAATTGCCGCTAACACTACTTAGCGATAAATATCGCTATTTGTTGATAATATGCCCCAAGGTCTCTCAAGAGAAGAAGCGACTTTGGGGTCTCTTTAGGAGGTTCCATGTAACTATGTCACATTCCTGCACCTGGAACTTATAGACGATTCAAAGATTGGTAATTCCTGTGTGCAGGATCGACTCATGATTACTGTTGATACACTGTCAATGGATTATAACAATTTATCCTGGCTTTTCCTGGTGAAATTGGAATGGGTAAATTCCCGAATTCCCGAAGTGTGGGTTTTAGCGTGTAATTTACAATTCCTTGTCAGCAGCTAATTTATGGCCAGTTTGTAAAGAGTTGCCGATGTCATCGGTGCAGTATTATTGCACCATACTGAGATTTTAACCACAAAATGGGGAATAACAATAAACATCTGTTTTCCTGCACCACTTTCGGCTTATTTTACGCATATCAGACTGCTCTTACCACACAATTTTTACCAGGTCTATCATGAGAAATGTGCGCAGAAAAAATTGTGAGTGCAATATTTCCTGAATTACTTGCAATTTCAATTTGCCTGGATAACTTCCTGGCTTGCATAGAAGTTCTAAGTGTGTCAGTGTAAGGATGTGAAAAAGTTGTCTGTTATCTTGTACTTCTTCCTCTCATCTGAAAGGCCCTAAACACAATTTCTCCCAAGCATGTGCTTAGCATTAAAATATAATGCATCCTGCAGCTGAGCAATTCAGTTATTCACTAAAGTGCTACACTCACTGACAAGATACTTGTGAACTGTAATGTTCACGTGGTTCATTTCTGGTCGAGTTGAGAAGGCTTGATTTAGAGTTTGGCATACAGGTCCGCCGGTACAAAGGTGGTGGATATTTCATCCGCTATGTTACAAGTGCCATTGGATATTATAAACTGTATCCATTGGCTGACTGCCTATAAAAAGATACTAAAAAAAAACAAACAAGTGCCATAGCAATGACTGCTCCTCCGCTAAGGCGGGGGAGCGTCGCCCCACTGCTTTTAAGCAGGGTGACGAAAGGAAAAATGAATTGATAATAACTTGCAATTATCGTTTTATTGTTTCCTGCTGCTTTGCAGGCAGGTGAGGCTGCTATGCTCTTAGAGCTAGCAGGGGAGGAGTGGTTTTCCCCCTCAAAGTGCGCATGAATACTTGGCTGACCCTCTGGGGCCGGCAAACAGTCATGCACACTTTGCATGTTCTCCCAGCAGGAGCATTAAAGTCTGCATGGAGAACATGCCCAGGCCCCCAGTCTCCGCCTGAGTGCCGAACCACGGCACTCACACCGATCACAATACTGCATTGCAGCACTGTGATTGGTCAGGAGAGACTCGGTCTTTACCAAGTGCAATTCTGCATTGCAGCATTGTCATTGGACTGTGGAGCCTGGGTGTGCTTCCTGGTTGCTCTTACGGCCCGAGTCTAATAGAAGCGAGGCGGAGCACAGATGTAGGACATGTCGATAAGTGTTGTATATATATATTTTTTACATTTCCCTTCCTCCTCCTCCCCCACCCCCCGCGCCGCCACCACGATTCGTGCCGGACGCCACTGTGCCATAGAATATAAAATTATTGAGGCAACAGGACAAAGGGCGCTCAACTCCCAGTATTCTTAGGCCAAAGTAAATAATACAAGTCGTCACTGGTGCTCTAAGTGAGAGAGGGAAGGTCACCTCACTCCCCAATTACCCAAGAAGAGAGCTCTTGATGTATCAAAGTCAAAGATTTTCTCACTGAGCACTCAAAGATCCTTATTCCAAAGTTCAATCCACTGTAAATACAGTCATAAGTCCATTCTCAGTCCATTTCCAAGTAAGACCCCGGAATTCTCAAGTAGACGTGTTATTCCTCTTTATTACAGACTCCAAATGTCCACAGTTCAAAAAAAGACACTCTCTGCAGCCAACACGTGTTTCGTTTGGGCATTAATCAAATGCCAACTTAACTTCCTCAGGGCTGCAAGTTAAGAAAATAATAGAAATGGTATACTACACTCGAAATATTACAATTATAGTTACTCAGAAGTGTATTATGTATTTAATATAAATCACCACCTAAGTGAAAGAAACATAGTTCCCATAAATTGTGAAACTCAAATCAAACTAAGCATTAATCGTGTGGATCCCGGTGTCTCTATATGTAAACCAATACATTCGGGTTTAATCAAATTAACTCTATATAACTTTACATCATTTGTATTTACCTATTCACAGTAATTCTTCTTTTCTATTTACATCTTTGATCAACAAATTTATATCTTGTTGATTCTGCATCTGAAATGACACAAAGGTACCCTCAGCCCACGTGCAACAACTCGCGTCAAACAGTGAGAAAGTTATTTTAGTACTATATTCACTAGTACTAAATATTAGGGCTTATCCAGTATTTTAGTCGACGTAAACCAACAAATCTACAAAGCACTAACCAAATCTTATTTGTGCCTAAGCGTTAAACAGGCTAAAAATTATCTTCAACAAATTCATATCTCAAACAATTGTTATTCTTCTGATAGCGGCACTAACGCTATCTACAAGAGCAACCTAATGAATAGATACCTAATACTTATTTAACAAAATTATTGTTTACCCAGTGGCTGCTTACCCGATCATGCGGCACAATTCCTCATATCTAGGTCGCCGAGTCTATATGTATCACCCTTCCACGTATGTAAATTTCCAATATTGCTTCCGTATTCTCGTGTCTGCTAATATCTATCAAAAAAGCCTCAATAAGTCTCTGCCACAAGTATTATTAAACCCAATACTGGATAATCCCACATTGCTGCTTACCTAGTCCTTTGACACAGTACTTCCATATACGAGTCACTGGCGTTCATGTTAGTCGCCATCTTACTTAAGTATACTTTACTGGAGTTGCGACGTAAAGTAAATTACGCTATTTTAACACTGATTTAAAGCTCGAAAAAACCCAAGAAGTAATATAAATTAAGCCAATCATTTAACAAGTTAATTCTGTATCGTTATCTAAGTTCCATAATTTTCAGTATACACTCGAATTTAGCATTTCTGTGGTAAATTACGCTATTTTAACACTGATTTAAAGCTCAAAAAAAACAAAAGGTAATTTAAATTAAACCAATTATTTAGCAGGTTAATTCTGTATCGTTATCTACGTTTCATAATTTTCAGTATACACTCGAATTATAGCATTCCTGTGGCCGCCATTTTAGAATGGGCAAAGATAACCAAACTTAGTCCCTTAAGATCCAAATTTCTTACTATTTCAAATAGAGTATAATCGTAATTCCTGTTCAGTTAATTATTAAAATATTTGTTCTCACTGCTCACGTTCAAGAAGCAACAAATGGGCCGCCTGCACCCCATACCACCATAAATGCAGAACCAAGAGAATCCAAATGAATTTGTTTCATTAAATCAGATGGGAGCATGGTATAAACATTAGAAGCGTCCTTACTTATACCGAACAGTTGTACTTACACTCAATCAACATACATTTAGTAAGTAGTATACAGAGGATACTCTAATATAACTTGTTACACAAATTATCAATGCTCTCAATATAATTGGAATATTATCGATCACCCAAGAAATATTGTAATTCTGAATCAATATTAAGTCCTTCTTCTACTGCTCGGAGAACCAAAATCCATTTCGCTTCCCTGCGTCTAAGTTTCAGTAACCTGTTGCCTCCACGTTTATCCAGGGTAACATGTTCAATACCATGGTAATGGAATTTATGGTTAGCAGAATCATTCTTATTACGGATAGCATGAGAGGCAATCGGGTACCTTGTATCTCCATTTTTGAGAGCTCGATAGTGTTCAATCATACGATCTTTCAATCTTCTGACAGTACTGCCAACATACATTTTTCCACATGTACAGACAATTACATAGATGAAAAATGTTGTATCACAGTTTATAAATGTGTTGATGTAAAATACACCTGCATTATTATATTCAAATTGCTCCACTTTTTTCATTGCCCACCAGCAAGAACTACAATTGCCACAGTAATGAAAACCCTTCAGATTACTACGTAATCAATCACTTTGACTTGATGGCAATATAGGTTTAGGATAGCTTGGACTTATAAAGTTGGCAATAGTCTTCCCTTTACGGTACGTGATACTAGGTTTTACAGTGAGAAATGGTTTTAGGTCTCTGTCTGAGCATAACATGTGCCAATATTTCCGCATGATATTGTAAAGTCTGTGGCTCCCTGTACCAAAGTTAGTAATCATTCTAACCTTCTGATTTTTATTTTGAACATCATTCCTCATTTTAGGTTTCAGTGTTACATCTCTATGCATTACAGAAGCTCTTTTAACAGCCTTTTCAATCACAATATTCGAGTAACCCCTGTTTTTAAATCTATTTGCCATATCCTGTAAATTATCATTCATGCCATAGAATATAATGCACTTGTAATATTGAGGACGGTATATCAGTCGGATGTACGTTGTTACAACGCATGCTTTTACCACGCATGCTTTTACAACGCAGGTTTTTCAACGCAAGTCGTTACAACGACTTGCATTGGGGGGTGTTGGATAGCGAATAGTTTAATTTACTATTCCAACTCCAGTCCCCGTGGATAGTAGGGAAGGTGTTGGATAGTAAATTAAACTATTACCTATCCTAGAGCGCCCCCAGCGCAATTCGTTGTAATGACATGAGTTGAAAAACCTGCGTTGTTAAGGCACTGCGTGGTAAAAGTTGCGTCGTAAAGGATGTTTCCCATATCAGTCAATTTTGTGATGGGGTAGCCAAATTTTATCCTCGATCCCTAGTGAGTTAATGTTTACAGTGGGGCTGTTGTGATTTACAAGTCATGTGTGAGTTGAAATCCTATGAAAATAGTGTATCTACACCTGCACAGTAAACTGCATACCATCCAATTGGGTAACAGCAACACCTGTTATATACAATGCTTAGAAATAACTAAAGGGTAGAGCGCTGAATAAAAATAGTTCCTATATTATGTTAATATCCTCTGGACCAGGTCCTATTGGAACATCAGCTTTGTTTTTAGAATGTGCTTGAGGTGTTCTCTTAGAGGACAAGGCCTGGAGATGAGATGTATATAAACACTGTGACAAAACGCATTTGCCAGACCAACAGGACTTGGAGGCAGATGGATCAGATGTGACATATATTTTAAGAGCAACATAAACATTCTGGGGAGTCTTAATAAACACGCTAATGCAGTGGGCTGTGCAGATTCTTTTCATGTCTGGAAAGGACATGCTGTAGCAATTACAAGACAGGATAAATATATCTAAAAGGCAGGCCAGGAGAAGGAAGGGATAGGGAATTCAAAGGAATTTGTATCATTATAGAACCTTTATAAATAAAATTAAGAGAACCTTTGGATTAAACATCTATATGTGATAAATAATGCACAGAGCTTTGAGTTTGTTTGCAAAGCATCTGAAAAGAATGTGCACAAAGTAACCATTTACCTTCCCAGTGCATGGTCTTTTCCTTAATTAACATTAGTATTATAGGATATGTTTTTATTAATTTGTTTGTTACATTGTGTAAAACACTCGCTAGAAAATGTCATTAAGTGATAACTTCGGTGTAGATTACATTCAATTGAAACAAGAGAAAAAGCATCAGATGAAGCAAATTCAGGGTCATCATTTCATGTAACTGATACTAATATCCTTTATGAGATCGAGCCACTGCATAGCTCCAGCATGAAGAGATGTATGGTTGGCACTAGTGGCAGGCGAGGCCGGCACAGGTGTGAGGGGAAGTCGGCAGATGATGGGATTAGTTAAATTAAACAAAAAATTAAATAAAACCACTTACCTTGCGCTCGCTACTTTGCAGAGCCGGCAATGCGGTGAGCGCAAGGTAAGTGGCCGTGACCAACCGCCCCACCGCTCTTGGATGTGCTGGCTGCGCCTGACTGTTGGCAAGGTTTAGACTCAACGTGGCATTCATGCTAAATAGGGGAATGTGGAGCTTGGGCCGCAGATACTGATTAGCCCCGCTGGACCGCCACACGTCTGGCGGTCGGTCCCGTTTTCCATTACGGTGGCGGGCGGACTTGGGGTCATATTATCAAGGACCGGTGTTAAAATGATCGTCGTTTTATCGGCAGGAAACTGCCGATAAAACGGCGATAATGGGCTTGATAAAACGCCCTTGCTAATTCCCATAGAAGCCCATGTTAACACTAGAACATGGGCTTCTATGGGAATTAACAAGGGCGTATTATGAAGCCCATTATCGCCGTTTTATCGGCAGTTTCCTGCCGAAAAAATATTTAACACCGGTCCTTGATAATATGCCCCCAAGTCCGCACGCCATCGTAATGGGGCCCTAAGTCTTCATGTTTGATATTATGACAACAAACCTAGTAATTCTTGAAACCGAGAACAAATTAGTTACGTTTAATAGTCGTACATGTGGTCTGGATTATTTGTTTCAGTTGCATAAAGTCATCAATTTGTCCTTGCAATGATTATTAAGAGAAAAATCTATTATATTTCGTACTGCTCCAATGGTGGTATCAGAATGCTATGAGATTGTTAGTTCCATTTCTGAAAAAGAGTTGTGATAAGAGGATATAAACCTTTAGAAAGGTTTTTCCTTACCTAGTATGATAAAGACATTTTGCCATTCACTGTTTAGCTTTAATGAGAAATAAAAATAGTGCCTGGTGAGGGCTTGCTGGGGGCCAGAAATGGATTAAAAATGGATTCAATTACATTGGCAAATTAGGAATGTGTGAAAAATGGATTGATGACATTGCAAATTGGTTCTTAATTAAGTGACAATAAGATTTATTGTAAGGCGTTATAAATGGAAGGTGAGCCATTTAGTATTTATTTCAGCATTTTAATGTGAGATAATGTTTGCTGGTTATCAGAAGTGAGATAACCAGCAAATCTGAAATTAGAATGACTTAAAATGCAACATGAATAGATAACATTTACCATTGACCTTACAAAAAGTTTAGAAAGCAGCAGTGAAAGCTTAGGGCCTTGAGGATCCTGCAAGGGATGGTCCGGATGCTCACCCAAATGGAGTACATGTTAGAAAATACATAACCTGTGCTTTCATCACTATGTACCCATAAGCTGAGATGCTGGTTCCAATTCTTTCCAAATGCACATAGTTGAAAAATTAATCTTGTCCTCCAGTCTAAATGAAAAATGTGCAGTTCTAGTCCTAGCTCTGTGTACATGCATGGAAGTTAAGAAGTATGAATTTGCAGCTTAAATAAAATATTTCAGATCAGTAGCCAACTACATAAATATACTGGGAGGTACGCAGTAGGCACTAATTACAGAATTTAGAAGCAATATTTTTAGGGCCTTATTTATGAAGGTCTTGCGCCACCGATGCGTCACTTTCAAAATAGGAAAAAGTGACGCACCGGTGGCGCAAGGCCTTCATAAATAAGGCCCTTACAGCCTGATTCATCAAGCCGAAATTGACTCGCAAAGGGCCAGATTCTGAGAATCTGGCCCTTTGCGAGCGCTATTTTTGCATTTGGGATTCATCATCCCAAATGCAAAAATCGGTAATAGCGATTTCGCTATTTTGCGAGGATTTACATTTAAGGAATCTCTATTTGAGATTCCTTAAATGCAATTCATCATCCATTTAAAAATTGCAAATTCGCAATTTCGGCCCGCTATTTACCGCAAGGTCAAACCTCGTGGTAAATAGCGAAAACTTAGAAAAATGCTTTTAAAAGCATTTTTCTAAGTTGCATGTTGCACACACACATGTCCTTTGGACATGTGTGTGCGCAACACCTGTTTCAATTTGCATTTAAGGGGTGCTACAGGGTGTCCTTTGGACACCCCTGGCACCCTTTAAATCGCTATCTTATTTGCGATTAGCTAATTGCTAATCGCAAATAAGAAATACTCCCCATTCATTCCCATGGGCCTTTTGGCCCATAGGAATGAATGGGGAGTTATTCCTTATTTGCGATTAGCAATTTGCTAATCGCAAATAAGGAATGTGTAGGAATCGCATTTCTTTATGCAATTTCTACATGAATCCCGTTTTGCAAGTCCTTAATAGCGATTCCTTATGAATCGCTATTAGGGGCTCGCAAAATGGGAGAATGATGAATCAGGCTGTTATTAGATCTTATGAAATGGACATAACAAGTTGGATCCAACTGAGCAAAACTTTCATTGTCGCAAAATGCAATTTTAAAAGAGAATAGACATAATTTGAAAAAAATCACAGTAATCCCACATAGGAAGTGAAAATCACACTGAGCAAACGAGCCGCTTACTCAGTCTTTACCTGTCAAAATGGTAGACTAAGGTCTGGTGGCGTAACGGAACTTGAGGAGATTCCCCTTGCAAGTACACGGAGCACCCCCCTCCAGACTCACTCTTAAGCTCTCAGGCCAGGGTACTGTGCTGAGGAGGCCCCCTGTAGTCGTCCCCCCCCCATTCTGCAGGGGTTTGCGTGGGCCTATGTTACGCCACTGCTAAGGTCTGCAAGATAAACCAATTTTTATGACCACACCAAATAAATGAATGTGACATCTGCAACTGAACAGATGCATGCTGTAAAACAATGATTTAATTCTCACTTCTGAAAATCTTCCAGAAACTTGCTTTTTTAACACACCTACCAAAAAAACCCCCCACAAAGTAATTCACAAATGCAAATGGAAGTTTTTGTCATAAGCAAAGGAGACACAAAATGCAGTACACACAACATGCAGGAGATGGTGTTTCTCAGCACCAACCCCTCCGAGTACCAACCAGTGAAACCAATGCCAGAGTGCTCCCCACAACACACACAGTGTCTCTGACATCCCGGGGTGTGCATCTCTATGCTGTTAGTGACAGTGTGTTGCATGTGAGTATCTGTGTGTATAAGCTTATGCACATGCATAGATGTGTATCTGTGTGGAAAAGAGCCTGGGCCAAATAGAAGATGGGCAACATTATCTGGAGTGGTTTGAGTGCAATAGTGCAGGAGTCAGTGTGTGAGTGTACAAGCAGAGCCTGGAAGACAAAGCCAAGAAGAACAGGGCTAGGGTGGATTGGGATGGGGAGAATGTAAGATCCTATCTGGATATGAAAGAGGGCTTCGGAATGTGTGCATTTGTTTGTTTGCGTTCATATATGTATTTGTGTGTGTGTATTTGTGGGTCCCAATTGTTGGGAAGCTGTTTGGCAGACAGAGTTCCTCTCTGATGGTAATACCAAACATCTGAAAACCATTGCCATTTAGTGCACCCCACAGCATACAATGAAATCAAGTGGCAAAAGAGGGTCATTTCTGGCGAAACGATGACAGCCCCTTGCACAATGGTGACCTGGCATTATGGTGATTCTTAAAGGCATATATTGAGCATTCCTGGCCTAATTTTGACCTACAGGTGCCTTCCTCATCCTACTGAAGGCTACTTCTGCACTATTACATCCATCATTAATATCATGTGTGGACCTTTGGTATTATAGGGTCCAGTACAGACAATATTGTAGTTACTTCCTAAATGTGGGACACCTGATGTAATTGTGGCCACTCCGGGAATAATGGTACCTTACCTTAACATATTGTGGGCTTTCTTGGCCTAATTTAGAGCAGTGGCCTAACTCCAGTTTGAGCAGTGGCCAATCCTGTTCTTAATCTTGCTGATTTACTGCTCCCAGTGCGTCGCTGGTTTTTAAATATTAATTTGATTGTGAATTTGGACAGTGCTTACGGCCGGACTCCCGGGGTCAGCTTTCCACACGCCACCACCATCTTGGGGAGGAGGCAGGGTTTGCGCGCTAGTCGCTTTACTCTATTAGACTATAAAAGCAGAGCTGGTGCGAGCGCGCACATCGATGTCCTCCTGAGGCTCAGCCGGGAGAGACCACCGTTTTTAGGGAAAGTCTGTTCTTAATCTTGCGGATTTACTGCTCCCAGCGAGACACTGTTTTTTAGATATTAATTTGATTGCGAATTTGCACAGTGCTTAGGGCCGGACTCCGGGAGTCAGCTTTCCACACGCCACCGCCATCTTGGGGAGGAGGCAGAGTTAGTGCGCTAGTCGCTTTACTCTATTGCACTATAAAAGCAGAGCTGGCACAAGCGCGCACATCGATGTCCTCCTGAGGCTCAGCCGGGAGGGACCACAGTTTTTAGGGAAATCCTGTTCTTAATCTTGCTGATTTACTGCTCCCAGTATGATGCTGGCTTTTAAATTTTAATTTGATTGCAAATTTGCACAGTGCTTAGAGCCGGACTCCCGGGGTCAGCTTTCCACACGCCACCGCCATCTTGGGGAGGAGACAGGGTTAGCGCACTAGTCGCTTTACTCTATTGCACTATAAAATCATAGCTGGTGCGAGCGCGTACATCGATGTCCTCCTGAGGCTCAGCCGGGAGAGACCACAGTTTTTAGGGAACTCCTGTTCTTAATCTTGCTGATTTACTGCTCCAAGCGCGATGCTGGTTTATAAATTTTAATTTGCGCAGTGCTTAGGGCCGGACTCCGGGGTCAGCTTTTCACATGCGACCGCCATCTTGGGGAGGAGGCAGGGTTAGCGAGCTAGTCGCTTTAATCGAAGGCGCGCCTAAGGCAAGCCCGTCTGTGCCCGTCCGCGCACGGCCCGGGCACAGCGCTAGCCCCACTGCCCGTTTCGAGATAGAGTTTGTTAGGCTGGAGCCATATTCAAGCAGCAAGCTTCACATTCTTAACACTTTCAAACAAAATCAGAATTGTTTATGTATCATGTCCAGCACAGATCTTCATCGGGGTGTTACAGAAGGTCAGGGATGCAAAACTAAACTTTCTGATTGCCTCTTCCAGCGAAGGATAGATGCATCTAATATTTAAAAAGGTCAGAAACAAGTAAGAGTGAAAGAGTTTAAATGTTTCCTGTTAAATGCAAGATCCCTGGTTAAGCATAGTATTGATTGCACCTCCTTAATAGAGGAAGGGGAAATCAGCATCGCTTTCATCATAGAGTCTTGGATGGACCACGCGTCGGTGCAGACTTGGTTAAAGCCACACCGCCTGGCTATCTTGTTCATACACTAAATAGACCTCATAATAAGGGAGGTGGGCTAGCAGTTATTTATTCAATGACACTTAGCGCATCTTTTGCTAACCCTGCCATGGATGAATGCGAAGCATTGGATTTCTGCTTCCATCTCTCACATCAATACACCTTCAAAGGGACCCTTATCTACAGGCCTCCTGGTCCTAGAAATCGGTTTCTGAGTCAAGCTTGTAACCTGCTGGAAAGTGAATTAAGCACCGACTCCTACACTATGCTAGGTGACTTTAATTTCCATTTGGAAATTGACACCAGCCCTGAGAGATCTAGCTTGCTGGACCTTATGAACAGTGTAGAGCTTAAGCAACAAGTCAGGGGCCGGTCACACATTAGACGGTATCTTTACCACCAACACACAGCTGGAGTTTATAAACCGGCTCCCAGTGGTCTGGTCAGACCACAAGGCTGTGTTGTTTAAAGTGACTTTACCCCAAAGGGGTTTGGTGAAATCAACAAAGAAATCGTCTTTCTGTAGAGCCTGGAAAAAGATTAATGCTAATGAACTACAAGTTCTTTTGGCTTCATCTTTGCCTTCTTTGCCTGCTAATCTTGATGATGCCTCTTCCGTTTATAATAAATGGCTTGACTCAGTTGGCAATAAACTTTCCCCAAACAAACGTATTTGCCCTAACAGGGCACGGCCCTCCTCCCCCTGGTATACCCAGGAGTTGAGAGACAAACAATTGGCCTGTAAGACTATCGAAAGAGCATGGTGGAGGGAATATAAGGAGACAGACAAAAAGAATATACACTTATTATAGCGCAATACAAACAGTTGCTGGCCAAAACAAAGCAACATTTATTTTAAAACAAAATAAACCTAGCAAAGAATTCGACCAAGGAACTGTTTAAAATCGTCACTGCCTTAGCCAATCCGGTTTCCCCCCCTATCGTTGCTAACCAAGAACTATGTGACACAATTGCAGAATTCTTTTTTAACAAAGTTGGCGCCATCTTCTCTACGCTTACATGTCCTAGGACACAGAATATGCCTATAGTGGAAACAGACTCTAAGCGAACCCCCTGCATCCCCACTCAATTTGACAAATTCGTCCCTGTGAAGGTTATGGACACATCGGAAATGATCATAATGGCAAAATCACGCTTACCATCTTACCCTTGCCCGTTGTCTATACTGAAATTAGCAGTGGAGCCAGTTGCACTCACTCTAACATCCATTATTAACGCTTTGTCTGAGGAAGGGTTTTCCCCCAACATATGGAAAAGAGAATCCATAATACCCCTTCTGAAGAAATCTAATTTAGATCACAATTACTCCAATAATTCCAGACGTATTTCCAGACTTCCATTACCTGCGAAAATAAACGGAAAGAATTATGAATAAACAACTCAGAGCATTTCTGGAAGACTCCCAGATACTAGACCCGACACAATATGGATTTCAGGGTGGACACAGCACTGAGTTCGCTCTCCTCAAATCCACGGATGAAATTAGGACCATATTGGATCAGGGAGGTAGTGCTGCAATGATCATGCTAGATCTCTCAGCAGCCTTTGATACTGTCCATCACGGAGTACTGATGGACAGGCTGCTGGAGATCGGAGTGAAGGGGGCAGCTTGGAAGCTGCACAAATGCTTCCTTTCCAACTGTGTCCCTTGGGGAGTTCACTGCAAAACCCTTCATGTTACCTTGCGGAGTACCACAGGGATCAGTCCAACTCTTTTTAATGTGTATGTTTCTCAACTTGCACCCCTGATCGAATCTTTTGGTTTTAATTTAACCTCCTACGCAGATGACACCCAAATTGTGGTGTCACTGCTACCTGATAAGAAACAGCCACTCGCTTCCAGGATTGTATGACAGCGGTTGGTGGCTGGATGACCCAAAACTGCCTCAAGCTTAATTCCAGTAAGACGGAGGTGGTTTTGTTTGGCAAGAATCCAACGTTCTGGTCACAGGTTTGGTGGCCAGATAAAATAGGCCCCCTTCCAAAACCTATCAAGAAAATGAAGAACCTAGGAGTCTATATTGATAACAAACTCAGTCTCAAGGATCAGGTCAATGCAGTGGTCTCAGCAACATCTTATGCACTTAGATCCTGCAAAAAAATTCTGCTGTTCCTTCTCAAAGAATAGTCATCACAGCTTTAGTCATGTCCAAACTGGATTATTGCAACAGTTTATACTTCAATATCCAGGAAGGGCTTATGAAAAGACTTCAGCTACTGCCTCAATCTCAGCTGAGATCAGAAAGCTTCACTGGCTGCCCATGAAGAAACGTGTAGGTTTCAAGGCCCTGTGTGTGGTCCATAAATCCCTCCAAGGATATGGACCCCTTCACCTTAGATTGAATTTCCAGTGGCATTCTCCTAAGAGAACCCTCTGCTCTTCAGAAGCAAAACAGGTATCAGTGCCCTTTGCAAGGAAATGCAACTGGGGAGGTAGACGTTTTGTGGTGGGTGCTGCTAAAGCATGGAATAACCTACCGTTTCATCTGAGATGTATAACAAATCACCTGGATTTCAGGAAGGCCCTGAAGACATGGCTTTTCCAGTCTAGTTAAAGAGCTTCTTTTCCCCGCGCATAGGCTCTGTAGGACATTTGATGTTAGCGCCAGGACACCCTAGGGTAACAGTGTGCTCTATAAATATCAGTAACATTAACATTAACGTTCTTAACATAATGGTATATCCGTGGGAGTATGGTGTCAAGCCAAACCACATTGGTGGTTCTGGTATAAAGTGGCAATCAATGGCATATTGTGGACAATCTTAGCACTATGGTATCAACCCCTGAATTGTAAGTCTACTGCTTGGGCATGTGAGTTGGAATATGTCTATGTAAGACAGTTTTACAGTAACTGATGAACATGACAAGCTGATGTTTGAACATCACATGCGTATTTACTAAAAGGTACATTTTCCATTCTGTTGTAACAAAAATACTTCTTTTCAGAAAATTTAAATTCTTTCAGTGGCATGTTTTACCAAAAACTAAAATCATTAATATTATAGTAAATGTGTATGATTAAAGAAACTGACACAGTGACATTCAGAGACAAGATGAGTTCATTTCTAAAACATTTAAGCTGATAATTAAATGACAATTCACGCTAAATCAGGTATTATGATGCTGATATTTTTTATGCCATATTCTAAAGGTACTTGATGCTTGATGTGATGCTATGGCTGTTATCTCAATGCTTAAATAGAAGAATTTCCTGTTGATGAAGCTTTTTGGGACATTGCTGACAATGAAACTGTATGATTCGCAGGAATGCTCCTCACTGGTAATCCTGCATGAGATAAAGTCACCAGCATGAGAGGGGCTAATATGAACTTTGTTTCATGCAGTCAAAACTGTACACCAATAATATATGATAGATTCTCTGGTGATTTGCAATCAACAGAAGTACCTGAACATGTAAAAATATTCACATTGTGACTGTGTTCAGCCTGTCACACATCCACATTCATAGATTAAGAGCATCAGGCATTGTAAATTTGAACTGTAAGTAATTATACCTCAATGTAGTTTTTTAGCATTTTCTTAGATATGGTATAAGCCAAGATATTTTCACATTTCACATTAATAGAATGACATATATTTTCACTGAAAAGAAAGGTTAAAGTGATATTATAGTTAGGTGAAAATGTCAGTATAAACATAACATTTGAAACAAAAAAAACTCAAAATCACTATAACTAGCCCTCCACCATGCACTATAATGTTCTCAATGGTGTTATTTCAGATGCCATTAGTGATGTCATCAATGAAGTCATAGAACATTATGAATGGTGTAATATGTTAGGTCAAGAGCAGGGCATGGAAAGAAGCGAATTATAGTTACTTCATGGTAACTATAACTGGTGATTTCTTTTAGTGTGCAATTTTACATTTAAACTGGCATTTACACCTAACTGTAACATCATTTTAACCTTTCTTTTTATGTTTTTAATGCATAGTAAGATTGTATCCCCGTACCTAACTATGCCAACCACCCGTTCATGCACAAACCGTGGCCATATGTGTAGAGGGGATTGGCTACAGAGTCTGGCCTGTAGACAGGCTCTGTGTCTTTGCTCCCTGTGAGTAGCAAATCTTTCGCTGCACACAGCCTTATGCAGGTGACCAACACCTGTGCCCACCCAGCGCTGGAGGAGGCCAACCCCCTCATGACCAGTCAATGACAGCACTCATTACAATATAAAGGAGTGTTATTTTAAATAATGAAGTTTACTGCCTTTCTCAAGGGGTCACCACTCAATATATAAATGCCAAGCCTATTGACATTGTCAAACGGTGACCATATAAACATTCAAGGCATCTCTATTGGCTTTGTCAAGGTGTCATCACATCATTATATCAAGACAAGCCTACTAGCTTTGTCACTGGATCATCACATCATTATACAAATCAAGCCTTTTAGATTTGTTAAAAGGCAGCCATATATATATATATGGTGTAAGCACAACAATAGGATTTTGGGATCCAAGTGAATAAAGTTTATAGACCAACGAAGAAAAATTTCCCCTTCTTAACATATAATTATAACACTATATCTCTTCGGCTCTTTTTATATGATATGAGCCTCATAGGGATCTAGAAAAATGAGTGCGTTCTACATTCAACCAACTCTCATCTATAATACTTATGTTGTCATAATTCAATCCTATTGGGAATACAACCCTTAAGAAATAGAACCATCACTCACCCTTGGGTGACATGCTTCATCATATGGGTTCCTCCTTCCCAGCAAGAAAACCCAGTCTTACTGGGAGCTACGACTTCCCAGATTTTAATGAAGGAGCTCAGAGATGTTTTCTTAGTATGTTATGATAGGAAGGATACTAAATCCCATATGAGAGTCCGAGGGGTAGAGAAATTGCAGTGCAATGAAAAGTGATTAAGCAAATTGTGTCAAAAAATGTGTATTAAAACTGTCTAGATTGATGCACTAAACGATTTTATTCACGTGCTCAATCCAGCAGGATTAAAAGTAAGGCAAATAAGTAGTATGGATTTAAACCACTTAAGGTCAACATGTTTCAGCCATGTGAGCTACAACTAATATCGGTGGCTTTTTTCAGGACCTATACAGGATGTGAATTTGCTACTGCTAATAAGTGTATAATAAACCAAAAAAGTGATACATTTTATATACTAAACTAGTATTCCTTTGGCGTGATACCTGGTAATACCGCATTTATCTGAAAAATGAGAAAAAAGGAAGAATATATTTACACACACACACAGATCCCTTTATGTACAGTGCTCTATTTTTGACATAATATATTGTCAATTGTCATTGACTATCTCAACAGTTATATTCCACTTACCCTCATAAGTAGGATAATAGACCTCCCCTCAACCTGGCAGGCAACTCAGGGAAGGAGGCCCCGCACTGCGGAGAAGATAGAAGTAATGAGCTCTTCTAATGATGAGATATAGTGCTTTTTTAAAAACGAAACATAATTGCTGAAAACTGCGATGAAGCGCCCAGTTAATGCACTGTGGTAGAGAGCTTCCCCAGTAAACATTTTGGGAGACTTGGATGTCTATGGAGGGTGTTAAATCATGCTACATCCCTTTAAAATGTCCTTTCTTTTCTATGTATTATTGCACCAAAAAAGCTGCATTCCATTCAGTGTTAAATCAGCTGTTATGACTCAATACCCGAATGACAGAGCATAGATGTTAAACCCTAGATCCCATGAATATCTGGTTTAAGTACAACCCTCTTTTTTTTAATGTCTCATGGGATTCTAAAATTATAATACTCAAAAGTTGTCACAACTTGTCAGAATGTCCAAATAAACCATCTGTGTATTAACAATTTGAGTAATGTCATCCTATTACAGGGCTAGCCATGGAATTTCATCGTTGAGACCGTGGACATCAGTTTTTGATCTAAAAACCCATCGCGGCTCGCGTCGTAACAGAAATTTTGAAACATCACTAATGTGAGTTGGAATCCATGGTTGTTCCAAAACAATCCATCTAAGATCCATTTCTGTATGATTATGATCCAGAAAATGGTTGGACATTTTAGTTGAACGTTTTTTGCATCTTATTGTGCTCTTGTGTTTTTGTATTCTTGTTTTTATTTTTCGCGAGCAGCGATGGGTTTTTAGATTAACAACTGATGTCCACGGTCTAAACGATGAAATTCCATGGCTAGCCCTGTAATAACCTACCAGATACTTGAAGAATAGGCTCACTTTATAGATTTAGAGAAATACAGTAACCACACTGCATAGCTGAGTTCAGTTCTTAACTTTACTCTTTAGGTTTCAGCGTTAAGGACACAGAAGTGTTACTTAAATTAGGCCACTATGTAGCTAACATGTAGACTCTTGCTGTTATAAGAATTACGATAAGTGGTTCATAGCATGGGTCACTCATAATTGCAATGATTTTACTCAATGAGAGGGTCATCAAGTAGTGTAGTAAATTATAGTCAACAGACTATACAATATTGACTCCCAATTTGATTAAATAAGGACAATGTAGCCTAATATTTTCCCCCATTTTGAAATAAAGATCTCTCTACAATATCGAGGCACATGGCCAAATAGTAGTGGTTGAGCTCCCAACCAAGGGGGCAATAAAATAGATTGAGTTTGAGCATATGCGAGCGTTTTAGTGCTAATTTTTTTCCCTAATGTAAAACTCTAAGAGTAAGAGTCTAAAAATTAAACAATGAGGCTGGGTAATACTCTTCATTATATTTAAAGGACATGCATATTTTGACAATTTGAGCATATTTGGCACGTTTTTAATGAACGGGTACTGTTTAAAGAGGAACAGATGTAAACGAGCATGCGCGAGAATATAGTATTCTGGCGTCGCGCATGCTCTTACGCTACAACTAATAGGTAATCATTTGATCCTCCATGCGCGAGAGTGTAGCGCATGTATATTGTTTGCGCTAAGTGTAACATTGCGCTTAAATTTTGCAACAGATAAAATAAAGAGCCATTGGAGAATACGTGCGTCGGGTTGATAAGATCGGCGCTTTAAAACGAAACGGCAATGCTTGGTGAAACTAGGAGGGTAACGAGCATGCGCGATAATATAGTGTCTCCCGACAGCACATGCTTCTTTCGTGATTCCAAAACAGGCAAACACTGAGACACCTAAAGAAGGCCCCCACCACCTCGAGGAGGCAATGTTTGGTAATTGAGACACTACTACATAAGCAAACTCGGCAAACCAGTACCTTACCTCCCGAGGCAGACTCTACACCTACAACGGGGTACCGACAGAGAGGTAAGGGGTAAACAGCTAGATGCTGGTTTGACTTTGTCTAAATAGGATGACATTACTCAAATCTTTAATACACAGATGGTTTATTTGGACATTCTGACAAGTTGTGACAACGTTTGAGTATTAATAATTTTAGAATCCCATGAGACATTACAAAAAGAGGGTTGTACTTAAACCAGATATTCATGGGATCTAGGGTTTAACATCTATGCTCTGTCATTCGGGTATTGAGTCATAACAGCTGATTTAACACTGAATGGCATGCAGATTTTTTGGTGCAATAATACATAGAAAAGAAAGGACATTTTAAAGGGATGTAGCATGATTTAACACCCTCCATAGACATCCATTCTCCCGAAATGTTTACTGGGGAAGCTCTCTACCACAGTGCATTAACTGGGAGCTTCATGGCAGTTTACAGCAATTATGTTTCATTTAAAAAAAAAAAACCACTATATCTCATCATTAGAAGAGCTCATTACTTCTATCTTCTCCGCAGTGCGGGGCCTCCTTCCCTGAGTTGCCTGCCAGGTTGAGGTGAGGTCTATTATCCTACTTATGAGGGTAAGTGGAATATAACTGTTGAGATAGTCAATGACAATTGACAATATATTATGTAAAAAATAGAGCACTGTACATAAAGGGATCTGTGTGTGTGTACATATATATATATATATATATATATATATATATTCTTCCTTTTTTCTCATTTTTCAGATAAATGCGGTATTACCAGGTATCACGCCAAAGGAATACTGGTTTAGTATATAAAATGTATCATTTTGTGGTTTATTATACACTTATTAGCAGTAGCAAATTCACATCTTGTATAGGTCCTGAAGAAAGCCACCGACACTAGTTTTAGATCACATGGCTGAAACATGTTGACCTTAAGTAGTTTAAATCCATACTACTTATTTGCCTTACTTTTAATCCTGCCGGATTGAGCACGTCAATAAAATCGTTTAGTGCATCAATCTAGACAGTTTTAATACACATTTTTTGACACAATTTGCATAATCACTTTTCATTGCACTGCAATTTCTCTAACCCTCTGACTCTCATATGGGATTTAGTATCCTCCCTATCATAACATACTAAGAAAACATCTCTGAGCTCCTTCATTAAAATCTGGGAAGTCGTAGCTTCCAGTAAAACTAGGTTTTCTTGCTGGTAAGGAGGAACCCATATGATGAAGCATGTCACCCAAGGGTGAGTGAGGGTTCTATTCCTTAAGGGATGTATTCCCAATAGGATTGAATTATGACAACATAAATATTATAGATGAGAGTTGGTTGAAAGTAGAACGCACTCATTTTTCTAGATCCCTATAAGGCTCATACCATATAAAAAGACCCGAAGAGATATGTTGTTATAATTATATGTTAAGAAGGGGAAATCTTTCTTCCTTGGTCTATAAACTTTATTCCCTTGGATCCCAAAATCCTATCGTTGTGCTTACAGTTTTAGTGCGGCCTCGGCCGTGGATCCTATTTTTACTAGTGCTTCTAAGTTATTTTATAACTCTTAAGACTTATATGCTGTTTCTGCTTGGAGATGCCGGTTTCGCACTCATTGAAAACTTTTTCTAGAGACGTATTAGGAGGAATTATTTGGAGTGCTGTAATGGCATATAGGCTAGGCTTAGCCTTTGACGAAGACATAGCTCGAGAAATTCTAGCTACACCGAGCATCTTAGATAGTACTATCATCTTAAATACAACACAAAATGATGATTGGGCAAAATTATTGATATTGAAACGCTCACATTCTAGATCACAGGTACATGGAGCGATCACGACAGAATACTTTAGGGCAAATTGCGCACCATGAGGTCTGATAGTAACAAACGCTCCCAGACTTTTCCTTGTTGAAAAATCCTTCCTAAAAGATTGGTCCATGATAGCATGGAGATGTACCAGGGATTGGCTAATCCTATTTGTCACCACTGCCAAAAGAATAGCTGACACTATCCTAATAGAGATTCAGACATTCTGCTTGGAGATGCCGGTTTCGCACTCATTGAAAACTTTTTCTAGAGACGTATTAGGAGGAATTATTTGGAGTGCTGTAATGGCATATAGGCTAGGCTTAGCCTTTGACGAAGACATAGCTCGAGAAATTCTAGCTACACCGAGCATCTTAGATAGTACTATCATCTTAAATACAACACAAAATGATGATTGGGCAAAATTATTGATATTGAAACGCTCACATTCTAGATCACAGGTACATGGAGCGATCACGACAGAATACTTTAGGGCAAATTGCGCACCATGAGGTCTGATAGTAACAAACGCTCCCAGACTTTTCCTTGTTGAAAAATCCTTCCTAAAAGATTGGTCCATGATAGCATGGAGATGTACCAGGGATTGGCTAATCCTATTTGTCACCACTGCCAAAAGAATAGCTGACACTATCCTAATAGAGATTCAGACATTAGAAGCAAGCATTAAGGCAGTCCTGGTAACATCAGTCTATAAGAAACAAGCTGACGAAACAAACAAAAACAACAAAGAGTTTAAAGAATCAACTTTGGCGATAAAAATTAACAAATTCAAAAAAGATCTAGCCAAATTTTCTTTAGAAAAGGTGTATCCATACACCAGTGAAGAGTATGTCCCTCCTCAATACAATCAGAAAGGTGCTACATATGGCTCAAATTATTCAACATCTAACAGTGATGAGGGATCGAGCGATTCTGACTCTACCACAGGAAGAAGTGCAAATCAGCAATCAAACAGGGAAGGAAGAGGGAAAGGACAAAGACGAGGAACATGGCATGACCAAGGACAAAACCAATGGTGGCCACGCACCCCCTTTGGATATCCTCCACCGCCACAACAGCAATTTTTCCCTTTTCAACCGTATAACATGATGCCCAACCAACCTTTTTTAGGGCTTGGCCCAGGCCGATCACGAGGCAGAAGACAGGGCGCCCAAATGGGAGTACGATGGAACACCCCAATAGCATCAACAACAACACGCAGTATAATGCAACCACCAGTACAACCAGGGAGCAGCAGCGGAAACAGCTGATAGTAAATTTAAGTTCACACATTTTGACAGAGACAGAGACCGCGGTCCTAGAGAATGGATTAGGTTTCGTCCCAACGTATAAAGGAGATCCATTCCAAATACGGCAGGAACTGGCTGGTTTCTTTCGGAAAATTCGATTGAATTTTTTTTTCAAAGATAAAATCAGCGAGGACATGGAAGACGGAAGGGATAAGAACACTGGTTTGACACCACGATCTACTTTTAATCCCCCCGCTCATTTGGTTTCGGTGCAAATCATCTCCTTTGAAGAAGCAGTCCTGTTCTTATGTGAACAAATTGATGGACACTAAGAATACCCAATATCAGAACTTATATAAATTAGAAAAAGTAGCACTCCAACAATTGTCTGACAATCCAAATGTGATATTGAAACCGGCAGACAAAGGCGGTGCAATAGTTATTTTTAGAGAAGGAGACATACAGAGAAGAATGTCTACGCCAACTGGGAGATCAAAAATCATACAAACCATTGAAATTGGATCCAAGTAAAATACTAACTATTGAGATTAAGAGACTGACAGATGAAGCCAAAGAGAATGGGTGGATAACAACACATGAGGCCACCTATCTGACAACATCTTTTCCCACAGTGCCTTATTTCTATGTATTGCCCAAAATACATCAAAACAAATTACCTCCACCGGGCAGACCAATCTTTGCAGGCATTGGCTCAATTCTCGAACCATCATCAACTTTTGTTGATTTCTTCTTACGACCAATTGTGTTGGAAATGCCAACCTTTTTGCTCGACACTAAGGATTTCTTAAGACTTCTTGTAGGGACTCCGTTTGATAGGGACCAGGACTTCCTGGTCTCGTTTGACGTAGAGTCTCTCTACACTTGCATCCCTCAAGAGGAAACTTTGATGACCATTCAACGTATGCTGGAAGCACGTTCACTCGACAGTATCACACCTGTGGCATTCATCATTGAATGTGCCCGTTTGGTTTTAAAAGAGAACGTTTTCAAATTTGAAGAGACATTGTACCTCCAAATATCGGGTACGTCTATGGGGAGTGTCTGTGCCCCCAGTTTGGCGAATCTGTACGTCCACGAATTTGAACAGCTGCAGGTTCTCAATGACAACAATCCCTTTTTCAGACACATTCGTGCCTGGAAGAGGTATATTGATGACTTTTTGTCATATGAAGAGGTGACTACGACACACTAATGGCTTTTTGCATCTGGCTAAATGAGAGGAATACCTTCTTGAAGTTTACATTAGAATCCTCAAAGGAAAGTCTTGCATTCTTAGATGTTAAGATAGTTCCCAATGAAGATGGTTTATCGACAGAGCTATACACCGATGGCCTGTAATTCGCTGTTGCCGTACCAAAGCTATCATCCAAAGGCACTGCGAGAAAATTTGCCGTTTGGGCAATTTCTTAGAGTAAGACGGAATTGTTCTTCAAATGAAAAATATCATGAACATGCCAATGCTCTAATGAATTACCTCAAAGAAAAGAACTATCCGGGAAAGATAATTCGGAAATCCAAAAAAAGAGCTGCACATAACAATAGAGATGCTCTGTTAGAAGTTCAGCCAAAAAAGGACAAGAATTCCAGGATAACTTTTGTCAACACTTTCTCAGGATTTTCCAACCAAATTAAGAAGAACATAGTACATCACTGGAAGATATTGAATACAGGAAACAACAGTTTGGAACTTCCAATGTTTGCCTACAAAAGAAGTGCAAATGTTAGGGACAAATTGGTTCATACACGGCCAAAAGAAAGTATGCGTAACGACTCTCAAACATTATTGTGGGGTCTAGCGCCGGTGATTGGCCATTTTCCGTGTGGTACCTGTGCAGTATGTCCGCAGACAGAAAAAACATTAGAGGTAGATATTGGCACGGCAAGACCGTGGAAAATCCTTAAACATACAAATTGTAACACTGAGAAACTGATATATTTAGTTTGGTGTCCGTGCAAACTGCGGTATGTCGGTATGACAACGCGAAAAATAAAAACAAGAATACAAGAACACAAGAGCACAATAAGATGCAATAAACGTTCAACTAAAATGACCAAACATTTTCTGGATCATAATCATACAGAAATGGATCTTCGATGGATTGCTTTGGAACAACCATGGATTCCAACTCACATTAGTGATGTTTAAAAATTTCTGTTACGGCGCGAGCAGCGATGGGTTTTTAGATTAAAAACTGATGTCCACGGTCTCAACAATTAAATTCCATGTCTAGCCCTGTAATAACCTACCAGATACTTGAAGAATAGGCTCACTCTATAGATTTAGAGAAATACAGTAACCACACTGCATAGCTGAGTTCAGTTCTTAACTTTACTCTTTAGGTTTCAGCGTTAAGGACACAGAAGTGTTACCTAAATTAGGCCACTATGTAGCTAACACGTAAACTCTTGCTGTTATAAGAATTAAGATAAGTGGTTGATAGCATGGGTCACTCATAATTGCAATGAGTTTTCTCAATGAGAGGGTCATCAAGTAGTGTAGTAAATTAGAGTCATCAGACTATACAATATTTCTCCCAATTTGATTAAATAAGGACAATGTAGCCTAATATTTTTCCCCCATTTTGAAAGAAAGATCTCTCTACGATATCAAGGCACCTGGCCAAATAGTAGTGGTTGTGCTCCCAAACGAGGGGACAATAAAATAGATTGAGTTTGAGCATATGCGAGCATTTTAGCGCTCATTTTTTTCCCTAATGTAAAACTCTAAGAGTAAGAGTCTAAAAATTAAACAATGAGGCTGGGTAATACTCTTCATTATATTTAAAAGACATGCATATTTTGACAATTTGAGCATATTTGGCACGTTTTTAATGAATGGGTACTGTTTAAAGAGGAACAGATGTAAACGAGCATTCGCAAGAATATAGTATTCTGGTGTGGCGCATGTTCATCGCTAATAGGTAATCATTTGATCCTCCATGCGCGAGAGTGTAGCGCATGTATATTGTTTGCGCTAAGTGTAACATTGCGCTTAAATTTTGCAACAGATAAAACAAAGAGCCATTGGAAAATACGCGCGTCGGGTTGATAAGATCGGCGCTTTAAAACGAAACGGCAATGCTGTGTCAAACTAGGAGGGTAACGAGCAAGCGCAATAATATAGTGTCTCCCGACAGCACATGCTTCTTTCGTGATTCCAAAACAGGCACGCACTGAGACACCTAAAGAAGGCCCCCACCACCTCGAGGAGGCAATGTTTGGTAATTGAGGCACTACTACATAAGCAAACTCGGCAAACCAGTACTTTACCTCCCGAGGCAGACTCTACACCTACAACGGGGCACCGACAGAGAGGTAAGGGGTAAACAGCTAGATGCTGGTTTGACTTTGTCTAAATAGGATGACATTACTCAAATTTTAATACACAGATGGTTTATTTGGACATTCTGACAAGTTGTGACAACTTTTGAGTATTATAATTTTAGAATCCCATGAGACATTACAAAAAGAGGGTTGTACTTAAACCAGATATTCATGGGATCTAGGGTTTAACATCTATGCTCTGTCATTCGGGTATTGAGTCATAACAGCTGATTTGACACTGAATGGCATGCAGCTGTTTTGGGGCAATTATACATAGAAAAGAAAGGACATTTTAAAGGGATGTAGCATGATTTAACACCCTCCATAGACATCCATTCTCCCGAAATGTTTACTGGGGAAGCTCTCTACCACAGTGCATTAACTGGGTGCTTCATGGCTGTTTACAGCAATTATGTTTCGTTTTAAAAAAAGCACTATATCTCATCATTAGAAGAGCTCATTACTTCTATCTTCTCCGCAGTGCAGGGCCTCCTTCCCTGAGTTGCCTGCCAGGTTGAGGTGAGGTCTATTATCCTACTTATGAGGGTAAGTGGAATATAACTGTTGAGATAGTCAATGACAATTGACAATATATTATGTCAAAAATAGAGCACTGTACATAAAGGGATCTGTGTGTGTGTGTGTGTATATATATTCTTCCTTTTTTCTCATTTTTCAGATAAATGCGGTATTACCAGGTATCACGCCAAAGGAATACTGGTTTAGTATATAAGATGTATCACTTTTTTTGGTTTATTATACACTTATTAGCAGTAGCAAATTCACATCTTGTATAGGTCCTGAAGAAAGCCACCGATACTAGTTGTAGATCACATGGCTGAAACATATGACCTTAAGTAGTTTAAATCCATACTACTTATTTGCCTTACTTTGAATCCTGCCGGATTGAGCACGTGAATAAAATCGTTCAGTGCATCAATCTAGACAGTTTTAATACACATTTTTTGACACAATTTGCTTAATCACTTTTCATTGCACTGCAATTTCTCTACCCCTCTGACTCTCATATGGGATTTAGTATCCTCCCTATCATAACATACTAAGAAAACATCTCTGAGCTCCTTCATTAAAATCTGGGTAGTCGTAGCTCCCAGTAAGACTAGGTTTTCTTGCTGGTAAGGAGGAACCCATATGATGAAGCATGTCACCCAAGGGTGAGTGAGGGTTCTATTCCTTAAGGCACAGTTCTTCAAACTGTGGGGCACGCCCCCCTGGGGGGGCGTGGATGGGTTCCCAGGGGGGCGCAAAGGCCTCTGCCAGCACATGTAAATGAAGATGCCTGGAAGTGCAGCGATGTTTATTTGCTGCATTTCCAGGCTGTCTTCATTTACTCCCAAGGCCTCAGAGTGCCGTGGGTCTAGAGGTCAGTGGGTGTGCTGCTGGGGGCTCAGCTGGGCAGTGTCTGGAGTCTTAAGACTCCAGCACAGCTGAGTTTTTCACAGGTCTTTAAAGACCATTTGCATACATTTGGAAACTGGTTACCTAAGGTTAGTTTTATTTCTTTTTCCAGTACCCCCTTGGCCCCGACTCGGCCTATTCCTTTCATTTGCATTTGAAACTTACTGCTGTAGTGTGAAAATGTATTTCATGAAAAGGAATACAAAAAAGGGTTGCCATAGAACAAAATGCCAGCCATGTATGTTTAAAGAGCCTGCAGACCTTGCTTTGACACTAAATAGGGTCTTAAATAAAAAAAAGTATGTATTCATTTGTAATGTGACTTTCTGTCTGTTCCTTTTATTTTCAGTAATGAATCATTCAGGCAGCCCGAGGAACACATTTAAAAGTACTTCATATTTGCTTTTCGAAGTACGCACAGATAAGTGCTGAAAATAGGGTTTTAGGTGACTGTTTATTTTTGTGCCGTCTGCAACATCAAAATAATGAGCTGGCAACCCTAATCATAAGACTGGAAGTTTGTTGCAGGATCAGCACATTATTTATTTCCTTCACCCTCATTCCCTGATTAATTCCATAATAGCAATAGTTTAACTTATATCTGAAACCCTGCGTCCCGCCAATAACATGCTGATTAACTTCAAGTGTCTGGGAATTCACCCTCCATTCAGACAACTCATTCCTCATTCTCACCCTTCACTTTCACGCTCACCCTGCACTCACTGCGCATAGTTATGGTTTTCCCGCATTTGCCACATAATCCATCGCGTGCTGCATAATTTGCAGATTAAAAAATTTAGCAACACATGTTACCTTACAGTGGAAGGCCCTTTCTAAAGGTAGGCTGGTCACCTTTCTGTTGCTTATTGCTATATGTGGGTGTTAATGTGGTACTTACGAGGGGCAATAAAGGCCAGGACAATGTTAAGAAGTGTAAAAATAGCAAAATAGTGCAGTAATGCTATCACAAAATATGCAGCATAATTCGCCTTTGCTTGCTGCAGAATTTAGTCAACCATGCTGCACAATTTGGCCTTCTCCTGCCGCATATTTCCAATGGCCCTGTTTATAGTGCTATGAAGTCCCAGCCTGTGGCAGAAAGCACTGTGAATATGTAAGTCGTTATTTTAAAACAGTATTTGCATACTCTAAGCTAGGTTGCTGCAAAATGATGCAGTGATTGAGATAAAACAAGTTCTTACAAAATATACTTTTTTAGTAATAAGTAATCAAACTGTATCTAATGCAGACATTTTTGTAAGTGTCTCCACTATTCCAGATCCCAGCTGATAACTCCGTTACATTACATCTTAAAAAGAATAGATCTTTGCCACCATAAAGCTTTAAGCAGATCCACTGGAATTATTCAGCAGAAAAGGACAAAATTATGCGGCAGGTTTGACTAAATTATCCAGCAAGAAAAGGTAAATTATGCGGCACAATGCGCGACATTTTGTAGTTAGCATTACTTCATCATTTTGTCATTTTAACTCACCGTAACGCTGTCAGGGGAAATATTTCACCTCATTAGTACCAGTTTAACACCCAAATACAGCAGTAAGCAACTACAAGATTACCAGTCTTTGCAGGGCCTTCCACTGCTCCGGAACACTTTGTCACGCTTTAAGTAACTTTTGTTCCGTTTCAGCTCAAAACAAGTTTTTTGTCATTGAAATCTAGAGATTATGTAGCAAATGCAGTAAACTGATAATTATGTGGAAAGCGCTGCTGCTGCAGAAACTCATAATTCCAGGGGCCCTGGCTTTAAGAGACTCAATCAATTAATAGCTGGTAAGAAGGCCGGTTTCTTTCTTAACTTTCTGCACTACCACCACGCACTTCGATTTCAGGCACAGGCATGTCAAAGTCAGTATTAACCATTCAGGGGAAGTTTTTTGTGTGAAAGCTGAGTCCATGGGGTGGCTGGTAGAAGGCCAGCAGGGTTGCATTCAGATGCAGAGCCCTAATACTCTCGATCCCTGGGGCCTCACAGAAATGGTCTAGGAGACAGAGGAAAGGATCGAGATTCAAAGATATTGTCAAAGAGAAGGCCCAGAATAGTGAGCACTCTATGCAAACTAATTTTTTGGTTTACAAATGGCCAGAGACCGCTTCTTTAGAGAGCTACCCCAAAGAAGGGAACGATATAAGTGTTTTTTTTTTTTAAAGGGACATTAGTGAAGCTGGTACTGCTGCCAAGTGTGTAAGTGGCCACTGCTGGTTAACGTAAAGGAGTAGATGCAGATGCAGAAGGACTTGGTCCCAGAAATTTGGGGGGCGCACTGCATCACAATTATGACTGACTACCTTTAAAAAAAGGGGCACCCAAGCGTATTGTCCTTTCAAGCATGAGGACAGAGGTGATGATCCATCATGGTGGGGAAGAGGTAAAAGAGGCAGAGGAGATAGCCTGCTACTCAGGACTGCAGTTATCATTAGTGCAGCAAGTATAGTTGCATTGGGGTCAAAGAGTGTGAGGTGCTCACAGCACCCCAATTATGGGGAGCAGTTTGTTTGGGATATCTGTTTTTGTTTGATGCATTTGCCGTTTTATAAGTTTCATATTTGGTGCGGTTCATAAGCTATAGAAAAAGTATTCCTGAAATCATCTCATAAACCACGCTCCCTGCACGCAGCCATGTCCCTCCTGCTCCCCCAATCCTAACCATAAAGTTTTGGAGGGGGGCCCGACGTCAAAACATTTTGCTTAGGGGGGGCTCAGAGTAAAAAAGTTTGAAGACCTCTGCCTTAAGGGATGTATTCCCAAAAGGATTGAATTATGACAACATAAATATTATAGATGAGAGTTGGTTGAATGTAGAACACACTCATTTTTCTAGATCCCTATAAGGCTCATACCATATAAAAAGACCCGAAGAGATATGTTGTTATAAAGCCATATATATATATACCATAAAAGCATTTTAGCTTTGTCAAAGTGTCACCAGATCCATATATGACGGCAATGGCATTGCCTTTGTCAACAACAATAGACACTGTCAGAGGTTTTCTTTTTCACTTTTCAGGCCACATAATGCAGTCATATGAAACCAACCAATCCACGAGCACTACACAGAAATGAATTCCCAAGTTCGTAAAAACAGTCTTCTTGGTGCTGTAATCAAAAATAGTTGGACATCTTGAAACAGTTTTTGTTGGTATTTATTTCTTCACATAAATCAAAATTCTAGTTTTTGAGGAACAATTCTTTCACAACACTTGCTAAAACGTGTTGTGTCGCTGAACAATTATTTTCCAACTGACTTCCTCAGGGCTACAAAAGGTAACATTGTATTTTAGAAAGTAAAATAAAAACCATGGGCCATCAACCAAGGTACCAGAAGCTCAAAGATACAAGTGTATTCTAGTGAGGAACTCTAAAATTATACATTAGTGAGGTGAGCTATCCATGTGTTTAGATTTAAAATATGATCACCAAGTATTAAGCGGTGCAAGTTCACTGTTTTCCTATGTCACACAGCAGAGGTAAAGATGCCCATGAATAATCTTCTAAATCACATCATAAGGGAGCAAGGAATGTTATTTACCACTTTGGCAGAGGCATCGTTCTATACAAATATATCACATGACTTTGGTTTAATGACTTTGGAGAATAATGTGTTTTGGTATGATGGAATATGGTACTGCCAACTTTTTGGTACCAACATGGGCTCCAAGTTTGCCCCGTTACACTCGAAACCAGTTCAATTGTTGGTTCAAGAAGAGGCATGTCTAGGGTCATAGTGCTAAAAGGATGAATATAAACAATACTGGAAAATACTTGCAGGTGATGGTCTTATCATCTGGACTGGTTCTGTGCATGGACTTACTGAATTTGTTGCTTATTTGAATTCCAATGTATATGGGTTTCACTTTAGAATACAGCTTTGAAAGCATTATCTTTCTAGGTGTGGAATTGTAAGTCAGTGATATGACACTACAGTCGAATGTATCATAAAATATTGTCATGCAATATAGTTCACACTCAGAGAGTCAACTAATAGTAATTCCATTTTAGGAAATGGTTCGAGCTAGGAAAAGTTCCAACAAGGATTGTGAATTTGTTTATAATGTTTTTCAAGTGTGGGCATTGCTCCACTTGCAGACTAGCAGTTGACAAGGTTAAAAGTTTTTCTTATGGTGATAGTCCCATTTGCGAGATTAAAAGTAAAATTAAATGAGGTACCAATTTTGCAATCTATGTTTTAGTCTGTAAATGCTACAAGAAAGGTCAGTAGTACAATTAGACCTATAACAGACAGAATTTCACTTCAGAGCAGTGAAACAAGGATATCTAAAATATCCAAAATATCCTATTGCATTGCATATGTAAAGCACAAAGTGCACTCCAAAATGTTCCGTTTCTCGGATTAGAAAAGGTACCGATTGATCCTAGAAGGGGAAATCATGTGCTCAAATTGAGACACAAGGAACCATCATGGATTATGAAATTAAAAACAGTAGAATTACAATTGAATATTGACAGTGAACTGCACTAGTTCTAGGGTGACTTGTAAAGATCATTGTAAGTGAAACAATGGAGTCCTGAGACACCAAATGTTTAATCATAGCTCTGAACAAAAATCCCATGTTGTCAAATTGGATATTTTACACTTTTACCCTCCTGCTTTATTAGCAACAATTGACACTAATATAACAACTAACTTTTGAATTATTCTACATTGACATGTTTACTTTTCGAATTTCTTTTTTCGGAGTGTGGACTTTGAGAGAGTTCTATTTATCATCCTTGTTTATGTTCTCAGACATGCCTCTTTAACATACGGACACTATAGATTAATGGAATTTACAGTCTTTCACGAGTGGTGATGCTATGATAATATCATTAAGAGATATTCTCACAGATGATTGTTTGCATCCATAGATAAGGTCCATAGTGATTACTATTTTCCCGTTCGTAATTAGGCACTTCCTTCACATAGTGAGCTGGTGAAGCAGATTTTCTCTTTACTTCCTCCACTCAAAAGGATGTGGGACATGCAAGATGACTGACAATTTTCCTTCATTTTAAAACCCCTCTAGATAGTGATCTTTCAATAGTACCCCAACCCCTTCACTGCTAGGCCTTTCCCTCCGGTGCTAAGCCTTTTTTGGCTATTTGGGGTAGTTCGTGCTTAGGCCCCTGTAACCTTTTGACCACATTAGGTATCCACACCAAATCAGCATCCTTTTCTTCCAAAATCATGGGGATTCTAAGGTACCCAGGGTTTGTGGATTCCCCTGGAGGGGACCCAGAAATTAGCCAAAATACAGCAAATTGTTTTTTTTTTTGGGGGGGGGGGAATGGGAAAAAGTGCTGCAAATGTCTGCTTTTTTTCCCTGCAAATGGTATCAAAAATGGTTTGTGGGGCTGAAACCACCATTTTCCCAGTTTTTATGGAATTACAGACTTTTGTCATGAAACCAAACTTTTTTTACAGTTTGGCATTTTTCTGGGACGTAGCCTATTATTGGTATTTTTTGTGCTTTTAACCTTCTTCCAGTTAATGATAGAAATGGGTATGAAAACAATAATGGATCCTGGAAAGCTACACATTTTAGAAAAGCAGACACAATTCTAAATTCAGCAAGGGGTCAATTGTGTAGATCCTTCAAGGTTTCTTTATAGAAACTAACAGTTAAATATAGAAAAATTGAAAATGTGTATAAAAAACAGAAACTTGTGTCAACGTTTTCACCTGTAACTTCTTCTAATTATGACAGCTCTATGTAAGCAATATACCGTTACATCCATTAGACCTTACTGGTTGTGGAGATATATAGGACTTGTAGGTTCACCAAGAACCCGACGAACCCAGAGCCAAAAACTGAGCAGCGACTTGCAATGTTTTTTTATTATGTACAGGGTTTATAGCAATTATTCTGGGAAAAAATATACATGGAAAAATCGTTATGAAAGACACCTATGTATTTCTGAAATGGGAACAAAATATAAAGTTTAGAAACAGTAGATATTTGCACATTTCTGAAATTGGGAATACTCATACTAGCATGAGAATTATCAGTCATTTTTCAAAATGACTTCTTTTTTACACATTGTCTTTTATTTGGAAGGCAGAAATGCATCAAAAGTCAATAGGTAAAAACAATTGCTTTACAAATCTGAATTACCTAAGTCTCCCGATAAAAATGGTACCTCACTTGTGCGGGTAGGCATAGTGCCCACTGTGGAAAAGTAAATTTTGCCATGTTCTGTGTCCCTACGTGTTCCCCATCTTATGTTATGTGTGCATGATTAATATGCATATGTATTCCCCATGTTTGATTAAAGACGCAATTACAGTTGTGTCCATCTCTAGTATGCCAGTTTCCAGTTCTCGTGAAAGCTACGAGTATTAGGCCTATGTAAAGTTACGTTGCCACGTTTCTCAATGTGCACGTTATTTCATTGAAAAGTCCCCGTTTCTAGGCCTCAAAAGGGCCCGGACACCAGATTCAGCTCCTGTCTCCTGAACCCTCGCTGAGGAGCGATACAGCCCCCACCTGTATCCTCGACCCTTCACTTACTTCCTGCCTCGCAGTGCCCGGCTCGGCCTGGCTCTGCCTACGAGTCTGCCAAGAGTATGTTATGATTCTAGTTATCAGTCCAGCCCTCCTTCTCTGCATTCCTAAGCTACTGAATCGCATCAATAGTTTCCGTCATTGTCTAGCCTTTACGTCTCCATGTAAGGGAAATACTGCATTTAATGGTCATTTAATATTCCTCAACACGCACTACATGTAGAATAATGCATGCTCCAGTCTTAGAGTCTGTTAGCCTCTCCCCTCCTGACTCTTAGTTTATATCAACATGTCCTCTAAACATTAGATACTAGATAGAGTTTAGGTACATGTCGCCCTGACTCTCCAGACTTCAGTCTCTGCTCCTAGTACAGAGTTCCTAGCCCCCAGCTTCTCCTAGTAACACGTCATTGTCAGTTTGCGCGCACTATTAGGTTAGAGGTCCCGGCTCCTTAGGTAGCCCCCTCCATGTTTCCGCCCCATTTATGACATATTCTGTTACGTTTACATCACATGTCTATGTATACGCCTCCTGTTACACCTACTTTCACCCTTATCTTTCGTGACTGCTATTGACCACACCCACTGCTCCGCCTATTGTATGTATTGCAATGCAACTGTTTTAGTATATATGCTTGTGTACTGTTATTAAATGTTACGCCAGTCCAATCCTGTCCCAGGCAGCGCTGCCATCCTATTCCTGTGCAGGTTGTCCTGTTCCTGTCCTTTATGCTGTATTAAACCTGCAAACTCCTACTACCTCGAATCTTGACTCTTATTTATTGAGCTATCTGTTATTGCTATGTCCAGTCAAACCTAGATCCGGTATTATTTATTTATATACCACATAATGGCGCCCGAATAGGGACTTGCCCTTTCCCCACGCGCCGGTGAAGCCACGTATGCCCCCTGACCCTCTGCAGCCGTGACGGAACTCTTCTGCGCACCGGCAGATATTTCTGCTTCAAGTATCCCTCAGGCCCACGGAGGAGACGGAGGTTGCGGTCCAGCATCCAGACGAGGCGGTGGAGGAACGCGGCGAGTCCCGACCAGAGCCCAAGCCGAGAGTCCAAGGTCCGAGGTATCCGGAGGCCCACCCGTAACTGAAGTCCGAAGTCCGTCCGTCCGGCGTCAAAGCAGTCCAGTCCAGTCCGAGGCCTTCCGTTCTTGCTGCCCGGTGAGTACCGTTGCTGGGGTAGTATCTAGACAGGGTCAATCTAATTGTCTCTGGTCCGTGGGGTTTGGTGGTACACAGATCCCAAAACGAAGTGTCCACTTCGGTGGATGCGGGTCCTGACGTGTCTCTTTATGAGACCGGTAAGTTTCGTACTGTTTTAGCAGTGCATCTAGTTTCTGTTCTAGTCAGTTCTGTTCTCGAGAAGATTCATGTATTCTGTTTTCAGTATTCCAGGTAGTATTCTGTTCGAACTGTTATTTTAAATGTTCTGCATGTATTTTTAATGTCGTGGTATGAAAGTGGTGTAATTATCGTGTTCATTGTGTATTGTATTGTGTCTAGATTACAGTTCCGTCATGCCCCTATTTTCCAAACTACGTCAGTTGAAAACTAGAAAAGGTCTGTTAGAAGCAGCAGTTCCTGTCCCGCCTAGGGACAGTCCAGGTCATTTTATGTATCAGAAGCATGGCATAAGTGCCATATTATATCTAGATTTATGGGTAGAGTATACCAAACAGTTAGAAGAAAAGTATAGATGGCCCGTATCAGGTACGTGGGATGCCGAGTGCATCATGCGAGTAGAAGAAGCATTATGGAAAAAGAAAGCCAGACAGTCACAGAAAGATGCCATCGAGTTATGGCGCAAAGAATCTCATAAAAGAACCGAAAAAGAAATCAGAAAGTCAGAATTAAGTAGAGAATCCTTAGAACGAGCCCAAGAAAGGGAATTAATCGAGATAGGTGAACGAGTCAAAACCGAACAGTCAGACAGACAGAGGAATGCCCTTATTAAGGGTATGTACCCTCTTCTTGCCGAGGGCTTGTCAAAAGCGACCCCGGAGGCATCCAGTAATTTTCCGCCACCATTAGTTCCGACAAAGCTACGTCACAAACCGACCGCAGCTGATATTTTTATTTCGTCCTATTTGGACGACACAGTCCCAGAATATGCAAATCCTGTTCCGCCAGCTCCTGTAAATAATGTAAATCCTGCTCCTCCAGTCACCGGAGTACCTGTTACGGTACCCCCGGTCCAGTCCACATTACAATTTCCCGCCGCGCCAGCACGAAGAGTATCAGTCGACGATTCTAGTATAGGGGCCGCAGGAGGAGGTCCTCCTGGTACCCCGCCACCACACCAACGAGTAACGTTAGTCGAGTTACATGAATGTGCGTTACAGCGTACGCCCAAATATAAGTCCGTTGCAGATATCCGACGAGCTCTTACTGAATGCCGCTATGATCCAGTCGCAGGTGATGATAATACGGTTATATATTCCATACGTGTAAGACGGGTGACCGGGTATTTGGACACCCTACCAGATATGAAAGAAGATCTAGACAGAATATATCGTTTCATCCGTACAGGGGATGATCCAGAAAGTATTGGCGAAGCCATGTCCCAAAGGAAAGCTGAGATCCAGCTCATGATATTAAAGTTCCTGATTAATTGTTTAATAAGGGAACAAGATTACCCGTCCAAAGATCCGAGTGAAATGAGAATCCTGACAAGGTGGAGTGATAATATAGCCGAGGGTAAACACAGAACTGTCAGTAGTATAGAGAGTATGTACAAGAGAATTCGTAAGGAAATAATAAGGTTACACGAACAACGTAAAGCAGCACAAGTAAGCGAGAAGGAGAATGACTCTTCTACAGAAGAGGTAGAGGACGAGAATCCCGCCAGAATAGCGTATGTAGGAAAATCTAGATTTCCAGACCGCCATTTACGTCTAGAACACAAGAAAATCTTTCATCATCCAGCACCAGAACAAGGTTCTCTAGAACAAGTATTTCAAGCTACCGATCACATTTTGAAATCACGAATCGGTTACAGTGAATTAAGTACTATGCATGAACAAGAACTAGTCCGATCAGCAGTCCGATGGACTACTGATTCTACCACTTTTCCAGACGAAAAAGTGGCACAAATGTTTCTGAAACTGCCCCCAGCCGAGCAACGACTGGTGGGTATGTATATGATCCAGCACCTCATTACTCTGTATGAGGGTCAACATTCTGATCCAGGTCCGTTACACGATGTCCTGAACGAGTTACTCCAGTATAGATGGAAAGGTTTAGGTACCGATTTAATTAGTGTCATTCTAGAACAGCGCCACAAATATAGAACGTTCCTGAACCCGCATTTTGTTCATGTCTCACCTCCAGAAAGTAAACCCTTTTACATAGACAGACAGAATCCGTTACGAGAAGTACACCCAGTCAGGACAGCGGATGGTGAAATGCAACGAGTGTTTGTTTACACTCCGATTACAAAGATGGAACTCTTAGAGATGAAGAAATTAATTCCCTGTCATGACAAAGATCCAGCAGGGTTCCACCGAGAATTAAAGGACATGCTCCGTATGGGAGAATACACGTATCCAGATATTATTAAAATGCTAAAGGTCCTGTTGCCCGCAGGGGTATACGAGAAACTCAAGGAAAAAGAATGGGAGGTGGGAGAGAAAAAGATCGATTGGGCAGTTCTAGAAGCTGAAGATAAGATACGAGTACCAGGTACTGGTCTTGGAGAGAAATGTAAAGAATTACCTGAATTGTTAATACAAGTTTTGCCAAGATTATTAGCGACTAAAAAGGAAGACTGGGATGCAATCTCAGCCTGTAAACAGAAACAAGACGAAGACACTAGTGATTTTTATTCTAGATTTGAGAAATGTTTTATCATAAACAGTGGCTTGAAGACGAGTAGCGAGTCATACCCTCATCTTTTTGTTACTAAATTAGTCGAGAATTCAAGTCCGCAAGTTAAGAATCGAGTTTTGAAAGTCGAAAGTACATGGCAAGCTAATACCCCGTCCCAAATGTTACAGATGCTTCAGTATCACCAGAATAGAATCAGAGAAGAGCAAGAACACGAGAGAAAACGTATGAAAGACACGAAGATGAAAGTACTAGTTGCACAATCTATTCTTCAGGACAGTCAGAAGAGGGGTACGAATCAAGCCAGTCATCCTGCAGCTCCCGTTAAAGGGACCTGCAATTATTGTAAACAGCCAGGTCATTTCATAAACGAGTGTGCAGTTCTGAAACACAATATAGCTACTGGTAAGACTAAAGAAAGACCACGTCCGCCTAGACAAGAACAAGTTTCACAGACTTCTCAGCCACAGAATGCACAACAGACAGTTCCAGCACCGCAGCCTATTGCTGCAACACAGCATGTTACACAGCAGATGTACCAGTATGCCCAGTCTGAGTATCCAGAGTATCAACAGTATTCATGAAACAGCCTAGAGAGGGAGGTAGGCTTGCCTCTCATCGAGATTCCTGTAGATCAAGAAGGTCCCTATGTTCACAGTCAAGTATTAGGGAAAGACAGAAAGTTTCTGATTGATACAGGGGCAAGTAGGACGACCATTAGTCACGCCGAAGTTCCAGGGGCTCCGCTCTCAGGCTCTAGAAATGTTTCCCTTGGATTTTCAGGAAAGCCTATTGTAAACGAGATATCTAAGCCAGTTACTCTAGAAGTAGGTCCATTGTCCCGAACTACTGATCTATTACTTACAAAGTCATGTCCAGAAAATTTGTTAGGTATTAAGACACTGAAAGAATTAGGTGCAGTTATTTGCTGCTCCCCAGAGGGAATACGATTGTTTTTACGTGACTTCAAGGGTCACTATGTATTACGAGATTTTGATCCGAGATTGTCTAATGTCCCGCAGCATCTATGGGCGCAAGGTCCAACTGATGTCGGTTTCATGCAAATCACACCCCATCGTGTGACTCTCAAGCCAGGTGTAGTGTTACCACGAATCAGACAGTACAGACTGCCACCTGAGGCTGTAGCAGCCTTATCCAAAATTATTGACGAGCTCATCGCTCAAGGAGTAGTTGTAGAAACTGACTCCAATGTATGTAATTCTCCGATCATTCCAGTCATGAAGCGTACTGATCCAAATGCACCCCCAGTATATCGATTAGTGATTGACCTTCGAGAACTCAATAAATGTATTATTCCCCAGTACCCAGTTGTCCCAGATATCTCTTCCCTATTGACAGCCATTGATTCCGAAGCCTCATTTTTTACAGTCATAGACCTCAAGAACGCGTTTTTCAGTGTCCCCATTCATCCAGACAGCCAGTTTCTTTTCGGATTTTGTTTAAATGGAAGGAGCTATATGTTCACACGAGCTCCTCAAGGTTTCACAGAAAGTCCTAGCATTTACAGTCAAGCGCTTAAGAGACAACTAGACAACATTCACATGCCAACAGACACTGCCCTGCTCCAGTATGTCGATGATCTACTGATCACAGCCCGTTCTGAACGTGCTTGCGAGCGAGCATCACTTACAGTCCTGTATTTTCTTGCCGAGATGGGGCACAAGGTGTCCCCTTCGAAGCTTCAATTCTGTGTCCAGCAAGTGATCTACTTAGGCCACTTACTGTCCAAGTGGGGTAGGCAGTTGACACCAGACCGTATCCAGTTAATAGCGAGTCTTCCTCAGCCCAAGACACAGAAGGAGGTACGTGCTTTTATCGGCCTTACTTCTTATTGCAGACAATGGATTCCTCAGTATGCATTTCTAGCTAAACCACTGATACAGTTAACGACACAGGAGGCAGCCCTATCGACTGTCCTCCCTTGGACATCTGAACATACACTTAGTTTCAATGAGTTAAAGAAAGCTCTATGCCAAGCTCCAGTTCTAGCTACACCGAACTACAGTAAGCCTTTTACACTTTTTGTCACTGAACGTGAAGGTACAGCATTATCTGTTCTCACACAAGATCAAGCAGGACAATACAAGCCTTGTGCTTATTTTTCGAGCACATTAGATCCTGTAGCCCAGGCTCTGCCTGCGTGCCTCAAGTCAGTTGCAGCCACAGCACTAGCTATCAGACAAAGTGATTCCATAGTATTAGGACATTCCTTGACAGTACAAGTTCCACACTCTGTGGAAGTTCTTTTAAATCGAACACAGACTCAGCACTTGACAATTGCACGTTTAACAGGTTATGAACTGACACTGTTCCAGCCACACATAGAAATCAGACGCTGCAACGTTCTAAATCCTGCTACACTGTTACCGTCAGTTACTTCACATCCTGCCACACACGACTGTGTGGAAGTAGTTAATATTATGACAAAGCCAAGACAAGATCTGACAGACATTCCATTACCCGATCCCGACCTGACACTTTATGTGGATGGTTCATGTATGAGAACAAGTACAGGAGAACTAGTAGCCGCGTATGCAGTGACTACTGACACTGAAGTTATAGAAACACACCGTATTGACACCCTGTCTGCTCAAGCAGCAGAGCTAGTTGCTCTGACACAAGCCTGCATACACGCCAAGAACCTGAAAGTTAATATTTACACAGATTCACGCTACGCATTCGGAGTTGTACACGACTTTGGAGTGCTCTGGCAGGAGAGAGGTTTCATGACTTCTCATGGAACCAAGATTCAGCATGGTCTCCTTATTCAAGCTCTGTTAGATGCCATACACTTACCGACATCTATTGCTATCATGAAATGCAAAGCACATACGAAAGTTACAGACACTATTTCCCAAGGTAATGATCTAGCAGATCGCACCGCCAAGCTTACAGCACAGACTCCAGACATTCCAGTTAATCCAACACAGACACATACTCCAGATCCGACTACCTGTATGACAGTTAAGGACCCTACTCAAGACGTCATAGATATCCAGTTACATGCTACTCCCGATGAAATCCAGAAATGGTCCGAACAAGGAGGGGTCCAGACAGATCAGGGATGGGTAACGAAGGGAAAAGCCACATGGTTTCTCCCCGACTCTATGGTTCAAGTCATTATCAATACCGCACATAGTCCAGCACATTTAGGAGAAAAAGCTATGTTAGACAGTATCCAGAACATTTGGTTCAACAAGCATTTACGAGCTGCAGCCAAGCAGAAAGTCCGTACCTGTATGATATGTTGCCAGTTTAATCCAGGTAAAAGTGTCCCGGTGGAACAAGGTGGATTCCAGCCCCCTGACCACCCTTTTGAAGTCCTCCAGATGGATTATATTCAGATGGAGCGATGTCGAGGTTTCAAGTATGTCCTTGTAGTTGTATGCGCTTTGTCCAGGTGGACAGAAGCATATCCAGTCCCAGATTACACAGCCACGACCACTGCCAAGCAGTTGGTTCGTGAATTCTTCCCCCGCTACGGACTCCCTAGGGTCGTATATTCTGACAACGGCCAGCCATTCTCATCTGAGCTCATGAAACATATTTCCCTTTTGTTAGGGTACCAGTGGAAGTTCCATTGTGTACGCCATCCTGAAGCAGCCGGTCTCGTAGAGAGACATAATCAGACCCTGAAAATCCGCATCGCCAAAATATGTAAAGAGAAAGGTGTGGACTGGTTAGTAGCTCTGCCAGTCGCTTTGTTTTATATGCGCATGGTCGCACATTCCAGATCAGGTCTGTCCCCGTACAAGGTCGTATTCGGCCGCCCCCCTAATATGTGGGGTACACCTAGACCCCGAAGTATTACCGATGTTTCAAGTAATATGCTGACAGATTACCTAGCTTCCTTGATGTCTGCCCTACACTCTTGTCGTTCACAGGTTGCCGCCGCATTTCCAGACAATACCGAGGTGGCACCGCATGAAATCGTTCCCGGATGCATGGTTCTTGTCCGGAATTTTGATCGTTCAAGTCCGCTGGAGCCCCGCTGTAAGGAGCCCAAGCAGGTCCTCCTGCCCACCCGTACTGCCGTCAAGCTGGAAGGCAGGAAGGGCTGGGTCCACCTGTCTCACGTGAAAAAGTTTTATGGATTAAAGACTGTTTCCAAGAACATTTCCGAGGATTATAAAGATTGCCAAAGTACTATTCTCAAGGACTGTCCCGCAAAAGACAATGATACAGATTCCTCCCTGTTAGAGAAAACTCCGCAACAGGAGTATAAGCTAAAATTAAGGTCTAGTAAAATAAGTCAGCCAGTTTGATTGTCTAAGTCCTCCCCTAGGTGAAACGGTTAGACCGGTTTCTGACATGTATAAAATAGACCCCCATAGTGAGAGAGTTAGTCAAAACTCAATCCGATGTATCGTTTTTCTAAGTTTCATATTGTTTTTCAGCCTTATGACTACCTGCACAGGTTATGCATTGTATTTATATTTTCCAGTTTCTCATGTAAATAAGTCTTCTATTGCTACAGTAGAGCACACGTTTAGTGATCTGCCTCCTCATGAACTATCTTATCGTCTTGCTATGCGTAATAATTCCTTTATCCGCATGTTACATTATTCACACCAGACCAGCAATGCCACTAATTGTTGGGTGTGTGGTCGACTCCCCCCTTTCCAGACACCGAAGGGAGTTCTGCCACTGTTTCCTTATCCATTTTCACATAATGGTTCGTGTGGAGCATGGTCCACGTTAACGTCATCCTCAACAGATATGTCTTTTCTTAACAGTACATGTTTCCCAGACAAGCAAGGTCTTCCCCACAGAATAGGGTTAGATCTAGAAAATGAAGTTTATAATCTAGGTAATTATTCTTCGAATTTCATGGTCCTGAATGTTCAGTCTGATACTACTCCAGACTTACCTGCTATGTCAGTATTACCAGTAAAAGGTGAATTATGTGTCCGAAAGAATGGTTCCGTACATGTAGGACATAGTGATTGTACTACTATTGTCAAGTATGGTGACAGTAGGAAAACTATTTTTAAAGCTTCACGTCATTCTTATTTTGTTTGTGGTCAGACCGCATATGTTCGTCTGTCCCTCGATTGGGAGGGAACCTGTTACATTGCCTTCCTACTGCCACCAGTTTTTCTAGCCCCACCTGACTACCATAGGAATTCCCACTTAGTACATACTAGACACAAGAGAGACCTCCCGATTGTCGATTATACTGAAACTGCTCTAGAACAATACATAGATATCAATAAAGGTGTATTTCCCTATTTAGGTACTGTTGTGAATAGTAAACTGATACGTAGATTAACCAGAACACTTGAAGCAGTAGTGATTGAGACTACTTCTGCCCTAGGTAACTTAACCGAAGAGCAATCCTTTATGAGAATTGTCGTGCTCCAGAATCGTCTCGTCCTTGACGTCATACTGGCCGATAGGGGCGGGGCATGTAGAGTCATCGGATCTAGTTGCTGCATTTTCATTCCTAATAACGCGCCGTCTGTTTATTCAGCTATAACCAGACTCCATAGAATTGCCCATCTGTTACACCAAAATCCAGGCACCTGGACATGGTCCGGTTGGTTCTGGAATATAATTTCCGCCTGGGGATGGAAAGTATTGTCCTTTCTAGGTATTGCAGTAGCGATCATATTCAGTTGCTGCCTCTGTATACAATGTGGCCCTGCGATTTGTGGCATTTGTGCTACCTCTTGTATTCCTAGTCCCAAGTACCGTTCTAAATCCCGTTTCAAGAAAATTCGAGACGAGCAAATGATACTGTATGAAATGATAGATGGTATCATGAATATTGATGTTTCCTGATGGAAACGTAGTGACAAGGAGGGAATGTGGAAAAGTAAATTTTGCCATGTTCTGTGTCCCTACGTGTTCCCCATCTTATGTTATGTGTGCATGATTAATATGCATATGTATTCCCCATGTTTGATTAAAGACGCAATTACAGTTGTGTCCATCTCTAGTATGCCAGTTTCCAGTTCTCGTGAAAGCTACGAGTATTAGGCCTATGTAAAGTTACGTTGCCACGTTTCTCAATGTGCACGTTATTTCATTGAAAAGTCCCCGTTTCTAGGCCTCAAAAGGGCCCGGACACCAGATTCAGCTCCTGTCTCCTGAACCCTCGCTGAGGAGCGATACAGCCCCCACCTGTATCCTCGACCCTTCACTTACTTCCTGCCTCGCAGTGCCCGGCTCGGCCTGGCTCTGCCTACGAGTCTGCCAAGAGTATGTTATGATTCTAGTTATCAGTCCAGCCCTCCTTCTCTGCATTCCTAAGCTACTGAATCGCATCAATAGTTTCCGTCATTGTCTAGCCTTTACGTCTCCATGTAAGGGAAATACTGCATTTAATGGTCATTTAATATTCCTCAACACGCACTACATGTAGAATAATGCATGCTCCAGTCTTAGAGTCTGTTAGCCTCTCCCCTCCTGACTCTTAGTTTATATCAACATGTCCTCTAAACATTAGATACTAGATAGAGTTTAGGTACATGTCGCCCTGACTCTCCAGACTTCAGTCTCTGCTCCTAGTACAGAGTTCCTAGCCCCCAGCTTCTCCTAGTAACACGTCATTGTCAGTTTGCGCGCACTATTAGGTTAGAGGTCCCGGCTCCTTAGGTAGCCCCCTCCATGTTTCCGCCCCATTTATGACATATTCTGTTACGTTTACATCACATGTCTATGTATACGCCTCCTGTTACACCTACTTTCACCCTTATCTTTCGTGACTGCTATTGACCACACCCACTGCTCCGCCTATTGTATGTATTGCAATGCAACTGTTTTAGTATATATGCTTGTGTACTGTTATTAAATGTTACGCCAGTCCAATCCTGTCCCAGGCAGCGCTGCCATCCTATTCCTGTGCAGGTTGTCCTGTTCCTGTCCTTTATGCTGTATTAAACCTGCAAACTCCTACTACCTCGAATCTTGACTCTTATTTATTGAGCTATCTGTTATTGCTATGTCCAGTCAAACCTAGATCCGGTATTATTTATTTATATACCACACCACGACAGGAAACGTCTCAAAACGCAACTTGAACACACCACATTTTCACAATGAAAAATTACCCTTTTTTAGCAAAGTGCCAAGCTGAAGTTTTTGAACCCTAGCTCTGCCGGCACCTAGAGAAACCTAGCAAACCTTTACATTTTTGAAAACTAGACACTCAGGGGAATCCTGGATGGGGTGACTTGACTGGCTCTCACCAGGTTCTGTTACCCAGAATCCCGGGTTACCAGAGGGAGAGACAGCACAAGTCGTGTTGCACTGCATAGCAGCAGGTATTAGCTCCCTGGCCACCCGATGAAGTCCGCACAGTAGGACTTGAGGTACTATTTGACCTTTTCAGAATCGGGCAAATCATACCCAGATTCAAGGATACCCTAGGAAGTAGGGGGCTCCATCTTCTCTAGGTCCTGAAGAAAGCCCCCCTGACCCACATGGGCAACCACAAGGGATGAAACATATCGACCTTTTTATGGACACTTTTAGTGCGGTAGACCAATAACAAGTCTTCCTACGCACACACCTTTTTTTAAGCATCTTGAGTCCAGACTGCATAAATATATAAATCTAGGTATACAAGATTTTAACACCACATTTACTGATATTCACTTCACCAAAGCACCCTCACCTTTCTCTGATCATTACTGCAATAACCAATGGTTTACCTCCGGATGGAGGAAGCATACAGAACAAACCCAATGATGATGCTGTCACTTTTTAAAGTAAGGCGGAGAATCAAGATATACCGCCTTCCCAACTTGTGTACGTGAATGAGGGTTTTTTATCAGTATACCATGCAAACTATATAAACCCTGGTTAGTCAGGTCAAGTGATCCATTCTCATTTTGATTTTGAACCCTGAATCCCTTGCAAACCTAAAAAATTGTCAAAAACCCCACAATTTCCTCACATTTCTGTGGTGGAAAGTTCTGGAATCTGTGTGGATCCACAAATTTCCACCCACTCCACGTTCCCCAAAGTCTTCTGTGAAAATGGTACCTCACTTGTGTGGGTAGGCCTAGTCACGGCAACAGAAACTGCGCAAAATGCAACGTGGACACACCACAATTTCACAGTGAAAAATTACCCTTTTTTGGCAAAGTGCCTAGCTGTAGTTTTTTAACCCTAGCTTGGCCGGCACCTAGGAAAACCTAGCAAACCTATAAATTTTTACTAACTAGACACCCAGGGGAATCCAGGATGGGGTGACTTGACTGGCTCTCACCAGGTTCTGTTACCCAGAATCCCTTGCACACATAAAACATTGACCAAAAAACACATTTCCTCACATTTCTGTGGGGGAAAGTTCTGGAATCTGTGTTGAATCACAAAATTCCACCCACCCCACATTCCCCACAGTCTACCAAGAAAAATGATACCTCACTTGTGTGGGTAGGCCTAGTGCCCGTGACAGGAAACAGCGCAAAACGCAACGTGGACACACCACATTTTCACAGTGAAAAATGACCCTTTTTTTGCAAAGTGCCTAGCTATAGTTTTTTAACCCTAGCTATGCCGTCACCTAGGGACATCTAGCAAACCTATACATTTTTAAAATCTAGACACCCAGGGGAATCCAGGATGGGGTGACTTGACTGGCTCTCCCCAGGTTCTGATACCCACAATACATTGCAAACCCAAAAATGTGTCCATAAAAAGCAAATTTCCCTCACATTTCTGTGGTGGAAAGTTCTTGAATCTGCGTGGATCCACAAAATTCAATGCACCCCATGTTTCCCAAAGTCTTCTGAGAATAATGGTACCTCACTTGTGTGGGTGGGTCAAGTACTGGCGACAGACAAGGGCTCAAAACCTATTGAGGCGACATCAAAATTACCTATTACAAACCAACCTGGTTTTGCAAGGGGGGGTCCCATGAATTTCTGGCCCGGGGCTCTGTGGCTATCTAGGGAAACCTACCAAACCCACACATTTCTTAAAACTAGACACCGGGGGAGTCCAGCAAGGTATGGCTTGTGTGGGTTGCCCAACATTTCCCTACCCAGAATCCCCTGCAAACCTCACATTTTTATGAAAAAAATCAATTTTCTCACATTTCTGTGTGGGAAAGTTAGGGTTCAAAGCCTACAGCTAGGCACTTTGCAAAAAAGGGTCATTTTTAGCTGTGAAAATGTGGTGTGTCCACGTTGCGTTTTGGGCCGTTTCCTGTCACGGTCACTAGGCCTACCCACACAAGTGAAGTGCTATTTTTCTCGGAAGACTTTGGGGCATGCGCTGTGAGTGGAATTTTGTGGATCCACGCAGATTTCAGAACTTTCCATTACAGAAATGTGAGGAAAATGTATTTTTTTTGTCAATTGTTTAGGTTTGCAATGGATTCAGGGTAACAGAAACTGGTGAGAGCCTGTCAAGTCACCTTATCCTGGATTCCCTTGGGTGTCTAATTTCGAAAAATATATAGTTTTTCTAGGCTTCCCTAGGTGCTGGCAGAGCTAGGGTTCAAAAACTACAGCTAGGCATTTTGCAAAAAAGGGTCATTTTTCACTGTTGTGTTTTGCACTGTTTCCTGTCACGGGCACTAGGTCTACCCACTCAAGTGAGGTACCATTTTTCTCGGAAAACTTTGGGAAACGCGGAGTGGGTAAAATTTTGTGGATCCACGCAAATTCCAGAACTTTCCACCACAGACATGTGAGGAAAATTAGTTTTTTTAGTATTACATATGTTTATTGAGGGTACAACAGGTGGTAATACATATTGGCATTTCCAAAATGACGAAACTATTCGGGCGCAGACCCACCATACTGTGTTGAGGAGTGCTCTAGAACCTGACCACCTGATGAGAATGCGAACTAATACACAGCATGCCGCCTACAACCCAATCAGGGCCGGCCGCGTCATAAACCTAAGGTGGTTGGGGCGGTTCCCTGATGCATAACTTTCCCCCTTCCACTGAGGGGTCAGAGCTCTAGATGATCTGCGTCACTGTCGTTGAAAATATGGTGCCACGTCTGCAAGCACTGGTAACTGTCATTATTGCTTGCTCGGCACCTGAGGCCCCTCGTCCTAAAGAGTTCAAAAACTAACGCATAACCAAACAGGCAGGTAAAGGTAGGATGGGCCTGCTGTAAACAATCGCAATGTCTCCCAAACCCCTAACCCTCGTCCCCCTCCCCCAATTCACCCCTCCCCCCCCAAAAACACCATCCTCACCCCCCACCCCCCATGGTCCATGCTTCCTATGTGTTCCGGCCGGGGGGCCTACAAAGTCTGTGATGGCAGATCACTGAGAGTTTGGTGCCGTGTCGGTATCTGTCAATCTCAAAAGCCGGAGGTACTTGGGACAAGTGACCTCCGTGAACTCAGACGCCAAAAGGGACAAGAGTGGTTTCCACAGTTCTGCATAGCGCACTCCCTCCCCCGCTCTTGATAGGGACAGTTTCTCCATCCCCAGAACCATCCACAAACGATGTAGCCATACCAGGTGTGAGGTGACGTGCTTGGATCGCCAATGCGCCACAATATTCTGCACAGCCGATCCCAGTGCGATCGCAATCAGTCGGCCTCTCCGTGATTTCAGTGGATACGTCAGCGCGTTAGGTAACCCCAAGAGCACGTATGCAGGGAAGCGTGGGATGTCAGTTTCAAAGTGTGTATCTACCTCCTGCAAAATCTGGTGCCAGTATTCCTGTAGAAGTGGGCTGTCCCAGAGTATACGTGTCAGTGTGCCAATCTGCCTACAACCGCGCCAGCACATGGGGTCTTGCTTGCTGTCCATTTCGTACAGTCTTTTGGGGGTGTAATACCAGTAGGATGCAATTTTCGTGAGTGTGTCCGTGAGCCCCATGTGGAAGGCTGAGTGTCGCGCGCTGTAATAGACTCCCTCCCACTCTTTGTGTGTCAGAGTTCTCCCCAGCTCCCTCTCCCAGCGCACTCTGCCCGCGTTATATGTGTGTTGGTGTTTCTGCATCAGCATCTTATAGAGGTCTGTGATTAATTGTTTGTCAGTGTTGCGGGAGATTAGCCAATGTTCAAATTTGGTCAGGTGTCTACCCGCCAACGGCCTCACTGTGGTGCTTAATGCCCAATGCCTCACCTGCAGGTAGCGGAGCCTTTCCGTCTCCGGCAAGCCAAATTCTTGTCGAAATTGCTGGAAGGGAGTCACCCCTTCCGAGTCGTAAACATGATGTAGAGCCCGGCAGCCGGCCGGCTTCCAGCCCGCAAACGCCTCTCATCCAGCCCTGGGTGAAACTCCGGATTCCCTATGATGGGTGTAAGGGGGGAGGGGTGGGTGGTAAACTCCTGACTAATCCCCACTCGATCCCAAATTTCTAGGGGAACCCGTGTGATGAAGGATGCATAGAGATTGGGCGGCCTACATTCCCGTCTCATGAAGGGGATTTCCTGCAAAGTCCGTCCCGCTACAGCCTGATCTTGAAATAGCCAATGTTTCCCTGACTCCCACCTGACCCATTCCACTAGAAAGCGGAGTTGGGCTGCTTGAAAGTATGTCGCAAGGTCTGGTATCCCGATTCCTCCCTGTTCTGGCGCCAGCATGGCGATCTGGCGTTTCAGTCGGGGTTTCCGTCCGTTCCAGATGAATTGGGACAGGTCGGACTGTGTTTGTTTGATCCAACCTCGAGGTGGTGCAAGAGGGATTGTTCGGAAAAGGTACAGGATTTGGGGGAGAATTGTCATCTTCACTGCAGCCACCCTACCCAGCCAGTACAGCGGATAATATTTCCATCTGCCCAGCTCGTTTCTGATCTTCTGCCACAGCTTGGTGTAGTTAACGTCTACTGAGTCCTGAAGGGAGAGTGCCAAATGAATCCCCAGGTAAGGGACCGTGTCCGACGCCCACGTTATGCGGAACAGTGCCTGTAGGTGAGTGCGAGTAGAGGGTTCCAGAGAGAGATCAAGGGCCACCGATTCTGACATATTGACCTTAAAGCCAGAGACACTGCCGAACCTTTCTAGTACCGCTATGCACGCCGGCAGGGTGCTTCGGGGTGTGGCGAGGGAAATCAGCACATCGTTGGCATATAGGCTAACGGTGTGGACGCTGCCTCCAAACTTAATACCCTGTATCTCCGAATCGGAGCGCAGGAGGTGTGCAAGAGGCTCCATATACAGGATGAACAAAAGAGGGGATAATGGGCACCCCTGCCTGGTGCCGCGTTCGATGTCGAATCGGGGGGACGTACACCCATTGACACGGACCGCCGCAGTAGGGAATTTGTAGCAATTAAACACTCTGGTACGGAATTTAGGCCCAATCCCTGCTTTGAGTAATACCTTTTCTAAGTAGGGCCAGTGCACCCTATCAAATGCCTTTTCGGCGTCAGCATCATGTACTCTCCCTTCGTGCGTGCGGCTTTTTCTAGGAGGTGCAAGGCCCGTTTCGTATTATCCGTGGTCTGGCATTCCGAAATAAATCCAGATTGGTCCGGATCAATCAACCCCCCATATACGGTCCCAGTCTGGAGGCGAGGATCCCTGTATACAGCTTGAGGTCCACGTTTAAGAGGGAGATAGGCCTATATGCTCCGCACTCAACCAGGTCCTTACCTGGCTTAGGTATCACTGCGATGGAGGCCTCCAGCAGGTCCCTGTGAATCGCTCCCTCCTCAGCGAAGGAGGTGTAGAGTCGAGCGAGTAGGGGGGCTACCTGACAACAGAATGTTTTGTAAAAACTCACCGGAAAACCGTCCGGGCCCGGGGCTTTCCCTAATTTGAGCCGGGAGATGGCCGAGATCACCTCCTCCGGTTGAATGTCTTTTTCCAGGCAGTTTATATGGTCCTGCGTCAGCTTCAGCAAGGGGACACTCGCCAAGAACCCAGACTCCGCTTCCGGGCTGTTGGGGTCAGCTTTGTACAAGTCCGCGTAGAACAAGCTGAAGACCTCTGCTATGATTCCGGTCTACTGTGACGCCATCACCCCTTCTTCTCTCCCTGACTTCTCTACGCTGCGTGACTTCGCGAAGTTTGTGCGCCAGCAAGCGCCCACACCTATCTCCTCCTGTATAATAAGCGTGGCGCAACCGTAACGCTGTGTACTCCGCTCTGTCGAGGTCGAGCGCTGCGAGCTGTTGTCTGTCCGCCTTTAACTGCCGCCAGATTCTCGGAGCCCCCGTTCTCCGGTGCATCTGTTCTAGCTCTCTAGTTTGCCGTGTAAGGTCCAGCCTCTTAGCTTGATGTTCTGCGTTTTCAGCCGTGGAAAGTGAAATGAATTCCCCCCTAAGAACTGCCTTCAGTGCGGACCATTGTGTGGAGAGAGTGGTGTCTGTGTTGCTGTTATGTGCTATATGTTATGTGCGCTGCGGATTTTGGTGACCACCGCTTTCCGCAGTAGGAGTGAGTCTCGGAGGCGCCAAACTCTATGCGGACGTTGGGTGTCAGGCATGGAAAGGACGGTTCGGACATGGCCATGATCCGAAAGCGAAGCGGTGCCAATGTCAGTACTTATAGCAAGTGACTTAGTGACGTTGGACACTAGTAAATAGTCGAGTCGTGCATACGTCTGGTGTGCCGCAGAGAAGTATGTGTAGTCCCTCTCGCCAGGGTGCAGCTCACGCCACAGGTCCGTAAGCCCCAAGTCTCGTAGTCTGTCTTTGCCCGCTGCAGAGAGCGCCCCCACCTGTGTAGTGCGTTGGCAGGATCTGTCTAACGTGTTGTCGAAGACTAAATTTAGGTCCCCGCCCAGAACTATGTGATGATCAGTGGTGTCAGTGATGTCAGTGAGAGCCGTATGGAGAAATTGTTCCTGATCCTCATTGGGCCCGTACACCGAACCTATTGTGAGTGTCCTGCCGCCCACCGCAAATCTGTAGACTAGCAGGCGCCCCCTGGTTTCGGCAAGTTTCCCTAACACCTTGCCTCTGAACTTTTGCGCCACCAAAATTGCACCTCCTGCTTTCTTGTCTGGGCCAGAGGAGAAAAATTGGTGAGGGAAATTACAGGATCTCAACCTGTGACAATCTTTGGTTAAAAGGTGCGTTTCTTGTAGAAGGCATATATCCGCTCCGGACTGTTCTAGGTGGAGCAGGACTGCTTTGCGTTTAGTGGGGTTATTGAGGCCACGGACATTCAGTGTGAGGATAATCAATTCATCGCCCTTCATCTAAAGGGTCCACTCCACTCCCCGCCTCTGGTATAGCCCTGGAGTGACCAACCCCGTGAGCGTCCGGTCTGCCTCCCTCTCGTGGACCCAACTTCTTGCCACAGCGTCTTCCCCGCTAAGAATCGAACCATGGACCATTTACCCTCCCGAACCCTGACTCTTCCCCCCCCCAAAAACAATTGTGAGTAGTCAATATCTCCCATCCAGGGATGAAAAGTAGAGAAAAGGGTAAATGTAAGGTAGTCTTACTAGTCTGTTCGGGAATGCCTTCCCGCCAACGGCCATGCGGCCAGAGCGGACAACCATGCCGGTAGGCGACTGTGTGTCTCTCATCCCATGGAACCGGCTCCGCTATCTGTGGCCACTGCTTCTACTGCGGCTCGTCGACCTGCCTCGATTTCTGTGGCGGGGGGTCTCTTTACACGTTTCCGCCGTCTCTGGTGGCTCCACTGCGATGTCTTTCCATCTGTGTTTGGCGCAAAGCCCTGGGTCTCGGCCTCGTCCTCGGGTTTCTCGATTCCTAACAGCGTGCAGGCCTCTGAGACTGAGCGAAGCTGATATTGTTTGTTCTCCAGCCGAAAAACGAGGCGAAAGGGGTGGCCCCAGCTATATGGAATGTTTTTCTGCTGTAGGTAGCTCGTGACGGGTTTGAAGAGCCGACGCTTATGGAGCATGAGTGCTGCCAAGTCCTGAAATAGCAGCGGGGATGTGCCTTGGAACGCTATCGGGTGTTTCTGGCGCGCTTTCTGCAGGATCTCTTCTTTGGTACGATAGTCCTGAACACACACCAGGATGTCCGGGGGGGTGCTGTCCCCGCGCGGGGCGGACCGGCCCTGTGAGCTCTGTCCAGCTGTAGAGGAGAGTCCAGTGGTCGCCCCAGCATGTGGTTGAAAAGCTCCTTTGCGTAGCGAAACACATCTTGGGTGGCATCGGAAGTGGCTACATTGCGAATGCGAATATTATGGCGCCTCGAGCGATTTTCTAAGTCCTCCAGGTGGAGCTGTAGGTCTACCTGCTGGTCGTGTAGCCGGATAATCTCCTGTTGCTGGGCCGCCAGTTCCGCTTCCCTGTTGTCGCTCTTGGTTTCCAAGTCTGCCACCCTCTCCCCTATACCGTCCATCTCACGCCGCACCTCTCGGATTTCACTGGCGAACTCCGTCTTAAAAGTCTGGATATCGTCTCGCAGGGATGCAAAGAGGGACTCCAAGAAGGCCTCCGTGATGGGTTCCGTCCCACTATCAGAGACCTGGTCCATCTTCTTCGGTGCAGGGGCCCCCGCGTCCTTCTGAGGGGGGTCAGGTTTTTTGCAAACAGCTCCTTCACCGTTTTGCCCCTGGGAGGCCTGGCTGTCGACATCTTGTTTATCGGGCGTCCCCGACGCCCGGTGCTACGCTCTCCGCGCGTGCCCCAGGGAAATGCAGACCCGTCCCGTGGCCTTGATTTGGCGTCAGCTTCCCACGGGCCGGCGTAACGCTTCTGGTAGATCCCTGCAAGAGCACCTTCGCCGCATCTCGGCCTATGTGCTCGATTGGTCTCGATGCTGGCCGTTTCCCCTGAAGAGCGCGGCTGGGTCTCACGTCCCTTCCGATTCCCAGCTGCTGCCTCCGGTGTCTGGGGGAGGCACCTCAGCCTACCTCCACTGTCGGGGATAGCTCCTGTCACTGTCTAGTGGCGGTCGCCTCTTGACGTGGAGAAAGGAAGGTCGACTTGGCTAGATCCGGCACCGCGGCTCTGCACGCCGCCACCCGGCGGTACCCGCTAACTTCGGCCACTACGAAGGGAGAACAAAGCCCGCCAGACTCCCGGCGAGGCCGATTCAAGGTGAGGAGTTGTAATTCTCCGCGGGCTGATATGCCCGCCGAGAGGGTCCGCCGCCCAGGCTCCCCAAACGCTGGCCCCACTCGGGCCCTGCCACAGCGCCGCCTGCGGTGCCCAGGGTCGGCTCTCACCTCCGGCCTCGTCTCCTTCGGCATGCTTCCGTCGTCTTCTGGGCCCGCGGCATCTCCGCTTTGCTCCGCCATCTGTCGGGCCGACTGCCCGCCTCCGAAGTCTACCTGGGGACCTCTGCAGGCGCCACGGGCCCCGGTGCTGCCTCCAAGTGCCCGCGGGAGGCAATCGCCTCGGGCCGTGCTGGTTCGCCACGTCAAGGGCCTCTCCGCTTGGCCGTTACCACCACACCACGTCGGCCTCGCTTTCAGGTCGGAGGGGGGAGGGGTGTCTCGCGCCTCCAGGCCACGGTTGTCCCGCGCCGTCGCTTGCAGTGGCTTCTGCAACGCTCACCGTGTCCGCTCTGCTATGTGGTCGGCCCTGAGCCCGGACTGCAGGTGGAGAAGGCGTCGGAACCGGTGCCAAAACAGGGCCGTTGGCAGGAGCTGTGGCGATACACGTCCGCTCCCTCCGCCATCTTGGCCACGCCCCCAAAATTAGTTTTTTTGACAATTCTTTAGGTTTGCAAGGGATTCTGGGTAACAGAACCTGGTGGGAGCCAGGCAAGTCACCCAATCTTGGATTCCCCTTGGTGTATAGTTTTCAAAAATGTACTGGTTTGCTAGGTTTCCTTACGTGCCAGCTGTGCTAGGGCCCAAAATCCACATGTAGGCACATTGCTAAAAAAAATCGGTGCCTAGTGGGCTTTCTGCCACCTTGGGGGGAATCAGGGGTGGGGGGGTTCACCCGATATGCCTCCAAGGGGGGCAAAAAAACTCTGGCTATTTTTTCTTGGGATGGGGTCATTAGTATGCCCATTTTGGACAGCCCCCACGCATAAAAAAAGCAAGCGTAATCACTGGCGTCTAGAGGGCTTTCTGCCCCCCCAGGGGGCAGATCAGGGGCCACTGCCCCATCTGCCCTCTTGGGGGGCAGAAAGACTGGAATTTCTCTGGGGGGTATTATCCTGGCCATTTTGGGCAGCCCCTACCCCTACATGAATTTAAAAAAAATCAGTGGCATCAAGTGGGCTTTTTGCCCCCCTGGGGGGGCATATTGGGGGCTGCTGCCCCCAAGGGGGGCAGAAAAACTGTAATAGTGGTGGGGTGGGGGCATTGGCATGCCCATTTTGGGCAACCCCCACCCTAAAAACAATTGCGCAAAATAAATGCCTGCCGTTTAGTGGGCTTTCTGCCCTCACCATGTGTGCAGATTGGGGGCTGCTGCCCCCATCTGCCCCCCAGGGGGGCAGAAAGGCTGTAATGGTGGTGGGAGGGTGGAGGCATTGTCATGGCCATTTTGGGCAGCCCCCACCCTAATTACATATGGCAACGAAAAATCCCTGGTGTCAAGTGGGATTTGTGCCCCCGGGGGCGGCAGATTGGGGGCTACTGCCCCATATGCCGCCCCCCAGGGGTGGCAGAAAGGCTGCAATGGTGACTGGGATGGGGGCATTAGGGTGCCTTTTTCGGGCAGCCCACCCGAAAAACAAATGAGCCCAAAAAAATCCCTGCCGTTTAGTGGACTTTCTGCCCCCCAGAGGGGCAGATTGGAGGCTACTGACCCCATCTGCCCCCCAGGGGTGGCAGAAAGGCTGTAATGGCGGTGGGGTGGGGCATTGGTGTGCCCGTTTCAGGCAGCCCCCACCCATATCGAAATTGCAACAAAAAAAAATCCCTGGCGTCCAGTGGGCTTTCTGCCCCCAGTGGGGACAGAAAGGCTGTAATGGTGGTGGGGATGGGGGCGTTGGGATGCCCGTTTTGGGCAAACCCACCCTCAAGACATGTGCCCAAAAAAATCCCTGGTGTTTAGTGGTCTTTCTGCCCCCTCGGGGGACAGATTGGGGGCTACTTCCCCATCTGCCCCCAGGGGGGACAGAAAGGCTATAGTTGTGGTGGGGGTGGGGCCATTGGCGGCCTGGTTTGGGCAGCCCCCACCCTCATTTAAATGGCACAGCAAAAAACTCCTGGTGTCCAGTGGGCTTTCTGCCCCCCGGGGGGTCAGATTGGGGGCTTCTATTCCATCTGCCCCCGAAGGGGGCAGAAATGCTGAATATGGCTGAATTCTTTTTGGGGGGAGCAAAGACCCTTGCCCAAGGGGCCGATCCCCCCTCCTTGGTGTCTATTGGTGGATCCCTGCTTGGGGATCGCCCTCCTGGGGCAATCCCCAAGCAGAGATCCACTTTCCAATGATACCTCTCCCGTCTTTCTTCGTGCTCAGGGGGCTGAGATAGCCCCCTGAACACGTAGAAAGTGAAAGTGAAATGCACCAGAGGGATTTCCGGGGCCATGTGCCATGACGGCCGGGATCCGCCGTGCGCACACGACCACCGTTACAAACGACGGATGTACGATGTTACAACGCGATCAAAATGATCGCGGTACATCACAACGCATCTTTTACAACGCAAGTCGTTACCACGACTTGCGCTGTAGGGTGCTGGACTTAGGAATAGTACGATTTACTATTCCAACTCCAGCCTACGTACAGTAAGGACAGTGTTGGAATAGTAAATCTACTATTCCTTAGTCTAGAGCGCCCTCCAGCGCAAGTCGTGGTAACGACTTGCGTTGTAAAAGACGCGTCGTAATGGCACTGCGGTGTAAAGGTTGTAGACCCATACGACGGCTCCCGGCCGTCATGCGCATGGAAGGGGTTAATAAACCAATCCCATATAGCAGCCATCGACGACGCCTAACAAAGACATTCATTATATGAGAATGCAGAGTTTGTTTTGCTTTTTGAGTTTCTTGAGTTTTATTTTGACGTTCCTTTGATTTCAAGATATTTTTTATCTTGAGATTTATTTTGACTTTCCTTTGATTTCAATATATTTTTTATCTGGATGCAAGATTTCCCTCTCTAGTACCTTTTAAGTGGACTTAACAACATTCATGATGTTCTGTGGCTTTAAATGACTGATGCTTTGGGCATATATTATAAGGTTTTAAAAATGTCTGTTCTGATATTCACAATGTGATTTCGGATGTACAGATGGCATAATTATAGAATGTGCAAATTTGCAAATTCAAATATCATCGTGCCTATATTTCATTTGCTAAGAAATCCAATATTGATCAGTTTAGAAATACGTGATATATACAACACATGGAGATTGTCTTCAATATACTCTGATTTGGTAACTCCAGGGTTCAGACATGGTTTGGTTTAAAATTACAATACATTGTATTTGGCCAGGTTAATAAAAGTAGTTGCTTACTTATTTTCTCTGATATTGTTTTTCAGAATATAAGGATATAGGAGAATAGTAAACTGTCACTGTATCATACTTAGGGAGTATATTTGATATCTAAAATCATGGATATTTCATCTTACTAATATATGATGTTTATAGTTCCTCATTAGAATGCACTTGTAGCTTTGTACTTGTGGAACCTTTAGTGGCTGCAAATAGTATTAATTTTACTTTCTAAAATACTATGTTACCTTTTCTAGCTCTGAGGAAGTCAGTTGGAAAAAATGCCCAGCGACCAAACACATGTTGGATAGACTTGTTGAAGAACTTGTACATCAAGGACTGGAATTTTGACTTATGTGAAGAATTAAATACCAGAAAAAACCAATTGCAAGATGTCCAACTATTTTTAATTACAGCACCGAGGAGACTTTTTTCAAACGTGGAAATTAATTTATGTGGAGTGCTTGGGGATTAGTCTGTTTAGTATGGACATTTGTCTTCTTTGAATAACTTTGGAAAGCATTTCCTCCCCAGAAGCACCTGTCTATTATTGATATTTTCTCCTAATTGATTATATTGATTTTAAAGTAGATTGTTTTGTTTGATACCTGTAAAATTTGGGTTAGTATGCATCAAAAGACCCAGCCACCGATCTGTTCTATTAATGCAGCTGTATGAACAACCGTAAGAGATCCCTGCAACTCTCAGCTGAGGAGCAAACCCTCCAGCTCAAGAAAAGTTTAAGAACATTATAAACTTTTTCCTGGGGTCACAATCTATCGCTCCCAGGAGACATATGGTTGCTTTAAAACAGTTTCCTGGGGGGCTGCTGTACTACATACAGCCCCCACTTTACTTTTGTTACACACAGCTGATGCCCCAGACCAGATTCGAGCACCACAAAGTATGAAAAAATATGCATATTGCACCATGAAGGGCATTATGGTTCATTTCTGGCTTGGAGAAGTGAACCATAAATGAGGGGCTCCAGCCCCTCATTTATTGATTATTCTTTTTTGCCTGCTTTTCTTTATTTGAGTGCCCGGTCTAAACTGGGACACCCACTACTTATTTTATTGTTGGGGCTGCAGGAGGAGCCCCAAGACCTCTGCAGCCTGTGCAGCCCAGTGAGCTACCCGCATGCAGCCTCTGTTCTAAGTGGCTGTGCTGGAGCCAGCAACATTTGCTGTGTGCTTGGGAATTGCCTTTATTCTTTGCTCCCTCCCAGTGACATTCCAGCACTGTTTCCCTGCCTGCTTCAAGGACCATTCTGTCCCTGGTGATGCAACCCTGGGACATCACTGCTTTGGGCCTCAGGGGATGGGGACCATGGGGCCAAAACTCAGGAGACCCTGCTCCTCAAAATTATTAATAATTGTGGATGCTCCCCATCCCGACCCCTGTCTACCTGGCGTTTCACTTTTAAAAAACACATTTTGGCCAGTTCAGTGGGACTCCCGTGATACAGAGAATAATGGGGAGTGGGCGGCGCTCCACGCAAACTAGGGGATCAGGGTATCTCTACCATGCCCCGGTATGTCAATATTCAAAAAACGTTTCACGACATGGGAACAAAGTCCCTGAGTCCTGTAATGGCCGGTGAAACATTTATTTTCATGTTGCGGCCAGCCAATCAGAGCACTCACTCTGAAAAAGCCACCTCAGCCAATCAGAATGCTTACTTTTTAAATTGCAGCCCAACAGTCAAGATATGCACACATTTCGAACTTTAATTTCTCAAAACCTACTGAACGGAATTTCATCAAATCACAAAAAGTACTCTTTCTGGGTAAAGATCTAGCTTTCTGCAAAATTTGGTGTAATTCCGTTCAGCTGTTTGGGTTGCAGCTCTCTTCAAAAATTCCTATGGAATTACATGGGGAAATGTTTTTGTGATCCCCCTTTTTTCTGAATCCTGATTGATGGATTACCCCAAAAAGAAGGAGCTATGGTGGATGAAGTTTTTGTGGGAGAAGTTTTAATGAAATTCGTCAAGCGGCACCAAAGTTATTAGAAAACCAAAAAACATACTTCCTGTGGTAACTAGGTCCTAACTATAACTACACAGTGGCAATCGCACATATATATGCAATAACATACACTTAAAGTGGGGTTTAGCCAGCCCTATTCATCCTTTGGTCCGTTGGGTCATTCACAGTTTTCTTCCACCCACTGCGCCAAACACACAGGACTGTGGTTCAGCCCATTTTTGCCATTGGCGTACTTCTCAGTGAAAGACAGTATTCTGCTTCTTCACACTGAGCTCACCCACACAAAGTAATTCCCTTCACTACAAACAACTGCTATGGCAAAGTGTGCCTTGTGAGGCCCCCAATTTTTTTTTTTTACTTTTAGCGATGTTGATTTTTAGGTTGAGCCTGGGCAGCGCATGCGCTGCTCTGTGGCATGCTGTATTGGAGTATGGAATAGAAGCCTCACCCACTCTCTGCCCATATTTGTCATTGGCTTGTGTCATTACCCTTTGTAAATGCTGGCTTCTGATTCGTTAATAGGCTTGTTAGACCCTCCTTAGTACCGCCTTCTCTTCATTTGAACATCCCATGAGGACTGCTTCTGTTGTTACACGGTATGTCTTTTTTAGTCTGTAAGCACTATTTTCTTTATTGAGTTTCTCCTAATGCAGGCACAACATGCTTTCCTGCAACATTCAGTGCGCCATGCGCGCTTTCGCTTTCGGAGCAGCCCGGGACAATGGCGGCCGCTTCTTTACAATGAAATAGGTCTCGCATTTACAAGAGTTTGAGCCATTAGCATTGTAAATGACAATGCCTTTTATTTATGTGTTAATTAGCAAAGCAGATAAATAAAAGTCATTGTCATTTACAATGCCAATAGCCTAAACTATCGCAAATGCAAGACCTAGGGGCATATGCAGGTAGGCGTTTGAGATTCGCAAAGGCTGAAATTCGCCGAATTTCGATGTTTGTGAATCGTAAACGCCCCTTTGGTATGTAGGTGGCACTCAGCAAAATAAGGAATCGCAAAAATTGCGATTCCTTATTTTGCTTATAGCATTTAAGGAATCACAATTCTTCAATACTTCAAGTAGATGGTATTTTGCAATTTCCTTTAAAAATGCATTTTTTTAAAAAATTCAAAGTGCCATGTGGCGCACAGACATGCCCTTAGGGCATGTACGTGCGCCACATGTACTTACAGGCACATTCCAGGGGTGCAACAGGTGTCCTTTGGACACCCTGGCACCCTTAGAATTGCGATTCTCAAATTGCGATTTTCTCACAGAAAATCGCAATTTGAGAATGTATCCCCATTCATTAGAATGAATGGGACACTCATTCCTTAATTTCGATTCGCAATTTGCTAATCGCAAATAAGGAATGTTAGAGATTCGCAAAAAAATTGCGAATTGTTACCTACATTCCATTTTGCTATTCTCAAAAAGCGATTCCTTAAAAATCACTATTTGAGAATCTCAAAATGGAAATTACCTACATATGCCCCCTAGTGCATTGCAAATATGTTATTTTTGCGAGGACCCCCGCAGCTCCTCAAAAATAAAGTTTTATAAAAACATGGTGAAAGAAAACAAACATTGACAAAGCCAAAAGGCTATCAGACCAAGCCAGACTGGTTGGCAATGTTTAATTATTTGTGCGCTCATGTGAGGTGCACAGCCTTTCTTAAAGCAGACAGGGATAACAAAACCCTTTTGAGTCAAGTGAATTACTTCAGTAAACATTTGTAGCATGTGGTGAGTGTCTTCCGAGGGTAATGCTGGCTCCGGCAGCTGCCCTTTGGCCCATTTCCGCCCGGCTTTGTTTAGCCGAGAGGTTGCCTCTCGAGGGTCTCTGGCGGCACTGGTGACAGGTATGACTTATGCAAGAGATACCGAAGCCCGGCTTCTTTAACAGGGCCAGTGCATTGTCTTAAGTACAGTAACCCTAGCCAGGGCGAGTGATGAAGGGCCCAAGCCTCTCATTTCCTTATAAGAACATGTGTAAGGCCCCAGGAATGCATTCCAATGGGGAACCGAGCATTAATCTGTCAGCAAACTACGCGTGTTTGGTGCAGGCCAGTGGAAATATCCCTACAGTAACGTCATGTTGGTGAGCTTTAAAGTGCAGATGGACCCAGTAATGGGGGGGCTGGTTCATGCGGCTTTGCCGCTTTTATCAGCTTTTTCCAAACAGTCTTTTTTTATAAGAACTGGAGTATACAAGAAGCTTGTGCGTTAATTCCGACTTATCAATAAAATGTCTGAGAATGCAGTTTCTCGGGGAAGAATGATTGCATTTCTAACCTCGCAGCCGCTTCCATGTTCTGCCTCACTGTTTATTTTCCCTTTATTTTTGGAAACCGGTCTGGGAAAGATACACCACTTTGCCTAGACCTCGCTGGGTAACTATAGGGACCTCGCCTGTGAGGAATTCAGTGATATGCACGCCATTTTTACTCCGTGTCAATCTAGGAATGAATATCAAATGGAAAGTGGCAACCTAACTAAAGGCCCAATTCACCAAGGTCACGGCTGGAAAGTAAAAATGTACACCCATCGCCACTGCATATATTTTCATAAATAAAAAGAAAAATCTGAGAAGCTGCGAGCGTTACATATTTCACGGTATAATTGTATGTGTTCAGCTCAATGGAGTGAATTTGCAGGTGCAAATGTGACTATGTGTGCACCTAAGTATACCTTTGGTGTGCAAGTGCGTTTGTGAATCGACTCGAGCCATATTTGAAAAAATAAAAGATGCGGGTTACAAATCAACAGAGTATTTTCTCAGATAGTTAGCTGCAAAACAACTACGCCTTATTTAAATGTAGTATGTTAACCACTGTTTGTTAGTTTTCTAAACTTAAGACCATTATAATTGCCTTCTTTCTTTTTGCTTTTATATTCTGACTAGAACCATATTCCAACAGCTGCACATTCAGAAGAAATAGCGAGCGCTTCAGAGCCCCACATAAGAGAAGTGAGCGCTATATAAATGTTTCAGTAAAATGGAACACATTTATTGGTGGGTAGTTGGCAACAGCAGGGTTGTTTTCCAGCAATTCAAATACATAGCAATAGCGAATCTTATGGCATATTATCAAGGGGGTTTATCTGCGCTTTTTTGGCTTTAAAAGCCAAGAAAGCGGAGATAAAATTATCTCCCTATTACCTAGCTGTTGCTAACACCAGTTAGCGACAGCTAGTAGGAGATAGTGACCATCTTGGGCCCCACTTTGCATGTCAGTGATATTTATCACTAATGATATGCAAAAAGTGGGCATGCCAAGATGTTAGCGACTGGAAACAGTCACTAACATCGCTATCTCCTATTACCAACTTTTGGAGATATTCGCGCTAAGCGCGAATATCTCCAAAAGCTAACACCTGCCCTGAGCAGTTCTTAGCCATGTTATCCAATGGGAGGTGGATAACATGGCTAAGAGCATTAGCTCGGTAATGCATGAATATTGCTGACTTTTCAGCGATATTCATGGATTGCGGGCGTTTTTTATCGCATTTGCGATAAACCTTGGTAATACCAAGGTTTATCTGCGATAAAAATCGCCGCAGCTCAGCAGTAAATCTTTGTCTCTAACCAAGCAATAGCGATAATTATCGCTATTGCTTGGTAATATGCCCCTCGAGTTCCAGATGGAAGACTCTATGGGCATATTACCAAGGGGGCGATAGGCAATTATCGCAGATTTAGCATGTTTTCTCCGCTAACATATCCAGCGATAGACAGCGATAAAAAAAATGCACTAAGCGCATTTAGCGATAAATAGCGCTATTCCTTGGTAATATGCCCCTATGTTATTTGACAGCCACCGATCCACAATTTTGTGTTATGTATGTATGTATGTATGTATAAATAAATAAATGAAGGTATGGTCTACCGCAATGCCTTTTCTTGGTGCAGCTGCAACTAATTTATCAGTGTCACTGCCATTTGCTTGCAGGGTAAGAGGATGCATGGGGAACCATGCTTAACATACCTCCTCCAACCTACCTTCCCATCTGTACTTTAAAAATAGCACAACCTGCTGCCCTGACCAATACCTGGTGTCCTGTCATACTCCTCCACCACTTTCTGAATCAACCTACCCCACCCGTCGTGATACTTAAACAAGCATTGGCCAAGCAAATCCATCTGCCTTTTTTGCTAGGGAAGTGTCTGATAATAATTGGGTGATTGTGTGTGTTGCCAACAGCTGCTCATAATGAAGCATATTCCTGGAGTTCAACAATATGGAATCTGGGAGTAGGACCCCAATGTAATAACATGAGAGAACACAAACTGTGTCTCGATTATAAGGCATATGTTATGTGGCATCTGCTGTCCACCAAACAGACTGCTTTTTGTTGCCCCATCACCGAAACCTAATAGTAACTGAAATGGGACAATGTAACCACTCATGAAATGCCACGGGCACAATGGACAGCCAATTCAAGGAATAAGACTATGAAGAACGTGAAATTAAATGGCTTTCTGAGTCTTACTTAAAGCTCACTCTCTCTGCAGTTTCTATTATTGCACTGTGTATGGTGCATCTTGGCAACCTAGCAACCTCACCAGCGTTCAGGTTGTCATCTCCACTGGGTTCTGGAATATGGAACCTTAGGGGCAGTGAACAAGCAGTTGTTGGAGGTGCAGGGGTATCTCCTGGGTAGCTCCTGTGAAGCATAATAAATACCTTTTCTACAATCCTGGTTCTGACTGTGTCTTCTTCCTAAAAGTGGCGTTGAGGATGGTATGCCCTCCCCTAGGCACAAGGAACAAGTATCCACGGACAAAGTGAGATTACAACCCTGGAGAGGCCCAGTGACAATACTGTGCACAGCTGCATGGACCAACTTCAGATGGCTGGCACTCCTGGTGGACATTGGTGATTAAGGACATCGGTGACCCAGGATTGAAGATCTAAGTTGGCAGCCCATGTGAAAGGAAGCATGGTGTGTGCATTGTGTGCATTCAAAAAAGACAACACACATGACACTCACTGGTTCAAAGCTGCTCCTTCAGGATTCCAAACAGGAGTATTAAGAACATTAGCAGGAACGTGCAAATTCAGAGGTTGCATGAGGACATGTGAAAAAGGGAAGCTCTGTAAAACGTCTGCCTGTGACTAGGATGGGGGGCATGGTCTGCTAGTCTCCAAGCTGGGTGAGGGGACATCACCCAGGGAAACCAAGACTACCTGTACTGGAGCCTGGAGCACCAGTGCCAGCCTGCTTATCAAGACCAGTGTGCCCCGTTGGGAACACAAGAGCGTTGGAGGGAGCAAGGTCCAGTGGGAAACCCCACCATGAGGACTTCCTGTACCCTAAACACGCCCTTCCTACTGAATACTGAATCACAATGGCCGATGGGCCTTTTGCAACCAATAAAATGCTTGGTACATTTGTACATCTGGCCATTGGTATCTTCATCCAAGGAGCAAAGAGACCAGCTGAGAAGAGCTAAGTCTTTATTCAGGCACCTTAGCCACTCCCAACTGATAGTTCCACTAACTTTCTCTCCTTAACATTTTCATCCCCTTACCTCTTCACAATCGTATTACCTCATCTTAATCTAAGGTAAGATTCTTTAACTTCCCTTTAACTCAATATGCCACAGTACGTCTCTGCATAGGATGTAAATAGAACCCTCAACCTCTTCCTCTCATGGATGGGTAGTAAGTATCTATCTAGGAAAGAAATGTAATGCAAAGTGACCATGCTCTTTTGTTTGGTCTCATTCAGGAGAGTCTCAGACATCAGGGCTCTGGATGTAACAGGTAGAGTATTTACCCCAGACTGGGTTATTTTTCATGCATCCAGATGGTGAAAATGCAATTGTAGAATTGTTTCATATCGAGGACTTAGAGATTTGCTATACTCTGTGTGGGAAGATGTAAAAGCATATGAAAGAATGATGGATTAATTCCATCTTCAGGGTAAGAGGCAACTGGTCATCGCAATAAAAAAAACATAAAGCGGTCTCGTCTCCAACCATATCTGGATGGGTGCACTGGGTCATGCAGGTGGCTAGAAGAAACAATAAAGGGTTTACTGCACACTCGATTAGAGGGGCTATTGCTTCAAAAGCCTTTTTACAGGATACAAGACTAGAGGAGATTCTCAATGCAGTAGGCTGGTCCTCAGATTGACTTGGTTTTTACTTCAAACCAGTCACTGATGTGGCTACATTGGTAGTCAATAATCTTTGAACTAGCATAACCGTTACCTCTGGTCCTGACAGAATGAAAAATGTCCTAGCTAATGTAACAGAAAGTTTAAATTCAATTAAGGACACGGAGATGAGAATTTTCCCAACCTAAGACCAAGGTCACCTGCCCCTCTCCGAGAACATGCAATGGATGGAGGTCATGGGGAATCGTTGACAGTTAGAAATTTAGTTGGTTTTTAGCTGTTGTCTCAAGCATGGAACTGTAACCAAAGTAAATACGATCAAGATTGTACAGTTACAACGATTAGACTGCTTAGCATCTTCTTTGTTCATAACATGCCAGGTTATATGGAAAGGAAAAAGGAAAATGTAATTATAGGGACGGCAAAATTATCCCTTAATTTCAGGTAATGAGAGTTCTAAACTGAATTAACTGTATTGGCAGGACTGTACTTGTTGCAGGAAGAAAGAGGATCATGGAAAGGGATGAGGGACAATTATAGACTGTCGAGCTCAGCGATAGGTTAATACTGACATGTTGGTTCTTCCCAAGTTCTTATGGGAAATTTAGCTCATACATTAGACTTGTACATGGCTGCTGAAAATAAAATAAAGAGGAACGATAAACATAATCTCCATCTCAGTGTCCTCAATAGAAATTAATCTATTTGTTATGTTAGTTAGGAAACGGTTTCATTTAGGTGAAGTTTGGAGTATTTAACATCTTGTGAGGACTTCAAATGCACTTGAGTCTGAGGAGTGCATGCCACATTTTGTTAGGTGTTTGAATGCATCAGAGTCAGTTGGAAATGCTCCTTTCAAAGGTAGTTCTCAACATGGTTCTCAATTCTCATCTCATCCTAAAAGGTACAAGAAACAACCTATATGCATTAAATATTTTGTTCTTTCATGAATATTATTTTCCATGCCTTTTTGATGAAGACCTGACATTTTCTATACATACTGTATGCATTTACGTTATCTTATGTGATACTTTTTTAATTCTATAATTATGTGTTTTTATTAGTAGAATGAAGGATGTGTTGTGGGCTGAGCATTGCTTTGGAATACATCTATGCCATGATCTTGTATTCTACAAAGTAGGCGGAGAGATTTTGGGGGAGAACGCTGGTAGGAGTTAATGAGAGCAGTCTGCAATCTTTGATGGTGTTACCTTTATGTTAACATACACTTCATCAACATACTGTTTGCCGTGTGGCGTGTGAAGAACCTTTAACACAGTTTTCTTTAAAGATCTGGTCATTCTGCTCCTCCCTGGAACAAAGTGGAAGATGCCACCAATGGAACACTTGTGCCAAACTATTACTATATGAGCCCCAGTGCAGCATTACACAGAGTTCAATAGCCTTCTTGATCTTGGTCTGGCCCTATTGTGCTGGTGATTTGGGGCTGCCAGAGGGCACGTTTAGGTCCATGCCAGAGGATGCCCTTATGAACAGAAGACAACTACTAGTGCAGGAGACCAGGCAGGACCTGACAGTTCACCTACTCTACACTGGCCTTTCAGGGTATTGGGGTGGAGGTGATGACATTAGCAAATTCAGCAAGAACAATTTCTCTTTTTTTGTTTTTTCACTTTTTTATTGACAAACTGATGAGAAAAGCATGTCAAGTTATGTTATCCAAACAAAGCTTGTTACATTTTCGTATACAGTTTTAAGTTTCCACTTGGAGTACATTAACCCCTTCCATGCGTCGGATGGCCAGCGGCCGTCCGACGCCACGGTGGGCGTGTGCGGAGGACGAACCACACCCACGCCATAAATCACCCGCACCGCGGCGGAATTTTCACCGCGGTCAAGGGGTTAAACAATATTAATTTCTGTTAAACAAACAACTAGGTCAGAGTAACTAGGCCAAAACAGCAAGAGTAAATAATAAATAAACGAAGCAGTCAGATTTTAGCCAAATAACAATGTTACATTAATTGTACATACTTCAGATAAAGTTTCCCCTTATTTTCTCGCATTTTTTTAACGAACGAGCTCCTCTTAATTTTGCCTGGCTGACTCCATAGAGTGAATTTATATGACTAGAGACCACCATTCCGAGATATTAGGAGGTTTGGGGCAAGTCCAGGCTCTGGCCAGTGTTAGTTTAGCGCAGGATAAAAGGATCGTGACCAGGGCTGGAAAAAGTGGGGGGGAGGAATGCACATCAAGCAGAACTGTAACCGCAGTAATGAAAGGTAAATAAATCTTCTTGATTTCCAAAACTTTATATACTTCCCCCCAAAAATTCCTCAGGGTAGGGCAAGAGAACAACATGTGTTCCAGGTCTGCTGCATACGCTGAGCATTTAGGGCATTTGGTACGGTCGCCATAACTACTGTTGAGAGACCACTTTGAAATCTTTTCTGGTGTATAATATAGCATGCATGTTGTTCTAAACTGTTGCAGCCTTAACCCCTTAAGTGCTGCCGTCGGCCAACGGTCGTCACGGGCACTACCTCCCCAGTGCTGCGTGCGACCGCTGGACGTCCAGTTCAGCACCGGATAATGGACAGCGCAGCACTGGGGAGGTTTGTTTACTAGCTCCCAAGTGGTTAAACTGGATGATCTTACTGAGTTATTATTATTAGATAAAGATTGAGTTATCTGATTAGGAGTAATATTTAAGCCAGTTTTAATACTCCATTTCCTTGCCAGTTTTAAGCAGTCATTGGATGTAAAGGCACAAAGATTTCTATAGGCATCGCTTATAATCGATTTGTTTTTGATTGCATATAAACAGTTCCAAATATCACAGTCTAAGATGTTGTAAATTTGTTTTTTTCGTACCAGAAAGTCGTGAATTTGAAAATATTTAAACCTAAATGTTTCCGGCAAACCATACAAAATTTTAAGTGTGTGGAAATCTAGGAACCCATGTGCGCCGTATAAGTCCCCCAAAACATTAACTCCCTGTATGGACCATCTTAGGGCCGCTTCATCATTACAAATTCCAAGAAGTCCCGGGTTACCCCCTAACTGTAGTTTCGGATGATAGATGGTGGTCTTACAGAATGCTAGTATATTTGTCCAAATCCTCACTATGTCCCTTGCAGTCTTAAATTTTACCCTTTTAAAGTAATTAGGGTTGTTTACTCGAAATAAGAACAAGTTTGAGTCAGCTTTTAGCATAAATAAATGAAAAAAAAATGTATCTTCTCTGTTAAGCAGAGAGCGGAGACGCCTAATAAACGAGGACCAAAAATATAACTTAAAATCAGGGAAATTGAGACCACCCTTATCAGTTCCATTCTTGAGAAATTTCAATGATCTTCTGGCTTTTATGTAGCCCCAGATAAAGCTATTGAATATTCCGTCCAATTGTTTAAAAAAAGAATTGTTTAGTGCCAAAGGAATGGAACGGAATAGATACACACATTTTGGTAGTACCATCATTTTAATTAGGTTGATTCTGCCGATTAAGTTCAGGGGCAGTCTCTGCCATTTCTTCAAAATTAAAGTAGTAGATTTAATCAGTTCGCTATAATTGATGTTGTTAATTTCCCGTATTTTAGATGTTATTTTAACGCCTAAATATGTAGCGACTTTACAGATCTCAGGGGTCGCTACCGCAGGTGTATAATTAGTTATAATTTGTGTCTTGTTTATGTTTAGCCTATAGCCAGATACTGTTCCAAATTTACAGGCCTCGATGAAAATCCCTTTCAATGCCTCTGTGACTTCCGATGAGTAAATGGCAATATCATCGGCATATGCCATAATTTTCAATACCTGTGTGTTAGACTTAAAGGGTATAATTGGTGATTGTGCCTGAAGTGCATGTAAAAAAGGCTCAAGTGAGAGGGCAAATAATAAAGGTGACAAGGGACAGCCTTGACGGGTGCCCTGAGAAATCAGAAAGTCTGACGATGTCAGCCCCCCGTAGCTGATGCAGGCAGAGGGGTTGTCATACAGTGCCTGTATCCCCTTTAAAAAGTGCCAGCCGAACCCCATTTTTAACATTGCATGCCAGAAATAGTCCCACCCCACTCGATCAAAAGCCTTTTCGGCATCCAGCAAAATCATAGCGAGTGGGGTGGACTCTGTCTCTGCCACGTCAAAAGCCGTTATGGCCATATTAACATGAGAGGTGGTATCTCTCCCGGTCACAAACCCATGTTGCTGCGTGTTCACGATTTTAGGCATAAAAGGAGCCAGCCTTGTTGCTAAAATGTTCACAAAAATTTTGGCGTCAGAATTGATCAGTGAGATGGGTTTATAAGACCCCCTCTCCTCCTTCGGTTTTCCTTTTTTAAGGAAAAATATTATTTTGGCCTTATTCCATGAGCGGGGAGCTATTCCAGTTAGCCCAATAGTTTGTATAACTTGTAATAGAAGGGGTGTGAGTTCCTCTGAACAGATTTTGTAGATCTCTATAGGAATGGTGTCCTCCCCGGCAGCCTTCCCTGTAGGCAAAGATGTAATAGCTTGACATAATTCGAGCTCGGTTATGTCTTCAGACAGTAAATCGATTTCTGTAAGGTTACTGAACTTGACAGAGTTCTCTTCTAAGTAGTTTAGAATTGAGACAGTACTAGGCGTAGATTCCGGGGTGTATAAGGACCTATAATAATCGTATATCGTATGGTTGGTCATAAAGTTTGTTGTCGGAGCCTCGGATGTTCATAATAATAGTGTTGGCTTTGTCCTCAGCGACTTTATATGCCAGAATTTTTCCGATTTTGTCCCCTCCCTCGTATTGCGCAATCTTATATTTATGTATATTGACACTATTTTTTGGGATAAATTTAGCCTTGGTTTTAAACTTTAATTGGCTTAGCTTAGTACATATTTCCGTTACCGTTGGCAGATCTGCTCGAAGTGCTGACGCTAGCAGTGCCTCCTAAGCAGCAATGTTAGATATCAAGGTTTCATCAAGTTTACGTCGCTCAGCGTTTTGTCTGAGCACATAGCCTGAGTAAAACCCCGTATGCTTGCTTTGCAAGCGTCCCAAACCATGTTGCATGTCTTAGAATTTTGATTATGTGTTATGAAGTCAGTAAGATAGATTTTTAACTGAGCAATATAAGCTGAATCTGATACTAAATACCTGGGAAAAGAAAATGGTCTGGGACCGGTACGAATGTGTGAGGTAGAGAATATCATCATTACAGGGTTATGAGCGAAGAGATTCCAGGGCATACCACCATTGAGCTAGAGTTCAGTAAATTATCATTAGCTAGAGCCAGGTCCAACTGGGAACATGACTTATGGGGTGCTGAGTAGTATGTATACCCGGGGATGTTTGGATATAGACACCGCCAAACATCTTTAATGTTATGGATGCGACACAGATCTAAGATAGAAATTCTTGTTTTACACATCCTTTGAAAACTTCCGGGCCTGGTGGTGTCTTGTTGGTAATCTAAAATACAATTGAAGTCTCCCATTATAATTAACTCCCCCTCCCAATCCAAGAGTTTTATATTTAAGTAATCAAAGACCTTCGGTTCATCTTGATTGGAGCCATACACCACACATATGACATATTTTTTGTTATCAATAAGCATTTGAGCAATAGCCCATCTACCATCCTTGTCGTAAGCAGTTTGCAGAGTTTCTGCCCTTAATCTTTTATACTTAAGAATAGCTACCCCTCTTATAGAGGCCACAATGGTAGTGCAGGTTAAAATATCATAACCCAGTTGATTCAGCAGTTTTTTATCCTTGCCTGCAATATGCGTTTCTGAAAGTAACACTAGATGAGGATTATGTAGTCTCAACTCCTCTGAAACAAGACGTCTTTTATTTTTGCTATTTAGCCATGAAACATTCCATGCCAAGCACCTTAATTTATACATTAAAAAAAAAGGAAATTCGCCGAGTGGAAAACAACTGTCCAAAAACCACACAGGAGTAAACGTTTACTCAGTACATTATCTTTGATAACATGCTCCCCCATCAGGTTGACAAAATAATTTTTCATTTTTTTGCCCCCCACCCTGGGAGAACAAAGGACCCCCTCCCTCCGCCCCCCAATCTCCCACCCCCCCCGGGTGGAGACCCCCCTTGAGTTTCCGCTACAGCAAGAACATTTTCAGATGATTTCCAAGATATTTGTACAACCTTTCGAATTCAACACGTAATCTAGACAATTAAACACAATTTTTCAGTCCAGAATGTTCATGATCTCATAATCTGCTTGATTGTGAGTTAGCACACCATCTGGCCAAGTCTGAAGCCATGTTTCCATGTAGTATGGCTATTCCACAAGATGTGGACTGCTGTGTGTACCCCCTGACGACGCAAGATTTTAAAAATCATAATACATGACACATTTACTGATTGAAGACATGAAAAGCTAAAAGTACACTTTGTGCACGCTAGAGACACAGTGACACAACAAACTGAGAAAAGTGTAGTAGAAGCACCGTAAAAGTGTCCTTTAAAATGAAAGTTTAAGAAAACATTCATACAAAGCACTACTAATTCATATAAATGAGTTGTACTAATGAGAATTTCTTATGAACATTTTGTTTATTAATGTTTACTGATGAAATTGTGTTTTTAATAAAGTGACCTTGTGTTTCTATGCCGTCTCTTAGAATGCACCATTAAGGGGAGGAGCTACGCTAGCAACCAAGATGGCCGCGTAAGCTCCTGGCTCCGCCGACCTCCGCCAGTAGCTCGTAAATCCTGGTATGTATCCTGAATTTGCACCGGACTCCCGAGTGACTGAGGTGTTCCTGAATCTAAAGGTGCAATCCCGAGATTTCCATCTTCTCGAATGATGAAGATATGCTGTGTTTTTATTCTCGGCCTAACCCAGTGTTGAAGCCGGGGCCTCGATTTCTAACCCATCCGGGTTGGAGTTGAAACACATCGGCCGCGGGACTTGGGCGGCGTCCGGTCTCCCGAAGTGGAGAATATCCTGACTGACTTGGATGGCGAGACTGTGGTCGGTTGATTCTGAAGATACAGCGGCGTGTCGCGCTGGTCGCTGTGGTCGGGGGTCCGTTTCCCGGAGGCTCTGCTGAGCGCCCGGGGTCGACGGGCTTGGATCCTCGCCGGCGGAGGAGGTGTCGATATCGCGAACTTGAGAGCGCCCGCTGTTACCATCTGCCCCTCCTGTGCCTGATACCCCGGAGTAGTCGACCTCCGGGGTTCAAGACCTGATCTGTCGCTTTGCGAGAGGGGATGGAGCGGGTGGAATAAATGCCATCGCTGCGGAGCGTAATGGCCGCCATTGGGGCGCTCCACTCGCAGGCCACCGCCATCATCCAGAACATGGTCGTAACAGTTGACAGTATCTGCCTGAGACCGGACTACGACCCTTCGATAGGTTTGAAGCAAGCAGTGTCACCCGCGGAGCAGGTTAAGCCTGAGACTGAGGGCCCCGTGCGGAAGCCAGATTTGGTATTTTCTGTTGGCTCCCAAATACCAGCTATCGAGCCTGGGACTACCATAAGCTCATCACACGCAAGACCGATACCGCCCAAGATGGACATAGACGATCTTATACTCCATAATAAGTTCCTCAGTAACTATCGGAATAACTCATTATCCTTTTCCGTCCAGTTGGCTCAATCACGTCCTTGTTTCTTCTCTTTGATGGACAGTTATCACCGTCGGACTTGTGGACTTCGAGTACGAATATCCTGGTTTCGATCCTACAGAACTGACTTTCAATTTTTGGAACATTTGGATACTTCTATTGAACTGGCGGTTCGAGCGGAGAGGGCTCGTATGAAAAATCGGAGCGGCCAGGGTTGAATTCGACTGTCTGGGTTTGATAAAATGGCCTCATTTGCTGCGGGACTTGTAACCTATGGTGATGTGTGAGTCAGGTGGTTTTTACAAACTCCCCCGGTTGGCTTATAATTGTAGCTTCAAATTGTCTTGATTATATTTAGGGAGGGGTTGCCTCTGGCGGGGGGTAAGGGAGACCGGGGGCCTGTTTAATAAATCCTCCTCCATTCTTTCCTTCTTTTAGGGTTAGTTCTTGGGCGACAGGCACGCTGCTAGTGGGGTTAGGCCGTAGCCATTGCAGGGGTGCAGGGTGGGGGGTTTGAGTTTTTTTTTGTTTTTTTTCTTTGTTTAGTGCTATGGCCTTTGTTTTTTCCCTTTTCTTTTTCTTCTTTTTACGAGAGGTGGGTTGTCTATCCTGAATCGAATTTTCTCTCTTATCTGGGTGTCTACTTTGGTCCTAAATATCCTGAAGCGTCGGTGGGCGGGTCCTACAGACTGATACTTACCGAGGTTGTTGATTATCCTGTTTGTCCTTTTTCATATGCTTGTCGATGTTGACGTCTCATACTCCTGTGTATTGATTTCTCTGCATTGGCCTCTTCACCTACATACGGTTGTAATCTATTCTATCGTATGGCACCTGATATTTGTAATGTTTCCTCTTGTTTTTCTTCAATAAAAAGATTTAATAAAAAAAATAATAAAAAAACCAGAATGCACCATTAAGAAAATATGTAGAAACTAGGTACTTGAAATTTCGCATACTGATACTGGCGATTCTATAATTTATGTAAAGAGAAAAACTAATTTTGGTGTGTCAATTTAGAAACGTATACACTTATATAAATAGTGATAAAAATTGTGGTAGTAGAGTATTCCTAACGTTAGCTATTTCTATGTAATAATATCTGATGAAAGTTCTACATATTCCCTGTGTGAAATGATTTATTGCACCATATTTGATATTGATCTAGAGTTTATTTAAAATGTGTAATGCCAATTTAAAGGCTTTTTCAAAAATACTTTTTCTCTAATGCTGACCTTTCTCTGACCTAATACAATTGTCCATTTACAACTAGTGAACTGTTGCTTTGCTTCTTGCGTACATGTATAACTTTCAACATTTTTTAAATGCTTCTTTAACATTCACAGTGAAATACTCCTGTGGGAAACAGGATTTCGGCTGCAGCTATAGATGGATACTTTGTATTTCTTTTTCAACCGATGTTAGGCCTATTTGGACGTTAATATCTTGTGGTTCTGATGAATAGCACGGGAAAGCATTTTACTGTTGAAAGCGTCCTCGGTGATATTATGTGAATCTGAGCATATGACAGTCTTTTGATGGTGGTGTAATGCTACATCACTGGAACTTTGTTAAAAACATTATAAAAGAAAGACTCCAAAGGAGGGGAAATGCCATACTTTTCCTTTTCCTCTTGCGAGGGGATGCCATCCTGATTGACTTTTGATGATTGCTAAGAACTATCCTCTTATATGTGAAGTGCTTTGCTGATGCTACAGTTGGTAGCTGATGGACAGACACCTTCTTTGCTGAACCATCTCATTTTAATTTTCCTCTTTTGCTTTTGTCCTATGGTAATTGACTCGCCCTAAATGGACTTTAAATCTGAACCCTTTCCCCTTCTTCGTAGGATTTGAGCTGTTAGACAAGCAAACTATCCTCCTGCCTTTAATGGCAATGGATCTCTGTAACTCTGTAAACTGATTTTTATAGTAACCATCCGATAAAACTTTGCCTAAATGTTTGGTGCTTTAATGCAAACTGTGATGTTCTTAACTGAATTTTCCTAAATATTGCTTATTGCTATAGATCCTGAAACTTTAATACAATAACCAAATGAATCTAATATCTGCCTGAGTCTATTATTGAGTCTGGTTGATTTTTCCATTCAAACTATGCTATTTTACAAACGATTTAAATGCATTGCAGGGAAAATCAGAGAGCTCTGTCAGAACATAAAGTATTATTTCTTTTGTTCTGTGCTGCTATTGCAGAGTGATAAATACGCTCCAAGAATCTTGGGTATCCGCACGCTATCAGACGTAGACCGCCAGTTTCGGACACACAATGTCCTGAGTACAAAGCATTGAAACTGGTGGAAATATTAGACCCTGTAGGAAGGAAACACCGAGAAATATCTCTCCCGATTGGACACATTTTAAAACAACCTCATCATCATATCAAAAAGATTTTTGGAGCTTATTTATCAAATACAGTTGATTCTCCATATACATTTTCGCAAACCCAAACAGATTAAGGGATTTGTGCATCAGATTAAGGGATTTGTGCATCGCATCGGTGTGAAATACAGAAACTGGATTGATCCCCCTGAAGTATAATTCATACGAGGAGGCAAGCCGGTAAGATAAGAAGATTTATTCAGCAATTACAGCACCCACAGCCAGGCGCCTCCGCTGCGTACCAGGATCTCCACCGACTGATTAACGTTGGCAGAATCCTGGCAAGCATAGTTCAGGGCCCGACTGTGGAACTACATTCAAGCGAACACATGAGCTGCAAGACACGGTCTCGTGCTGACAGCACGAGAACGTCCAATAATTACATGCAGCATACTACAACTTCTCTCTTTCCACCAAACAAAAGTGAAAAGAAGAATGAAAAATCAGTAAGAACAAAATAAATTTTTTAAGAAAAAACAGTCATTGAATTTAGCAGGCAATCTTCTTGAATGAGTACCCAAAACAACAGGTGAAGCAGATGCAAGCCCAGTAATACCATGAGGAACCTTATTATGCAATTATCCACCAGTAGACTCATCAGAATCCCCTTGAGAAGCAAACGAAGAAGCAACGGATAAAGAATCATCCCACCCTCGTCGCCAAATGAAGTATAATTCATATGAGGAGGCAAGCCGGTAAGATGAGAAGATTTATTCAGTAATTACAGCATTCACAGCCAGGCGCCTCCCCTGCGTACCAGGATCTTTACCAACTGATTAACGTTCGCCGAATCCTGGCACGCATAGTTCAGGGCCCGACTGTGGAACTACATTCAAGCGTACACATGAGCTGCGAGACACGTTCTCGTGCTGACCGCACAATATCATCCAATAATTACATGCAGCATACTACACCCCTCAGCGTATCTGTGAAAAGCAGCGAGTCTTCTAAGACCCCCAATGCTGCCCGGTGAAGGGTTCACCTTTAATTCACCTTGGATTCACTATCAAAATAATGAGGCAAGCGCTGGGTACTGGAAGACAAGAAAAAGGTTTATTTCTCATGAGGAGACCACATCAGCTGCAGACACCAGGATGTCTGAGGGAGGTGTTCTGCTGGCGTCTCTTTTGGCGCTTCCTTTTATACAGGTTTTACACAATGCATTTGTTTCATCAACATGGTTACACAAGCTTGGAGTCCCCCCCCCCCGGGCAGGTTTCCACAAAAGCCCAACAGTAATTCTCTTCCCACCCTAGGTCAAACAGACAATCTTATCTTGCAGCTGGACCTTGCTTCAGGGTCTAAAACATGTGAGACCGGCCAGATCTAAGAGTCCGTTCTTTTGATAAAAACAGGTCCCATTGTTGCTAAAACAAGTCTCGCTGTTTGTAGTGCAATAAATCATGTCTGCAAGGGTCATTTTAGTGTCTGGAACTGGTTTGAGTAACTAGGCATGGAGAGGGGTAGATTGTTCAAAGGTTTGCCTTCAAACAGAGATCAAAGGAAAAACGAGTTTGTTGCAGCAAGTGGTGCTGAGGTTTGTCGTGACAATAGGGTTTATAGCCCCCAGCACACATATCAAGTTTGGTCAGAGGGCCAGATGGATCGAGGTAAGGGCAGGGTGAAACAAAGGTGACCAACAGAGTACAAAATGGCTGTGATGGATAAAATGGCTGCAGCTTACGTGCACATAGAAATTCCCACTAAACAAGATGGCGCAGGCAATGTTCACGATTGTCATTTTACTTTTAACATATCCAAGTCTAAAAATAGTGAAAGTTGACAAGGTGTCCTGATGAAGGCAACCTGCCAAAACGCGCGTTGTTCTATCTACCACTGACCCACCTTTCTGTCTATATTGATTAGGACCCTGATGCAAAAATAAGAGAGAGAAAAAATATTATATCATTCAAAAGCAGCATTATTATGATACAATCTCTCATCTTACATCATTTTATGTGATCATGCTTTACATGTTGTAATATGTGTTAACAGAATAAATACAGTGTGCTTGGGTGCACAGCGAGTTAATTGGATATTCAAAAATTTAGTTGAGTTTGTTGGTGCCACACAAGTAACGTCAGGTGTCCCTCGGCGTTAGGTAATCACAAGAAAAACGTGAGGTCAGTGGGCCACTGATCTCATCCTTATGTGCGCTCAATATATTTTCCCAAACAATTAGGAGTTCCAAACTGTTTCATGAAACATTTGTAGTGTTTTATTCACTTTTTCATTTCATTGGTAAATAGTCATTTAGTGCATTAATTGCAGATTTTCACTCTTTTTTTCAGAGCATAACACTGTTCCTTTTTTTAAATACATCCAATGCATTTCGGGGCCATATTGCGCCCCTTCACCAGGGAAAGGATACTGCGATAGAAAAGAAAAGTACCGTGTAAGTATGGTGCGTGTCAGATACGTGGTTGGGGCATGGGATAAAAACCAGCGTGTCAAGTTATGGGGTCACCGTTAACAAAAGCCATGGTTCCAGTGAAATACGGGAAAAAGGGTCGTCTTACGTGTTTTCAAAAGTAGCGGTAAGGTGAGTCTGGGGAAAAAATTAAGCATAGCGGGTTACCGTCGAGTTCCGGCAAGATTGAGTTCAAAGTTACGTGCAGTATACCGTTCTCATGTTATGAGAAACGGGACTAACCTGAAATGGGGATTCTGAAGTTCTGCCAAAGGCGTTCCGTTCACCAACGCTGGTTAGGGCCTGACTGTCGGCTGCGGTGTTTACTAAGGGTCATGCACTCGCGCTCACGTGATCATGGGGAGTGAAGAAAGACTAGGTCATTGGGTTGCGGTGGTGACTAGAATGTGTTAGCGAAGGTGTGTTTGTCATTCAGGGTAGGGGATGGGGTGGAAAATGCAATGGAATTAAGGAGAAAATATTAAACAATATTAAAAGTAAAGGCTTGGAAAATAAAAATGAAGCAATAATATACATATGTTCAAACGTGTAAATGTGAAAATGGTGCATCACAGTACATTCACAGAGGAGACACTCTTTTGCTCAGCTGAGCAATTTTTACAGGTAGCAGGAAAGTTCTATTCTGTCGTTAAGCCCAAATGGCTTCTGGGTAGAAAGTCTATAGATCCAGGTGTTTTCACATTGCAAAAGGAATTTGGTATTGTCTCGTCCTTCAATCTTTGGTATCGTTTCAAGGATAATGAATTTGAGCTGTGAGATATTGTGATTCTCGTCCAGAAAATGCATGGCTATTGACGATTTTGCAGATTTCAATCGGATATTAGATTTATGTTCTGTGAGTCTCGTTTTTATTTTGCGCTCAGTTTTACCGATGTACAGTTTCCCGCAGGGGCATTTTAGGGCATAGATCACGTTGCTGGAGTCGCATGTTGCATTCACCTTTAGTTTTATAGTGTGGCCTTTCATGGGGTGATTGATGACATCACCTTTGATAATAGAATTACAGTTCCCACAGTTCATGCATGGTTTAGTGCCAGTGAATTTCTGCCTTCTGGTAGGTTTATGTCGAATGAGTTCACCCAGGTTCTGTGCCCTGGAAAAAGCAAACAGAGGCGGTTCTTTGAAGATTTGTCCAAAGTCTGGTTCTAGATTCAACAACGGCCAGTGTTGGTTGATAATCTGTTTAAATCTCCTGGTTGCTGTTGAGAATTTGGAAACTACCACTGTCCTGGTCTGTTGCTTTTTGTCAGTTGGTTGTAAGAGTTTAGTTCTTTCCATTCTGGCGATTTTATCTTTGGACTCTCCAATGACATTTTGGGGGTATCCTCGCTGTAAAAATTTGGTGGCCACCTCCTCAATACGTTGTTTGGATTTGATGGGGTCTGATGTGATTCTTTTAGCCCGTGCCATTTGTGAGTATGGTAGATGTTGCTTAAGGTTTGGTTCATGGAAGCTCGTGAAGTGCAGCATGTTGTTCCGGTCAGTTGGTTTGGTGAAAAGGTCAGTCTCAAAATTGTGTTGATTTATGGTGATTTTGACATCAAGAAAATTCACAGTGGTATTAGATATTTGCCATGTCAATTGGATCCGTTCGTCAATTTGATTAAATTTCTCCAATAGGTGTTGTAGTTCAGTCTCAGAGGCTTTCCAGACGATAAAGATATCGTCTATATATCTAGTTAGGAGTAGTAAGTTTCTTGTCCATTCTTCATTGGTGAAGATATGAGTTTCCTCATATTGTTGCATGAAGATATTGGCGTATACAGGCGCCGCTGAATTGCCCATTGCCATGCCTACAAGTTGTTGGTACCAACAATCATTGTATTTGAAGTAGCTCTGGTATAGGATGAAAAGCATCAGTTCCATCAGGAATGTTTGGAAGTCAATATCTAAATCTGTTTTGAGGAGCGCTTGTTCGATAGCCTCTATGCCCAGTGAATGAGGTATAGAGGTGTATAAAGATCGGACATCAGCAGTGCAGAGAATTAGATGGTCTTGTGGGTTGATTTGCAGGTCATTCAGCTTGGAGATGAAGTGTGTGGTATCCTTGGTGTATGTCCTCATGGACTGCACCGTTGGTTGTAGATATTTATCCAGGAGTTGGCCGATGGGTTCATGTAAACTTCCACACGTAGAGACTATGGGTCTCATAGGCGGGTCCCTGAGATTTTTGTGGATTTTTGGTACCATTCTAAGTGTGGGGCTCTTGGGGTTGGTTTTGGTGAGGAAGTTTTTGGTCCTATCATTAATTATACCTGCTTCATGTGCTCTTTCAAGAATGTTCGTCAGGGTCTTCATATATTCTGTTGTGGGGTTGTTATCCAATTTCATATATGTTGTAGTGTCCATGATATGTTCCATGGTCTTCCGTTCATACATATCTCTGTCCATAATGACTAGGGCGCCCCCTTTGTCAGCCTTGGTACATATGATCCGGTCATTGTGAGACAGTTTTTTGAGGGTGTCCCAATCTTTTTGTGTGATGTTCCTGGAGCATTTCCGACCGTGTTTGATGTTCGATAGATCCTTTTTGACTCTGTTCTCAAATAAATCCAAGGTTTTATGGCTAACTGGTGATTGGAATGTGCTATGTGGTCTTAACCCTAACAGTTGATCTTGGTCTTGTGTGGGTTGTTCGGGTAATACGTTTTCGAAGAAATGGCGTAGGCATAATTTACGCATCAATTTGAATAGGCTAACTTCCAGTTCCAGGTTGGCCGTGTTGGTTGTGGGCACAAAAGATGTGCCTTTTTGTAGTAGTGTCTTTTCATGTTTGGACAGTCGATATTCACTGATGCTGATGACCAGTTCTTCACAGTTTATGTCTTCTTCGTGGATTTCTTCTCCTTGATGGTACCTGTCGTGCTTCTCGTAATTGGTGGTTCTTTCTCTTTTTCTTTTTCCCTTGTTCTGTCCTCTCCGGGGTCTCCTTTTTGTGCCTGGCCCTGTTCTAAAAAAGGGTTCGGTTCTGATTGAAAACTCGCAGTTGGCTGCTGCGCTACATTGGTGTCAGTGCTTATGTGAGTTGTGGTGGTCCTCTTGAATCGTTGTGTACTATCACTGTCTGAGGATGAGGTTTCCGTTTGGGAGTTTGGTGGTCTATTTCTCCTTTTTTGTGCGTAAATTTCCGCCCAGGTGTAGACTTCTCCCAATTTGTAGTCCGTGGTATCTCTTTTGTATTTGCGTATCTTACGCTCATTGATCTCATTAGAGTGTTTCTTAATTTGTGTCTGGACATCTTCTAAAATTTCATTTAGTTCATCCTCGGATAGCAATTTGGATAATTCATTTGATGTTTCTTTGATTTCCGCGGTGAGTTCCTCAAGTATTCCGGAGAGTTCTTCGATGATTAGTAGGATCAAATCCAAAGAGCATTTATTCAGGATTTCATACCATCTTTCCTGAAATTTTTTTGAGTTCTTGCAGAGTGATGGTTTCAAGGCGATTCTGAGGCCCCTCGGTATGCGCTGGTTACGGTGATATTTGACCAGTGTGCTGGCATGCAGTTGTTGGTTAATACGTCTCTTACTTAGATATATCAGTTGTCTTATGAATTGCTCTTTTGAGCGAGTGGTAGTCTCCTGTGTGGTTTCTTCCCTAATCAGTGCGTAGATTCGGTCTGCTTCGTCCGGTTTGAATGCAAACGTAGAGGCACGAGCCTCGGTGCTCTTCGCAATTTCTTCATAGTTATGTTGCATGTTGTTTTTAGCGTGCTGACCCAGCAATTTTGGACACGAGAAAGTAACAGTATAAATACAGTGTGCTTGGGTGCACAGCGAGTTAATTGGATATTCAAAAATGTTGTTGAGTTTGTTGGTGCCACACAAGTAACGTCAGGTGTCCCTCGGCGTTAGGTAATCACAAGAAAAACGTGAGGTCAGTGGGCCACTGATCTCATCCTTATGTGCACTCAATATATTTTCCCAAACAATTAGGAGTTCCAAACTGTTTCATGAATCATTTGTAGTGTTTTATTCACTTTTTCATTTCATTGGTAAATAGTCATTTAGTGCATTAATTGCAGATTTTCACTCTTTTTTTCAGAGCATAACACTGTTCCTTTTTTTAAATACATCCAATGCATTTCGGGGCCATATTGCGCCCCTTCATCAGGGAAAGGATACTGCGATAGAAAAGAAAAGTACCGTGTAAGTATGGTGCGTGTCAGATACGTGGTTGGGGCATGGGATAAAAACCAGCGTGTCAAGTTATGGGGTCACCGTTAACAAAAGCCATGGTTCCAGTGAAATACGGGAAAAAGGGTCGTCTTACGTGTTTTCAAAAGTAGCGGTAAGGTGAGTCTGGGGAAAAAATTAGGCATAGCGGGTTACCGTCGAGTTGCGGCAAGATTAAGTTCAAAGTTACGTGCAGTATACCGTTCTCATGTTATGAGAAACGGGACTAACCTGAAATGGGGATTCTGAAGTTCTGCCAAAGGCGTTCCGTTCACCAACGCTGGTTAGGGCCTGACTGTCGGCTGCGGTGTTTACTAAGGGTCATGCACTCTCGCTCACGTGATCATGGGGAGTGAAGAAAGACTAGGTCATTGGGTTGCGGTGGTGACTAGAATGTGTTAGCGAAGGTGTGTTTGTCATTCAGGGTAGGGGATGGGGTGGAAAATGGAATGGAATTAAGGAGAAAATATTAAACAATATTAAAAGTAAAGGCTTGGAAAATAAAAATGAAGCAATAATATACATATGTTCAAACGTGTAAATATTAAAGTGGTGCATCACAGTACATTCACAGAGGAGACACTCTTTTGCTCAGCTGAGCAATTTTTACAGGTAGCAGGAAAGTTCTATTCTGTAGTTAAGCCCAAATGGCTTCTGGGTAGAAAGTCTATAGATCCAGGTGTTTTCACATTGCAAAAGGAATTTGGTATTGTCTCGTCCTTCAATCTTTGGTATCGTTTCAAGGATAATGAATTTGAGCTGTGAGATATTGTGATTCTCGTCCAGAAAATGCATGGCTATTGACGATTTCGCAGATTTCAATCGGATATTAGATTTATGTTCTGTGAGTCTCGTTTTTATTTTGCGCTCAGTTTTACCGATGTACAGTTTCCCGCAGGGGCATTTTAGGGCATAGATCACGTTGCTGGAGTCGCATGTTGCATTCACCTTTAGTTTTATAGTGTGGCCTTTCATGGGGTGATTGATGACATCACCTTTGATAATAGAATTACAGTTCCCACAGTTCATGCATGGTTTAGTGCCAGTGAATTTCTGCCTTCTGGTAGGTTTATGTCGAATGAGTTCACCCAGGTTCTGTGCCCTGGAAAAAGCAAACAGAGGCGGTTCTTTGAAGATTTGTCCAAAGTCTGGTTCTAGATTCAACAACGGCCAGTGTTGGTTGATAATCTGTTTAAATCTCCTGGTTGCTGTTGAGAATTTTGAAACTACCACTGTCCTGGTCTGTTGCTTTTTGTCAGTTGGTTGTAAGAGTTTAGTTCTTTCCATTCTGGCGATTTTATCTTTGGACTCTCCAATGACATTTTGGGGGTATCCTCGCTGTAAGAATTTGGTGGCCACCTCCTCAATACGTTGTTTGGATTTGATGGGGTCTGATGTGATTCTTTTAGCCCGTGCCATTTGTGAGTATGGTAGATGTTGCTTAAGGTTTGGTTCATGGAAGCTCGTGAAGTGCAGCATGTTGTTCCGGTCAGTTGGTTTGGTGAAAAGGTCAGTCTCAAAATTGTGTTGATTTATGGTGATTTTGACATCAAGAAAATTCACAGTGGTATTAGATATTTGCCATGTCAATTGGATCCGTTCGTCAATTTGATTAAATTTCTCCAATAGGTGTTGTAGTTCAGTCTCAGAGGCTTTCCAGACGATAAAGATATCGTCTATATATCTAGTTAGGAGTAGTAAGTTTCTTGTCCATTCTTCATTGGTGAAGATATGAGTTTCCTCATATTGTTGCATGAAGATATTGGCGTATACAGGCGCCGCTGAATTGCCCATTGCCATGCCTACAAGTTGTTGGTACCAACAATCATTGTATTTGAAGTAGCTCTGGTATAGGATGAAAAGCATCAGTTCCATCAGGAATGTTTGGAAGTCAATATCTAAATCTGTTTTGAGGAGCGCTTGTTCGATAGCCTCTATGCCCAGTGAATGAGGTATAGAGGTGTATAAAGATCGGACATCAGCAGTGCAGAGAATTAGATGGTCTTGTGGGTTGATTTGCAGGTCATTCAGCTTGGAGATGAAGTGTGTGGTATCCTTGGTGTATGTCCTCATGGACTGCACCGTTGGTTGTAGATATTTATCCAGGAGTTGGCCGATGGGTTCATGTAAACTTCCACACGTAGAGACTATGGGTCTCATAGGCGGGTCCCTGAGATTTTTGTGGATTTTTGGTACCATTCTAAGTGTGGGGCTCTTTGGGTTGGTTTTGGTGAGGAAGTTTTTGGTCCTATCATTAATTATACCTGCTTCATGTGCTCTTTCAAGAATGTTCGTCAGGGTCTTCATATATTCTGTTGTGGGGTTGTTATCCAATTTCATATATGTTGTAGTGTCCATGATATGTTCCATGGTCTTCCGTTCATACATATCTCTGTCCATAATGACTAGGGCGCCCCCTTTGTCAGCCTTGGTACATATGATCCGGTCATTGTGAGACAGTTTTTTGAGGGTGTCCCAATCTTTTTGTGTGATGTTCCTGGAGCATTTCCGACCGTGTTTGATGTTCGATAGATCCTTTTTGACTCTGTTCTCAAATAAATCCAAGGTTTTATGGCTAACTGGTGATTGGAATGTGCTATGTGGTCTTAACCCTAACAGTTGATCTTGGTCTTGTGTGGGTTGTTCGGGTAATACGTTTTCGAAGAAATGGCGTAGGCGTAATTTACGCATCAATTTGAATAGGCTAACTTCCAGTTCCAGGTTGGTCGTGTTGGTTGTGGGCACAAAAGATGTGCCTTTTTGTAGTAGTGTCTTTTCATGTTTGGACAGTCGATATTCACTGATGCTGATGACCAGTTCTTCACAGTTTATGTCTTCTTCGTGGATTTCTTCTCCTTGATGGTACCTGTCGTGCTTCTCGTAATTGGTGGTTCTTTCTCTTTTTCTTTTTCCCTTGTTCTGTCCTCTCCGGGGTCTCCTTTTTGTGCCTGGCCCTGTTCTAAAAAAGGGTTCGGTTCTGATTGAAAACTCGCAGTTGGCTGCTGCGCTACATTGGTGTCAGTGCTTATGTGAGTTGTGGTGGTCCTCTTGGATCGTTGTGTACTATCACTGTCTGAGGATGAGGTTTCCGTTTGGGAGTTTGGTGGTCTATTTCTCCTTTTTTGTGCGTAAATTTCCGCCCAGGTGTAGACTTCTCCCAATTTGTAGTCCGTGGTATCTCTTTTGTATTTGCGTATCTTACGCTCATTGATCTCATTAGAGTGTTTCTTAATTTGTGTCTGGACATCTTCTAAAATTTCATTTAGTTCATCCTCGGATAGTAATTTGGATAATTCATTTGATGTTTCTTTGATTTCCGCGGTGAGTTCCTCAAGTATTCCGGAGAGTTCTTCGATGATTAGTAGGATCAAATCCAAAGAGCATTTATTCAGGATTTCATACCATCTTTCCTGAAATTTTTTTGAGTTCTTGCAGAGTGATGGTTTCAAGGCGATTCTGAGGCCCCTCGGTATGCGCTGGTTACGGTGATATTTGACCAGTGTGCTGGCATGCAGTTGTTGGTTAATACGTCTCTTACTTAGATATATCAGTTGTCTTATGTATTGCTCTTTTGAGCGAGTGGTAGTCTCCTGTGTGGTTTCTTCCCTAATCAGTGCGTAGATTCGGTCTGCTTCGTCCGGTTTGAATGCAAACGTAGAGGCACGAGCCTCGGTGCTCTTCGCAATTTCTTCATAGTTATGTTGCATGTTGTTTTTAGCGTGCTGACCCAGCAATTTTGGACACGAGAAAGTAACAGTATAAATACAGTGTGCTTGGGTGCACAGCGAGTTAATTGGATATTCAAAAATTTTGTTGAGTTTGTTGGTGCCACACAAGTAACGTCAGGTGTCCCTCGGCGTTAGGTAATCACAAGAAAAACGTGAGGTCAGTGGGCCACTGATCTCATCCTTATGTGCACTCAATATATTTTCCCAAACAATTAGGAGTTCCAAACTGTTTCATGAATCATTTGTAGTGTTTTATTCACTTTTTCATTTCATTGGTAAATAGTCATTTAGTGCATTAATTGCAGATTTTCACTCTTTTTTTCAGAGCATAACACTGTTCCTTTTTTTAAATACATCCAATGCATTTCGGGGCCATATTGCGCCCCTTCATCAGGGAAAGGATACTGCGATAGAAAAGAAAAGTACCGTGTAAGTATGGTGCGTGTCAGATACGTGGTTGGGGCATGGGATAAAAACCAGCGTGTCAAGTTATGGGGTCACCGTTAACAAAAGCCATGGTTCCAGTGAAATACGGGAAAAAGGGTTGTCTTACGTGTTTTCAAAAGTAGCGGTAAGGTGAGTCTGGGGAAAAAATTAAGCATAGCGGGTTACCGTCGAGTTGCGGCAAGATTAAGTTCAAAGTTACGTGCAGTATACCGTTCTCATGTTATGAGAAACGGGACTAACCTGAAATGGGGATTCTGAAGTTCTGCCAAAGGCGTTCCGTTCACCAACGCTGGTTAGGGCCTGACTGTCGGCTGCGGTGTTTACTAAGGGTCATGCACTCTCGCTCACGTGATCATGGGGAGTGAAGAAAGACTAGGTCATTGGGTTGCGGTGGTGACTAGAATGTGTTAGCGAAGGTGTGTTTGTCATTCAGGGTAGGGGATGGGGTGGAAAATGGAATGGAATTAAGGAGAAAATATTAAACAATATTAAAAGTAAAGGCTTGGAAAATAAAAATGAAGCAATAATATACATATGTTCAAACGTGTAAATATTAAAGTGGTGCATCACAGTACATTCACAGAGGAGACACTCTTTTGCTCAGCTGAGCAATTTTTACAGGTAGCAGGAAAGTTCTATTCTGTCGTTAAGCCCAAATGGCTTCTGGGTAGAAAGTCTATAGATCCAGGTGTTTTCACATTGCAAAAGGAATTTGGTATTGTCTCGTCCTTCAATCTTTGGTATCGTTTCAAGGATAATGAATTTGAGCTGTGAGATATTGTGATTCTCGTCCAGAAAATGCATGGCTATTGACGATTTTGCAGATTTCAATCGGATATTAGATTTATGTTCTGTGAGTCTCGTTTTTATTTTGCGCTCAGTTTTACCGATGTACAGTTTCCCGCAGGGGCATTTTAGGGCATAGATCACGTTGCTGGAGTCGCATGTTGCATTCACCTTTAGTTTTATAGTGTGGCCTTTCATGGGGTGATTGATGACATCACCTTTGATAATAGAATTACAGTTCCCACAGTTCATGCATGGTTTAGTGCCAGTGAATTTCTGCCTTCTGGTAGGTTTATGTCGAATGAGTTCACCCAGGTTCTGTGCCCTGGAAAAAGCAAACAGAGGCGGTTCTTTGAAGATTTGTCCAAAGTCTGGTTCTAGATTCAACAACGGCCAGTGTTGGTTGATAATCTGTTTAAATCTCCTGGTTGCTGTTGAGAATTTGGAAACTACCACTGTCCTGGTCTGTTGCTTTTTGTCAGTTGGTTGTAAGAGTTTAGTTCTTTCCATTCTGGCGATTTTATCTTTGGACTCTCCAATGACATTTTGGGGGTATCCTCGCTGTAAGAATTTGGTGGCCACCTCCTCAATACGTTGTTTGGATTTGATGGGGTCTGATGTGATTCTTTTAGCCCGTGCCATTTGTGAGTATGGTAGATGTTGCTTAAGGTTTGGTTCATGGAAGCTCGTGAAGTGCAGCATGTTGTTCCAGTCAGTTGGTTTGGTGAAAAGGTCAGTCTCAAAATTGTGTTGATTTATGGTGATTTTGACATCAAGAAAATTCACAGTGGTATTAGATATTTGCCATGTCAATTGGATCCGTTCGTCAATTTGATTAAATTTCTCCAATATGTGTTGTAGTTCAGTCTCAGAGGCTTTCCAGACGATAAAGATATCGTCTATATATCTAGTTAGGAGTAGTAAGTTTCTTGTCCATTCTTCATTGGTGAAGATATGAGTTTCCTCATATTGTTGCATGAAGATATTGGCGTATAGAGGCGCCGCTGAATTGCCCATTGCCATGCCTACAAGTTGTTGGTACAAACAATCATTGTATTTGAAGTAGCTCTTGTATAGGATGAAAAGCATCAGTTCCATCAGGAATGTTTGGAAGTCAATATCTAAATCTGTTTTGAGGAGCGCTTGTTCGATAGCCTCTATGCCCAGTGAATGAGGTATAGAGGTGTATAAAGATCGGACATCAGCAGTGCAGAGAATTAGATGGTCTTGTGGGTTGATTTGCAGGTCATTCAGCTTGGAGATGAAGTGTGTGGTATCCTTGGTGTATGTCCTCATGGACTGCACCGTTGGTTGTAGATATTTATCCAGGAGTTGGCCGATGGGTTCATGTAAACTTCCACACGTAGAGACTATGGGTCTCATAGGCGGGTCCCTGAGATTTTTGTGGATTTTTGGTACCATTCTAAGTGTGGGGCTCTTGGGGTTGGCTTTGGTGAGGAAGTTTTTGGTCCTATCATTAATTATACCTGCTTCATGTGCTCTTTCAAGAATGTTCGTCAGGGTCTTCATATATTCTGTTGTGGGGTTGTTATCCAATTTTATATATGTTGTAGTGTCCATGATATGTTCCATGGTCTTCCGTTCATACATATCTCTGTCCATAATGACTAGGGCGCCCCCTTTGTCAGCCTTGGTACATATGATCCGGTCATTGTGAGACAGTTTTTTGAGGGTGTCCCAATCTTTTTGTGTGATGTTCCTGGAGCATTTCCGACCGTGTTTGATGTTCGATAGATCCTTTTTGACTCTGTTCTCAAATAAATCCAAGGTTTTATGGCTAACTGGTGATTGGAATGTGCTATGTGGTCTTAACCCTAACAGTTGATCTTGGTCTTGTGTGGGTTGTTCGGGTAATACGTTTTCGAAGAAATGGCGTAGGCGTAATTTACGCATCAATTTGAATAGGCTAACTTCCAGTTCCAGGTTGGTCGTGTTGGTTGTGGGCACAAAAGATGTGCCTTTTTGTAGTAGTGTCTTTTCATGTTTGGACAGTCGATATTCACTGATGTTGATGACCAGTTCTTCACAGTTTATATCTTCTTCGTGGATTTCTTCTCCTCGATGGTACCTGTCGTGCTTCTCGTAATTGGTGGTTCTTTCTCTTTTTCTTTTTCCCTTGTTCTGTCCTCTCCGGGGTCTCCTTTTTGTGCCTGGCCCTGTTCTAAAAAAGGGTTCGGTTCTGATTGAAAACTCGCAGTTGGCTGCTGCGCTACATTGGTGTCAGTGCTTATGTGAGTTGTGGTGGTCCTCTTGGATCGTTGTGTACTATCACTGTCTGAGGATGAGGTTTCCGTTTGGGAGTTTGGTGGTCTATTTCTCCTTTTTTGTGCGTAAATTTCCGCCCAGGTGTAGACTTCTCCCAATTTGTAGTCCGTGGTATCTCTTTTGTATTTGCGTATCTTACGCTCATTGATCTCATTAGAGTGTTTCTTAATTTGTGTCTGGACATCTTCTAAAATTTCATTTAGTTCATCCTCGGATAGTAATTTGGATAATTCATTTGATGTTTCTTTGATTTCCGCGGTGAGTTCCTCAAGTATTCCGGAGAGTTCTTCGATGATTAGTAGGATCAAATCCAAAGAGCATTTATTCAGGATTTCATACCATCTTTCCTGAAATTTTTTTGAGTTCTTGCAGAGTGATGGTTTCAAGGCGATTCTGAGGCCCCTCGGTATGCGCTGGTTACGGTGATATTTGACCAGTGTGCTGGCATGCAGTTGTTGGTTAATACGTCTCTTACTTAGATATATCAGTTGTCTTATGTATTGCTCTTTTGAGCGAGTGGTAGTCTCCTGTGTGGTTTCTTCCCTAATCAGTGCGTAGATTCGGTCTGCTTCGTCCGGTTTGAATGCAAACGTAGAGGCACGAGCCTCGGTGCTCTTCGCAATTTCTTCATAGTTATGTTGCATGTTGTTTTCCACGAAGAAGACATAAACTGTGAAGAACTGGTCATCAACATCAGTGAATATCGACTGTCCAAACATGAAAAGACACTACTACAAAAAGGCACATCTTTTGTGCCCACAACCAACACGACCAACCTGGACCTGGAAGTTAGCCTATTCAAATTGATGCGTAAATTACGCCTACGCCATTTCTTCGAAAACGTATTACCCGAACAACCCACACAAGACCAAGATCAACTGTTAGGGTTAAGACCACATAGCACATTCCAATCACCAGTTAGCCATAAAACCTTGGATTTATTTGAGAACAGAGTCAAAAAGGATCTATCGAACATCAAACACGGTCGGAAATGCTCCAGGAACATCACACAAAAAGATTGGGACACCCTCAAAAAACTGTCTCACAATGACCGGATCATATGTACCAAGGCTGACAAAGGGGGCGCCCTAGTCATTATGGACAGAGATATGTATGAACGGAAGACCATGGAACTTATCATGGACACTACAACATATATGAAATTGGATAACAACCCCACAACAGAATATATGAAGACCCTGACGAACATTCTTGAAAGAGCACATGAAGCAGGTATAATTAATGATAGGACCAAAAGCTTCCTCACCAAAACCAACCCCAAGAGCCCCACACTTAGAATGGTACCAAAAATCCACAAAAATCTCAGGGACCCGCCTATGAGACCCATAGTCTCTACGTGTGGAAGTTTACATGAACCCATCGGCCAACTCCTGGATAAATATCTACAACCAACGGTGCAGTCCATGAGGACATACACCAAGGATACCACACACTTCATCTCCAAGCTGAATGACCTGCAAATCAACCCACAAGACCATCTAATTCTCTGCACTGCTGATGTCCGATCTTTATACACCTCTATACCTCATTCACTGGGCATAGAGGCTATCGAACAAGCGCTCCTCAAAACAGATTTAGATATTGACTTCCAAACATTCCTGATGGAACTGATGCTTTTCATCCTATACCAGAGCTACTTCAAATACAATGATTGTTGGTACCAACAACTTGTAGGCATGGCAATGGGCAATTCAGCGGCGCCTGTATACGCCAATATCTTCATGCAACAATATGAGGAAACTCATATCTTCACCAATGAAGAATGGACAAGAAACTTACTACTCCTAACTAGATATATAGACGATATCTTTATCGTCTGGAAAGCCTCTGAGACTGAACTACAACACCTATTGGAGAAATTTAATCAAATTGACGAACGGATCCAATTGACATGGCAAATATCTAATACCACTGTGAATTTTCTTGATGTCAAAATCACCATAAATCAACACAATTTTGAGACTGACCTTTTCACCAAACCAACTGACCGGAACAACATGCTGCACTTCACGAGCTTCCATGAACCAAACCTTAAGCAACATCTACCATACTCACAAATGGCACGGGCTAAAAGAATCACATCAGACCCCATCAAATCCAAACAACGTATTGAGGAGGTGGCCACCAAATTCTTACAGCGAGGATACCCCCAAAATGTCATTGGAGAGTCCAAAGATAAAATCGCCAGAATGGAAAGAACTAAACTCTTACAACCAACTGACAAAAAGCAACAGACCAGGACAGTGGTAGTTTCAAAATTCTCAACAGCAACCAGGAGATTTAAACAGATTATCAACCAACACTGGCCGTTGTTGAATCTAGAACCAGACTTTGGACAAATCTTCAAAGAACCGCCTCTGTTTGCTTTTTCCAGGGCACAGAACCTGGGTGAACTCATTCGACATAAACCTACCAGAAGGCAGAAATTCACTGGCACTAAACCATGCATGAACTGTGGGAACTGTAATTCTATTATCAAAGGTGATGTCATCAATCACCCCATGAAAGGCCACACTATAAAACTAAAGGTGAATGCAACATGCAACTCCAGCAACGTGATCTATGCCCTAAAATGCCCCTGCGGGAAACTGTACATCGGTAAAACTGAGCGCAAAATAAAAACGAGACTCACAGAACATAAATCTAATATCCGATTGAAATCTGCAAAATCGTCAATAGCCATGCATTTTCTGGACGAGAATCACAATATCTCACAGCTCAAATTCATTATCCTTGAAACGATACCAAAGATTGAAGGACGAGACAATACCAAATTCCTTTTGCAATGTGAAAACACCTGGATCTATAGACTTTCTACCCAGAAGCCATTTGGGCTTAACGACAGAATAGAACTTTCCTGCTACCTGTAAAAATTGCTCAGCTGAGCAAAAGAGTGTCTCCTCTGTGAATGTACTGTGATGCACCACTTTAATATTTACACGTTTGAACATATGTATATTATTGCTTCATTTTTATTTTCCAAGCCTTTACTTTTAATATTGTTTAATATTTTCTCCTTAATTCCATTCCATTTTCCACCCCATCCCCTACCCTGAATGACAAACACACCTTCGCTAACACATTCTAGTCACCACCGCAACCCAATGACCTAGTCTTTCTTCACTCCCCATGATCACGTGAGCGCGAGTGCATGACCCTTAGTAAACACCGCAGCCGACAGTCAGGCCCTAACCAGCGTTGGTGAACGGAACGCCTTTGGCAGAACTTCAGAATCCCCATTTCAGGTTAGTCCCGTTTCTCATAACATGAGAACGGTATACTGCACGTAACTTTGAACTTAATCTTGCCGCAACTCGACGGTAACCCGCTATGCTTAATTTTTTCCCCAGACTCACCTTACCGCTACTTTTGAAAACACGTAAGACGACCCTTTTTCCCGTATTTCACTGGAACCATGGCTTTTGTTAACGGTGACCCCATAACTTGACACGCTGGTTTTTATCCCATGCCCCAACCACGTATCTGACACGCACCATACTTACACGGTACTTTTCTTTTCTATCGCAGTATCCTTTCCCTGATGAAGGGGCGCAATATGGCCCCGAAATGCATTGGATGTATTTAAAAAAAGGAACAGTGTTATGCTCTGAAAAAAAGAGTGAAAATCTGCAATTAATGCACTAAATGACTATTTACCAATGAAATGAAAAAGTGAATAAAACACTACAAATGATTCATGAAACAGTTTGGAACTCCTAATTGTTTGGGTAAATATATTGAGTGCACATAAGGATGAGATCAGTGGCCCACTGACCTCACGTTTTTCTTGTAATATGTGTTAATGCATTGTGATTGTACAAATATATATAGGAGTGTATATTTTTGATACTGTGGCTAGAAAGATAAAATGCAAAACAAAATAAAAATATGTTTTTGGATACTATGTAAGCACTATGTCGAATGATTCAATGTAAGATGTCCTTGTATAGCTTCTAACATTTATACTTGCTATTAGCTTGTGCTTTTCCCTTTAATCCAGCGGAATTATACAGATAAATTGAACTATTCATGAAAATTTCAAAAGTGTTGTGGATTGATTTGAATGTCCTGTTTGAGATTGTTGTTCAGGAGATTTGTGGGCTGAATATAAGGCTACTGTGGAATGGCCTGAGGTATAACCAGAAAGGGTCCTAGAAAAGGAGCACCCTCTCCAGTGGGAATGAGGAAATACCAGCAGGTAATAACTCACAGGAAGACAACATTTTCCCCGAAAGAGATTGATTCGATACAGATTGACAAAACGACCTAAAAACTGAAAGACTCAATACATGCCTTTTACGAGAGATTAGTACAGGCTTTCAAACAGAGTCGTGGATTGGACTATATCGCAGATGAAAATGTGGGACATTTTGTTTACAGGGTTGTGTTTGGTTTGAGACCTGAGGTTTGACACGACAGCAATTATTTTGCTGGCAGGGCAAACCACTAGATGAGATTTTGCGTTATACAAAATATTGTGGTGATGAGATTAAGATGAAGCACAAGATGTTTAAGGAGAAATTAATGATTGCACAGAAAAACGATGCAGAAAGGTCAAAATCAGATGGGTTTTGATAACACAGTACAAGTACAGGGAGGTTATAATCAAGCTGTGATAATGCAGGGTGTTAATGGTTTTCAACAGCAGAATTTTTCATCCCAAGGTAGAGGTTGTGGTAATTCTGTAGATCCTAGAACTGGTGTTGATGAGTCACTTTTGAAGAAAACAAATGGATGTAATGCTTGCGGAAAATTTTAACATTGGAGATGTGAAAGAAAGTATGTTATGAATAATGTAGGAAATCAGATGCAGAATGTGGAATATGCACAGTCTTGATGGAATAACATGGGATATACTCAACAGATGCAATGACAGAGGATGCAGAATTTCAATATAGCACCGGAAATGCAAATGGCCCAAGCTCCAATTCCACTTAAGAATGTTCAGGTACGAAGATATAATGTGAATCAAAATCACCAGATAAATAGAAATTCCTTCCAGAATCAGAGTGCAGTACAACAGTTTGTGATCCAATTGGGTGACAGTGACCAGGTCTCATTAACATGAAGGTACCTCAGGGGGGTGGAAGGATGCGTGCTTGGTGCAGCCTTAGAGGTATACCAGAGTGGCCCCTATGAGGATGAAGAAGTGATGGGAATACTGTCTCATTCCTTGTTGACAATGGTACTGTAAGAACAGCAGAGGTTCCTAACCTACCCTTCTAGGGAGAATGTATCCAAGTTGTAGGAGCCACAAATGGAACGTTGTCTACCCCAATTTGAGAACTAGTTACAGTTAAAATAGGCTCTTTTGAGAATCAACATCAATTTGTGGTATGTGGCACAAGTCTATTAAATCTGCTTGGATGTGATCTTTTATGTAAATGAAACTGTTTAATGTATTGCACACCCAGAGGAATTGAATTTCATACCAATGATGAGGATTTGGTTTTTAAACTTGCCCAATAGTATTCAGATGTCGGGATGTATCCTCTCCTGAAGAGTGAGGATGTACCAGTTGAATTGAGATACATAGTCCTACCTGAAGTCTGGGACTTTCGAGGTAAAAATATCAGATGCATCAAAGGTATCAGCCTCGTCCGAATTACAGTTAAACCTAATGCATAGTTTCCAAGAATCCCACAGTATAATTTGTCTCCAGATGCTTTTGCCGGAATTACTCTGATAGAGCGCGCGAGGCCACCCGACCAATGATTTTCGCCGTTTTCCGGCTTCAGGGCCCATATATTTTCAAATCACCATATACATTGACCAGGTGACTTCACGAGCTCTACCAATTTGTGTGTGTTCCCTACTATTGTTTCTCAATGCACCCGACTTACCATCCACCGATGCGGGTACCTAATGACCACAATGAATCAGGGAGCTAGCTGTAAAAGGAAAGGCAGCAAAATACAAACCCAACCAATAACATTCAAAATACTGTTGAAATGACCACGGACAACTGGAAGTTTTAAAATGTTTATCTAAAGTTCATTGTTCTCTTGCATTAAATACACAAGAATGAGACATTCAATGACTAGTAAAATGTAAATGATATAACTATAGAGAAATAATGACAGGGTAATCATTGAAATTGCTATTGAATATAAATGAAGAATACTACACAATCTCAAAATCTTCAAGCATGGACAGGCTATGCATGGGTATCTATAGGAAGGCCTATAAAGAGTAACACGCTAAACTTAAAGTGATCGGGCCTTTGAATAGTCTAGGTAAGGAGGTTCTAGACCATATCAGGAAATGACAAACTGCAATGCAAAATATAATTTCTAACAAGTAAGAAGACATAAGAACAAATTTATGAGAAAAATGCAAATGACTTTCAATAGTTGCGGAAAGACATGGAAAAATAACATATGCAATGGGAAACTTTATTGAAGCAAAAGTTAGAAATTCAGAAGGTGCAAGATTTAAGAGCTTCAGGACAGTATTTACCTAGAATGGTGTGGAAACCAAACCCTGGCCACGGGTCAGTTAAGGACAGGAAACCCTCAAGGAAGGATACCCCTCAAAGGACAGCAGGTGCAGAATGGACACCCAAGACAGGACAGGATACCCTCGGAATAGGAATCAGGACAGGACAGCAAACCCTCAGGACAGGACCGCTCAGGACAGGACCGGAACCCACAGTTCAGAAGCAACGCCTGCGCTCCACCCGCTCTGCAGCTATCGATCAAGACCCCGATTGGGTCAGCGAACTCCCAGCAAAGTGCTTCGCCAGCACTTTAAGGTTCAGTAGAACCTTAGTCTATGATCAATTTCGGACAGAGTGCTCCGCAGCTCTCTGTATCTTCAGTCACCTATTGAGTGCGATGGGTCAGTGACAGGTCAGCTAAACCAGACAAGTCGGACGATTCCCTAGGTGAACCCAGGGTAGATATACGTTTTGGGGCAGTGTAGCACCCCCCAATGTTGCAAAGTGTCAGAATCCTTCAATTCGGACTGGTCCTAAGGTAGGATTTGGGTAACACACCAATCACAATACAATATTTCAAGCCTGTATTTGCATACTTGGGTACCGCCTATTAAGATTGGGGTTCCCATGAGAAGCTACACGGCAAACAGTAGCACAATATTACATTGTAACATATAAGGAGCCACATTCGCTGTTCTCGCAGGGCAGAGGTGACTTTCTCAGGAACATCTTGCCCATCACTGCCAACTGGCTGTGTTCCATCAGTCAAGGTCCACTGTGCCGCAGAGAGTTGCGCAGGCGCAGAAGGGACCTCCAATATGGCTCTCCTCTCTCTCAGACCCCCATTCCCCGCGGTACATGAAAGGTAAGCGAAAACAAATTAATACATAATAATGTCATCATGAAAACACATCACAGGGTTTGTACTTTCAACTTATCATCATAAAATATACTTATGCAGTTTAAATGTTAGCTACATGGATACAGGCACAAGAGCAGTGGCACGAGCAGTACCACATGATGGGCACAGCTATGTATTACGCATGCGCATAAATTTCCCTCCACTTCTGCAGACGCGTCAGGACACGTGAGTGTGGCTGACGCATGCGCAGTAACTAAAATACAAGCGGCGGCCATTTTTAAGTACACGGATTAAATGCATTAGAAATACACATAGGCAAGCTTCGTACCTTTACTCAAAACTTAATATAAATGTTAGTAAGACGTACATTTGTTACCTTATTACACATACACAAGGTTCTTGAGTACAGCAAGTCCGCAAAATATGCGAATCTTTGCTTCATCAATCCCCTCTTTGATGATATTTACTATCATCACAAAATATAATGGAACCAGATGCCAACTTTCTTTCACACTTTATACAGCTCTATCTCTTCCAACAATCGTTCCAACTTCTCTCTTTCAGTTCTGGTAGGGTGAGAAGTCTTCACCTTCTTGTATATCTGATCATTCACTTCTTCCAATTCAATCTCATCCACACTCCGTTTCAACCCTCTTGCATTTACCTCGTGCTTCTTGGTGCGCTTGCGGCATTTACAACAGATAAAAATGAGAAATATGATAAGACCTATAATACCAATTGGCATCAGTATCTTGAACAATAAGCTTTTACCTACGCTAGCAAGCCAATGACCTACATTTGAGAGACCATCTACCAGTCTCTTCCAGGCACTGTCAACCTCGAGTGGTTTGAGTTCCTTTGTCAAATTAGTAATGTTTTTCACATATCTTTTGATCTGTACACTTTTGTCCGGAATATAAGTGCAACAATGTTGCGCCTTCAACATCCGGCAGACTCCGCCCTCTTTCGCTAATAAGGTGTCAAGAGCAAGTCGATTCTGCAAAACCATTGATCTGATCGCAACCATTTCGGTATTGACCAGCAGAAATCCATGAGCTGTTTCAGTAGACAGCACATCCACTATAGTAGTCAATTTGCAAATTCTGTGAGTGTTCAGAACCACTCCCACTCCAGGTATCAGTGCACTGAAAATACTACCCATAATTTCACCTATACTTTCTCTTTTACTACGCACTAAGCCATTAGTATCTTCATTGCTTCCAGCTTTTCCATTCACATGGTATATTTTCGGGAAGACAATGCCAAAATAGCAGCTTCCATACCAGTGATCCGGCAATTTGAAATAAGCCTTGTCCCCACAAATATAATAAATTCCAGGAAACACAGGCTCTGACCCATTTTTGAAACCCCAACCTCCAATTACCTTGTAATTATGTTCGCATTCACTGGAACCAATGAAAACATTATTATAATAGCTAGTCTTCTCGCGGTGAAGACATAGCTTGCCTTTCTTTTCAAAATCCAGCAACAGAGCAGGTCCCGCCCCACCATTTGAGGTGCCTTCCATGTTCTCAGCCCACTTTGGCTTTTTCTGACTTTCGTCATTAGCCTTCTTTTGAATTTTAATTCTCCTTTTCTCTGCCATGTTCAGGAACATCTTTTCCTGCTCACGCAAAGAACAAGTCAAGTTATCTCTGTGTGCATCAGCTATGTCAATGTTACCTATAGTCAGAAAGTAGTCTCCCATATATCTTATGGTGTCACTTTTGGTATGTACAGGATTCAAGTTCCCACGTATAGGAAGTTCAGAAAAGATCACGTCATTATTAGAGTAATAGTACTGTAACGGTCCTCTTTTGTAAAATAAACTAGCTAAAATGCTACAGGAGATTCCATATGTCAATGGCAAGTGATGGTATGTCACGCCTTCAGCTACAGAAGTAGGTAGCTTCATGCAGACATAGCAATCTTCAATTTCCATAGTTTCTACATAGTGTATTAACAAGTTTGCAAAAACATTTAAGTGTGTCCTGTTCTTAATTCCATGATAATGTAGTCCTCCCTCATCTGATGCTTCTAAGTCTAGTTTTGTTTGTCTCAGTGCTCTCTCATGTCTCGCTACACTCTGTGTTGTCAACTCCTCACTGTCAGTATTTACAATTTCAGTAGGGACAATGTTAGTATCTTTACTTACAGTAAAGGGTATAAAGATTGTTAGTCCTATCCAGATTACTATCAGTACTACTATACTACATATACACACCTTGCAGCACGTCTTACAACGACTGCAACTAGGTCTACCATTCACAGTTGAATCAGACATTTTCGGCTCAGAAGAAGTTTCTCGACCCCTCTTTGTGTCTTTACACAACTAGCTTACTTTGTGCAAATTCACGGCGGTTCGTCTTCTTCTTCAGCAGAGTACTCAGGGACGGGCTCTCCGTCGCTTACGTCAGTTATATCAAGATCTTCAAGTTCTTCCAAAACGAGTGTCCATTCAGGAGACTTGTACTTTTTGTTTTGTCTTTTTATTCGTTCACTCCTTCTTTTGGAAGAGTTTTCTTCTTGCTCTGCTATCCGTGCACTTCTCCTTGCTTCTGCACGTTTTTCTTCCACCGTCTTTATCCTTAGCCTCAATTTCTTTACGAACCTAGGCTCAAGGTTGTTTCTTTTCTTAAGTCTCTTAGTTGGTACTTGGACTTCGCTTTCTTCTCTTATCCTCTTGTTCTCTTTAGCTTGTGGCAATTCTGCTTCACTTTCTTCTTCTTCCCCTACCTGGCTAGTTCCAGGGCTAGCATCTAGTTCTTCTGCCTGGTTACTAATCTGGCCTTGTTCAGGAATATTTTGTTTTTGGCTTTCGATTGTCTCTGATTCTGTTTCTGTTTCTGTTTCCTGAACCCGTTCTTCTAACTCTATCTGATCCTGTTCAAGCACTTCGATCTCTTGATTTTCTTCTGCTCGAACTATTATTCTATGTCTAAGCTGTCCCTTATCCACATCGGGAGTTAGTGGAGGTGTATCGAACACCTGATCTGTCCCTGTCTGACCTTCTCCTTCCTCAGTTTTGATGTGAATCTCAAGCGGCTGAGGTTCTTCGCCTGTGCCTTGCTTTTCCTGTCTAGTCCACTCTCTACCTTCACAAAGTCGCTCTCTTGTTCGGATGGGATCTTCGGTCAGATCAATCAATGGTATCCATTCTTCTGGCCATATGCTTGGCAGCTCGTCATCAGCTACTCCTGGCTCAGCTTCCTGGACCTCTTCAGCAGGCTGGATTCTTGGCAGTTCGTAGTCAACTACTCCTGGGCCAACGTCTGCTGTTCCTGCAGCTTGACTGGTGCTGGGCTGTTCGTTGTCAGCTGCTTCTGGTCTGGCTCCTGCAGAGTCCTCTGCTGGCTGCCCTTCTTCTTCAAGTTCCTTGTCTGGTAATACCTTCTGGGTGTGGCCAGCGTGGATCCACTGGGGAATACCTGCACACTTCACTGCAGTGGTTGTTACCAGGATTACTTGGCGTTTCTTTCCCCACCTTGGTGCCAGACAGCTTGATCGAGTGTGCTTCTTTATTTTGACCCAGTCTCCTGGAACCAAGTTGTGGAGAGGAGTCGTTGGATTGAGGATGCCGTCGTCTCCAATCTGGCGAGAGATAGAACGCACTTGGTCACCCAATCTTCTGCAGTATTCAAGCACCAAATCATCAGTAATACTCAACAGTTTGCTTCCTGGCACCCATGCTTGTCTCATCACTCTTCCCATAATGATTTCATGGGGACTTAGGCCTGTCTTGCGGTCAGGAACACTTCTCAGTCCCATCAGGACCAGGGGCAGGGCCTTCACCCAGGTCATGCCAGTTGCATCAGTCAGCTTTGCTAGTCTGTTTTTGATAGTTCCATTTACTTGTTCCACTACTCCAGAAGCCTCTGGATGATATGCACAGTGAAGTTTCTGCCTTATTCCAAAGGCCTTACAGAGTTCAGCCAGTATTTCATTCTGAAAATGTCCACCCTTATCTGATTCAATAATGAATGGCACCCCGAATCTAGGTATCAGTTCTTTTAGTAAACACTTCGCTACTGTCAGTGCGTCACTTTGGGGAGTAGGGTAAGCTTCTACCCATTTTGAAAATACGCAAACAATGACAAGGACATATCGCTTCCCTTCACAACGGGGCATGGTGATGAAATCAATCTGTATCCTTACAAAGGGACCCCCTGATCTCCCAATTTTGCTCAGTTCAACCATTGTCCTCTTGCCTGGGTTCATCTGTTGACATGACAGGCACCTCTGGCAGAGGGACTCTGCTACTTTCCTGAACTTCTTACTGTACCAAGTCTGTTGAAATACCAGAATCATGGCATCCCTACCAATGTGTGATCCCTCGTGTATTAGTCTTGCCATTGTGCCAAGCAAGTGTCGGGGTAACACAGGCATACCAGTTGGGCCCAATATGACACCATCCACACGTCTCGGTCTACACCCATCCTCCTTCCATTTCTCTCTTTCTTGCCAAGGGGCCGACTCCTGCCACTCTCTCACTTCATCCCAAGTAGGCACTTCTTCAAACACTTGAAGTTGGCAGCTGGCTCCGATCCCCCCTCGTTTAGGATTAACGATATAGTGATCTCTGGCGCACCATTGGGCCACTCGATCAGCATAATCGTTTCCCAGTGATACTTTGTCCATGCTCTTCTTATGAGCAACGCATTTTACCACTGCCAGTTCCTTGGGTAACTGGATGGCCTCTAAAAGGTCATGAACAACTTTTCCATTTCGAATGGGAGTACCTGAGGAAGTCAGGAATTCCCTCTGTAGCCACAATTGGCCAAAGTCATGCACAACACCATAACAGTACTGACTGTCAGTATACACTGTTATGCGTAGATTCTTCCCAATTTTGCAAGCTTTTATCATAGCAATCAATTCAGCTACTTGTGCAGACTTGATGTTATATAGGTAACCTGCTTCTTCTATTTTTGTTAAAGACACTACGGCATAGGCAGCACTCAGGCCTCCTAGTTCATGTCTTAGACAGGAACCATCTACAAACAATTCTTTATCATGCTCAGGCAATGGCGTTTCTTTTATGTCTGGGCGTGGTTTGGTGCTGAACTCTGTCAAATCAATGCAGTCATGTTCATCATCATCCCCACCTTCCATTTCCAGGGGGTCGGGGAGTAAAGTGGCAGGGTTCAGAATACCGCACCTAACAATGCTTACATTTGCTGCACCCACAAGAATCCTCTCGTATTTAGTCAGCCGACTAGGGGTGAGATACTGAGTTTTAGTTCTAGTCAATAAAATTACCACTCCATGTGAAACATACACAGTCACAGGATGTCCCATGACAATGGACTCACTCTGTTCCAAACTTGCGCAGGTAGCAGCTACTGCTTTCAGACAGCCTGGTAACCCAGCAGCTACTGGGTCCAAGGTGGCAGAGAAATAGGCCACAGGCCTTCTGGTCGTGCCATGTTCTTGAGTCAGGACTGACAATGCGCAATTATCGCGAGTGTCACAGAATAGGGCAAACTCTTTGGAATAATCTGGCATTCCCAACGCAGGGGCTGTACACAGACAGTTTTTCAGTCTTGTGAAGGCCATTAGGCTTTCATCATCCCATTCTACAATATCTGGCATTCCTCTCGTGGTTATTTTTATCAAAGGCCTGGCTAAGACTGCAAATCCCAGAATCCATTGCCTACAGTACCCTAGTACAACCAGGAACATTCTGATTTCTTTTTGAGTACGGGGCAACTGCATCTTTTGAATTATTCTCACTCTTTCTGATGTGACTTTTCTGACACCCTTTTCTATCTGGTGTCCTAGATATTTCACTGATTTGGCACAGAACTGTAGTTTGTCAGGGGCCACTTTATGCCCTTTCTCACACAGATGATTTAGTAGGGCAATGGTGTCAACTACACAGTCCCTATGACTTTTAGACGCCAGTAGGAGGTCGTCTATGTACTGCACTAAGACAGAGTTCCCAGGTAAGGTCAAAGTCTCTAGACATTTTTTCAAGATCTGATTGAAGATAGAGGGGCTCTCTGTATACCCCTGAGGGACCCGGTTCCAACAATACACGTGACCTTCGAAGGCAAATGAGAAAAGAAATTTGCTGTCGGGGTGCAGGGGTATCGAAAAGAATGCATGACACAAATCAATCACAGTGAACCACTCAGCATCCCAAGGAATCTGGTACAATATCACTGCTGGGTTCGGGACAATAGGGCAACAGGGAACTACAATTTTGTTTACCTTTCTCAGGTCTTGCACTACCCTGTACTTGCCACTAGGCTTCTTGATACCCATAATCGGTGAGTTGCATGGGCTACTCATCACTTCCTGTATGATGTTTCCTTCTAATAATTTTTGTATTTCCAGAGTGACACCGGCTTTCACTTCAGCATTCATTCGGTAGGGCTTAGTGTTAGGGTATACTGCATTGTCCTTGATGGCTATCTGAATGGGGTCTACATCCTTCATCAATCCTACATCTTTTCCAGTGAAGTCCCACACATCTGGCTTTACTGCTTCTTGGAGTTCTTGGGGCAAGTCTTGCAGGGTCAATCGTTTAATTTCCGAGTCAGGTCTGAGCAACAATAATTTATAAATGCCATCTTCATCCGGGGTCTGAATTTCAACACCTTTTGGTGTGCAAAAGATGGTACAGTTCATTTTGCACAGCAAATCACGACCCAGTAGATTCACTGGACTGGTGTCACAGACGACAAACCTATGCATTTGTTTAAAATTTCCAATTGAAATCTCCATTGGTTCGGTAACAGGAGTACTAATCAATTGATTAGATACCCCCACTACTTGGATATTTTCTCCCGAGAGGGGTAGGTTTGGAACGTCCACTGTTCTTACAGTAGAACGGGTAGCGCCAGTGTCCAACAGAAAGGTGACATCATTTCCGTCAACCTTTCCTTCAATGTATGGTCCAGACTGGTCTACCGGCAAGGAAGCGCCAAGTACGCACTCCTCGTCCTCCCCTCTCAGGCCCCGTCAGTACTGATCATTACAAAGGAAGGTATCATTCAGCAGATACTGCGAAGTTGCTGTATTTCTGTTCTCACCGCTTTCCCAAACTTCTATCTCCTCACCCTCTGCCTGTTTTCCCCTGTATACCTGCTTTGGCGCACGAGGCACCTGAACTGTTTTTACCTGTGGTTGCGTTTTTCTTGGTCTTTCTTTCTGCGTCTGTGGAGTTAAATCAGGTGTTTTGGGGTTATCATCTGTCAAATAGGGACACTCATTTCGCCAGTGTCCAATTTCGCCGCACTGATGGCAGGGAAATTTCTTCATAGCCTCTTCCCTGCTAAATTTGGGCCGGGGCTTTCCTCCACCCCCTCCCCCAGGACTTTTGTTCTCAGCATTTTTAACCATGTTACTCAACTGTTTTTCCTGCTGTTCTGCGAGCTTTACTTGAGCCCACATCACCTTTTCCTTAAGGGCCTTTTTCTTTTCTGCCATCTCGTCCTCGCAGTACTTAGCGTACCGCAGGACCTCATCCATTTTTTTTGTATGCCAACAGATTTTATTATCCTTTATCCACTGACAAATTTCGGGTCTTAAACCATTTACAAACCTGTAAATAAAGTGCGTCATGCCTTTCATCTCGATGTTATCAATACCACTGTATATTTTGAATACCTGCAATAACCTTTCATAGAAGGAGTGTACTGTCTCGTCCCTTTCCTGTGTTGTTCTATCTATCTTGGTCCAATCAGTTTCCTTTGCGGGCACTTTTTCTTTCAAATGCTGAATTACCTGCTCATATTTTCGCATGACATCCTTTGATGGCTCCCCTGTTTCCTTATTTCTTGGGTACTCTTCACTAGGCCAGTCTATGGCTATTTTACACTGAGTCCATAAATCTACCGGAACCACAATGTCGAAAAACCCATCCAGGTCTTTCCACAGACACTTCTGTACTTTCACAAACCTTTCCACCTGCCTGTACCAGTCTACTGGTTTCTCTCGTAATTTTGGAAAATCGTTCGTAAAGGACACAATATCCTGTCTGGACCAGGGGACATGCACATATTTCCCTCCAGGTACTTCGCGCATGGGGCATAACTGCTCAGGTTTTTCTACCTCCCTTAAAGCAAACTCAGGAGTCACTTGTCGGGAGCGAGCCTCTTCCCTCTTTCTCGCCCACCTGCTTCTCCATCTTTCCACGTCTCCCCATTTTTGCAGTACCCCCAATAATTCTTTAATCTGCAACTTTTTCCCTGCTACATTCAGGTGCTCTATATCTTTATCTGAGAAGTCTGCTCTGTACGGTTTCTGCAAGGGCTTGGATTTTGAAATATCTACCCCCATACTAGCTGCGGTGTCTGTCAGTTTTTCGTGGAGCACTCTGGTGTTCCTTGTAAGGCTTTTACACATGAACGACAATTCTTCTTCAGAGTAGGTATTTAATCGATCCAACCCCACATTTCCTGCCATTAATTCTTCTATTTCTACCCTCAGCTTGTAGAGGTCTAAAGGTTTCGTTTGCGGAGTCTGTTTCTCTAATTCGCGACTCCAACTCTCAATTTCATCCGGAGTTACCAGAGAGACACTCCTAGTACCTGTTGCTGACTCTAATTTAATTTCTTTCGCATTAAAAGGGTTATGCCTCTGCTGCATTCCCTTCCCGGTCTGTTTGTTTGGCAAGTCCAAGAACGCAACTTCAGACTCGCACTCACTGGACTGATCATCTATGATTATCGGTTCCTGTCTCGGGGGTGCCATGACTGGGGTCATAACTGGAGTAATCGGATTTCCCTGACCATTTCCGTATAACGGAACCACTGGTCCAATAGTTACTGGAATAGTCAATGCCTCAGGACTGGTATTTAACTGGGAGATTTTCTGAATTATTTCTGTCCTTTGTCTAGCTAGAGCCTCTAGCTCCTTTTCCACTAGTATCCTTCTTAAAGTCGTATCATGTAATATCTGTGGGGTCAATGGAGGAGTAAAACTCGGGGCAGTAGGATGGGTTTCACTTGGTCCCCCACCATAATTTGGTTTCGGGAATAAAGTTCCAGTGTTAAAGGACCTGCGCTCTTCCTCATATGGAGGTTGAACAAAAGGCAGTCCTGAATTCGATGGTTTCTCTTCGTTTTCATACAGGGGTCTGGGAAAGAAACCTTTCGTACGTGAATATTTTTCTTCCTGGCTTGCGGGCACTTTGGGATATATGTCCCTTGTTTCCGCCGGTTCGGGTTTCTCAAAATAGGGCAATACTTGACCACCCCCTCCCAGTCCTAGGGATCTGTCTTCTTCCTTGAGGAAGTGGCGTCGGGGAGCATCTCCTACATTGGAAGGTTGGGTTCCCTCATTATAAGGTGGCGGACTTCTGGTACAGATGTCATCTATCAATTCATCATCTGACTCCCCAGGGGCCCCCCAATGCTTACACTTTTCGGTACTTTTCTCACCCGCTGCAGGGTTATGACATGCCGGCATCATGGGAAACAGACCCTCAACAATCATGCTCTGCCTCCACTGTTTCATCCTTTTATCCCTGGACTCCTGTTTCAGCCTGGTGTACCATTTGGTCAAACCCTTGTCCATTCGGGGTCTTTCTCTTTCAAAAGCCTCAATCTCCCATTCCTCTAATGCCTCATACTGCGTTAGTCTCGGTCTGGGATGCAGTTCATTCATCCGAGTTCTTAAATTAAATAAGATCCTACCATTGAAAGTACCATCTAACGGAAAAGCCAATACTCCGTCATCTTTTGTGTACTTCACCCAATTCTCCAACCACACACAGGTATTGTACCCTCGGTCAAACATCATGAATGAGGCAGGAGTATTGGGTGGTGGGACAAGAACACCTTCTCTAGATTTAATCGGTTTGTCCGTTTTGAAATAATTTTTCACCTTACTTACAAGGGACATTTTTCTCTTTGTTCCGTACATAATATCGTATCTATTAGTCTTCCACTGATCCCTTTCAAACCCTAGGTGCCTTGGATCAGGTCGAGTTCCTGTAGTCTGCGAGTGCCACATACGACTTTTACGCTAAACTTTGTTTACAAACTACCTCCAATCAGAACGTGCTTCAGAAATCCGTGCAACCAATGGGTGCGCGACTCTAAATAATCTCCGCCAATGGGTGCGCGGCCCCTTCGTGAGACAGTTCCCACGCTCTGGCGCTCACCCCTCCTTTACAATCTCAGCTCCGCTACCCGCCCGCTGCCTCTACCAATCCCAGCGCGGCACAGAGTGACGTCAGAGGCGCTTCGCGACTGACTCCCTCCCTTCACAAGGTAACGGAAACTTTCTTTCTTTTAAAGTGCTCAGTGCTTGGTTAATTTACAACAAATACACATTCGCCACAGTGCTCAAGTGTCTAGACAGAGAAATAATTATTTTACTGCAAGTAAACTACTTCCATTTACTTTTCACGCGCTGCGGGTAGATCTCTTCCGCCTACCCTTCACTCTAGCATCGGTGAACCTGTTATTCCCCTAAACTCATCCACTTCTTTCCGGGATATATTCCGAGTTTAAGGTTTCCCAGCGGACCCCTCTGCTTTCACGCTAGCTCCGAGGAACCTGCTACTCTTCCGATGTGACCCTTACCAGGTTACGCCACTATGGGAATTTTGCCAATGAACCCCGTTACTGACATTTATTCACACATGTATTCAGAAAACCCTAGTTAGTGCTTCCCGGTTATCTTAACCTGCACCTAACTTTCCTCGAGCCTGTGACCTCAGGACAAGGGATTCTATTCACCACTTGCCCTTTCAATTCCCCGGGGAGTTCGGACAACACAAAACTAAACGGTTTACGAACGCATGGATTAATACATATAACAATATAAAAACAAGAATAATGACAATACAGCAATTCATGAATTCCAAAACAGCGTATTCACAAGAGAATGATCAGGTCTCTTAGAACAGCCGCTCTTCTAGCAGCATTAATGCACTAGCAGCTTCCGACTCAACTAGTCCAACTAATCCTGCCTAACCTTTAGCTAGTCCCTAACCATACCTCTGCTACCAGTAAAACTGATAGAGCGCGCGAGGCCACCCGACCAATGATTTTCGCCGTTTTCCGGCTTCAGGGCCCATATATTTTCAAATCACCATATACATTGACCAGGTGACTTCACGAGCTCTACCAATTTGTGTGTGTTCCCTACTATTGTTTCTCAATGCACCCGACTTACCATCCACCGATGCGGGTACCTAATGACCACAATGAATCAGGGAGCTAGCTGTAAAAGGAAAGGCAGCAAAATACAAACCCAACCAATAACATTCAAAATACTGTTGAAATGACCACGGACAACTGGAAGTTTTAAAATGTTTATCTAAAGTTCATTGTTCTCTTGCATTAAATACACAAGAATGAGACATTCAATGACTAGTAAAATGTAAATGATATAACTATAGAGAAATAATGACAGGGTAATCATTGAAATTGCTATTGAATATAAATGAAGAATACTACACAATCTCAAAATCTTCAAGCATGGACAGGCTATGCATGGGTATCTATAGGAAGGCCTATAAAGAGTAACACGCTAAACTTAAAGTGATCGGGCCTTTGAATAGTCTAGGTAAGGAGGTTCTAGACCATATCAGGAAATGACAAACTGCAATGCAAAATATAATTTCTAACAAGTAAGAAGACATAAGAACAAATTTATGAGAAAAATGCAAATGACTTTCAATAGTTGCGGAAAGACATGGAAAAATAACATATGCAATGGGAAACTTTATTGAAGCAAAAGTTAGAAATTCAGAAGGTGCAAGATTTAAGAGCTTCAGGACAGTATTTACCTAGAATGGTGTGGAAACCAAACCCTGGCCACGGGTCAGTTAAGGACAGGAAACCCTCAAGGAAGGATACCCCTCAAAGGACAGCAGGTGCAGAATGGACACCCAAGACAGGACAGGATACCCTCGGAATAGGAATCAGGACAGGACAGCAAACCCTCAGGACAGGACCGCTCAGGACAGGACCGGAACCCACAGTTCGGAAGCAACGCCTGCGCTCCACCCGCTCTGCAGCTATCGATCAAGACCCCGATTGGGTCAGCGAACTCCCAGCAAAGTGCTTCGCCAGCACTTTAAGGTTCAGTAGAACCTTAGTCTATGATCAATTTCGGACAGAGTGCTCCGCAGCTCTCTGTATCTTCAGTCACCTATTGAGTGCGATGGGTCAGTGACAGGTCAGCTAAACCAGACAAGTCGGACGATTCCCTAGGTGAACCCAGGGTAGATATACGTTTTGGGGCAGTGTACCACCCCCCAATGTTGCAAAGTGTCAGAATCCTTCAATTCGGATTGGTCCTAAGGTAGGATTTGGGTAACACACCAATCACAATACAATATTTCAAGCCTGTATTTGCATACTTGGGTACCGCCTATTAAGATTGGGGTTCCCATGAGAAGCTACACGGCAAACAGTAGCACAATATTACATTGTAACATATAAGGAGCCACATTCGCTGTTCTCGCAGGGCAGAGGTGACTTTCTCAGGAACATCTTGCCCATCACTGCCAACTGGCTGTGTTCCATCAGTCAAGGTCCACTGTGCCGCAGAGAGTTCCGCAGGCGCAGAAGGGACCTCCAATATGGCTCTCCTCTCTCTCAGACCCCCATTCCCCGCGGTACATGAAAGGTAAGCGAAAACAAATTAATACATAATAATGTCATCATGAAAACACATCACAGGGTTTGTACTTTCAACTTATCATCATAAAATATACTTATGCAGTTTAAATGTTAGCTACATGGATACAGGCACAAGAGCAGTGGCACGAGCAGTACCACATGATGGGCACAGCTATGTATTACGCATGCGCATAAATTTCCCTCCACTTCTGCAGATGCGTCAGGACACGTGAGTGTGGCTGACGCATGCGCAGTAACTAAAATACAAGCGGCGGCCATTTTTAAGTACACGGATTAAATGCATTAGAAATACACATAGGCAAGCTTCGTACCTTTACTCAAAACTTAATATAAATGTTAGTAAGACGTACATTTGTTACCTTATTACACATACACGAGGTTCTTGAGTACAGCAAGTCCGCAAAATATGCGAAGCTTTGCTTCATCAACTCCTGTGATTGACTCAATGATTGGCCCAGAAGAAGATAATGGTAAGTCCATGTAACTCTCCCATTATGGGCTTGCAGTAGCCAAATGGCAAGTATCGTATTGAGCAGGATTTGCGAAAGGTTAACTCTATTGTTGTTCCATGTTGTCCTGTGGTTTTCAGCAGTCATGTTTTGGCATGGTGCCATGTCCCACAAGGGTATAGGGAGAGCCCCTCAAATTTTAATCATGTATTCAAATAAGTATCTTGAGTCTCTGATAATGCTAATCCATTCAGTGTTAATCCAGTGTATTGACGACCTATTGGTGGTATCAACTACGAAGGAAGCATGTAGAGTTGGCACAATTGCTTTTTTGTACCATCTCACAGAAAATGGACATAAATTATCCAAGATACTGATTTGTAAAACTGAAGTCCTGTACTTACAACATCACTTTGAGAAAGGAGGGAGGAAAGCGTTATAGGAAATAAGCTCAAGGATTCTCAACATGAATCGTCCAGCTACCCAAAAGAAGTCCGCATCTTCTTAGGAATGGTGGGCTATTGCAGACAGTGGATTGCACATTTTTCCTTAACAGCAAAACCTTTTCAGAGTTTGGCACCCAAAGACGTGTCTGATCCAGTACTCTGGCAAGTCAGTTACGTGACTGCTTTTACCGAGTTGCGAGAATGCCTTTCCTGGGCACCAGCTTTGGGAATACCTGATTACAACAAGTGCTTTGTGTTATTTTTCTGTAAAAGAGAAGGCTGCACTCTTTTAGTGTTGACACAAATGCATGGAAGCAATCACAGTTCTATTGCCTATTTTTTGGCAACACTTGACCCTGTCCCGGCTGCTATCTGAATGTTTGAAATTGATTGCATCTAAGTGTGAGTCTTGAGCAGTGTGAAAGTATTGTCATGTGTCATCCACTGACTGTAATTGTGCCCCATTCAGTGGAGATGCTGTTGACTCATACTGGAACTCAGTACCTGACCAATAGTTGCTTGACTAAGTATGAGCAAACTTTGCTGGGTGCAGAGAATGTGACTCTTAAGAGGTGTACAGTGTTAAACCCGGCTACTTTGATGCCATTGCCTGGAATGAGACCGTGACTGATGAAGATGAGTTAGATTACTTGGATGTGACTAAATTATGTACTAAGTCCCTGCCTGTTATCTCAGATGAGCCAATGCCTGAATCTGATCGTGTGGTTTGATGGTGGTTCATGTTTGAGAGACAATGAAGGAAATCTGGAAGCTGCTTTTGCTGTATGTACAGTGTGAGGTGTTGTGGAAGCTTCATGGTTGCAAGGAGTGTTTTCTGCGCAAGTTGCAAAGCTTGTAGCTTTGACATGAGCATGTACCATTTCAGAACAGCTCTGAGTTACAATGTATACCAATTGTCAGTATGGCTTGGGAGTTGTACATGACTTTGGACAATTTTGGTCGCAGCTCTGGTTAATGACATCCTCTGGTTCTCCCATTAGAAATGGGGAGTGTGCGAGGAGCCTTTTGAAGTCTCTACAATTGCCTACCCAAATTGCTGTTGTGCTGAGTGAAATGTGTCACTCATTGGAAAGGTACCGACTGTGTAATTATTATTATTATTATTATAAAGGCTTTTATAGCGCGCTCTATTACTAAAAATAGTATCCTGGCGCGAAAAAGTAAAGGCAGAGCAAAGGAGTTCCTGAAATGAATAGCAGAGAAAGGAAAGAGACCTACAGAGTGTTGTTAAAAAGATGGGTCTTCAGTCCTTTCTTAACAGCAATGATGGTAGGTGCTGCTTTAATATGAAGGGGGAGAACATTCCAGGCTTTCGCTGCTCTGACTGCGATGGATTGGCCGCCTAGTCTGCAATACTTAAATTTGGGCACGGACATTTGGCATAAATTGGCCGACCGGAGGGAACGGTTAGGGAGATAGAGGGAAAAACTTTTCCTCAGGTAAACTGGGCCGATTTGATGAACAGCACGATAAGAAAGGACTAGAATTTTAAACATAATCCAATGGACAACTGGGAGCCAATGAAGGTCACGAAGTAGAAGGCGAACACTGGAGCGTCTAGGTATGCTGAACAGGAGTCTCACAGCGGCATTTTGTATGACCTGAAGACGGTGGATCAGATAGGCCGGTAGTCCACAAAACAGGCCATTCGCGTAGTCCAACCTGGAGAGTATCAGAGCGCGAATAACAGTCTCTTTGGCCTCTCTCGGGAGGAGGGGCAAAAACCTACGTAGAGTTTTCAAAGTGGAGAAACAGACCCCCGTAAGTTTTTTTAAATGATCCTCGAATTTGAGGTCATTTCCGAACCAGACTCCTAAATTTTTTGCGGGGCCGCAAATGGATTTAGGGCAGGGCAGGTCAGCAGGCCAGAGGAGGCCACTAAAATTGTCAGGAAAGGAGCCATACAGCAGAATCTCAGACTTACTTTCGTTACACTTTAGCTGGGCGAGTGCTAACCATCGGAAAACAGAAGATAGGCAAAATTGGGCCGCCGACGTATCTAAATTATTCTTAGGCCAGGTAAACAAAAGTTGGGTATCGTCAGCGTAGGCCATAATTTTTGCCCCTAACTGCTCTGCAAGGTAAATTAAAGGGGTAAGATAAATGTTAAAAAGCAGGGGGCTCAAAGTGGAACCCTGTGGGACTCCAGTAGTAAGTTTCTTAGGGGAAGAAGCAAAGGGAGGCATCCAGACTTGTTGCATCCTGTTATCTAGAAATGATGTCAACCAGTCAAATGCAAGGCCAGTGATGCCAATAGCGGCTAGTCTAGAAAGCAGAAGGGAGTGGGGTACCGTATCGAAGGCAGCAGAGAGGTCTAATAAAATCAGAGCCGCTCTGCCGCCTCCGTCCAAACATTCCCGGATAGCCTCGGATATTTCAACTAAGGCAGTCTCGGTGCTATAGGCGCTCTGAAACCAGATTGAGCTGGATGAAGTGCCTGAGTGGGGTCAACAAACTTATCCAGTTGATTGAAAGCGATCTTTTCGCAGATTTTGGCAAGAGCTGGCAGCAATGATATCGGCCGGAAATTGGAGGGGACGGCAGGGTCCAGTCCGGTTTTTTTCAGAAGTGGAAGCAATTTGGCTTGCTTCCAGCAGGCTGGGACGGTTGCAGTGAGAAAAGAAAGGTTAATAATCTGAGTAACCTCGTTTCCAACTATTTCCGCTAGTCCCGCAAGGACTCTAGCAGGACAGGGGTCAGAGGGGGATCCTGATTTTAAGGCCGCAAGAACAGCGACGATGTCCAGTTTCGATGACAGAGCAAAGTTAGCGAACTGCTCTGTGGGTTCTGGCATCACAGGGGGGGGAGCCGCCAGGAAAGAGGGGAAGCCATTACAAACAGTTAGCAAGTCATCTTGAATTTTGGCAATTATTTCAACAAAAACACAGAGAGCTCTTCACAACATTTCTCCGATGAGGGCAGCAGAGGTTGAGCCGCACAGGGTGAAACAAAGCTTTTTACAATGGTAAAAATTTCCTTGCTGTTGTTATTAGCTTTATTAATTCGCCCTGCATAATAGCAGCTTTTGGCAGATCTGATGGCCGCATATTACTTTTTTTGCGCCACCCGCAGATCCTTCTTAGCCTCAGGCAGATATGCTTGTCTCCAGATCTGTTCAAGTTTCTTACATCCCGATTTGAGATCGCGGAGAGAGTGAGAAAACCAGGGTTTGGAGGGGGTGGTACGTAGTCTACAAACCCGGCCTTTATTAATAGAGGCAGCGGTCTCATGTTCAACCCATGAGTTAAACAAACTGACTGCCGCCTCAATTTCTAAAGGAAGTGGTGGGCGGGAGGCGGCTAGACCATCTGACAGGATATCTAGATTAATCTTCTGTGCGTGAGCAATTTGAGGACTGTTCTCAGCAGAAATAGACAGAGACCGTGTAACAGTTGGCAACCACTATGCTGACAAGATGGCAAAGTATTGTGCCTTGAATGCACATACATTTAATAAACAAATACTGATAGACACATCTGTCACAAATTGCTGTCAGATTTAGATACCTGGGAGGAGGTGAAGAAATTGCAGGATGAGGTGACAGAAGCAGAACAGCAGGGTTGGATAAGAGCATGTTGGACCAAAGGAGAAGATGACATGTGGGTTCACATTGATGGCAGACCATTGTTTCCTGACAACCTACTGTCACAAATGACAAGACACTACCATGGTCATGCACATGTTTGGAGAGATGCAATGATGCACCTTTTCCAGCAGGCGTGGTTCAATCCCAGAATGAGATTAACTGCAGAAATGCTATATCATCACTGCATGGTGTGTCAGCAACAAAGCCCAGGAAGAAAAACAAAGGTTGCCATGAGTCACATCAGTAAATCTGCAGGCCCTTTCAACTGGATGCAAATGGACATAATAAAGATACCCCTTAGCAATGGGCTAAGATAGGTTTTGATCATTGTGTGCATTTTTTCAAAATGGGTTTAAGCCTATCCTACTTGCGGGAATGATGGTTTGACTGTGGCAAAATTACTGTTGAGAGAATTGATTCCAAGGTCTGGATTTCCGGATTCTCTTGACTCAGACTTTGGAACTTATTTTGTTAATGAGGTCCTAAAAGTGTTATGTACAGCATTACATATTGAGCAGAAGCTTCATTTCAGTTGCCAACCAAGGCTTCTGGGTTGGTGGAGCTGATGAATGGCACATTGAAATCAGATTAGCAAAACTATGCGCTCTTACGTCTTGAAGTGACCAGATGCATTGCCTCTTGTGTTGATGAGTTTACCAAGTACTCCAAAAAGGAGCACAGGATTGTTGTCCCACGAGGTTATCATGGGATTTATGATGTATGTGATGAGGCTGTCAGCTGTTTCTGCAAATGCTCTAGCCAACATAATGGATGTTATGATTTTTGTCTACTGCGATGGCCTCGCTGATGTGGTACATTGTGTCTCAGGTGGTTGAAGCCGCCCAGGCGGTCGAACAAGAGCAGCGCTATGAACTCATTCTGAGTGACTTAGTAATGGTGAAAAAAAACGTGTACAAAACTTGTTTGGAACATTGTTGGAGGGGGCCATTCCAGGTTATCCTAGTCACCAATACCACTGTGAAATGTGGAGGTCTGACGAATTGGGTGCATGACAGCCATAGTCTCAAGTCCTCTTGATGATACAACAGCACCTGTTCCTAATGTGCCGGTGGTAACAGTGAGGCTGAGGGATCAGGTTAGAAAAGCTGTTGGGGACCAGCAAGGTGCTGGGACAGCACTCGTTTGGCCTGAGGGGGTCCGGGAGGGTCAACTGTAGTTACTGAAGTGTCACAGCTAAAAGAGTTGACTACAAGAGGTACAGATCCTAAGAAAGGGCCCAGCGCAGTAAGAAAAAGAGTTGTACCCGGAGACCATTGCTCCAGAAGATGTTAGATCCTAAGAAGTTGTCTGACCACAGGATGAGTACCACTAACTATTCCTGAAAGTTCTGAACAATCAGATCAATGTTATACAGATGATAAGCAAAGAGCTGCAAGGAGATCAAAAAGAGCAAAGTACCAAGTCAAAGGTATGCATCTCTTAAATGAAATTATTTGGCTGCCAATAAGTATGAACGAGAGCTCTACAAGTGTTGCGTGCGCTAACAATACAGGTCCACCTGAACCTCCTTGCACTGCTTTTTAGCCAAAAAACAGGCACTCTGCTCAGACTATAGGATCCAGTGGCCTCAGCATGGCAGTTAACAAAATATCGTCAACGCACATTCCCATCTACTTCAGTTAAGATTTTGCATCTGTGTGCAATGAGGTTTCCTAAACAAATGGAGGGGTTGTGACTGTAGAATGCTATGAGACCTGTTCGAAGGAGGGCCGATTAGATTATTTGAAAACTGCAAAATAAGATTTGGTGTACCCGAAGAAGAGATTAGGTACGAACAGTTTATGCATTGAATCCTACGGAGATGAACATAGCTGCAGCAAAGTGACGAGAAACCAGATTGAAAAGGGAGACAGAAATGCTTGACTTAACCAGTACCATATAACCTTATAATGACTTCTTGCAGCCTCTACCTGCCCCCGCCCCATAATCAAACTGTAATATGGAATTACATGGATGGACGTGGATGGCAGCAATTCAGTGGAAAAGTGGGAAGGTCTATGAAGAGATACATTCAGTCATAACAACCTGCCCAGCACAGGAAATCCTCCTTAAAGGTAATAATATGCCGGTACTTGACTGCAAATAAATTGCATTCGATGTTTCCTGGACCATCTGACGACTGTTAGAAAGGCTGTAAAAACAGAGGAGACAAGATACAAATATTGTAGTCCTGTGCAACAATAACTGAATACTAGAACCAGGATCCAGCAGCAGTAAAGGAAATGGTGGGTTTCTGGATCCTAGATAAACCTGAAACTCTGATTTAGCCTGAGGCCAAACTGGTGGTCGTCAGAACTAGGGATAAAACCAGCCACGGCCCAAGCAGGTAAGAGCGGTGGGGCCGGGTCGTGGGTGATTGCCACAATCGACGACGAGGTAAAATGAATTATTTATTTAATTTTACCTCGTCTTCGTTTGTCAAAATACCCCGGCTCTTACCTGCACGGGCTGCAGCCGGTTAAAATTAGATATTATTATCTCAATATTTCGTACCAGCTACAAAGACAGATGTAGCTTTAGAAAGTATGGGATTCCATGACACTAGAAAGAATATTGCAGCATGTACTTAAGGACAAAGAGGATTTCCTGTTGGTTTGGCTACCAGTGCTGAGATAAATGAAACAGGACAAAAGTGATCTCTCATACCCTACATGACTGGGGAATATATTACCTGACATTCCCAGTTCCATGCTACAGGTATCAAGCACAGCTTTCCAGTGGGGCTACTTAAATTGTTCATGACTTCCAAAATATAGCAACACTGCAAACGTTCCTAAAAGTACTTTTCACAGGTGCAGATTCACTACTTTCTGAATTGCCCTCAGTGTGGTTAACTGTTCTTTTAAAAGTTTAAACTCAAATATACAAACATTTTGATGCGGTAATCTAATTTTTATTTTTATTTTGAGCATATTGTCTCCTTAATGGAAACTGAAGCCTTTTGTTGCATTAATTTGACAGTAACATCAGCTTTCCAGCTGCAGATGTGGATTTTGTATTTTATTTATTGTCCTCTAGCTGCTGGGTTCTCGATTAAGGGTGACACAGAAGAATGCACATCTTTATTTTGCCTATATACTCATATTGCATTTCTGTAACAGCAGTGGGAGAGAATACTTTGGGAATCCATTATTCCACTATGCAAATTGCTGCAAACCACATTAGCTATTAAAGAGAGTCAGCCCATACATATCTTGCAGCATTAAACTAACTAGTAATTAAAGTGCAATTAAGACTTGCATACAGTAAAGAATGTCTTTTCACAGGGAAATTGCCAACTAAATCACTAAAAGATTCAGCTCTAATGTACAGACAGTAATATCCCTCTGTTGTATTCATCAGTCTTTAGATGCCAACTTGTAATGTCTGAAACTTTTTTTTCTCCCTAAGCACTGTGAGAACTTTGCCTCTAGTTCCTCATCTTTTCAGACTAATTTAAACGGTGCCAGTGCTGGGAAAAAGAATCAGTAACATTAACACCCTGGAAACTAAAAGAAAGGTTCAATTTGAAGTAATAGTAACGAACATTACCACATCCAATAGGTCTAGTTTTGGCTAGGACTTTTTTTGGCTTTGCTAATGCTTATTGTAGTTATGATTAAAATTGGAGGATGGGGTAGGGTCATTAAATAAATAGAGGTGGTTGGATCACAAATGCAAGACAATGTATCAACAATAGTGCATAGCTAGTAAGCATCACACCCGGGGCGGTCCTTAAAACCTTTTACTACTTTACCGATCTTCCCAATATAAATGAAGCCTTTGGAAAAGCTGAATAACTCTGTATTCAATCTCCATTCTAATTACAGTGAGAGCTGAACTACGCAGCAGTTATAGAATGAGACTTTGTAAATTTGATGTATCTTTATATATATATATATATATTTATATTAAGTATGGGACAAAAATGCGCTCCGCTCGCGGAATTTGCGGATTTTCGGCAATTTTGCGATCCGCGAAACTCGCGATTTTTTTTATTGCAGTTTGTAAGTTGTAACATTCTGGCCCACAGGAAGCACTTGCAGAGTTAAGGCAGGTGCCCGAGGTGAAGCTACCTTTGTAACCATTTTAGAATGGCGCCGGCAAGCTGCCAGAGTTGAAGTTGCTTACTTGCAAGTTGCAACTATTCTCTGACCCTGTCCTGACCCTAAACAGCCGGGTGCCCGAGGCAGGGTCAGAGAATAGTTGCAACTTGCAAGTAAGCAACTTCAACTCTGGCAGCTTGGCCATTCTAAAATGGTTACAAAGTTAGCTTCAACTCGGGCACCTGCCTTAACTCTGTAAGTGCTTCCTGTGGGCCAGTTGAAGCTCAAATTCAGCGGTGGCAAAGTTACAGCCAGGCACACATGGTCACTGGAGACAAATCTTCTGGCCCTTTACGCAGTTGCAGTGAAGGAAAAGCACTATACATTTACCCAACGAGGTAGCACTTACTGATTAGCCAGTAGAAGTAGAAAGTACAGTCGAATTTTTTCGCGAACTCACGTTTTTTTTGCAATTTCGCATGAATTTGCGGACCGCAAATCCGCAAAATTCGCCCATGTGAACAAGGCTCCGTTGAGCCGAAACGTCTTTGACTTTTTTCAGCAATTAAACTTCAGCACCTAACTGGTCCGTGTCCGTGTACTTCTTGCCGGCTGGCGAGATTCCAGGGTGCATCAGGAAGCGGAGCGAGTGATATATATATATATATATATATATATATCCTTAGTTCACAGCTCATGTACTGCAATATTTTTCGGTTCAAGCAGGCGCGGACCACAGGTTAGGGCTTCAGTATCTTATTTTAATAGTCGTCATAATGCGTTTCGGTCCAGCCGGACATTGATCACAAGACAACGCATTAATCACAGTCTTGCTATGGTGAATAAATGACTGCCAAGATATTCCCCGCTGTGTTCTCTGCTCGTTTCTTTGAAGTTAGTTTCCTGTATATTTTCACGTGCGGGCCAGTAGCGCGTGTACAGAGGACCCACTTGCAAGTGGCTTGCGAAAATATTGGCACCGTTGTTCTTCAGACATCCAAGGTATTGGATTTTGGAAAAAAATGTTTGAAATGCACACGTAAGCCATTGGAGGCTAAAAAGTGAAACTGAACTGACCTACAAGTCCCGACGTGCATTTGGAAATGTGATCTATCGAGAGAGGCACACCTGAGGCCTAATTAATTGTTGAAAGCACGCAGGGGACTGGGGTGAGCAGGAAACATTCAGTGCAATCAAACTGCCTCTGAGGAAAGAGCTCGAAGTCTCTGAAATGCGTCAGGCAGCAGGACAGAAATGAACAGATTTAAAATGCCTGTTCCTTTGAATTAAAAGGATTTTCCCAAATCACTGGCTGAAGGAGTGCGTATCTAAATGCATGGATGCTGTTGAGGAAGATGAATGCACGGTAGGTCCAGCCGTGGGATGTCGCACCACCGCTTGAAAAAAACGGAAGGGGACCGTCTTACCTGAATTTCTCGGTTGAATGCATGATGGCGCAGCTGGTTTCTAATTGTGAGGAACAGGATGTTTATTCTGTAGCCCACTGGTGGGCAGTTATTAGTCCTGGAAAAATGTTTGAAATGCACACGTAAGCCATTGGAGACTAAAAAGTGAAACTGAACTAAACTACAAGTCCCGACGTGCATTTGGAAATGTGATCTATCGAGAGAGGCACACCTGAGGCCTAATTAATTGTTGAAAGCACGCAGGGGACTGGAGTGAGCAGGAAACATTCAGTGCAATCAAACTGCCTCTGAGGAAAGAGCTCAAAGGCTCTGAAACGCGTTAGGTAGCAGGACAGAAATGAACGGATTTACAATGCCTGTTCCTTTGATTTAAAACATTTTGCCAAATCACTGGCTGGAGGAGTGCGTATCTAAGGGCCATATGTATCAAGCTAATTACCATTCGCAAAGGCTGAAATTCTGCGAATTTCGGCCTTTGCGAATGCTAATTAGCAAAATGGTATGTATGTAACATGTTTGATGCAAAATAAGGAATCGTACATTTTGCTATTCCTTATTTTGCGATTGCACTTAAGGAATCGCAACATTTGCGATTCCTTAAATGCAATGTATCAAAGAAATATTTATGCAAAAATGCCAATAAGGATTCGCAGATTACCACCAACTTCTAGTTGGTGGTAAGTTGCGAATTCCTTTAAAAATGCAATTTATTTAAATTCCAAAGGTGCCATATGACGCTCATACATGCCCTTAGGGCATGTATGTGCGCCATATGCCCCCAAATGTCATTTTCAGGGGTGCAGCAGGGTGTTCTTGAGACACCCCTGCACCCTTGAAAAAATTCCTAATTTGCGATTAGCAATTTGCTAATCGCAAATTGCCCCTTCATTCCTAGGGGCCTCCTGGCCCATAGAAATGAATGGGTAATTTGCGATTTGCAGTTTGCTAATCGCAAATTAGGAATGGTAAGGAATCGCTATAAAAAAGCAATTTTGTACATACATACCGTTTTGCGAATTCTAAATAGCGATTCCTTAAAAATCGCTATTTGGAATTTGCAAAACGGAACTATGATACATATGGCCCTTAATGCATGGATGCTGTTGAGGGGAAAAAATATATATATATATATATGCAGGCTCGTGTGTTATATATATATATGTGTGTGTATATATATATATATATATATTCACTGAAAAAACCATAGGTTATAGACCATATATAGTTAGGAATTAGCATTTACAAAACCTTGAAAATTCACTGAAAAAACCATAGGTTATAGACCATATATAGTTAGGAATTAGCATTTAAAAAACCTTATTTTACTCACACAAAACCATTGAAATTCCATATATAGTTAGTTGCACTAACTATATATCGCGCACCCGCAATCCACTGCTGATGATGTCACATATTACATCATTCATGACATGGTCAGTGACATCACTGATGACATCACTGATGACATCTCAAATGACATCACTGATGACATCACTGATGACATCATCCAGTGACTGTGTGTTTCTGTAAAGTTTAAATATGTTTTACATATTGAAGAATGAGTAGATGTATAAGTGTCTGGACGAAGGATTTAGTAGGTGCATGACTGAATGTATGAGTGAGTGATTAAATGTGTCTCACTGAGTGCATGGGTTAGTGACTAAACTGTCTTAATTTGTGCATCATTATGTCTGTTGTTCTGTAAACTGCTGCATGTGTTGATCAGTAGCTATATGATTAACTATATGGGTTATTGATTGATTGTCCAAGTATTTGTATGGGAGACTGAGTGTGTGTGTGGCTGGCTGGGAGGTGTGTGACTCTGTGCAGATCAATGTGTACTTGTATCAATGATTGTATAAGAAAGTAAGTATGTGTTAGTATATGTTTGAAAATGTAAGGTGCTCTATGTTTAACTGTATAGACAAGAAAATGGAAGTGTGATTGATTCTTTACAGGACTGACTAGGTGTGTGAGTAACTCCATGGATGAGTGGCAGAGTGTGAGTGTCTGTATAGGTGTATGAGTGCATATGATAGTGTTGTAAAGATGAGTGATTGTATGTATGAATGATTGTATGGGTGAATGAGTGAATGTGTGTGTAGACGTAGGAATCAGTGAGTACGTATGTAGTAACTAGTATTGGTGTGTCAATGGTTTCAAAAATTATACTCTGTTTTTAACACTGGGTGAAACAGAGGTTATATTAAAATGTGAGGAGATGCATTGTATTGTCACATGAATGATATCATCAGTGATGTGGTCATTGATGTCAAATGAGATGTCATCAGTGATGTCATCAGTGATGTCATTTGAGATGTCATCAGTGATGTCATCAGTGATGTCACTGACCATGTCATGAATGATGTAATATGTGACATCATCAGCAGTGGATTGCGGGTGCGCGATATATAGTTAGTGCAACTAACTATATATGGAATTTCAATGGTTTTGTGTGAGTAAAATAAGGTTTTTTAAATGCTAATTCCTAACTATATATGGTCTATAACCTATGGTTTTTTCAGTGAATTTTCAAGGTTTTGTAAATGCTAATTCCTAACTATATATGGTCTATAACCTATGGTTTTTTCAGTGAATTTCAATGGTTTTTTAATAGCAAATATCATAAGCTGTCGAATGTCAAGTACGTGGTAAGTGAAAACATTTTCGTGTTTATGCACACTGATCTGCTTTGAATGGTGCCCCCCCCTCATTTCTATTAGGAGTACTCTCTCTTTGCAGATAGTGAAAGGTAGTTAACGCAGGCCTTTGCCCCCGTTGTAATACGTCGTGCCTGCTTCTCTCTCCATTTGATTGATTGTTATCCAAGTATTTACTGTTTTAGAATTGGTTCTCTTTGGTTCATTCTCTATTTACAAACAAACACAGAGTCGCAATACTCTGTTTAGTCTTTGCAGATAACGAAAAATCGTGTAAAAAAAAAAGAAAAGGAATCGAGCAAAATCAGTAGGCCACTAATGGGATCTCTTTTTGACCTCGCTAAAATAGAAACATTAGGAACAACCCCTCATGACAAATACAAAACTAGTGAGATGAACTGAACTCCACACAATGATGGCTGCAAAACAGCTCGGCTCCGCCATCCACCCCGCCCAAAATAACGATAAAGAGCGGCTGCCATGATTGGTTGCGGAATGGCCACGACGGAGCTACGAAATGGTGCTGCTCTCATGCTAACCCCAGCTTCAGTCTGAAACATCCAGAAACACTGTAGACTACCAATTCGATCAGTTCCGGTAGCGCCCCAATGTAACCCGGTAGAGAAGAACTAGCCCTCCCCTCTTTGACTGATGGTTCTTGTTGCCTGTCCCTTCTGTTGTCATTTAACAGAACTATTTAGCCTGCTGAAAGGGGTTGTGTTCCGACCGCTGGTTGGTGGAGACATTTTGACTATATTCTGGACCTGCGTTGTCGCGTAATGCGTCATATGACGCGCCGCGTTAGCGCATCCGGAAGTCATCCGGGGCGCGCAGCGCGTAACGTAAGCATAACAAGTCATGTGACTTGTTAATAAAACTTTTCATTGGTTCATATTACTTTTCTTATTCTAATGATGAAAGGCTTGGTCATATGACCTTAAAAATTACGCTTTTTATTACTTCCGAACATTATTTTTTCTTAAATATATGTTATAATGTTCCAGGCTAATGTACTTTCCCGGAAAATTTACAACTGTCCTGCAAGTAAAATATATTCTTTTTTCGAGAAAAAGAGCGTTTCTTCGTCCCATGACGGAGCCGTTGAGCAAAAGAGGGTCGACCTGCTGTCTTAGTCGCCGATACGCCTGAATATGAGATTCTTATCGATCACTTTATGTTGCAGGAGTAGAAAACACAACAGCCCTTGACCATTTATCTTTACTGCGTTCCTTCGTATTATACCTTTTACCATTCATGTAATTGGTCTGCTTTATTTCACTTGCCTTTTAATGATTCTAAAACAGTGACTATTATTAAAAACTTTACCAATGTATATACTACTACCATGTTTTCTTTTAAAAACCTTTATTGTGAAAATTTCATTATACAAATACGAGCCTATAACCACGTGGGCCGGCCACGGAGCAAACTGTAATCGTATATGATGAGTAGACATTTACACTGTAGAGGAACGTAACGGGCGGGCCATTAGGTTGCAAGAACTAAGGTGTCTAACAGTTACGGAATCGGTGGACGTACATTTTATAATTAAAATACGACAGGGCCAGTTACAATAAAATTATCTAGATATACATTTGCGGGCAAGTACCATGGGTGACGTTAATTCGAACTTTCAATAGTACAGTAATCAATAACACATCAGAACTTAATATCAATAGGGATGTCGAAATATTCAATCAATTCTCGTCCCCGCCCGCCATGTGCTTCAAAACTGCATACGTATCTCGTGATTTCAAGGTTCTGCAACCAGTACACAACAAGGAGTTACGAGTCCCATTTATTCCGGCGCCATTTTGGGCAAGGACGGGCAGGTCCAGGATATAGTCAAAATGTCTCTACCAACCATCGACTATGATGATGTTCATATGCTGTATTTATTAGAGTAACACTCATCTGTCCACATGAAATTAATTTGCCACAATCTAAACATGTCATTTTAATCTTTCCAAAGTTCTTCTAAATATTTGGGACCGTTTCCCTTGCCTCTGATGCTGTCAGTGCCACTTCTTTGATGAATGTACTAGCAGGTCAGGGGTTCTCCTCCAAATCTCTCTTTTATGCAGCACTATAATTAATTGGTGCCACCTCTCCATATGACGATGCATGGTATAGTTACCATAACTATATTTTTTTTCGGTTCCTCTGGAGAGTTCATCGTGGCAGATGAAGCGTGTAACGTACCGGGCATTTACCTTTTTTTGCATGTACAGGAAAGGAAAAAAAAATCGAGCGTCCGAGTTTTAAGGTGTCCCAGGGCCATTTTAGTGGACCAGGCCCAAATCCAAAGAACAGGCCGCCATTTTGAGAGTCCTGTTGCAGCCCCCTGTCGCTGTAGCATCAAGAGCAGCCGAAACTCAGCTAAATGGCAACTGAAACGGTAAAGGGGCGCCCCACTACAGCAGACGAGCCTCCACCTAGGAAGGCCCGTTCACGCCGCCTCCCCCCCCCCCTTCGGGCACCCCACGCCGTTATTCGGAGCAGTATTGTAGGATGGCCACACCAGTGCGGCAACTTGCTAGACATCACCTCGGTGGTAACCGAATCTCAGCGCCTTGTGGTGTCTCCTCTTCAGAAAATATTCTTGCGCTACCTTTGCCCCATTCACACATCGGTCCACTACTGACGCCATCTCACAGGCTAATGGGGCGCCCCACGCCGAGTTTCAGCATTGTAGGATGACCACACCAGTACAGCAACTTGCTAGACATCACCTCGGTGCCATCCGGATCTCGGCGCCCCACTGCAGATGAAGTGCCTCTCAACTATGAAACCACCACGGTGACATCCGGATCTTGGCGCCTTGTGCTGGTTCCGGCCTATTCACACATCGGTCCGCTACTGACGCCATCTCACAGGCTAATGGGGCGCCCCACGCCGAGTTTCAGCATTGTAGGATGACCACACCAGTACAGCAACTTGCTAGACATCACCTCGGTGCCATCCGGATCTTGGCATCTCAACGCCTAGTGGTATCTTCCATACAGAAAATATTGTTGCGCTGCCTTTGGCCCCATTCGCACATCGGTCCGCAACTGACACATCTCACAGGCCAACAGGGCACCCCACGCCGACTTTTACCATTGTAGGATGGCCACACCAGTGCCACAACTTGCTAGACACCACCTCGGTGCCATCCGAATCTTGGCATCTCAGCGCCTTGTGGTGTCTTCTAGTCAGAAAATATTGTTGCGCTGCCTTTGGCCCCATTCGCACATCGGTCCGCTACTGACGCCATCTCACAGGCCAACGGGGCGCCCCACGCCGACTTTCAACATTGTAGGATGGCCACACCAGTGCGGCAACTTACTAGACACCACCTCGGTGCCATCCGGATCTTGGCGCGTTGTGCTGCCTTCGGCCTATTCGCACATCGGTCCGCTACTGACGCAAACTCACAGGCCAACGGGGCGCCCCACGCTGACTTTCAGCATTGTAGGATGGCCACACCAGTGCTGCAACTTGCTGGACACCACCTCGGTGCCATCCGGATCTTGGCGCGTTGTGTTGCCTTCGGCCTATTCGCACATCAGTCCGCTACTGACGCCGCCTCACGTGCCAACGTATTTTCTCCGCATTTTATACCCTATAACAGGTCATGTGACTTGTTTATAAAACTTTTCATTGGTTCATTTTACTTTTGGTTTCCTAATGATGGAAGGCTTGATCATATGACCTAAAAACAACACTTTTCATTGGATGAAAACTTTTTTTTTTTCCCAAACGATGAAAGCCCCACCTTGTTTCTGGATGTTTCAGACTGAAGCTGGCGTCAGCATGAGAGCACCACCATCTCGTAGCTCCGTCGTGGTCATTCCGTGAGCAATCATGGCAGCCGCTCCCCACCAGAAGCCTACAGGAGTCGGGGGGCCCCCAAAACTTTTGATGAATCCTCAAGGCAGAGGGGACGCTTTCGAGAATGGGGTCCAAGACCTAGCAGACAAGCGTCCGATTTCCAAGGTGTCCCAGGGCCATTTCAGTGGACCAGGCCCAAAAAGGAAACAGCCTGCCGCCATTTTGAGAGTCCTGTGACAGCCGCCTATCGCTGCACCGCAAGAGTGGGCGCAACTCAGCTGAATTGCGGCTTTTGACACAGTGGACCAAAAGCGGACGGAATGGCAACTGAAACGGTAAAGGGGCGCCCCACTACAACAGACGAGACCCCACCTGGAGAGGCCCGTTCACGCCGCCTCCCCCGGGGCGCCCCACGCCGTTATTCAGGGCAGCATTGTAGGATACCAAAACCAGTGCGGCAACTTACTGGACATCACCTTGGTGCCATCGTTCTGCTGCCTTGGAACTATTCGCACAACAGTTTGCTACTGATGACCCACCCCCCGCGACGCCCCACGCCAGGATTCTGGACGTTGTGCTGCGTTGGGACTATTCGCACAGCCGACCGCTACTTCGTTGTTTTCCCCTAAAAATGTTTATATGTTATTACTGTTTTTGTTTTCTTGTATATATTTATAAGTTATTAAAGTTTTATAATCTTACTACTTTGTTGGAGTGCTATATATTTTTAATGTGACACATAATTGTAAAAACTTTGATGTACAAAGAGTCATCCCTGGAATCTTCCGCTTCAGGCTCGGTCCCCTCCCCAATCACAATACAGGATGGTTTTCAGATAATAGGAACACGTCTGCTGTGACGGATCTCATCGAGTGTGGGCCTTGATCTACTATAACTCCTTTGAAGAGGGGTGATTCTTTACAGCTGGGGCCATAAACTACATCTGCAGGGCTAGCTGATACCCTAGGACCGGCCTGGACAATCGGACACAGAGGAAAAGGAGTGTCAGAGGGTGCGGTAGTGAATAGGGCGAAAGGGAGGTGTCGGGCGGGCACAGGGTGTGATTCTCAGGGAAGAGCAGCGCAGATGGGGGGTGGTTTATTACCCATGCATAAGACAGAGAGCGGGGGTGACCACTGCCTGGGGGAGATGCTTGCGAGGGTGGGGAGCCATGCTAAGGATCGACAGCGTGCACAGAGTGGGTCTGGTCAAGGCATCTAAAATGACTGCCGTGCACGACAAAAGTGTGGCATTTGAAAAAAGGCAAGATGGCGCAGACAATGTTTTTCAACACTTCCTGATTTCCTTCGAATCGAACGTTAACAGACGTTGGGGCATATTACCAAAGTTAAGCGATATTTATCCCTAACGATGCTTAGCAACGATTTTTTTACCGCTAAGCATCGTCAGAAATTATCGCAGATAAACCTTCCTATTATCAAGGTTTATCGCAAATACGATAAAAAACGACCGCAATGCATTAATATCGCTGAAAACTCAGCGATATTCATGCATTACCGAGCTAATGCTCTTAGCCATGTTATCCACCTCCCATTGGATAACATGGCTAAGAACTGCTCAGGGCAGGTGCTAGCTTTTGGAGATATTCGCGCTTATCGCGAATATTTCCAAAAGTTGATAATAGGAGATAGCGATGTTAGCGACTGTTTCCAGTCGCTAACATCTTGGCATGCCCACTTTGCATGTCATTAGTGATAAATATCACTCACATGCAAAGTGGGGCCCAAGATGGTCGCTATCTCCTACTAGCCGTCGCTAACTGGTGTTAGCAACAGCTAGGTAATACAGATATAATTTTATCTCCGCGAAGCGGAGCGCTGTTACAGATATATATCTTGTTTTTGAACGTTAATTTCTCAAAATCCACTGAAGCACATATATTGAGACCTAGCAAAGGCACATCGAGCTACCAGTCCCTACAATTTTGCCAAGTTTCGTGCAAATCCATTCAGCCGTTCGATTATTATTATTTTTTTTTTTTTTGCCCCGCGGGGCCCTTTTAAAACCTCCACATCAAACCTAAGAGGTCAAGGAGGATCTACTATGCCCCCTTATGGTCATTTGCCCCTTCGCTTTGGCCTCCTCTTGTCTCTCGATCCTACCGAGAGACAAGATGGCGGCCGCTACGGACTGTTTGCAATGTTTACAGACGCCGGAGAACCAATCAGCTTCGCAAACCTCCGTTACGCGAAGCGGAGCGCTGTTACAGATATATATCTTTTTTTGAACGTTAATTTCTCAAAATCCACTGGAGCACATATATTGAGACCTAGCAAAGGCACATCGGGCTACCAGTCCCTAATATTTTACCAAGTTTCGTGCAAATCCATTCAGCCGTTCGATTATTATTATTATTATTTTTTTTTGCCCCGCGGGGCCCTTTTAAAACCTCCACATCAAACCTAGGGGGTCAGCGAGGATCTACTATGCCCCCTTATGGTCATTTGCCCCTTCGCTTTGGCCTCCTCTTGTCTCTCGATCCTACCGAGAGACAAGATGGCGGCCGCTACGGACTGTTTGGAATGTTCACAGACGCCGGAGAACCAATCAGCTTCGCTTCACAAAGCTCCGTACCGCGAAAAGTCCGCGAACCGGAGCGCTGCCCGGTCCGCTGTTACAGATATATATCTTTTTTTGAACGTTAATTTCTCAAAATCCACTGAAGCACATATATTGAGACCTAGCAAAGGCACATCGGGCTACCAGTCCCTACAATTTTGACAAGTTTCGTGCAAATCCATTCAGCCGTTCGGGCTAAAAGTGAGGCCAACCGCCCTATGGAAAACTCAATGTTAAAAACACGTTTTGGGACCCCCCTTTTTTCTCGGCCCCCCCTTGACGAACCCCCCCCCAAATTTTCAAGGGCTGCTCAGAAACAAAATGTTCAATTTTCCTGAAAATTTCAGCCAATTCCGTCCACAAACGCCAAAGTTATTAGACATAGAATTTTCAAAAATCCCATAGAGAAAAAATCCTAACTATATATACCTACTGGCGACCGCCAGTAGGTAATATCCATAGTTCACAGCTCATGTACTGCAATATTTTTCGGTTCAAGCAGGCGCGGACCACAGGTTAGTGCTTCAGTATCTTATTTTAATAGTCGGCTATATGCGTTTCGGTCCAGCCGGACATTGATCACATGACAACGCATTATGCCCTGTGTTGCTATGGTGAATAAATGACTGCCAAGATATTCCCTGCTGTGTCCTCTGCTCGTTTCTTTGAAGTTAGTTTCCTGTATATTTTCACGTGCGGGCCAGTAGTGCGTGTACAGAGGACCCGCTTGCAAGACGCTCGCGAAAATATTGGCACCGTTGTTCTCGGCCCGGTTTGGTGCTGAATTTGGGGTTGAGGCGTTGGGGACTCGAGCCGGCCAACAACACCTGCAATGGAGGATCCACTCGGCAACCATTAAACCCTCTCCCCCCTTTTGTCATGCACAGCAGCGCTCACACGAGCACAACATAGCTCCGCTATTGAGACTTACCTGAATGATGCAAGCTGGGAATTGGAGTCCTTGATGAGCCGGACTGCAGCTGGGTGCAATCATGAGTGGAGCCTGCTTCACTCCCTCCAATGGGAGTGCTTTGTGACTTTTAAATGAGGGAGCAAGTGCATCCTAGTGCAACCAGGCATCTGATGAAGCCAAAATGCATTATGCCCTGTCTTGCTATGGTGAATAAATGACCACCAAGATATTCCCTGCTGTGTCCTCTGCTAGTTTCTTTGAAGCAAGTTTCCTGTGTATATATATATATATAGAACGACTCTCTCCCCCTTTCTGGAAAGATGAGCCGCACACGCAACAATGATGCTATCAAGCATTTATTCGAGCAGTTTTGGGCGATCCTGACGCGTTTCGTTCCATCTTGGAACTTCTTCTGAGGTAAGCCCAGGCAACAGGAAACCGATTGCGAGTCCCAACAAGTGCAGATTTTAAACATTGTTGGCCCTCTAGTGGACCCCATTGCGATGGTGTTTGCAATGCATGATGGTTTTTGTGGTTTCGCAAATCAGTCCAAAATTAAAAACCCTCCAGTGGGCTGCCTTTTCCATTTTCCTGTCTCGATGGAGTGATTGTAAGCTCCATTTCAGTGTTGCTCCGCCTGCAGTCCTATTTTCGAGGCTGCTGCGGAACCATGCCAAATTCCAGTATCTGGCTGGGAGCAATCATGAGCGGAGCCTGCTTCACTCCCGCCAAAAGGAGTGCCTTGTGACTTTTAAACGAGGGAGCGAGTGCATCCTAGTGCAACCAGGCATCTGATGAAGGCCAACGCCGAAATGCATTATGCCCTGACTTGCTATGGTGAATAAATGACCACCAAGATATTCCCCGCTGTGTCCTCTGCTCGTTTCTTTGAAGCGAGTTTCCTGTATATATATATATATATATATATATATATATATATATATATATATATATATATATATTACGCTCAGAATTTTCTTTCAAATCCTCAGAAAAAGTCGCAGCACTCAGGAGGGTACGGGTAACCACATTTTATTTCATGTGCAGGAGCTACACAGACGCGTTTCGGCGTACTGCCTTCGTCAGTGTGTAAAGCACTTAGTGTCAGGCATGATAATAAAGTTTTTTCATTACAACTCTGCATATCATGGACATAAACATAGGACATTAACCCCTCATAGACACTGTGGGCGCCATCTTATAATGGTGTTGAATACACAGTTTGTATCAATGAAACTTATTTAACCTACAAATAGGTAACTGCCCCGCGTCACAGGGTATACGTTTTCATAATGTAATACATTTACATTGTTATTGAGCCGTATATATATATATATATATATATATATATATATATATATATATATATATATTCATCACGCTCAATTTCCTCCAAAATTGTTTAGAAAATCAGCACTCGTAGACAAGATGGTAATGCCTGTCTTGAGTTTATTTTACAGTGTCAACAGACGCGTTTCAGCTACAAGCCTTCGTCATTGTTGTTTACGCGCGCCTGGCAGCCAAACGTTTTAAAGGGGTGTCATGTGACAGTATCTACAATAGAAGAGGGACTGAAACAGATCAGCTAGGGGTCGCGCCATATTGGAAAGTGCAATGCTTTAATAGCGTGTGTGCACTTCCCTGCTTTGCAAAGCATGAAGCCGTGTATCGGCTTGTCATCCCGGTATTAGGACTTACATATTTAACGATTGCCAATGTTACTTCACATCCATATCATTCAATGTTATTGTATTGACATTTAATGCGTTCGTAGGTCTACGTATTGCCGTGTATCGGCAGGTCACCCCACTCATGGGTGTTCTTATGGATGGCTGGCAAAATCGCTAAAACCAGGATGAAGAAATGGGCACAACTTGCCCTGGCCTAGGTCTCAGAATACTTCATTCTCTACCGCACTTTAACACTTTGTTATATGTTCCGCAAGGCCTATACCTCCATTATACTTGTAGGTCCACAATATTTATAGTGACAGAACCAAAATCATCCGTATAACTCACTAATGCTGTTATTATGATGCACAACAATAGACCAACCCAATGGTTTAGATGAAAAGTAATTAAATTAAAGTTATATAGATCACAGTAAAGGTGAAAGGAGTTCAGGGGCATGTTTCAATTCTTAAGGGGGCTCCAATAGGTCCATCTCCTGTTATACTGTTCTGCCGGTACTGCAGTCTCAGATTTACTTGTATTGTGTTACTTCAATAGCCCCATCCCATGCTCTTCTCTTCTTACCACAGATATTTCAGACAAGTCTCAAAGTTTTAAAGCAAGATTATATTCAGTCAGAAGTCGCATTTAGGGATATTTATCATCTTCTTACATTCAATTATTGTCTTAATCCCTAATGCGTTACTCCTTTCCCGCTTTTTCAGTTGAGTTTATCAGATTAGTGGGGTTATTTGCCCAGGTGTACTGCAAGCTCTTCTCCGCTGTTGAGCCCCAATGGTGCCTTGGTCATCATATCGATTATGTACCTTGATTCCAGGCGTCTGAGCTGTTTCAACCTGTCTCCCCCTCTGATACTCGCTGGAATATAGTCTAGCCCAAAGTACTGGAGTTTGTTCCTATCTTTATTATGTTTTTCGCCAAAGTGTCTTGCGACTGGATAGGATGGATCAACTCTCTCAATTGCCCGCTGATGTTCAAGTATCCTGATTTTTAATGGATGAATCGTGCTGCCCACATATCGAAGGCTGCATGGGCAGACGAGACAGTATACCGCAAATGGTGTGCTACATGTAAGGAATTTCTTGATGGGTCTGCTCATCTCAGCCCCAGACACCCAATATGACAAGATCCTTCTACTCCCTGCGCAGGCCTTGCATTTGCCGCATGGGACGTAGACCTACGAACGCATTAAATGTCAATACAATAACATTGAATGATATGGATGTGAAGTAACATTGGCAATCGTTAAATATGTAAGTCCTAATACCGGGATGACAAGCCGATACACGGCTTCATGCTTTGCAAAGCAGGGAAGTGCACACACGCTATTAAAGCATTGCACTTTCCAATATGGCGCGACCCCTAGCTGATCTGTTTCAGTCCCTCTTCTATTGTAGATACTGTCACATGACACCCCTTTAAAAGTTTGGCTGCCAGGCACGCGTAAACAACACTGACGAAGGCTTGTAGCTGAAACGCGTCTGTTGACACTGTAAAATAAACTCAGGAAAGGCATTACCATCTTGTCTACGAGTGCTGATTTTCTAAACAATTTTGGAGGAAATTGAGCGTGATGTGATTGTGGGGCCCCGCCGCCGCAGACTGCACCCACTTGCGAGTGACCCGTCATTCTGGCAGGGAAGAGAGCTTGGAATATATATATATATATATATATATACATATATATATATATATATATATTCACTGAAAAAACCATAGGTTATAGACCATATATAGTTAGGAATTAGCATTTAGAAAACCTTATTTTACTCACACAAAACCATTGAAATTCCATATATAGTTAGTTGCACTAACTATATATCGCGCACCCGCAATCCACTGCTGATGATGTCACATATTACATCATTCATGACATGGTCAGTGACATCACTGATGACATCACTGATGACATCTCAAATGACATCACTGATGACATCACTGATGACATCTCATTTGACATCATTCTTGTGCTAATACGATAAACCTCTTCAGACTCTAATATAACCTTAGATACACTCAGTGTATACAGACACTCACACACTGTCACTCATCCATGGAGTTACTCACACACCTAGTCAGTCATGCAAAGAAACAATCTCACCTCCATTTCCTCAACTATACAGTTATACACACCTTACTTATTCAAACATATACTAACACATATTTACTCTCTTATACAATCCCTGATACAAGTTCACAATGATCCATACAGCCACTCACACATTCAGTGGCTCTCATGCACAGTTATTTATATATGCCAACTCTCACATGTACTGTGTTTTACATATGTACTTACTATGACATGTAGCATTGAGATATCCATTCACTCATCAATACACTCATGCACACAGTCAACCGCCCATGTAGCTTTTTCCACATGCACTCTTGAACTCATACACCTAGTGAATCAACTGCTCACACATCTATGCACAGAGTCACACACCTCCCAGCCACCCCCACACAAACTCAATCTCCCATAGAAATACTTGGGCAACCAATTAATAACACATATAGCCTCTCGTATAGCTAATGATCAACACATGCAGCAGTTTACATCACAACAGACATAATGATGCACAAATTAAGACAGTTTAGTCACTAACCCATGCATTCAGTGAGACACATTTAATCACTCACTCATACAGTCAGTCACGCACCTACTAAATCCTTCATCCAGACACTTATACATCCACTCATTCTTCAATATCTAAGACATATTTTAACTTTACAGAAACATACAGTCACTGGATGTTGTCATCAGTGATGTCATTTGAGATGTCATCAGTGATGTCATCAGTGATGTCACTGACCATGTCATGAATGATGTAATATGTGACATCATCAGCAGTGGATTGCGGGTGCGCGATATATAGTTAGTGCAACTAACTATATATGGAATTTCAATGGTTTTGTGTGAGTAAAATAAGGTTTTCTAAATGCTAATTCCTAACTATATATGGTCTATAACCTATGGTTTTTTCAGTGAATTTTCAAGGTTTTGTAAATGCTAATTCCTAACTATATATGGTCTATAACCTATGGTTTTTTCTGTGAATTTCATTGGTTTTTTAACAGCTAATATCTGTAGCTGTAAAATGTATTCTTCTTTAAATCCAAAAATATATTTTATATGTTTATGAATAATTTTTTTTTTAAATATTTTTTTTTCTTCGTTCCCGCTTCGCGAATCGGGAAGCTTCCCGTTAGCTGACCTTGATGCCGCGAAATAGACCGCGAGCCGGTAAACGTTTCTTTACCGCAAGTGCCGCGTTAGAAAACAACATCGTGACGCCTCCCGTCCGCATGACGTTCCACGTTGTCGCGTGATACGTCATATGACGTGCTACGTTAGCGAACTGGTACGCGAAGCGAGTGCCAAAGCGCAGGTTTCTGGAAGCAAACCGGGAGGCCCTGCAAAGCGCTTAACGTAAACACAGCAAGTCATGTGACTTGGTAATAACACTTTTCATTGGTTCATTTCACTTTTGGTTTCCTAATGATGTAAGACTAGGTCATATAATCTAAAATGAACACTTTTGATTGGTTGAGAACTCTTGTTTTTCCCAAATGATGAAAATCCCTCCTTCTTTCCTCACTCTGACTTTCATCATTGTGAGAGAAAGACCCTTTGTGATCACTGAGCAATGGCTTCTTTAGTAGCTTCAGCTGGTGCTTCCCCACCACCTCCACCACCTCCAAGGAAGAGAGGACCACCTGCTCAAGTTGTAATTCAACAAGAAGAAGAAGAAGAGGAACAGGAGGACGAGCACGAAGAGAGGCAGTTTTTGCCTGAGCAGCCCAAGACGTCTCACCGGAAAGAAAACTTCATTTGGCAATTTTTTAAAATTCCCAAAGGTCAGAAAAAAGTAAATGCAAGATACGTAACTTGCCTTATATGTCAAGATAGACTGTCCAGAGGGACCGACAAAAAATACAGTTTCGGAAACTACACAATGCATCGCCATATGACTAGGTGGCATCCTAACAACTACAGTGCTGCACAGTTTCGGAACGACCTAGATAATCTCCCTATTATGGCCAGAAGATCTGTTGTACCGGAAGTAACGGGACCAGAGGGCAGGGAGATGGTGCCAAATATACAAATGAGATTTGGTGAAGTAAAACACACCTGCGTATTTTGCGATGGATTCATTTCCTACGGAGAAAGAAGCATCACTCTGATCAACAGAGCTATTGACTATCATATGCAAGTTTGTCCGAAACGCCCAAAATAATAAATACTTCTTTTTTTTGTTTTGTTGCTCCTGTTGAGCCCTTTACAATGAATCGTTTTCATTGCCCCCTCCAAGAAAAACCCCAAAAAATATAAAACTGTTCCGAAAAATTCAAAAACATTAAAAAAATGTTCAGAAAAATAAAAAAAAAAGTTCTTTTCAGAACTACCTCCCCGTTATTAAAAAATTGGTACAATATTTGGAACTGTGCCAACCTCTATTTCTCTTAGTTCGCTTCCTAGTTCGCTCGCTGGTACGCGAACTGGAAGCGAACCAAAAACAGTAAGTATAAGGGAAGGAAACACACACTTATGTTAAAAGAAAGACAGCTATAGGGGAGTAAACTAGAGATACTATTACCCATAATCCACTACTGATGATGTCACATATTACATCATTCATGACATGCTCAGTGACATCATCAGCAGAGGATTGCGGGTTTTTTGGCAACATGCCTTATCCACGGTTTAATAACGCTGCCTTTTGCTTTATATAAGTTTTCAAATTGTATGAAATATATACCAATAGGTCTTTATGAACCTTTAGGTAGTGCTTTTGTTCATGAGGTCTGGTCGCTTCCATACACATACAGATGTTTCAAAGATGATCAAGAAGTTTATCTGAATGGAGAGGAATGCACTGAGACGCCAGATCATTCACTAATGTGTAGGCACATACAGTTACACGATTCATGCAACAAACACCGACCAAATATGGCTTGCGTGTTGCAAGGCACGCCAGTTCCTGCTATCATCCCCACGTTCAAGTTGTTGGAAAATGGTAGTTATTTGATGCTCAATAATGAAGATTGTTCTGAGTTAATTAAAAGTATTCCTTTTATCGTAACAGTAAGTGAACGGGTTATTTGCTGCAGAAATGTTCTATTTCCTCCCACACATGAACATAGGGAGTTTTCAATCTGGCCACAAATACCAACCTTGGGACACGTTTCAACGGCATGACAAGAATAAGAGCTCTTTTGTCTCAGAGAGAGGTGGCCTTGAGTTCGGCCCGTGAAACTTTCGTACTTCACATAGCGAACACCCGTACACAGGTTTGCCTTTCAATTTCAGCAACATGTTTCCGACTATCTTTAACGCATCCTCCACAAAATCCCTGGCACACTTTTTTAAAGTTGTTACCAGTGGTCTCGTGACTTCATTTGAGAAAATCTTTGGAGTCATCCCTGCTCCCTTTCATTCCATTTTCTCCACTCTGGTTCGTGGATTGCATTTTTACTTGCATTACCAGCGGACGCTCTTGTGCTTTTTTACATTTTTAAATATGGATGTCCCTCCTATGCAACCTCCGACCCTGCAGCTGCTGACACTGTTCCGCAATCGCATGCTAGAATATTATGGCACAATGCCGTTGGCGATATTAAGCACGGCATATGGATTATCTTTTCGGTTCTCCTACTTCACCTGTGTCCAGCCTGTATTTCACTGCCTGACCTGTGATTTCGATTGGGCCATTGATTTGTGTCTCTGCGGACCGGTTTCTCCTGACGTCGACTTTAATCAGCTGATGACTCCTATCATTACTCACGAGTTGGTTTGTCCTGGCGAAAGGATTATGGCTGTGGCATTGATGCATGGACTACTTGGTCCCTGGAATTTACTGGCGGCAGCACAGTCTTTCTTGGAACACAGCTTTCTTGAAAACCCACCGAGCTGTCCTCTGATGGTGATAGAGGATCCGGTGCTGGGAGAGCACGTATGTTCTTTTCCGCTTTTAAATTGGATGGCTGAACTGTTTTCGGATGAAGACGGTGACTTCCTGTTGGAGGCTGTTGCAGCTTATTTTGCATACACACTTATGTCATAGACCTTTTTCATGTTTCATATGCTGAGTACTAGCATTTCATTGACAATTCATTGACTTAATTGTCAAGTTTTTATTATTTACCTTGCCTATTGGCTTAAGACTCGATAAAGTACTTGGCTGTTTTATTTTTCTTTAGCATTGAATTTTCCTAGTTTTTAATGCTTTACCTTGCGGACCGTCCACATATAAACTTGCAATCTGCTCTCATGAGATGGCACTTCTATTATCTTATTCAGTTCGTTTCCGGATCATGGGGAGGTGTCATCTAGGTCCTGGATATCTTTACACCGTGTTAAGTTAGCATGGGCTCATTACCGGTTTAAACGCCATTTTTCCTTTTTTGCAACTTCTGCACACGACATTTAGTTGTTGCTTTAGCTTTCCACCTAGTAGTTCATCGTGGTTTACATGAGAATAATATGTTATTGGTCTACTATCTGCTTTACTTGTTAAACTATATCTGTACAGCGAGTGCTAAAGTTTCAAGAACAACACGATACAGAATTGTTATGAGGTCTGATCTCCACGACTTCATACTCATAACATAAGTGCAACTTCTGCCAATTCTGGGCATGAGGCGGGTTTTATATTGCTTTGCCGAACACACATACACAACAGTTGATGCGGTTCACATGAAGAGAGAGCTGGTGTATGCTGATGTGATTCCTTCAAATCTAAGACACTAAAGTATGGGCACGCCCTAAACCAACACAAAGAGACCTTCTTAGCAAATAATATAATATGTGTATTAGGGAGGGTGAGATATAAGCAGCCGCGGGCCGTGGAGGGAGTTACGGTGAGGCAGGGAGGCGGGGAGGGGGAGAAGCAGGGTGGAGCCCTCTCTACCTTGCCCCTCCCCCTCCCCGCCTCCCTGCCCCACCGTAACTCCCTCCACGGCCCGCGGCTGCTTATAAGTGTTGCTAACTCTTATTCATTTACAGCATGTTAACATACTGTCACCATTCGCTTTTTATGTACTAGTAACTATGCTGGTAATTTTGCTACTGATAATATGTGTACTTGTATTCTCCACCCTGCTTCTCCCCCTCCCCGCCTCCCTGCCTCACCGTAACTCCCTCCACGGCCCGCGGCTGCTTATAAGTGTTGCTAACTCTTATTCATTTACAGCATGTTAACATACTATCACCATTCACTTTTTATGTACTAGTAACTATGCTGGTAATTTTGCTACTGATAATATGTGTACTTTTATTATCTAAGGTACTACGCCTGAGAAGACGGCATTAGTAAATAAACATTTCAAATACACATGTGTTCTTCTTAACTCCATGTTCTGGTTTCTAAGAAATATATAACGACCGACTGTTCATGAGTTCCACGTATCCTGAGGTACTATAAGTTCATATTCTGGATTGTCTAAACATTGAGAGTTTGTTATATCCAATGTGACACTGTACCTAGCTTGCTAAATAGTTTTTGATTACTAACGTGAGTTTTGGGACACCCTAATTCGCCGAGGTTCCAATCCTCTGTCCACAGTTCTGTGTGAGAACAGAAACCCTGCGACAGGGGCACCCCCGACCCTTGCTGGAGCTTCATCACACTTGCGATACAACTCCAGCAATGCGCCACCTTTACGGCACAGATACATCACGCATCTGTGCTGTTTTTGCCCCGTGATGCGCCGCATTGTAAATGCAGCACACCATAGGTGACGGAACAGCGGCACAGAATGACTAACACATCCCTGGTGATGCGCCAGTCATCATAAATCTATCCCTATGCTTCTTATCTTGTTAGAGATGAACCGCCATATGTATCATCAAAGTTATTTGCATTTCCTAAATAGCGAACTTTAAGGAATAAATAGCGATTCTTTACCATTCCTAGTTTGCGATGAGCTATTTGCTAATTAGCCGAATGTAGCCCAATGAAGCCCAATGTAGCCCAATGTAGCCCAAAGATGGCCGCCAGACACACAAAAAAACAAATGTAGCCCAAATATCAGCCAGATGTAGCCCAACTATAGCCCAGTGACAGAATGACCAATCAGCTTCGCAAACCTCCGTTACGCGAAGCGGAGCGCTGTTACAGATATATATCTTTTTTTGAACGTTAATTTCTCAAAATCCACTGGAGCACATATATTGAGACCTAGCAAAGGCACATCGGGCTACCAGTCCCTAATATTTTGCCAAGTTTCGTGCAAATCCATTCAGCCGTTCGATTATTATTTTTATTATTTTTTTTTGCCCCGCGGGGCCCTTTTAAAACCTCCACATCAAACCTAGGGGGTCAGCGAGGATCTACTATGCCCCCTTATAGTTATTTCCCCCTTTGTTTTGACCTCCTCTTGTCTCTCGATCCTACCGAGAGACAAGATGGCGGCCGCTACGGACTGTTTGGAATGTTGACAGACGCCGGAGAACCAATCAGCTTCGCTTCACAAAGCTCCGTTGCGCGAAAAGTCCGCGAACCAGAGCGCTAACCGGTCCGCTGTTACAGATATATATCTTTTTTTAAACGTTAATTTCTCAAAATCCACTGGAGCACATATATTGAGACCTACAAAAGGCACATCGGGCTACCAGTCCCTACAATTTTGCCAAGTTTCGTGCAAATCCATTCAGCCGTTCGGGCTAAAAGTGAGGCCAACCGCCCTATGGAAAACTCAATGTTAAAAACACGTTTTGGGACCCCCCTTTTTTCTCGGCCCCCACTGGACGAACCCCCCCCAAATTTTCAAGGGCTGCTCAGAAACAAAATGTGCCATTTTCCTGAAAATTTCAGCCGATTCCGTCCACAAACGCCAAAGTTATTAGACATAGAATTTTCAAAAAACCCATAGAGAAAAAATCCTAACTATATATACCTACTGGCGACCGCCAGTAGGTAATATATATATATATATATATATATATATCAATATATGTAACCAAAAACGCCCAGAAGCTTGAGGCGGCACAGCACTGCAGGTGAGTAACAACTCTATTTAAACCAAGCAGGCAGCTTAACATCCCTTTGAATTCCATGGCCTGACGCGTTTCAATGCCGCTGTTTGCATCTCCTCAGAGGCCGTGTCAGCGGAGGTGATTTGTGGCTACCGCATCTCCCCTGCGTGTTTCCGTAATAGGGGGCTTCAGTGCTCCTCCTTTGGTGGCAGTTCATTTTCAAATGCACGCTGGGATTTGAGGTCTCATTTTGCCAATTAACGCCCTCTAGTGGGTTACCTCCGCTGCAGCTAATTATGGACAATTTTTCTCGGCCCTCCATTGAGCCTTGGATGACACTCTGCCAGCTTCATTAAAGGTGTCCTGCAGCTTCGGAAAGAGGAAACTTCCTCTCTCCTGATGCCCATTAGTTTCCGGCAGTGCGATCCCTCTGCGGCCTGGAACCGCCGCATGATATGTAACCAAACACACCCAGAAGCTTGAGGCTGCACAGCACGGCAGGTGAGTAACAACTCTATTTAAACCAAGCAGGCAGCTTAAGATCCCTTTGAAGTCCATGGCCTGATGCGTTTCGATGCCGCTGTTTGCATCTCCTCAGAGGCCGTGTCAGCGGAGGTGATTTGTGGCTACCGCATCTCCTCTGCGTGTTTCCGTAATAGGGGGCTTCAGTGCTCCTCCTTTGGTGGCAGTTCATTTTTAAATGCGCGCTGGGATTTGAGGTCTCATTTTGCCAATTAACACCCTCTAGTGGGTTACCTCCGCTGCAGCTAATTATGGACAATTTTTCTCGGCCCTCCATTGAGCCTTGAATGAGACTCTGCCGGTTTAATTAAAGGTGCCCTGCAGCTTCAGAAAGAGGAAACTTCCTCTCTTCTAATGCCCATTAGTTTCGGGCAGTGTGATCCCTCTGCGGCCTGGAACCGCCGCATAATATGTAACCAAAAACACCCAGAAACAATTGTCCATAATTAGCTGCTCGTTTCTTTGAAGTGAGTTTCCTGTATATTTTCATGTGCCTGCCAGTAGCGCATGTACAGAGAACCCGCCTTGAAAGTGGCTTGTGAAAATATTGGCACCGTTGATCGTCAGACATCCAAGGTATTGGATTTTGCAGGCTCACCAGGAGGAAAGACCAGACAAGTGGCCGCTGGGGACGCGGGATCACGGTATCTCCGTGTCACGGCCCGGTTTGCTGCTGAATTTGGGGTTGAGGCGTTGGTGACTGGAGGCGGCCAACAACACGTGCAATGCGGGATCCACTCAGCAACCATTAAACCCTCTCCCCCCTTTTGTCATGCACAGCAGCGCTCACACGAGCACAACATAGCTCCGCTATTGAGACTTACCTGAATGATGCAAGCTGGGAATTGGAGTCCTTGATGAGCCAGACTGCAGCTGGGTGCAATAATGAGTGGAGCCGGCTTCACTCCCTCCAATGGGAGTGCTTTGTGACTTTTAAATGAGGGAGCAAGTGCATCCTAGCGCAACCAGGCATCTGATGAAGCCAAAATGCATTATGCCCTGTCTTGCTATGGTGAATAAATGACCACCAAGATATTCCCCGCTGTGTCCTCTGCTAGTTTCTTTGAAGCAAGTTTCCTGTGTATATATATATATATAGAACGACTCTCTCCCCCTTGCTGGAAAGATGAGCCGCACACGCAACAATGATGCTATCAAGCATTTATTCGAGCAGTTTTGGGCGATCCTGACGCGTTTCGTTCCATCTTGGAACTTCTTCTGAGGTAAGCCCAGGCAACAGGAAACCGATTGCGAGTCCCAACAAGTGCAGATTTTAAACATTGTTGGCCCTCTAGTGGACCCCATTGCAATGGTGTTTGCAATGCATGATGGTTTTTGTGGTTTCGCAAATCAGTCCAAAATTAAAAACCCTCCAGTGGGCTGCCTTTTCCATTTTCCTGTCTCGATGGAGTGATTGTAAGCTCCATTTCAGTGTTGCTTCGCCTGCAGTCCTATTTTCGAGGCTGCTGCGGAACCATGCCAAATTCCAGTATCTGGCAGCGTCCGTTACCCAAAGTTCGTTTGTCACGAGTCAACAACGTTTGGTCCAGGGCTGGGTAATGATGGCGCACTTGCTGGCGGTACGTAGCTCTGCGGTGGGACCACGCCGCTACACATTGAACCACTCTCTCCCCCTTGCTGGAAAGATGAGCCGCATATATATATATACATCCTTAGTTCACAGCTCATGTACCGCAATATTTTTTGGTTCAAGCAGGCGCGGACCACAGGTTAGTGCTTCAGTATCTTATTTTAGTAGTCGGCCATAACGCGTTTCGGTCCAGCCGGACCTTGATCACATGACAACGCCGATATGTTTTCCCACCACATTTAAAGTGACCAGTGCATTCATGGCCCCATAAATCTCTATAACTACACATGATTGGAATTTTATCCGGCCACCCCTTTCTTCAATAAAAAATCTCTCACTTGAAGGAATTTAAAAAAATCCCTCTTGGTAATGTTAAATTCCAGCTTTAGTTTGTCAAAGGATTTAAATCCATTAGTCGAGAAAAAGCATCCAAGCTTAGTGATCCCGAGATCATTCCAGTTTTTTATACAGATATCATGAAATATCTCCGGGAGATCTGAGTTCTGACTCAAGGGAGTATAATGGGAGTAGCGACCAAGTCCTAATAGTTTTTTAACATTCCCCTAGACTTTGCTAACGTTATTAATAGTCTTAAATTTGACTTTTTTTAAATAACCATCATTAACATGTCGCCACAGACATCCAGCGCCCCCTTCTCCCAGAATAAGTTCTTGTGGTGTCGGAATATTGCCACTTCCTGGGTTACCAGTTATAAGACTAATGCTATATCTTAATACTGTGGCCCAGTAATATAGCTTGAAGTTGGGGAGAGCCCAACCTCCACGTTCTCATGGGTTAGTGAGCCACCTCAATGCCCTTCGTGGTCGATTATATCCCCAAACAAACCTAGAGATAAATGAGTCTATGTTTTTAAATACTTGTGGGGAAAATTCTAAACAAATAGCTTGGAAGAAATATAGAAACTTTGGTAAATACAACATCTTGACTACATTAGTTCGACCACCAATAGTTAGGTGTAGGTTGTTCAATCTAATCAATTCTTTCTTAGTGCGTTGTATAAGCGGATCTACATTGTTGCTGATGATAAGCTCAATATCCGCACAGATGTTAACCCCCAGATATGTCGCCTTGTTGGTTACTCTAGGGTCATTCATCATGACCTTTCTATTCAGCACAATCTGCGTCTTACTTGCATTCAATTTGTATCCAGAAGCGTTACCAAAGAGTAGGGCTTCTGCTTCTATCGCGATCATAGCATTTATAGGGTCCCCAGTCACAATGGCGATGTCATCCGCGTATCCTAAACATTTTGTATCCATATCACGCACTTGGATGGGAGAGATTAATACATTGTTTTCCAGCCTACGAATAAATGTATCCATATAAATAGCGAATAGGAGGGGCGAACAAGGGCACCCTTGTCTTGTCCCTCTTGTAATAATGAAAGTTTCTGACAAAGTCCCGTTAATCAAGACACTAGCCCTGGGGTTTACATACAGCCGTTGAATTGCAGTTATGAATTTCTCACCAATACCACAGTTTGCCATTGACTCCCACAGGAATTTCCAGGAGACCCTATCAAACGCCTTCTCCGCGTCTAGCAGGATAAGCGCCATAGGGTCTCCTGTTGTTCCCGTGAAGTCAAAGAGAGAAATAACTCGTTGTACGTGGTCGATCGTAGACCTTCCTGGCACAAACCCATGTTGGCTCTCAGAGACTATTTTGTGAATCATAGGTGCAAGTCGAGCTGCTAATAGCTTAGAATAGATTTTTGAGTCCCCGTTTATCAAGGTGATTGGTTGATAAGAACCCATTTCCTGTGGATTTTTATTTTTCTTGGGAAAGATTATTATTTTAGCTAATGACCATGACTTCGGTGGGGTCCCCCCTTGCTCGATGTATTGGAAAAGTTCTAAAATGATCCCCCTAATTTGTGGCGCAAACTTTAAATAAAACTCTGTGGGTATTCCATCCATACCCGTGCCTTACCATTAGGCATACAGTTTACCGATAATAAAATTTCTTCTCATTGAATGGGGAAATCTAGTAGTTTCCGATCATCTATATTCAGCTGATCTATGGCCGATAGAGCTAGATATGAATCAGGGTTACTGCACTCATTTTCAGCTTCATGATATAAGTTCTGATAGAACTTCTGAAAAGCTAATCTAATATCTGAGGATTCTACCCTCAGGCCGTTTACAGGATCAATGATTTCTTTTATTGTAGTGACAGATGACTCTTCCCGGGTTCTGACAGCTAATTGGGGACCTACCCTTTCACTTAACTCATACATTTTCTCTTTCTGGGAATTTGCCCTGCTAATCGCTTTTTCAGTTAAAATTTCCGAGATGTAATTCTTCGCGATTACCACCTTACTTACTGCAGGATCTACTTCCCTGCCTTCATGTACCGCTTTAATCAGGTCCTCCTCTGCATTACGTAAATTCTGTTCAAGAGCTGTCATTTTTAACCTCCTTTCTTTATTAAGCTGAAAAGAAAAGCGCATAGTTTCGCCCCTAATACAGGCCTTCAGGGTATCCCACACTACATCCACTGTTGCTGACCCCATATTTTCAGACAGGAAGGCCGGAATCCAGGTTCTCATATGTTGACAATATCCTTCATTATACAAAAGTGCCTTTTCAAACGTCCAGGTGTTTAATGAAGGTTTATCAGTGCCACACGTAAGACTAAGCAGTAGTGGGTTGTGATCTGAGAGGATTCTTGACAACTTCTCTATTTGACACATTGATTTTAGTGCATTAGATATAAACATATAATCCAGCCTTACATGCCTTGAGTGCGGGTGAGAGTAATAGGTGTAACTGGGATCCCCAGGGTGGTTCGCTGTCCATCCATCTACCAAGCCATGTAGCCCGCACATATCTTTCAGCGCTAAAAAAACTTTATGTTTCCTCCCACGAAATTTAAATTCTGGGCCCATGGACCAATCGCTTGGTAGATTAATATTAAGATCTCTGCACACAACCAATGGAAGGGGCCAATGCACAAGTTCGTTAGAGATAGTAATCAGTACGTCTGGATCGTCACTAATATTACCATAAATAGTGCAGAGAGTTAGTTTATCCTTCCCATTATTATATCCGCACTCCGCTATAACATATCGTCCGAGTCTATCCGCAATTGATATTGAAAACTGCACCCCGGCCCCTTTTGCTAAGATAGCCACCCCCTTGGTACGCGAACCTTGTGTAGTAGCGGAAATAAGCCTGTATCCAAGTGTTTGAAGTAAATGCTTTCTTGCCTCCTCAATATGTGTCTCTTGCAGACAAATAATGTTGGCAGCTGAAAGCCTGAGTCCCTCTGCCACTTTCTGCCTTTTCTTTATGTCATTGAGGCCGCATATGTTCATTGAGAGTATTTTTAGTTTAGCCATAGCATTTGTTTTTTATTCCACTGTAATTGTTTTATGTGTTGAGTCTTAAAATAAGGCTGCCAACTGGTAATTTCATTCCGTATGTTTCTCAGCGTGTATCTCAGCTCCCCAATAAACACCCTTGGAACCCTTGGAATCGGTCTCCCCGCCCTCCCCCCACCCCCCACCCCCTCCTCCGCTCCCCCTTTACCTCCCCTTGAGGCATCCTGGGTTCGGCCGGATCCAGGTGTGGGCGTCCGTTGACCAGTACGCCTCAGTGCACTCCCCCCCCCCAGCCCTGCGTGAATATTATAGTTAGATTGGGAGGAAATCTGTGAAAACAAGAGTTTTACACCTAGTATTGATATAATCATCTATTACTTCATAATTGATTAACAAATCGTATCAAACTCCCCATATTATTCACAAAGAAACATTTTTTAAATTAAACTTATTGTCCGGTCCGCATCATAAGAAAACATTTAGTTCTTGACCATTTTCCGGTATTATTTTTTGCAATCTCTGAGATTTCTTTAAGATAATTTTCAGCCTGTATTTTGCTAGTGAAACTGCGGGTTGATCCCCTAAAAATTACTTTCAGTCGGGCAGGGTTCTGTAAAAAAACTTTAGCGCCGATCTGCTCAAAAGGAGTAAATAGCTGTCTCAACCTCCACTTCCTTTCAACGGTTGCGTGAGCAAAATATGGTCTTACAAAAAATATGGTGCCATTATATTCTTGTTTGTAGGACAAGCTAGGTCATAGATAGTGTCCCGAAGTAACAAGTTTCCAAAAAACACCAACATAGCCCATGGAAATTTAGGTTGATTCTGTGTTTTCTTAGACTGAGTAAGGGGGAATCGATGGGCGCATTGAACTTCTCTCTCTAGTTCCCAGGTTTGCAGTTCAGGGAGGGCTGATTTAAGAAGTCTGATTACATACCCCCTTTGGGTCCTTTTCCTCGACGCCTTCTGGGAGCCCCAGGAAGCTCAGATTGTTTGGCCTTGATCTGTTCTCCTGGTCCTCGATCTTTATCAATAGATCCTGTATAATTCCCTCTTGTTTTTTTTCCTGCTTTTGGAGATAAGTAACATCATTCTCAAGATGGTCAGTTCGTGTTTCAACTGACACCATCCTTTCGGATATCTCTAGACATGTGCTTCCCACCTTATTTATAGCACCTTGCAGCTTTTGGATGGCTAAATGATGCTTTTGAGTGTCCGTTTTAACATCTTTATGAAGTTTTCTTATTGAGCTTAATATATCTTTCAATGACGGCTAAGCCGCTTCTCTGTTTTCATCATCATATTGAGAGATGTCCCCAATTGAATCCTCCCCACTTTCTTGAGCCAGTATTGTTTCCTTTGATTTTTTAGGTTTTAAGTTTTTTCGAGGATTGATGGATTCTGGGTTACTTCCTTGATCGGTGGTTTCTTCATAGGTAGATTTGTTTAATCTTTTATTCCTTATTTTTCTTTTCTCTAGTTTTTTCCTTGGTGTATTTCCTTGCCCAAGATTGCTTGTGTTCCTTATACCAGAACAACCTGATATTTCCTGGGTTGATACTTCTTCGTCTTGCATTTTGTTTACATCGCTTGCCTCACTAGAAGTTGAGATGCCAGTTTCGTATATATCTGCATCAGATTCATCTGAGTGTGAGTCAGTTTCTAACGAAGGCAATTTGTCAGTTGGGGCATTCAGTGTTGCATGAGCGTTAATCCCCTGAGCAAATTTTTGGCTTGTCCCGTCCTTTATCGTTGAATCCTGGACCACTAACTCGTGACTTGACCCTTTATTTGCCCCCGCTTTGGATAATGGGCTAAAGATATTTAATATACTAGGCTGCGATGTAGTTGACTGTCCCGTCGAAGTTGCTTTTGCGTTTGCTTTCAAATCCTTGATGGTTTGTAACCGTTTTGCTTTTTTACCACTAGTTCCTAGTAGGCTTTAATATATGAGCATTATCCGGTTCTTGTGCATCTAGTACCTTCTCGTTAGGTTCAAATTCTTCAATACATTGGGCGCCCATGACATCTAGGGTGTTTGATCGGGGCATAGGTGGATCAGGTAGATCAGGCACTGAACTTTGAACACATAACTCCTTTTGATCATGCTGGACACTCTCCACCCGTTCTATGCCCATTTCATGCATTTTCCCTGTCTCTTCTTGCCCTGTAATATGCTTGTTAGGCTCGTTTTTCTTGCTCTGCTCAATTGATATTGTATGAGCTGATTGAGCTAATTGTAATGCGGCTGATTCCTGCCCTGAGTTAGCCAGTTTTGCCAGTTGCAGTACATCTAATATGTTCAATACACTCAAAATGCTCGATGTGATACGCCGATCTTGTGCGTTTCGTTTGTAGTTCAATTGGTACAGAGGATTGAATCTAATGGTGCCACTTTCAAGATTTTGTTTTATTTATGCCCGCTGCCTGTCAGATTATAGGCACTTGAGAGATTCCTTAAGCCCGGTTGCGGTATTCAAAGAGCACGATATAATTTTTTTATCTCTCCTTCCACCAGCTGCTTTCGTGTAGGAATGTTTAGGCACCTGGGATATCGCTCTTGGGGTTTCCACCGAGGCCCCCCTTGCATTGTAGGATATTGGGCTTTTTAAAAAAAAGTAAAGTACGTTTTTTCCCCCTCAAAACGCCCAGAGTAATCTTTGAACAAGTGACAGGTGGCGGAGTGGTGGCGAAATCAAAGCCTCCCCTGCAGCCCTGACAGAAGCGGCAGAGCAAAGCCGAGAGCCAAAAGGGTCATTGCATCGCACTTAGCAGTTAGCTCTTCAACATTTAATGTCTATTGCGAGTTTGTCGCTCGCTACTGCTCCTTGTTTGTTTGCTCCTTGTTTGTTAATGAGGGGATGTAGCAGATCAAAGCGGCAAACTCAGCAGGATCTTCCGCCTTTCCTCTCATATGCAGCGGCGCCCTCTGAAATTGAGACTGAAGCCGATAAGCTGCTCACAGCTGTTAGAGTCCCGCTGTTCACCCCCAACAGGGATTCAAAGACTCAATGAGCCGACGATACGGGTTTTATACAGCAATCAGAACTTATACATCCCCGACAAGCATTCACTGACAATCATGTAGTAGCATCGCTGTGAACACCGCCATACATTGCACCCCCGCTCCTCACCTTCCACCTTCCACCTTCCACCTCCACCAGCCCGATCACCAGGCGGATCACCAGGCTGATCACAGAGTCGAGGATTAGTAGCTGACAGCCGAAAACAGGGAATGGAGTAAGGGCGGGGGATAAAGGGCAGCCGTCGGAATCCTTGAGAGTCCGCTGGGTTTTCTCCGGTGAAGCTTTTTCTCAGACCTCCCCTGTGGAGACATCAACCGGCAGTATCCGAAAGTGTCCGGTAGTATCCCCAGAATCGGTAGTATCCCCAGGTTTCGAGGTTGTCTGCAATAACTTAAGTATGAACAGTGTCAAAAGCCAAAAATCGTGAACTAGGATGAACACAGCTACAGTCTTTTCACGGGTCTTTTTTCACGAGTCATTCGTGATGACCGGACCGGCAGGTTTAATTCCTTTCATTTCTTCTCGGTTTCTCGGTTTCTCACGCAAGGCTTCAAGAGAGCAGGAGAGTGCTCAGTCAGCGACTGCACTCACCGACGCCATCTTGCCTCCGACAACATATAGAGGCCTGGCAGATTAAATTGGGTTGTCTTCCCGAATCTTGGCATTTTCATATGAAATGTCACTTTCTTGCTTTATGTCAATTAGGCGTCAAGCACAGTATTATAAGACCTATTTTTCGCTATATTACACACCTTCAAAAATAGCTAAATGGGGAACTGGGAAAGGTACAACTTGCCCACGTTGTACTCTTCCAGCGGCAGATATCATCCACATGTTTGCCTCCTGCGACTCCCTAATTAATTTCTCGCCAAAATTTCAGGCTTTCTAACAAAGGTAACGCATTATGATGTAAACATTACAACAACAGAAGTCATGTTAGGTGTTTCAAACATTGAAAGGCCAAAACACTTACAAGGGTTAATCTTTGTTGCAATGGGGGTGTTCCGGCTGTGTATCGCATCAGCCTGGCTTGATCCGATACCACCATCATTTATACAGTGGAGGGCCAGACTATTAGCGACATGTAGCCTGGAAGTCGCCATCTATAGGAATAAAGGGTATAACACGCGCAGAAGAGGAATGAAGATATGGGGCCCTCTACTTGACTGGATTCAGGAGAATGACTAGGGGGGGCAATTGGGGATTCTTAACATGGGAATAAGATGTCTGTTCTATGTGGTATTTCGTCCTGCTGGTTTTTCTTATGTGTTTTATATTTTTTTTTTCAGAAAATGATCAAAGTGTAATGTGTATCTACTTATGTTTGATTTCATAAATTGGTACCTGGTCTCGTGGCGGGGAGGTGGGGGGGGGGGGGTGGCCAGTTGTAAAAGTTATTAAAAATGTGTAATAAAGATTGTAAAAAATAAAATAAAATAAAGTGACCAGTGCATTGGTGATTGGTACAAAGGAATAGGTAGGGAAGACATACTTTCACATAGTATTTTGAAATTTTACAATGTCCATTATTTGCATTTTCTTATGACATGCCTTTTCATTACGATAATACTTTTTCACAACAATTGTTTTAATGTCTTTATAAATACATAAATTAAAAAAGATAAAACCAGTAAAAAAGGGGAAGTTCACTACTATAATGGGCATTGGAATTATTGCACATTGACTGAATAAATATATATATATATATATATATATATACATATATATATATATATATATATATATATCATTTCCCCAGAGACGAGGCCGCACTCCTCCGCAGGTAGGTGTCACCACTTTTATTTTGGAACAGATTGCTTCACACCCTCATTGATGCTCCCTGGCCTGACGCGTTTCAGGAATTCCATTCCTTTCTTCAGAGGCCGGCACGAGCAGCTTGTTATGTGCCTGCTACACTGTCCCCTGCATGCTTGTTGAGTGGCCTCAGGTGTGCGGCTTTAATAGTCCGTTTACATCCGTTTTAGCGTTGCCTGCTGGGACCTGTAGTTAAATATTGCACCAATTATCTCCCTCCAGTGGGTTAGATGCCCGTGTCACCTTTCAGGGGCCAATTTCTTGCTCTTCAGTCAGCCCGGGTGAGAAACAGTCTGTTTAAATTTTCAATACTTGCTGCGCCAAGCACGAAGACACAGTTTCTTCACGCAGACCCAGAACCAGTATGTGGGCGGTGCGTAGCCTCCACGGCCTGGAAGCGCCGTGATTGCATTATTCATACCATTTCCCCAGAGACGAGGCCGCACTCCTCCGCAGGTAGGTGTCACCACTTTTATTTTGGAACAGATTGCTTCACACCCTCATTGATGCCCCCTGGCCTGACGCGTTTCAGGAATTCCATTCCTTTCTTCAGAGGCCGGCACGAGCAGCTTGTTATGTGCCTGCTACACTGTCCCCTGCATGCTTGTTGAGTGGCCTCAGGTGTGCCGCTTTAATAGTCCGTTTACATCCGTTTTAGCGTTGCCTGCTGGGACCTGTAGTTAAATATTGCACCAATTATCTCCCTCCAGTGGGTTAGATGCCCGTGTCACCTTTCAGGGGCCAATTTCTTGCTCTTCAGTCAGCCCGGGTGAGAAACAGTCTGTTTAAATTTTCAATACCTGCTGCGCCAAGCACGAAGACACAGTTTCTTCACGCAGACCCAGAACCAGTATGTGGGCGGTGCGTAGCCTCCACGGCCTGGAAGCGCCGTGATTGCATTATTCATACCATTTCCCCAGAGACGAGGCCGCACTCCTCCGCAGGTAGGTGTCACCACTTTTATTTTGGAACAGATTGCTTCACACCCTCATTGATGGCCCCTGGCCTGACGCGTTTCAGGAATTCCATTCCTTTCTTCAGAGGCCGGCACGAGCAGCTTGTTATGTGCCTGCTACACTGTCCCCTGCATGCTTGTTGAGTGGCCTCAGGTGTGCCGCTTTAATAGTCCGTTTACATCCGTTTTAGCATTGCCTGCTGGGACCTGTAGTTAAATATTGCACCTTCGTGCTTGGCGCAGCAGGTATTGAAAATTTAAACAGACTGTTTCTCACCCGGGCTGACTGAAGAGCAAGAAATTGGCCCCTGAAAGGTGACACGGGCATCTAACCCACTGGAGGGAGATAATTGGTGCAATATTTAACTACAGGTCCCAGCAGGCAACGCTAAAACGGATGTAAACGGACTATTAAAGCGGCACACCTGAGGCCACTCAACAAGCATGCAGGGGACAGTGTAGCAGGCACATAACAAGCTGCTCGTGCCGGCCTCTGAAGAAAGGAATGGAATTCCTGAAACGCGTCAGGCCAGGGGGCATCAATGAGGGTGTGAAGCAATCTGTTCCAAAATAAAAGTGGTGACACCTACCTGCGGAGGAGTGCGGCCTCGTCTCTGGGGAAATGGTATGAATAATGCAATCACGGCGCTTCCAGGCCGTGGAGGCTACGCACCGCCCACATACTGGTTCTGGGTCTGCGTGAAGAAACTGTGTCTTCGTGCTTGGCGCAGCAGGTATTGAAAATTTAAACAGACTGTTTCTCACCCGGGCTGACTGAAGAGCAAGAAATTGGCCCCTGAAAGGTGACACGGGCATCTAACCCACTGGAGGGAGATAATTGGTGCAATATTTAACTACAGGTCCCAGCAGGCAACGCTAAAACGGATGTAAACGGACTATTAAAGCGGCACACCTGAGGCCACTCAACAAGCATGCAGGGGACAGTGTAGCAGGCACATAACAAGCTGCTCGTGCCGGCCTCTGAAGAAAGGAATGGAATTCCTGAAACGTGTCAGGCCAGGGGGCATCAATGAGGGTGTGAAGCAATCTGTTCCAAAATAAAAGTGGTGACACCTACCTGCGGAGGAGTGCGGCCTCGTCTCTGGGGAAATGGTATGAATAATGCAATCACGGCGCTTCCAGGCCGTGGAGGCTACGCACCGCCCACATACTGGTTCTGGGTCTGCGTGAAGAAACTGTGTCTTCGTGCTTGGCGCAGCAGGTATTGAAAATTTAAACAGACTGTTTCTCACCCGGGCTGACTGAAGAGCAAGAAATTGGCCCCTGAAAGGTGACACGGGCATCTAACCCACTGGAGGGAGATAATTGGTGCAATATTTAACTACAGGTCCCAGCAGGCAACGCTAAAACGGATGTAAACGGACTATTAAAGCGGCACACCTGAGGCCACTCAACAAGCATGCAGGGGACAGTGTAGCAGGCACATAACAAGCTGCTCGTGCCGGCCTCTGAAGAAAGGAATGGAATTCCTGAAACGCGTCAGGCCAGGGGGCATCAATGAGGGTGTGAAGCAATCTGTTCCAAAATAAAAGTGGTGACACCTACCTGCGGAGGAGTGCGGCCTCATCTCTGGGGAAATGGTATGAATAATGCAATCACGGCGCTTCCAGGCCGTGGAGGCTACGCACCGCCCACATACTGGTTCTGGGTCTGCGTGAAGAAACTGTGTCTTCGTGCTTGGCGCAGCAGGTATTGAAAATTTAAACAGACTGTTTCTCACCCGGGCTGACTGAAGAGCAAGAAATTGGCCCCTGAAAGGTGACACGGGCATCTAACCCACTGGAGGGAGATAATTGGTGCAATATTTAACTACAGGTCCCAGCAGGCAACGCTAAAACGGATGTAAACGGACTATTAAAGCGGCACACCTGAGGCCACTCAACAAGCATGCAGGGGACAGTGTAGCAGGCACATAACAAGCTGCTCGTGCCGGCCTCTGAAGAAAGGAATGGAATTCCTGAAACGCGTCAGGCCAGGGGGCATCAATGAGGGTGTGAAGCAATCTGTTCCAAAATAAAAGTGGTGACACCTACCTGCGGAGGAGTGCGGCCTCGTCTCTGGGGAAATGGTATGAATAATGCAATCACGGCGCTTCCAGGCCGTGGAGGCTACGCACCGCCCACATACTGGTTCTGGGTCTGCGTGAAGAAACTGTGTCTTCGTGCTTGGCGCAGCAGGTATTGAAAATTTAAACAGACTGTTTCTCACCCGGGCTGACTGAAGAGCAAGAAATTGGCCCCTGAAAGGTGACACGGGCATCTAACCCACTGGAGGGAGATAATTGGTGCAATATTTAACTACAGGTCCCAGCAGGCAACGCTAAAACGGATGTAAACGGACTATTAAAGCGGCACACCTGAGGCCACTCAACAAGCATGCAGGGGACAGTGTAGCAGGCACATAACAAGCTGCTCGTGCCGGCCTCTGAAGAAAGGAATGGAATTCCTGAAACGCGTCAGGCCAGGGGGCATCAATGAGGGTGTGAAGCAATCTGTTCCAAAATAAAAGTGGTGACACCTACCTGCGGAGGAGTGCGGCCTCGTCTCTGGGGAAATGGTATGAATAATGCAATCACGGCGCTTCCAGGCCGTGGAGGCTACGCACCGCCCACATACTGGTTCTGGGTCTGCGTGAAGAAACTGTGTCTTCGTGCTTGGCGCAGCAGGTATTGAAAATTTAAACAGACTGTTTCTCACCCGGGCTGACTGAAGACCAAGAAATTGGCCCCTGAAAGGTGACACGGGCATCTAACCCACTGGAGGGAGATAATTGGTGCAATATTTAACTATAGGTCCCAGCAGGCAACGCTAAAACGGATGTAAACGGACTATTAAAGCGGCACACCTGAGGCCACTCAACAAGCATGCAGGGGACAGTGTAGCAGGCACATAACAAGCTGCTCGTGCCGGCCTCTGAAGAAAGGAATGGAATTCCTGAAACGCGTCAGGCCAGGGGGCATCAATGAGGGTGTGAAGCAATCTGTTCCAAAATAAAAGTGGTGACACCTACCTGCGGAGGAGTGCGGCCTCGTCTCTGGGGAAATGGTATGAATAATGCAATCACGGCGCTTCCAGGCTGTGGAGGCTACGCACCGCCCACATACTGGTTCTGGGTCTGCGTGAAGAAACTGTGTCTTCGTGCTTGGCGCAGCAGGTATTGAAAATTTAAACAGACTGTTTCTCACCCGGGCTGACTGAAGAGCAAGAAATTGGCCCCTGAAAGGTGACACGGGCATCTAACCCACTGGAGGGAGATAATTGGTGCAATATTTAACTACAGGTCCCAGCAGGCAACGCTAAAACGGATGTAAACGGACTATTAAAGCGGCACACCTGAGGCCACTCAACAAGCATGCAGGGGACAGTGTAGCAGGCACATAACAAGCTGCTCGTGCCGGCCTCTGAAGAAAGGAATGGAATTCCTGAAACGCGTCAGGCCAGGGGGCATCAATGAGGGTGTGAAGCAATCTGTTCCAAAATAAAAGTGGTGACACCTACCTGCGGAGGAGTGCGGCCTCGTCTCTGGGGAAATGGTATGAATAATGCAATCACGGCGCTTCCAGGCCGTGGAGGCTACGCACCGCCCACATACTGGTTCTGGGTCTGCGTGAAGAAACTGTGTCTTCGTGCTTGGCGCAGCAGGTATTGAAAATTTAAACAGACTGTTTCTCACCCGGGCTGACTGAAGAGCAAGAAATTGGCCCCTGAAAGGTGACACGGGCATCTAACCCACTGGAGGGAGATAATTGGTGCAATATTTAACTACAGGTCCCAGCAGGCAACGCTAAAACGGATGTAAACGGACTATTAAAGCGGCACACCTGAGGCCACTCAACAAGCATGCAGGGGACAGTGTAGCAGGCACATAACAAGCTGCTCGTGCCGGCCTCTGAAGAAAGGAATGGAATTCCTGAAACGCGTCAGGCCAGGGGGCATCAATGAGGGTGTGAAGCAATCTGTTCCAAAATAAAAGTGGTGACACCTACCTGCGGAGGAGTGCGGCCTCGTCTCTGGGGAAATGGTATGAATAATGCAATCACGGCGCTTCCAGGCCGTGGAGGCTACGCACCGCCCACATACTGGTTCTGGGTCTGCGTGAAGAAACTGTGTCTTCGTGCTTGGCGCAGCAGGTATTGAAAATTTAAACAGACTGTTTCTCACCCGGGCTGACTGAAGAGCAAGAAATTGGCCCCTGAAAGGTGACACGGGCATCTAACCCACTGGAGGGAGATAATTGGTGCAATATTTAACTACAGGTCCCAGCAGGCAACGCTAAAACGGATGTAAACGGACTATTAAAGCGGCACACCTGAGGCCACTCAACAAGCATGCAGGGGACAGTGTAGCAGGCACATAACAAGCTGCTCGTGCCGGCCTCTGAAGAAAGGAATGGAATTCCTGAAACGCGTCAGGCCAGGGGGCATCAATGAGGGTGTGAAGCAATCTGTTCCAAAATAAAAGTGGTGACACCTACCTGCGGAGGAGTGCGGCCTCATCTCTGGGGAAATGGTATGAATAATGCAATCACGGCGCTTCCAGGCCGTGGAGGCTACGCACCGCCCACATACTGGTTCTGGGTCTGCGTGAAGAAACTGTGTCTTCGTGCTTGGCGCAGCAGGTATTGAAAATTTAAACAGACTGTTTCTCACCCGGGCTGACTGAAGAGCAAGAAATTGGCCCCTGAAAGGTGACACGGGCATCTAACCCACTGGAGGGAGATAATTGGTGCAATATTTAACTACAGGTCCCAGCAGGCAACGCTAAAACGGATGTAAACGGACTATTAAAGCGGCACACCTGAGGCCACTCAACAAGCATGCAGGGGACAGTGTAGCAGGCACATAACAAGCTGCTCGTGCCGGCCTCTGAAGAAAGGAATGGAATTCCTGAAACGCGTCAGGCCAGGGGGCATCAATGAGGGTGTGAAGCAATCTGTTCCAAAATAAAAGTGGTGACACCTACCTGCGGAGGAGTGCGGCCTCGTCTCTGGGGAAATGGTATGAATAATGCAATCACGGCGCTTCCAGGCCGTGGAGGCTACGCACCGCCCACATACTGGTTCTGGGTCTGCGTGAAGAAACTGTGTCTTCGTGCTTGGCGCAGCAGGTATTGAAAATTTAAACAGACTGTTTCTCACCCGGGCTGACTGAAGAGCAAGAAATTGGCCCCTGAAAGGTGACACGGGCATCTAACCCACTGGAGGGAGATAATTGGTGCAATATTTAACTACAGGTCCCAGCAGGCAACGCTAAAACGGATGTAAACGGACTATTAAAGCGGCACACCTGAGGCCACTCAACAAGCATGCAGGGGACAGTGTAGCAGGCACATAACAAGCTGCTCGTGCCGGCCTCTGAAGAAAGGAATGGAATTCCTGAAACGCGTCAGGCCAGGGGGCATCAATGAGGGTGTGAAGCAATCTGTTCCAAAATAAAAGTGGTGACACCTACCTGCGGAGGAGTGCGGCCTCATCTCTGGGGAAATGGTATGAATAATGCAATCACGGCGCTTCCAGGCCGTGGAGGCTACGCACCGCCCACATACTGGTTCTGGGTCTGCGTGAAGAAACTGTGTCTTCGTGCTTGGCGCAGCAGGTATTGAAAATTTAAACAGACTGTTTCTCACCCGGGCTGACTGAAGAGCAAGAAATTGGCCCCTGAAAGGTGACACGGGCATCTAACCCACTGGAGGGAGATAATTGGTGCAATATTTAACTACAGGTCCCAGCAGGCAACGCTAAAACGGATGTAAACGGACTATTAAAGCGGCACACCTGAGGCCACTCAACAAGCATGCAGGGGACAGTGTAGCAGGCACACAACAAGCTGCTCGTGCCGGCCTCTGAAGAAAGGAATGGAATTCCTGAAACGCGTCAGGCCAGGGGGCATCAATGAGGGTGTGAAGCAATCTGTTCCAAAATAAAAGTGGTGACACCTACCTGCGGAGGAGTGCGGCCTCGTCTCTGGGGAAATGGTATGAATAATGCAATCACGGCGCTTCCAGGCTGTGGAGGCTACGCACCGCCCACATACTGGTTCTGGGTCTGCGTGAAGAAACTGTGTCTTCGTGCTTGGCGCAGCAGGTATTGAAAATTTAAACAGACTGTTTCTCACCCGGGCTGACTGAAGAGCAAGAAATTGGCCCCTGAAAGGTGACACGGGCATCTAACCCACTGGAGGGAGATAATTGGTGCAATATTTAACTACAGGTCCCAGCAGGCAACGCTAAAACGGATGTAAACGGACTATTAAAGCGGCACACCTGAGGCCACTCAACAAGCATGCAGGGGACAGTGTAGCAGGCACATAACAAGCTGCTCGTGCCGGCCTCTGAAGAAAGGAATGGAATTCCTGAAACGCGTCAGGCCAGGGGGCATCAATGAGGGTGTGAAGCAATCTGTTCCAAAATAAAAGTGGTGACACCTACCTGCGGAGGAGTGCGGCCTCGTCTCTGGGGAAATGGTATGAATAATGCAATCACGGCGCTTCCAGGCCGTGGAGGCTACGCACCGCCCACATACTGGTTCTGGGTCTGCGTGAAGAAACTGTGTCTTCGTGCTTGGCGCAGCAGGTATTGAAAATTTAAACAGACTGTTTCTCACCCGGGCTGACTGAAGAGCAAGAAATTGGCCCCTGAAAGGTGACACGGGCATCTAACCCACTGGAGGGAGATAATTGGTGCAATATTTAACTACAGGTCCCAGCAGGCAACGCTAAAACGGATGTAAACGGACTATTAAAGCGGCACACCTGAGGCCACTCAACAAGCATGCAGGGGACAGTGTAGCAGGCACATAACAAGCTGCTCGTGCCGGCCTCTGAAGAAAGGAATGGAATTCCTGAAACGCGTCAGGCCAGGGGGCATCAATGAGGGTGTGAAGCAATCTGTTCCAAAATAAAAGTGGTGACACCTACCTGCGGAGGAGTGCGGCCTCGTCTCTGGGGAAATGGTATGAATAATGCAATCACGGCGCTTCCAGGCCGTGGAGGCTACGCACCGCCCACATACTGGTTCTGGGTCTGCGTGAAGAAACTGTGTCTTCGTGCTTGGCGCAGCAGGTATTGAAAATTTAAACAGACTGTTTCTCACCCGGGCTGACTGAAGACCAAGAAATTGGCCCCTGAAAGGTGACACGGGCATCTAACCCACTGGAGGGAGATAATTGGTGCAATATTTAACTATAGGTCCCAGCAGGCAACGCTAAAACGGATGTAAACGGACTATTAAAGCGGCACACCTGAGGCCACTCAACAAGCATGCAGGGGACAGTGTAGCAGGCACATAACAAGCTGCTCGTGCCGGCCTCTGAAGAAAGGAATGGAATTCCTGAAACGCGTCAGGCCAGGGGGCATCAATGAGGGTGTGAAGCAATCTGTTCCAAAATAAAAGTGGTGACACCTACCTGCGGAGGAGTGCGGCCTCGTCTCTGGGGAAATGGTATGAATAATGCAATCACGGCGCTTCCAGGCTGTGGAGGCTACGCACCGCCCACATACTGGTTCTGGGTCTGCGTGAAGAAACTGTGTCTTCGTGCTTGGCGCAGCAGGTATTGAAAATTTAAACAGACTGTTTCTCACCCGGGCTGACTGAAGAGCAAGAAATTGGCCCCTGAAAGGTGACACGGGCATCTAACCCACTGGAGGGAGATAATTGGTACAATATTTAACTACAGGTCCCAGCAGGCAACGCTAAAACGGATGTAAACGGACTATTAAAGCGGCACACCTGAGGCCACTCAACAAGCATGCAGGGGACAGTGTAGCAGGCACATAACAAGCTGCTCGTGCCGGCCTCTGAAGAAAGGAATGGAATTCCTGAAACGCGTCAGGCCAGGGGGCATCAATGAGGGTGTGAAGCAATCTGTTCCAAAATAAAAGTGGTGACACCTACCTGCGGAGGAGTGCGGCCTCGTCTCTGGGGAAATGGTATGAATAATGCAATCACGGCGCTTCCAGGCCGTGGAGGCTACGCACCGCCCACATACTGGTTCTGGGTCTGCGTGAAGAAACTGTGTCTTCGTGCTTGGCGCAGCAGGTATTGAAAATTTAAACAGACTGTTTCTCACCCGGGCTGACTGAAGAGCAAGAAATTGGCCCCTGAAAGGTGACACGGGCATCTAACCCACTGGAGGGAGATAATTGGTGCAATATTTAACTACAGGTCCCAGCAGGCAACGCTAAAACGGATGTAAACGGACTATTAAAGCGGCACACCTGAGGCCACTCAACAAGCATGCAGGGGACAGTGTAGCAGGCACATAACAAGCTGCTCGTGCCGGCCTCTGAAGAAAGGAATGGAATTCCTGAAACGCGTCAGGCCAGGGGGCATCAATGAGGGTGTGAAGCAATCTGTTCCAAAATAAAAGTGGTGACACCTACCTGCGGAGGAGTGCGGCCTCGTCTCTGGGGAAATGGTATGAATAATGCAATCACGGCGCTTCCAGGCCGTGGAGGCTACGCACCGCCCACATACTGGTTCTGGGTCTGCGTGAAGAAACTGTGTCTTCGTGCTTGGCGCAGCAGGTATTGAAAATTTAAACAGACTGTTTCTCACCCGGGCTGACTGAAGAGCAAGAAATTGGCCCCTGAAAGGTGACACGGGCATCTAACCCACTGGAGGGAGATAATTGGTGCAATATTTAACTACAGGTCCCAGCAGGCAACGCTAAAACGGATGTAAACGGACTATTAAAGCGGCACACCTGAGGCCACTCAACAAGCATGCAGGGGACAGTGTAGCAGGCACATAACAAGCTGCTCGTGCCGGCCTCTGAAGAAAGGAATGGAATTCCTGAAACGCGTCAGGCCAGGGGGCATCAATGAGGGTGTGAAGCAATCTGTTCCAAAATAAAAGTGGTGACACCTACCTGCGGAGGAGTGCGGCCTCATCTCTGGGGAAATGGTATGAATAATGCAATCACGGCGCTTCCAGGCCGTGGAGGCTACGCACCGCCCACATACTGGTTCTGGGTCTGCGTGAAGAAACTGTGTCTTCGTGCTTGGCGCAGCAGGTATTGAAAATTTAAACAGACTGTTTCTCACCCGGGCTGACTGAAGAGCAAGAAATTGGCCCCTGAAAGGTGACACGGGCATCTAACCCACTGGAGGGAGATAATTGGTGCAATATTTAACTACAGGTCCCAGCAGGCAACGCTAAAACGGATGTAAACGGACTATTAAAGCGGCACACCTGAGGCCACTCAACAAGCATGCAGGGGACAGTGTAGCAGGCACATAACAAGCTGCTCGTGCCGGCCTCTGAAGAAAGGAATGGAATTCCTGAAACGCGTCAGGCCAGGGGGCATCAATGAGGGTGTGAAGCAATCTGTTCCAAAATAAAAGTGGTGACACCTACCTGCGGAGGAGTGCGGCCTCGTCTCTGGGGAAATGGTATGAATAATGCAATCACGGCGCTTCCAGGCCGTGGAGGCTACGCACCGCCCACATACTGGTTCTGGGTCTGCGTGAAGAAACTGTGTCTTCGTGCTTGGCGCAGCAGGTATTGAAAATTTAAACAGACTGTTTCTCACCCGGGCTGACTGAAGAGCAAGAAATTGGCCCCTGAAAGGTGACACGGGCATCTAACCCACTGGAGGGAGATAATTGGTGCAATATTTAACTACAGGTCCCAGCAGGCAACGCTAAAACGGATGTAAACGGACTATTAAAGCGGCACACCTGAGGCCACTCAACAAGCATGCAGGGGACAGTGTAGCAGGCACATAACAAGCTGCTCGTGCCGGCCTCTGAAGAAAGGAATGGAATTCCTGAAACGCGTCAGGCCAGGGGGCATCAATGAGGGTGTGAAGCAATCTGTTCCAAAATAAAAGTGGTGACACCTACCTGCGGAGGAGTGCGGCCTCATCTCTGGGGAAATGGTATGAATAATGCAATCACGGCGCTTCCAGGCCGTGGAGGCTACGCACCGCCCACATACTGGTTCTGGGTCTGCGTGAAGAAACTGTGTCTTCGTGCTTGGCGCAGCAGGTATTGAAAATTTAAACAGACTGTTTCTCACCCGGGCTGACTGAAGAGCAAGAAATTGGCCCCTGAAAGGTGACACGGGCATCTAACCCACTGGAGGGAGATAATTGGTGCAATATTTAACTACAGGTCCCAGCAGGCAACGCTAAAACGGATGTAAACGGACTATTAAAGCGGCACACCTGAGGCCACTCAACAAGCATGCAGGGGACAGTGTAGCAGGCACACAACAAGCTGCTCGTGCCGGCCTCTGAAGAAAGGAATGGAATTCCTGAAACGCGTCAGGCCAGGGGGCATCAATGAGGGTGTGAAGCAATCTGTTCCAAAATAAAAGTGGTGACACCTACCTGCGGAGGAGTGCGGCCTCGTCTCTGGGGAAATGGTATGAATAATGCAATCACGGCGCTTCCAGGCTGTGGAGGCTACGCACCGCCCACATACTGGTTCTGGGTCTGCGTGAAGAAACTGTGTCTTCGTGCTTGGCGCAGCAGGTATTGAAAATTTAAACAGACTGTTTCTCACCCGGGCTGACTGAAGAGCAAGAAATTGGCCCCTGAAAGGTGACACGGGCATCTAACCCACTGGAGGGAGATAATTGGTGCAATATTTAACTACAGGTCCCAGCAGGCAACGCTAAAACGGATGTAAACGGACTATTAAAGCGGCACACCTGAGGCCACTCAACAAGCATGCAGGGGACAGTGTAGCAGGCACATAACAAGCTGCTCGTGCCGGCCTCTGAAGAAAGGAATGGAATTCCTGAAACGCGTCAGGCCAGGGGGCATCAATGAGGGTGTGAAGCAATCTGTTCCAAAATAAAAGTGGTGACACCTACCTGCGGAGGAGTGCGGCCTCGTCTCTGGGGAAATGGTATGAATAATGCAATCACGGCGCTTCCAGGCCGTGGAGGCTACGCACCGCCCACATACTGGTTCTGGGTCTGCGTGAAGAAACTGTGTCTTCGTGCTTGGCGCAGCAGGTATTGAAAATTTAAACAGACTGTTTCTCACCCGGGCTGACTGAAGAGCAAGAAATTGGCCCCTGAAAGGTGACACGGGCATCTAACCCACTGGAGGGAGATAATTGGTGCAATATTTAACTACAGGTCCCAGCAGGCAACGCTAAAACGGATGTAAACGGACTATTAAAGCGGCACACCTGAGGCCACTCAACAAGCATGCAGGGGACAGTGTAGCAGGCACATAACAAGCTGCTCGTGCCGGCCTCTGAAGAAAGGAATGGAATTCCTGAAACGCGTCAGGCCAGGGGGCATCAATGAGGGTGTGAAGCAATCTGTTCCAAAATAAAAGTGGTGACACCTACCTGCGGAGGAGTGCGGCCTCATCTCTAGGGAAATGGTATGAATAATGCAATCACGGCGCTTCCAGGCCGTGGAGGCTACGCACCGCCCACATACTGGTTCTGGGTCTGCGTGAAGAAACTGTGTCTTCGTGCTTGGCGCAGCAGGTATTGAAAATTTAAACAGACTGTTTCTCACCCGGGCTGACTGAAGAGCAAGAAATTGGCCCCTGAAAGGTGACACGGGCATCTAACCCACTGGAGGGAGATAATTGGTGCAATATTTAACTACAGGTCCCAGCAGGCAACGCTAAAACAGATGTAAACGGACTATTAAAGCGGCACACCTGAGGCCACTCAACAAGCATGCAGGGGACAGTGTAGCAGGCACATAACAAGCTGCTCGTGCCGGCCTCTGAAGAAAGGAATGGAATTCCTGAAACGCGTCAGGCCAGGGGGCATCAATGAGGGTGTGTAGCAATCTGTTCCAAAATAAAAGTGGTGACACCTACCTGCGGAGGAGTGCGGCCTCGTCTCTGGGGAAATGGTATGAATAATGCAATCACGGCGCTTCCAGGCCGTGGAGGCTACGCACCGCCCACATACTGGTTCTGGGTCTGCGTGAAGAAACTGTGTCTTCGTGCTTGGCGCAGCAGGTATTGAAAATTTAAACAGACTGTTTCTCACCCGGGCTGACTGAAGAGCAAGAAATTGGCCCCTGAAAGGTGACACGGGCATCTAACCCACTGGAGGGAGATAATTGGTGCAATATTTAACTACAGGTCCCAGCAGGCAACGCTAAAACGGATGTAAACGGACTATTAAAGCGGCACACCTGAGGCCACTCAACAAGCATGCAGGGGACAGTGTAGCAGGCACATAACAAGCTGCTCGTGCCGGCCTCTGAAGAAAGGAATGGAATTCCTGAAACGCGTCAGGCCAGGGGGCATCAATGAGGGTGTGAAGCAATCTGTTCCAAAATAAAAGTGGTGACACCTACCTGCGGAGGAGTGCGGCCTCGTCTCTGGGGAAATGGTATGAATAATGCAATCACGGCGCTTCCAGGCCGTGGAGGCTACGCACCGCCCACATACTGGTTCTGCGTGAAGAAACTGTGTCTTCGTGCTTGGCGCAGCAGGTATTGAAAATTTAAACAGACTGTTTCTCACCCGGGCTGACTGAAGAGCAAGAAATTGGCCCCTGAAAGGTGACACGGGCATCTAACCCACTGGAGGGAGATCATTGGTGCAATATTTAACTACAGGTCCCAGCAGGCAACGCTAAAACGGATGTAAACGGACTATTAAAGCGGCACACCTGAGGCCACTCAACAAGCATGCAGGGGACAGTGTAGCAGGCACATAACAAGCTGCTCGTGCCGGCCTCTGAAGAAAGGAATGGAATTCCTGAAACGCGTCAGGCCAGGGGGCATCAATGAGGGTGTGAAGCAATCTGTTCCAAAATAAAAGTGGTGACACCTACCTGCGGAGGAGTGCGGCCTCGTCTCTGGGGAAATGGTATGAATAATGCAATCACGGCGCTTCCAGGCTGTGGAGGCTACGCACCGCCCACATACTGGTTCTGGGTCTGCGTGAAGAAACTGTGTCTTCGTGCTTGGCGCAGCAGGTATTGAAAATTTAAACAGACTGTTTCTCACCCGGGCTGACTGAAGAGCAAGAAATTGGCCCCTGAAAGGTGACACGGGCATCTAACCCACTGGAGGGAGATAATTGGTGCAATATTTAACTACAGGTCCCAGCAGGCAACGCTAAAACGGATGTAAACGGACTATTAAAGCGGCACACCTGAGGCCACTCAACAAGCATGCAGGGGACAGTGTAGCAGGCACATAACAAGCTGCTCGTGCCGGCCTCTGAAGAAAGGAATGGAATTCCTGAAACGCGTCAGGCCAGGGGGCATCAATGAGGGTGTGAAGCAATCTGTTCCAAAATAAAAGTGGTGACACCTACCTGCGGAGGAGTGCGGCCTCGTCTCTGGGGAAATGGTATGAATAATGCAATCACGGCGCTTCCAGGCCGTGGAGGCTACACACCGCCCACATACTGGTTCTGGGTCTGCGTGAAGAAACTGTGTCTTCGTGCTTGGCGCAGCAGGTATTGAAAATTTAAACAGACTGTTTCTCACCCGGGCTGACTGAAGAGCAAGAAATTGGCCCCTGAAAGGTGACACGGGCATCTAACCCACTGGAGGGAGATAATTGGTGCAATATTTAACTACAGGTCCCAGCAGGCAACGCTAAAACGGATGTAAACGGACTATTAAAGCGGCACACCTGAGGCCACTCAACAAGCATGCAGGGGACAGTGTAGCAGGCACATAACAAGCTGCTCGTGCCGGCCTCTGAAGAAAGGAATGGAATTCCTGAAACGCGTCAGGCCAGGGGGCATCAATGAGGGTGTGAAGCAATCTGTTCCAAAATAAAAGTGGTGACACCTACCTGCGGAGGAGTGCGGCCTCGCCTCTGGGGAAATGGTATGAATAATGCAATCACGGCGCTTCCAGGCCGTGGAGGCTACGCACCGCCCACATACTGGTTCTGGGTCTGCGTGAAGAAACTGTGTCTTCGTGCTTGGCGCAGCAGGTATTGAAAATTTAAACAGACTGTTTCTCACCCGGGCTGACTGAAGAGCAAGAAATTGGCCCCTGAAAGGTGACACGGGCATCTAACCCACTGGAGGGAGATAATTGGTGCAATATTTAACTACAGGTCCCAGCAGGCAACGCTAAAACGGATGTAAACTGACTATTAAAGCGGCACACCTGAGGCCACTCAACAAGCATGCAGGGGACAGTGTAGCAGGCACATAACAAGCTGCTCGTGCCGGCCTCTGAAGAAAGGAATGGAATTCCTGAAACGCGTCAGGCCAGGGGGCATCAATGAGGGTGTGAAGCAATCTGTTCCAAAATAAAAGTGGTGACACCTACCTGCGGAGGAGTGCGGCCTCGTCTCTGGGGAAATGGTATGAATAATATATATATATATATATATATATATATATATTCACTGAAAAAACCATAGGTTTGACACCAGTTATAGTTAGCTGGAAATTTTACTGATATAAAACCAATGAAATTCCACGTTATAGTTAGTTGGACTCACTATAACTTGCGCGTGTAATGCACTGCTGATGACGTCACATATTACATCACTCATGACATCACTGATGACACCATCCAGTGAATGTGTATCTGTCTGAAAAATAAATATGTGTTATATATGTATATATTATTGAATATCTTAGTGAATACATATATTAGTGAGTAATGCTTAAATATTTAAATACATGTATTAGTGTTTCACTTTGTGTATAAGTGGCTGCATGGGTTGATGAGTAGGTACATGTGTATGTATATAGGTGATTAGATGTTTTTCTTAGTATCAGTATGAGTGTTTGCATGCTTTGGTGGGAGTATTACTTAGTACATAGATGCAAGAATGACTGAGTCTCTGTTTGTATGTGTTTTGAAGACAGCATATGTGCAGGACTGTATGGGTGGATTTGTGTGCATATGTCTGTGTTAGTGAGTGAATGACTGTCTTATTAGTGTCTTAATCAGTAACTACATATGTTTTAATGTAGTATATGTGAATATTGATGTATATAAGTGACTATATGTGAGAGTGAGGGATTGTAAAAGTTCCTGTTTAAATTAGTATGTGTTTCTAGAAGTGATTTTTTAAGAGAGTAAGTATGTGTAAGTTTCCTTAGAAGTAAAGTGGTAGTGTGTGTATATTTGTTTATGCAAATAAATGTATGTTCAATAGTTTATTTGCATGTGTGAGTATGTGTGTGAATAACTTTTGGATGACTGTCGGTGTGTACCAGGATGTGTAGGTGTATCACTACATATGATTAGTGAATATATGTATGAGTGACTATATAGAACTGTTGGTGAATTAGTGCATGTGTATATACATGGTGGAATTATTGAATTGGTTGTTGTAACTGGTATGGGTATCTCCATTTTTTTGAACATTTTAGTTTCTATTTTTGAATATGCGTTTCAAGGGTTAGATTACAGTGAAAGGAGGTCTGTCACTGAGTCACAAGGATGGTGTCATCAGTGATGTCATGAGTGATGTAATATGTGACGTCATCAGCAGTGCATTACACGCGCAAGTTATAGTGAGTCCAACTAACTATAACGTGGAATTTCATTGGTTTTATATCAGTAAAATTTCCAGCTAACTATAACTGGTGTCAAACCTATGGTTTTTTCAGTGAATTTCATAGGTTTTGTAAATGCTACTTCCTAACTATAACGTGTGTAAAACCCATGGTTTTGTCAGTGAATTTCATAGGTTTTTAAAATGCTAATTCAGAAATATCTCGTGTATACAACCTATACTTTTGTCAATAAAGTTCTGGCAATATTTTTTTCAGAAACAAGCCGTTTTCTTCACTGTTTAAGTTGCATAGAGACTCCTTGTAAAGCGATACAGAATTAGAAAGTCTGTACCTTGCCTTTTTTTCAACGCATTAAAATTTGCCTGTAAATAAAAATAGCCTTTCTAAACTTTCGTGCACGACCCGGTGTGCGCACTCTCGGCAACAGTTCTCAATAAAATGGATAGCGCATTTCCAGGCTTTCGTGCGCGACCGACTGCGCGCACCCGCCTATATATTTCGTGAAAACTTTGCAATCTGAACTTATTGAATTTCTTCATAGACCCATCAAAGAACTTATAATACGTCAAAGAGACTAAACCTAGGCTTCTTTTTTAATATTATGAAAATTTTCATTAAATGGAGCCGAATGTCTTTTTAAACTTTCGTGTGTGACCGAATGTACACACCTTGGTATTTAAAAAAAAAATATAAAAGGTTTTATACTTTAACAATTGTATGCTTGAATCGAGCTCAGAAGATATATTAAATCCGGATATGTTTAGATTTACTCCTTTTCACGTTTTGAAACTTCGCTGAATTAGACCGATACTTCCAAATGGCGTACGTGACCAGATACTATCACCGCGTACACGTCCTGAGACGCGCATGTGAAGTCATGTGACTTGAAAACAACACTTCCAATTGGTTCTTAGTAGTTTCTATTCTGCAATTTACACGGAGGACTCCACCCACTCCTCTCACTATCTTTTCTACTCTCAAAAGAGAACAACGTTCAACACCCTTCGGAAGACTTTGCTGAAATGGCTGCCGCCCCGCATTCATCTTCCGAATCTGAAGGAAATGAGCGACTACCTTTAATAAGAAAAAAGGAATCTTTTATTTGGCAATTTTTCACTTATCCTGAAGAACAAAAGAAAGTGAATGCGTCAAAAGTTACCTGCACGATATGCAATTCGGTTCTCTCAAGAGGAAATCCAAGAAAAAAATATTCCTTTTCCATACATACCATGGTGCGGCATGTCAAACAAGTGCACCCTGTGGAATTTGCACAGGCATCGACAAGAGCCCTGGCCACGCTATTACCATCAGAGGTGGCCAGCACATCTTCTGGTGGACGACCTGTATCTCCATCGAGTGCTGTGATGGACTTGAGACCATATCTTGCAAAGGTGCACATGAAATGCAACGAGTGTGGAGAAATTCTTCTGTACGGAGAGCAGAGCCTCATTCTTACTAAACTAAAAATTGAGAGTCATAAATGCCCCGAGAAAAGATAAATTTCTTCATTTCATTTTGATCCTGTGTCACACATGAAAATGTTGTTGCAAGTTAAAAAAATAAAAAACTGCATGACACTGTTCCTGTCAAGGTAGCATAGCTGTCGGCCTAGGGGTGGAGGACCGTTGTGCAAATACCCCGGGGAGGACTCTGGATATGCTTGGTCCCTGAGATTCTTAGATGTCACTGCCTTCCACAAATGGCATAAGTCCTGGATGTTCGGTGCCATACTTGAGGATTTGACCTAAAGACACGTCCTGCGGTGCCCTGGTCCAAAATCAAACAACATAACACTTGTTTAAAAAAAAAAAAAAAAGTTCTTTTCAGAACTAACTCATTGTACCAAAAACAGCTCCAGGAGCATATTATAAAGGGGGTTTATCTCCCCTTTTTTGGCTTTCGTTCGTGCGCGATCGTGTGCGCGCACCCGCCTATATATTTCGGGAAAACTTCGCGATTGCAACTTATTAAATTTCTTCATAGACCCATCAAAGAACTTATACTACGTCAAAGACAGTAAACCTAGGCTTCTTTTTTATTATTATGAACATTTTCATTAAATAGAGCCGAATGTCTTTTTAAACTTTCGTGTGTGACCGAATGTACACACCTTAATATTTTAAAAAAAAATATAAAAGGTTTTATACTTTAACAATTGTATGCTTGATTCCAGCTCAGAAGATATATTAAATCCGGATATATTTGGATTTACTCCTTTTCACGTTTGGAAACTTCGCTGAATTAGACCGCTACTTCCAAATGGCGTACGTGACCAGATCCTATCACCGCGTACACGTCCTGAGACGCGCATGTGAAGTCATGTGACTTCACAACAACACTTCCAATTGGTTCTTAGTAGTTTCTATTCTGCAATTTACACGAAGCACTCCACCCACTTCTCTCACATCTCTACCCTGTTATCTGCAATTGTGAACATCAAAAGGAGCTGCGCTACGCCCCTGTAAGAGGCCTCACTCCCACTGCTGCAACGGCTTGGCAGTCCTCCAGATGCACAGGAACAGCCCCTCCGATCCATTGAAGTTCTCTGTCGTGAGAGGCCTCACTCCCACTGCTGCAACGGCTTGGCAGTCCTCCAGATGCACAGGAACAGCCCCTCCGATCCATTGAAGTTCTGTGTCGGTCTCAATACCACTTACGAAATGAAAATAAGCACTGAAGAATATTTATGCTGTAGCAGGAGGAGTACTACATGCTTGCAGAATGCATTCTATTACCTATAAAAAAGTGAAACACCCACGCTACAATCATATAGAATACTTCCTCTAAAGAAGCCTGTGAATAACTTTCGAACATCAGGTTAACCTTTTTTTACTCTGTCATCATTGTTAAAGATAAGTATTTACAATACTATATTAAACAATGCCATGATTTTTCCTTTTTAATTTTAAAAAATCTTGCAATCTTTCACAAACCCAATACTCATGGCTTCTTTATCGTGACAAAAATCTGCAATATTACATACCTACATAGAATAACAGAAAAAACATAAAACTACAAAGGCCAAACAGTCTACTAAACGCGGATTTGTAACCTATGGGGCAGATTCATGTTAACTACTTCATACCCAGATATGCACCAGTTAATGTGCACCACAGTATGGTAGTGCTCCGTTACCCATGGTGTGCCACATTTGAAATGTGGCGCACCATGGTACAAAAACACCATACATGCGTAACACATCTGTGCTCAAAAACTAATACATTGCTAGAGTTGCATCGCAACTGTGATGCAGCTCCAGCAAGGCTCACCAATGCACTATATTCACAATGCTACGTCAATACCTACGCCTGCTTCAAGCACATGCACAGTTTTGAAACAGCATGGGCCTGAAAGTCACTGAGTGAAATATCATACATTACAGTCAGCCACTTTCAAGATGCATTCCTTCAGAGGAACACTTACCGGTTATTAGAGGTAGATCGTCCGACTCCACCGGAGGAGACCCCTAATAAAAAAGACATATATAAAATGCGGACTAGCCACTGTATCGTGCTAGCAAACTTTAACTTAAAAATCGTTAGAAAAAACAAAAGGAATCGAGCAAAATTAGTAGGCCACTGATAGGATCTCTTTTTCACCTCGCTAAAATAGAAACATTAGGAACAACCCCTCATGAGAAATATGAAACTAGTGAGAGAAACCGAGCTCGACGCCATGATGGCTGCAAGATAGCTCGGCTCCGCCGCCCACCCCGCCCAAAATAACGACAAACCCTATACAAATATTATAAATAAATACAACACACTAGCAAAGTAACAGGGTAAAACGTTTTATTAAATAACTATTTACATGGCAGCCTGCTGCAACATGAAAACAACACTTCCAATTGGTTCTTACTAGTTTCTATTCTGGAATTTACACGCAGCACTCCACCCACTTCTCTCACTATCTTTTCTACTCTCAAGAGAGAACAACGTCCTACATTTTTCGGAAGACTTTGGTGAAATGGCTACCGTATCTCATTCATCTTCCGAATCTGAACAAAATGATCGACTACCTTTAAGAAGAAAAAAAGAATCTTTCATCTGGCAATTTTTCACTTATCCTGAAGATCAAAAGAAAGTAAATGCACCAAAAGTAACCTGCACGATATGTGACTCGTTTCTCTCAAGAGGAAATCCAACAAAAAAATATTCCTTTTCCATACATACCATGGTGCGGCATGTCAAACAAGAGCACCCTGTGCAATTTGCAGAGGGATTGACAAAAGCCCTGGCCACGCTATTACCATTAGAGGTGGCCAGCACATTTTTTGATCGACGACCTGTATCTCCATCGAGTGCAGAGATGGACTTGAGATATTTAACTATATATGGTCTATAACCTATAGTTTTTTCAGTGAATTTGCTCCGCCGCCCACCCTGCCAAAATAACGAGAAACCCTATGCAAATATTATAAATATATACAACACACCAACAAAGTAACAGGATAAAACGTTGAATTAATTAACTATTTACATGGCAGCCTGCTGCAACATCGATCCAAATGCATGACACTGTTCCTGTCAAGGTAGCATAGCTGGCGGCCTAGGGGTGGAGGACCGTTGTGCAAATACACCGGGAAAGACTCTGCATATGCTTGGTCCCTGAGATTCTTCAATGTCACTGCCTTCCATAAATGTCATAAGTCCTGGATGTTGGGTGCCATAGTTCAGGGTTTCACCTAAAGACACGTCCTGCGGTGCCCTGGTCCAACCATCACATATACCTGCGCCAGGAGACGGCGTGGGGTGCACTGGAAGGGAGAGGCGGCGCGAACGAGCCTCCCCACCTCCCCAGGTGGAGGTTTCTCAGCTACACCCCTAAAGACACGTCCTGCGGTGCCCTGGTCCGACCATCACATATACCTGCGCCAGGAGACGTCGTGGGGTGCACTGGAAGGGAGAGGCGGCGCGTACGAGCCTCCCCCACCTCCCCAGGTGGAGGTTTCTCAGCTACACCCCTAAAGACACGTCCTGCGGTGCCCTGGTCCAACCATCACATATACCTGCGCCAGGAGACGGCGTGGGGTGCACTGGAAGGGGGAGGTGGCGCGAACGAGCCTCGCCCACCTCCCCCAGGTGGAGGTTTCTCAGCTGCACCCCAGCACTTCACTCGACATAGGCGGCCGGCTCCCAGGGTCCGGCGGAACTTTTAGCCTTTTGGTGACTCTTCCATTCTGGACCTTGTCCCACAATCCGTTTGACCTGAAGACACGTCCTGCGGTGCCCTGGTCCAACCATCACATATACCTGCGCCAGGAGACGGCGTGGGGTGCACTGGAAGGGAGAGGCGGCGCGAACGAGCCTCCCCCACCTCCCCAAGTGGAGGTTTCTCAGCTGCACCCCAGCGCTTCACTCGACAAGATGAGTTGCGCCCGCTCCTGCGGCACAGTGCCTCGCTCGGCCAGCTGAATTACGCCTGCTCTTGCTATTACAGCGTCTCACCCGCCATCCGGCTGAATTGCACCCACTCTTCCGGTACAGCGACAGGTGGCTGCCACGGAGCTCAGGAAATGGCGGTCGGCTCCACAGACTTGGGCCTGGCCTGCAAGGATGGCTCTGGACAACCCTGGAACTCAGACGCTTGACTGCTACGGCATGGGCCCCATTCCCAAAAGCGTCCCCTCAGCCTTGAAGATACTACAAGAGTCACCGGGGCCCCCGACTCCCGCAGACTTCCGGTGGGCAGCTTCTGCCATGATTGCTCGCAGAATGGCCACGACGTAGCCACGGGGTGCTCTCATGCTGACGCCAGCTTCAGTCTGAAACATCCAGAAACACTGTAGTATCGCGTTGTCGCATAATGCGTCATATGACGCGCCGCGTTAGCGCATCCGGTGCGCGAAACGCAGCTTCCCGGAAGCGATCCGGGGCGCGGCGCGAAGCGCGTAACGTAAGCATAACAGGTCATGTGACTTGTTAATAAAACTTTTCATTGGTTCATTTCACTTTTGGTTTCCTAATGATGTAAGGCTAGGTCATGTGACCTAAAAGTAACACTTTTCATTGGTTTAGAACTAAACCACACCTCCTCAGGTGGTGGTTGAGCAAGAGGTGCCCCCCCTCACCACCTTCATGTTGCCTGATTCGGCCAGCTCAATCGATCGAGCATGAGACTCTGTTGTGATCTGAAGAACAGCTGCCTGCGGTGCCTCACAGAACCGCTTAATGAAGGCCCCCGAGGGGCGGTGTGGTGGCGCGGACTGGGAGGGGCCGCTTATCTCCTATCCCGTCCCCAAGTCTCGCTTGGCCAGCTGAGTTCCGATCACTCTTGTGGCCTACGACATGGAGAGGCCGAGGCGTTGACTAGGCGGGACCTCCGGCCGCAACCACAGCGCCAACGATCGCTGCTGACGGAGGGGAGCCTTGCCGGTGAGAGCCACTGATCTGAAGAACCGCTGCCTGCGGTGCCCCCATGAGCCGCTAGACGGAGGCCCACGAGGGGCGATGTGGTGTGGTGGCGCGGACTGACAAAGGTCGCTTGGCTCCTGCGCCCTCCCCAAGTCTCGCTCGGCCAGCTGAGTTTCGCCCACTCTTGCGACCTACGACATGGAGAGGCCGGGGCGTTGACTAGGCGGAGCCTCCGGCCACAACCACAACGCCAACGATCGCTGCTGATGGAGGGGAGCCTTGTCGGTGAGAGCCACTGATCTAAAGAACCGCTGCCTGCGATGCCTCCCTGAACAGCTTAACGGAGGCCCCCGAGGGACGGTGTGGTAGCGCGGACTGGGATGGGGCGCTTGGCTCCTGCGCCCTCCCCAAGTCTCGCTCGGCCAGCTGAGTTTCGCCCACTCTTGCGGCCTACGACATGGAGACGCCGGGGTGTTATGGATCAGTATGAGCAAATTGATCTCAGTCTTGTTGCCCTGGTGTGGCCTGAGATCGCCCCCGACATAAGCGGCCGGCTCCCGGGGTCCGGCGGAACTTTTAGCCTTTTGGTGACTCTTGTCTTCTGGACCTTGTCCCACAATCCGTTTGACCTGAACACACGTCCTGCGGTGCCCTCGCAATGCGGCCTGGTCCCTGAATGTGTGCAGGGGGACGGTATTGATTGGATCAAGATGGCGGCTTCACACAAAGCTGACTCAAGTGTTGCTGCTGATGCTATGCAGACAAAAACTGGTTTTCAGTTTGTACATTCTTCAGGCTTTTTCTTCATAAATGTAACAATATGAGACTCACTAGGAGAACGGCCGTTTATCTTTCCTTTCAAAATGCTGCCAACAATATTTTCTGAATGGAAGACACCATCTGAGATCGCCCCCGACATAGGCGGCCGGCCCCCGGGGTCCGGCGGGACTTTTAGCCTTTTGGTGACTCTTGTCTTCTGGACCTTGTCCCACAATCCGTTTGACCTGAAGACACGTCCTGCAGTGCCCTCGCAATGCGGCCTGGTCCCTGAATGTGTGCAGGGGGACGGTATTGATTGGATCAAGATGGCGGCTTCACACAAAGCTGACTCAAGTGTTGCTGCTGATGCTATGCAGACAAAAACTGGTTTTCAGTTTGTACATTCTTCAGGCTTTTTCTTCATAAATGTAACAATATGAGACTCACTAGGAGAACGGCCGTTTATCTTTCCTTTCAAAATGCTGCCAACAATATTTTCTGAATGGAAGACACCATCTGAGATCGCCCCCGACATAGGCGGCCGGCCCCCGGGGTCCGGCGGGACTTTTAGCCTTTTGGTGACTCTTGTCTTCTGGACCTTGTCCCACAATCCGTTTGACCTGAAGACACGTCCTGCAGTGCCCTCGCAATGCGGCCTGGTCCCTGAATGTGTGCAGGGGGACGGTATTGATTGGATCAAGATGGCGGCTTCACACAAAGCTGACTCAAGTGTTGCTGCTGATGCTATGCAGACAAAAACTGGTTTTCAGTTTGTACATTCTTCAGGCTTTTTCTTCATAAATGTAACAATATGAGACTCACTAGGAGAACGGCCGTTTATCTTTCCTTTCAAAATGCTGCCAACAATATTTTCTGAATGGAAGACACCATCTGAGATCGCCCCCGACATAGGCGGCCGGCCCCCGAGGTCCGGCGGGACTTTTAGCCTTTTGGTGACTCTTGTCTTCTGGACCTTGTCCCACAATCCGTTTGACCTGAAGACACGTCCTGCGGTGCCCTCGCAATGCGGCCTGGTCCCTGAATGTGTGCAGGGGGACGGTATTGATTGGATCAAGATGGCGGCTTCACACAAAGCTGACTCAAGTGTTGCTGCTGATGCTATGCAGACAAAAACTGGTTTTCAGTTTGTACATTCTTCAGGCTTTTTCTTCATAAATGTAACAATGTGAGACTCACTAGGAGAACGGCCGTTTATCTTTCCTTTCAAAATGCTGCCAACAATATTTTCTGAATGGAAGACACCTTCTTGTAGCATAAAGGGCTGCGTCAAGAGTGGTATTGCCCAGAATGTCTTGTTTTCTAGTGCTCGTAATGACGAAGCCAGAACTGCCGAAAGGGATTCTGGTCCTGCCGCTACTTATTGGACACATTGAACTATACTCTGGTCCTGCCTGACCTCGACCAAAATGACGCCAGTATGGGAGCGAATTGCAACTCCTTATGACGTTCTAGTTACTTAGCCTTGACGTTATGGGGGATGTATGCGGTCTTTATGCACATTGCGGGCGGGGAAGGGTACTGACTAGGAATACGGACAACCCTATTGATGTCGATTTTTCATTATTGATTATTGTATTAATAAAGCTTCGCAATAATGTTACCCATGATACTCGCCCATGGTATGCGTATTGACGATTTTATTGTAACTGATCCTGTTATACTTTCAATTAAAAAATCAACCTTCACTGATCCTGCAACCGTTTGTCACGTTTAGTTTTTTCAATTAAATGGCTCGCTTGTTACATACTCCTATACCCCTGGCTTTTGAAAGACACCATCTTGTAGAATAAAAGGCTGCGTCAAGGATGGTATTGCCCAGAATGTCTTGTTTTCTAGTGCTCGTAATAACGAAGCCAGAACTGCCTTGGTATATTCCAATATATGCCAAAGACAGAAATGGAATTAGTCCAATCAACATTGTGCACAAATTGAGAAAGCAAGGAGACATGTTAATAAATCTGTTTCTGCTTTCCTCAGAGATTATAGCATGGGTTCTATTTACCACAACAACTTGCGTTACCACATGCAAGACATCTATAGGACAGATGGTGTTCATTTCACGGATGAGGGAAACAGAATCTTCCTCTGCAACATCAGACTCTGCATCGGTACTTACTTATAAATGCAGAAAAAACTCAATTAACACAAGGGCTCTTTTCAGAGCCACCTTATATCAAAGCACTCAAACTTCTGATTTATCTCCATTTTCACACTCTTGTAAATAGGTGTGCGCGCCCGGGTGCGTGCACCCCGCAACTTAAAAAAAAAAAAATATATATATATTTTCGCGTTTAAGGGCCTTACTGCACACCCTGAGAGAACCTATGCAGCAAAATAATCTCTACCTTCTCCCCTTTCCATGTTCCAACGCTTTGAAATGACAATATATTTACTCGCAGTGACAAAATGGCGGTCAACACTTCCTGATTTCCTTCGAATCGAACGTTAACAGACGTCACGCAGCAAAAAAAAAATTCCGCTCGCGCGCAGCCGCTTGAGTACGCGCACCCGTCCGCGCTTACAGATATATAATTGACTTTAACTTTAATTTTCTCATCAACTACTGAACGGATTTACACCATTCTAAAAAAAGCTTAATCTGCGAGCCGGACTCTACAGTTTTGCCAAATTTCTTATAAATCCATTCAGCCGTTCGACCTGTAGCCGTGTCTAACCGTCCTATGGAAAATAACATGGAGAAAACACGTTTTGGGAACCCCCTTTTATCTCAGCCCCCACTTCACCAATCCCCCCCAAACTTTCAGGGAAGGAGCGCAGCGGACCGAGCCATCTTCTTTGAGAAATTCGCAAAGATTCATCCACCAGGGCCAAAGTTAATCCAAATAGAATGTTGAGGATTTTCTATGGAAACTAGGTCCTAACTATAACTACCTACTGGCGACCGCCAGTAGGTAATATAGATATATATATGCTTATATATGTACATGTATATATATATATATATATATATATATATATATATATATATATATATATATATATTACCTACTGGCGGTCGCCAGTAGGTATATATAGTTAGGATTTTTTCTCTATGGGTTTTTTGAAAATTCTATGTCTAATAACTTTGGCGTTTGTGGACGGAATTGGCTGAAATTTTCAGGAAAATGGCACATTTTGTTTCTGAGCAGCCCTTGAAAATTTGGGGGGGGTTCGTTAAGGGGGGGCCGAGAAAAAAGGGGGGTCCCAAAACGTGTTTTTAACATTGAGTTTTCCATAGGGCGGTTGGCCTCACTTTTAGCCCGAACGGCTGAATGGATTTGCACGAAACTTGGCAAAATTGTAGGGACTGGTAGCCCGATGTGCCTTTTGTAGGTCTCAATATATGTGCTCCAGTGGATTTTGAGAAATTAACGTTTAAAAAAAGATATATATCTGTAACAGCGGACCGGGCAGCGCTCTGGTTCGCGGACTTTTCGCGCAACGGAGCTTTGTGAAGCGAAGCTGATTGGTTCTCCGGCGTCTGTCAACATTCCAAACAGTCCGTAGCGGCCGCCATCTTGTCTCTCGGTAGGATCGAGAGACAAGAGGAGGTCAAAACAAAGGGGGAAATAACTATAAGGGGGCATAGTAGATCCTCGCTGACCCCCTAGGTTTGATGTGGAGGTTTTAAAAGGGCCCCGCGGGGCAAAAAAAAACCAAAATAATAATAATCGAACGGCTGAATGGATTTGCACGAAACTTGGCAAAATATTAGGGACTGGTAGCCCGATGTGCCTTTGCTAGGTCTCAATATATGTGCTCCAGTGGATTTTGAGAAATTAACGTTCAAAAAAAGATATATATCTGTAACAGCGCTCCGCTTCGCGTACTTTTCGCGTTACGGAGCTTTGCGAAGCTGATTGGTTCTCCGGCGTCTGTCAACATTCCAAACAGTCCGTAGCGGCCGCCATCTTGTCCCTCGGTAGGATTGAGAGACAAGAGGAGGCCAAAGCGAAGGGGGAAATGACCATAAGGGGGCATAGTAGATCCTTCCTGACCTCTTAGGTTTGATGTACCATTTTGCCAAGTTTGGTGTAATTCCGTTCAGCCATTCAGGCTGTAGACGTATGTAAATGTCCTATGGAAAATTGCATGGGGAAAACACATTTGAAAGTGTTGAAATTTAGAACCAATTAAAATGTTACTTTGGTTTTGTATTTGTGTGTGATGAAAGTTAATTGGTTATGTATATATGTCAAATGAGAGGAAACCACAGCCATTTTGTGATACTACTGTCTGAGGTACATTTGTGAGGAATTTTTGGTGGTGAATTTCTGGTGTTTGATTTACACAGTACTAACACTTCTGCTACTTTTAAAAAGGTGAGTTGTTAATTTGTAAGGGGAACTATGTTGTACACTTGAAGATAATTTGAAAAATGTTTTCTGTTATTTATTTGCAGTCCTTCTGTTATACTAAATACTTGATAAAGTTAGTTTTATATTATGTATTACTAAAGACGATAAATGAAAGTGATTATTTTTTTCTGCAATTTACAGCAAGCAATTTCAAAATAAAATGGCTCACAATGAAGAGACCGTGGCAATTTCTTTTGAATTGTCCAACACATTGATTGAAATTGAGAGCACCAATAATGAAATATTGTCACAAGGAGGACATGACTTGTATGATTCCATTAGATTGATTGAAATGGACAGCACCAAGAATGAAATATTGTCACAAGGAGATGACTTGAATGATTCCACTACATTGATTGAAATTGAGAGCACCAATAATGAAATATTGTCACAAGGAGGAGATGGCTTGTATGATTCCATTAGATTGATTGAAATGGACAGCACCAATAATGAAATATTGTCACAAGGAGGAGATGACTTGAATGATTCCACTACATTGATTGAAATTGAGAGCACCAATAATGAAATATTGTCACGAGGAGATGACTTGAATGATTCCACTACATTGATTGAAATTGACAGCACCAATAATGAAATATTGTCACAAGGAGGAGATGACTTGAATGATTTTTTTGATCAATCTCTTGATGGCGAATTTATCGAGTGTTTGGAGACCATAGAGTTACAAGAATCATCATTGGAGACTTTTAATGAGGACATTGCTGATGAGGACATGTTACTAGTTCTTTCAAATTTAGAAAATTCTGAAGAATAAATTTATATTTAGAAATCAAAAATTGTTTGAGACATTATTCATTTTTATTTTTAATTTATGAGGTTGTAGCGAAGTGATTGTAGTATAAAATGAGACTTATAGTATAGAGTGCAACATTTTTATGTTACATGGTAAGTTTACTCATATTTACTTCCCTTCTGCCACTATATTATCTCCAATGTGTATTTGACATGTCTTCTTCATCTCCGGCCTCCTTTCTCTCACTGTGTGTCTCCGATGCATCTTATCGCTGGTATTTTGTGTAATTACAGAAGAGAGTAAAATAAAATAGTTCGGAACGTGAAAAGGGGGCAAAGTAGAGTACTCCTCACCCCCTAGGCCTTTTTAGGCGGTCCCAAAAGGATCAGTTTCTGCTTTCCTGAGAGATTATGGTATGAGTTCCATATACCACAATAACTTGCATTACAACATGCAAGATATCTATCTCCTATTACCAACTTTTGGAGATATTCGCGCTAAGCGCGAATATCTCCAAAAAGTAACACCTGCCCTGAGCAGTTCTTAGCCATGTTATCTAATGGGAGGTGGATAACATGGCTAAGAGTATTAGCTCGGTAATGCATGAATATCGCTGAGTTTTTAGCGATATTCATGCATTGCGGCCGTTTATTATCGCATTTGCGATAAACCTTGATAATAGTAAGGTTTATCTTCGATAATTTCTGACGATGCTTAGTGGTAAAAAATTGGTTGGTAAGCATCGTTAGCGATAAATATCGCTTAACTTTGGTAATATGCCCCAACGTCTGTTAACGTTCGATTCGAAGGAAATGAGGAAGTGTTGAAAAACATTGTCTGCGCCATCTTGCCTTTTTTGAAATGCCACACTTTTGTCGTGCACGGCAGCCATTTTAGATGTCTTGACCAGACCCACTCTCTGCACGCTGTCGATTCGTAGCATGGCTCCTCACCCACGCAAGCATCTTCCCTAGGCACTGGTCACCACCGCTCTCTGTCTTATGCATGGGCAATAAACCTCCCCCCATCTGCGCTGCTCTTCCCTGAGAATCACACTCTGTGCCCGCCCGACACCTCCCTTTCGCCCTATTCACTACCGCACCCTCTGACACTCCTCTTTCTCTGTGTCCGATTGTCCAGGCTATCAACTAGCCCTGCAGATGTAGTTTATGGCCCCAGCTGTAAAGAATCACCCCTCTTCAAAGGAGTTATAGTAGATCAAGGCCCACACTCGATGAGATCCGTCACACCACACGTGTTCCTACTATCTGAAAACCATCCTGTATTGTGATTGGGGAGGGGACCGAGCCTGAAGCGGAAGATTCCAGGAATGACTCTTTGTACATCAAAGTTTTTACAATTATGTGTCACATTAAAAATATATAGCACTCCAACAAAGTAGTAGGAATATAAAACTTTAATAACATATAAATATATACAACAAAACAAAAACAGTAAAAACATTTAAACAACGAAGAGACCGTGGCAATTTCTTTTTAATTATCCAATAGATTTATTGAAATTGACAGCACCAATAATGAAATATTCTTGTCAGTAGCGGTCTGTTGTGCGAATAGTTCCAAGGCAGCAGAACGCGCTGAAATCTAGATGGCACGAAAGTGATGTCTAGTAAGTTGCCGCCCAGCAAAAAACGGCGTGGGGCGCCGCGGGGGTGAGTGAGTCCAGTAGGCACCACAGCTATTCTTACCGGCATTGCAGAATTACTGCTGGGGACAATGCCTGTGCTGTAGCAGGGTCACAGCAGAAACAAAAAGGATTCTGTTGAAGATGTTGTTGGTTTTCAATTTGAAAACAGTTCTGGTGTCAACTGCTATGCTAATGTAGTGGTTAATGTTTTGTTTTCTCTAGAAAATGTAAAAGAGGGGGAGGCAGTCCAAAGTTCCGTTAAAAGGGCAAAGGAAAGGATCGGTGGTTTGAACTATCAGTCAAAAAGGGGAGGGGGTGCAATAATTTTTCCTACCGGGTCACACTGTGCTTTCACCGGAAGTGAGGTCTGCAGGATTCTAGTAATTCAAAGTGAGGCTGGCGCCAGCATGGGAGCGCCGACGTCCCGCGGATACAGTTTCGTCACTCCACGGGCGATCATGGCAGTCATTCCCCATCGGGGGTCGGAGACTCCCGCGGCTCCTCTAGAATCTTCAAGGTCGTGGAGGACTACGGTGGTGGAGTCAACCAGTGACCGGGCCATTTCTTTATGTTGGGCCCGCTCTTGCCAGGTCGACCGCCATTTTGAGAGTTCGGCAGCTACCGGCGATCGCGGGGTTACATGAGCGGACGGGCTCCACCCTGCCGGGCGAGACGTTGCAGCATGGCCACAGTGGAAGAACCCTTTTCCGGGCGCCTGGAGCGCTGAGGGTGCAGCTGGGAAGCCTCCACCTGGGGAGGCGGGAGAGGCCTGTTCGCACCGTCTCTCCCTCCCAGTGCACCCCACGGCGTCTCGCTTGAGATTTGTTATGGCCGGACCAGGCGATGAGGACGAGGGGGGGGTCGGAGGCATGTGCAAGACATCCCCCCCCAGTGTTGTCGCAGCCATTATAAAAGAAAGAAGTGTCCCGTCCGTCTTCGGGCCGGGCTTCCGGTGGATGTCGGCCGGACGCCCCTGGCTCTGGCCCCATGAACGGGTTTCTTGGTTTATCGGCTGCAGCCGGATTCCGTCGGCCTCGGCCCCCCGACCGTTGGTGGTCGGACCGGAAGAGCATGTGGCGGGACTACCTGCAACTCTCAAGGGCCACCGCGGCCGGACTGGGAGAGAGAGGGGAGGGTCGAGGAGACATTCCCCCCCCCTGCAACTGTTCAGCGTTGTAAAGGCAATCCCCTGGCCGGGTCCCGCTGGCCTCGGCCTCTCCTTCGGCTACACCCTACGTTAGGATCTCCTGGCCGAGGCGTGGCAGCAGGACCTGCCTTATATGGGCTGCTCCCGGCTGGGCGTAGCCGGAACCCTGCCCCACCTTGGAAGTTTCCAGAGTGGGGGTGGATGTTCTACTGACTTGCATTTTCCCTAGTCTATCGATTTTTTTGGCGTGGCAGGCGGTGGGACAGCGAGGGGTGATTTGGTTTCTCTTACTGTTTTTCTGGTCTCTCACCACTGGCATATTTTAACGTTTTCTTGTTTCTAGGACATTAATAGGTTTTATCATTACGTTATGTTATCGTTTCTTTGTTCGTTGTTTAATAAAAGTTCATGTTCATCAGTGGCCTACTGATTTTCGTTTTCCTATTTTTTTCTTTCCAGGTTGTTTCATGGTAAAGTTTCTGTTAACAGGATACAGTGATCACTTCGTTATTATTGCATATGTCCTTTTCACTAGGGGTGCTCTCTGGTCGGGCCAGATGACGTATCTCTAGTAAATGGTCCGGGTGAAAAAGGTGCATCAATCAGTGGGGAGTAGATAGGCATGACAGATTACAACGGGGGAGAACGGTCCGCATTACGTACCCTTTCACTACTTGCAAAGATTTTCCTACGTTTATTTGCAAACAGGTAATACCTCCAAAAAGAACTAATTCCCAAACAGTCAATGTTCGGACAATCAATCAATCAATGAGGAATGAAATAGGTACGACGTGTTAAAGGCTTGCGTTACCTACCCTTCACTATCTGCAAAGGGAGATAGAATATTCCTATTCTTCCTCGTTTGCAGGTAGAGAAGATCCTTAAGAGAATTAACTTCGAACAATTCAATGCTCGATTGAAACAATCAACAAGGGGTACTGTGAACACAAATGAACGCCGCTTATATACATACGCATTGCTATTTTCAACAGGTTGTTCCTAATGTTTCTATTTTAGCGAGGTCAAAAGAGATCCCATTAGTGGCCTACTGATTTTGCTCGATTCCTTTTGTTTTTTTACACGATTTTTCGCTATCTGCAAAGACTAAACAGAGTATTGCGACTCTGTGCTTGTTTGTAAATAGAGAATGAACCAAAGAGAACAATCAATCAAATGGAGAGAGAAGCAGGCACGACGGATTACAAAGGGGGCAAAGGGCTGCGTTAACTACCCTTCACTATCTGCAAAGAGAGAGTACTCCTAATAGAAATGAGGGGTGGGGGGCAGCAATCAAAGCAGATCAGTGTGCATAAACACGAAAAAAAAAATTCTTACCACGTACTTGACATTCGACAGCTTATGATATTTGCTATTAAAAAACCATTGAAATTCACTGAAAAAACCATAGGTTATAGACCATATATAGTTAGGAATTAGCATTTACAAAACCTTGAAAATTCACTGAAAAAACCATAGGTTATAGACCATATATAGTTAGGAATTAGCATTTACAAAACCTTGAAAATTCACTGAAAAAACCATAGGTTATAGACCATATATAGTTAGGAATTAGCATTTAAAAAACCTTATTTTACTCACACAAAACCATTGAAATTCCATATATAGTTAGTTGCACTAACTATATATCGCGCACCCGCAATCCACTGCTGATGATGTCACATATTACATCATTCATGACATGGTCAGTGACATCACTGATGACATCACTGATGACATCTCAAATGACATCACTGATGACATCACTGATGACATCATCCAGTGACTGTGTGTTTCTGTAAAGTTTAAATATGTTTTACATATTGAAGAATGAGTAGATGTAGAAGTGTCTGGATGAAGGATTTAGTAGGTGCGTGACTGACTGTATGAGTGAGTGATTAAATGTGTCTCACTGAGTGCATGGGTTAGTGACTAAACTGTCTTAATTTGTGCATCATTATGTCTGTTGTTCTGTAAACTGCTGCATGTGTTGATCAGTAGCTATATGAGTAACTATATGGGTTATTGATTGATTGCCCAAGTATTTGTATGGGAGACTGAGTGTGTGTGTGGCTGGCTGGGAGGTGTGTGACTCTGTGCAGATCAATGTGTACTTGTTTCAATGATTGTATAAGAGAGTAATTATGTGTTAGTATATGTTTCAAAATGTAAGGTGCTCTATGTTTAACTGTATAGATTAGAAAATGGAAGTGTGATTGATTCTTTACAGGACTGACTAGGTGTGTGAGTAACTCCATGGATGAGTGACAGAGTGTGAGAGTCTGTATAGGTGTATGAGTGCATATGATAGTGTTGTAAAGATGAGTGATTGTATGTATGAATGATTGTATGGGTAAATGAGTGAATGTGTGTGTAAACATAGGAATCACTGAGTGCGTATGTAGTAACTAGTATTGGTGTGTCAATGGTTTCAAAAATTATACTCTGTATTTAACACTGGGTGTAACAGAGGTTATATTAAAGTGTGAGGAGATGCATTGTATTGTCACATGAATGATATCATCAGTGATGTGGTCATTGATGTCAAATGAGATGTCATCAGTGATGTCATCAGTGATGTCATTTGAGATGTCATCAGTGATGTCATCAGTGATGTCACTGACCATGTCATGAATGATGTAATATGTGACATCATCAGCAGTGGATTGCGGGTGCGCGATATATAGTTAGTGCAACTAACTATATATGGAATTTCAATGGTTTTGTGTGAGTAAAATAAGGTTTTTTAAATGCTAATTCCTAACTATATATGGTCTATAACCTATGGTTTTTTCAGTGAATATATATATATATATATATATATATATATATATATATATATATATATATATATATATTCACTGTAAAAACCATAGGTTTCAGGCCTTATATAGTTAGGAATTAGCATTTAAAAAACCTTGCAAATTCACTGAAAAAAACATAGGTTTCAGGCCTTATATAGTTAGGAATTAGCATATAAAAAAACCTTTGAAATTCACTGAAAAAAACCATAGGTGTCAGGCCTTATATAGTTGGGAATTAGCATTTAAAAAAAACATTGAAATTGCTCCTATATAGTTAGTTGTACTAACTATATTTCACGCACCCGCAATCCACTGCTGATGATGTCACATATTACATCATTCATGACATGGTCAGTGACATCACTGATGACATCTCAAATTACATCAATGATGACATCACTGATGACATCATCCAGTGAATGTGGTTTGCTTCGTTATTTAAATATGCATTATATATATATATAGCAATTAGCATTAAAGTATGAGTGGATATATAAAAAAAATATTTGGATGGAGGACTTTAACAATTTATAGTGTCTTACTAAATATAGTGGATAGTGACTAAACTGTGTGAATATCTGTATCACTTTGTCAGTTGTTGTGTAAACTGGTTCTCCAGTTGGTTACTAGCTATGTGAAATTCTATGTTAGTTATTGATTAGTTAACTGAGTATTTGTATGGGAGAGTGAATGTGTGTGTGGTTCGGTAGAGGGTGTGTGACTGCCCAAAGATGTGTGAATAGTTGATTCAGTAGATATATGAAGTTAAAACTACATGTTCTAACAGTTGTTTGGGTGAATGAATATGTTTATGGGTGTGGTGATGAGCAAATATATTTCTCAATGATACATGTCCAACAAACTCGAAAAATAAAAGGCAGTGTATGTGTCAGTAGTTGTATATAAATAAGTATACATAAGACTCAATGATTGTGTGACTGACTGTATGGATAACTGTATACTTGTAATAATGATATTATAATATACTAAATATGACTTACTATCTAAATGAATAGATGAAGTGGTGTTTGTATAAGTGTGTAGCTAAGTAAGTATGTAAGTATGATCCATTGTTTGCATAAGTGAGTTGGATAATTTCATATGTGAATAGGTTGTGTGCTGGTGTGTAATGTCGGTATAGGTGTTTAAGTATTTTTGATAGTGTTCTATTGTTCATTGACAGCATGTATGAGTGAATCTACAGGTAAGTGATTAGATGTGTGTATACATCTAGGAATCAATGAGTGGGTTTTTAAATACTTGTATTGCTGTGTCAATGGATTCAAATATGATATTCTGTATTTTTCAAAGAGTGATGAAATATTTTACTAGTGTATGAAAAGGTGTATTTAATTGTCACGTGGATGATGTCATCAGTGATGTCTTGCAACATGGTGCATCTTTTGCATCACTGCTGCATCGGTTTCATGTGGCACGGGACTTTACAGCATGACACATCTGCTTAGATGCATCAAGTTGTAAATATGTCGCCACATAGCAAATCTTTTCCACCGCCGCTGCGTCACAAAAGTGACGCACAGCGGCGCAAAAGAGGCACACACCTATCATAAATCTGTCCCTAACATTTTAAATGATTGATTCAGGATGACAATAAGGTGTGGCCTATCCAGAGGTTTGTTTAAGGTGAGGCCTACTCAGGGTTGCACATGAAATTTACGCTTGTTGAAGAGTACAGAGGAGATAATATATGTGAAGGCCTACCAATGAAGTAAGTCATATCCACTTCACTCTTGAACAAAGGCCAGAGCTCTTCTGTGTCCGTGGACAGACCTAAACCTCATCTGCACAATGTCATTCGTAAACTTAGGAAACACAGGTGATGTAATTGAAAAATGTGGAGTTTCTTTTCCTCATTTCACAATCACATCACCTGTGTTTCCTTTGCTTAGGTATCTCATAGTGCAGATGGAGTCTAGCATATCAAAGAGTACACAGAAGTTCAGCAGTGTATACAACAATTTTGACATTTACAGAAGATTCAGCTTCTTATCTTGTTGGAGATGAAGTGAGGCCTGTCTTGCAACATGGTGCATCTTTTGCATCACTGCTGCATCGGTTTCATGTGGCACGGGACTTTACAGCATGACACATCTGCTTAGATGCATCAAGTTGTAAATATGTCGCCACATAGCAAATCTTTTCCACCGCCGCTGCGTCACAAAAGTGACGCACAGCGGCGCAAAAGAGGCACACACCTATCATAAATCTGTCCCTAACATTTTAAATGATTGATTCAGGATGACAATAAGGTGTGGCCTATCCTGAGGTTTGTTTAAGGTGAGGCCTACTCAGGGTTGCACATGAAATTTACGCTTGTTGAAGAGTACAGAGGAGATAATATATGTGAAGGCCTACCAATGAAGTAAGTCATATCCACTTCACTCTTGAACAAAGGCCAGACCTCTTCTGTATCCGTGGACAGACCCAAACCTCATCTGCACAATGTCATTCGTAAACTTAGGAAACACAGGTGATGTAATTGAAAAATGTGGAGTTTCTTTTCCTTATTTCACAATCACATCACCTGTGTTTCCTTTGCTTAGGTATCTCATAGTGCATATGGAGTCTAGCATATCAAAGAGTACACAGAAGTTCAGCAGTGTATACAACAATTTTGACATTTACAGAAGATTCAGCTTCTTATCTTGTTGGAGATGAAGTGAGGCCTGTCTTGCAACATGGTGCATCTTTTCCATCACTGCTGCATCGGTTTCATGTGGCACGGGACTTTACAGCATGACACATCTGCCTGGATGCATCAAGTTGTAAATATGTCGCCACATAGCAAATCTTTTGCACCGCCGCTGCGTCACAAAAATGACGCACAGCGGCACAAAAGAGGCACACACCTATCATAAATCTGTCCCTAACATTTTAAATGATTGATTCAGGATGACGATAAGGTGTAGCCTATCCAGAGGTTTGTTTGAGGTGAGGCCTACTCAGGGTTGCAGATGAAATTTAGGGTTGTTGAAGAATACAGAGGAGATAATACATGTGCAGGCCTACCAATGAAGTGAGTCATATCCACTTCACTCTTGAACAAAGGCCAGACCTCTTCTGTGTCCGTAGACAGACCTAAACCTCATCTGCACAATGTCATTCGTAAACATAGGAAACACAGGTGATGTAATTGAAAAATGTGGAGTTTCTTTTCCTCATTTCACAATCACATCACCTGTGTTTCCTTTGCTTAGGTATCTCATAGTGCAGATGGAGTCTAGCATATCAAAGAGTACACAGAAGTTCAGCAGTGTATACAACAATTTTGACATTTACAGAAAATTCAGCTTCTTATCTTGTTGGAGATGAAGTGATGCCTGTCTTGCAACATGGTGCATCTTTTGCATCACTCCTGCATCGGTTTCATGTGGCACGGGACTTTACAGCATGACACATCTGCTTAGATGCATCAAGTTGTAAATATGTCACAACATGGCAAATCTTTTGCACCGCCGCTGCGTCACAAAAGTGACGCACAGCGGCGCAAAAGAGGCACACACCTATCATAAATCAGCACATTGCAGGAATCACATCATAAGCACGACATGTCCACTGCAATGCACAGGAGGAAGCCACACATTGCATGGTGCATCACTCCTTAGGCTATTTCAAACAGGCATAAGGATTTGATTCAGCAATGCTATAAAGCTGACTCAGTGAAATCTCCTAAATTTCACTGTGTTAGTTTTACAGGGCTTTCATGCAAATGAATGCCCACCCTGCAACAAAACACCTATATGAAACCTGACGCAGGTTTCATGTGGCACAGGACTTTACAGCATAACACATCTGCCTAGATGCATCAAGTTGTAAATATGTCACAACATAGCAAATGTTTTGCACCGCCGCTGCATCACAAAAGTGACGCACAGCGGCACAAAAGAGGCACACACCTATCATAAATCTGTCCCTAACATTTTAAATGATTGATTCAGGATGACGATAAGGTGTAGCCTATCCAGAGGTTTGTTTGAGGTGAGGCCTACTCAGGGTTGCAGATGAAATTTAGGGTTTCTTTTCCTCATTTCACAATCACATCACCTGTGTTTCCTTTGCTTAGGTATCTCATAGTGCAGATGGAGTCTAGCATATCAAAGACTACGCAGAAGGTGAGAACTGTATGGAACATGGCTATGTAAGTCAAATAATCAAAATCTAAATTTGCCAAGCACACAAGGGGGGGTATTTACCAAGACCTTCCACCACGAGGAAATGTCTTTAATTAAAATGAGAAAAATAACATCAAAGGGACTCAAATGCCTTTTAAATATACCCCAAGCAACCTATGAAACTGTAGCACTACATATCAAGAAACCTAATTGATTTCAAAAATAGTTTTTAAACACATCATCTAAATCAATTATATACCTACATTCAAGGGGAAATGACTTAAAATGGCCTAAGACACATGAAAGCCTTTTTTTAAGGCCCTTGCACCATTTTTGGGTCGCTTTTAACATGGCTATGTTAGTCAAAGAATTAAAATCTAAATTTGCCAAGCACAGATGGGGGCATATTTACAAGGACCTTGCACCACGGGGAAAGGTCTTAAAGTAAAATGGAAAAAATAACATCAGAGAGACTCAAATGCCTTATAAATATGCCCCAAGCAACCTATGAAACTCTAGCACTACATATCCAGAAACCTAATTGATGTCCAAAAACGTTTTAAAACACATCATCTAAATCAATTATATACCTACATTCATCAGGAAGTGACTTAAAATGCCCTAAGACACATGAAAGCGTTTTTTTTAAACCCTTGCTCCATTTTTAGATCACTTTTAACATGGCTATGTAAGTCAAATAATCAAGATCTAAATTTGCCAAGCACAGATGGGGACGTATTTACAAGGACCTTGCACCACAGGGAAAGGTCTTAAATTAAAATGGTAAAAATAACATCAGAGAGACTCAAAGGCCTTATAAATATGCCCCAAGCAACCTATGAAGCTCTAGCAGTACATATCAAGAAACCTAATTGTTTTCATAAATCGTTTTTAAACACATCATCTAAATCAATGATATACCTACATTCAAGGAGAAATGACTTAAAATGCCCTAAGACACATGAAAGCGTTTTTCTTAAGGCCCTTGCAACATTTTTGGGTCGCTTTTAACATGGCTATGTTAGTCAAAGAATTAAAATCTAAATTTGCCAAGCACAAATGGGGGCATATTTACAAGGAGCTTGCACCACAGGGAAAGGTCTTAAATTAAAATGGGAAAAATAACATCAAAGGAACTCAAAAGCCTTGAAAATATGCCCCAAGCAACCTATGAAACTCTAGCAGTACATATCAAGAAACCTAATTGATTTCAAAAAACGTTTTTAAACACATCTTGTAAACAAATTATAATCAAACATTCATGGGGAAGTGAGTTAAAATACCCTAAGACACATGAAAGCATTTTTGTAAGACCCTTGCACTATTTTTGCGTCACTTTTAACATGGCTATGTAACACAAAGAAACAAAATCTATTTGTAAAACACTTGACACAAAGCAACATTTTAAATACACAACTTTCTTCATGATTTTCTCCCTAAAGCATACTATTCTCTATTTAAATTAAATGAATCTTTTCTCACCTTAGCAAATACTTTATGAGTTTCAAAACAGTCTCAGAAACACACCAATTTGTATTTAGCAGAGCAAAAGGTATGCAGTCCAGAGTCTGCAGCCATGAAAAGCACAGAAATGCTGTAATTCATCACACATATCTCTCATGTCACCCAATCAAAACTCTTCCCTCACTTTTTTCAAATCAACACCCTTCCCCCCTCTGCCCTTTCTGCCTTTTTTGCATAGCAACCACCTCCTGAAACCCCTCTGATGCTTGCAAGTTCACACAACAATGTTTCAATTGAACTCTGAACTCTCAGTGCACCTGCATATCCAATGCAATCTTTCATAAAATGATTTTTTCTTGACCATTCAAATTACATCTTTCAAAGAACTCATCCATGCACCCTAACTTTCTGTTTTCAGCAATCAAAATCCACCAATCACTGCTACTGCTTCCTTAACACAGAAACTCCACAGTTTTTTTCATTTTAAACTCTTATTTTTTCAACTGCCATTTCATTGCCACACTTCATCTGACTGCAGCAGAACCTTCTCTCACCATGTTTTCTGTCTGGATTGTTGGACATAGTTACATCTACTGGGCTCAGAGGTATGCTGATAACAGAAATTTACCTAACCTCAATTTACAAAATGTGGAAATTAAGTGGATTGGCAACAGAGGATTAAAATGTCACCAATTGATACCATTGATGAAAACCTTTATGCATTTGCCTAAACCTCACCTGTTAATTTTGCACTGTGGAGGTAATGACTTGGGCACTTTGACTGGGGTAGGTCTGGAAATGCTTTTAAAGGACACCTTTGAGCAATTGATGGCACTTTTTCCTCAAACTGCCTTGGTATATTCAAATATATGCCAAAGACAGAAATGGAGGTGGTCAAACCAATTTTGTCCACAAATTGAGAAATCGAGGAAGCATGTAAACAAATCTGTTTCAGCTTACATGAGAGACCATGGAATGGGCTCCATGTACAACAATAACTTGCGTTACTACATGCAAGATATCTACAGAGGAGATGGAGTTCACTTCTCAGATGAAGGGAACAGAGTTTTCATTCTGAATTTAAGACTGTGCATTGGTACCTACTTATAAGTACCTAAATGTACCATAAACCCAAAAGCTCTTCTCAGAGCTACCCTACATCTGATCACTCACAATTATTATTTTACTCTAACTTTTTTCACTAATTTTCAACAAAGTACGCTCCCCGGAGCGCTACCCGGTACGCGAACCGGAAGCTAACCGCGCGAATTTTTAAAAAAAAATGTTTTTTTCCGCACATATGGGCCTCCTCAGCCATCCTCAGAAAACCTAGGGGGTCAAAATACGTCTACCATGTCCCCTTCTACCCATTCTGAACATTATTTGCCCTCCATCTTGTATCTTAATTCGACCGAAACACAAAATGGTGGACTCCCGTAACGCTGCAGGTTCGCGTACCGGGGCGCTCACCGGGAAGCGCTCCATTAAAAAAGGTGGGAAAGTAATTTACAGAAGAAACCCTGGAGACACTTTCACCAAATATAGATTTGCTCATACTACATACCAATCCCTACCATTTTCACAAATTTGGTTGGAATTCCATTTAGCCATTTAGCCTGTAGACCTCTCTAAATACCCTGACGTAAATTACTTCACAAAACACATCTGAAGTGTTGGAATTGACAACCAATTAAAATGTTACTTTCATTTTCTACTTTTTTTACCTGACATTTGATTGGTTATGTACCTGAATATATATATAAAAAAAGAGAGAGAAACACAGCCATTTTGACTACTACTTCCTGAACTACATTGCAAGATCCTTTTTACTCACAACTTAAACTTGTTTTCAAAAGGTAAGATATTATTTCATAAATTTGAAAACTTTTTCAGATAGTTATATACTATCCCTCTGTAAGAGTTAGACATTGAGAAAAGCTTGTTTATTATAATTATGGATTGATTTAGGTTTCTGTGGTATAATTATGAATTTACATAGGCTTTCTCACAGGCACTTTTTAATAGTACTACTTCATGCCTCAAAAGTACCTGTCTGAACTTAAACCCAACAGTGCCCTATCTCTACTGATATATTTATTTTTTATTCAAATTTCAGCACAAAAATGCAAGGAGAACAGAACGTTTCCTTTTAAATTGTCCTAGACATGAATAATGAGGAAATAATTGAACCCATTGACTTGGAATTCATGGATGAATCACAAGACCATGAACTTCTACAATGTGTAGAATCTGTGGATTATTTACTTCATTATGATGACAGTCAAATGTGGGAAGTTATGTTCACTCAACAAGAGGACATATCGGACAGTCAAATGTTAGATGTTCTATTAAATTTTGAAAAAGAATCAGAAAAATAAAATTATATTTAATATTAAAAAATTGTTTGAGGCTTTAATCATTTTTATATGTAATTCATAAACTAGTACCAAATTGATTATAATGTAAAGTCAGACTTATAGTATACTGTGCACAATTCCAAAAATACATTTATATTTAATAATCATTAATACTGCTACTTAAATAAAAAAATAAAAAAACAACAAAAAGAACAATCAATAAACATACAATATTTCAAAATATCATAGTCTATCATTCTTTTTTCCTTATAGTACGCTCCCCGGACCGCTTCCCGGTGCGCGAACCGGGCGCTCCCCACGCAAAAAAAACAAACTTTTAAAAACCTCCACATCAAACCTAGGGGGTCAGGGAGGATCTACTATGCCCCCTTATGGTCATTTCCCCCTTTGTTTTGGCCTCCTCTTGTCTCTCGATCCTACCGAGAGACAAGATGGCGGCCGCTCCGGACTGTTTAGAATGTTGACAGGCACCGGAGAGCCAATCAGCTTCGCTTCGCGAAGTTCCGTTACGCGTCAAGTACGCGAACCGGGGCGCTGTCCGGAGCGCTGTTACAGATATATATATTTTTTTGAACCTTAATTTCTCAAAATCCACTGGAGCACATATATTGAGACCTAGCAAAGGCACATCAGGCTAACAGTCCCTACAATTTTGCCAAGTTTCGTGCAAATCCATTCAGCCGTTCGGGCTAAAAGTGAGACACACCGCCCTATGGAAATTAACATGGGAAAAACGCGTTTTGGGACCCCCCTTGTTTCTCGGCCCCCCCTTGACGAAAAGTTTCAGTGGCTGCTCAGAAACAAAATGTTTCATTTTCCTGAAAATTTCAGCCAATTCCGTCCACAAATGCCAAAGTTATTAGACATAGAATTTTCAAAAATCCCATAGGAAAAAAATCCTAACTATATATACCTACTGGCGACCGGAGATTAAAAGGAATACATTTGGATTAAAATGGAATAAACTATAAGTGGAAACATGAAATCGGATGACATATCCTTTCAACGCTGTGCGACAGGGAGCGGAGCACAAACTGTGCGCCCCACTTTCACATTGACTGGGTTACGGCAACTCCAAGAGGAAGAGACAGAGCGAGACAGCTGGGAATCTTGGAATCCAGATACATTGTGCTTCTTGGCAGCAAGTCCCCCTTTGAGATCAATGAGGACGAGGAACTTTTTGTCCACATTGGATAAGTGACAGATCATATTCCTAGGATTTGACATGTTTCCTCTGTGATCACTATTTTCCCAGCACATACTGGGTCATGGTGGGGGGTCCCAACTGATATCCAGTATTAGCAGTTTGGAAAAGCTTCAAAAGATGCTTATTATTCAGGCTTGGCAGTGAGTGACCGACACCAGGCCACAGGAGGAGTGGATAGATTACATTTTATAATGTAAATGTAAATGTAAATGTAGGGGACACTTTTATAGCGTGTCTATCACTCCATGGAGTATCTTGGCGCTCAAACCAGATGGTAACGGTTTAAGGAAAGCATTAACCAATGGAGGCGCTTACGCTTTACACCAGTGCTATGCAGGCTGCATCTGTAAGAGAAAACACCCAGGTCTTTAGCGCTTTCCAAAATGAGTCTCATGGGACAGTGACCTAAGGTGAGGTGGGAGCTTATTCCAGGCTCTAGCTCCCAGGACAAAAAGAGTTTTTCCTCCTTTGGTGGCCAATCTAAATCTGGTGATGGTTAGCAGATTCTGATTAGCAGACCTCAGGTAGCGAGTAGGATGTATCGTTTAAAGCCGTTACACAGATATTTAGGCCCTTGCTGTTGAAAGGCTCTAAATGTAATCAGCAAGATTTTGAATAGGATCCTTTTGCCAACTGACAACCAATGCAGCGCTTTTAGCGCAGCTGACGCAGATGACTTACGAGGCCAACGTAGCACCAGCCGGGCAGCAGCATGTTGGACCATCTGTAGCCTATGGAGTACGGACTTATTAACTCCAGCATATAGGCTGTTACAGTAATCCAGCCTTGAACTTATTAAGGCAACTGCGACTGATTTCCTGGCTGACAGAGGAAGATGATCAAAGAACTTCCTCAAAGATTTAATTGTGTGAAAACACATACCGGCTACGGCCACCGCTTGCTGTTTAAAGCACAATTGGTCGTCAAATTTAATGCCCAGATTTCGAGCAGATGAGATGGTATCAGGGGGAGATTCAGCGTCGTATGGCCACCAATTTTTTGGGGAAAACAGATTTTGATTTCCAAAAGGCAAGATCTCCGTCTTGCCAGAATTGCATTTAAGATGATTATCAGTCATCCATTTAAATGTAGCTGTTAGGCAATTCTTCAGGTTTTCCTCCGCCCCCAGCAGTTCTCCATCCAGTACCAGAATTAGCTGAGTGTCATCTGGATATGATATTGTACTGATGTTAAATGATGCAATTAGCTCAAGCAGGGGTACCATATATAGATTAAACAGAACCGGGCTTAACCTCGAGCCCTGAGGAACCCCGGAGCTGATGACCTTAGCTTCTGACTGGAATTTGTCCAGGACTGTAATTTGGCGTCTGTTTTTCAAAAAGTTCCTAAGCCAACCCAAGACCGTCCCTCCTATTCCTGCGGCCACCAACCGGTCCACTAAGATGTTATGTGAGACCGTGTCGAAGGCTGCCGACAGATCTAATAATATCAAGACAGCCTTCTTACCCTGGTCTACAGCCATTCGTAGGGTCTCTGCCGTGAACAGCAGGGCAGACTCGGTAGAGTGTTTCGACCGGAACCCAGACTGGTTGGGATGTAGGATGTTATTCTCCTCTAAATAGTTCGTGAATTGGCTGTTGATGAACTTTTCTACCAGTTTGAATACCACGGGGAGCAGGAATATAGGTCGCATATTGGAGAGGATCGTTGGGTCAGCGAGGGTCTTTTTATGGAGGGGCTAAACTGCTGCGAGCTTCCTATCAGTGGGGATTACTGCTGTGGCTAGCGATGAGTTTATGAGGTCATTAATAATAGGATTAACAACCTCCACTGACGCCAGCAGAACCAAAGGTGGGCATGGATCAAAAGGAGATCCAGATTTACTGGCCAAAATGGCTTTAGAGGTCTCCTCAAGGGGGACAGCTGTAAAAGACTCAAAACATGGAGTCCTCCTAGCTGTCTCAACTCCCTCAGCCCGCTCTAAGCTGCATGGAGAAGAGGATGGCAGAGGAAAAGTCTTCACAATGTCGGCAATCTTATTGTCGAAATAATCGGCAATTAAGTTACAGAGGTCCTGTGAGGGAGGAATCTCTTGTGACAGGGCTGATGGGTTGGTGAAGTCCTTTACTATTTTAAAGATTTCCTTTTGTTCAGAGCCCACTATGGATATAGCCTGTAAGTAATAGGCTTTCTTAGCTAGTTTAATCCCAGCATGATAGTACCTTCTTGCTGATTTATAGACATTACGAGCAGCCCCCTCGTGTTTCCTACGCCATCTCCGTTCGAGTGCTCTCACTTCTCCCAGCTCTAACTTCAAGGCCGGTGAGAACCACGGGGCATTCCTTTTGCCCTTGGTGGCAGATGGATTTTTCATACCGGCTGGTCCTAATAGATCACCAGCCGAGCCAATCCAGTCACAGAATTTCTGATTATCTATTATAGTATCGCCTGTTAGTGCGGGCATACTTTCTTTTAGCATTCCTATCAGGTCTGGTCTGCTGGCAAATTTCTTCCAATTCGGTTTATGCATGTTATTACGTATTTCATTATTCATCATGATAGCAGCAGGAACCTTATTATTTGACACGATATCAAATGGAATGAAAAAGTGGTCGGACCAAATTTGAGGGCGCGGCTGCCTAACCATTAACCTAGCTGAGTTGGAGCAGATACAGTCCAGCAGGTGACCGGCTACATGGGTCGGCTCTCGATTTCGGAGAGTAAGACCAAGAATGTCAATGGTATCCATGAAACTACCCACTCCTGGCTCTTTGAGGGAGTCTAAGTGCAGGTTTAGATCACCTAGCACCATAAAATGTGAATATCTAAGCACTAGATCACTCAATGCATCCCCCACGGTTTCAAGAAACTCAGTGGGAGAGCCAGGGGGGCGGTAAATAAGGGCGCTATAGTTGAGCTATGTAACAGGTAGAGAATCCCCCCTTGCTTCTTTTAAATTCCCTTGTTATATTTTTTCCTCGCTTGTTTAGTTGATGTTGGTAAGGAGGTGTTTGCCAAAGCTTTGTATGGGAACCCTCTGAGGGGTCACGCATGTTGATTTACTGTAAGGCCACTTGGCATGAACTATTTTATGGGTCAATAATACTGTCTAGAACGATCTATGATCTGAATGAGACCCACGGCACACATGTGCGTCATGACAATGAGTTAAAGAGTATACTCATAGATGATCACGGAATGAGCTTAGATCATTCGATCACTTTCTTTATGAAATTATTAATTTGACATAAGTATTCTTACCGATTTAGTTGTTAATTGGGCATGTATGCAGGAATTACGATGCCATTCAGTATATAACACAGTGTGGTATAATAGAATCTGACATGACGCAATGTAGAGATCACCTGAATTTCCCGTTAATCATGTAAAAAGTTCCGTCAAGTCTTCTATGACTGTAGAAGTGGACTAGGTGTGGATGCCTACAATCATGTTGATTTTTTCTAAATATTGTTTTACAATTTGGAATGTAATCTTACTATATTTCTTGTGATATACGCAGTTGTGTCCAAATTGTTTATTATACTTACAATGGCAATGTAAAGAGAATGCTCTGCATAACCGGAGTCTTTCCACAATATCCATGAAAAGCAGTTAACCCCTTGTCTGTCTTCTCTGTTTGTATCACACTTTAAATAGTGGTTGTATTATTGTGCATGTTGGCTTTGGAAGACGACCTCTGTGGTCGAAACGCGTTGCAGTTTACACCAATACAATTAACTTTTTTAATTAAAATCCTGGAGTGCGAGTCTTCTTGTGTTCTAATCACGGATACAAGGATTTATTTATTTTGACTATATATATATATATATATATATATATATATATATATATATATATATATATATATATATATATATATATATATATATATATTGTGGCTCAATCATTCCTTGTATTTCAGGAAAGTAAGCACTCGTGGGTGGCGTTTTCAAAGATCTTTTATTTTCAGAACAAACGCATTTCGGCGGTCTCCCTTCTTCGGTGTTACCGACACACCGCAGGCAGGCGTTTTTTAACAATCATACACAAGGGTAACCATCAACAATGGACAATAGAGAAAGTGTAAGAATGAGCGCCATCTTGTAATATGTGATGTATACATTTCATTACCATCATATTATCGCAAACGCTGATGCGTTATGAATAAACCGATATCACAATATGATACACAGTCAATTCACGTTGGTAAATTGAAAATTCATTATCTGTTATTGATAACATACGTCGGCAGTATCACGGTACTCACAGTATACTCGCAATACTCGAGGATGCCTTTTAACACCTTCGTACAATCTTGCCGTGTATCTGCCAATTATTTATGTGACATCTTATTCACCCAAATCTAGCCATGGATCGGCAGATGTCCATTGCATACTGATGTACCCTCTATGTATAAATTACCAGACATGCTCCAGGTAACCATCGACAGGGGACCATACCGATAGCTTAAAAATGAGCGCCATCTTGTAGTGTATGATGTCATCACCGTTTTACATCCGCTAATGTGTTATGAATAACCTAATATCACAATATAATGCACAACCAATTCGCAATGAAAATTCAAAATTAAAAATTTAAATTTGAAAATTCATTATCTGTTAGTGATAACAAATGTGGGCAATATCATAATGCTTATGGTACACTTTCAGTGCTCAAGAATATCTCTCATCACCTACATACAATTCTACCATGTATCTACCAAATAGATATGTGACATCCTATTCATTTAAATATAGCTGTGGATCGGCAAAGGTCCCTAACATAACGATGTACCCGTTATGCATAAATTACCAGACATGCAAAATTGCAATCTCAATCTCAGGGGAACGGTCAAATATTAATTGTACATCCATAAGTGATTCATACGCCCAGATGTGATGCTAATTCTTCACTACTATTTAGACCTATGGGGAATTTAGTTTGTAAATCAACTATGTAGTGTGACTTTAACCTGCACAACCATTTCAGTCTGTCTCTACCTCTTATGTTGTCTGCCACATAGTCCAAACCATAATATTTTAGCACATTTCTATTGCTAAAGTGTTTTTCAGCGTAATGCCTTGCTACTGGGTATGATGTATCGTTTTTGGCAATCGCCCTCAAATGTTTCTATATTCTGATTTTCAAAGGGTGGATGCTGCCGCCGATGTAGCAAAGGCCACAAGGACACACCAAACAATAGACAGCATATGATGTACAACAGGTCAGAAATTTAGGTATAGATTTTTTCAAGTTTATATCCCGAACTTTGTATGTCAGAACCCTTTTGCTGTTTGAGCAGGCTTTACATTTTCTGCACGGAAAAAATCCTCGCATTTCCTTTAGGGTTCCCATAGCATGGGGTTCCTTTTCTAGATGGCTTCGTACTAGCTTATCTCTTAATGATCTTGCCTTCTTGAAAGTAACCAACGGATATGTTGGAATATCTTTACTTATAACATTATCCATTTTTAAATTATGCCAGTTCTTTTTAAGCATATGTTTCAGGAAATTTGCTTCCTCTGAATAGCTGGGGATCATCCTGAACTTACCCTCATGTGAGTCATTGGACCCTCTCTTTTGTCTTTTGCTGTCTTTCAATAGATGTTGTATAGGGATCACTCTAACTTTCCGAAGTGTCTAACTAGAAGGGCCGATTCATAACCCCTCACCTCAAATCTAGCTACACATTATTTTGCAGCTGCTTCAAAGTCACATGTTCTTGAGCTATTTCATTTTAATCTTAAAAGCTCTCCATAAGGGATGCTATGTATCAATTTGGGTGGATGATTACTAGTTGCAAACTACGTTGAATTTCCGGCTGTTGTTTTGCGAGAGAGGGCTGGGTGTAATTCTCCTTCTGACACAAACACCTTCAGGTCAAGGTAGTCCACTGCCACTGGACTAACCGTACCAGAAAAGTGCAGATTTAGACTGTTCTTGTTTAAATCCTCAATATAGCCCATTGCAGACTCAGATGTGCCCTCCCACACAATGAAAAGATCATCGATGTATCGATGCCAAACCACAGCTCTGCCTTTTCTTGTACCCCTATCGTAGGTTCTGGATACCTGCTCCTCCCACCAGCCAACGAACAAGTTCACATAGCTGAGAGCGAAGCAGGTGCCCATCGCCGTAACAGAGATCTGTTTGAAATATTTGTCTTCAAAAAGAAAGATGTTATTAGTGAGGCAAAATCTTATGAAATTAGTCAACATCAAATTGTGCTCCGCAAAACGTAGTTGTCTTTTGTTTAAATAAAACTGTACAAATTTCAAACCGTCATCATGGTTCATACAAGTATACAAACTAGTAATGTCCAATACTACTAATTGATATGAAGGGTCCCAGATTATACTCACAATTTTATTAAAGAAATCTTTGGTGTCCTTCACGTATGATTCCAGTTCCATCACCCCAAAAAAAGAAAAATATATTTATTTTTTTTAACCAATCCTGGCAACAGTGAAGGACAGGCACCAACTCCGTGAGTTGATGACAAAGAAAAGTTTAATCCATCAACGACCTAGACGCGTTTCGACGGCGAACCGCCTTGATCACTACATCAGGTACATTTGGTTATTCTGTATTCATGCTAACCACTCACTGTTGGCTGTCACAACAACCTGTGGCTGGGCAATAGACAGAGAAGTCTCTAATGTCTGTACTTACAACACCATATCATTGTTTATAGATCATTACTACAATTGCACAACAATACATCAAACAATATAGAGGGCAAAAAACACATCATGAAATAAAAATGTGAAAATTGTTCCTGTAACACACATAAACATAGAAGAAATAGTGTTGCGAGATTAGAGCTGATTAATGTCCTAATGCAGGGTCCGGTTACTATGTGTCTCTGAACTGAAAAAACTAACAAGAAGAAGAAGGAAAGAAAGAGGAAGACGAGGGAGGGAAGAGAAAAAAAATGTAGAACACATAGGGGTGAGAAGCCTAGAAACAGCGAGGGTCAAGCCCCAGTGGGCAGAAAAGCCCGGACTCGAATGCAAAAGTATAATACCAAATGCTAAATCAAGCGCCGCAGACTATCTCTTTGCTGAATCATGTACAGTGTGGAAAGCCCCATCGTGAGTAAAAAATATAAAATTAAAGCAAAAGAAAACGAAAGTGAATGTGACCTGACGTTACGGGGGCTGGACAGGGGCAGGACAAACAGCTAAGATAGTTACAGATGCACATTAATTAAGTGCCTCATCCGCATTAATCCCACTGGGGATTTTTGAATTGAGGAGGATGATGTATCTTGAGTCTAATCTTCTAAGGGTCAACTGTCTGTTCCCTCCTCTAAGGTTTTTGGGAACTGTGTCGATCACATAGTAGAAAAGATCTTGGGTCTTTCCTCTGTGTGATGCATTTATGTGTCTGGTAACAGGATAGGTTTGGTCAATATTACAAATGACCCTGAGGTGTTGCAATATGCGGACATGTACGGGGTGGATGGTACTAACCACGTATTGTTTGCCACATGTGCAGTACAGGACGTAGACTGTGAAATCTGATTTGCAGGTAAAGCTGCCTCTGATTTCATTGGGTGACTGTCTGAAGGGCATCTGAACCATTCTTGTATTGACCCCGTGTTTGCATGCCTTACTCTTTGCGCATTTATGAAAGCCTTTTTGAGCTTTTAACCACGTGCACCCTTTTGTTATAGTAGGGGCGTTACTGACTAGCTCCTGGCGCATGGATTTGGCTCTCCTGAATGTAACTTGCGGTGTGCTAGTGCAAATGGGGCCTATGACTGGATCATTTTGCACTGTGTTCCAATGTCTGTGTGGTATTCTGCGGACATTCTCATGATAGGGATTGAACTATGTGATTAGTCTGGGGGGATTTATCATGTTAGAGTTAAGCTTAGCCTGTGTCTTCTCTTCCCTTTTAAAAAGCAGGTCTTCCCTCTTTAAGTTAGTACTTTTGCTTTTAACTTTAGCTAGTTTGTCTGTGCTGTACCCTCTACATTCTAATCTATTGCACAGATCGTTGGTAGACTGTTAAAATCCCTCTCTTGTACTACAGTTCCGTTTCATGTGCAGACATTCTGCATAGGGTATACTCTCTTTCAAAGCTGTGGGGTGGAAGCTCTTTGCATGGAGTACAGCATTACCTGCCGTGGGTTTCCTGTAAGTTCTGGACTGTAATTTGTTGTTCTCCACAAATATTTCTAGGTCTAAGAATTGTATGCACTCCGTACTAGTGTTGCATGTAAAGTTAAGATTAAGGGAATTGTTATTTATTTCTTCTGAGAAGGTATTGGCACTTTCCAAGGTCCCTCACCACAGGATGAATATGTTGTCTATATATCTCACATATAGGATGACATTTTCAGCCATTTTTTCTTGCTGTGTTTTCATGAGTACTTGCTCCTTCCACCAGCCAATATGCAAATTAGCATAGCTGGGGGCGAAGCACGTACCTATGGTTGTGCCCTGTAGCTGTTTGTATGTGAGTTTGTCAAAGATAAAAATATTATTGTCCAAACACATTTCTGTCATCTGTAGTAGCATCATAGTGTGTTGATGCAAATGAATAGGTCTCTTGCCAAGGTAATAGCCAAGGGCATTGTGTCCGTCTTTGTGTCTAATACTGGTATATAGCGTGTTAACATCCAGTGTCATCAGTAAACAGTTAGTTTCCCAAGAAACATCATAGATCTTAGTTAAAAAATCCCCAGTGTCTCTTATGTATGCAAGAAGTTCTCATACAGCCGGTTGTAAAAAATAGTCTATGAATCTTGACGTATTCTGAAAGAGTCCTCCTATGGCTGCAATCATGGGTCTTCCTGCGGGTTCCAGAGGATTTTTTGTGTATTTTGGGGATTAAATACTGCTGTGGTGTTCCCGGGTAGTCTGTTTTCAAAAATTCTAATTCTTGTTTTGACGACAGCCCCACTCCTCTCCATTCATATAGGGCGTTATGGAATTTCTCTTTGATTCCAATGATGCAACTCGGACTGATGCAGCTGTAACATTCTCTGTCTTGGAGTTGATTTAAAGCTTCTTTATTGTATTTCTCCAGTGGCCAAAGGACAACATTGCAGCCCTTTTCAGACTATCGGACCACAATGTCTTGTCGTTGCTTTATTTTGTGGATGAGCTCATTATATTGGGTCATTCTTTTCCGGTTGGTGCTGAAAACTTCTTTGCGTCTTTCTGAGCTAGCTCTTTCAAGTCTTTTATAACATTCTCTGCAAAGATATCAAGCCCATCTTTAGGCATCATTGGGGTAAATACCGATTTAGGTTTAAACAGCGTTCGCACCGTGCTAAAGATGTCTGTACCTGCAGCTATGGCGAAATCAGTTGTGGTTTCCTGATAGTCTGATTCACCCATATTGGCTAGATTCTGGAGGAGGGACATGTCTCCCACAGTAAGTGTGTTGCTGGTATCTTTGCTATTTTTGTTGTCATTACTTTCTCTAATTGTATTAAAAAAATATTTTTGAAACTTGAGTTTTCTAATGAGCTGGAAAAGGTCCACTCTTGTCTGTGCATAATCAAAATTGTTTTGGGCACAGAACGTCAGGCGTAACGAAAGTATTCTTTGATCATTAGTAAGCGCCATATTGGTAAGATTTATTAATGTGTTGCCAAAGTTTGTAATCATATCTATCCCCGTCTGTTTCTTCTGTATGGTTGTTTGTTCTGTTTTTGAGTTTCCTTTGCCCCATCATCTGTCTTTTCTCCTCCTTCTCTTTGATTCTTTCCCGTGTTTAAGATACATCAAATATACAAAGTCTCATTGCACATCCTATAATTACAGTAACCCAAAGGTTACTGGGATGTTATAGTTAGGCTCAGGTTTCACTCATACAAAACCAGTGAAATTCAGCTGTTATAGTTAGTGAGCTAAGTATATCTCATGCCCACACAATGTACTGCCTATGACCTCCTGTATTACATCACTCGTGACATGGTCAGTAACATCATTAATGACTTGAATCACTGATAACATCTCAAATGACATCACTGATTACATCATCAAGTGACGGTGAGCGTTTTAAAAAAGTTTATGTGTTTTAAATATATATATATATATATATATATATATATATATATATATATATATATATATATATATATATATATATATCCTACTGGCGGTCGCCAGTAGGTAGTTGTAGTTATAGTTAGGACATATTAGCCATAGGAAAACTGCAACATTCTATTGGCAATAACTTTGGCGTCTATTGATGAATCTTCTTGAAATTTTGCAAACTTTTGGCCAGCTCAGTCAGCTTTTTTCCTGAAAGTTTGGGAGAGATTGGTGAAGCGGGGGCCGAGACAAAAGGGGGATCCCAAAACACGTTTTCCCCATACAATTTCTCATAGGACCTTTAGACACGGCTAAAGCCCGAACGGTTGAACGGAATTACACCAAATTTGGAAGAGACGTAGTCCTCAGTTCTGACTTGTGCCTTTTGCTTGTATGGTGTCAATCTGTTCAGTAGTTTCTGAGAAAATTACAGTTAAAGTCATTTATATATCTATGGGCGCGGTGGAGCCGCGGATTGTGCGAGGATTGGCATCGTATTATAAGTGCACCGTCCCGATCACACGCTCAATGCTAATTGGCTGTCAAGCGGTTGTAAACATTCGAAACCAGAACTGTTGGCAGCCATTTTGTGCTTCGGTAGAAACTAGGCTGAGTAAGTCAGTGGAATATGTGTGCAAAACATGAACAGGGACAGGGTAGACACACCCTGACCTCCTAGGCCTGCTCAGGGGGTCCCATAAGGACCCGTAGGGCAAAATAAGTAAAAATTATTATTTATTTATTTTAAGTCGCGGGATGCACGTAAAATCCACGCATTTCGCCGCAGATAAAAAATAAAGCATGTATTTTTGAGATATACATAAAGCTTATGTGTTTAGATCTTGGGTGGCTCTAAAAAGAGCCCTTGTGTTTATTTGGAGATTTTAGTACCCACAAGTAAGTACCGATGCAGAGTCTAAAGTTCAAGAGGAAGACTCGGTTCCCTTCATCTGTAAAATGTACAGCATCTCTCCTATAGATGCCATGCATATTGAAACGCACATTGTTGTGGTAAATGGACCCCTTTCTATAGTCTCTTTGGCACAAGAAAATATAGTTGTGTCCCAAAATTCACAGTCTAAGCATCTTGAAAGGAGGTCTCGATGCACTTAGATGGTCTCTGTAAATGTTTGAAAACTAAGATTTTTTCTAAAATGGTGGATAAGATGCAGTGCTGAAAAACAGAAAAGAAATGATTGGTTGTTTGACAACATTCTACACTGAAAACTAGGGTGCATGTTTCTGTTTTTTAAAAGCATGATTCTTATTGGCCATCAGAACGTGATTAAAAATAACATTACGTAGGATAAGCTGGTATATTGAGAAGTCAAGCACACTTGCTGTTTTATTTAGCAACATTGTGCGATGAACTTATGCGTTCTTCAAGAGCTGGCATTGCTTTTTCGCATGGGGAGATGCTAATTTGTATGTGGAAATGCAATCTGCTTCGGATTTTGAAAGTGAGAACAGATTTCACTGCTCTGTCTTTCAAATGCAAACTAAGTTTGCTATGGGAGTGTGGGAGTCGTGAGAGTCCCGCCCTATCAAAGCAAACAACAGTGTCCCGGGGGTAGGTACCCAGGGACACTGCAGGAGCCGGCCGTCGGGCGTGGCGGTACCCAGGGCCCTCGAGGGCACCAGGCAGAGGGCCACGCAGTGTGCCTCCCGTAATACACAAATTCCCGGGGGTGGTAGTTCCCAGGGCTTGAGGGGGGTCGTTGAGGCCCACACACTTCTAATTTTGTAGGGGGGGTTGAATGCGAAAGTGGTGCAAGGGGGTTGTAAATCTGGTACACAGTGTTCTGTTTTACTTTGCTTTCCTTTCTACTATGTAGAGGATCCTGGGTAAATATAGCGGTTTCTGTACAGCCAGTACCTTTCAAACCTACTACCAAACTGTTTACTGCCTGTTACCATAGTGACAGTTCATGGAACACTCAAGTGAGCACAGAGGTTAGAAGTTTAGCACACTATGTTGCTAATGGTGTTGTAGTTTTAAAACTTTTCCATAGGAACCGTTAGTTGTAGCAATAGACTTTGGTAAAGATCTGGTAAAGAGTTAGCCTCAGAATTATATTTCAAATTATAAATATCATTTCTATTGGGGACTGCTACCCCCACCAAAAAATGACGTATATACTTTTTTTTAATTACCTTTTATTAAAACAATAAATAACTGGAAACATAACTAAAAGATAACAGTACAATAAATAACTACAACCATAACTTTAACAAAACAATATAATAAACAACATGTGATATGGACTCCAATAGAAGTGCGGTAGGTAATCTGCAAAACAAAACAAAAAAGAAAATTAGTGTTTAAAATTAGATTGATGTGACTAAATGAGGTGAAACATTACAAGTCAAAGTAACACTTGACGATATTTACTTTTTCTTTATGTGTGCAGTGTGCCTGATACATTTCACTTGTCTTATAGGCTTGCATTCAAGTGGTGTCTGTATAGAATTGCCTACTGCGTCAAATTTACATTACTGATCAACAGGTCTTTAAAATGATTCAGAGATGAGACAGAATTAGGTGAGAGATCAAGTCATTATGCAGGACAATATTCTTTAGGGCTTATTACAAGACTCTTGTGTCACTTTTGTGTTGCTTTTCTCATGTTGAAAGTGACGCAAAAGTGGCGCAAGGGGTTTGTAAATAAGCTCTTTTATTTCTAATACATTTAATTGGAGGTATTGTATATCTAGGCGGCTCTGCTTACTTTGTGTAAACACTATGTCCAACAGAGTTCACAACTTCAACTCAGCTTTGGTTCTACACGTCAGAGTGGACAGCAGCGTCCATAACTTTAAAAGTGAAAGAGAAACGAAGTGAGAGAGAGTGAGAGAGCGAGAAAGATAGAGAAAACAACATTAAAACTGTGAGAGAGAGAAAGTTATAGATGGAGCAGATTTACAAACCCAGCCTCCACCACCCATGGACCTTCCTCCCCGTTGTTGCCACCTTCTTTGCTATGCCTTATCAATCAAATCTCTTCACTTGATCTTGGGTGTACCCGCTCTCAAAACGCTTCCACTGGCCATTGTACATGCAGACTTTGGTCCACCCTTTTATCCATTTTTGTACTTTGAGATCTGTTCTTCATCTCCTACTTTCTCCTTTCAAATTCTCTTGGAAAGATATTATCAAGCCTTCAAGAGAAAAAGTAAGAAGGCTGGGAAACCACTTTATATGTGAGGTTCTGTATGACATCCTAATATCCAATCATTTAATTTCATGCTTACTACCTTTCTGTAATGCACTTAAGTTGCAGTGTTCATTCTTGTCTGGCTGTGTGCGTTACGACAATATTGAATGTTTTGAAATTAATTTCCACAAGTCTTAAAAAAGGTGAATGCAAGAAAAGTTACTTGCCACATATGCAAGACTGCTTTCAAGAGGAGACCCCAATAAAAAGTACTGGTGTGGAACTGCAAGTATGCAGAAGCACTTGCAGATCAAGCATCTGGTCAATTTTGAAAGGGAAGAGTTAAGGAGATTGAGAGAGGCTCCTCCTGCTTCATGAGAAGGCCCACGTACCAGTGGAGCAACACCGTCACCTCTACTGCACAGCCTAATATTTGTCCCCAATTTGTAACCCTTTAAGAGAAAAAGTAGGAAGGTTGGGAGCTCTGTATGCCAGCCTAATACCTAATCATCCATAAGTTATACAGAGATCCACCCTGTTTCAGACCCATCCGTACAAGTGTGAATTGGAGATTATCTGCCACCAAAAACCCCTCAAATACTTATATCCGTGACTTTTTAACTTTGTTGACTAGTTATATTGAGAGTATTTACCTTAACGTTATCCTTTAAAAATTTGTGAATCTTTTTGTTTCCATATAGTAGAGAAAGACTCTAAATGTAAAAAAGAAGTACATTAGCGCATCATAACAGCAATGGTAAACATTGTAGTATCTAATTTGGAATATTTTCTCCATGTTTTCAGGGGTTTACCGATTGAGTACATAGAACAGTCACAACTGTTTAAAACAAGTTGCAATGGCAGGATAAGAAACATAATTTTAAATTCACAAACATAATAGAACTATCTTACTATACTATGTTCAAATTTTAAGCTGTGCCTTTTTATAAAAAAATTCAAAGACAAAACAAAGTACCAAGTAATCCGAAGTTTATGAAACCACTAGGGTATTATACATTTTCTATCATAAAATGTTAAAGACAAACCTGATGACTCCATTAGGTCCATTGCAATTTTCATTCAGCTTCTCGCAACTAGTACAACCCATGTTTGAGACATCGGTGTAATGAGCTAGAACAGAAGAATATACTTTCTTCAATCTCGGCAATTGGCTGCTGACTTATGTAAAATTCTGCAAACTGAAAAAAAGAGTTAAAAATGTATATGTTGTACAAATATCCAAGCTTAATTGATGTACATAAAAACAATTGTTCTCAATAGGATAGGGGTTGAAAAGCAATCATCAGAGGTTTCAAACCAACCCCGTTAGGACCATACTAATGGTTAGACAAAATTATATGCGAATACCAATATGCTTCCGATGGGCACTATGGACACGCTTGGTAGGCGTTCATAGGTGTCATCCCTAAAAGCCCTCTTTCCTATTTACAACTATTCTAACGAAAACAGTTATTAACATAAAGTAATGTATCTTCAATAAATTAATGTTTTTGGAAGTATTATTACCAGCATGCAAAAAACACCACAAGTATAGCTGTCCTGTTATCTTAGGTTAGTTTCTATCACTAACTGCCAGGGGTCATATTCGGGACGCTTCAATATCTGTAGGAAAACCTTTGAGAGACATACAAATGGTTATGTTAAATATTTTGCTTTGATTCAACATGTCGAGATTATAAGTTGTATGTAAAGGCATTCTGCTAGCATTATTGACTAATTTTACAAGCTTTTCTTGCATATCGACAATACGGTACGGTCCAGTAAACTTATGCTCTAAAATTTTCTTGTTGTTCGCTTGCAATTTGTCAAAGGTACTAACTCTCCTTCTCTGAAGGTGTACAGCTTATATAATAGTATGCTAATCTAAATCATTTGTCTGTGGGTGATAGGTTGCACTTACAGAACGTTCTATTTGTAAAAGCTTAGATAACTCTCAATTAACCTAAAAAAATAGGTATAATTATATTTGGCAAGCAAAATAGGAAATAGCATTGCATCATACAAATGTTAGGCCGACATTGGTCACTCACTTTATTCACAAACTCCTAGCCTTGAGCTGATAGAACCCTTTTTGGACTTCCATGACCTAGAAATTGAGAAATAAACATGAAGGAAAATTGAAAGACATGTCTTCAAATAAAAAAAGTGCAGGCTGAAAACGTGTAACGAGCATTTAAATGAGAAACATATGGGTTTCAGAAACAAACGTCTATAAGACTATCACAATGGAGTTGTAAATTGTATTAAAATATTTATAGAAGCAAGAAAAATTATAATTCACATTATTCAATTTCAAATGACATATTTGGCCAATAAAACCGGGAGGACATGCTTTTTTTCCGTTTTGTTGATACTAGAATGACAACTAATTCTACCAAAACTTGACAACAGCACAGTTATCTGTCTGGAAACACATGAAATACACAAATGCTTATCTCAGAATGCTTTTCTATCATGAAATGTTAAAGTAAAACCTGATAACTCCATTAGGTCCATTGCAATTTTCGGCTGATAGCATATGGAGAGCAGTCAGTGGATCTGGTGTGTCGAGTTGTTGACCACCAACTGCGATAGTGCATGGGCAGGAATAAACAGCTTGTGGCGAGCAGTACGTCCCATGGTTGAGACATCTGTATAATGAGCTAGAACAGGGGGCAAATCAAGTTTAACGTTATTAAAAAACATGGAGAGCGTGCTAAAATACAACATTGTCCAATCGATTACATGTGCACTGCATGGGGAGGAAGCAACACGTGGCGCACAACTTAAAAAATGAAAGGCGGCAGGATTAACTGATTTGCCCAGAAACAATGGCTACCACGGAAAGTTATTCGACATATAAGAGCCGGAAACCGTGCTAAAAACACTATTGCCAAAAATATTACTTTTGCAATGCATGGGGCATGTGACACACTACTTACACGAGAAAATCGACATTGCATTAACTTGAAGAGCACGTAGCACACTGATACGGGAACGGCCACGTGGCGCTTGGCAAATTAAAGAAACGCAGCAGGATTAAGTGATTTGCACAGAACAGAGGATAAGAAATCAAGTTTAACATTATTAAAAAACATGGAGAGCGTGCTAAAATACAACATTGGCCAATCGATTACATGTGCACTGCATGTGGAGGAAGGAGCACGTGGCGCACTAGTTAAATAAAGAAAGGCGGCAGGATTAAGTGATTTGCCCAGAAACATCGGCTACCAAGGCAAGTTATTCGACGTATAAGAGCTGGAAAACGTGCTAAAATACACTATTGCCGAAAACATTACTTTTGCAATGCATGGGGCACGTGACGCACTACTTACACGAAAAACACTACATCGCATTAACTTGAACAGCACGTCGCACACTGCGGCGGGAGCGGCCCCGTGGCGCTTGGCAAATTAAAGAAACGCAGCAGGATTAAGTGATTTGCACAGAAACAAAGTTTACGAAGTCAACTTTAATTATATGAAAAAGCAGAAAAGCGTGCTTAAAAACAACATTGCCAAATTGAACAAAAATTTGCATTTACGTGGTACTTAAAGATTGTACAGATTCATTAATTTAGTAATCCTTAAAAAAAAGTGCTCACCTACGAAGATGTGGATACGAACACTATCAATGGCTGTGACTGCGGAATAGGAAAAGTTCGAGAACTGTGATTGGGCATTTTGTAATTGAGCATGCGCAAATAAAATGAAATACGTTAGGGGTACACGGCCAGATGGTGGGACGTATTGTGCGCATGCACAATATTAACACGCATGTGCATGGGATTGGAGACCCCCCACGGTCCCCAACGGTGAGGGACAGCCCCGGGGGATGGGCTCCCTGGGACAACAAGTGGCGCGAGAGGAGGGCCACGCGGCCCCCTCCCCATTAACAAAAATACATTTTAAAAAAGGCTGGCCCCGGGAAATGGGCTCTCCGTGGTCTTGAAGAGGCCTCAGGAGGGGGGCTATGCAGCCCTCCTCCATAAAAAACAAAAAAAAACATTGGCTATGCCCCGGGGGATGGGGTCCACTGTGCCCGGAATTGGCCGCGGGAGGGGGGCTACGCGGGTCTCTTCCCATAAAAAAAATGAATATGGATACTGTGTGTATAGTCATCGTACCATAAGCGCACCCTTCTGATCACGCGCTGAATGCTAATTGGCTTTCAAGTGGTTGTCAAGATTTGAAACTAGAAACTGTTGGCAGTCATTTTATGCCTCGGTAGAAGGGAGGCTGAAGAAGTCTGTAAAATGTGTGTTTAAAACGTGAAAAGGGGGAGGTTAGACTCTCTGGGAAAAATCGTGGGGTGCGCGTATGATCCGCGCATTCTAGCGATATTAAAAAAAAAAGTTGGATTCCGCGTGTCTTTCATAATTTGCATTCATTCAACTGTTTAGAGGGGATGCAGCAGTGCTGGATCCAGGATCCACCACTGAGTAAGAAAAGGTAACGATAACACTACTTACCTGCTAAGTGAATTTTCTTCCATAGGCTAACAGTGACTGGTTTCGCTTCTTCTAAGTGTGGAGTTTTGCACCTTTAAAATATTCACCTAAAAACATCCGAACAACGAATTCCAATTTACTCACCTGTTATCAGGAGAGAATCCAGTGCTGCATCTTTTAGCCCAGCACTGACCCAGAAAAGTAATTCTAAGCATACTTACAAGTAACTTGTATTTCCTTCCATAGGAATCCCCTTCCTATAAAAAATAAGAATACATTTAGATTTGCGGGTGAGGCCCTGAGGGATGGGGTCCCCAGGGCCCAAAAAAAGTAAATGGAAATGGGACGACACAATGTAATGTAATTTTAAAAATAAAATATCAAAAATAAATAGTTTTAAAAAAATTAGTAAATCAGTATCAAAAAAATAAAAAAGAAGAATAAATACATTTAAAAATTATCATTTACAAAACCTTTGAAATTCACTGAAAAAACCATAGGTTTCAGACAAGTTATAGTTAGGAATTAGCATTTAAAAAACCTCAGAAATTCCCTGAAAAAAACACACGTTTCAGGAGTGTTATTAGTTGGACATTTCACTTGTACAAAACCATTGAAATTCCCTGTTATCGTGTAGTTGTACTAACTATAACTTGCGTGCCCGCAATCCACTGCTGATGATGTCACACATTACATCATTCATGACATGGTCAGTGACATCAGGTATGTTAGGCTGGGGCCGGGTTTGGGGGGGGGTCATTTTTAGGGATGGGGTCGGTTTTAGGGCTCAGGGTGGAGGGGGTCGGGGCGTTTTTTTTAAAAGGAGCAGGGTTTCAAGGCTCGGAGCTGGGTGAGGGGGTTGGGGTAGTTTTAAGGGCTAGGTTTGGAGTTGTTTTAAGGGGTGGGGTTTGTTTTAGGACTCAAGGCAGGGAGGTTGGGGTAGTTTGTTTAATGGGGGCAAGGTTTTAGGCCTCACCCAGTGGAAGGGGTAAGGGTCGGATCTAGCGGATCTCGCGTACGCGAACTTGCGGATTTACGGATTCGCAATCCGCGAAGATCCGCGAACTCTAGCGGATTTGCGGATTTTCCCGTTTTTTGTGTTGGCGCGCGTTCGCGCCGATTTTGGGACAAGTTCGCAATTGCGAACTTACTTTTCGGCTCGCAACGGCCGCGACTATGTTGTTTCTACGTCTGGTTTATCATCACAGGTTCACAGCACCCTCTGTTTCACCACTGCCACCCTCTGGGACACCCATGCCACCCTCTGGTACATCCTCACTGCCACCCATTAGGTTTATTTATCACTGTAGATTATGGTGGTTGAAAAAAGCAAGCACACCTGCCCTTCTTCAACTGCCATCAATTAATTTGTGTTTCATTAATGTGTCAGTAATTTTGAAAGTTCCAGTCTGGCTGGCACCTGCTTCCTTCCTTATCTGTAATTTGCTTTTTGTTGCAGTGAAATTTTTTTTTCACAGGACCTTTATGGTCTACTTGTAGCTATTCTATGAGCCTGCTGTTTGGGTCATAGCAGGGTCATAGAATAGTTGCAAACTCTGGAGGGGCCCATCAGGAAGCACTACCTTGAATGTTACTAATGTTAAGTTTGAACTTTTGCACCTGCTCATTGCTTTCAGTTTATCTAAAATCGTTTTTTTCTGCAATTTCGCGCGTTTTTTGGGGCGCGAATCCGTGCGAGATCGATTTCGGAAGCCGCGAATACGTGCGAATACAAAATTGTTTTTTTTGCGACGTGTATGTTCGCGTGATCTTGCGCGTGTTCGCGAGGCGCTTCTAGCTATACGTTTGCCAAGTTACCCTATCGGTCGTACACGGGCGCGGCCATCTTGTTGGCGTGACGTAATTCCGTTTCCGCCCGCTATGTGTAATCTCGCAAAGTGTGCTGCTCGCTAGTACAATTTCGCGCGTACTCGCAAGGAAAATCTCGCGCGAACTTACCCACGCGGTCGTGAACGGGCGCGGCCATCTTGTTTCTCATTCATTGCTATGGTTCTGGGCATGCTTTCTCTATCCTCTCTCAATCTCTGCCATCCTTTGCTTGTTTGAAGTTTTTTTGATCTAATTTTACTTATTATCTATCCCTCTATTTTTCTAGCTCTATATTTTTGTGTTTTCTGCAGCTTTTAGTTACTTTTAAACTACTTTTTTAAACTCTTTTCTTTTCTTCTTCACTATTCTATTTCTTGTTTATCATTTAACTCTATTTCTGCCCAGACCATGGTAAAGGGAGCCGGGAAGCACCCTGAGAAGGGGAAGGGTCCCGCACCCCGTGCCCGGCTCCCGTGCGGGCGTTTAAGGGGGGAGCAAGTGGTCCCGAGGGAGATCTTCAGCGCGGAGGAAGTGGCGGCACTGATCTTCCACGTCCAGCGCCGCCTCCCCAAGACGATCCTGGGAGGCGGCAAGATCGCGACTGGCTATGGCATCCGGGAGCGTCGCAAGCGGTGGGAGAAGGTGTGCCGGGCCATGTACAAGATCTCTGGGGTCCGGCGCACATATAACCAGGCCACCCACCGCTGGACCGATGTCATGGACCGGGAGCGGGACTTGCTGGACGCGCTCGGCGTAGAGGTCCCCGGGCTTGGTGAGTAGTAGTAGTAGTACATTTACTACTCTGTTTTATCCTGCTCTGTTATTTGCAAATCTTTGTTCTTTACCAAGAGCAATAATGCTGCCGATTACATTGAGGTAAATTATATTTCAAAATCTTCTATGCATTTCAGGTGCACTGCTCTCCTTCTCAGTAGCCTTGCTTGCTACTATGCTTCTTTGTTTTGTATGTTGTGTTCAGAAGCATTTCATTGGCCTGAGAAATTATGTATGAGTGTAGTGTAAAGAAAAGAACTGCGTAATGCTAGACAGTAAGGGTCATATTTTCAATTACCGGCGCATCCCTGCAAAGTAGCAGGGATGCGGCAGTAATTGTGTGCCATGCCACCACCACCCATTGGCCCAAAACGTCACAGAAGCCTTACGCATCTGTGCCGTAAAGGCAGCGCATTGCTGGAGTTGCGTGCCAACGATGGCGCAGCTCCAGCAATGCTCTGGGGTACCCTATCTCCCCAATGCTGCATCAAGCCGTACGTCGGCTTCAAGCGCGCAGGGTTTGAGTCATGCATCATTGTCCTAAAAGTGACTGATTGACATCTTGTAGATTTCCCTCAGCCACTTTTAGGATTAGTTCCTGCGCAGGTACGCCCTCCCTTGCGCCGGAACGCCCCCTGATGGCGCAGGGCTTTACAACGTGATGCATCGCCCATATGCCCATATGTGTTTTTTTTTAATATATACGCCGCACCAACACCATGGCGAGTCTTTTGTTCTGCCGCTGCGTCACAAAAGGCACGCAACAATGGAGGAAAATGAGCCGCAACTTCCGCAAGGGACTTCTAAATCAGCCCCAACAGACTGAAGTCCAGTCCTTCCTTTAGACACATGGCTATAAGAAGAAATAGTGGCGGTGGTGGCGGGTGGATTGATAGTTTGAGTATTCACTGATCTGCAAGCAGGATGGACTTTGTCTGTCACTTCGCGTGTTGCGCACTGCTGCCTGCAGTGCCAGGCCTAGGCAAACCTCTTTAGTAGTCTGTTTATTGAGTTACATAGGAACTTTCTAAGTCAACGTTCCGCAAATCAGGCAATACGAATAACGTAGTATACCACATGAGATAGATCCCGTGGAATAGTTGTCTATCTATTTGCTATTTTTCCAAAATATTTTGTTATTGTTCTTTTGAAATGTTTGATTTGGTTGAAAAATCTCATCCATGTTTTCTGGTTTTTCTTTCTTTCATGTTGTACATCAGCTCCCCCCAAGGGCAAGAGGACACAGGAGGAGGGTGCTGAGGATGCAGGCCAGGATCGGGCAGGCGAGGGCTCCTTTGCTGGCCCCAGTAAGTTTACATTTTAATAAACAGTACCTATTTTTTCCTAGCGTTCCTCATTCGATTTTTTCTAAATCGTCTTTGATCTTCTTGTAGACTGGATATAAATTCTTATCCTGCCTCGAATATGACTCCCTGTGGTATTACTAGACTATTCTTATTAGTCTGTCTGTGTAGCTAACTAAGATTGGACATTTGGCAATTCCATTGGACTCCCATTATATTCAGCAATACCTCTATGCACTGTCTCCTTACTGACTAGATAGTGTGGCAGAGTCATTCAGCTCCCGAAGTCACCGATTATAGATCCCCAATGATCTCTAGATTATCGTACGCAGGACAAGAGAGTAGTACGGAGTCACAGCACAGTCAAGAAGTGTCAGAGGCACTCATGCTTGCAAAAATTCCAAAACCTTTAGCTCATCCACTCTAGTCTAGAGGAACAAAAACCACAGAGTCTATTTAAGTTTAAAAGCTTTATTAAAAGTAAACACATTTATTAAAATCTACTTTGTCATAAAACTATTTAACTGAAAATGGAAAAGTGGTTAGTGCTGACGATTAATTGGACACATTTCTTGTGGTCGAGCCGAGCTCTCACCTGGTTTGAACTTGATCCTGGTCGTGTTCTTAGGAGTCAAGCTTCTGTCTGTTAGGAGAAAAAGTGGTGCGTGTTAAAAATCAAAAGCAAGCATTCATCAGTTGTGCATAAAAGTGCAGCAAGACAACAGCCTTCCCTGGAAAATGGGACATTTTTACTATGGAGTAGACAGTCACAAATTATTACATTGTATTCGTTTTTTTTAACATTTCTCCTAGACCAAATATTATATAGTAGTGAGTGGTGTATTCTAACATTCTTAAATGTACTTTGTAGGTGTAACATCTGGTGACGGGGCCAGCGCGGAGGTGGCTGTGTTGGACCAGGACTCGGAGGCCTCTGGGGAGGAGGCGGTGCAAGAGCCGGCGGACGGTCCTGTGGGGGATCAAACGGTGGTGGCGGAAACAGGTAAGCTATATATTCCTTACTTATTGAGATTGAAGACTGCATAGTGTGCTTTCTGCACGGGTGTATTACAATTACAAATCAACCAGGTAGTAGCCTCCTCGAAATGTACTTCGACTTAGCTGTGAAGTTTTTGGTGAGAAGAATCCCAATAAGTTCTTAGACGAACGTGATGGATGGGATGAACGAAAAGCGAAAGAAGGGTGTAAGTAAGTGGGACGCAAACTTGTATGATGGCTGGCAAAGAAGAACGATATGTGTTTGCTTGGCCCCCGAGGTGGCTGGGAAGGAAAGAATATGGTATGGTGCATGGCTGGGTCAATGATGAAGCAAGGATGGGTGGAAGGACAGCAGCCTGGGTGGGTGAAACAGAAACTGTATGTGTGCGTATACTTTGACTGAATGGATGCCTGGAGCATGGTATTCTCTGACTCTTAGATAGCACATGTGTATCTAGAGAGAGTAGATGGTCGCCAGGTGAAGTAAGTGTTACCTTGAAGAGCATGTACCACCGCACCCGCACGTCCATTCCAGTGCAGGGAAGGCAAGGAAAAGAAATTGTAAATGTGTCCAATACTACCATGAATAGTAGCAGTACTTTGTATTGCATTTGCATTCACAGCATATATCTGGTTATTACGGTGGACACTCCGTACCTCTCTTAATACCTTTAGTTTACTTGTAGTACATCATTCATGTGTGGGTGTATCACTGTTCACTCAATATTAAGCAAAGCACCTAAAGTCATCTCATCTGTCATTAAATACGTCCCATGTGAAGTGATAGATAATCAAATTAGTTAGCTTCTTCATTTTCCTTTTCTAGTACTCATTTGCACTGTAGGGTGAAAGGTAAATTAATTAAGCAGTAGCCCTTGTAACAGAGTATTCTCAGTGCCACCCGTAATAGAAAAGTAATAGCTTCACCACCTGCATGTACTGGACCGGTACAGTAACGCAAGTCTGTCTCACTCATCATGGTGTGCAACTTTTTTTCTCGGGTGCAAGTTCACTGTGCTGTCCATGTCATTCTGCCGGCTTGCATAAGATAACGTACCAATTTCCCTAAACAAGAGAGAAGAAGAAGAATAAGACTGGTGTACTGTCATAGTCGACTGTAATGGAAGTCCATAGTGGTCGTAGAATTTGTTCATTAAACTACCACTAATGTTAGAGCAAGGATGCAGAAGTGGGAGGTTACATAGATACTGTCCTCAATAGTTATGTACAGTGCTTTCAATTTGCTACTTGTACTCTGTGACCCAACTTTCGGCTCAATCACTTTGTGTTATTAATAAGGAGCATTGGTTACAGACTATGTCTTTCTTTCTTCATATAGTTGCTCCTTCCAAATCAACAACAAGGAGGGAGCAGGCTAGATTGGCCCGGCAACGGAGGCTGGAGGCCACAGTCGCCGAATATCGGCGGCTGGTGGCCCTGGAGGAGGAGGAGGACACGCAGTCGAGCGGGGCAACAACGACATCCTCGACTGTGACCACTGCATCCTCCTCCTTGACTAAGCCAGCGGGACCGAGCCGGGCTAAGAAAGACGACCGCCACCACCAAGCAACCGAAATACCAGCTGCCCCCCACAGGAGCTGCAAGGACCGCCAACGCCGCCTACGAGTCCGCATGTCCAACCTGGAGCAGGAGGTCCTAAAGTATAAGAACTTGGTTAAGGGCCTCCGCTCCGAGCTTGCCACCCTCCGCAAGGAGTATGATGCCCATGCCGCATCATGCACCAGCACCAGCACCCTCCAGTAGTGGAGTGTCCCTTGCCCTTTTTTTATAGACTTTTGGGGGGTGGGATTTGGGAGTTGGGATCGTTTTGGGACGTTTCAAAGACAATCGTTGGGGTTAGGGTGGGTGAGGGAGATTATTTTGTTAGGGCTAAATAAATATATTTTTAAACTTTATCTGACCATACCTGTTTTTTACTGCTTTTCAGTCTGGTGGGTGGGGGGCGGGGTGTAACAGTAACTTTGTTTTCCTGAACAGTCGTAGGACTTTAGTAGTACAACCGTCAATCTCTTGTCAACTCCGAAATAATACTCCATTAAACTACCTCCCACCAAACGCTTATCTTACCTGTAATTTGTGTTAGAAATTAGGGCTAGGCCCAGGGCTGGCTCCAGGTGAAATGGGGATTAACGTTGTCAATCCTGGGCGGGTGACATTTCCTCATTGCGGTGGTACTAGTGGTGTGACACAGTGGCAGTTGCATGCCTATGGAAAAAAAGAAAACAAAACCTTGTTTGTCCTCCTTACTGTAGCATTACAACGGTTACGGTACGATCGAGAAAATAGCAGGTGACAGTACACTAGAACAGTGCCATAATGTAGCCTAACAAATGGTAAAGTATTTGCTTGCAAGTATAACTAGTACTTGCGTTGCATTTATTTGACATTGGCTACTACTACTAGAAGATATAGTACTGAAGCTGAGTAAGTCTAGAAGATATCCTCGTATTCCTTCACCAGCCTGTTGCTGCTATGACCTTATCCTCCCCAGCAAGTGTGTGGAATTATTCATGTCATTTTAGTCAGACATCAAGCAAAACAACACAGCCCGGGGGAAGAGGGTTAGGGTTTGTAAAATGGATGGGAATGGGGGTTTCTTTTTGGGTAGGTTTTGTTGAGAGAAGAAAAAAAAAGCAGAGCATGGACAAACAATAATTGAAGATACAGACAATCTTTGGTTACAAACTAAAGGTAAGCACATGCAGTCACACTCATAGAATAAAAGACAACAATGGATACTGTATCTGTATTGCGTATGTTTTTGGAGTTGTCCTGTTGAATTTGGTAAGTAAGTTGCATGCAGCAAACAATTCCTCTTATTGGCGGCACTCCTCCATTCCAGCTGACGCTTCGTCCATCAATGTGGTGACCACTGACAGAAGACACCCTGTCCACTGCCTGCCTGGCGGATGTTGACTGAAACCCGGCCTGTAATTATTGAACGGAAAACAGGAAGTGCTATTACAATACCACTGATAAATAAATAAAAGGTATGTACGCTGTGTGGTGCAAAAAGTCACACTTTGATTTCCCTAATAGACAGTACAATATTTTTGAAATTGCGTGCTCTGTCTGAGTCACCTTTTTAAGGATCAATAAGTATGGCCAAAATATTATAGCGGATCTTTCCCCTCAAGGTAGGTGTACTACTGTGTTTTAGAACAAAATTTGACCTTCCCAGCAATGCTCCCACCAAGACCCTTACTAAAGCCAGTCGCAAAAATGTAGAAGAACCCCAATCATATCTCCAAAAACGATGCCTAGCAGAAAAATGGTTACAAAGCGTACTTTGAAAGTAACAGTAGGCCCAAATACAGACCGTGGATTGTATTCAAACCACTTGCAAGCAAGCAAAAGTATCCATAGCCAGCATCGCTCCAACAGTGCTCTACAACAACAGAACCGCGTTGCAATAGAACCCCCCGCAACACATGCAATCCTGCTGCTAGGGCTAACCCTAACGAACCCTAACTTACAAAAAGTGCCAAAACTGGTGTTTCCTTATGGATTTTGTCCAACAAACTTCTAGACGGTATTAGACCTTCCCAGGAATGCCCCAGGCAAGACCCGCCAACCCACCCGCAAAAAAACACCCGACACAACACCCCCAAACAGCGAAAAAGCTAAATCTCATACTTACAATGTCTCTCGGCCTTCGGTCCAAACGCGGCGCTGTGCAGCTAGGTCATCATCATCATCAATCATCATAACTCCTGTTTTCCACCACGGATTTCCTGAAAAGCAAATGCAATCAAGATTACACTGTCGCAGCAGTGCTTCGACAGAGACCCCGGCCGCAACCCACCCACGAACAGCAGGAAGCCCCCCAAAACGCTACATTGAGCAAGATGTCAGAAGAAATAGCAAAAAAAAGGCTGTTCCTTATGGATTTTGTCCAACAAACTTCTAGACGGTATTAGACCTTCCCAGGAATGCCCCAGGCAACACCCGCCAACCCACCCGCAAAAAAACACCCGACACAACACCCCCAAACAGCGAAAAAGCTAAATCTCATACTTACAATGTCTCTCGGCCTTCGGTCCAAACGCGGCGCTGTGCAGCTAGGTCATCATCATCATCAATCATCATAACTCCTGTTTTCCACCACGGATTTCCTGAAAAGCAAATGCAATCAAGATTACACTGTCGCAGCAGTGCTTCGACAGAGACCCCGGCCGCAACCCACCCACGAACAGCAGGAAGCCCCCCAAAACGCTACATTGAGCAAGATGTCAGAAGAAATAGCAAAAAAAAGGCTGTTCCTTATGGATTTTGTCCAACAAACTTCTAGACGGTATTAGACCTTCCCAGGAATGCCCCAGGCAAGACCCGCCAACCCACCCGCAAAAAAACACCCGACACAACACCCCCAAACAGCGAAAAAGCTAAATCTCATACTTACAATGTCTCTCGGCCTTCGGTCCAAACGCGGCGCTGTGCAGCTAGGTCATCATCATCATCAATCATCATAACTCCTGTTTTCCACCACGGATTTCCTGAAAAGCAAATGCAATCAAGATTACACTGTCGCAGCAGTGCTTCGACAGAGACCCCGGCCGCAACCCACCCACGAACAGCAGGAAGCCCCCCAAAACGCTACATTGAGCAAGATGTCAGAAGAAATAGCAAAAAAAAGGCTGTTCCTTATGGATTTTGTCCAACAAACTTCTAGACGGTATTAGACCTTCCCAGGAATGCCCCAGGCAAGACCCGCCAACCCACCCGCAAAAAAACACCCGACACAACACCCCCAAACAGCGAAAAAGCTAAATCTCATACTTACAATGTCTCTCGGCCTTCGTTCCAAACGCGGCGCTGTGCAGCTAGGTCATCATCATCATCAATCATCATAACTCCTGTTTTCCACCACGGATTTCCTGAAAAGCAAATGCAATCAAGATTACACTGTCGCAGCAGTGCTTCGACAGAGACCCCGGCCGCAACCCACCCACGAACAGCAGGAAGCCCCCCAAAACGCTACATTGAGCAAGATGTCAGAAGAAATAGCAAAAAAAAGGCTGTTCCTTATGGATTTTGTCCAAAACACTTCTATCCGGTATTAGACCTTCCCAGGAATGCCCCCGGCAAGACCCGCCAACCCACCCGCAAAAAACCACCCGACAACACCCTCAAACAGCGAAAAAGCTAAATCTCATACTTACAATATCTCTCGGCCTTCGTTCCAAATGCGGCGCTGTTCAGCTAGGTCATCATCATCAATCATCATAACTCCTGTTTTCCACCACGGATTTCCTGAAAAGCAAATGCAATCAAGATTAGACTGTCGCAGCAGTGCTTCGACAGACACCAAAAATTACCCACAAACCCCCGGAACCCCGCCAAAGAGCACCTCAAAGGCAAGCAAGTCAGCAAAAACGGCAAGAAATTTCCACCTCATATTTGGTCCAAAACACTTTTGTCCATTATTAGAGCTTCACAGCAATGGGCCCAAATCCGTCAACTCACCCGCAAAGAAGTACAACACCCCCACAAGTGCTGAGTCTTTCTTCATTGGGTGTAATCCAGCACTCTGCTTGGAGGGAAATCGCAGTCTGGAGGAGGAGGATAGAGGAGCATGTTCTTCAGAACTTGTGAACCTGAGGAATGTAGACTGCGGCACCTTCAAATCAATAAGCAAACAAGTGAAGACAGTTCTGATGATGGTCTTGTTTTTGGGATTAGGTGATTAAAGTTTGAATTAAATTAACTGTGCAAAACAAAGAAAGAGAGACACAAAGCACACAGGAATAAAAGTGAATAAGGACGAAAAAGAAAGTTCTTGATTGATTGTCTCATTTTCAGGGCTCGGTGTCAGGGAATAAGAACAAGATTTCGTCATCATACTCTGCGAATTCAGGCTGGATGAGGTCAGTGGCACCGAACAGAGAAAAAATCCCCTCATCTACGTTGCTGTCCTCCTCGTCTTCATGCGGTGTGCTTTCTCGTACTTTGTAATCTGGTGGTATGAGGTGCTGATTCATCTTGATCATTGTCAGCCGCTCCACATTTTTGGGCGAGAGGCGGCTGCGTTTGGGAGTTACAATGCCACCAGCAGCACTGAAAACACGTTCAGAAGACACACTTGCGAGTGGGCAAGACAAATAGTTTATAGCCAGGTTGAAGAGCTGTGGCCACAATTGTTTTTTGCCATGCCAATACTGCAATGGCTCATCATTAAGAAAGACCACTGTTGAGTCATTCAGATAGTCCTGCACCATCGACTCAAGGTCAGCAACGGTTCCTCCACTTTGCTTACTTTTTGCTGTGGCTGTGACATTTTTTCGAGAACCATACCCAAGCAAACTTAGCCAATCCTCTACAACAGCCACTGTTTTTGTTGTGTGTGGTGCAGATGATCCAGTTGCCGGTGTCTTTAACGGCTGAGAGGTCACTTGTGCCCCAGCCACAGGTGCAGAAGTGGATTCTTGTGACTGGGGATGGCCTGCTGATGCTGATGCTGATGTACTGGCTTCTCCTTCAATAACCTGCCGTTCTTTTTCAAACCTCTTGGCTGACCAGGCTAACCAATGTTTGTACTTTTGAACATCTGCATCAGCAAAAGGAAAGAATGCTTCGCCTGCCAGCGCCTTTTTGTAGCGTGGATCCAGAATAGTAGCACAAATGTAATGCTGATCTGACTTGATCTTTTGAAGACGTTCATCACCACGTAGGCGCTCTAATAATTTCTCAGACAAAATGAAATGGTCTTTTTTTTTTTCATCTTTTTCAAACTCAGAAGACACCGCCATCAGTTGGTGCTCCAGCATGCACAACAATGGGATAGCTTTTCCCAAATTACAGTCCTCCTGGCTGACTGCACGCGTGAAGAACTCAAAAGGACGAAGCATGTCTGTCAGGCTTTTAACTGTGTCCCATTGCGCCGCACTCATCCGCAGGTCCTCCTTCTGAGATGTACCCTCTGTGAAGAAATAGTGATCGAGTACCGTATACTGCTCATACAGACGCTCAAGCATGTAGAAGGTTGAGTTCCAACGTGTTGCCACCTCCTGGATGAGTGCTTTCACTGGCATTCCACGTATAAATAGCAGTCTCCGCAGATGCTTCCGGGCCTTAAAAGAATGGCTGAAATGGTTGCACATTTTGCGGCAGGTGGCCATTACCTCGTACGCTGTACTGTCTTTATCACTCAAGAATTTTTGAACTACCAGGTTGATACAGTGCGCCAAACACGGCACTCTAACATGGTCACCCTTCTGCATGGCCTTAACTACATTGGCGCCATTATCCGTGGAAACATAACCAATCTTGAGTTTTAGGGGGGATAGCATTTTCAAGAGCTTTTTGTTAAACTCTTCCAAAAGGTTTTCTGCTGTGTGACTTTTCTCCAAGCCAAACATGGCTAGTGTTGCATGCTTCCGAGCAGCTTTGAAAACTTTGTCCGGGTCAACACCTGCGTTTAGCTTTGCTAAAACACCTGAAAAAGAGACCCAGTGTCCAGTGATGCACATGTAATCAGCGCCTGCGCCACTGGTCCACATGTCTGTTGTCAGATGTATTGTGTGAACAGCACTCTTCTGCAAAGCTGCCCCAATCGCCTGCAGCACATCTTCATGTAGTGCTGGAACCGCAACTCTGGCAAAATAGAAGCGGCTCGGAACCTTCCATTTAGGGCAGAGCATTGCCACTAATTCAAGAAAACCTACCGCTTCTACAAAAGAAAAAGGTAGAAGGTCCACAGCTAGCATTTTAGCCAGCTTAGTGTTATACAGACGCGTCAGTGGGTGGTTGCGTTCATATGGCACGTCTGAAGTAAGCATTGTTCTAATGTTGCCCTGGACCAAGCATTTACGGGCTGATAATGACTTCGTTGACCCAATTTTGCTCGCTGGTGAACTTTTGTGCGTTGGTGTCTCACTCGCTCCAACACTCTTAGTGTGCCTCACATTGGGTGTGCTGCTGACAGGGGTACTGGGTGTAAGGGAAGTGTTTGACACGTCTTCTTCCTGCTCATCATCATCAGATGAAACATCAACGTTTCCTTGAATTTGGCCTTTCTTGATCGCATCTAGGTGCGCAAACCATTTGACAGTGTGCTGTCTCCTAAGATGACCTCTCTGGCCTCCGGTACCATAGTTGGTACCTGGCTTACCACGACTAACTGCTTGCTTACAAATGGTACAAATGGCAAACTTTGGATTTTTTGGACAAACAGTAAAGAAGTCCCAAACTGGGGACTTGAAGTGTCTGTGGGACATGGAGGAGGCGGCGATACTGGTGGTGGTGGTCATGAAGCTAATGCCAGATGAAGTGGAGGATGTGGATTGCCCAACTTTTGTACGTTTTGCACTTTCACCGCCACTAATTAAGGTCGAGGTTGACGGAGGTCTCTTCTTGCCAGAAAGAAATATGGAAGCGGGACGAGTTGGTGTACTACTTAACTCCAATGATTGTGGTGTTTCCACTGCCTCCTCATCGACAACATCATCATCACGCTCAGCAGCTCTTCGGGCTAGGGTCAAAATGTCTGTTTGCTGCATGCCCGCTGGGGCTGCAGTGACCTTTATGATGACTGGGTCGTCGTTGGCAGAGTCTTCATCAGCAGCAGTATCCGCCACTTCTTGTTGAGACTCATCACACTCCATAACTCTGAGACTTTGGACGAGCTTCCTTTTACGCTTAACTACCTTTGTTTGTTCCCAAGTTTGATCTGTATCATCAGAAGGAGGTGTGATTTGAAGAGGATGTAGACACCACCCTTGATCTCTTCCTTGCTAGGGGTGTGGAAGACAATGAAGGATCATCAGGAGGAGTGGCTTCCTCAAATGATACCTCGCCTTGATTGTCGATTTCCTGATGTGCCCCTACTTCGGGAGGAACAACTATTGTGGGCACTTGTTGGGACCCTCCATGCACCTCTGCTTGCGCATCTCCTTGCGCTGCCTCTCCTTCCACATGTACTTGGGCTTGTACTTGCACATGTGATTGTTGTTGCGGCTGTGGTTGTTCAACACTCGTCAGATGAGCTACAACAACCTGTGTTGATTGAGGGACATTGCTGCTGCTTTCTTGCGATGAGCCAACATCACTGGTCGATGGTGATTGAAGAAGTATACTGGCTGCCTCTGCAGCACTCAAGGGCTTGGACTTAAGTTGGCGTGGTGGTGGTGGTGGCACTGAGCCCAATGGAGCGGGGGTGCTGCTGCCAGCTTGGTCCCCCGCAGATCCCGCTGCAGCTGCTGCAGGCATACTTTTTTTTTTACTCCCAAAAAAAGGGGCGGGCGGCACACCAGTGTCCTTGGTAACTTGCTTCTTCTGCTCCTTACTGGCACCTTTCTTGCTAGAGGAGCTACGGGTTACTTTTTTTGGGGCCATCTTCTTCAGAGCAGGTCAGCAGGCAGCAGTTGCACGAGTTGCAGAGGGTTCTGTGTCCAGACGTGACGTCGCGTGACGTTATGCTGCACACACCGCTGCAGGACTTCTTCCTGGCACTGGTGGTTCTATTGAGTCTTCTTGTGCACCTAAAAGCAATGGAAGACAGAGGAACATCAGTTCAGTTATACACCCCAAAAAATCGACAAAACACAGAAAAATGAGCACAATCCCATGCCATCCATGATGTTTACATTGAAGACACCCCACAGAAAGACTAGGGACATGCAAGTATGCAACACTCACTACCCCTGGGCATAAGGGATGAAAAGTAGGCAAAATAAGTGCAGGCCTCAGACACTGCCTCTCCTCAAAATGGCCCCCTTACACCCCAAGCACATGTTGCCTGTACCAGCCAGCACTCAAGATGGCCACCACCACCATCCACATGGCCAGTCCACATCAACAGTACACCCCCAAAAAACAGAAAAACAGCCAGAAATCACCACAATCCAATGCCATCCATGATGTTTACATCAAAGAGAGTGAGACCACACCACAGGCACACTCAGTCCATGCACCACCACCACCCCTGGGCAAGCAAAAGGCCACACCAGCAGCCCCCCAAAAACGACAAAAAACAATAAAATAAGCACAATCCCAGCCCATCCATGGCCTCAATTATGTTTAAATTCAAGAAGACACCCCACAGAAAGACTAGGCCCATGCAACACTCACCACCCCTGGGCAAAGGGCCACATCAGCAGGCCCAAAAAAACGACAAAAAACAATAAAATCTGCACAATCCCAGCCCATCCATGGCCTCAATGGTGTTTAAATTCAAGAAGACACCCCTCAGAAACACTAGGCCCATGCAACACTCACTACCCCTGGGCATAAGGGATGAAAAGTAGGCAAAATAAGTGCAGGCCTCAGACACTGCCTCTCCTCAAAATGGCCCCCTTACACCCCAAGCACATGTTGCCTGTACCAGCCAGCACTCAAGATGGCCACCACCACCACCCACATGGCCAGTCCACATCAACAGTACACCCCCAAAAAACAGAAAAACAGCCAGAAATCACCACAATCCAATGCCATCCATGATGTTTACATCAAAGAGAGTGAGACCACACCACAGGCACACTCAGTCCATGCACCACCACCACCCCTGGGCAAGCAAAAGGCCACACCAGCAGCCCCCCAAAAACGACAAAAAACAATAAAATAAGCACAATCCCAGCCCATCCATGGCCTCAATTATGTTTAAATTCAAGAAGACACCCCACAGAAAGACTAGGCCCATGCAACACTCACCACCCCTGGGCAAAGGGCCACACCAGCAGGCCCAAAAAAACGACAAAAAACAATAAAATCTGCACAATCCCAGCCCATCCATGGCCTCAATGGTGTTTAAATTCAAGAAGACACCCCACAGAAAGACTAGGCCCATGCAACACTCACCACCCCTGGGCAAAGGGCCACACCAGCAGGCCCAAAAAAACGACAAAAAACAATAAAATCTGCACAATCCCAGCCCATCCATGGCCTCAATGGTGTTTAAATTCAAGAAGACACCCCTCAGAAACACTAGGCCCATGCAACACTCACTACCCCTGGGCATAAGGGATGAAAAGTAGGCAAAATAAGTGCAGGCCTCAGACACTGCCTCTCCTCAAAATGGCCCCCTTACTCCCCAAGCACATGTTGCCTGTACCAGCCAGCACTCAAGATGGCCACCACCACCACCCACATGGCCAGTCCACATCAACAGTACACCCCCAAAAAACAGAAAAACAGCCAGAAATCACCACAATCCAATGCCATCCATGATGTTTACATCAAAGAGAGTGAGACCACACCACAGGCACACTCAGTCCATGCACCACCACCACCCCTGGGCAAGCAAAAGGCCACACCAGCAGCCCCCCAAAAACGACAAAAAACAATAAAATAAGCACAATCCCAGCCCATCCATGGCCTCAATTATGTTTAAATTCAAGAAGACACCCCACAGAAAGACTAGGCCCATGCAACACTCACCACCCCTGGGCAAAGGGCCACACCAGCAGGCCCAAAAAAATGACAAAAAACAATAAAATCTGCACAATCCCAGCCCATCCATGGCCTCAATGGTGTTTAAATTCAACAAAACAGTTGTATCATGCACCCATAACCAACCCTGGTCCTACTGGATACTGTGGCTACCCACAATATAATTTATTTAATTTTCTGAAAAAGTTCCAAAATTGTACTTGCAGCAACTGTAATGCCCCAAACAAACTTACTTGTGAAAGTTGATTTCTAATCCAAAAGTGATCCAAAGACAGTCAAAAAGGCCTCAAATCCAAATATCCAGCAGCACCCACAAAAAGTAATCCTTCCAGCTCCAGATCCAAATGAAAGTGACCAGGAGATGGACAAAGCACTGGGAGGAGCCTGCTGGACAGGAACAGGAAGTTGGAGACTGTGGGGCACTTCCTTCCTCCCCCCCCCAAAATGGACTCCTTGCAAAAAAAAAGGCCATGCAAATGTCAACCTGAGGAGTGATTCTGATAAAAATCATAATTTTCTGAAGGTTTATCCTGTTTGCTGGTGATTTTCTTGTGCGAAATTGCAAAATCTCTATTTCGCAAGTGCGAGATTGTTCCTTTCCGCCGCAACTACGTGTTCGCAATTGCGAACTCTCGCGAGGTGTGCTGTGCAAGGTGGCAAGCCGCGAGTACGTATTCGCGGGCGACAAACTCCCGCGGGAACACGCAGCAAGATCTAAAATGGCGCGTCACTCGCAAAGAAAAACAACTCGGCAAACGCTAAAATGACGGAAAGTGAACGCCGTGCACCACGCCGCGCGCCGCAACCAAGCAAAAAATCCGCCGCGAGCGGATTCACGGATTTTCGACAAATTCGCGAGCGTTCGCGGATTGCGAATTTGCCGAAAATCCGAAAAATCCGCGAGCGGAGCGGATTTTACGCCCATGCTTAGTTTTAAGGACATGGTGGAGTTAAGTTGTAGGCCTCCGGGCCGACGTCGATTTTGGTAGGGACAGGGTTCTAGGCTTCAGGGCAGGGTAAGGGGAATGGGGTAGTTTTACAGGCAGGGTAGGTTTTAGGACTAAGGGCGGGGGGGGCAAGGTAGGGGGATAGGATATTAGTGCTTAGGGCAGGGACGGGGGTGTCGGGGTAGTGGTAATCTTTACCACGCATATCCTTTTACCAATCATGCCGTTACCACGAAATTGTGTGATAAAGGCATTCGTGGTGAAGGCATGCATGTTAAAGGACTGCATGGTTTAGACGCATTCATTCGTTATTAGGACGGCATTGTAGAGGCACACGTAGTTCAGCCATACGTGCCTCTGTCATACATTCAAATCACGTCATATGTTTTGCATGGCTTTTTTGCACAATAAAAGTTTACATAAGAAAACACGGTCTTTGAGAAGAATGATGAGCGGAATGGAGCACTGAAGACAGAGCAACGCAAAAATAACATTAGCAGGTCTACAAATAAATTGGCTATGGTTGATGCATATGTAATGTGTAAGGGCCAGTCAGAAACTCTTTTCTGTGCAGTGTAAATCAAGATTCCTCCCAATCCTGCCCCTCAACGCGGTTGTCAAGAAGAGATTATTAAGATCTATGTCAAGTTGTAAATTGTTTTATTGGACCACTCATCCAGAAACTGCTCGTAACCTTTTCGGCTCTTAATTGCTTTCAGTACCTTCCCTTCTGACACCCTGACATGACAGAGTGCCGTTATCTTGTGATATTAAATCTGCTGACCTGTGACCTTTGCAATACACGGACTATGAACAAAGAGCAGGTGCATGCAGTTTCCAATAAAAATGCCAGCAACCCATAACCCACCAGAGGAGTTCACATATTTTATTGCATTTTCCAAAATGCACAAAAATGTTTACACCACGAACTCTATAAAAATAAAGAAAGGGCGACAACTCTATTTGTCTTGGAACGTTTGACAAAAGCAAGACTAATATTTCAGGCAGAGTAGTTAAATTTGTCCACAACCTACCACCTATACCTCTTCATGTTTCTGGGTTGTACACCAGCTGAGAGCAAGTCAAGGCCAATTTGTCAAAATATGCTTTTTAAGTGAGTTATTTTTTACAATTCAAACAATTTGCTTTACCTCTGGGTTAAGAACCCCTATCTTCGAATAAGATGAAACGAATGGACCCCCGAAAAATTCACTTAGGTTGACGGTCTTAAATACAGAAAATACCTTGCGCCCAGGAGTAGCCCCCTGTGAGTGGAGACCCTTCTATTCAAACATCTGCGGTCTCTCTGTAGAGCAGACGGGCATCCATCCTTAAATAAGGCCCTGCTTGACTCAAGTCCTTTGTATGCTGCACCCCTGATAAAAATGTTTATAGCAAGCAAAAAAAACATTGGCAAAGCCATTGGGTCTGGCTTGCATCTTGAGTCCTGGACTAAACTTAACAAGCATTTACAATGCAACGGTTTCGCCTTTGGAAAAGTTAGAGTTATTGGCATTGTAAATGACAAAAATTGTATTTATGTGTTGGTTTTGAAAACAGATAAATAAATGGCATTGTCATTTAAATTGCCAATAGCTTAATCTCTCGCAAATGTGAGACCTATTGTACCCTACGGACGAGCTCAGCAGACAGCAATTACTACCACATACACACACACCCAGAGCCAGCCACACACACCCAGAGCCAGCCACACACACCCAGAGCCAGCCACACACACACACCCAGAGCCCCACACACACACACCCACAGCCCCACACACACACACACACACACACCCAGAGCCCCACACACACACACACACACCCAGAGCCCCAGACACACACACCCAGAGCCCTAGACACACACACACCCAGAGACCCACACCCACACCCACTGGAGCAGTCACACACACCCACTGGAGCAGTCACACACACACTCTGGAGCAGTCACACACACATACACTCTGGAGCAGTCACACACACATACACACACACTCTGGAGCAGTCACACACACATACACACACAGACTGGAGCAGTCACACACACATACACACACACACTGTAGCAGTCACACACACATACACAAACACACTGGAGCAGTCACATACACACACACACACACACACACTGGAGCAGTCACATACACACACACACACACACACTGGAGCAGTCATATTGCGTTGCCACGTTGTATTAATGGATAGTGCGTGAGGGTCGAGAGGGGCCCTGAGTATATTTATTAAAAGAAATAACTTTTAGTTACAGGATTCTAGCTAAATAAAATAAGTACACGGAAACTGGTCTTACAACGCGAACTGCACCGGCAGGAGAGGTGGGTATGAGGGAAGAGAAGCCGATTCAGCAAAATGGTCTTGCACTGACTCGCGGACCTGAAATAAATCATCCACCAATAGTGCTGAGTCACTGATAATAGGTACCAGTGACGCCATCTCACCGGTGCAGGCGGGGCAGTATTGTTCTACGAGGAATAGCCAGTTCTAGCCTTAAGGTATTCCTTATCACCTGCAGTTAGCATCCTCGCTGCTAGCTCTGACAAACAAGCACAAGCACCACGAGCACACAGACAGCGGGAGGGGGGGCGGGAAAGGAGCGGACAGCGGGAGGGGGGGCGGGAACGGACAGCGGGAGTGGAGGGTCGGGAACGGGATCCACATTTTCCCAAAGTAAATTTCAACTAACTTCCCTGCTGAAATTTACCTACAGAAAATTGTGAGATTGTGGTGCCTTCTGCAGAACTTGGAATTCTAGTATGCGCCATAACATGAGTTACTGCACCTATCACCATTAACTGGACCAATTGTAATTAGGTCCTTAGTCAATGAAAGCCACATATTGCAAAGTTTTATGACAGAGATAAGGGTACAATGATATACACGACAACACTTGATAAATATACTGTAAAGATTTTGAAGTGCATCAATTAAGGTGCAGTTGGAAATACGGGGCTGTTGATCTCATATTTAAACAGTGAATCTGAGCTTGTTTGTATAAAATTCGATTTAACAATAGCCACTTGAAATGTATTATGTCAGCCCATACAGGTTAGGCTGATGGGAACTTTCATTCAAGTTGCAGGACATCGGTAAGCAAGTAATTAAGCAATAAGCTAGGAAACACTATGTGAACACTCCCCTCGAATGGGCTTTCAAGACAACCCTTGAAGTGACTGGGCTCAGGCCGTCAATGCATAGCCTAGCATATTGCGTTGCCACGTTGTATTAATGGATAGTGCGTGAGGGTCGGGAGGGGCCCTGAGAATATTTATTAAAAGAAATAACTTTTACTTACAGGATTCTAGCTAAATAAAATAAGTACACAGAAACTGGTCTTACAACGCGAACTGCACCGGCAGGAGGTGGGTATGAGGGAAGAGAAGCCGATTCAGCAAAATGATCTTGCACTGACTCGTGGACCGGAAATAAATCATCCACCAATAGTGCTGAGTCACTGATAATAGGTACCAGTGACGCCATCTCACCGGTGCAGGCGGGGCAGTATTGTTCTACGAGGAATAGCCAGTTCTAGCCTTAAGGTATTCCTTATCACCTGCAGTTAGCATCCTCGCTGCTAGCTCTGACAAACAAGCACAAGCACCACGAGCACACGGACAGCGGGAGGGGGGGCGGGAACGGAGAGCGGGAGGGGGGCGGGAACGGACAGCGGGAGGGGAGGGTCGGGAACGGGATCCACATTTTCCCAAAGTAAATTTCAACTAACTTCCCTGCTGAAATTTACATACAGAAAATTGTGAGATTGTGGTGCCTTCTGCAGAACTTGGAATTCTAGTATGCGCCATAACATGAGTAACTGCACCTATCACCATTAACTGGACCAATTGTAATCAGGTCCTTAGTCAATGAAAGCCACATATTGAAAAGTTTTATGACAGAGATAAGGGTACAATGATATACACGACAACACTTGATAAATATACTGTAAAGATTTTGAAGTGCATCAATTATGGTGCAGTTGGAAATACGGGGCTGTTGATCCCATATTTAAACAGTGAATCTGAGCGTGTTTGTATAAAATTCGATTTAACAATAGCCACTTGAAATGTATAATGTCAGCCCATACAGGTTAGGCTGATGGGAACTTTAATTCAAGTTGCAGGACATCGGTAAGCAATTAATTAAGCAATAAGCTAGGAAACACTATGTGAACACTCCCCTCGAATGGGCTTTCAAGACAACCCTTGAAGTGACTGGGCTCAGGCCGTCAATGCATAGCCTAGCATATTGCGTTGCCACGTTGTATTAATGGATAGTGCGTGAGGGTCGGGAGGGGCCCTGAGAATATTTATTAAAAGAAATAACTTTTACTTACAGGATTCTAGCTAAATAAAATAAGTACACGGAAACTGGTCTTACAACGCGAACTGCACCGGTAGGAGAGGTGGGTATGAGGGAAGAGAAGCCGATTCAGCAAAATGGTCTTGCACTGACTCGCGACCGGAAATAAATCCTCCACCAATAGTGCTGAGTCACTGATAATAGGTACCAGTGACGCCATCTCACCGGTGCAGGCGGGGCAGTATTGTTCTACGAGGAATAGCCAGTTCTAGCCTTAAGGTATTCCTTATCACCTGCAGTTAGCATCCTCGCTGCTAGCTCTGACAAACAAGCACAAGCACCACGAGCACACAGACAGCGGGAGGGGGGGCGGGAAAGGAGCGGACAGCGGGAGGGGGGGCGGGAACGGACAGCGGGAGGGGGGCGGGAACGGACAGCGGGAGGGGAGGGTCGGGAACGGGATCCACATTTTCCCAAAGTAAATTTCAACTAACTTCCCTGCTGAAATTTACATACAGAAAATTGTGAGATTGTGGTGCCTTCTGCAGAACTTGGAATTCTAGTATGCGCCTAACATGAGTAACTGCACCTATCACCATTAACTGGACCAATTGTAATCAGGTCCTTAGTCAATGAAAGCCACATATTGAAAAGTTTTATGACAGAGATAAGGGTACAATGATATACACGACAACACTTGATAAATATACTGTAAAGATTTTGAAGTGCATCAATTATGGTGCAGTTGGAAATACGGGGCTGTTGATCCCATATTTAAACAGTGAATCTGAGCGTGTTTGTATAAAATTCGATTTAACAATAGCCACTTGAAATGTATAATGTCAGCCCATACAGGTTAGGCTGATGGGAACTTTAATTCAAGTTGCAGGACATCGGTAAGCAATTAATTAAGCAATAAGCTAGGAAACACTATGTGAACACTCCCCTCGAATGGGCTTTCAAGACAACCCTTGAAGTGACTGGGCTCAGGCCGTCAATGCATAGCCTAGCATATTGCGTTGCCACGTTGTATTAATGGATAGTGCGTGAGGGTCGGGAGGGGCCCTGAGAATATTTATTAAAAGAAATAACTTTTACTTACAGGATTCTAGCTAAATAAAATAAGTACACGGAAACTGGTCTTACAACGCGAACTGCACCGGTAGGAGAGGTGGGTATGAGGGAAGAGAAGCCGATTCAGCAAAATGGTCTTGCACTGACTCGCGACCGGAAATAAATCCTCCACCAATAGTGCTGAGTCACTGATAATAGGTACCAGTGACGCCATCTCACCGGTGCAGGCGGGGCAGTATTGTTCTACGAGGAATAGCCAGTTCTAGCCTTAAGGTATTCCTTATCACCTGCAGTTAGCATCCTCGCTGCTAGCTCTGACAAACAAGCACAAGCACCATGAGCACACGGACAGCGGGAGGGGGGGCGGGAAAGGAACGGAGAGCGGGAGGGGGGGCGGAAACGGACAGCGGGAGGGGAGGGTCGGGAACGGGATCAAAACAAACGTACGTAAACATACAAAGTGAAAACATATTTATAAAGAAAATGCTCCTTACCTGATCGCTTCGTGGGAACTCAAATCTTGCAGCCAACTCCAACAACAAACACTTGTAGAAAGAAGAAAACAGGGCGACTCGAAAAAAAAATAACACACACCCACCGCCGTGATGACGATCAGAAGTGGGTGGAGAGCGAAAAAATCACGGGAACGCCCCCGAATCTGGTCCGGCCTTGACGGACAGATCCGGCTCCCAATGGCTAGCCTCCATTTATGGAGCTAGCCAATGGGAGCATGGGGTGAGTCCCTGTTCCCCACTGTAAGACATAAGGTTTTTCTAGCGCTTGCGCACTTCATGCGCATTTGCTAGGCAAAACCTAAAAAAGCCTGGGGCGGGGGGGGGGGTGAGTATATAAAATAAAAGACTATTGTTTCTGTATACAGTGTATCCATAAAAAAGTAATTTAATGTTTGGTGAACCAGTGTACTTTTGAGAGGTCAGACATACCCTCATGCATTGCAATGCAAGTTCTCTATAGGAGGTGAAATGCTACATCAAACAGCCAGTAGCACTAGGTGAGGGAGAAATACTACTCTTTGCTTATACTTTAAAATATTAGGGCCATATGTATCAAGGTACCAATGAGCGATTCTGTAATATCGATTTTTAAGAAATCGCTATTTCAGAATCACTAATTGATATGTATCAAGAAAATTGCAATTTTTTAGCAATTTCTTGATATTCCTTAATTGCGAATTCGCAAATTGTGAATTCGCAATTAAGGAATACTTTCCCATTCATTTCTATGGGCCAGGAGGCCCATAGGAATGAATGACAAGTTATTCTCAATTTGCGATTCGCAATTTGCTAATCGTAAATTGAGAATAATTTCAAGGGTGCAGGGGTGTCCAAAGGACACCCTGTTGCACCCCTGAAATATGCATGGGTGCACATGCGGCGCACATACATACCCTAAGGGAATGTATGTGCTTCACATGGCACTTTGAAAAATGCAAAAATGTGCATTTTTCAAGGAATTCGCAACTTACCACCAACTAGAAGTTTGGTGGTAATTTGCGATTCCTTAAGGCCATTTAGCAAATTTTTTTGGCTTCTTACATTGCATTTAAGGAATCGCAAAATTTGCGATTCCTTAAATGCAATCGCAAAATAAGGAATCGCAAATTTTGTGATTCCTTATTTTGCATGCAGATTTGGGTGATACATACCATTTTGCAAAAATACGTTCGCAACGCCAACATTCTGCGAATATCGGCGTTTGCGAACACATTTGGGCATGATACATATGGCCCCAAGTCACATAATAGACCTTGCAAAGAGCTGCACTGTCAAGCCAGACCTACAAAAGATACCCTCAGTAATTCACTATTGTGAAATGTGCCAGTAGGGGCAATCTTGGTAGTCCCAATATTTGTTCATAAGGTATTTCCGTCCCTTTTTTCTAAAAGGATTGCAGTTACATCATGCACCACTCACACTCGCCCGAATGAGCCTAAAAAATGTATTACATATTTCTGTTAAAAGACAGTCATTGAAATACTAAAGTGGTGCCATTTATAGAGGGTTTCTCCTTGCCTACATGATTTTAGCCATGCTATGCAAGTGCACCATTCAAACTTATTCAACTCTAGACATTTGTTAGTTCAATTTGTATCATTCATATGATGATCTACCTCACAGGGCTGCATTATTTCAACAATTTTCTATATTTCAGGAGACAGAGGGCAAGACTTCAGATTAACAGGAGGTATACAAATAGTTTTTTCAGTTACTAAGGAGGATTGTAGGTGCCTATAACACAATATAATGATCAATGACAAACCCAATAGGTTGGCCTTGGTAAGTGAGTGCAATGTTTTCAAAATATTTTTATTGCGGGCATATTCCACAAAGCAAAAAAAAAAAACTTGCTGCACCCTAAATGTGGTGGCAAATGCTTTACAATAAAGGTATTTCTTTTTGAAAAACAACCATCACATACAAGTTCAATAGAACAGTTGTACAAGTGCTTCCTAGCATTCAGGTGTACCAAGAAAACTATCGAAAGAGTTTATAGTTTCAATAAGCATCGCCAAGAAAAGTTGATTTCAATAGTCACCAACAAAAGTTACTATCAAATTGCTGAAACTTGAAAATGAAGTTCAAACAAACATGAGACACTAGAAAGAAAAAGGATAAAGAATGGAAAATGCATTAGCAAAGTAATGAAATGGCATACTAACCCTGGCACTAAAATGTATTGTTTTTTAGGGAGTTGTGCACGTGCACTCGAGAGAAATGCCAGGGCTCACAGAAAAGAGAGCCAATGACTGAAGTGGGCTGATGCCTTGCTCCATCCAAAATTCTGTGGTGGATTTAAGCAAATTATGAAGAACAATGATGACGTGAATGTGATTGTTGTGAGCTTTGTTATATCAGTGTGATAATGTAAATGTGCTGTTTTGCATGTTGTCCATGATCCAGCAGTCTGTAATGGTGTGTGTCTTCCATGACTGGGTATTGGTGAATGTGGAGTGGTGAGTCTAATGCAATGAGTGTTATGCAGCAAGTGCAGCAGCAGTCAGTGTGAATATGTTTTAGTGACGGTGTAAACGTGGCAAGTGTGAGGTGATGAGTGCTAGGTGGAGAGTGCAATGCCAGTCAATGTGACGATGTCATATGAATGTATTGGCCTGAGTGTAAGAGAGTATGTTTGTGTGTAATGCAGTGAGTATGATATTGAATGTTATTGTCTGATGTTATTTTCTAATGTGAGGATAATATCTGTACAAGTGGCTAAAAACTTTGGGGCATATTAGCAAGAACCTCGTTAAAATGATCGCCGTTTTAGCGGAAGCAAACTGCCGCTAAAACGGCGATAATGGGCTTGCTAATATTCGTCATAGAATTCCAATAGAAGCCCAGTTTAGATGTCCTGCACATCTAACCTGAGCGTCTATTGGAATTCTATAACGCATGTTAGCAAGCCCATTATTGCCGTTTTAGCTGCAGTTTCCTGCCGCTAAAACAGAGATAATTTTAACAAGGTTCTTGCTAATATGCCCCTATGTCCCCAAAAGGCTAGAGAGGAGCCCCTTAACTATATGCACACATGAGACACTGGGGATCTCTAATATTGTAGTCTTCAAATTGATTTTTCAAAAAATGTGGTTTGAACTTTCGGGTAGTTCAGATAATCACTTATTGTGGAACAGTAGTATATTTTAATCACAGTGTAATGAAATGTGCTGCACCTTAAGTGTATCAACTTCCCTTTCAAAGTGTGAAAGAAGTACACATATTACTATGTTCCTTCTCAGGTTGGTACATATATAAACATTGAACAAAATATGGCTTCTGCGGAAAGACTCAGATGTGCACACTTGAAGTTAGTGATCCCCCTTTGTTACAAAATCTTGGACTAAGGGGAACAAAAAAGTTGGATTTTTGAATTTGTTGTCACACGACTGAAGTATTGTGATATTGGTCAAATGAGATGATAGCTGTGTGCATCAGTGCCCTTACAGGATAATGTTTGCTGTGGGTGTGGAAGATGGGTTTATTTGCTACTTAAGAAAATACTTTCAGTTGTCTTTTTGGTTATTGCATGAGTAACATTCCAATGACATTGCAGAATAATATTACAACAGATACATTAAGAGTCTGATAACTAAGTTAAAATGTTAGCTAACTCTGAAATTTTAGATAAATACTCTAAAATATGAAGATAAAGCCAAGTACTTTATTGGCAAGACTTTATCCACTGGTGGCTAGTTAAAGATTTGTTTACATTGCTACATGGAGATATTTTCATCATATTTGTGTCTTGATTACATCTCTTTAGACTTTTCATTATAGTTCACAGTTTCTTGCTTGCTCTTTACTTTTGAGAGGAAGGACATTCCAGGATACTTTCATTGATATCCCTGTCAGCTTTTACTTATTGGCAACTATGCTTATTAAATTGCAATTTTTATACAACAGGAGTGATATTATCTGCATGCTGTTTCTGGTCCTTAATCAGACAAAAGACTATATCAATAATTCACACTATTCTTATTTATGGGCAGAGCTCCTCTCATAGATTCATTAAAAACCTCCTCTGCAAGTCAACAGATCTTAATAATGGAATATTCATTCACTCCCTTGCCTAGAGGCAACATTTCTTCCTCATACTCACCCTCCATTGCAGCACATTCATCCCTTGCAACTAGAAAGTCATCTACTAAGAAACTTTAAAAAGCCCCATCCTCTCCCACAAAGTCTCTGCTTTCTGTTTCAATGGATCTGCTGTTGGACGAGATCAGGGCCCTACGTTCTTACATGAAGTAGACAAATGCAAAACTACAAAGTCTCATCAACAGTTGGTCTCACAGGGAAGAGAGGATTTTGACGGCTAAACAGTACATTGCAACGTTCACTGATACTACTCTCAAAGTGAATACCCTTCAACCACAAGTTTATGTTCTATAGAAACAAGTTGGAGAACTTGAAAATAGGAACAGAAGAAATAATTTTCGTATCTATGCCTTGACGACACTGAAGGTACTTACCCTATTGTATTCTTCAAATCTTACCTCTCTAAGTTATTGAACAAGCCAGAGATTCCCTCACTTAATATTCAACAAGCACATAATTAGACCACCAGCCTACTATTGCTTCTACCTGCTTTTACCACAAGTTATTCTCAACTTCCTGAAATATACAGACTTACTCAAAGTTCTTTCCACAGCCAAAATGATGAAGCAATATCCATGGTCACGTAACACAATCTACCTTTCTCAAGACTATGCCAAAAGAACTGCAGTCATAGACAAAGACGAGAGCTGCGATTCAATCTCTCGCTGCTCTTTTTGGATTATTCCATAAATGCTTTTTTAAAGTGACTTGCAAGGATAAAATAGTAGTGTATGAATACCCCACTCACTTGTAGACTTTTCTTGAGATTTGCAGGGTTGAGAGAATGGATATTTCAAGATCCCCTAAATTCTCATTCCTTTGCACTAACATATTTGTTCTTTCAAATAATAGATTAGTTAGATGGTTTAACTTACTCATGTTGAGATGTTGCTTCGATGTAATATGATTGTGTTATAGATTATATACTTCGTCACTTATTAATTTTCCCAGCTAACTTGCTTTCTCTCTTGCTGGAATTGTCTTCTTTTCTCTGCTTTTGCTTGTTCCTTGTGTCGTGTCTTCAGTCCTCTTTGCTCCTTTTCTCTGGAGTATGGAAGTGTCATCGTTTCCATGTGATCTCTCCTCCCCCAGCCATACTGAAATATTTTAAGGTATGTTTTTCTTTCATTTTACATCTATTATATTGTTTCTCTTTTTCTGCGTTCAAGAATCTCACCTTCTACCACCTCTCTTTTTCTCCTCCTCTTAGTACTTTTCCTTTTCATTGTACTTTTCTTTTGTTCTGTATATGTATTTTCAATGCTTTGCCCTCATATTACCAAATCCATTTGCTGTTGTATAGTTTATATCTAATTTCCAATTTCTTATGTCTGATCTATTTTTTTTATCTTGTTTTCTTTTTATGGCTTTGAAACCTGTGTCTTGGAATGTCAGGGGTCTAAATTCTCCAATTCAATAAAAACAAAGTTTGACTTATTTATCAAAACTTAGCACAGACATTGCACACACGCAAGAGTCACAACTTACAGTAAGTGAGTCTTTGAAATTGAAGAAAAAGTGGGTTGGTGAAGTTTTCGTTTTGTAAGGAAATGGTGAACAAATGGTGTTATAACTTTATGTCACAAATCCCGACATATTCATTTAATATCCCTGGACATTGATGTGGACGGACAAAGGTTCCTCATCAAACTATTGATTGATAAAGTTCCAGTGACTGTCTTTAATGTTTTTGGTCCCAATTTTACTGACGTATGCAATGCTCATAAGATAACTTTGTTTTCTCTGGTCATTGTAATAACATTTTTGATCAGTTAGTTTCCCTGGTCTCCTGCCACATTGCGAGTGAAGCCTGTGAAGCCCCTTTTAGAAAAGTATATGCTGCTCTCCCAATAGAAGCTTCTTTCAACATTGATAGCAGGAAATTAACAGATGTTAAGATCACAGTGGATGAGGTGGAATAGTCCTTTGCACAAAGCACAGGGGAAAAGCCCTTGGGCCTGACGGTGTCCCAATTAACTTTTTTAAATATAACACTGGTCTTTGGTCCCTCATCCTAATTAATGTCTTTAGCAATTTGGCAGAATCAGATTTGCCTGTCTCCTAGCATACCTCAAGGATTGTCCCATATTAAAAAAAGGTAATAGAGATGCCCCAGGTGTTAGAGGCCAATCTCTTTGATTGATACTACCATTAAAGTCTAGGGGCGTGTTATTTATAATAGAATCCAGGAGTAGGCCCAAGCGGAACCTACACTGCATCCTTCCCGGCATGGGTTCAGAAGTAAGATAGGGACAATTGAGTAATGCGCTAATCTGAATCTGGTAATAGGCAAATACACTGTTGCAAAGCGCACGCCTCTATATCTGGCTTTTATGGATTTAAGTGCCTCATTTGATTGTGTCAATCTACCTAAACTATGGCACGAGCTGTTGGTGTGGGGTCTGAATGTCTCCCCTGTTCATTTGCTTGCACATCTGCATATGGATATGAGAGCTAAGGTAAGAGTTAGTGACAATGGATATCAAGATTGTCAGAGGCGTTAGACAAGGGGGCGTGCTTGCCCTCCTCTTGTACATTTTATATATCAATGATTTGCACCTGTTTTTAACCAAGGTTACCAGTGATGTTCCCACAGTCAAGGGAGATTGACTACCTACACTCTAATATGTGGATGAAGCTGTACTTATGGTACTCTTACTGCAGATTTAGAAATCTCAATGTGCTTCCATTGCTACCTATGGAGCCGAAATGTGGGGCATTGCAAACTGTGAAGCCATAAAATATGAAGAAAATAGGTTTTCCAGGCAATTCCTCGGATTACCCATCTCCACTTCACACGTTATATGCCATGAAGAACTGAACCTACAAAATATAATTGATTTTATTAGGCTGAGACCCTTCATTTTTTGGTTGTCAATTTGGAGCAACGAGAAGGCATCATTAACAGAGATATAATTCTATGGCACTCCATTTGGAGAAGGATCTTGCTAACCTCACTCAGCAGTCTATTATGGATTCTCTTGCACTGGAACATCTACATAGGATCCCTTGGATAATGTACGTTAAGAACACCCTGACTTCTTTAGGACTACCGACCATATATGAAACACTAAGTAACTGCCGGAACATCTAAAAAAAGCTATTAAAACTCGCCTTTTTAATTACATGGGAGATGAAAGCATGAAAACAATAGTACAAAATATATGGTGCAAGCTCATCTAGAGGGGCCGTCATTTAATGAGGGGAAAGTTTCATTCTTGACGGTCGTGACAAACCCACGTCATAGATATATATTACTCAGGTTCCGGCTAAATCTTCTTCCCTGTATGCTGGGTCACCCATCAGATATTTTTTCTATACAAGACCTGCCTCTTTGTCCAACAGTTGGTGTGTCCTCACAACCCAAAATTACATACTTTCTATTTTTGTATGTTTTATGTTCAACATCTCAAAATGTACATACTGCCAATTACGCACAAGCATAAATGTAGACAATGCCATCCAGGTATGGTCTTTTTACAAATGTTGTCTGACCATTATGTCTACTGCGGTGTTGCATATTTCTTACTTCTTTCCCTAAAAACCAAGAGACAGTGCAATTTTTGGGTATGAATCTCATATATATTAATTGTTTTTAGATGAGTGTTTTTAGCAGAATATTTTTTTCTTATTTTATAAAATATATGAATTGTGTATTTATGAACTTTTATGTCTGTATAAATACAGTTCGAATAAAGTGATTTCTGATCTGATCAAGAGATGTAATACTTCATTGATTCTCTTATGACAACGGTCTCCGAATTCCGTGGTTGGCATATGTGGAATCAGAAATGGGTACAATTGGTATGCAGAGGGCCTTTGCTGAGCCAGATTCATATTTAAGCCTAAGTAAAAGAAAAATAGCCTAATTTCTTTATGAATCTGTGCAGGAAGAAATATACAAGGGAAACCCGAGATTCCTCAATATTTGTCCCTGAGCGCCCCCGATTGTCCCCCGTTTATTTGTGGCAGCCCTATGGAAAATGGGCACACTCTCCGTTATTTAGGTTTGGAGCAGATACCGTCAAACATGTATTGTGTTTCCCGCTTGGGTATCAGTCAAATCTTGCTGCTATCTCATGCCCGTGTGATGGTAAAACAGGCCTAACAATTTTACATTTATTATTGTTCTGTAAATGTTGTGCATTTTATACCATGCTGTTTTTAATTCCTCTTTTTAAAAAGAAGTATCACAATATCAGGCAGTCCTGAGCCGTGTTTTCATTGCTTATGCAACTATCTGATGTGGAAACCTGTTTACATGTAGGCTCATTTCTATCTGATGCTGGAAGGACATATAACACTTTACTATTTTAAACATGTTGTACCTGATATTTTTGTCACATTTATTTTCTGTGGACATGATTTTAATTGTATTTAATGCTTTATTTGTAATATCTAAGCTACTTTTATGGATGAAAACATCTTCCGAATAAAGTGTTCTTAAACTTGAAATTGCTGATCCGTTTATTGATAGGAATTCCAAAACTCATTATACTCCAAACAAATCACAAAAATTATTTGTTCTTGCTCTTAAACAGAATACTTTAATTGATGCATATACATTATGTAATTCCACATTGCATGAATACACACACATTTTTCTTCAGTCCACCACCGTCAAGAATAGATCACATTTTTAACTCACATGATTTAAATCCTCAGAAGCTACATTCCGCATATTTGTAAATGTATTGGACTTGTAAAGGCCCCATCTTAATTTCCGATCATGCACCTGTATCCATACAATTAGATATTCTTCCTAAACCCAACTAACCAAACAGATGGAGATTTAATAACTCGCTTTTATTGGATACATCCTTTACTTCATCTTTTACGTCATTTTTTCAGGAATATTTGCATATTAATCTTACAGATAATATTGCTTTCCACACCATTTGGATACCTTTCAGGCCTCAGCCCCGGACTTTCAAATTAACTATGTAGCTAGAAAAAGAAAACTATCTCATTCTCAAACTTAAGAAGCTTATGCAACAATTAAGAAACGAGAAACCTCATACTATACTTCTAGATTATATACATGTTTGCAAGAAATTAGTAATGCAAAACTGCAATATAATAATTTTCCACTGAGAATGAATCAACAGGATGTACGTCGTTACAACGCATGCTGTTACAACGCATGCCATTACGATGCAAATTTTACAACGCAAGTCGTTACAACGACTTGCGTTGGGGGGCGCTGGATAGTGAATAGTTTAATTTACTATTCCAACTCCAGTCCCCGTGGATAGTAGGGAAGGTGTTGGATAGTAAATTAACCTATTCCCTATCCTGGAGCGCCCCCCAGCGCAAGTCGTTGTAATGACTTGCGTTGTAAAAGTTGCGTCGTAATGGTAGTGCGGAGTAACAGTTGCGTTGTAAAGGATGTTTCCCCAATCAACATAACTCCTAAAATCCAGTGCAAGTATTTTGCCGGTCGAAATAAATCTGGAAAACTCTTAGACAATTATCTAAAAATCGGAAAAAACAAAGTTAAGATTGAATCAATCATAGATAATCATCAGACACCACAACACAGATTCAGACATTTTTACTGAATTTGTTCCATTATTATAAGATGCTATATATGCCAGATGAATCTCCATTTGGGTCTGAAACGATACATTATCTATCCACTATCCAAAAATCTTTTGATACTCAGCTTGATTTCACAGCACTACAATCAGATATCACACCAAAAGACCTCCATGTTGCATTGAACACGCTTAAAAAGACACAGCTCTGGGTCTGGATGGCTTCACAGTTTAATTCTTTACACACTTTTCTAAATTACTTCTTCCTAAACTCTATGCTCTCATAAACTTCTTTTTACACTTTCACAAATCATCTGGTTCCTTTTTTAGAAACCTTCATCTGGCTTTTCCCAAAATAAGCAAAAGATCCTCACTACTGTAATAATTTAGATCGATCTCCCTTGTCAATATTCATTACAAAATATTTTCAAAAGCTTTCGCTCTAAGATTAGAATCCTTCCTCTCTAAACTCCTGGATAAGGAACAATCAAGTTATGTTTAAGGCAGATATATATATCGGATAACACCTGTCTATTATTTCATGTTTTATCACAGTCCTACTACCTACCCGAACCTGAAGCAGTGACTAGCTCAGATGCTGAAAAAGCGTTTGACCAAATACATTGACCTTGATCTTCAGTGGTGTGGGTTCAGACCAAAAATCATTGCCTGCTATCTGTCTTGATACATCTCCTTAAGTGGCCATCTTTGCAAGTTGATTCACTTCTTCATATTTTACTCTGTGTAGAGGAGTTCAACAAGGCTGTCCCCTTTCACCTTTGCTTTTTAATTTGGCATTAGAATACTTTCTATTTAAGTCGTACTAGAGTGTAGCAGGGCCACTTGCGCATACATTTTAAATACCCACAGTAAATATCTACAATCACTGCTTTCGGTGCTCCAAGGGAGAAGGCGGCCACTAGCGCCCCCACATAAACTGAGAAAACACAGTCTTGTACAGTAAACAGATTGTCCTGAGCAACAAACAAATATATGAATAAGAGTGTGTCCAAGTCTTCTTGCTTTCAGGTCGATTTATTTTCATCAACAGTCTTCAATAGCCACAGCCAACATGTGTGTCGTCAGATTGATGTGTAGGCATCACTGACTTCATCAGGGCTATACATTAAATATACACCATAAATCCAAGTTTCAATAAAATCTCATCGCATTTTTCCATCACCTAACCACCTAGGTGCTCAGATACATTGGACACTTGTCTAGACTTTATAATTCCTGATCTTTGTGTCTTCCAATTGGAAGGAGGGAAATACATCTATGTGAACTCATTAGCTGTTGTATTACATCTGGTGTCGTGTCCTTTTAGAACCACAATCACATTCCCAAAATGGTATTTCTCATGTAATCTCAAATATTAAAAAAACATGTGTGTAATACAGGCATTGTGCATAGTGATATACATGGACAGTGTCTAATATACACCCCTCTCTGCATTAGCAAGTGTATAATTTAAATGTCATGTTCCAGACTTTCATAATCAGGCTCACCTCATTATCAAGTTTTGTCATATGTCATCCGTCAAATTGTCATATCTAGTCAATGTAAAAAACCTATCAGTATTCCATCTGATATGCCACTATTTCTCATTAGTCTAGTCCATACGTGACCAAATGTAGATGTAAGCATCAACTCACCTCAAAAATTCTCTATCTCTCCTCATCAATATCCACTAGAGTTCATGTGGTTCAGGTTCACCTGTAACCAACATGGATGTATTAGAGAAGTATGGATATCTCCGTAATAGTTCCTAGACCATGAATTCTTACACCAATCCTTTCAGTTCATATTATTAGTGGAACCTCAATGTTCCACAAATCAATGGCAGTCTGTCCCAACACCCGCACCTCATCGCTTCTAGAAGCGGGGATTAACATTCCCCTTAAAGCCGGCATCAAAGGCTATATCCACATACCTGTATTTCAGAGAGTGCTCCTTGGACTATCCAACTCGGCGTGGTAAACAAGCGCCATATTGGTTCTCCTCATTTTAATAGTATTCCAAGTTATGGCTCAATTTGCTTATTTCCTGCCTCTCCAATCTACAAGCTATACGGTGCTTCGCATTACCAATATTCATATGCTCATCAAAACCTATCATACCTTCGGATCCTGGTCAGCCCATATTATAATATGCCTCGGCGGTACATATAAATATCCACTTTCCCAAGATGTTCGCCCTCGCCCTCATTGCATGTACTCGTCTGTTCTACTAAGATGGCATGCGTTATAATCAAACGTTACCATATCAATGCCTACTTTCCCAAGATGTTGGCCCACACCTTCAGTGTATGTTCTGTTTGATGTACTATGATGGGGTACGCTATAACATTAACATTCGTCATCTTCTCCTGGATATATATCTGTCTGTATCGTGCTTCATGTATCTATATCATATATTATAGTGAACTGATCACCTATTACACGTCTCCTCTCGTCTATAATCCTACCCGACATAGACGCCAAAGTAGTACCATAGCATTTTAACAAATAACAAAAAAGTGGAAGGACCTTTCCCAAACATCTTTTCAAGCATGGTAGTATGCATTATGCCATACCCGGAGACTAGATACTGCATATATGCACCAGGTATCTCTTATTTTAAAATGGATGCTCTTATGGACCACAGCCACTTACATTGTAGATAGAAATGCAAAACCATATTTTGCACATCAACCTGATGAAGAAGAAGCTCTCTGACCTCCTTTACTTTCCTTTTAGTGATATTATTACTACCTATCTTTTAAAAATTGTTTTCAAGCACTAATACTTTTCTATGTAATTATCAGTATACTCTCACCATCAACCTTGTATACCCCCTTCTAAGTTGTGATATGTTTCTAACTCCAATTGTATTCTCATTTTGAATTGTAATGCATTCTTTGTTTTAAATTCTAATACACTTATGTTTAACTTGAAAAAATAATTTCCCTTGTTTGACATTGTTAGACCTGGCATCACTGGTGTGGGTTTCCCCTGCATTTTTGACTTTGCCTCCTGTGTTTTTGCAGTGTGTTGGACTTCGTTTTTGCCGGTCTAGATGCTTTGGGCACTTTGCCACTGCTGTTCTGTGCCAAAGTGCAAGTGGTCCCTTTGTCAATTGTTATTATAGATCGGTGACTCCTAAAATTGACATATTTGACTTACTACTCAGTGCCTAGAACTGTGCACTATGTAAGTCACAGTCAAATGCTGCTAATGGTCCTGCAGCACTGATTGTGTCACCCACATAGACAGCCTGTAAACATAACTCAGGCCTGCCGTTGCAGCGCCTGTGTGCAGTCTATTACTGCCAGGATGACCTGGCAAGGGCACCCATTTGCCAGGCCCTAACCTTCCCGTTTCTTACATGTTTAGTCACCCCTAAGGTAGGCCCAAGGTACCTCTGTGGGCAGGGTGCAGTGTATGTGCAATTTAGGATATGCTCATATATATGTGGCATGTCCTCATAGTGAAATACTGCCAATTTTTGTTTTTCACTATTATAAGGCTATCTGTCCCCTTAGGATAGAATGGGGAGTTTGCTCATAACATCTTATAAGCATTACTGCCCCTGGGAACAAGATGGGAAAATAAAGTTTGATATGCCTGAATTCAGAATGTTAAGATGCATCTTTTAGCAAGGGTGATTTTTACATTCTGGGTTTGAAAATATCACTTTTAGAAAGTAGGTCTTTTTTTACCTAACCATCCAGTGTGCCTCTGCTAGGTTTTCTATTGACTGTCTGGCTTTGGAGTGGCAGGGGCTGGGATGTGCATTCTGTTCAGACAGCCACTTAGGGGGTTGAGGTGTGTCCTGCCTTTCCATGGTGAGTCAAGGCTGGGATGAATAGACTCGGGCTGCATTCAGAGTAGGAGGGAGGAGATTTGTTTCACACCTGAATGGGCCTAGTCTGCCAAGGACAATGCTGTGTCCAACTCGTGCCAGAAAGCCGCACCAGAGAGGACAGAACTGGTTTTGGCTGGGTACAGACACTCTCTGCCTTCAGAGAACAAAGAGATTTACTGTCTAAAAAGATGGGCCAAGACCCCAGACTTTTAGATCACTTCTGAGAAATCAAGAGGAACCTTTGTCAAGGAGAAGAGCTGGAGAAACTGAGGAGTAATACTGCCCCTGTGCTGTTTGCTGTTTGGGGTTGACCTGCAGTGGCTACTTTCTGCCAAGGAAAGGGAAAAGGACTTTGCTGTGTCTCCTGCTTGAGGAAGATCTCAAAGGGCTTGAAGAAGAGCTTGCCTCATGTTCTGAAGTCTCAAGGACACAAAGACGTCACCCCCAGCTCCTCTGAACGTCCTTGCTGGGAGTTCTGATCTGCCAAGAGGTGCCTGTAGCTGTTCTGGGCCTCTGGAGGCTGTACTGGCTGTTGGGAGCTGGAAAAACAACACTACGACGGAAAGCGCAATGCATCCGTACTTCTTTTCGACGCATTGCCAAAGAAACCGATGCAGCGCCTGCCCGCAACTCGAGAAATCGCTCCAAGCAGCATCGAGTGCACCAGTCTATGAAGTCTGAGATCTCTGCACCGATTCTGACACAAGCACTGTTGTGCTGCTGTAAGAACCCACACATCATCCTGGATTGTCACTTTGCATCAAGGCAGAAGGTCTGTTGCATTGTAGGGGGATGCATTAAGAAAAGATAGATAAAGATTACTTCTTTTTCTATACTGGTGTGATGTCCATTTGTAGTGCTTTTACTGTATTACTGTATGTGTTCACAAATGCTTTACACACTACCACTGAGATAACTCTGTCTGCTCGTGCCAAGCTACCAAGGGGTTGAGCAGGGGTTATTTTAGAAGTGTATTGCCTTACTCTGACTAGGAAGCAGGGTCCCTACTTGGACAAAGGTACCTACCTCTGCCAACTACAGGACACCATTTCTAACACTGGTGGCTAGTGGTGGGGATCTGGGCTTGCATCTGTGTCTTACATACAGTGATTGGTGTACATTACTAGTATAGTGCAGACCATTATGTGACCACATACATTTGGTGAAACTTTTTCTTTGGGACGATAATTTCTTCCTTCTTGCAACTGAGAACTGCCAATCTTCATCATGGCAAAGACAGCATCAATTGAATCCATGGATCTTGAGTTTGAGGTGGATAGGGTTGAAACCTACACTGTGCCACAAATGAAGGCTATATGCAAAATGTTTAAAATCTCTTTAAGAGACCTCTCCAGAAAAGAGGTAATCCAAAGGGCACTGAGGGCCCGGTTGGAGCCAAGGGATGCCAGCAAGCATGCTGATCAGCCTATGGAGGAGTTGGAGAATTTAGATGGGCAGCAGGATGGGCTATTGGGTCTGTCTGGGGGAGGTTACATTCCTGGGGGGGGCAGCAGTGTTTCTTCAAAGTGGCTGTCTCCAGCTGAAGATTTGGAGGACAAGGAATAAACCAGGATGCTTGAGCTGTAGCTCAGAAAGCTCAAGCTGGGGAAAGAGGATAGGGAGTTGGCATTTCAGAGGGATACGTTAGCCCTGGAGGAGAAAAAGATGCTCTTAGAGCATGAAAGAGGTTTGAGGGAACTGGATCTAAAAGCAAAGAGTATAGAGTCCAATCCCCAAGGTGGCAGTGCATCATCAGTGTCTGGAGAAGGGAGGGTGTACATCCCCAAGGAGGCTATTAAGAATTGTATTAAGCCTGAGGACATTGGCCAGTGGTTTAACGCATATGAGGTAGCAATGAGGTTCTACAGAATCCCTGAGAAAGACTGGTGATTGAGGTTATGGAGCAACTGTGTCACTGAGGAGAGGGAAACACTGCTAGCACTGCCCACTGAACATCAGATGTCTTATGCCCCCATGAAGGAAGCCTTAGTAAGAAGGTATGGTTCCCCCAGAGCTATACAGGCAGAAGTTCAGAGCCTGTAAGAAACTGGAGTCAAGCACTTGGGTTGAGTATGTGTCTTATTTCTGCAGAGCACTGGATGGATGGGTCTTCCCCCATAGTAGTCAGGTAAATGATTTGCAGGGGCTCTATGATTTGGTTGCATGGGAGCACTTGTCAGATAATTGCTTTCCAGAGCTACGCCAGCACTTGATTGACAGTAAACTGACTGACCCCAGGAATCTTGCTGTGGAGGAGGACCGCTGGGTCGGTACCAGGGTCCAAAGAGGTTGTGTGGGAGATTCCGCCAAGGGTGGGCAGGGTCCCCAGCAGAAGAGTGGGGGGGACAAGGGGAAACAGAAGGCGTTCCAAAAAGGGCCCCAAAGTAATTCCTGAGGGAACCAAGGGAAAGGCTCCCAGCCTCCCACTGGAAAGAAGCAGTGGGTCTCTACAGGTAAGCCTGGTCAGAAGGGTTCTAGAGTATGTTATGGTTGTGGTCAGGTGGGTCAGTTCCAGGGGGACCCTAGGTGTCCCAAATAGATTATCACTGCACCCACTGGTGCACTGCCCCGGGAGATGGGTAATGTAGCCTTGGAGGTGGATTCAGGTGCCCTAGAGGGGTGGGGGTCTGCAGAAATTACAGTGGTCTCTTTAGGAGACAATGAGATGGTCGCAAGAGCTCATCTGCCTGATACACAAAAAAATACAGGCAGTGGGTGACCATCAATGGCCATAGTGTGGAAGCTCTGTGAGACACTGGAGCCAGTGTGACAACTGTCAGTTGTCGGCTAGTGTCTGAGGAGCAGGTACTCCCCAACACATTCTAGCCAGTAGTTACAGCTGACAATTCGGAATGCCTCTGCAAAGTGGCACAGGTTCCCTTTGAGTGGGAGGGGGGTCTCAGGTACCTTGAAAGTAGCTGTGAGGTCAGCCATGCCTGTTGACTGTTTGCTAGGCAACAATTTGGAGAGCTCCCCTTGGGAGAAGGTGGAGCGGAAGTCTCATTTGGAGATGTTGGGTCTGTCTGAGTGGGTGTGTGTTACCACTAGGTCTATGGCAGCCGGTAAGGGCGTTCAAGCGGACCTGGAGCCTGAAACAGTGGGCCAGGGGCCTACCAGAAAGAGAAGAGGCAGGGGGCCCGGGAAACTGGTCCCGAAGTTCCCACGGTCCAGAAGGAGGCAAACCTTAAGGGGGATGCCCTGGAGCCTACACGGGAGCAAGTGGCCGAACTGAGGGACCTCCTTGAGCTGACACATTGGCAGCAGGAATGAGGCCCCTCCAGGTAGGAATTCTGCCAGGAGCAGCAAAAATGTCCTTCTCTTGTTGGTTTGTTACAGCATGCTGCAAACCAGGCAGCAGGTAGTCAGTCTGGATCACATTGGATTTACTGGGAGATTGGTCTCCTGTATAGCGAGCCTAAGGTTGCTGGGCCTGGGTCAACCTGTGTGTTTCAGAGCCTTCCTACTGGGTCTGGCTCATGATGTGCCTGTGAGAGGGCATTTTGGGCAAGACAAGACCTTTGAAAGGCTTGTTACCTACTTTTACTGGCCCCAAACGTGTAAGAACTCTGACACCCATTGTAGGTCTTGCCAGACTTGCCAGGCAAGCGGTAAGAGTGGGAGGAAGTGCAAGGTTCCTCTCCAACCTTTCTCTGTAGTCAGTATCCCCTTTGAGAGGATGGGTATTGACATTGTGGGGCCTCTGGATCCCAAGACAGCCATGGGCAACAGGTACATCCTGTTCTTGGTGGACCATGCCATCTTGTACCCGGTAGCCATCCCTCTCCGGACTGTGATGGCCTCCGTGGTGGGATGTGCGTTGTTGGGAATTTTCTCCTGTATTGGGTTCCCCAGAGAAGTGGTGTCTGATCAGGATACCAACTTCATATCCAAGTATATGAAGTCCCTGTGGCAGGAGTGCATTGTTACCTATGAGTTCACCACTCCTTACCACCCCCAAGGTAATGGGCTGGGTGAGAGATTCAACCGGACCCTGAAGGGCATGATTATGGGTTTGGGTGAACCCATGAGGAGTAAGTGGGATGTCCTCTTACCATGCCAGTTGTTAGCTTATAGTGAGGTACCACAGAAGTCCTTAGGTTTCAGTCTCTTTAAACACCTATATGGGCATCCTGTACGAGGACCTCTAAGTCTGGTCAAAGAAGGTTGGGAGAAAGTTCCCAGTAAACCTCCCCAGGATGTATATAGCTACAAGCTGGCCTTCAGGAACCAGACTAAGCGCTTCAGGTAACTCGCTCAGACAAATCTGGAAGCTAGCCAGGAAGAAATGAAACAGTGGTAGGAAAAGAATACCACTCTGATCGAGTTTCAACCTGGTCAAAAACTGTGGGTCATGGCCCCAGTGGAGCCTTGCGCGCTCCAAGATAAGTGGACTGGGACACTTGAGGTTGTGGAGCGCAAGAGTAAAGTCACCTACCTGGCAGACTTGCAGTCTCCAAGGAACCATTTGTGGGTCCTGCATGTGAAGCACCTAAAGCCCCACTTGAAGAGGTCCAAAGTGTGCATGCTCCTGGCAAAAGATGCTGGAATAGAAGAGGAGACTGAGCCTCTTCCTGACCTCCTGTCTGCTAAGGAGCATGATGGGTCAGTGGCCGTGTAACCCGCTCCCCCATACTGACTCCTGCACAGCAGAGTGACTGCCACCAACTGTTGGGACAGCTTGCTGCTCTGTTCTCCCTGACCACTGGTGTCACTCAGTGGTGTGTCCATGATGTTGACACTAGGGACAGTCCTCCGGTGAAGCACACAATTTACAGGGTGACTGGCAGAGCCAAGGCTTGCATCAAGGAGGAAGTCTTCAAGATGTTAGCGCTAGGGGTGATTGAGCCCTTAAACAGCCCTGGTGCCAGCTAAGTAGCATTGCTGCCATCGGATGTCGCACCTGGTGCCATGCCAGAACTCCGGTTCTTTGTGGACTACCAAGGTCTTCATTGAGTCACCAGGACTGATGCACACCCCATCCCCAGAGGTGATGAGCTCATTGATCGGTTGGGAGCTGCCAAGTATCTCAGTATGTTTGACTTAACATCTGGAAACTGGTAGATGGCCTTAACTGATGGGGCAAAGGAGAGGACGTAAAACTATAATGCACGCCTGTGTATCCAGTGAAGAATCACATTTTCTTTACTTTGGTGTGCTCCTGGGGTATCCCTCCTTCTCCAGTCTAGAGCGTTAGAAGTACAAATGCAAGAAGTAGCACACCCTGAATAGGGTAAGTGCCCTTGGGCACAACCTGGACCCTATGGAGCGTATTTCAAGTTTAATACTGCAAAAAAGAAGAATCAATCAGAGTTTGTGAATGGATACTTCATGTATTTATCCAAAATTAAGTGATCTTGAAGTTGAATTCATAGCAATCAATCGAAACATACAGTTATCAATTGTAATTGTCCTACTTCTACTTCATGCCCATCCCAATGCATTTCAGGCACTAGGCCCTTCTTCAGGGGACAATTCTATGATATAAAGAAAATGATAAGAAAGAAAGCTGATTCTGAAAAAGGAAGCATGGGATTCCCTGATGGTGGCCTCCAGGCAGAAGAATAGCTCTCTTTTTTGGAGGGTGGTTAAATCTTTATACCAGCCAAGGGACATTGATAACATCATGGATTTAGCTATAACTGGTGAAAGATGGTTAACCCATTTTAAACAGTTGTATAATCATACAATGAACACGGATGAAAAAACACCAATAGGTCTACGCCCTTCCTCAATTCATTCATTTCCTATAGATCTTGTCTTTACTGTGGAGGAAGTTCGTGATGCAATAAGGGAAAGTGCCCCAGGCAAAGCTGCAGGACCAGATTGTATGCCGGTGGATGTTTTTAAACCAGAGCCGGTTTTTTGGGCCCCCCTGCTTACAAATGTTTTAAATAAGGGAAACACAAGTGGATTTATTGAAACCTGGACGGATGCCATTGTGGTCCCTATATTTAAAAAGGGTAACAGGGATGACCCTACATGCTACAGGCCGATATCCTTATTGGATGGCTTAATGAAAGTGGCAGGAAGAATTATTTTAAAGAGAATACAACTGTAGGAGAGTAGGGTCTGCAATCCTATGATCACCCAGATTTTTGCTTTTTGCTGCACTGGTTTACGACTTTCCCTGGCTGTGGGCCTGTTAATCAGACCCACAGCCTAGCTGTTCTCTCTATCCAAATTGTACTCAGGTACTGAATTGGCACTGGGCCCTCTCCAAGTCCCTGTACCCAGGGCTGAGGTGTACCCAGAAGTCTCCCAGGGGCTGAAGCATGTATTATGCCACCCCTGGGCTGACTAACTAAACTGACACAACTGGCTGCACGACAGCTGGGGCAAGGTGGTGTACTCACCCTTTGCTGTAGATATAGTATACCTATATCTAACCTTAAAATGGACACACAGATCTCCTATCAGTCACTCCTATGGCAGGCCTTAACAATCCTGAAGGCAGAGTGCTTGGAATCGTGTGAGATGGTGCTCTGGCATGAGCTGAGCCTGTCTGCGGCTTTCGGGATCCATCCCTTAGCCGTTTCCATGATATCGCATACCATATACTCTTAAGTGCATTATAATCCTCGCAGTTATATGCCAACTCTGGTATCGCTTTATCAAAACATGTCGAGTAAGGTGTCATACGAATTGGAATACTAACCCCTCGCCAATTCTGGCGACGGGGTTAGCATTCCACCCTTCTAGAGGGACACGACATGTATGTAACCCCTAACCCCGGTTAAAGTCAGACAGAGCCTTAGCATCCACAAAATGGATGCTGCCACCGAGACACAAGTCTGCCCTCCTGCTGCTGGGAGTCCTCCCAGAGCAGGAGATAAGGACAAAGGGTTTCCTGCCAGGGGCGGTGCCAGCACCGTCCCAGACAGGATTTTGTGTATTGTAAGTAGGCAGGGCTTCAGAGGAAGGTGACTGCACGTGGCACCCCGGTGCTCACTGTGCATAGGCTGGCTTGAACCAGTTCCAGGGACACTCCAGACCCTGTGCTGGGGAAAAGCCCGCCAAGGAAGTGGGTGTAACCACCCCCCTCCTGGTCCCACCCATAGGGCAGGACCTAGTCGCGTGCCAGCCCCCTTTTCCCAGATAAAGGTAGGGACTGGCCCCCTTCCAAATCAGATCATCTTTGGAATCAAGACACGACTTTCTACGAAAGGACATCAAGATTTCTTCTTCAAGATTCTCCCTTGTGGCTAAGGAGTAGTCACCCTGCATCCGCAGGCACCATCTTAAGAACACTGCGGTCTGCTGCAAGTCCTTCCTCCGGAATCCGACTGCCCAGCTCGACGAGAACCGGCTTCCCTGGCACCTCTGACCTCTACCCACCTCTACAGCCCAGCTGAGAACCGTGGGTGCGACGAGACCTCGAGGGACCGGCCATCTGCAAGACTGCACGACTTCTGCACAGCAAGCCCGCCGAGTAAATTCCTGGTGAGTGCTTTGGGGTCTGAGAAGCCCCAACCCTGAGCAGCTCCAGCACCGAAGTGCAGCCTCCCAGCATCTCCACGATCTGCGTGGGGCCCTTCTGCTTTTTGCTGCTCACCGCATTGTTTGGCTACTAGCCCGCTGGCTTGTGGCCTTCTGAACGACGCCCGACGACATCACTGCTGCTGGTCTGGTTGCTCCAGACTGGCCCTTGCTCCCTTCCCGAAGAGGAGCACCCCGGACCCTCCTGGTCCACTCAAGACGCCATTTTGTGTCCACCGCGTGGGCTTGAATTAGCCAAGGCTTGTTGCCCAATCCTGGGTAACTTCGACGCCGACAGCTTCATCCATCGTGGGACAGCTCGCCTCTCCATCCTGGTCGCCGACAACGCCTCCTGGTCCATGAGATCTGCAGAGCCAGCGTCGCCCACTCACCTAGTCGAGGTGACTACCATCCGGTGCCCTCCTGGTGCCCACTGACTACTGGCTAGTAGTCACGAACTTGGTCCCCTCTGCTTTCAGGTGTCATCCATCTTCCAGATCCAGGCTTGGATCAACTCGAACTATCTTCACTGGTCGCCTGCCAGCATCTTCCTTCCAGGCTCCTGGTCCGGCAACGAGGATTCCCGACGTCTTTTGAGACATATGCAGCTGCAGCCCCTGGGCTAGGTAACTTCGGCATTTCGGTGCCCCAGCATAGCCTCACTATCCAAGGGTCAGGATCCACTGTCGTTTTCTCCCTACCAGGTCGGGTTCGCCCGTGAACACTAACTTTAGCGTTACTAGCTACCATAGACTTTGTCCCGCATCCCGCGTGAGAGTGCACACTCTGCACCCGAGTCCCCTAGGCCTCCTAGAAGTAATCTAACGATTCCCTAGCCAAGTCCTAGCGATTCCAAAGCCTATTAGTACTGTACTTACCTGCTAGTAATTGCGCATTCCACTTTTAGAGTATATGGTTTTTCGGGCCCCTCGGGCATTTGTATATACTGTGCTAACTTAAGTATTTTCGTAAGAGTTTTGTTGTGTGCCTAGCACCCTGTCCTCATAAAGAGTACAGGGTTGTTGTGATTCTAATAAATACACTGTTTATTTTCATAACACTTGTGTGGTGTCCTTTCACTGGGTGTTCAAGGGGTAATGTGATGGTAAAACAGCTGGCTTAACACGCCCTCTAGAGTCTTAGCCTTAGACTGCTCGTATCCATGCTACTAGGATAGCTGGTCTATAAGGTTGACTTACAACCAATCATCAATAAGGGTTGTTTGGACTGATACATAGTGATCACTAGAATAGTGAGCACTGCATATCAGGCCAACTTCTCACATTGGTGGCAGCGGTGGGATAAAAGAAAGTTGTAGTCAGTTCAGACCTCCCAGTTGATTGTTTGTTGGGCAATGATTTGGAGTCATCACAATGGTCAGAAGTGGAGCAGAGGACTCACATGGAAATATTAGGCTTGCCAGCACATGTGCTTGCTGTGACTAGGTCACAGGCCAGAAGATGCCCCACTGAACAGGTGCTGCATCCTGAAATTATGGACCAGACACCTCCCAAGAAGAAGAGCAGTAGGGTTAAGGCTTTGCCTTCCCCCTTGCCCCAGGTTGAGGATCAAGTCTCTGAGGAGGCTGATCTGAGAGAACTGAGGGAAACTGAGCCTAAAGAGCTTGAACTTGATCAAGTTGAGTTTCTGGGCTCAGGGGGACCCTCCAGAGCAGACCTGGGGAAGGCACAGTTAGACTGCCCTTCCCTTGAACCCCTCAGACAGCAGGCTGCTGCTGAGGCTGCAGGGAATGCCACAGTGCCCACAGGGTATACTGGGAAGATGGACTCCTGTACTCTGAGTCAAGAGACCCCAAGCCTGGTGCAACCAGGAGGCTGGTCATCCCGTTGTCTCTGAGAGGTTTCCTTCTCACCTTGGCCCATGAGATTCCCCTTGCAGGTCATTTAGGTCAGACAAAGACTTGGGACAGGCTTGTCTCACACTTTCACTGGCCCCATATGAATGAGAATACCAAGGAGTTTTGTCGCTCCTGTGTCACTTGCCAAGCCAGTGGTAAGTCAGGTGGCACAACAAAGGCCCCCCTCATACCACTACCTGTGGTGGGGGTCCCCTTTGAAAGAGTGGGGATTGACATTGTTGGTCCAATGGAACCCCAGACAGCATCAGGGCACAAGTTTATACTGGTGGTGGTGGACCATGCCACCAGGTATCCTGAAGCTATTCCCCTTAGGACCACTACAGCACCTGTAGTGGCAAGAGCCCTAGTTGGAGTGTTCTCCAGAGTGGGTTTCCCTAAGGAGGTCGTTTCTGACAGAGGTACAAACTTCATGTCAGGATATCTGACTGCAATGTGGAAGGAGTGTGGTGTGAACTACAAGTTCACCACACCCTACCACCCACAATGCAATGGGCTTGTTGAGAGATTCAACAGGACCCTCAAAGGGATGATTCATGGACTACCTGAAACTCTTAGGAGAAGATGGGATGTCCTGATCCCCTGCCTCTTGTTTGCTTACAGAGAGGTCCCACAGAAGGGGGTTGGCTACAGCCCTTTTGAGCTTCTGTATGGGCATCCTGTGAGAGGACCCCTGTGTTTGGTGAAGGAAGGATGGGAGAGACCTCTCAAAAAGCCTGCAACCAACATAGTGGACTATGTACTTGGTCTCCGCTCCAGGATGGCTGAGTATATGGAGAAAGCATCTAAAAACCTGGAGGCCAGCCAAGAACTTCAAAAAGCTTGGCATGACCAAAAGGCTGTTCTGACTGTGTACCAGCCAGGACAGAAGGTGTGGGTGCTGGAGCCAGTGGCCCCAGCAGCTCTGAAAGACAAATGGTCTGGGCCCCACACCATCATTGAGCAAAAGGGAGAGGTTACCTACTTGGTGGACCTTGGAACTCCCAGGAGCCCTCTCAGAGTGCTCCATGTTAACAGGCTCAAGGCATATGTTGACAGGAAGGACATGAGCTTGCTCATGGCCACAGATGAGGGACAGGAGGAAGAGAGTGACCCTCTCCCAGACCTGCTCACTCAGAATCCTGATGATGGATCAGTTGATGGTGTTGTCTTTTGTGGCAGCCTCACTGAACATCAGCAACAGGATTGCAGGCAAGTTCTGCAATCCTTCAGACATATGTTCTCTCTGACACCCAGCCAAACTGATTGGTGTACCCATGATGTTGACACTGGAGACAGTCTGCCTGTCAAGAGTAAAATCTACAGACAGCCTGATCATGTTAGAGACTGCATCAAAACTGAAGTGCAGAAAATGTTGGAGCTGGGAGTCATTTAGCCCTCAGATAGCCCTTGGGCTAGCCCAGTAGTTCTAGTGCCAAAGCCTCACACTCAGGGTGGTAAGAGAGAGATGAGGTTTTGCGTAGACTACAGAGGCCTCAATGCAGTCACTAAGACTGATTGCCCACCCAATTCCAAGAGCAGATGAACTTATAGATAAATTGGCTTCTGCCAAATTCTTAAGTACATTTGATTTGACAGCTGGGTATTGGCAAATCAGGTTAGCTGAGGAGGCCAAACCCAAGACAGCATTTTCTACCCCTGGTGGGCATTATCAGTTTGTGGTAATGCCCTTTGGTTTGAAAAATGCACCTGCCACCTTCCAAAGGTTGGTGAATCAAGTCCTCACTGGGCTGGATGACTTCTGTGCAGCATATCTTGATGATATTGCTGTCTTTAGCTCCACCTGGGAGGATCACCTGGTCCACCTGAGGAAAGTGTTAGAGGCTCTGCAAAAGGCAGGCCTCACTATCAAGGCCACAAAGTGCCAGATAGGGCAGACACAGGTTGTATACCTGGGCCACCTTGTAGGTGGAGGCCAGGTTCAGCCACTGGAGAGTAAGATACAGGCCATCAAGGACTGGACTCCTCCAATCACCAAGACTCAAGTTCGAGCTTTCTTGGGCCTGACTGGGTACTATAGGAAGTTTGTCAGAAATTATGGGTCCATAGTGACCCCTCTTAATGACCTGACAAGCAAAAAGATGCCAAAGAAAGTTCAGTGGACAGCAAGCTGTCAGAAAGCATTCAATGACCTAAAGCAGGCCATGTGCACAGCACCTATCCTAAAGAGTCCAGATTACTCCAAGCCATTCATTGTCCAAACAGATGCTTCTGAGTTGGGTGTGGGGGCTGTTCTGTCTCAACTGAATTTTGATGGTAATGATCAGCCTATTGCTTTCATTAGTAGAAGGTTGACACCCAGAGAGAAAAATTGGTCAGCTATTGAGAGGGAGGCCTTTGCTGTGGTCTGGGCCCTGAAGAAGCTGAGGGCCTACTTGTTTGGCACTCACTTCACCATTCAGACAGACCATAAGCCCCTCTTGTGGCTAAATCAGATGAAGGGGGAAAACCCCAAACTGCTTAGGTGGTCCATTTCCCTACAGGGGATGGATTTTACAGTGGAGCATAGACCTGGTACTGATCACAGCAATGCTGATGGGCTCTCCAGGTATTTCCACTTAGAGCAAGAAGACTCACCTGGTCAAGGTTAGTTTATTGTCCCAAAGTTTGGGGGGGGTCATGTAGGAGAGTAGGGTCTGCAATCCTATGATCACCCAGATTTTTGCTTTTTGCTGCACTGGTTTACGACTTTCCCTGGCTGTGGGCCTGCTAATCAGACCCACAGCCTAGCTGTTCTCTCTATCCAAATTGTACTCAGGTACTGAATTGGCACTGGGCCCTCTCCAAGTCCCTGTACCCAGGGCTGAGGTGTACCCAGAAGTCTCCCAGGGGCTGAAGCATGTATTATGCCACCCCTGGGCTGACTAACTAAACTGACACAACTGGCTGCATGACAGCTGGGGCAAGGTGGTGTACTCACCCTTTGCTGTAGATATAGTATACCTATATCTAACCTTAAAATGGACACACAGATCTCCTATCAGTCACTCCTATGGCAGGCCTTAACAATCCTGAAGGCAGAGTGCTTGGAATCGTGTGAGATGGTGCTCTGGCATGAGCTGAGCCTGTCTGCGGCTTTCGGGATCCATCCCTTAGCCGTTTCCATGATATCGCATACCATATACTCTTAAGTGCATTATAATCCTCGCGGTTATATGCCAACTCTGGTATCGCTTTATCAAAACATGTCGAGTAAGGTGTCATACGAATTGGAATACTAACCCCTCGCCAATTCTGGCGACGGGGTTAGCATTCCACCCTTCTAGAGGGACACGACATGTATGTAACCCCTAACCCCGGTTAAAGTCAGACAGAGCCTTAGCATCCACAAAATCGATGCTGCCACCGAGACACAAGTCTGCCCTCCTGCTGCTGGGAGTCCTCCCAGAGCAGGAGATAAGGACAAAGGGTTTCCTGCCAGGGGCGGTGCCAGCACCGTCCCAGACAGGATTTTGTGTATTGTAAGTAGGCAGGGCTTCAGAGGAAGGTGACTGCACGTGGCACCCCGGTGCTCACTGTGCATAGGCTGGCTTGAACCAGTTCCAGGGACACTCCAGACCCTGTGCTGGGGAAAAGCCCGCCAAGGAAGTGGGTGTAACCACCCCCCTCCTGGTCCCACCCATAGGGCAGGACCTAGTCGCGTGCCAGCCCCCTTTTCCCAGATAAAGGTAGGGACTGGCCCCCTTCCAAATCAGATCATCTTTGGAATCAAGACACGACTTTCTACGAAAGGACATCAAGATTTCTTCTTCAAGATTCTCCCTTGTGGCTAAGGAGTAGTCACCCTGCATCCGCAGGCACCATCTTAAGAACACTGCGGTCTGCTGCAAGTCCTTCCTCCGGAATCCGACTGCCCAGCTGGACGAGAACCGGCTTCCCCGGCACCTCTGACCTCTACCCACTTCTACAGCCCAGCTGAGAACCGTGGGTGCGACGAGACCTCGAGGGACCGGCCATCTGCAAGACTGCACGACTTCTGCACAGCAAGCCCGCCGAGTAAATTCCTGGTGAGTGCTTTGGGGTCCGAGAAGCCCCAACCCTGAGCAGCTCCAGCACCGAAGTGCAGCCTCCCAGCATCTCCACGATCTGCGTGGGGCCCTTCTGCTTTTTGCTGCTCACCGCGTTGTTTGGCTACTAGCCCGCTGGCTTGTGGCCTTCTGAACGACGCCCGACGACATCACTGCTGCTGGTCTGGTTGCTCCAGACTGGCCCTTGCTCCCTTCCCGAAGAGGAGCACCCCGGACCCTCTTGGTCCACTCAAGACGCCATTTTGTGTCCACCGCGTGGGCTTGAATTAGCCAAGGCTTGTTGCCCAATCCTGGGTAACTTCGACGCCGACAGCTTCATCCATCGTGGGACAGCTCGCCTCTCCATCCTGGTCGCCGACAACACCTCCTGGTCCGTGAGATCTGCAGAGCCAGCGTCGCCCACTCACCTAGTCGAGGTGACTACCATCCGGTGCCCTCCTGGTGCCCACTGACTACTGGCTAGTAGTCACGAACTTGGTCCCCTCTGCTTTCAGGTGTCATCCATCTTCCAGATCCAGGCTTGGATCAACTCGAACTATCTTCACTGGTCGCCTGCCAGCATCTTCCTTCCAGGCTCCTGGTCCGGCAACGAGGATTCCCGACGTCTTTTGAGACATGTGCAGCTGCAGCCCCTGGGCTAGGTAACTTCGGCATTTCGGTGCCCCAGCATAGCCTCACTATCCAAGGGTCAGGATCCACTGTCGTTTTCTCCCTACCAGGTCGGGTTCGCCCGTGAACACTAACTTTAGCGTTACTAGCTACCATAGACTTTGTCCCGCATCCCGCGTGAGAGTGCACACTCTGCACCCGAGTCCCCTAGGCCTCCTAGAAGTAATCTAACGATTCCCTAGCCAAGTCCTAGCGATTCCAAAGCCTATCAGTACTGTACTTACCTGCTAGTAATTGCGCATTCCACTTTTAGAGTATATGGTTTTTCGTGCCCCTCGGGCATTTGTATATACTGTGCTAACTTAAGTATTTTCGTAAGAGTTTTGTTGTGTGCCTAGCACCCTGTCCTCATAAAGAGTACAGGGTTGTTGTGATTCTAATAAATACACTGTTTATTTTCATAATACTTGTGTGGTGTCCTTTCACTGGGTGTTCAAGGGGTAATGTGATGGTAAAACAGCTGGCTTAACACGCCCTCTAGAGTCTTAGCCTTAGACTGCTCGTATACATGCTACTAGGATAGCTGGTCTATAAGGTTGACTTACAACCAATCATCAATAAGGGTTGTTTGGACTGATACATAGTGATCACTAGAATAGTGAGCACTGCATATCAGGCCAACTTCTCACAACAACTATGGGAGGAAGATCATAACGTTGTCTCCCATTTACAGTATGGGTTTAGAAAGGGAATTGGGACAATCGAACAGTGCCTTAACTTGTCCCTCCTTATCTCCAAATATACCCATGTCAAGAGCGGAGCACTTTTTATAACCTTTATTGATTTAAGCTCCGCTTTTGACTGTGTTGATCATCCACTGTTGTGGGTAACATTGGGTGAACTGGGCATTGATAACCGCATCATTATTTTTATCAAAGAGCTTTATAAAGACGCAGGGGCAAGAGTGAGGTATGGCAAACAGGGGGAATGTACAGAGAAATTCCCAATTACTAGAGGGGTGAGACAAGGCTGCATTTTGGCTCCGCGGCTTTTTACGTATTATATCAATTCAATTGGACAGCACCTTTCGACCCTTCCAAATGATTATCCAACTGTTAAAGGCTCACCGGTGCCTATCTTATTATATGCTGACGATGCGGCCATTATGTCCCGGACCCAAATGGGTTTACAAAGGGCGGTAACCAGCTTCGCAAACTATATGAGAGTTAGGGGTCTTAGAGTTAACATCTCTAAAACATTTACAATGCCATGTACCCGAAAGTTTAATAGAGCTCCTTGCACCGTTTTTTTGGACAAACAGAAAATCGCAATCACAGACAAATTCTGCTACTTAGGAGTATTGTTTGAAAGACGGTGTCGCTGGCAGGCAGCAATAGCTGCTAGAAAGCTGGCTTATAGTCGCACAATAGGAGCGCTGCGCATTTTTTCTGATAGAACGGGCGGCAAGCCAATCAAGGAGCTGATCCGGATTTATCGGGCTAAATGCGTCTCAACAGCCACCTACGGTGCGGGCATATGGGGCATCGAGAAAGACCACTCGCTACAGGGTTGTGAAAATCAATTTATTTGTTATCTATTGGGAGTGGCCAAAAGTACCTCCACGTTTGCTTCACATATTGAGGTAGGAGTTAAATATCTCGATGATCTCATTAAGATGTCCCCCATCTTGCTCTGGCATAAAGTGTGGGTCACACATGAAGCCAAGTTCAATAGAGACCTTATTGAAGATTGTCTGGCACTAGACGGGCGGATAATTTTAGATGGTTATCATATGTGAGATCTATGTTCATTGACCTGGGTCACCCAGAGTATTTTGATAACCCCAGAATCCTGGAGGGTATCTCAAGATCAGCCTTAAAAAAAATGATCATCACCCATCTTGAGACTGCGAGATGGATTCATGTAAAATCAAGACACACGGTTTTAAACTACCAGGAAATCACACCTAACGAGGGTTTGCAAACTTACCTGGCTGTGGTACATAGTCCATATCCTCGAATGTTGCTGTCCCGTCTCCGTCTGGGAATTTTCTTTCGTATGGTTACTTTACCTAAAACCAATGATTGGTCCAACAGTAAAATAATTTGCCCATGTGATAATATCTCGGTGCAATCAAATATACACATTATGTTTTTCTGTAAACTATACTCTTACCCCAGACAACAATTTCTGAAGCCTCTTCTTAAACGATGGGGGCTACGAAATTGCAGACCAGCTTATGTAAAAATGTTACAGCTAGAGGATGATCATGTCATTTACGCCGTTTCATGTTTTTTAAAAACGGTTATAAGATATAGAAATACTCTATGTTAAAAAAAATGTATTTTAATTATTGGCACACTGCTTTTTGTGGTTATTGTTCTGCCCGTAAAAATTAGGTGTTCTTATCTTTTTTCCTTTTTAATGAACCTTTTTAAAAATGATTAAGTAAGCACTCATGTGGTATCAATCATGTACCTGATATTTTTTAAATTGTTGTGTATATCTAAATGTTTTGTACTGCTTTTATGATTTTAACTGAAAAAATCGAATAAAGCTTACTTAATAATAATAATAATAAGATATAGAATGAGGAAACCTTTCAATTCTTAATTGTCAGTAGTAACAAACATACCGCAATATTATGGTGCCCGATAACAACATGCATCTATGTGACTTAGACAGGAAAAGCTATCGTAGTGGCACATGCTGTAAGAAACTGTTCTATAAAGTGCAATTATTCAAATTAAAAGTAAAGTGATCAGTCAGAAAGAATAAAATCAGTAAGAGCAATGTCCGAATCACTTTAAGGTGTGTTAGAGAAAACAAGGGCATAACCGTGAGTCACATAGGTCGTAACACGTGTGAACTCACGGCATCGTATATCCCATTGTTATGCGGTGGTAAAAGTCATTGAATTGGTTGTTTTCATACAAGCGCTAGTGAACCAAAAGCCAGATGAAACACGTTCTAAGTGCCAGTTAAAAGCACACGGCTGTCAAACAAGAACTGGTAAACCAAAAAGAGTCATGGTAAGCGGTTAGCTCCATTCATTACTTAGTACTCATTCATGAAGCATGAACCAGGAGTCGAATAAAACACAATCTGATTGCCCGTTAAATGCAAACTGCTGTGAAAGGACTCGTAAAACCACACTTGTTTCCCAAAGGAAAGAAGAAGGACTAGTGTGTGCTCATTGATTGATAAGATACACGGCGGGCATGTTGAAGTGTAGAGAAAGCGTATAGTACCTGTAAGGGTGACGCTAGTTATATCTTGGGTATGAGAAAAATCCTGTACAACATATGATATAGAAAAAGTGGCTTATTTATTATTTATTTATTTATTTATTTGTGTATTTTATAGAGCGCACAGCTGCCCTGACGGGGCGTCCCGGCGCTGAGAACTTTGGAAGTGGAGGGCACAGTAGTTTGTTTAAAGGGAGAAAAGGTGGGTCTTCAGGGACTTGCGAAAGGACAATTCTGTTTGGGCGGAACGTAGGACCAACGGAAGCTTGTTCCAATGCTGAGTAGCACAGACCTCAAAGGTTTTTCCACCTGCTCGTGAGCGTTTAAATCGAGGAGTTTCCAGGAGGAGAAGAGAGTTGGACCGTAGTGCCCTTTGATTGGTATACGGCCGCAGGGTGTTTTTTAAATGGGCGGACCCCAAGCCCCGGGAGGCGCGATGGGCCAGCGTCATAGCTTTGAAAATACACCTTTTGGCTATGGGCAGCCAAATGCAGTTTGCGAAGGTGGGGAGAGATATGGTGTCTGAAAGGGATCCTTTCCACTAGCCGAGCGGCGGCGTTTTGGACCATCTGGAGTTTTTGACATTGGCCTGTTGTGATACCTAAATACAGGACATTGGCATAGTCAAGATGGGAAATGATCAGTGCCTGAATCACTGTCTTACGGCAGTCCGCGGGTAGATATTTAATAAGCGGTTTGATGGTCCTGATTTTGCCAAAGCAGGAGGCTGTAACTGTTTGTACCTGGGTGTTGAAGCTGAGGTGGTTATCCCATCGGACCCCAAGGTTTCTTACTGAGTCTTTCGGCGTGGGGGCTTGGCTCAGATCTACTGGCCACCATAGGTTGGAGTCCAGGGGGGCTGGAGAGTTGAAAAACAGAATCTCCGTTTTTCCTGCATTAAGTCGAAGGGAGTTGGCGTCCATCCACTTGGAGATGTCACTAAGGCAGGTTTTTAGCGGGTCGAAAGCGGAGGGAGAGGGAGAGTCAAAAGTGAAAAGAAGCTGAATGTCGTCAGCGTAGGAGGTGGATTTGATCCCTGTCTGAGCGATCAGTTTAGCCAGGGGGGTAAAATAAACATTAAACAGGAGCGGGCTGAGGGAGGAGCCCTGTGGGACTCCCCATTTGAGTGGTATGGCTGTGGAAGTGTAGGGGGGAGTGAAGACCTGCTGTGTACGGTCTGAGAGATACGACGTGAGCCAATTCAGCACAGTGCCGCCTACGCCCAGGTCCACCAGCCTCCTCAACAGGATCCTATGGGAGACGGTGTCAAATGCTGCTGAAAGATCCAGCAGCACTAACACCGCCCTAGACCCTCGGTCGAGCGTCCACCTCACAGAGTCAGCCATTTCAATAAGGGCCGACTCCGTGCTGTGGCCCGACCTAAAGCCGTGTTGAGATTCGTGGAGTAAACCGTTGGTTTCGATGAAATTCACCAACTGGGAGTGGACCAGTTTTTCCAACACTTTAGCGGGGGCAGGCAGAAGGGAGATGGGCCTATAGTTGCAGGGGAGATCCGGGTCCAGATTAGGTTTTTTAAGGATGGGGACCAAGGAGGCGTGTTTCCACTTAGCGGGGAAACTGCCTGATCTGAGGGAGTCATTCCAGATGAGGTTCAGATGAGGATTCAGAAGGGGTGACAGTTTTTTGTATTGTTTGGCAGGCCATGGGTCATTGGGGGAGCCTGATTTACATTTTAGTAATTCGGACAGAGTGGCTTCTTCCGAGATGGCTAAGAATTCGGAAAAGGTGGCCTGAGATGTCGAAGAAGTGAGAGATGTCTCTTCCCAGTCTTCTTTATTAGGAGAGGGGAAGGAGGAATAAATGGTCTCAATTTTATCCTCGAAAAATTGTGAGAGTTTATCGCATAATGACTGTGATGCGGGCTGGGTTCGGGTCAAAGCAATGGGGTGGGTAAAGGAGCGAACAATGTTGAAAATCTCTCTGGAACTATTGTTGGCTTGTGTGATTCGAGAGGCTAGAAAATCCCGTTTGTGTTCTTCGATCATTCTCCGATATTCTTTGAGTGTTGTTTTGTATGTGCTTTTCCTTTCGGGAGAGAAAGTCTGTCTCCAAAGGCGCTCAAGAGATTTACAGGCAGCTTTTTTCTGCCGGAGCACGTCTGAATACCAGGGTGCCGAGGGTGCGGCCCGATAGGTTTTAATGGGTTTAAGAGGGGCTAGGGCATCTAGAGCCTGGCAGATCCAAGCGTCGAAGTGATCGATCTTGCGATCAAGATCTGAGGGTGGGCAGAGGTAGGAGTTTTTTAGATGATCCAGAAGAGCGTCCGGGGTGATGCGGCTCCAGTTTCTACCTGCGGTTCTTGGGGCAATAGTGGGTCTGAAGGCATGGGGAATGCTGATCTCAAAAGGAATAAGGAAGTGATCAGACCAAATAACCGGGATGGGGGGGTCACCTGGATGGAAGGTAGGTTGGAACAGATCAGATCCAGTGTGTTGCCAGCTTTGTGCGTCGGTGATGTTATAAGTTGGGCTAAGTTGCAGGCTGCCAACGTGGAGATGAAATTTTGACTGTGCAAACACGATTCATCGTTGGCGTGCAGGTTGAAATCCCCTAAAGCGGTGAAGTGTGCGTACCGTGAGCTAAGCTGAATGATGTTATCTGCCAGCGCCGGTAGATGTGATATGTTAGAGTGGGGGGGGGGGGCGGTAGATAAGAAGTCCGGAGCAAGAGGAAGACCAAGGCTTACCAAGATGTAAATCTAAAAAGATGAACATAAATTCAATTGCAAAAGGAACAAGATATTAACAGTCAGTCAACAGGGATAACCAGATCACAAGTAACACTGAAATATCATTCTGTCGTTCATTCAATGTGGTTTCGATGCATCAAGGTGTTTGATCCAAAAATTTTCCCTTTGTAATAAACAGTTGTTATTGTCTCTGCCCTCACTTTTATTGACAACTTCTGGAACTAGAAATTTCAATTGCCTGACGTTGAGGTTTTGTTCAATGAGGTTACGACCGATTTCATGTTCTTCGTTCTAAGGTTACTTTGTGTTCATTGATCCTGGTTTTAATTTTTCTCTATGTCTTTCCAACATATACTTTGCCGCACTGGCATTTCAACAAGTAAATCACATTCATGGAATTGCAAGTGGTAGAGACTTTCAAACCAATCTTGGTGCTCTTCCTGCGGTGTGTCATGGTGGAACCTTGAATAACATTATGGCAGTTGTTGCAATTATGACAGAGAACTGTCCCTTTTGGTTTGGGTTGTTGGTTATTCTCTTTGTTGTCTTTCAAGCTCTCTCCTAGATTTTTCCCCCTCTCTTAGGCAAAAATCTGATTTTCTGCAAACAATTGTTTAAAATCATTCTCCAATGCCAAGATAGGCCAATGTTGTTTGATTATTCTCTTGAAAGGGCCACTCATTGGGGAGAATTTAGACACAATTACCATGCGGTTTTGGGTGGGTTTAATCTTGCTAGAAAGTAGTTCCTTGCGAGTTTTTGTGTGACAATGAAGTTTAGCTTGTTCGAGAACCAACTTTGGATATCCACATTCAGCAAATCTGTGTAACATGTTTTCCATCAGGTTTGTGTATTTAATGGGGTTAGATACTATTCTTTTGACTCTGAGTAATTGTGAATATGGTAAGTGGTGTTTTAACGATTGTTGGTGAAAACTGTTATAGTGAAGTGTGCTGTTCCTGTCCATCTGTTTCCTGAAGATGTCTGTTTCTAACAAGTTTTTTTTATTTCAACATCCAGATAGGTAATGCGGTGTTCTTGTATCTCATAAGTAAATTGAATCATTTCATTGATGTTATTCAACTCACTTAATTCATTTGAAAGTTCTGCATGAGACCCATTCCACAAGATAAAGATGTTGTCTATGTATCCTAAGAATCATTTGGTGTGTGTTTTCCAGGTGGAGGTGGATAAGATGTTGTCCTCCTCAAATTTACTCATAAAGAGATTTGCATTGGCCGGTGCTGCTCAGTGGCTCATTGAAATACCTGTCCATTGAAGGAACCATTTGAAAGAAAGACGTTTCTCGTAATCACCTTGTAAAGGGAGGGTCAGTCGCCGGAGTAGCCCTGACGTCACAGTGAGCCACGCTGGGATAGTGGAAACAACGTGTGTCTGTCTGACGCGGGTTTGTAAAGGAGGGGTCAGTAGTAATAAATAGGACTAACGACATCTGAAAGGCCGCTCTAGCATTGGTTAGACCACAAGCATGACCTGAAGTTTGAGTGGAAGCTTGAGTGAAAGCTGAATTTAGATTGGCTAGCAGAAATTTGTGTGCCTGATTCTCATTTGTCCATTGGTACAATTTACCTAAAACAGGAAGCTTGAAGTTTTGCAGATTATTGAACTACCTATTGAGTGCCTAAATGTACGGAGAAAGGAGAAAGATTTCATTTATAAAGAAAATTAAGAGTTTCTTTAAGAAAGTCAAACCTGTTTTGACTAGAGAGGAAATTCCTATTCCGCCACCAAAAACGCCTGCTTCATTTATGATGATGGAGAGAGGTTATCATACATGTGTATGGATGGAGAATTGGATGGAGTATACAAAAGATGATGGTGTTTTAGCTTTTCCAGAGCATGGCACCTTTAATGGAAGAATTTTACAGAATTTGAGGATGCAGATGTATGAATTAGAACCAAGACCTAGATTAACTCAATATGAGGCATTAGAAGAATGGGAAAATGAGTCATTTGAAAGAGAGAAATGTAGAAGAGGAATGTTTACAGGATTTTATACAAGACGTATGAATGGGCGCGTGAAGAACGGATGAAACAGTGGAGAAGAGCAATGGTATCAGAAAGATTATATCCAGTATTAATAGCTGATAAGCAAACAGGGAGTAAATGTAAAGAAAAATTGAAACACTTAAGTATGACAGGGTATGGAGAATCAGAAGATGAATTATTGGAGGATATTTTAACTAAAAACCCTCCACCGTATCAAGAAGGACCAAATTAAATTACCCCAAGTGCACCAGTATTAGGACCACCTTTAATTCCACATGTATTACATGTTCAGCCAGTTAATAGAGTATTTTATGATAAAGCATTGAACAAAAATAGAGAAGAACTAATACAGAAAATAACTCAGCTAAATGTAAATCCTGAAGCATTGACAATACCCGTAACTATAGGTTCTGTTGTCCCTTTGTATGGAGACAAGGTAAATTCATTGTTCAAAGCCACAAGTTGCAGCGATTCCTTTGAACAATCCCAGGAAAGAAATTATAATTACTGATGACCAAGCCAATGAGTGTGATTCTGTAATTTCTTTAATGGATCTGCCAATAGGAGATTCAGCGAATGAAACCCCAAAGACAGGTATGCCTAGTAGTTCAAAAGAAGGAAGGTCAGAAACATCCTCAGGTGTCGAACGACACAAGAGACAAATGAATCTGTTCATGCTTATTATGAACGATTCTTACAGGTGTTTAAGCAGTACAGTGGGTTTGAAAATATTGGAGACAAGTGTATGGGTCCTTTTGTGCATCGATTTGTTTGTGGCTTAAAACCTGAGAATACTCAAATGATTCAGCAACACATGCTTTGTTGGCAAAGCAAAAGCATTGATGACATTTTGAAATACGCTAAATATTGTGGCGATGACATTGAGGCTAGACATAAAATGTTAAAAGAGAAAATGATGTGGGCACAAGTGAAATTGGCAGAACAGCAGAAGCGCAAATTAAATGGTCAAATGGACGGTCAGGTAAAGGATCAGAATCAGAGTGATAGTGTGGCAAGTGGTGGTAAACTAAAACGACGAATGAATGGAGAGGATACAGAGAAAAAGTTTCCTTGTCATGGATGCGGAAAGCTTGGACGTTGGAAAAACAAGGGTAAATACGATTACTGTTTATTGTTTATAGTTAATAAAAACGATCACAATACAAATACAAATTAAATACATGTTAAAAGGACGTTACTCCAATTTCCTTAAAAGATTGATACATATTGGTATATCACATAATATCATGAAATATAAAATAAAATTTCATAAGATATAATCAGGGCATAATTGCAGGGACTTTTCAGTTTTCACCAGATTATTCATACAGGGTGTGCATCTATTGTAGCAAACAGGATTCAACAGTTCTAGATATCGTCATTTGCTACAATTTTATCCTCCTATCAGTGTCATACAGTCTTATAGCTTGTGATGTTGGATACTACTTGCAAGCTCGTGTTATTGCTCTATCATGAGATTGCAGAAACTTCACTAGTTTACAATTTAACTGAGGGTCAGTAGAGTCCAAGCTTCTCATGATGGCTGTTCTGCAAGTATGAATCCCTCGCTAATATATAAGTACTTTAAATGTTGTAGACGCTCATTCTTCATTTCAGGGCATATACAAACCAGATGCACAAAGTCCTCATCTGCGGCGGCACATAGCCTGAACGTTTTTGGCCCATTGTATCACCAAAGTGGTTTGTCTGACAGAGATGGCAGATCTCCTAGGCGGATGGCCAATAGTTGTTTCTTGTAGTGCACCGGATAAGTTAACTGAAGGTAATTTGCAGGTTGTAATGTGGCATACGTTTGGATTCGTATCCATGCATGGGCTCGTTGTGAAAAAATACTCTTATCATCTATCAGCGAGTGTATTTTTGCCGCTTTGTTCATGGCCTGGCAAAACGTGGGATGCGACAAATTAAAGTCCAATAGATCGCCCGCATTTGTTAATTGTAATGATGAAAACAAGTATTCACTGTAAGTTGAATTAGCACCATTGACCAAGGTTTCCCATAACGCTTTGACTAGAAGACTGGATTGATTATTTCATTTTTTTGTATTGTTTTAATGAACTGATACCTTCTTGCTATATTTTGCTGTGTTAGTCCAAATTCCAAACAAATTTGGGCTGGAGAGGAATTACGGGGCAGATGGAATACCTACTTGCAGGTTTTAGTTTGTAATCTGTCTAACATTTTAGCATCCCTTCCATGCATCACCACACTTGCATAAGTTAGAGAAGGGAGCAAATTTACTTTGATTACGGAAAGCAATGGTTGATAGAGGGACCGTCTAATTTTTTTGCTAGCAAGCTGAATGCATGTATTAAGGCATTGTTCTTCCTAACCATATAATGCTGTTGTACTTGAAAATTTAGATTTTTATCAAAATTAAAACCCAAATACTTGCAGGTATTGACTTCTTCTATGGTTAGATTGTCCAGCTTGATCTTTAAAGAAGCACCAAGGTTCTTCCCGATAGACATAGCCTTTGTTTTGGCAATATTTAATTCTAATTTGTTGAGTTTTGTATACATCGGGGTTTCTTTGATCAATCTTTGGAGTCCAATTTATGTATGACTCAGCAGCACAATGTCATCGGCATATGCTAGATGGGATATCGTCAGTGGACCTAACCTTGGTGCATGAGAATTAACTAGATCCAGGTGGTGAGTCAAATCTGCCATAAATAAATTAATCAAATGTGGAGCTAACACACATCCTTGCTTAAGTCCCCTAGCAGTTGGTATTTTCCTTGACAGTTTGGTCCCATCCCCTACTTAGATTTGAATCCACGTTTCTGTGTATAAAGATTCAATTGCTCTTAAAAAATGTTCTTGTATACCCAACGTCTTAATTTGGCCCAAAGGAGTGGACAATCCACCCGATCAAAAGCTGCCTTCAATTCTATAAAGCAAAGTTGTAATTTCTTCTTTAGATGTTTGCTTTTTTCCGCAATTACTGCTACTGTTAACATGTTGATTGAAGTGCCATACTCCTTCCGGAATCCTGTTTGTTGGGGTGGAATCAAATTATTAGTGTTTGACCACTTGATTAGATCTTCCAAAATTATTGATGCATAGTATTTTGCTTCTGTATCAATGAGAGCTATTAATCAGTAATTGGATGGTTTTGTTTTATCTCCACCCTTATAAATGGGGTTTATTGTGGATCCTCTCCAACAGTCTGGAATCATACCTGTGTTTCCACCTCTTCAAATAGTACCATTATGGGATTGGCCCAATATTTTGGGTCCGATTTAAATAGGGCTGGAGGGATACCATTTGGTCCAGGCGCACTGTCACTTCTTCCTGATTTAATAACTTTTTCGACTCTAGTAAGCGTACACGATGTATCATCTAAAGTGGAAAAACAAGGGTAAAAATATTCAGAATAATATTGCCCAAAATCAAAATTTAAATCCACAGACACAGAATGAGGTGTTTGTGAATCAACCACAGCACGTAATTAATCAGCAGTGTCAATTGCCACCTGCCCCTATGCCAAATTTTGTGAATCAGACACAGTACAGTGCGTATGCCGGATTTCAAGGAAGAGGTAAGAAAAATTCTGTGGTTTCACAATATTGTTTGCTGAACAATAACGAAGAAAATAATTACATGCAATGACAGTGCCTGAGGAGGGAGGAAGAGGAATGCGTACTTGGAGCATCCTTGCCGGTAGATCAGTCAGGTCCATTTATTGATTGGAATGTGGAAGGCAATGATATCACTTTACTTTTGGATACTGGTGCTACCCATTCTACTGTGAGAACAGCAGACATCCCAAACCTACCCCTCTCTGGAGAAGCGGCCCAAGTAGTTGGAGTCTCAAACCAGCAGATTAGAACCCCCCAATCGCAAAACCTATGGTGGTCCAAATTGGAACATTTAAAGATATGCATAAATTCATAGTTTGCGATTCTAGTCCAGTGAATTTATTAGGCAGAGATCTTCTATGCAAGATGAATTGCACAATTTATTGCACACCGGATGGTGTTGCTATTCAGAACCCAGATGAAGATATGATATACAAAATAATGTTAGCTTAACACGGCACAGAAATTGTTGAGATTTATTCTCTAATGACAAAGAATGACTTACCAGAAGAATTAAAAACAACTGTGAATCCAGAAGTGTGGGACTTTACTGGAAAAGAATTAGGTCTAATGGCGGATGTAGACCCAGTGAAAGTAACCATAAAAGAAGGTGCAGTTTATCCTAACACCCGACAATACAAAATGAGTCCAGAAGTTAAAGTAGGAGTGGCTACTGAAATAGCGCGAATGGTTAAACAAGGCATTTTAAACGGGTCAGGAAAGGTGATAATGGGCCAGGTGGAGTCAAAAGATTGAAATATCACCTGAGAAAAACAAATGAAATCCAGAACAAGTAAATGAGGTTACTAGCCAAACTCAGACTGAGCAGTCAGTTACTAGAAATGTTCGAACAAGTCCAAGATTAAAGGTTTTGGATAGCAAATTCAAAGGATCTGAATGGACGTATGTGATTCTTGAAGAATTCGAGAATCTAGATTTAAATGATGAATCTGATGAAGACATAAATGCTGAACAGATTGATGAAAAAGAAGTGAGGCCTCCTTGAAGTACTTAAAAATTCTAATTCTTAACTAAGGAAAGAAGAGAAATCTTCTTGAGTCAAAATGGCTGAAAACAGAGTTGCAGAAAGACCAAAACGAAGATGTATAAAGAAATGTTGTAGAGCTTGCATATGTAGTATATTATTAGTGATTTTAGTATGGCTCTTTCTAACAATAGCAGCTCCTTATCTCATGTTAATGGATAAGAAGTTTATTTATTTGATTGTATTTATTTATTTCATTTATAGAGCGCGCTATCACCTAGCAGGCATCCTGGTGCTGGCATTTCCAGAGAACAGTTTAAAAGTGAGCCCGACGGCTTACATCCAAGTTAGACTTTAGGGAACAGCCACGTTTTTAGTCTTTTCCTAAAAAGAAGGAGATCACTGACTTGTCTCAATTCCAATGGAAGTCCATTCCAGAATCTGACGGCTGCTACTCCAAATGTTCTGCCACCTGATTTTACTTTCCTAACTCTCGGTATATTCACCAGTTTAGCCGACGAGGAACGAAGACTTCTTCCTGGAACATACCATTCAAACTTTCCCCGCATAGAGACAGGTCCATACCCATGCAAAGCTTTGAACAGTAGACAGAGAGACTTAAAGTGGATTCTGTGTCTCAACGGGAGCGAATGCAGCTCCACTAAGGCCGATGAGGAGGAGGAACCTCTGGGCCATCTTAAGGCTAGCTTGGCTGCCCTTGACTGAATCCTCTGAAGTCTATCCAGAAGATATTTCAGGGATTCTAATAGCAGCTCATTACAATAGTCTAATCTGCTTAAAATAATACTTTGTACCACTAACGCTCGCGTGTGCGGGGACAACAGGGGGAAAATTTTCCGCAAAGACCTAATAATAGCGAAACAACTTCCCACCGTTTTGGTAACCTGAGCCTCCATTTTGAGTTTGTTATTAAACATAACGCCCAGGTTACAAAACGTATCCACCGGTCTCAATGCAGGTGATTGCTCTATGGGAGACTTAATCAAAAAAGAGAGGGGGGGTATAACTGTCCATTCAGTTCCCCTGGTAAAGGTACAAGAAATCAAAAGGGGGGGTGAATGGACACTTGTAACCGCGTTACCCTGGTTATCCTTAAAAAACCCTCCTAAACGCGGTGAATTAGTTGTTTAAGGACGGTATATCTTTTTCTCCGCCCGTCACACGCGCTGTGGCATAGTCATAGGGTTAGTTAAAGTGCAGTATGCCTATCTCAGCCCGAGGTAACCTCTGGTCCAGCGCGGTAGTGTCCAGAGATAGTAAGGTGCCCACAAAAAAATATCCTTAAATTAAAAAGATAAGCTAACATCAAAATAAGAACTTTAATACACATGGGATGTTGCTTGTCAAGTTAAAAAGAGAGGGGGTATACCGAAGGACCGAGTTACTAGGACCTATTATACCACTTAGAAAAAATCAGTCAACATGTTTCTGCTCCTCCTCGCCCAGCCGGGTCTATGGAGCATTCGTCAGGACGTTTAAAAAGGTTTTTTAGTACTTACACAATTTGTGCAGTGCTTACTGTGGGTTATTTACCACTTTTCCGTTGCTTGAGGTTTCATTGTACCTAAAATACATAGAGAAAAGCTTGTGGGCATCACAGACATACATTCTATAGTCTTTTCAAAAAAACGTTCTACCTATGATTTCGGGAACTTGATAAAGTGATTTTTACACTATGGCTACTCTAGGAGCTGTTAATAAAAAGTGTCATTGTGGGTTCTTGCTTAAAGGGCGATATCAGTAGTATTCATAGAAAGTTCTAAGGTATTATATTCGTAGTGGGACTAAGGGAACGATTGATGTCCACTTAGATATTATGGTTGCTCATCTAGTATGTCAATATGTAAATTAACTTTATTGTTGGTATGTATCACTCCATTTTTAATCAAACGGCAGTAAAGGTTAAATGGAAAGAAACCCTACGCATAATTAGAGATCTTACATGTAAATATGTAACACGTTTAGCAAAAGATTCCGTCTATAGACCTCTCTTGCCACCTCTATCTAATGGCTAACCCTT